>NC_080835.1:79768473-81122223 GCF_030435755.1 Ochotona princeps
ATGGAGTGACATAGTCCAGACTTTCAAAGGGGAAAAAAATTCCCTTGTCCCCACCCTAATTCCCTTGTCCCCCATCACTGAGTTCCCTTATATCATTACTATAGTTTAGTTCTTCATAAACAGTCATAAAATTATAACAAGAAAAAGAAGTAAAAGTAAAACAAAAGAAAAAGAGGGAAAAAAGGAAAAAATTTTCAGCCCAGAATAACAAACCCAGCAAAGCTTTCCTTTGTCTTTTAAAATGAAAGAAAATTCTAACACAGTAAGTAAAAGCTCAAAGAATTCTCCTCTTCTAGACCTACCCTACAGATGAGACTTAAAGCTGTTCTATTGACAGAGAAAAGGAATAGCACCAGCCCAAATCAAAGACAAGCGTGGAGAACATCCAAATGAAATAGCAAAAGACTAAATCAAACAAAGAACTAATCCATTGCTCAAATAACATGACAAAATTACTACCTATTGATATTATCCTTGAATGTAAATGGCTTAAGCTCATCAATCAAATGTCATAGATGAGCAGATGGATCAACAACTAAAACCTGGGGCTCAGTGCAGCAGTCTAGTGGTTAAGGTCCTTGCCTTACACACGCTGGGATCCTGTATGAGTACCAGTTTGTATCCCCACTGTCTTGCTTCCCATCCAGCTCCCTGCTTGTGGCCTGGGAAAGCAGCAGATGATGGCCCAAAGTCTTGGGACTCTGCACCACATCGGAGACATAGAAAGCTCCTGGCTTCCGATCAGCTCAGCTCTGGCTGTTGCAACCACTTGGGTAGTGAATCATCAGATGAAAGATCTTTCTATCTCTCCTCCTCTCTGTATATCTGGATTTCCAATAAAAATAAATAAATTTTAAAAAATCTCGTCTCCAGGACACACATCTCACTAACAAAGATATGCAGAAACTGAATGTGAAAGGATGGAAAAAAAAATTCCAGGCTAATAGAAAGTAAAGTATATCCATCCATATATCAGATGGTATAAACTTCAATGTGAAAAAACATTGAAAGAGCTGAAGGACACCTCATAATGTTCAAAGCAGACATTAAAAGATGGATAAAGCCATCATGTTCCTGGATCAGCAGGATCAATATCATCATGTCTGTATTGTCATAAGTAATATACAGATTCAACATGATCCAAATCAAAATCCCAACATTATTCTTCCCAGAAATAGAAAATATGATATATAAAATTTCTGCATAAGACAAAGAAAGGAATCTGTAATCCTGTATTTACAGTAGAAAAATCTACAATACAAAGACATGGAAACAACCCAGATGCCCGTCAAAAGATGAGCAGATAAATTGTGGTATATATACTCTATGAAATTACTACTCAGCAACTAAAAAGAAAAAATGCTACCATTTGCAACCAAAAGTTCCCAACTAGAGACCATTATGATCAGTGAAACAAGCCAACCCAAAAAGGACAAATACCATATCTCGCTCTGATATAAAGCAAACTTCATGCAAAATACAAGGTCAATAAATAGGTAAACATGCATGTATATGTAATCATCTAGAAGAACTGTATAATACAGACTGTCCCATTGAGATATGAAGATACCATGCAGTATGCATCTCTGTTTCCAAACCAAAGATAAATTCCCAATGAAACTATTAAATATATCTTGACAATAGGGTGCTAAACTCTGTCATTCTCCATACCAACAGTGTCAGGATACATTTAAGTAGCAGAATGATGGACTTCTGGCCATTTTTGAAGGACTGTACTGTTGTAATAATGTAGGGGAAACAGTGGGGGTGGGAACTTGAGGCAGGGGTTGGGAAATCCCAGAGCCCATGGAACTGTATGATTAAATTAAGGAGTTTTAAAAAATAGAAGAAATCGGGGTGGGGGAGCACCTGATGAGGAGGAAAGAGGAAATCCCAGAACCTTTCAAGCTGTTTCATAAATAATTAAAATTTTTTAAGAAGTTTATGCAAAGTTAGAAAAAAATACATCATGCCAGGTTTGGGATGTATTGCTATGATTATTTTGAGAAAGTCTCCTTCTACCAGTGATCATTCTTACATTCTATCATTATTTTCTTAATTTTCTACAGAATAAAAGGAAATGAAACCATTATATGAAATATTTATTTGTATCCCATATTTATTGTACCTCAGTTCATGTCAACACATTGTTCTTAACAACGATGAAGAAAATGTAGAAACAATACAGAATATTATTCAGCTGTCAAAAAAAACATTGCAATCCTGTCTTATGTGGAAAAATAGATTCAACTGAAAACTGTGATGCTGAATGATATAAGTCAGATCCAAAAAGATGAATATCGTGTTTCTCTGATGTGTAGTGATTAATTAGAATATAAAGAGTCTGTAGAAATGAAATAAAAATCTTGTGATTCAATTGTTGTTTTTAAGCTCTTGTTTAAGAAAGATGGTCTTTATATCTTTTACTTGCATAATACGACTAGCGTGCCTGAAACCTGGGATTCGAACGAACTAAAATCATGTAGTTGCAAGAATTAAAGAAAGAAAAAAGGAAAGGAGGAGAGATAATCATGTGAGGAAATGTGGAGGGAGGACATGATATTTATCTACCTAGAATTTTAGCTGTTCAATACATGAAACTTGTTCCTTTTTTATTAATAAAAAATTAAAACAAAAATTAAAAAACAGAAAAGAAATGGCTTACTCACTCAAAAAATTACTAAAATAATGTCTTGGTAGTAGCATCTTCAGGGTAAAATAAAGCTGTCCTCTTTTGCCCAGCCTGGGTAAAAAATATTGACTACAAATATCGAAAAGAACATACCTATGCCAGCTATATTTTTCACAATAGATAGGATCATCTCACTCAGTATTTCATAAGAATACTATTTGTGCATTCACATTCTGCAATGAGAACCACATGGAATAGAATTTAAAATAATTACACTACATATGAAAATAATCAATAGATGCAATATTTTTGTCACATAAAATGATTTGTTATCCTTTCTTACATGTTTTCCTCCCACCCGACATGGATTCACAAAGTTCTATTTTATATTTGAAAGAAATAATAATAAAGGAAGGGAACCCAAACTTGAGCTAGCCTCAGCTCTGGTCAGGACTTCTGCAATAGCTTGCCATCAGTTTCTGCTTACACTCAAGCCCCTACGCGATACAAACCCGTTCTCCACACAGCAGCTAGTCATCATTCAAAAATGAAATCAGATCATGTTTCTCCTGCTTCAAAAAAATCCTCTTGTGTTTTCTCAGTCCCGTAGAAAACAGGCAATGCAAAGCTGGTAGGCATCACCTGCAAGGAGCCTGCATGTTTAGTTTCCTGCCTATTTCACCAAATGGATTCCTTTAAGGTTGTTTTCTCAAATATCCCAACCACTAGCATTCCCTGCCAACATTTAAAGAAATAAGCTTGTGCGTTTCAGTGTGTCTGCACTTTGTGTCTCCAACCTTGAAATTCTGCCTGCAGTTCTTCAATTGCTTGATGATTCCTTACTCTACGGGTTTCTGATTGCTATTGCTGCTTTAAAACCTTGTCAGTTACACTCTTAAAGCTGCGACTTCACTTGCAAAGTCATGTTACTTTCTGTTGCAGCATCCTAAATATCATTGAAAGTTACTTCTTCAGAATGGTATTATATGTTATTTTGCACTTTTATAATATATAAAAGTATATAAAACTATAAATGTATATAACACATATATATTGACATTTTATGTATTGGATTTACTGAATTTCCTAAAATAAACATGTGTTTCTTTCATAAGAGGAATGCATAATAATTTTAAATGTCTGAACTAGTAATGAGATCCTACTGTATAACTTCACACAAGTGTTCACGTAATGGCTCAAAATGTATAGACCTTTCACAATGCTAGTATATTCCAGTTCACTGAAAACCATGTTCAAACATCACTCAACTAAGACAACCTAAATAACTCAAGCAAAATATATATGACATTTTCTTCCCATATTAATTCTTAAGTCCTTCAAACATAGGTCTGATCACAGAATGTTAGAATTATACATTTGTATCTATTCCTTCTGCTGGTGAAGACCATATGTTCATCATTATATACCAATACCTGGTAGCATATACCAATGAGAACACTGAGTTGTTCCGACTTTTGTTTGAATAAATGGATACAGAAAGAATTTTCTTCTATTTTTCCTAACAAGTAAGAAATTACGGAATCTTGGAATTTTATGGTATGCAAGTCTTAGAAGCCATACCCTCCCATGATCCAACTTTAGCCTGGAATTCTCCCAGAATAAATAACTGATTTTCTGGAAGGAAGTAAAGTCTCCTTGGTATACCTGTGCCTCCCAAAATGTTTCATTTTCTGATTTGTCAAAGTCTGCTACAGTGTTTAATCTTTAACAGACAAATTCTATTATCTGAAAGGGAGACTCCTGTCACAACATGTATTTGTGCAAAGTATTTCTACCTCTTTATCGAGGCCATTACTGGTTCATTTCCCGGTCCTTCGAATCCTTGACCTTTTCCATTGCACAGGTCATAGCAAGTCTCTATCTCTAGGCTAAGGTGAAGGATAATATCATCTTCTTCATTCTGGAGTTTGTTCCTATCACTATATCCACAATCATAGACCAAGACTGCTACAGCGCATTAGCATTTTACCTTGCCAATACCAAATATTCAACTGAGGCTCTGAATTTTTATTTCTCATTCTATAACTGTACAGGCAGTTTTAGCACCTTTGTGCATACTGTAAGTGATTTCTAAAATTTTCATCTTTTTATATCTGATTTATCTCTTCTGACTCTCAGGGCATTCTGTTTTTTTTTTTTAAAGATTTATTTATTTTTATTGGAAAGTCAGATATACAGAGAGGTGAGACAGAGAGAAGGATCGTCCGTCCGATGATTCACTCCCCAAGTGACCACAACGGCCAGAGCTGAGCCAATCCGGGTCTCCCACACGGGTGCAGGGTCCCAAAGCTTTGGGCCGTCCTTGACTGCTTTCCCAGGCTACAAGCAGGGAGCTGGATGTGAAGCGGGGCCACAGGGATTAGAACCGGCACCCATATGATATCCCGGCGCGTTCAAGGCAAGGACCTTAACCATTACGCTATCGCACCAGGTCCTCAAGGCATCCTTGAGTACCAATGCATTGGTCACTCTTACAGCTGCATTTCATATGCAAATATAATACATATGCTTCCAAATGAGAAAAATGATTAGATATTAAAACATTGATTAAAATTATATATTAAATTACATATATTAATATATATGATATATAAATTATATGAGAGTGAGCAAGATGTTTATTGCTATTTGCATTTAATGCTAATACCCAATAATATATGCTCATGTAATATTTAATATAAGATGTTGTTGTGGTTTTTTAAATTTTTTTTTTTATTCATTGATTACATTCTATTATGTGATACAGTTTCGTTGGAACTGGGAATCACCCCACCCCTCCTCCCGCCCTCCCCCCATGTGGAATATTCCACCTTGCTACATATCCCCTGATCAAATACAGTTGAGATTCCCTCTTTGCAAGCATAAACTAAACAGAGTCCAACATCTTATAGTCCAGACTAGTTCCTCAGCTTCCTGGGGAGACCTTGTCCGGTCCGAGGGCAGAGCCATCAGATTATCAACCGGATAAATTAAAGGCTCCAACATACCTTCAGCAACAATTAACTTCGTTGTGTAACTAATAGTTACAGTATTGAGTAACCAATATGTTAAAAACAATTGCAATTTCTTAACCATCTTCTGTGATCACCTCATTGTCAATTCAGTTTTAGTTTATACACAACATATAATATAATATACATAAAATAACATGTTTTACATAAGAGGATATGTTTTATCATATCCTCTTAAATTAATGCAATCATGTGGTATCTGACCTTTTGGGATTGGCTCATTTCCCTTAGCATTATGGTTTCCAGTTTGGCCCATTTGGCCACAAAGAACTGCATTTTGTTTTTTTTAATAGCTGAGTAGTATTCCATGGAGTAGATGAACCATAGCTTTCTTATCCAATCCTCTGTTGATGGGCATTTTGGTTGCTTCCATGTTTTTGCAATTACTGATTGTGCTGCTATGAGCATAGGGGAGCATGTTGGTTTCTCATAGAACAGGTGTTTTGGATATATTCCTAGGAGTGCTATTGCTGGATCATACGGTATGTCGATTTTGAGTTGTTTGAATGTTCTCCATATTGATTTCCATAGAGGCTGTACCAGCCTGCAGCCCCACCAGCAGTGGAGTAGGGTTCCCTTTTCCCCACAACCTCGCCAACATGTGTTGTTGGTGCTTTTATTCATGTGGGCCAGTCTTACTGGTGTTAGGTGGTACCTCATTGATGTTTTAATTTGGATTTCCCTTATTGCCAGGAAACTTGAGCATTTTTTCATATGTTTATTTGCCATTTGGGTTTGTTCTTTTGTGAAGTGTTTGCCCATTTCCCATGCCCATTTCTTGAGTCGCTTGTTTGTTTTGACATTTTGGTTGTTTTGTAGTTCTTTGTATATTCTGGAAATTAGCCCTCTGTCACCTATGTAGTGCGCAAAGATCTTCTCCCATTCTGTGGGTTGCTTTTTTACTTTGTTGATTGTTTCCTTCGCTGTACAGAAGGCTTCTTAGTTTGATGAGGTCCCATTTGTTTATTCTGATTTTGATTGCTAATGCTTTTGGTGTCCTTTTCAGGAAGTCAGGACCTACCCCTAGATCTTGTAGAGTATTTCCGACATTTTCTTCCAAAAGTTTGAAGGTTTCTGGATGTAGGTTTAGATCTGTTATCCATTTAGATTTGATCTTAGTGTATGGTGAGAGATGTGGATCTATTTTTTTGTTTCTGCAGGCTATCAACCAGTTGTCCCAACAGCATTTATTGAACAGACCTTCCCATTTGCCTGGATTGTCGTTTGTCTTTTTGTCAAAGATTATTTGGCTGTATTTGTGTGGTTTCCCATCTGGTGTTTCTATTCTGCTCCATTGATCTTCCTCTCTATTTTTTGCCAGTACCAGGCTGTTTTGATAACCACTGCCCTATAGTATGTCCAGAGGTCTGGGACTGTGATTCCCCTGCTAACTTCCTGTTCTTGAGAATGGTTCTAGCTATTCGTGGTTTTTTGTGTTTCCAGATGAACCTTTGAATCATTGTTTCCAGATCTGTGAACAATGTTTTGGGCAATTTGATTGGGATTGCGTTGAATGTATATATTGCTTTTGGCAGTATAGACATTTTAATGATATTGATTTTACCTAACCAGGAGCATGGGATGCTATTCCATCTTTTGAGGTCTTGTTCAATTTCTTTTTTAAGCAGTTTGTAGTTTTCTTCAAATTGGTCTCCTACATTTTTGGTTAGGTTTATTCCCAGATACTTCATACTTTTCTCTGTTATTTTGAACAGTATCTTGCTGGTTAGGTCTTTTTCCATCTTTGGGCTATTTGCATACATTATGGCTGTTGATTTTTGTTCATTAATTTTGTATCCTGCCACTCTACCAAACTCTCATATAAGATCTAGCAGTGTCTGTATTGAGTCTCTTGGCTCTTCTACATAAAGAATCATGTCATCTGCGTATAGTGGAAGCTTGACTTCTTCGATTCCCATTTGGATTCCTTTGATTTCTTTTTCTTGTCTTATGGCCTCAGTGAGTACCTCTAGGACTATGTTGAACAGCAGCGGAGAAAGCGGACATCCTTGTCTTGTTCCAGATTTCAGTGGGAAGGGTTCCAGTTTTTCTCCATTCAGTATGATGCTGGCGTTGGGTTTTTCATATATTGCTTTGATTATGTTGTGGATTTTTCCATCTATGCCTACCTTGGTTAGGGTTTTTAGCAGGAAATTGTGTTGGATTTTTTCGAAAGCTTTTTCTGCGTCTATTGATACTATCATGTGGTTCTTGTTTTTCAGTTTTTGGATGTGGTGTATCACATTTATGGATTCCGGATGCTGAACCATCCCTGCATTCCAGGGATGAATCCTACTTGATCTGGATGAATGATCTGTCGGATGATTTTTTTAATTCTATTGGCTAGGATTTTGTTGAGAATCTTAGCGTCGATGTTCATCAGAGAAATAGTTCTGTAGTTTTCCTTCTCAGTTGGGTGTCGGGTTTGGGGATTAAGGTGACGTTGGCTTCATAGAATGAGTTTGGAAGAGTTGCCTCTTTTTCTATTGTACTGAAGGGTTTGTAGAGGATTGGGGTCAGTTCTGTTCGGAATGTTTTGTAGAATTCTGTAGTGAAGCCGTCTGGGCCTGGGCTTTTCTTTGTTGGGAGGTCTTTAATCACTGATTCAATCTCTGTTTCAGTTATGGGTTTGTTCAGGTCGTTTGTTGCCTCTGGGCTAAGTTTTGGCAGGTTGTATAAGTCTAAGAACTTTTCCATTTCTTGGTGGTCTTCTGATTTGTTGGAGTATAGTGCTTTGTAGTAATTTCTGATTATGTTCTTAATGGTTGCAGTGTCTGTTATGTTGCCTTTTTCATCTTTGATGCTGTCAATTCTTGCTTTCTCTTGTTTTTTCTTTGTCAGTCGGGCCAGCGGGGTGTCTATTTTGTTTAATCTTTCAAAAAACCAGATGCTGTTGTTTGTTAAGTGGCATAACACAGCAGTTACAAGGAAGAATAAGGACACTCTGAGATGCAAAAGTAGAGAATAACAAGGAGATGATACAGAGGGAAAGCAAAGGTGCAGAATTTGAAACATTCAGAATGGATCTTTCTGTTGAGAGAGAGAAAGAGAATAACAATTTCTTGATCAAGGCTTGGACAAAACCCACTAAAAAACAGGCCAGAAGTGAAAAGGAGAAAGCAAAGAATACTGCAAAGTTGATTTCATGTTTTCTAGAAGAGAAAATCAACAAGATGTACCTATAGATACATGACAGAGAGAAGAACATTAAAAACTAGTTCATGTGGTTATGAAAGCTGAGAAGTTCCTTATACTGCAGTGAGAAATCTGAAGACACAGAACATTTGTGATTCTTCTTCGTATTCAAGCCCTGGGAACCAGAAGAGCTGTTAGTGTAAGTTTCAACCTGGGTTTAAAGGCAAGACATGACCAGTATCCAAGCACATGCATTCAGGTTGAAAGACAACAAACTGTCTCTTCCTCCACATCTTTAGCCCACTCAGGCCTTTAATGTATTGATTAGATGATGCCCATCCTCTTTGAGGAG
Organism: Ochotona princeps; assembly: GCF_030435755.1. Classification (NCBI taxonomy): domain Eukaryota; kingdom Metazoa; phylum Chordata; class Mammalia; order Lagomorpha; family Ochotonidae; genus Ochotona; species Ochotona princeps. The sequence continues at coordinate 79,777,625 of NC_080835.1, forward strand.
AACAGAAACACTCCCACAGATGTATCCAGAAACCCAGAAACATCTTGGCACCTGTGGCCTGGTCAACTTCACATAAATTAACAACTTTCCTGCAGGGATGCTTCTAGAGAGGCACACTTGTCTTTTCTACTCTCCATACAATATTTATAAGATACTTGTTATTACTTCAACCTTTCATGTTACAATTGTCATCATATTCCAAAGCAAACAGTTGTTATTCTACAATCAGCCAACTGAGGATTACTGGCAGTAGGCTCCATATTCAGCAGCCCAGTCAATTCAGAGGACAAGACAAATGCTTCAATCTGTAGCATGCTAGAAATTCTCTATCACATTGTAGAGGGTACAATTTACACAAATGCATAGGCAGTATGGCTTACAACTTTCTTTTGTTCTGGTAGTTTTTAAAAAGACCTAGCTTCAATCTGAAGTACAAGCTTCCATTACCTGAAAGGATCATTTAAATAAATAGTGCTGCAGTATTGTAAATATAATTTGCATTTTCCTATTTGATACAATGTAAGTGAAAGATAATAACAGAGGTTAATCTGGAATATATTTATTCTACTAGCTCAAGGAAAAAATAAGTAATACAATTGTAACTGTATCAAAGACATTTTTCTGGTCCCAGTGCATTAGTCTTGTGGCTGTAGTCCTCGCCTTGAACAGGCCAGAATCCCATACGGGTGCCAGTGCTAATCCTCGCAGCTCCACTTCCCATCTAGCTCCCTGCTTGTGGCCTGGGAAAGCAATCAAGGACAGTCCAAGGCCTTGGGACCCTGCATCCATGTGGGAGACCCAGAGGAGGTTCCTGGCTCCTGGCTTTGGATCAGCTCAGCTTCAGCCATTGCAGTCACTTGGGGAGTGAATCATCAGACAGAAGATCTTCCTCTCTTTCTCCTCCTCTCTATATATCTGACTTTGCAAAAAAATAAATAAATCTTGTAAAAAGATATTTTTCTTAATTAACTTGTCACATAAATTAGCTATGTAAATGCACATGGACACACACACACAGTTGTATCTAAGTGCCCACATGGGACCACTTTTAGGACACCAAAGTGAACATCAAAACTCACTGATACTGAAGTCCCTTATATGCCTCTTGCACATAACCTACACACATTTCTTCTTGTTTTAAATCATCACTGGATTATGTATAATGCCTTTAAAAAGATAAATAGTAATTAACTTGTGTGGTTTAGTGATTAATGAAAAGAAACAAAAGTCTATACATACAACTATATAGTAGATGAATTAGATACACAGTGAAGAATGTTCAAACAATTGCTAAAGAGACTAAAGCAGTAGGGAGTGCCTACCATCATTCCATTCACACAGATTCAGCAATGTGCTCAGTTTATGACAAATTCTTGGAACATTTAGAATTTCTACTTTCCAAGCATTTTCATTCTGCATTTAGGTGAATCTGTGGGCACAGAACTCAAGGATACAGTGAACCATACATCTTGCAGGTGTAAGTACATACACACATACAAAATCAGAACCAATCAGAGCGAAAAATAACAAAGTTTCCCAGAATATGTACCCAAGCATGAGATTTTACAGCTTGCAAGGAGGGAATAGCAGGCTCCATTCATCCTTATTATTTCTTCAAAAGTCACACACGTGCATAAATACAAGCAGGCAACCTGACCACATGGGACTGACCAAAGTAGAACTAATCCATATTGTGATCTTAGAAATGAATTCATACCAAAGTAAATACTACTTCAAGTGAAGACATGAACACACAACATATGTGCCTGTACTACACAAGTATTAACAGAAAAAAATAATAGACAGTTACACAATCTGGCAAAAAGCCTTACCTCAAAGCCCAGAGACCAATGAGCATTTCTGAAACACAGAAATTAGCCTAGACTTGGTTTTCATGGCAATAAATACCAAATGGAAATCTGCTACTACCTATTCTGAAGTGAGAGGTCAGAAATCTGCACAATGTTTCATTTACTGATAAAATCTAATTACCAAAACCACTGGTAGTTGTATTCACTACTATCAAAAGTGACCATTTCATGAGACTGTAGAGTACTACCTAGATTAATAGCAGAACAATCAGCAATTTACAAAATCAGCAGAGTGTGGTGAATTGTTGCTAAACTCCATCAGCAAAGAAACATTTAGGTGCTCCCCAGCTATTGTGCCTGAGGCAACAAGTGCTTACCAAGCACAGAAAAAGCTATAACAATGGGGTCACCTTTGGCTATTGTCTTCGGAATGTCAATATTTTCCGGTACAGAATGATCCAAGCTGCAGGGATTTCGCCAGTAAATGCTTTAAACAAGAAGAACTTCCGACCATATGCTAACCTAAGTTTAAAATTAAACTGCTGTGAGGAGCAAACATCACACACTCAAAGGTGAAAGACAGGAAGGTATCAAGGAAATTTTCTTCTACTGACATTATAAAGGAATGACATAACAAAATGTGTTAATATTCTCAGCTTGCTTTTATATTTTCCTCAATGTCCTATATGAATAAAAATTTTTTCTAACCTTATATCATTAAACTTCCTGTATTTCCATTCTTCTATCAGGAGTCATCTTCTTTGTAAATAACTCACTTAACTTCTGTACTTCAAGTTTGTTGGCAACAAATTATTGCCTCAGAATTTGTTGTGTTGAAATACTGGTTTTATCACTTTAAATTTTTGAATCAGAAATTACATATAGGAATATGTGTGTATCTTAATTTTATAGACAGCTGAGCTTTCAGAAGCTGAATTAATCCAATCAGATTGCTGAATCTCCCAAGTGAATAATTACAGGGTAAAGACGTAGTAGCTTCATTTTCCCTGTTTGATGTATACATTGGTTTGTCCTGCTATATTCAGCATTTTTGTGTGAGACCCATTATCCTACAGGAGGTAATGTACTTCATTATCATCATTGTTTTTCTTCCTTTGTGTAATTATATTTGGGTAGATGCCACTTTAAGACTTTCAGTAGGGCTATGAACATTAAGTGTCCATGTCTTTTGATAGACGAAAACACTTTTCCGTTAGCTATGTTTTAGATGAGAATTCCTGCACAATGATTATGCATTTCATATTTTGGAACAGATTTTCAAAGTACAAACATGAATTTATATTCCCAGTAGCAAAATATGTGTGCATTAATTTTTGTCATTCTTGCCAACTCCTAGTCTTTACCTTCTTTTTTTTTCCATATAGCATTTGGCAGTTTTATAGTTATTTGAGATAATAACTCAATATGAAGAGCAAACATATTCACCCACTCTGTGGTTTTTATTTACACTCTCTTAATGGCATATTTTCACAAACATTAATTTCAGTAGACTTCAATCTGTAAATTTGTACCTTCATAGTTAACACAGTGCAGCTTATTGTTAGTAAATAGAAACACACTTGGTTTCTGTATCTTGATCTCATATTTCAAAATCTCTCAGACCTCTTCCATTACTTTGAGAACATTTTGGTGATTTTATCAAACTTTTCCACATACTATAATGTCACCTTCAAACAAAGGCAATATTGCTTGGTCCTTTCCAATATGGCTAACTCTAACTTCATATACTTTCCTTATTGCCTTGTGCAAAGTATCTAGGACAATGCTGAATGCAAGTGGTGGGAGAAAATTCCCTTACTCCTAATTTTATGAAGAAGGAATGCAGTCTCTTTCCATTACTATATATGCAATTACACCCATGCCAACCCAGCCAGGGCAGTGCTGCCGCCATTCCCGCACTGTCAGCTAAGGTGGGCAGCCATCTCCTGGAGGCCTGGGGGTGTGGGTTTGTGGGAGTAAGGGTTTAGCTCTGACAGGGGTGTGCAGGGATCTGAGGGTTCATGTCCAAGCAGGCAGAGCAAGCCCAGGGATTTCCCCACATGCTTGGCCCTGGGGAAGGTGGGGACAGGGGAAGAGAGAGCCCCAAGTTAGCATGCTGGCATGATGCGCTGGAGGACCAACCCTGGGAAACTTTGAAAGGGACTAGATTTTGGGTGTATGGAGGGGTAAGGTCCCAGGTCAACAAAAATGCCAGGAGCTTGGAACCCTGGTAGTTGGCCACCCGCTAGGCTTTGGAAGGCTTGGTTGGGGAACAAATGTGCTCCTGGGCACATGAATTGTGGCTTGATTAGGGAAAAGGGAAGGAGCGTGTGGGAAGTGGGGAAAGCTGGATAGGCTGGGCCAGGCCAGGTTACAGCACCTGTTGGCAAATGCCAACGTGAGGTGGGTCATATCAGACTGGGCCACAGCACCCACTAGCACATGTGAGGCCCTGGGAGGAAGCGGGGTGCAAGCTCAGTAATGGGCTAGATTGATTAGCCACTGCCCCCATTGACAAGGGCGAGAGCTGGGATGGGGCAGACCAGGCTGGGCAAGGCTACAACACCTGAAATGGAGTTAAGGGAAGAGCCAGGCTGGGCTGACTATACCCACTGGTGCATGCATTAAGAAGAGTGGGTGTGGTTGGTTGAGCTTTGTTGTAGCATCAGAAAAGAAGTACTGGGAATGGGGGTAAATCTTGCCAAGCTAGACTGCAAAACCACCTGGAGAGTGCAAGATCTGGGACTGGGAGTACGCCCAGTAGGGAAACTGTGGGCAACTCTCTGATGAGTTGCAACTCTTACTGGTGAGCATGAGAACCAGGTCTGGGGGTAGGCCTTGCTAGACTGGTGGTGGCACCTGCCATCATGAGTGAGATCGGTTGGGTTCAGGTTGGGTTGAGGCTTCAATGCCTAATGACGTGAACAACAGCTGAATGGGATGTGGAGCAGACTGGACTCATATACTGTATAGAATGGCAAGCACAGGAACAAGGACTGGGGGCAGGCCCAGTGGAGATTATTGGGAGTCACTCCAACTAGGCTACAGCTCCCGCTCACGTACATGAGGGTAAAGGGTGTGGTGGGCAAGATCAGGCTGGGCTGCAGCATCCACTGATTAGTGTAGGAGACAGGGATGGAGACAAAACTGACCCAGCAACTGCAACTACCAATGTGTGCATTGGCTGATATGTGTGATACAATGAGCCAGGCCCTGTATTGTCAAGCACACATGAGAGTCAGGTCTTGGATCACATTAGACAAGGTTTCTTTGGGGATACTCCAACTGAACCCCTGGATTCAGAACTCCAACCACGGGGAGAATAACAGAATCTGTGGTCTGACCATGGAGTGCATATGTCAGAGCTGGGCCTTCTCAGTGGTTTAGATGGAACAGTGGATGGCATACCCAGAAGCACATAGAGGATATGGCAGTTCATTGGTACCTACAGAGGAAAACTGGTACCACAGCAGAGAAAGGAGAGCAGAACAAATTGATCAACTACCCCAGTCAAATATTGTCAGCAAATATTTGTCAGTAAATACCTGTCAGACAATAGGTCTTGGAAGGATTTCTTCACCCTTGGATTGGTGAGATCAACAGCATTTCAGAATTATCAAAACCACATAAGCAGAGCCCTTACAGTGTGCTCCTAACCCAGGACTCTGTGATGGCATCAGGTGGCCATTCTCTATCCCTGGGTAATAAGTCAATTGGGAGGCTGGGTGCAAATTGTCACCTCATTTCCCCCTTTCCCAGATATAGAAAGAAAGAAAAAGAAAACGTAGAAACAACGGTCTCACCCATCACCCCTAACCCACAACCCTTCCTACCCTAATCAAATATGTAAACATCATCAAAAATCTTTAAAAGTCACAGTACTCAAATACATACATATATATGTATATACATGTATATATGCAGTTGTACCTTATCTATCATAACTTGCCCAGAAATAGCAGAATTGGGATATATAGAGAATGGAGTTGTAAGAAAGAGGAGACGCTGTGTCCAAGAAAGGGAATGTTTCATGGCCATCTAATGTTACTAGAATTTCTATTCACCAGGTGAAAGCAGCAAAGGCTAGGTAGGTAGGTAGGTAGACTTATCTGGAACAAAGAACCACCAATGAAGACTGTAACTTTAACAACCTAATTATATAGGACCCAGTGGCATGGCCTAGTGGCTGAAGTCCTCGCCTTGAATGTGCCAGGATCCCATATGGGCGCCGGTTCTAATCCCGGCAGCTCAATTTTCCATTCAGCTCCCTGCTTGTGGCCTGGGAAAGCAGTTGGGGACAGCCCAAAGCCTTGGGAACCTGCACCCGCATGGGAGACCTGGAAGAAGTTCCAGGCTCCTGGCTTCAGATCGGTGCAGAACCGGCCGTTGCGGCTTACTTGGGGAGTGAATCATTGGATGGAAGATCTTCCTCTCTGTCTCTCCTCTTTGTATATCTGATTTTGTAATGAAAATAAAATAAATCTAAAAAACACAACCTAGTTATATAAACTCAAGATGTACAAGAGTGTAGAGCACACATGCTCATCCATAACTTCAATGTCACACATGACATCTCCCACTAAGTTTCTTGAGAGGATCTATAATCCAGGCTGGATGTCAAGAACAGCATCTGACTACCAATAATATGCATATGCTTTGTGCTATGACTGCCATTGTAATTTGAACTGTAGCATTATTCAGTCAGAGCTATTTTAGGTCAATGTTTTCTATTTAACCTGTCTTTGGGTACCATCATTTTATTTCCTTTTACCTTATTACTAAAAAAAATCACACTATAAAAAAACTTTAACCTCATATTGTATTAAGGTATTTTGACCTTGAACTAGTGAACACATTTTTTAAAAAGATTCATTTATTTTTATTGGAAAGCCAGATATTCCGAGAGAAAGAGATACAGAGAGGAAGATACTCTGTCTGATGATTCACTCCTCAAGTGACTGCAATGGCTGGAGATGAGCTGATCCAAAGCCAGGAGCCTCTTTCAGGTCTCCCACACAGGTGCAAGGCCCCAAGGCTTGGGCCATCCTCAACTGCCTTCCCAGGCCTCAAGCAGATTGCTGGATGGGAACGGCGCCCATATGGGACCCTGGCACATGCAAGGCGAGGACTTTAGCCACTAGGCTATTGTGCCAGGACCACTACTCAATACTTTAAGGTGGGTAAGTAAACAAGATCCTTGGAAATGTGGAAATGCACCAGAAGATTAAGTGTTTTGTTAAACATCATAGGCTAATATAGGAATTAAGATTAAAACTCAAACATTCAAAATATTCTATAGCTAAATATTCTGGGTCTGTCACAATAGCTAAATCCTAGCCTTGCAGGTACCAGAATACCATATGGGTGCCAGTTTAAGTCCTGGCTGCTCCACTTCCCATCCAGTTCCATGCTTGTGTCCTGGGAAACAGGTAGAAGATGGCCCAAAGCCTTTGAATTCTGCACCCACATGAAAGACCCAGAAGCAGTTCCTGGCTCCTGGTTTCACATCAGCTCTGCTCCAGACATTGTGGCCACATGGGGAGTGAATCAGTGGGAATAGGCTCTTTTGTCTCTCCTCTGTAAATCTAACTTTCCAATAAAAATAAATATTTAAAAATACAATCTCTTTCAATAATTACTTTCTTTAACATATTTTTAAAAAGGTTTCATCAGCTGGAATTGGAGGTGGGCCAGGCCAGGCCAGGCTATAGCACCTCCTGGCAAAAACTGAGACAAGGCAGGCCATGCCAGACTGGACTGCAGTGCCCAACCAGCACATGTAGGAGCCAGAGAGGGAAGGGGTAAAGCTGGTAGGGGGAATGTGGAGGACCCCCCTGCTAGAACACTGCTCCCACTGGAGAACATGAGTTGGGATGGGGGCAGACCAGACCAGGCAGGACTATAACTCCTGTGGGCCTCATGTGAGCTAGGGCTATAACACTTGTGGGCCTCAAGCCTGGCTCTTTAGGTCATGCTTGACTGCCTTCCCAGGACACAAGCAAGGAGCTAAATGGGAAGGAGAGCTGTTGGAATTAGAACCAGTGCCCATATAGGATCCCAGGCATTCAAGGCAAGGGTTTTAGGCACTAGACTACCACATCGGGCACAGCTTGAAACTAATTGCTAGGCACTTGGATATAGGAGATCAGGCTTAGTATGTTCTGCTCTGGACAGACATAGGAACAGTCATATAGCACCAGACAGTCAGATCATGCTTTAACCTAAGAAATAATCCTTAAATAACCATCTAAGGGTTTTTTTTAAAAAAGACATAAAGCCTTATAACTCACTTGACATAGTAATTGCATAGGCATTAACTAAAACTCATTAAAATGTAATTTCGTATCAGCAATTCTGGTGATAAATTTAGCATCTTTCTTTTTTTTTAACAAAGGAGTCATCTGGGGAGAGAATGGGCTTCAGAGATACCAGAGGGTTACTGTGCTAACTGTACAGATAATGATGGACAGTGCATTAGAGTTCTTCTAAAGTTGACATCAGAATATTTTCATTAGCATGCATAAGGAAACCAATGAACTCACTTCCAGATCTAAAACTCTGCTTTGTTTCATAAGTTAGTCTTTCATTTTGTACTACATTGTGACAGTTCAGTACATGTTTACAATGCATGCCACTCAAATCAAGGCATCAGTATTTCCCCTTTGACATTACTTATAAGGGGAAGCTTAGAACCTCTTTCTTTGATTTGTTCAAACAATATATTCTGTGAACTAAATTGTGTGTAACACTGAAAACATTCCTTGGGGGCCAAGCGCAGTGGCCTGGTGGCTAAAGTCCTTGCCTTGCAAACGCCAGGATCCCATATGGGCCCTGGTTCTAATCCCGGCAGCCCTCCTTCCCATGTAACTCCCTGTTTGTGGCTTGAGAAGGCAGTCGATTCAAGGCCTTGGGACCCTGCATCCACGTGGGAGACCTGGAAGAATTCACTGCCTCCTGGTTTCTGATTGGCACAGCTCTGGCTGTTGAGGTCACTTGGAGAGTGAATCATCAGATGGAAGATCTTCCTCTCAGTCTTTCCTCCTCTCTGTATATCTGACTTTGCAATTTAAGTAAACAAACATTCCCCAGATCCAACTCTGACTTGGCACCCACTAGCTAGACTCCCTAAACCCCCACAATCCTCTCAGTCACTAGTAATTACCATTCTATGTTCACGTTACAGGGTTTTTTTACCTACTGCAGTTGAGGGACAGCATATGGTGCTTGTCTTCCTATGTCTAAAATCTAACTCCTTCCAATTCACTACAAATGACAAACTTCACAATTATCCACAGCTGGACAATATCCTGCTGTGTATATATGCTACATTTTCTTTATGCATTTATCTGTTGATGGACGCTTTGGCTGATTTTATATCTTGGCTATTGTGAAGAGTATTCCAATGAACACGGCAGAACAAGAATATCTTTGCTGTGACTTCATGTCCTTTGGATGAACATCCAATGGTGTGATTGCTCAATCACACGGTAATTATTTATTTCCATTCTTTATATCTATCTTATCTGCTCAAATATGTAACGGAGTACATATTTAAGTAGTAAGAAAAGGAACAACAATGAGGCTATGGTATCACTTACTAAGCTTAAATATCACCCCCTGCAAATATTCCAGAGTAGATTTGGCACATAAGGTGTACCTGATCCACAATCCAGTCCTCAGTCAGAAAGACGCAGAAAGCTAATTTTGTCTGCATATCAGAGCCAAAAATAACAAATATTATAAGAGTGGCAGTAGCTCTTACTACTTTTAACTAAGAAGTAAAAAATCTCCAAATGCATAAGACCCAAAGGATTCCACATTTTGATATTGTTGATGTAGCATGCTATAGAGAAAAACAGACATAATCACAGTGTTGATTCACTAACCTGCAGTCAGATAAAGGGCACAGTATGGCTCAAAATTTTAATGGCACTGTGGACTACATTACCCTTCAGTTAGGCTGTTTCTCCGGTATAATCCTGGTTCAGAAGAAAAAATAGGTACATTTATCCTGGGCTTTTATGGAATAATATGTTAGGCTATCTGGTAAAGCAATCTTCCTTCCCTTCATTTAAAAACTTCATAGGAAGAAATGTAATCCTCACGTATTGCAAGGTATTGCAACAAATCCTAATAAGCCACAAAAAAGAATGAAATCCTGACTTTTGCAGCAGAATGAATGCATTTGGAAACCATTATATTTGGCGAAGTAAGCCAGTCCCAAACAGGACAAATAGTTTGTGTTTTCCCTAATGCGAGGTAACTAACACAAAGAGTACAAACAAAGCTAATCTCTAAAGCAAGACTGACCTTGCAGGGTCTGATTATTGTTCACAGCCTTTGTTTACATTCTTGAGGAACAGTGGGAATTTTTCTTTATACTTGTTATGGGTTGAAGTATTAAAGGAAGTGTTAAGCTTGGGATGGAAAAGTGAAAATACTCCATTTTAAAAATTTAAAAACAAAAGGAATAAGGAAAGAGGTGAGAGGGTGGGGAATCTGGTCAGGAAGGAGTATCTTGATGTGCAGAATGTATCAGGATGTTTATAGTCTACTGTGAAATTTATTCACTTTATATATACCTCACATTTTTTTTGAAAAGGGGAAAGAAAAGGAAGGAAGGGAGAGAGAGGGAGATAAAGAGAAAGGAAGAGCAGTACGCATACGCAATGGAATAATACTGAACCTTTGAAAACAGGAAATTCCAGAACTAGCACTGAGACCTAGGAAATAAAACTGCCACCTGTTGTATCAACATCCCAGCATCCCATGTAGGCTTGGTCAGCGTCCTGGTTGCTCTATTTCTGTTCCAACAACCAATTAATGTGCTTGGGAAAGCAGCAGCAGACAGCCTAAGTGTTTGGGACCCTGCATTCACATGGAACACCCAAAAGAAGCCCCTGGCTTCAGACTACTCCAGCTGTTACGGACATTTTGGGAAGTGAACCGAAGATGGAAGATCTCTTTATACCTTCCTCTCTCTCTCTGTAACTCTACCTTTCAAATAAACAAAACAAATTTGAAATCCTGGAACTTCCAATGAAATGGATGCAACTGGATGTCATTATGCTAAGTGAAATAAGCCACATACAAACACCACGTTTTCTCACGTGTAGAAGTTATAAAATGTGGATTCAATATTTGACTGATACTTAAAACGTTTTTACTGAATTATAACTTAAAATAGCATACCATTATTTTCTAATTTGATGATCTTTGTCTTGAATTTGACATTGTAAAATATTAACATATAAACTGGTGCTTTCTTTGTGTATTTTCATGTATTTAATTCTCAAACTCACCAAATCCTTCCTTTTGAATCTCATTCTAATATTGAGCATAGTTCAGTTTAAGTTACTTCTACTTTATTATTATTTTTTTTAATATTCATTTCATTTTATTGCAAAGTCAGATATACAGAGAAGAGGAGAGACAGAGAGGAAGATCTTCCAGCTAATAATTCACTCCACAAGTGACCTCAACAGCCACAGCTGTGCCATTCCAAAGCCAGCAGTCCAGAACTCCTCTGGGTCTCCCACGCAGGTGCAGGGTCCCAAGGCTTTGGACCATCCGTGACTGCTTCCCCAGGCTACAAGCAGAGAGCTGGATGGGAAGCGGGACTGCTGGGATTAGAACTAGTGCCCATATGGGTCCCCAGGCATTCAAGGCAAGGACTTTAGCCACTAGGCCACCACAGCACGCCAATTTATTTCTACTTTAAAAAGAAGAATTTGTCAAATCTGAAGAACAGACATAAAATAAATAGAAAAAAAAATAAGCAAACAGAGCATCAGGGACCTGAGAGACATTAACTGAAAAACTAATATTAACATTTGAATTCCAGAAGGAGAGGAGACAAACTGGAGAAGGCTGGGCTGAAAACTCCCCAAATCTGGCAAACAAATAAAAAAGAACATAAATGCACAGATTCAAGATGCTGATTGGTCCTAGATAAAGTAAGCACAGTAAAATCCACACAGGAACACAGTAAAACTAACTTTCGGAGAAGTGAGGTAAAGCAAATTTTAAAAACATCTGTAAGGAAATAATACATTTACAAGAAAATTACCAATGCAAATAACTACAGGTTTTTCTAATAAAGTCTTAGAGGCCTGAAGTATATAATGTATGTTCCAAATAGTGAAGGACAAGGACTATCGACCATGAATTCCATATGTGATGACAGATAATTCGGCAGCAAAGGATAATACAGACATCCTCAGATGAAGTTTGGACATACTTACTTTGCTGCCAAATTCATGTGGAATTTTGTTAGTAGTGTGGTAACGTTGCAAGTTGGTAACTTAAGAAGTGTTAGGAGGCTGTTCAATGGAATGGGTGTTTTTTTGTTTCAACACACTGGGTTGAACCACATTAGATGTAGAACCACCGTAGGTGCCACCAGAGTGAGTTATAGGAAGCTGGTAGTTGCCTGCTGTTTCCCCTTCCATGGCATCATGCCCTTGCCAGGTACTGTCCTTGGACTGCTCAGACTCGAGATCCATGAGTCAAAGTTTTCTTTATAAATCATCCAGTTTCGAATAGTAACAGAAACCAGATGAAGACAGAGATAAACTACAAATTGTTTTCTCATAAATACATCCTTCAGGAAAAGCTGCAGGGAGTCTCTGACAGAAATGAATTGGTAACTGGAGAATGAATAGAATCAGGGAAGATATAACAGGCTTCCCTTCTCAACAGTTTAAACAAAAATTAGAGCATTACTAAAAATGATACTTAGTGTACATAGAGAAAGCATTTAAAACATTTATCTTTTGAGCAGGTGTGATGGCTCAATGGGCTAAACTTCAACCTGCAAGCGCCGACATCCCTATGAGTGCCAGTTTGTACCATGGCCACTCAATTTCCCATTCAGCTCCCTGCTTGTAGCCTGGGAAAACAGCAGAGAATGGCCCAAAGCCTTGAGACCCTGCGCTCATGTGAAAGACCCAGAAGAAGCTACTGGATTCTCATCAGCTCCGCTCAGGCCATCGTGACTATTTGAGGAATGAAAGAGCAGATGGAAAATTCCTCTCTGTCTCTCCTTCTCTCTGTAAATCTTCCTTTCCAATAAAAATCAATATACCTTTAAAAAACAAAATAAAGCATTTATCCTTAAAAAGTACAGCAGGTAGAGAAACTACATAAAACAAAAATGAATTAGTGTCATATATGTGCTGTTAAAATGTCATCATGTGCAAAGAACATTCAGTACAATCTATCAAAGTTCTAATGATATTATTTTCAGAAACACAAAATTAAAATTCATGTGGAACCATAAAAGATCATAGATAGCAAAAGAAATGATGAGCACAGATAGAACGGAAGACATTACTTCTTAATTATAAAGTCTATTACAAAACTATGACAATCAAAATGTTATAATGCTGACACACTGTTAAATAAGTTAGAAGCAGAAATACATATACTTCTAAAAATCATTTTTTTTAGAAAAAAAGAAAAAGTAACAAATGTTTGTGAGGATGTGGAAAGAATGGTTGTATATTATTGGTGACAAGTATAAATTAGTATTGCCACTGTGAAAAGCAGTACAGGATCCACCGAAAGCTAAATAACTAAACAAAAATAAAACCTACATAATGCAACATTTCTGCTTCTGTACATAGATCCAAAGTAAATAAACTTACTCTTTCGAAAAGATGTATGTATTCTCTTCTTTGCTATAGCATTATCCACATTAACCAAGATAACTATGTACTGATGAATACAGATGAATAAAGAAGAAATTAATTCGCTGATGAATAATCAAATAAAATAGTATTCAAATTTAAAAAGGAAGTCCTGCTACTGTGACAAAGTGAATATACTTGAGGACATGAAACTAAGTGAAATAAGGCACACACATAAACACAGCTACTGTAAGGAGTCTAAATGAGTTTAACTCAGAAACAAGGAGTGGATGGGACGGTTACCAATACCATAAGGTGAATATTACTACTAATAATGCACTGCTACTTAAATTATGCTAAGAAAATGCATCTTAAGTATTTTCAGAAGAGTAAACAACAGTTAACTATGTGAGGCCGCAAATGTGTTAATTAGCTAATTGTGATCATCATTTCATACATGTATATATGTATATAAAAATTATTCTGTATCATAAACAGAATTTATTATTTTTCAGTTCTAACGATAGAAAAAATATAACATCTACTTTTTCAAAAAATCAGACTGAGAAGCAAAAAATCACTAATACCTATCAATATGACTGAAATGCAAACAAAAACACAAATGCTAAAAAAAACTCAGAAAAAAATAGTTTATCTATACATTTCCATTGGAAATACCAAGTAGTAGTTATTTTGGTAACAGTTTGAGAGTTTCTTTTTAAATTCCATGATCAAATCAATAAACTACTGAGCAAATGCACTCTTAGGCATTTATCCCAAAGATCTTCACCTTAACATAAAAACCTGTGTACATGACCCAGCACAGTAGCCTAGTGGCTAAAGTCCTCCTCATCTTGCATACACTGGGATCCCATATGGGCACCAGTTCATCTCCAGATGGCTGACTTCCCATTCAGCTCCCTGCTTGTGGCCTGGGAAAGCTTTCACTGCTGGTGGGAGTGTAGGCTAGTATAACCACTGTGAAAATCAGTATGGAGAGTGCCTAGATAATTGCAAATAAACCTGTCATATAATCCTGCTATCCTGCTCCTAGGAATATATCCAAAGGGAATGAAAACTGCAAATGAGAAAAGGATCTCTTATCCTATATTACAGCAGTGCCATCTACAACAGCAAAGACATGGAAACAACACAGCTATTCGTTGAAAGAGTGGTTAAAGAAACTGTGTCACATCTAATTCATGGAATATTACTTGGCCACTAAAAAAGAATAAAATTATACCATTTGCAACTAGATGGTCCCAACTAAAAACTGCTATACTCAGTGAAATAAGCCAATTCCAAAAGGACAAATACCACATGTTCTCTGATGTAAGGCAGATTTCATGCAAATTGTATGATCAATACCCCCTGCCATACTGTTTTTGCTGCATCCTATATGTTTCGATGTTTTTGTTTTCATTTCTTTCAAATAATTTTTTTTCTCTTGTTGAATTCATTGCTGGCTCATGGGTCATATGGTGGCATCGTTTTAGCCAATAGGCTTTTGTGTTTTCTTTTGTATTTCTTCACCCATGCATTGGTTATTCAGTGGCACGGTTTTCAACTCCACATTGATGCAATTTTTTTGTTTGTTTTAACTTCATACCCATTGTTGAATTTGTTTTGTGGTTTCTCATTCAAGGGAATGTATAGTGACAGCATAATAGAGATTATAATATTCAGATGTGAAGATACAATGCGGTATGCATCTCTGCTTCCAATCAAAGATGGACTCCCAATGAAACTGTTGTACATACCTAGACAATGGGATGCTGGACTGTCTGACATTGTACCAGCAATGTCAGGACACACTTAAATGATGGACTGATGGACTTATGACAGACTATACTATTGCAATGATATGGGGAAAATCAGTTGGGAAGTGGAAATTTGGGGAAAGGGTAGGGAAATTCCAGACCATAAGGAATTGCACTATAAAATTCAAAAATAAGAAAGGGCATAATTATCATTTAAAAACCCTGTGTGCAAGTTTCATAATAGCTTTATTTGTAATATACCCAAACTTGAAACAACTTCTCTGACTTTAATGAGAAAATGGATTAAAAAGTCTGTGATACATTCAAGTGATGAAATAGTATTCAATAAAAGGAAGGAACTATGGAGATATGCAACAGCTTGAATACCCAAAGAATTTGGCTGAATATAAAAAATGCATACTGTATGATTCTGCTAATATTTTTTAAGTAACAAAAATGTTACAAATAAAAACATACGAGGCTGGTGTTTGGCCTAAGGTTTAGGAATCCTGTTCCCTTGATCCAAGTGCCTGGGTTCAAAGCCTGGCCACACTCCTAACTCCAGTTACCTGCTAATGCACACCAGAGAGGGACTGTTGACAGTTCAAATGATGGTTCTGCTTCCAGCCTGGAAACTGAACTCTAGTCCTGGCTCCCAGCTTTGCCTCAACCAGGGAGTAATTGCCAGCACTTACGCTGTGAACCAGTAGACATGCTCATTTTTCACCCACACACACTTCTACTTCTCAAACGACAAAAACACCAACCGAAAAAAAAAAAAACTGTACAAAGCCAAAATACACACTCATAAAATACCAACAAGTACACACAACAGAGCACATATGAACCTGGAGAAAAAGGAATAATGTTGGTGGATTGTAGCAATTTCAGTATCCTTGCTCTGGTACTGTAGTTATGTATGATATCTTTGTTGGGAAATGGATTAAATACACTCAGAATCTCTGTAGTTTTCTTTGCAATTGCATGTAAATCTATAATTAACTCAAAATACAAAGCTTTTTTCAAAGTGATGTACCCACGAAAAAAAATTAAAAAAAATGGAGGAATGATGCTGAAAAAACATTAAGTATGCTTATTGTTGGCAAAGGCTTGGCTTTTGCAATACTTATCCATGCAGTATGACTTCAACATTTTAGAACTCACATGCTTTTATTTCAGTATGCTATACATTAACCTAAGAATGCTGGCTGTTTCAAAGGAGATCAAGAAGTAAGCAGATGGTGTTATGAAAAAAAAAATCATAGACCCAAATATGAAAAACCTGGCAAGGAAGGAATGCCACCAACCAAAATCAGAATCATGTTTTAGTGAAATTAAAGATTTATTTTGCCTAGCACACATGAAGGATTACCTACGAACTACAGAACTGTACTAAGAAAAGTATAAATTTATTTGAAAGAATCATAAAAAGAAAATCTACACTTCGTAAGAAAAAGACAGAAAAAGAAATGCTGGCCTTATATAAATCAGTAAATTTCTATCTACTCAATATGTATGAGGAATGTTTTAAATGCATAAAATTCTACATGAAAAGTTAAAATTTTTCATGATTTCATATAGTTTTAAAATAGATAAAGGATATACAAGTATGCTTTTTAAAACTAATGGAAAATCACCCAAAAGCTTTTTAACATGTTTAAAAATAAACGTGAAGATCCAACACAGTATGCATCTCTACTTCCAAATCAAGGATGGACTCCCAAAGAAACTGTTGGACATATCTAGACAATGGGATGCTGGACTGTCTGACATTGTACCAGCAACGTCGGGGCACACTCAGAGAGCAGACTGATGGACTTATGACAGCTTATGAAGGAATATACTATTGTAAAATAATATGGGAAAAATCAATCAGGGGGTGGAAATTCGAGGAGGGAGTAGGGAAATCCCAGACCCTATGGAACTGTACCATAAAACTCAAAATTACAAAAAAAATTATATAAAATTTGAGAAACTTTATTCTTGGCATGTTTCAGTACCATGCAATGCTGTTAATAATTTCACTACTATTCTTTGGGTAAATTTTGAGTGAATGTGCAATTTTTCAGATAAATTTTTAAAGGTCAGAAATATAAATTATATGAACAAAAAGATTCTATTATCTTTCTTTGTACTTTGAAAGACCTAATAAACATGTAGAATAAAAATTTCAAAATGTCTACACTTGTACTCCAGGGAGCCTTCACATGCAACTTTTCCCATATCTTAAACACTGGCATTAGCACAATTTATAAACATGAAATCATCATTTTTACAAGTCTCCTCATTTGCCTTTGACAGGTACCTTTCTGATATCAGTCGTTCTACTAAACTATGATAACCATGATTCATAGCTATTCATTCCTTATGATAATGATGAAAACTGTCTAATAAAAAGCATGAAAAGATTAACAGACATTAGTATATGTTGTATACTAGAACTTTTGACACCCTTGGAAAATTTGAAGAGCATCATGATTAAACTTTCCTCTTAAAAATCATGCTCATTCATTTATACTTGCAAGAAAATTCAGATTTGTGAACAGGAACATAAAACTTCATTAAAGGAAGGCATAAAAATGATCTGAATAAATAAGCAACCTGAGCCTATACCTTTCACCCCAAATTTACCTAAAATGCAATAGAAAAACATCTAAAGATTCTTGCAAATTGACAATTTTGGTGAAAGGACACAAGAAGCTAGAGCTTTATTCAGGCATTCTCCCTCTAGACTTTAGATAAGCAGTCATCTTTCTGATGGATACAGACAAGATTCACATGGTTTCACCCATGGATGAGATTGTGCCCATGTCTCCCCTGCGTTCTCTCCCAGTCCAAATGAGGGTCACATCGCCTGGCCACACTAAGGACCTGAAATCAAGCTCAGCTCACAGTTCTCTCTCTTCTCAAACCACCTCACCCCTACCCTCAACATCTCTCACCCACAGAACTGAACTTGTCGACTAAGTGACCATATGTCTCTGGTCCAGCATTCCACTGGTGCTGGGGATCCACACCGGACTGACTTGACTGACATCATATCCCTGAAGATACCAAAATTATTTTTTACCTCCTTACACTCAACTCCTTAGCCTTGCTTTACACAGTGTGGTCACTGCCCACTTAATCTTTGCCACTAAACCTACTCCATCACTGTTTACACTATGCTCTGTTTCCAAAACTGGCTACAGTTTACGTTGTGTGTTCCACTCATGCCCCGTACAGATTCCCACTCTCTTCACAGTACTTTCTTCCAATCTCAGTAGTAACTTTAAGCGAGAAGTGAGTCTTTAACTGTCTAAGCCTAAGTTCCTAAAACTATATCCAATTCATGATCAGCACATAGAAAATTTTCAAAACTAGGCCTAACATTGTTTTGCATTAATTTCATTCCTAATCTTTTCTCTAGAATTCAGCCTCTTGGCCACATTTAACTACAAAACAAACTGGGAAATGTAGTGAAGTTTATATCCAAGAAGAAAAAAAAATGAATGTGAGTTAGTAACTATTAGTTTCTGCCATGACAGAGTGTCCCTTCAAGTAATGAAAATAACATCCCTACTTACTTCCTTATGTTAAAATTAATTCCAGTTGAATCAATGTTTTTAGGCAAAAAAAAAATGAAATCCTGAAATCAAGAAAATATACATGTTTATCTTCAGTCACAGTTATAAACCTTCAACATATATTCTTAAATATTTGTTGAATCTGTTGCGCACTATATAAAAAGAACCAAGAATCAAGTTCTGCAAAGAATTTGCAAAAAATGTGTATAAGAATCTTCTGACAATGAGCATGTTGTATTGCATATAGGAGGAATTCCTTCAACAAGTTTAAGAGACATACTCAGACCTAGCGAAGTCTGGGATTTTCTAACAGTGAAATTCAACCCTCAGCCAGAAACCATAGGGTGAAGCTTGCCCTCCCTCGCAGTCAAGAGTTCTGGCATCCAACGCATCTGCCATACTCAGCTCCTACCCGACTGAGTTGAAGCCAATCTATTTCTCATTGTGGCTCCCTGGCAGGTCTCCAGGAAAGCTGCCTTTGGTGACTCTATCTGACAGTAGGTGTGGAATAGTCCCACAGGCAAGCTTGCCCATTATTCTGCAAGGGCGATCTGGAAAAGGCTTTAGGGATGACCTGGTACTGAGCTTCAAGTGGAGTGGTTCATCTGTAGACTGCTGAGAAACAGCAGCTGCAGCCAGACCAGCTCAGCAGGAAGCTATTAGGATCTGGGAAAGTGGTTTCATGAAAAGGAATCTGTCCACTTGAGGCTGAGGCAGCTTTTCGGTGGCAGCCTCTGTTTAAGGGGTGCCGTATCCAATAATTAAAGGTGAGCTCTGTGTGGTTTTGAGAGGAAAAGATCACAGTCCTTAAAATTCACCATCTCTAATTCCCACCCCCTCAACCATGACTGTCACCCGTCAGTGCTAACAACATGAAAATTAAAAAGCTATAACCAAGGAACATCTGTGGTAGATTTCAGATTCACATGAAAGGCGTTATGCATGGCCTGACACTTGAAGGTTTTCCAAGAAGAAACTGCCAGAAATTTTCCTACAACAGCAACTTTCCAGTTGAACATCCATCTTTTCTAACATTGGTACCACACCCATGCCAGCTAGTTCCTGAGGAGGATGTGAAGATCATAAAGGTATATACCTTAGTCTTCTAGGAATGTGAATTTTTCTTGAAAATAAATTAAATGCATTAAGCTATTTGAGGAATAATTAAACATATAAGCCTGGTAATGATCATAAATCCAGTGAACAGAAGAAGAAAGAAAGGAAAAATGCCAATAGAGGGTAGATGTGATCTGAGCCTTAAATGAAGAGAGTTTACAATGAGTAGGAAGGGAGGAAAGCAGGAACATGGTGTGTGGGAGGAACAGAATGAGTGGGGATTCAAACATGGAGGGGAGCTGGCATGAAGTGAAGGTCACAGCAGCTGGTGGGATTTCACGAATCTATGACTACTGGGAAGCTATTTGCTGCTAATGATTTTCTCTTGGATTCTATTTAAGCTGTCAGTCCATTGCACCAGGCTCACCCCCTTTCATCCAATATCATCTAAAAGAGCTCCTAGCTTTCTGGAACCCAGACTAGAACATAGTTTTAAATTTTAGAGCTATTAGGGATAAGCCACCAACCTCATCCCACAGGTTCAGAGATGTTGTCCTTTGTTCATAGCTAGAAATTGAGAAACACCAGATTTCCAGATAATCTCATAAATATATATTTTTTTCTCTAAACTATATTTTGTCAAACTCGAATCCTAGGAGCATTTCCCTCTGGTCTGATTATTTCACCAAAGATTTTGTTCCTTAAGATCAGAAATATTTGCTAACTTTTTCTATCACAGTGTAATAATGAAGCACAAAGTATCTGACAGTCTTTGGGCTAATATGATAAATGATATAAAAACAGAAAAAAAGGTATCAACTATGTTCTTGCTTTACCCACAGAACTAAATATGCCCACATATCACATTGGAACAGCTGGGTTCAATACCCAAATCTTGTTGACACAGGCCTAGAGGAACAGCAGTAATAATTCAGAAAGAAGGGCTTCCTAGAACCCACATAGTTGACCTGGATTGAGTTCCCAGCTCTGACCTTATTCCAGTCTCACAGGCATTTGGAGAATCAACCAGCATGTTAAGAATTTTCGCTCGCTCTCACTCTTTCTCTGCCTCTCATAATTTTTTTTAATTTATATTTGTGGGGCTCAGTGCAGTAGCCTAGTGGGTAAAGTCCTTGCCTTGTGTGTGCCAGATCCCATCTGGGTGCTGGTCCACGTCCTGGCTGCTGCATTTCCTATCCAGCTCCCTGGGAAAGCAGTAGAGGATGCCACAAAGCCTTGGGACTCTATACCCACATGACAGACCCAGGAGAAGCTCTTCGCTCCTGGCTTCAGATTCAGCTCAGCTCCGACCATTGCGGCCACCTGGGGAGTGAACCATCACATGGCGGATCTTCTCTCTCTGCCTCTCTACATATCAGACTTTCCAATAAAAATAAATACATCTTTAAAAAAATTCACATTTGCCACAAAGGAAAAAACTGTCTCAAATGTTCCAAGATGAGATAATTGAAATTTCAATATAAGTATTGAAACTTGAAACAATAAAAATAAAAATTCAGACAATGCATGAATACACAGATTAATATATAAATAGCTGTTATTTCAGAAAAGAATAAGAAAAAATATTTTGGATTCTAAGTTGAAAGAATACAAGAATAAGACCAAAGAAATACATAATGGAAAACAGGGAGTAGAAAGAAAATAAACAAAATTATTAACAATAAACCAGAAAATTTCAAAGATTTTTAAAAATTTATACAGTAAGAATACTGAATTAGAATGAATATTCTGATAGTAATATTTCAAGCCAGAAAACAATGTAACAATTTTCATAGGTCAAAGAAAGAAAATGCAAACTGAGGTTTAAAATTTAGTCAAAATTGACTTCAAGGTAAAACAGGTCACAGAGATGGTAGCATTTAGTGAATATGAGGAATCTTCTTAAAGTTCACAGAGGACTGGTATTATGGCCCATTAGGTCAAGTTGCCATTGTGGCCACCGGCATCCAGTATTAAACTTTTAGTGTGAGTTACAATCTCTCCATTTGTGATCCAGCTTCCTGCTATTGTGCCTGGGAAAGGACAGAAGATGACCTAAGTACTTGGGTTCCTGCCTCCTATCTGAGGGACCTGAATGGAGCTCCTGGTTTCAGGATTCAGCCTGGGCCAGAAACACCTGACTTCTGTGTCCATTTAGTAAGTAAACCATCAGGTGGTACTTTCTCTCTCTCCTTCCTTCTTTTTTTCTTTCTGATTCCCCTACTTCCTCTGACATCTTACCTTTCAAATAAACAGATCTTTCTTTTGAAGTTCATGAAAATACATATTATAAAAGATCTACACATGGATTTCAACTCTTTGCACCAAAATAAACTTCAATTTTCTTAAATTTTGACATACTATTTGAAAGACAGAAACAAATATATGAACTAGCTCTTAGCAGCTAGTTCAGGCTCAAATGCTCACAAAAACCCAGGCTGGGCTGAGACTGAAAGCAGTGCTAGGAAGTCAGTCCAAGGCTCCCACAGGGAAAAACAGAAATATAACTGTGCTGACTCCTGGGCTGTCCATCGGCAGGGAGCTATAGACAGGAAGGAGAACTGAGAAGGCAACGCAAGGACTCCAATGTAAGAAGTAATAATTAAGCAAGATGTTTAAATAGAAGCAAGCTAAAGAAGCTAAACTTAAAATTGTCATGTATCCGAAGCATCCTGGCATAATGCAAAAGTGGTAAATAGGGAATATTGCTTCATTACTAACCAATAGTCTGATCTTCCTTTTCATGAATGCATAAAATGGAAATGATGCTGCACAAAATTGTGAGAATTAGATAATATAAATGAAGTCACATCCAAAGTAATGCCAGTGTGAATTAACATGTAGATTTGTCAGTTACATTTGGCATTACAATTGGGTTATTTTGTTTAGCTTTACAAATATATGGTAGACCATAAAGGAGAGTAAGGAAAGATAAATTAAAAAAGAAACTTGGTCGCTAAATATCTTCCATTGTTGAGTGGGAAAGTTCAAGACTAGTATAAGCCATTTGGAATGAATACTTAAAACTGGTGGTGAAAAGATTAGCTGGATAGCATTACAATGAAAGATATTCATGTGTAATAATGGAGTTTATTCTAGATGAATTAAAAATGTTAAATAGAAGAGTAAAAATAAAAGTCCACAGTTTTTATCCCAGTAATAGGACAGCCTCAAGGCAATGAAAAAGTTATTGACAAGATAGATCAACAAAAACAAAAGTTGAGTACTAAAAGGTTAAGAATACCTATTTGTGTTGCACAAATGCTAAATATTTTTTTTTGAAAATGGATTGCAATCTGTAAGAACTTTTCCTAGACAAATTTATGAAGGGGTCAGACAATGAAAATTCTTAGAATGAAATCTGGGTTTTAAACTTTTAATTTTTAAAAACTTTTAATTAAAAAAATATGAGAAGTAGATTCTCTATACATCTGCTGGTTCACTTCCCAGCTGCCTATAGCTTCCTGAGGTAGAAGGTAGGAACTGGACAAGCAGGCCAAGACTGCTGGGTGACAGGAGTCCAGCGACTTGAACCATCACTATGGCCTGCTGGAGATTGTCCCAAGGTACACATGAGTAGGCTGGAGTCAGCAACCAAACTTGGGATTGAACTAGCACTGTGGTAAGGAATGCTAGCATCTCAACGCCAAGGCCAAATTCCTGCTCCTGACCTGTGTTCTGAAATACTGATTCACCTTCAGTAGCATATACCTAGAAAAATATTAGGAAACTGCTTGTACAAAGATTTTTATAGGAATTCCATACATACAGTTTTTTAAGTCCATTAGCTGAGAAATGAATAAATAATTTTGGTGTCTTGCTATTGTAAACTGCTATATAGCTCTTAAATAATATTGGTAATAAATACAGTGTTATGCAAGAAGTGTATAAACAAGACTCAAAAATGTTCATCAGGATATATATTATATACTTACTATATATTTGTGTAAAAACTTTTGATCTCCCCATTGAAAAATATCAGAAAACATATAATTGCAGTGTAACACAAAGGGGTTCTTTATCTTTCCTGTAAAATGTTGATGTGTGCAATAAAAAATTAAATATTAAAAAAAAAAAAAAAAAAAAAAAGAAGTAATGTCTTGGGGCCCAGCGGCGTGGCCTAGCGGCTTAAGTCCTCGCCTTGAATGCCCCGGGATCCCATATGGGCGCCGGTTCTAATCCTGGCAGCTCCACTTCCCATCCAGCTCCCTGCTTGTGGCCTGGGAAAGCAGTCAAGGACGGCCCAAGGCTTTGGGACCCTGCACCCGTGTGGGAGACCCGGAAGAGGTTCCTGGTTCCCGGCATCGGATTGGCGCGCACCAGACCGTTGCGGCTCACTTGGGGAGTGAATCATTGGATGGAAGATCTTCCTCTCTGTCTCTCCTCCTCTCTGTATATCCGGCTTTCCAATAATAAAAATCTTTAAAAAAAAAAAAAAAAAGAAAACACACTACAAAACCACATTCACTAATGGAACAGATAGAGTCAATATCCAATCAACAAAGTTACATCATAATTATTACCTATCAATACTAACCTTGAATGTAAATGGATGAAATCATACAGCCAAGGGATTAAGGTTGACTGAATTAAAAAACTGCAACCCCACTATGCACTGCCTAAAACAAGTGTACTTAACAATGATACACACAGACTGAAACTAAAGGACTATCAAAGATATACCAGGCAAACAGAAATCAAAAGCCAGTAAGTATACCTACCCTAGTCCCAAGTCCCCACCCACCACACTAATTTCCCCTATATGATTAAAATAGTGTAGTGCTTCATAAACAGCCATAAGTCCATACACTATTTAAGTGTATCCTGCCACTGTAGGTATGGACAATGGTAGACAGCCCAGCATCCTATTGTCAAGATACATTGAACAGTTTCTTGGGGTGTCCATCTTTGATTTGGAAGTAGAGATGCATACTGCACTATAGCTTCAACTATGGATATGATAGTCTCTATTACATAGTTACTATACATCCCCTTAAATGAAAATCCATAAAACAAAATCAGCAGCAGGAAGAAAAATATGAAATTTACAACATGAAGTTAAATAGCATGCTACTGAATGACCACTGTGTTGCTGAAGAAATGAAAAAAAAAATCAAAAACCTTCTTGAAGCAAACAATGCTACTTTGTGACCTGTAAGCCACTGAGGAAATTAGTGAGAAAAAAAGCTTTCTTTGAAGGAGTTAAAGTAAAAACAAAAATATTCAAAACCATGATATGCAGCACAAAAAATATTGAAAGGGCTATTGATGTTATATTTTGCATGAAGGCTGCCTTATATCAGAGAGAACATATGATGTTCATCCTTTTGGAATTGACTTATTTCACTGAGCATAATGGTCTCTACTTGGGACCATTTGGTTCCAAGTGGTAGAATTTCATTCTTGTTAATGATTAAGTAGTATTTCATGGAATAGATGTACAACCATTTCTTTATCCATTCCTCTTTTGAGTGGCATCTGTGTTGTTTCCATGTTTTTATTATTGTAGATTGTGCTGTTGAAAATATAGGATTAGAGATCCCTTTCTCATATGCAGATTTAATTTCCTTTGGACGTATTCTCAGAAGTGGGATAGCTGGGTTATACACCAGGTCCATTTTCAGTTCTTTTAGTACTCTCCATACTGCTTTCCATAGAGGTTGTACTAGCCTACACTCCCACTAAGAGTGAAGGCAGGTACCTTTGTTCCCACATCCATGCCAGCAGGTATTGTTAGTAGAGTTCTGAATGTATGACAGTCTCATTGTAATGGAGTTAGGTGGAACCTCACTGTGGTTTTCATTTGTATTTCACTGATAACTGGGGAGACTGAGCATTTTTCATAAGTCTGTTAGCCTTGTGAATTTGTTCTGAAAACTCACTCCCTGTTGCACACTGCGATGGTCCCACAGGGAAAACAGTACCAACTTGGCACTGGTAGGGGCCTGAGATCCTTGTAGATCGTGGATATTAGTCCCCTATTGGTTGTGTAGTTTGCAAAGATTTCCTCCCATTCTGAATTCCTGGTGAATTCCCCTCCCCATCTTGTTGCCAGTGGAGCTCTGATCATTAGTCACTGACAGCTGACCACTGACAGTCTGACCATGCAACACTCCTCCAATATCTCTGCTGCTTCCCCATCTTGTGGGTCTCCAGGTGCCCCTCTGCCATCACCCTGTCCTCTTCTATTTCCTGGAATTGGTCCTCTCTGCTTCACCCTGGCTAATTATACACTATTAGTTTAAACCTGCCCTCAATAAAGCAGACTTTAAATCAAAGACTCTTAAAAGAGATAAGGAAGGACATTATTTTTCCATATATGATCTAATTCAGCAACACAGGACCACCCAAATATGTACAGCATAAACCATTAGACGTAAAGGGAAAGATAGAATCCAATACAATACTAGATTACTTCAGCATCACACTGTCATTAAAATACAGAAAAAACAGACAAAAAACAGCGATAAGGATACATCAGAGTTGAAACATACTGTTGAGCCAATGAACCTAACATTTACTTACAGGATTTTACACCCAGCAGCTACAGAAGACACATTTTTCTCATTAGCACATGGAACGTTAAGGATAGACCATATATATGGGCCCAAAACAAGTCTCAGAAAATTTAGAAAAATTTAAATCACACCATACACTCTACTCAGGGGATAGAGAAATAAACTAGAAAACAACAAGAGCAAAAGGATGCTAACAAATAATTAGACATTAAATATAATGCCACTGAATGATCAATGTGTCATTGAAGGAAATGAAAAGGAAGTAAAAATCTTGCTTGAAGGCAATGAAAAATGAAAGTACAATATCACAAAACATGTAGAATACAGCAAATGAAGTATTAAGAGGGACGTGTACAGTGTTAAATGCTTACATTTAAAAGAGAAATGTCGTAAATTAGACTAATGATGCATGTTCAAGACTTAGAAAAACAAGAACAAACCCCAAATCAGCAGGAGGTGAGAAATAATTAGGCTCAGAGCAGAAATAATGAAATTAAAGCAAAAAGTTTAAAGATCAACAAAAAAGTTTTTAAGATAAATATATAAATCTTAAGCCAGAATAGCAAAGAAAAAACACAAATAAATTTAAGTAAAGACAAGAGACTTTATAACTGATGCCATTTGAATAAAAAGGATCATAAAACCTATTATAAAGCACTATCAGCTAATATACAGAAAACCTCAAAAATACATAAATTCCTGTGTGAGTGTATATATATGTATATAGTAATACAATCCATGTATGTATATATACACACTAGCAATGTGGGTATATATGTGTGTGTGTGTGTGTGTATATATATATATATATATATATATATATATACTAGCAATGTTAAATCAAAAAGATCCAGACAATCTAAACAGACCCATGGCAAGCAATGAGATTGATGCTCTACTCAAATGCCTTTCATAAAGGTTAAATCCAGGACCTAATGACCTTATTACTGAATTCTATAAAACATGCAAAGAGCAAGTAACCCCAGTTCTTTTCAAACTACACCAAAATATTGAAAAGGAAGCAACTCTGACAAACTTTTAATGAGTAATGCCACTTTTATATATCGAAACCGAACACTCAGCATGAACTGAAAACTACAGACCTATATAGCGGATGGATGTAGATGCGAACATTTTTAACCAAAAACTAGTATATCCAATGCAAAGCCACAAATATCATACATCACAATCAAATGGGCTATCTGCTACAAATGCAAGGGTTTGTCAACACTCACAAACAGTAAATATCATGAAATCACATCAAAAGAACAAAATCCATATGGTCATATCAACAGATGAAGAGAATTCATTAATAAGATTGACACCCCTTCATGATAAAAAGAAAAAAAAATCTCTGCAAATAAGGTTTAGAAGTAGCATACCTCCAAATTACAAAGGAGATGACAAGCTAACAGCCAAGAAGAAAAGAAGAAAACATTTCCCCTCAGATCTGAAACAAGACAAGGATGTCCAATTTTGCCACTCTTAATACAGTACTGGAAGATTTAGCAAGAGCATTTCTGGAGGAGAAAGAATAAAGGGCATCAAAACTGAAAAAAAAATGATCCATGTCTGAAGACAACATGATGTTGTACATGGAAAAAGCTAAACATTTAAGTAAAAGCTATTAGAACTGATAAACCAATTCAGTAAAGCAGGAGGTTACAAAATAAACATTCAAGAAACAACAGCTTTTTATATGCTACTGGTGAACTCAGAGAAAAAAATTTTAAAATCCATTCACAATAACCATGAAAACAAATATTTAGGAATAAATCTAGCCAAATAAGTTTTAAAAATCTGTATAATGAAAATCAACAAACAAAAATTGAAGGAATTATCAGGTTGCAAAAAAAAAAAGATAGTTCTTATTCATGGATAGGAAGAATCAATATCATTAAAATGTTTACACTACCTATAGCAATCTACAGATTCAGTGCAATACCCACCAAAATATTAATGACATTCTTTACAAAATTAGAAAGAAAAAAAGTTCTGCAAATCATGTTGGAAACAGAAAAGACCCACACAAGCCAAAGCAATCTGGACTATGAAAAATCAATCCTGGTTTTAAAGCATACTATGAAGCTATGTAATAGTTAATACAACTTGATACTGGCATAAAAACTGATACATATATCAATGGAACAGAATAGAGCCCAGAAATTAATCCACATACATATAGTCAACTGATTTTTGGCAAAGGTTAGACCATACAGTGGAGAAAGAATAATCTTTTCAACAAAGAAACAATACTGAAAAAATTGGATATATGTAGAAGGGTGAAATCAAACCCATACTTCTCACCATATACAAAACTCAACTCAAAGACCTGAATCTAAGACCTCTGACTACGAAGTTGCTAGAAGAAAGCACTGGGCAAATACTCTAGCATGTCGGCATAGGAGATAACTTCTTGGACAAGATCCCCTAAGCTCAGGCAACAAAAGCAAACTACAAGTCGGACTGTATCAAATGCACACCTTCTGTACAGCAAAGGAAATAGAGTGAAGAGATTTCCAACAGAAAGGCAAAAATCTGTGCAAGTTCACAATCCAACAGTATCTAGAATATATCAGCAGTTTAAACTCAACAGCAACAACAACAAAAAAACACAAAACAAATGAAAACCCAACCAGTCCATTGGAGAAATGGGAAAAATATCTCAATAGATAATTCAAAGAATAAATAGCCAACAAATATGAAAAACTGATCAACATTACTAGCCATCAAGGAAACACAAATCAAAACCAAAACAAGGTGTTTCGTGCCTGTCAGAATGACTAACATTCAGAACACAGAGAGTAACAAATGCTGATGAGGATGTGGAAAAGGGGCACACACTGTCAGTGATGTAAACTAGTACACCCCTTGTGGAAGACAATGTGGATATTTTTTTAAAGTAGAAATAAATCAACCTTGATTCAGCAATCCCTCCTCTAGCTCTATACCCAAGAGGCACAAAACTGTACCAAAGAAACAACTGCACTGCCATGTGTAGCATGGCATTGCTCATAATCACCATTATCAGAAGAGTGGATAAGCAAAATAGGATATATGCAATGCAATATTATTCTATTATAAAAAATAAACTTCTACCATTTGTAGCAAATTGGACTCAAGTGAAATAAGCAAACACAAAAAGACAAAGACTGCCTGCTATCCTTCACGTGTGAGAGCTAAAACTTCAGAATGTGTGGTATTCGTACAACTGCATATATAGTTTTATGAAAATTTGTTTTATACATTTGTCAAAAAATAATTAAGAATGTTATACTACTACAATTTAAATAAATGCAATTACTTTAAATTTTATGTATATGGGTGAAATGGCCACTTTCCCCTTCATTTTTTCTTTATTGCGTGTTTATAGCACCGCTAAACAAAAAGCAAAGGCTCACTTTGCTTTTGACTTGTTACACTTCTCCTCTGGTGAAATATTAAGCACTTTCACCATAATATAAATTTAAAATACTTCAATAACAAAAAGGAACACAAAGAGGGAGGGAGGAAGGTGGGATGGAGAGAATGAAACGGAATGGGGAAATGGGAGGGAGGAGGGGAATATCGCTAGGTAAGATACCATTGTACTAGAACTTTATGGACACACCATATTGATTCTGTTAAAAGACAAAATTTAAAAGTTAAAACATAGTGAATGTGAAAAATAGGTTAGAGACAACAACAAAAAAAGAAGAAAATCCCTTAGTAAACGTCAAGATTGGCCATAAGCTGTCTCTACATGAAAGGTGGCAAAAGCATTACAAAAAGATACAAACGTATCTGTTTTAGGGAAAAAATACATTTTCAAATAACCACACACATTACTCCAAAAAGGCAAAAAAAAAATGCACAAAATCAAACTAAATACTACATAAAATAACATCAAATCAGTAACTTCATGTGGGCTTAAGTGACCTACTGAAGGTAAATGATTCTCACATTGACTAGTTTCAGACTTGGAAACAGACAAGTGCAAATGATTAAAGAAATAGATCTCAATAACCAATTACATTGATCTTACTGATACACCGTGCACTGCTTTCCAATAATAAACATGCATCTTATTTAAGAATACCCATCGAACAATTAGTTTAATTTACTGTGGTCTAATTGTTACAGAAGCAACAAATTTCAAATGCCTAACAAATGTAAACAGTACATTCTGGTCACAGAGAAATAAATCTAGTAATTAACAATGAAACTTTTAAAAAGTTCTTCCATCTGGCAAGGTAGATAAATGAAAGGTGTCACTGAAATCTTACGTCAAGGGAAAAATTTAAGAGTAATCATAGAATTTCTGTAAGCAAAAATAGAGATACGATATGTTGTAGTCAGAAAATAAAACTGAAGCAAATGATCAAGTAAAATCTTGTATCTTTCATATGAATAAATCTAAAAAAAACTGATTAAAAACTATCTGGATGAGGAAACAATAAGAATCAATAAGAAATGAGAACAGAGGAATGTTAATATACAAACAATAATTAATGAATTACAAAACAGAAAAAATATTCCAAAAGAAAAATGAAAAAGACAAAGCTGTCACTTTGAAAACATTGATATAATGGATAAAGCTCTATACATTTTTTTTAGAAACAAACATGGCTGAAAGCATGAACATAAAATTAACTTGAGAACAGAAAAATAACCACCAAAATAACTAAAAAAAAAAAAAATCATTAGGGGCACGCATACTGCCACCTGTGACACTGACATTCAGTATTGCTGTGGTTTTCGACCTGGATGCTCCACTTCTGATCCCACTCTGCAAACAGCCTAAGAAAAACACTAGATGATGAAACAAGTGTTTGGGCTCCTGCCAACCCTGTGGGAGACCTGGCTGGGACTTTTTGCACATGGCTTCAGCCTGCTCCAGCCTTGTCTATTGTGTCCATCTGGAAAATGAATCAGCAGATGGAAAATCTCTGTTTCTGAATATTTTTTCAAAAAATAATGTAACTGAATTGATACCAATAACTATATAGAATACTTGATGAAGCATCACTTAATCAAAATACAAAGTTAAGATGGGGTAGACATTGGGCACAATGATTAAGATGCAATGCATGGGGCCCGGCGGCGTGGCCTAGTGGCTAAAGTCCTCTCCTTGAACGCGCCAGGATCCCATGTGGGCACTTGTTCTAACCCCAGCAGCTCCACTTCCCATCCAGCTCCCTGCTTGTGGCCTGGAAAAGCAGTCGAGGACAGCCCAATGCTTTGGGACCCTGCACCCGTGTGGGAGACACAGAAGAGGTTCCTGGTTCTTGGCTTCGGATCAGCACAACACCGGCTGTTGCGCTCACTTGGGGAGTGAATCATTGGACAGAAGATCTTCCTCTCTGTCTCTCCTCCTCTCTGTATATCTGACTTTGTAATAAAAATGAATAATTCTTTAAAAAAATTAAAAAGTAAAGATGCCATGCATGATACAACATTGGAATACCTAAATTCAGACCTCTGCCCAATTCCTGATTCCAGCTGCCTGCTAACATACACTCTGAAAGGCAGCAGGTGATGTCTCAAGTACTTGGGTCCTTACAACCCACATGGTAGACTTATCCTGAATTTCAGGCTTTGGCTTTGCTCTAACCTAATATCTACCTGAGCAAACTGTGGTGCTAAAACAGTGACAATACACCTAACAATGACTTGTAGCAAACCTGCAGATAGGCTGCCATTTAGTGCTAACCTAGCAGTACTGACCACAGGCTCAGAGGAAATAAACAGACTGCTTAGAATTTCTGGAGAAACAACACAATATCACATTATGAAGACTGTAATAAACATTTAAGCCTCATATGCAGATGTTATTTTCAACCAACAAACATCGAGTTGTCGGGGATGGTGATATGGCTCAATTGTAAAATCTTCCACCTGAAAGTGCCAACATCCTATATGGCCATATGGGTGCTGGTTTCTGTCCTGGCTGCTTCACTGCTGAATCAATGCCCTTGTTGTGGCCTAGGAAAGCAGTGGAGGATGGCTCAAAGCCTTGGGACCCTGTAACCATATGGAAGACCCCAAAGGGATCCCAGGCTTCTAACTTCAGATTGACTCAGTTCTGCTGTTGTGACCATTTGGAAGAGTGAGCTGT
Organism: Ochotona princeps; assembly: GCF_030435755.1. NCBI lineage: Eukaryota > Metazoa > Chordata > Mammalia > Lagomorpha > Ochotonidae > Ochotona > Ochotona princeps. Next base: position 79,810,063 of record NC_080835.1, read on the forward strand.
CAGATGGAAGTTCTTTCTGCTTCTCCTTATCACTGTAAATATGCATTTCCAATAAAAACAAATAAATATATTTTTTAATTCAAGCAGTTTCAGGGATACATGAACTCAAGTAATAGACAATGTGACAGAAGCCAACCAAGTAGTGACTGATGTTTGTGAGTTTGGGAACAGATAATTTACATTGCTGCAAAGAAAAGGTAAAAATTTCAAGAAAATGCAGAGAAATTATTCACTAACTTATCAGAGAAAATTAACAGAAATATTGAAGGAATTCTTTAAAAACACACTGAATAAAATGAAAAATGCAATTGAATGCATCAATAGCAAAACAGATCAGAAAAAAGAAGCCATGAATCTGAAGTCATTTTATTTGAAAATATTGTCAGAGAAGGAAAATAATAAAGAAAGGAAAGCTTACAGAAAGTTTGGGACACATTAAAGCACAGGGTTTTAGATTATTAGGGATAAATAAGAAACTTCAAAATGTCTAGGGGGCAGAAATCTTATACAAAAAGATAGCAATGGAAAAGTCCCAAACTTAGGAAAAATGGTAACAGTCTAGGTACAACAAGGTTAAATGTCACCAGTCAGAAATTCAACAAAACCTACCACAAGACACATCATCAGTAATCACTAAGGCTAAAGATATAGAATTTTCAAAGCTTCAAGACAAAAGAAACCAGGAGCAAATAAAGGAGTTTTAAGTCAGTTGACAGCAGTCATCTCAGGAGAAACCTTGGGGGACAGCAGGACTGAGATGAAATATTGACTAGTGCTGAAAGACAAACTAAAAACTGCCAACCAATAGATGCTATCATTACCAATGAAGGAAAGTTAAAGTTATTCGGGGGGGGGGGGAAATCTGTACTAATTTGTCACCACATGACTGACAGATAACAGATTGATACATAAGATAAAGGGATATCTTCAAATTGAAATATGTAATGCTAATAAATTTGAGAAAACAAGAGTACACAGATATATTTGAATGTCTCAATAGTGTAAAATGTGTAAAAACTTCATTCCCAAAGCCAATGCTGATGATATACGCACATAACACCCAGGAATCCCAGCCAAACACAATGGTCTTGCTGCTAAGAAAAGAATGACTTATTTTAACAATTATCTTAACTACTGCAGGATGTTCAAAAAGCAGTCATAATAGTAAGAAGCTATCTGAATTATACAGCCTGTAGATTACTCCTAACAAAAGACTATCAGAATGGAAACCCAAATTTCAACACCATATCATTGAAGCCCTTTAACTTTTTTTTTTGAAAGATTTATTCATTTTTATTGGAAAGCCGGATATACAGAGAGGAGGAGACACAGAGAGGAAGATCCTCCATCCAATGATTCACTCCCCAAGTGAGCGCAACGGCCGGTGTTGCACCAATCCGAAGCCAGAAACCAGGAACCTCTTCCGGGTCTCCCATATGGGTGCAGGGGTCCAAGGCTTTGGGCCATCCTTGACTGCTTTCCCAGCCCACAACCAGGGAGCTGGATGGGAAGTGGAGCTGCCGGGATTAGAACCGGCGCCCATATGGAAGCCCCTTAACTTGTAAAGGCAATCAAAGGGACAAGCTCAAAGTACAGAGTGACAATTTTTAAAATTTATTTGAAAGGCAGGATTACAGAGAGAAGATGAGAGAAGATGGGGAGAGGACGTAGAGGAAAAAAAGGGAAAAGGAGGAATCAATTCATTCTCTTAATTTACCAATGGCCTCAACAGCCAGAGCCAGGTCATAATCCAGAGTCAGTAACTTCTTCCCATTCACCCAGGTGAGTGCATGTTCCCACAGATCTAGGCTGTCATTAACTGGTTTTCCAGGAACATTAGCAGGGAGCTGGACTGGAAGTAGAGCAGCCAGGACAAGAACCATCCACCTTCACTCCCCCATAGGATGCTGTCACTATAGGCAGCGGCTTAATACATCGCACAACTCAGTTCCAACAATGACAAGTTTGAAATTAAAAATATCTATTCTCTAAAACAAACACTTGATAAATTCAAATTGTCTTCAAGTAATGAAAAAAATTAGGAGTGATAAAATCAGATTGAGCGCTTATGTAAAAGTGAAGATTGTTCAAAGAAATATCAGGGTCAGTGGCATCTAAGGTAAGTCTTTGAATCATTCGGGAGTACCTATTTTTCCAAAATATAAAAAAGGATGGGGCCTGGCATCGCGGCCTAGCAGCTCAAGTCCTCGCCTTGAACGCCCCGGGATCCCATATGGGCGCCAGTTCTAATCCCGGCTGTTCCACTTCCCATCCAGCTCCCTGCTTGTGGCCTAGGAAACCAATCGAGGATGGCCCAAAGCCTTGGGACCCTGCACCCGCGTGGGAGACCTGGAAGAGGTTCCTGGTTCCTGGCTTCAGATTGGCGCAGCACTGGCCGTTGCGGCTCACTTGGGGAGTGAATCATCGGATGGAGGATCTTCCTCTCTGTCTCTCCTCCTCTCTGTATATCTGACTTTGTAATGAAAATAAATAAATCTTTAACAAAAAAAAAGGATGAAATATTGCAGCAGTCATAGAAGAAAAGCAAATTTTCATACAAACTTGGCCCAGGAGTGTCGCACAGTAGGAGGCAAACGAGGACTACAAAACATACGGTTAAAACAATTTTTCCAAATTTCCGTTACTGACATCAGATTGAGGGTGAAGTGACTTATAAATATGCACTAAAAGTCCACTTCCAGAACTTAGTCGAGTACAAGGAGATAGTAAAAAGTTAAATATGCATATTGTATTTGAAGGAGACAAGGAATTTCATCAAAATATGAAAACAGGGTGTGACTGATGTGAAACTATGAAACTGTGACTTACACCAAGACCAAGATCACAATGAGCAAAGCTTAACTGAAGCAAGGGGCAAGCCATGAACTGGCTGCAGCCAAGCAGCAAGAAAACAAGATGTCATAGACTGAGTGGGTAGAGGGAGAAAAAAACTATGGTCTATTTCAGAATTCTTCATAGTTCGGTGATGTGACCTTCTTACATAATCTCTTGCGTGGCCATTATGTTGCTGAAATCTGAAGTCATTTTACTATTTTGCGTCTCCCTTCTTCCTCTTTAGTTGCATACCTTTGATTATTCATTTCTTCTACTGAAGAACTACAGTTCTTTTTGTACTTGAAGCTACAATATAAATAATGAACTTATTTTCAATATTCTTAGCATGATATTCTATTAAGCTAGCAAAGTTAGTAAATACAATGACAAATTTTTAATCAGTCTTTTCATGCATTTTTGTTTCTGTAATATTTGAAAATTTTTATTTAAATCGTGAAAAAAAATAAATTACACCAATATCTGTATTACTTGCCAAGCAGTATGATTTAAATGAGTATTGAAAATACAGACGTTGATTTAGCTAAAACCATTTTTATGACTAAACAATATTAAAATCTTTTTTTCCAATTACTGAAAAAGGTTTTGCTATGGTATTATTACTAAATTTTATCTGTTACAGTAAATCCTCTTAAAAACTTTAATTGATTACAAGTAAAAGAAATAGTAAATTTTATCTCCCTGAAACCTATCTGTGAAAACATGTTAGACATCAGAAAACTAAGCATACAAAGCTTTTATAGCAACAATATATTACATACTAACTAAATAAAATATTTAACTCTTTTGTATTTTAAGGATTTCCTGAGAGTTTCATAATTCTACTGACACTTTGTTGACTCTACATTTCAATTTAAGATACAGGTAACAGAATTAGATTGATTTTTCCAGCTGGGATCATTGAAAGATAGTTTTTTATTTTTAATGTAAGTCAAAGAAATGCAAATTATAATAAGAAATGTTATTAAAACCAAAGCTAAAGGAATTTAATAAAAGTTAGGATTAATTATACTTAGATATTTTAAGAATGAAAATCAAAGATGCTTATTCTTTCCCTACCAAAAAAGATATCCCATACAAATTGAGGGGACAAAAAAGTAAAAATAGCCATAGCAGTGTCAAATAAAATACACTTTAAATGAAAAGTAGAAACAAAATAAGAATATTCATTATATAATAAAAAGGATTCAATCCAACAGATAGAATCACTATTGTAAATATATGCATAGCTAACATTAAGCATATTAAGTATATAAAGCAAGTATGAGTATTAATAGAGCCAAAGAGCGAGAAAGACTCTAGACAGACTCTAAAAAGAATACTGGTAGGCAGCTTTAACATTCAACTTTTAGCAAAGGACAGATGATTTAGAAAGAAAATCAAAAAGGCACAGTACAGCTAAATTATACCGAGCATCAATTGGACAAAACAGATTATTATATATTATATTATATTATATTATATTATATTATATTATATTATATTATATTATATCCATTCTTCTCAATAGCACATGGAACATGATGGGACATGACAAAATTTTAAAAGCAAGCAATACATTATCTTTTCATACCAAAATGCAGTATTATACTAGGGCACAGGCGATGGCCAGCAGCTAAATTCTCACTTTGCACATACAGGAATTTCATATAGGCACTGATTCATGCCCTGGCTGCTCCACTGCCCATCTAGCATCCTGCTTGTAACCTGGGAAAGCAGTAGAGGGTGCCCAACACCTGGAGACCATGTACTCATGTGGGAGACCCAGAAGAAGCTCCTGGCTTCATATCAGTTCAGCTTTGCCCATTGTAACCACTTGGGGGATGAACCAGCAGATGGAAGATCTTTCTCTGTCTCTTCTCTCTGTAATCTCCCTTTCCAATAAAAATAATAGATAAATCCTTTTCTTTAAGTACAATAATGCTGGAAATAAACTATATGAGGGGCTAAAAGTTGTAAAAAAAAATCATGGAAATTAAAGAACATATTCCCAAGGAACAAATAGAACCACCAAAATATTTTTTGAAATAATGAAAAACAGAAATGCAACATACAAATACCTATGGGACATGTCAAAAGCAGTACTAACAGAGAAGCTTATACACAAGCAACATGTACATCAAAAGAACGCAGAAAATTCTAAGGAGTATCCTCATTGTATCTCAAGGAAATAAAAAAAAAACCACAAGTAGAAAGAGATAACAAAGAACAGAGTGGAAATAAATAATCTAAGAACCAATTCAAAAGGCCAACAAAATGAAGATTTGGGTTTTAGTGAACAAATCAGATTGATAAAGCTTTGCTAGTATAAGAAGAATGAAATCAGAAACATAAAAGAGACTTTACAAATTAACAAATAGAAATACAAAAGGTCATTAGAGCCTCTTATGAACAGCCAACTCACGAACCCAAAAGAAATGGATAAATTTCTGGATTATTATATTTTACAAAAATTTACTCATGAATAAACAAAAAGTCTGGACAGGTCTATAATGCAACATGAGATTGATTCATTTAAGCCATCTATCCAAGAAAACTCAGGACCAGATGAATTCACAACTACATTCTATCAAACATTTAAGATACTAATATGAGACTTCACAAATTACAAAAATGTAAAAATAGAATTCTCTGAGACTCACTCTATGAGATTAAGAACAACAGAACAAAGAAAGCCTCAAGAGAAAATAATTTATCAAGGAAAAATCTTTAAGACACTAAGAAATGAAATACAACACATTAAAAAGGATTCCCCATCATAAAGAGATCCATTCACACCATGCAAGGATGGCTCAAAGTAAGCAAATCAATAAGTATGATAATGACATATCAACAGGACAAAAACAGCATTGATCTCCTTAGATAGATATTGATATCGATAGATACAGATTTATAAAAGCATTTGATGGAATTCAACATCCTTTCCTGTTAAGAGCTTTGACAGCTAACATGCCAACAATTGATACCGTACTGAATAAGGAAAGGCTGAGGGTTTTCTAAGACTTTAAACAAGATAACAATTTCTATTTTCACCACTTTTATTCAACATAGTATCAGAAGTTCTAGCCAAAACAATAAGGCAAGAGTAAAAAATGAGGGATATGGAAATTGATAAGGTGGAATTATAATTGTTACAATTTGAAGATGATTTAATCTTATTTATATAGATACATGAAATCTTCAAACCCCCACTCCCCTGAAAGAAGTATTAGAACTAGTAAACAAAGTTAGCTAAGCAGCAGGAAACAAAAGCCAAATACTAAGAGCAGTAACTTTCTTTCTTTTTTTTTTTCTATACAACAGTTACTTTCCCAAAAAAGAAATCAAGTAAGCAATCATTTAATCAAAGAGGTGAAAGATTTCTACAACAAAAGCTATATATTACTGATGAAATAAACCAGAAGAAAACTTCAAATATCCTAAGCAATAATGAGCCAAAGAACACAGCTATACTTCATTTTACTGACTTCAAAATATACTATATGATAAAGTCACAGTCATTAAAATAACTTGATATTAGCAAAAAAAAAAAAACAAAAACAAAAACAGTAGGTCAGCAGAACTTAGTAGTAAATCCATGAAGCTCCAACTAACTGAGCCTCAAGAATGATACTAAGAATGCATATTACAGCAAGGATGGTCTCTTCAAATGTTCCTGGAAAAAAACTGATAGCTACATGAATGAAACAGAAATGATAAATAGTGGGAAGAGTCAGAGTGAAGCTTTACTCCGTGAGTACAGGAGAAAAAAGAAAATCAAGCCATCACTTATCAAAGCAAACAACCTGATAATAATCACTCCAACACCATTGACAATGAATAAAAAACCTAAATAGAGTTGTCAGTGGTGGAGGGGACAAACAGAACCAGGTACAGTATGGGGGTGGTATAGCAAGCAACTGAGGCACATGCAGTCAAAGGTGGAACTAAACTCCTGCTCTAAACCTGCACCGTACTCTACAGCCATGCTGTCCTTAGTCCTTCCTTTGCAACTCCAGTCCACATTTATTACTTCCTTTTTCTGCTTTTTTAGAATAATGACTATCTTCCCAGTGTTATGTGTAATGAACAACGACACAAGCTGAAATTTATCTAATGGTCATTAGATGGCAATGCATATAAGACTGCCCAAGGGGTTATCTCCTTGAATCTTCATAATGCAACTAAGAACATCAGACAATGTTAGGATGAAGTGACAACTGGGATTTGAACTCAGGTTACCTCAATCCAAAGCCCAAAGTTCCAAACAGCAAGCCCCATTACAGTCACTTCTTATTAGGGCCAACCTATTCAATTTTCTCTTTCAATGAGCATTTCAGTATGCAAGCAAGCAACATTTTTATAGATTACATTGAAGCTACTCTAATTCATATAAAATTAATAATTCACAAATGCTAGATGTTCAATTATCATGATCAATACATGCAGCAAATCCCATGCCCAGTATAATATAAATGTATAACATTGTGTTTGAGAACTTAACTTTTAATGTGCTTGTTTTCCAAAATACTTTAAATTTTTTCTATATTTACTTGGGTTCTTAATGTTTCTAAAGTATTTGCTTCACAAATATCAGATCCTCACAGTCGGTAATGATCTCCTAAGAGCGAAAATCAAGTTGTGTGAATTTTTAAGTTGGCCAACACAAATGATAAGGTGACCACATAAAAATCAATTAACAGTCCCTGAATAGAATTGAATTATCAATGAAATAATAATAATAGCAGGTCATATTGGGATGGGACTTTCCTACTTATAAAACCTTTCCATCAGAGTAGGCCAGGGTGTCAAATAAGGTCTTCATACATGCCACTCTGATCTGTGTTAACATGTAAATGAAATTGATTCTGTACTCTGAGTATCAATGCTTACCTGGAAATAGAATTAGATATTTTTAAAAGGGTAACTGATACGAATCTCTCAGTATGTATTTCTAAGATGAAAAAACCCTATCTAGAAAACAGGGCAAAGTTTTAAAAGCTGAGAGCTGGAAACAGGAACACACAAGCTTAAGTATGATATAATTAAGAATACTCTGTAAGCTTAAAATCAGAAGGAAGAAAGACTAATTTATGTAATGCCTTGAATAATTGGCATAAAAGGACTCCGTCTTTGTCTCTTAGATTTGAGCTGTCTTGCCTTTTTCCCTTTGGTATCTACCTGCAGGGTGATGAAGGCCATGGTTTTAGAGCCAGAGAAGACTACCTATGGGCGCATTAAAAAGCTTCCATTCTTACTGCAGAGGATTTTCAGTTCCTACTCTTCGTCCTTATTCCCCAGCAATGAGATTGTTGCAGTCTTTATACTGCACCATGTCTTCCAAATGAGTGCAAATCACTCTATAATCTGATTTCCCTTGCCTGGCATGTGCCTTGGTGTGTGAATTCACTGCCCAGAGAACTAGCCCTATCATCTTACTAAGGGATGGCTCATGGGGTAGAGAGCTTACTCTGCAGACTAACTGCTCTGTTTCCTACATATTGCTAATGGGATCTCAGATACTTGTCCTGAAGGACAGCAGCAATAATCAGGCTCTATGGAGGAAAAGGGAGGAATGAGTGTAGAACAATATTGGTCACTTGTCATGCCATTCAATAATATTGAATTCTTTCATAACCCATAGCAGATGTTGCTATTTTTGTTATTCATTTCCAAATGGGAAAGAAAAATTGCATGATCTCATAAGATTTACCTATTTTCCTAGGGAATAAGTGAAAATACCTGTGCTTAAAATTTTTTAAAGTAATAAGTAAATAAGTAAAAAATGGTATTTATATAAGGTGAACAATTTAATTAACTTACATATACAGGTTTAAAGATCATAATGATACTTTCCACTCTACACTCCGACACAGCCTTGCTCTTACTCTCCCTCCCTTCTTTTTAGTTTTTCCAAGTTCTATGACCCTCATGCAGCTTGCCTTCCGGCTAATCTTTGCTGTTATTGAGCTTCCAGAGCTATATTAAGACATTACAGTGTACCTCTTTTTATCTTGAGATTAATTGCTTACTACTGATGCTGAAATTATTTCCATTTTATGGAAAGGGAATCGGGCAGTCAGCAAGGTTAAGAAATCAGTTTAAAACCATACAGCTCACGTGTAAAAGACAGAGCTGAAATCCAGAGCTGTCTACTATTCCCTGACTCCAGCCTTCCCAAAACTTTCTTGATTTGGACAGTTTCTTCATGCATAAGCATATTTCAGACTTCCAAGAAAGTCTGTCTAGCAATCTAAATCCAAACTTTCAGAATAGAATCCATTGGGGGTACCATTCACTCAGGAGCCACATCTTGTAACTTGCTGATTATCATCAAACCTCACTAAAATGCAAGTTCCAAAATTAGCAGAGGTATCGTTTTCTCATGGCTGAGATCCTGGACTTCATGGGATTCAGCAGTACCTAAACTCAGGTTTCCATTCTTCACTACAGAAAAGACAATTAAAAAAAGTAAATAAACACCTCACACCTCAGATACCTTAGTGTGATTTTGGAAAGGGCCCCTTCTATGGTCCCGAAGACCATCTATTGTTTGTAGTGTAACACCTCTGGCCTCCTCAGTCATCTTGAGAAAGCCAGAAATGAAAGGCTGGAGTTGACAGAAGAGGGGTGTTACACTTGGGAAGCAAAATCAGTGATAAGACATGAGAATATCACAAACAGCACAGTCTGAAAGGATCAAACATGGTCATCACTTCAAAGAACAGAAATGGCTGTTTTGCTTGACTCCATTTTGTTAGAACATTTATTTAACAATTCCCTTTCACTCATTGCTGTAAACAGTCATTCTCTGACCTCAGGTCTCAGTTGTATTCATTGAATACAAATCTTAGAAAAAATTCCAAAGATTATTCAAGCTTTTATCTTTTGGTAGGGATTCCTTTTTATCAGAGCAATGGATTTCTTAAGAAGAAAAGCCAAATCCTCAAAGAAGTCTCTATCCCCAAGGTAAGTCATTTTGGTCTCAACCAAAATCCATCAAGTAGTTGTTGCCATGAACTCTTCTGAGAATCAAATAATCACCCAGGCTAGATATATATATATTGCATTACATAAAACAAAGAGTCAAGGTTATTAACTGTGTTCTGTAAACACACAACAAACTCAGTCCCAGGCAACAGAATCCCCTTCAATTAATCTGAAGGTGGAGAGAAAAGTGTTTGGAACACCATCTTCCACCTCACCACAGGACACTTCCCAGGAGTCCCTACTCTTCCTCGTCCTCTAGACTAGCCCATCCTCATCCATAAGCCCCTCCCTTGCACCCCATACATTACTGTGCTTACCCTTAGCAACATGCCATGCTATAATGGCATGCTTTAATACTCTTAGCCCTGCAACATGCTATAATCAATAACCCATCTATTTCTGTCTTGTCTCTCCTATTACAAAATGGAGGGGAATTAAGTCTTTTTTTTTCTCTAGACTCTAATTGCTCAATAGGTGTTGATTGAGTAGACAGAATATATAAGTTAGCAAATGGATAAACAACAAACAAACATAGCCTTCAAGGTATGGAATTTTATCCTGTATGGATTAAAGAGGCAGTGAACGTGTCTGCAGCGGAGACAGTAACTCGCGATGTTTCCACTTCCTGCTTTTCACTGTTTAAGGTTATACAGTTTACTTTTGCCAAAAATTCTGATGTATATGCCCAACATGTTACCAAAGCTCCAGAATAAGCTCTCCTCCTCACTCCTTGACATGTATCAGCACACAGGCTCTACACTTAAGCACTAGGTCCTCCCAAAGCAAAGTGCCCCAAGGAACTTCACTCCCTCTGAAAAAATCTCACCTCATATCATAAGTTCTTTGACTTAACCCAGTAGGACCAAAGGACCAGATCTTCCAAAAAACCTCCAACTTTAGGAATCAGTAACAAAGGACAAGAGAGATGAGGACTAGGAAGTTCTCACCCAAAATACCAATGAACTAAAACCACAAAAAGTGAGAAGCTATTTCCAAATTGCAGTTACTCATCTTCAGTCGTTGAACCACAAATTTCACATGCAATCACTTAAATACCTCCATGTGCTGCTTGCCTTAACATACTGAACATTCTGTTTCTGTTTCTCCCAAAGTTCTCCCTGTTATGCTTTGGTCTATTCTAGTTTTTGTTTGCAAGGAAGATAAAAAAGCAAAAGAAGAAGCACCAAAAACTGGGAGCCTTTTGGGACACAATCTGCCAAGAGATGTAACATCGCTGGTTATTCAAAGCTGGAGGTCATAAAAAAAAAAATCAAACCTACAATCTTAACTTCTTCAAGTAATAAGCCAGCAGTACCATTACTCATCTGAAGTTGGCACAAAAGATGAAGGCTGCATTAGGAGGAGGACCATGAAACAAAGACAGCAGTTTGAGGATTTTAAACTATTACTATCCTTGCCAGTATACTGGGGCTCATGAAATTTTATCAAGATAATGTCAATGGATATATTTTTATCCAAGCCATTAAACTATATAACAAGAGATAGAAGGGGTCAAGAGGATTGAATTGACCCATATCTACCAAAACAGTTTGCATTCCATAAGTCAGCTTCACTAACACTTCACATTTTCACTGACTACTACTTTCACACATGAACATTAATAAGCAAAAGCATGCAAGATAGAAACAAAGAGAACAATTTCAGAACACAATATTCTACTTTACAGTTATTATCTTTCAATGAATGTTTTGTTGTTGTTTTGTTTATCTGCAGTATTTTAGGTAAATCCAATCACAGCATGGTAATATTCTCAAATCAAACAGCAGTGGTTACAGAAAATATCCCTTGTGCTCACATAAAACTATTACCATATTCTAATGCATATAACTACACATAGAGTCAGGCAAAGAGATCAGAACAAACTAGGTCATTGCAATCATCCACCCAACATTCCAATGAAAAGACCTCAGGGAACAGAGGAAGAGATGGAATTAATTTCCCATTATTCAATCCATGGGCAGAGGGTGTAATCAACATAGAAATTGTCTATACCTGGAGGGATGGTTAATATGTACCTGAGGAAGTTTCATCTCTTTCTTCCCATGTCTGAAATTAGGGAAGGAATAGTAATGAGTACTGTGGGACCTGACCATGTACTATGCCTTGAAAATCTCTGTGATTTGATTTATGGCATGTGACCAATGCCTTTTCCATGATGGTTGTCAACAAAATGGTTACCTGTACACTAGGGAGTAATGTATAATTTCAAAGACTAATTATGTTACTAGGAAGCTCAATTTAATTTTCCTCCTGAATATTCACCTAAGCCATAGCACAAGTGTGCGGCTTCTAGCTTTCTTGTTCTTCAGTTTTGAAGATGTTCTTTAAGAAGTTGGATAAATAATGATAGAGGAAGTCCCAAATGTCAGTTAGATAAGGATGAGAGAAGTTGGCGAGAATTACAAAATTTGGTTATCAAGGAATTTTCATAAATATATGACCTTGAAAAATTTATAATTTTATGGATTTAGAACATCAGTAATACCAAGCTAATATTTACACAAAACACTCTTCTACCAGACTGATATGTTCTTGATCAAAAGAGTAAGTTATGAAATACTGCAACAAGGTGGAGGAATCCACCGGGGGGGGGCACGGGGAGGGATTGAGGGAATCCCAGAGCCTATGAAACTGTGTCACATAATGCAACGTAATTAATAAAAAAAATGAAGAATGCAAAAAAAAAGAGTAAGTTTTAAGACTGAAGATGCAGTAATGTGGAATTAGTAGGGGTGTGGTATGATTTCCAAAGATCCTAAATCACTGTGGGTCACAGCGCTTCAGTTCTGTTCAGAGCCTGAAGAACTAACTCTTATTCATAAAGGGCATGGAATATTGAGCTAGATCTCCAGATACCAGCCATTTACATTTGAATATATGAGGCAACACAGAAGAGCATTTGCATTAGCTGTACCTACACTATGCTGGTATACTGATAACAGCTTTCCTCTTTCTCCTGATGGAATTAGTTCTCTCCATCCACCTTCTCTTTCACTGTTCTTTTTTGTAGGATTATCATTAAAACGCAACTGTTGAGGACACTAACAGCTTTCCACAGGAACATAATAAATGCTGAAAATTCATTGAAAGAGGCTTTGTTGAGTCAAGAGAGAGGCAATTAGTTATCTAACTCCATGACTTTTTTTTTGATTATTCTGGAAAGAATAAACATTAGTGAGGGAGCCCGGCGGCGTGGCCTAGTGGCTTAAGTCCTCGCCTTGAACGCACTGGGATCCCATATGGGTGCCGGTTCTAATCCCGGCAGCTCCACTTCCCATCCAGCTCCCTGCTTGTGGCCTGGGCAAGCAGTCGAGGACGGCCTAAAGGCTTGGACCCCTGCACCCATATGGGAGACCAGGAAGAGGTTCCTGGTTCCCAGCTTCGGACTGGCGCACACCGGCCCGTTGCGGCTCACTTGGGGAGTGAATCATCGGATGGAAGATCTTCCTCTCTGTCTCTCCTCCTCTCTGTATATCCGGCTTTCCAATAATAACAAATAAAATCTTTAAAAAAAAAACATTACATCAACCAGTGGGAGCTGCAGCCTAGCCGGGGCGACCCACAATAACCCCCACCAAGCCCACCCCCTACCCTGGTTTGCCAGTATGTGTAGCAGAAGACCAGTCTGTCCCCCATCCCATTTGGCTCTGGTACTTGTCAATGGGTATTAAAGCTTAGTTCTATCTAATCAACACCCATTGGTTCCAGTGCAACTCGGGACTGAAAACAGAACCAACCCAGCAGTTGCAACCACCAGCTGATCGGGGTGATGGACTGTGCCGGGCCCTGTGCTTGCTAGAACATACAAAAAACTAATTTGGGAATACCTCAAAGTATCTTTGGAGATCTCCCCAATCGAACTGCTGGACTCAGAACTCTAACCAAGAAAAGACAGAAGACAGAACGGGACAGTCATTCATCTCAGCTATATGTTGGCAGCAAATTATGGGGCAAACGGAGACTTTATGATGGACCATGTCAATCAGTGGACGACCTCATCGAGCGAAACTGGCAGCAATTCATAACTGGAGAACTATTAACACCACATGGGCACATATCTCGGAGCATGCCCCACATCCGGGACTTGGGGTGGGCGGGAAACCGGGTGGGGCTTCTCCCTCAATGTCCCCCTTTACCTCAGATGCATGATGGAAACAATATGGACATAATGGCATTGCCCACTTTCCTATCCCCCTGAACCTTTTTTTTCTTTTTTTCTTTTTTTTCTTCTTTTTCCTTTAACTGTAATTAACTATGTAAAGATTGTCAACAACAATACAATAAAAAGAAAAAAATAAAAAAAAGACAATGATTAATTAAAAAAAAAACATTAGTGAGAAAAGAATATTTTTCTTTTGTCAGAGAATCTCACTATGTTAAATGTTTTACAGAGCACTGATGCTCATTGCTGTACTTACTCCTCACTTAACAAGTATTTACTGAGGACCTAAAAGGTTCTAGGTAGGAGTTTAAAGAAAACAGACCAAAATTTTGCCTAGATAAAATTTGTATTGTCTCAGGGAAAGACCGGATAACTGAATAAATACAAAAACAGTATATAATGCTAGATTGTCATCTATGCTTCTGGATGGTGGGGGCAGAGAGGAAATAAAGAAAAAGTAATAACATCAAGTAAAACAAGTAATGACTTCAGTGATTGGGGGGTAGGTATAATTTTTAACAGGAACAAACTCTCAAGAAGGTGTTATCTATATAACTGCTTAATAAAATGGAATGAATTAATCCTGCTGACATTTACAATAAGAGGATTTCAATAATAAGAAATGTCCCTAACATAGTAGTGTGCCCACAAAATTCAAGGGACATAGAGGAAACCAGCATGGCTGGATCACAGCGAGAGATGCAGAGCACAGGAAAGGATTATTTTGATGGAAAAAAAGAAACTTGAATCAAGGAGAGGAATCCAACCAATTATTACAAGATATTGGCTTCTACTTTTACAAAGACTCTGGCTTCTATTATGAGTGAAATGAGGTGTGGTAAATTTTAATTAAGAAAACAAAAAATCTGCATTCCTTCTGTTTTAATAGAATTACTCCGGCTTCCCTACTGAGAACGAACTGTGAGAGAGGGTATCAGGAAGCTATTGCGAGGAGAGGAAAGAAGACAGATCAGAACACTGAGGGAGGAGCTGAGGAATGGCACAGAAACAGGAGAGTCAAGGATGATGCTAATTCTTCCAGCTAAGAACTGTGAGAATGAAACTACCTTTTATACCCCTTTTCTGGGATGCACTTCAGCCCTTGAACATAAGAGACAACTAAGGAATAATTCCTTTAACTGAAACCTTTTGTTGGAGGAACTGGAGAAATGGGGTAATGGGAGGAGTAGATTACATAGTTTTTCTGCCACAAGGTTTTGCTGCTGAATCACTAATTACAGGTTCCTTAAACTAACAGTCTTCCCTGTTTTTGCTTTCCCTGTTATTGCTTCCCTGAGACAGCAATAACAAGCTCATAGGTTTTCTGGTTCACAACCCTTGATACGAGTTTATAAAACACACTTCAAGAGTGTTCCCTCCAATCTTGGTGGTCTTTGCAGTTTACTTAGACAATACTCTGAAGTGGCAAACTATCTTAACATTAAATGTCTAAGAAGCCCTGGTAAAGGTCTTCGTGACTATTCCCATTAGTTTGGGGGTTCTTATTTATAAACTTTTTTAGCTTTATGTATTTATTTTAAAGGCAGAGTTAGAGAGATAGTGATTTCATCCTCTAGTTCACTCCCCAAATGATCATAATGGCTAGTGTTCAGCCAATCTGAAGCCAAGAGCCAGGAGCTTCTTCTGGGTTTCCCACATGGTTGTAAGGGCCTGTGCACTTGGGCATCTTCTGCTGCTTTTCTAGGTGCATTAGCAGAGCTAGCAGGAAGTGAAGCAGCTGAGACATGAACCAGTACCTATGTATGATGCTTAACCCAGTAAATCACAATACAATCCCCTGTCTTTTTTTTTTTTTATTCCATTAGCTCCATAAAGCTCAGATAAACAGAAGGTTGTTGTTACTCAGCAAGAACCTACTTGAAGTCTTTTCTACCAATGAGCTTTTGATGTTCTTGTGAACTAACCTATTCATAAGGTCTATCACAAGGGCTGTAATTTGGGCAAGGGATGCCTGGTTTAATCAAAGTAATGCAGAATGGCCCAATATTCAAAGAAAAGCCACTCTGGTTGAAGTGTTGATAGAAGACCAAAGGTCCTAACCCCTTGGACTCTCTCCCAAGCACCAGTACCCCTTTTCAGTTAGGATCCTATGAAACACAATTTTAAAACCATTGTACTATATATAGTCTTTTTCAACAACAGCTGCACACAGAGTTCTTTCCCTAATATTTGAAAAAGCCTAGGAAACTTTGCCTACAGCTCTACATCTAATCATATTTCTCAGTAACTGTTAGTATACTCAAACTCTCCATCACAATACAGGTATAGTCTGCCACGGCAGATGGACAGATTCCAGTGAATAGCCGTGCAAACTACCTAACAACATTACATTCTTTTATTTCCTTACAGAGTATGCTTCTTGGACGTGGTTCAGCTGAGGTTTAAACATTGTCTTTTTTTCAAGCCTGAAAGGAAACTCTGCTTTCTGACCTTGTTCCTAACAAAAGAAATCGACCAAATGTTTTCCCACTACAAAAATTTATTTGTCTGATGGCATGCCAAGGCATTGGGACTCTAGGCATGATAGTTTGCAGCAAGGAGTCTAGTCAAGACTGATATCATCCAACTTTTTCTCCTAGAAAACACTTGTTATGTTTTGATGAGCAGTACCTAAGACACGGTACTCAAGACTTTCTCCCAGAAACATGTTTCCTGGTATGTGCATTAAAGGCTAGTCAACTTCACCGAAGCTGGAAAAAAGCTTTAGCTTGAATTCTTTTCACATATGAACTGATGGATGTGTCTGGTGAACGTAAATAACATTTCGAGCTGTCTTATGTCAAGTGGGCCCTGAGGCAGATTTTCCTGTGCTTAGAAACTCATCTCGACTCACCAAAAATATTTCATTCCATTTGTGCCTCTAATATCCCTTGCTACCGGATGTGATGGTTAATTTAAAATGTCAACTTAACTTGATCAAGAAATGTCTAGGGAAATGACAAAGCCTTGTTTGGGGATGTTTCCAGAGGAGGCTGCCATATGAATCTACATTGACTAAGGAGGGGATGATCTTCCTCCCTCTGGGCAGGCAGCATCTAAGGCCTAGGGACCTGGAGAAAACAAAAACAGGAAAAGCAAATTCTCCTGATTTTAGAAGCAAGGATCTCTCTCTCTCCTCTCTCATCAGAATTCCAAGTCCTCCAGCCTTTAGACCCCAGACTCACACTAGCAGTCAGCCTCTGTCAACACATGAACCAGTTCCAGCAAGGACATCTCTTGGCTCTGTCCATCCCTTTCTAAAGGGATAAGCTTTCTGAGAAAAGGGGATTAACATGTCTCAAAACAGCAAAATTTCTTACTGTTAATGAATTTCAAGTATGGTCCATGGCAGATGACATGTTTACCATGGAGGTGAAAGCACGTGTTTTGGAGAGCTGCTTTTTTTCAGCCTGCTAGTGACTAACTTTTGTCCTTTATTATGAATTAGCTTAAAGACACAGCCCTAATCCCAAAGTGCATTAACTGTACCAGTGGGAGGGGAGTGGGCTGAGTTTCTGAAAGAACCTCTCCCAAACTTTGGCTGTGCAGGTGAAGGGATATGAGCTTTGTGCCCGTACAGCAAAAGGGAAAACAGCACATTTACAAGAGTTATGTAACAGCTTCTCAGAGGTTCAAGACTGCTCCCAGGGGCATTCCCTGCACTCACACAGTCAGTGCTGACACTGGAGCCATAATTTTCACTTTTAAGGGTCGTCTGACGAGCCTCAATTATTATTCATTGTACTCTGGAGCTAAATTATCTTAGAGTGCTCAAAAGTCAGCAAGACTGTTTTCTGCCACACTGTGAACAATCTCTTCCCACAGTAATTGTTCTGTGAATTCCCTTGTCTGCATAGACAATGGGTTCCAGCCTCAATTCTGATGCATGAACATGGCAGTGACTTTCACAATAGACCAGCTTTCTGGCTGGAAGTCAGAACAGCACTCATACTAAGGGTATTGTGATGCCCAGAGTCAGGAAGGAAAAGGGACAGCTTGGAAATGCAGCAGAATAAAGGACAGGCGTCTTAGTAGATGGTATGTCAAAGGTGTCTGTATTTTCATGCATGTCTTAGAGAAGGTGTGAATGAGGAGCAGGCTGGAAATAGAAATAAGAAAGGATAGAAAAAGTGGACCCTGTATCCTTTGTTTTATATATATTTTTTAGGATTTATTTATTTTTTATTGCAAAGTCAGATATACAAAGAGGAGGAGAGACAGAGAGGAAGATCATGTGTCTGATGATTCACTCCCCAAGTGGCTGCAATGGCTGGAGCTTAACCAATCTGAAACCAGGAGCCAGGAGCTTTTCCAGGTCTCCCACGCGGGTGCAGGGTCCCAAGGTTTTGGCCCGTCCTTGACTGCTTTCTCAGGCCACAAGCAGGGAGCTGGATGGGAAGCTGGGCTGCCAGGATTAGAACCGGCACTGATATGGGATCCCGGTGTGTGCAAGGCGAGGACTTTAACCACTACACTATCGTGCCAGTCCCCAGTTTTATAAGTTCTTAATTCATTAAAATTTGTGGAGCCTAAGGATGAAGAAAGTTACTTGCCTTTATACAATGTGACCACTTGCTTACCTAACAAAGCTTTGTTTGTACATGGCCACTGACAGATATTTTTTACAATAACAACATGGCACCAAATTGAACTGTCAGACTCTCCACTTTGACTTTATTTTTCTTTCTTTGTCTGAAAGCACTAACTATCCTACACCTATCCTTTTTCATCGCTAGGGCCCTCAAGTTTACTCATTGCTTTAATAATAGACTTGGCTGTGCAGAATCCAAAATGACATGTCATACTACCTCCGTCTCCATCAGGATATATCAGTTCTATTCACTGTTCATATCTTCTGCACAGAGTAGATGTCATGGTTCATTTTTGTTGTTGTAACTGAATAATATGAACTGGGTCATTTGTTAAAAATAATAATAATGAGAAATAAAGTTTTTATTATCTCACAGTTCTGGAGCCTGGGAAACTCAAGAGGGTAGCAGCAGCAGATGAGGGCATCATGTGGATGGACAACAAGCTTGCCAAAAAGAATTCTCTGTTAGAACACATAACCATGCCATCCTTATTTCCCTCACCCTCACTGGAGTGGAGCTCCCTTAACTCAATCACTTCCCAAAGGCCCCACCTCAGACACCATCAACTTGAATTTGGGAATTAAGTTTCCAACATGAAGAGTTTATCCGACACATTCAGACCACAGCAAATCTCAACAACAAAAATACTGAAATAAAAGTAAACTACACGCTCCCTTCTGTCTGCCTTATGCAGGAAAAGCACTGCCTTCTTGGTCCCCACTTCCACAGTTTCTGATCTTTTCTCCTGACACTTCTTTCTCATGGTGCAGCAAACACCCTACCTGACTATCCCCTTCCTATTCTCAATGAATTTAGCTCTACCCTTTTTCTATCTACAGCAGGATGTCCCCACTGCACACACCATCTCAACATCACCTTGCTCCTGTGATCTGATACTACCATGCAAATCACTCTTGGGACACTTGCTTAGTCTCATTTGGTTGCATAACTATACAATAAATACATTCGCAGTATAATGTATATCTTCATTGCATGCTAATCAATGGGTAGGGTGCAGGAACAAGTCAGTAGCTATATATTAACACCAATCAAGGAAAATTCCTCCTATTTTAGTATTCCTGTTGGAAATTTTTAATGAAGACTGGAAGTAAGAATTATAAGTTACAGAACTTGATAAAATCTTAAAAGCATAAAAACTTGTCTCCCTGCATATCTTGTTGTCATCTTTTTAAAACTACAGCTATGGGCCTGGCACGGTGGCCTAGCAGCTAAAGTCCTCTCCTTGAACACACCGGGATCCCATATGGGCTCCAGTTCTAATCCCGGCAGCCCTGCTTCCCTTCCAACTCCCTGCTTGTGCCCTGAGAAAGCAGTCAAGGATGGTCCAAAGCCTTGGGATCCTGCACCCACGTGGGAGACCTGGAGGAAGTTCCTGGCTCCTGGCTTCAGACTGGCACAGCACCAGCCATTGCAGTCACTTGGGGAGTGAATCATCGGACAGAAGATCTTCCTCTCTGTCTCTCCTCCTTTCTGTATATCTGACTTTGCAATAAAAATAAATCTTAAAAAACCTGCAGCTATGAGAAATATCACCAGTTTATGTCAACATAAATTCAAAACCTAAATCAAGTTGCAAGCAAAAGCTTTAAAATATCAAAAATAATCATAAAAGCAAGCTTGTATTTCTACCTAAATAACTCATCCATTAAGAACCAGGACAATAGGTTGAAGACGGAACTTTTTAACTATTAAGCCTCTATTCTCCAGTTATGGATGAATTATCTGAGTATACATTTATGAATCTTTTATCCAGTGCTCCAGAAAAATGATGTCACCTTCAAATTCCTCTTTATTCCTAGTACTATGTATATTTGTAAGATTCTCAGATTCAGTCACATCTGATCTCCCAGAAGATGAAGAATCGACCTCATGGTTAGCTGAGCGGCACAGGTGGGGCATAATTCGTCATTACAATGACCCCATATTTCTTCTGAGATAGACACCATCAAGTACAAGACACGGTTTGCCTTATATCAGTTTTACATGTGACACAAATCAAACACCAGAGAGTTCTTACTTCCCAGAATATCTCAGTCAGTTTATAGTGTTTGAAATTTATTAAAGACTTGCTTCTTTGATTAAAGAAAAAAAAAACTTTCCAGACTATTCCCCTTTTAAAATACCAACTCTTTAGAGTATAATAGTAAGATGTTGGCAATTAAGCAGACAGGAGGCATTATAGGAATGAAAGGTTATCAGGAAGAAGAAAATAAAATGAACAACTCTAATTAAAAACATTCTCTAATGTCACAGTTCTGACAGTTGCTGTGCCTGAATGGAGGTGCTACGTGTGGAAAGTAAATCCCATTAGAGTTACCTGTGGGAGGTGATGTGTGCTCAAAGGCCTTCCTAGAGTATCTTTCACTTTCCGCCTGACTGGTTCCCATCGTCCAGGCCACAATATCTGTGCATGTTTGGATCCCTAACTATTGTAGAAGTGCCTGCCTGGCCTTCTGCTTCACAGAACTCATATGATATTCTTTGTATGTACTCTGGGCTTTGTACCATCTACTGACATGGCAGATCCAGCATCACCTGCTAGGCCTCTCCAAAGAAAACAAGGTCTAAGAGGACAGCTGAGAGGGTAAAACGATGGCCTAGCAGTGAGAGCCAAGCACGAATTAAAGGCCAAAAGTTCTTTCAGTGAAAGAACAGAGTTTATAACGCTAATAATTTATACATGAGCTTACTCTCCCTGAATAATTACAGATTATTATCCAGCTAATTGCAGTACATGGTATTAAAAGATCTGGAATTCATTATCCCAATCTAGGAAATAACTTTGGCACATGTTTTGCAAAGAAAAATGCTGGGGAAGTTTAAGATTTGACAGGATTAGACCACACAGTGGTTTCATGATCTCTTCTTAGCATGAGACAGGTTTATATTGTTGCATATCCTACAGTGTCCAAAGTGTAAATTGCAAAATCTCACTCCCAAATGACTCTACTCCACTAAGCAGAGCTACAAGAATCAAGAAGTAAAAATAGAGGATGCCCAGTCAAATCCGAGCTTTAGATTCACGGTGAATAATTCAGTGTAACCATGTCTCAAATATTGTATGGGCATACTTGTACTGAAAAATTGTTCATCATGTGCTGACATTCAAATGCAACCCTAAATCCTCTATTTCAACTTATAACCCTATCCCCAAAGGAGATGTGAAATAGCAAGTACTATAACTAGTTTGCACGTTTTCAGTTCTCTGAAAGTCCTTGTATTTGAGGTTTGGTCTCCATGTTATTGGTGGTGGTCCTGGGAAGTGATGGAAACTTCAAGTTGTGGGAAGGAGGGACACTTCCTTAGCAACTCAGGATGCTCTTTCAAAATGTAGTTCTCAGAAGAAGGTTGTGTAAAAATCATGAATTGGGGAGCATCAGCATTCCTTTTTGCTTCCTGGCTCAACATATGATGGTTCCTTCACCCTCACTCTCCACTATTGCTATCCAATGCCTTCAGGCCAAGCCAATTGGGCTACTCGATCTTAAACCTGGAATTCCAAAACTGTGAACTAGAAATACGCTTTTTAATTCATAAAGTTAATTGCCTTGCATTTTTGTCACGGTAGCAAAAATTTGAATAAAAAGCATACTTCAAAAATTTTATGGGAAGTGGAATTAAAAGGTAAGCTTATTTTGTAGCAAAAAGCTTTTTGAAATCCATATATAAGAGGTATTCATGTAAACAATATAAAACCACACCTGGGTTTCGATTTTTGCACCAAAATGAATATCTTAATTCCATATTGTATAAACTTTTTGAAGTATCTTTGCTCACCTGGTAATACTGATGAGAGACAGTAAAAATGACAAACCTTACAACAGGACAGTGTACACCATTGAGGGAAGGGTGCAGATGTCCACAGGATATTTTAAATATCAGCCTTCAATCCCAAATCCAAATGACAAAATATGAACTATTCTGTTAAAATGTGCATCTGATCATTGTGCAGGGGCTTCCTCTGTTGCCACAAGAGCCTTTTCAATCAATATCTAACAGAGAGGAAAATGCAAATGAAGTACAGATAGCTCTCTCTTGACACACCCACTCCATCCCACCTACTGAATCTGTTCAGGATAACACTGCTATCCACTAAAATAAATTACCATTTCCAACTGTGCTGCTATTTTGGTGGAAACACAAATTTACATGTTGATGTGGCCAGAGAAATAGTAAGAGTTTAATGGACATAAAAGGATAGAAAAGGCATTTTCTAGTTAATAAAAATAAAATTGTCCTTACCTAATTTTTTATCCTAAAGAACTAAAAATATTGAGTACAAGGCTTAGTCTCCAACTAATTCATTGTACAGCCAAGGAGGAAACTCTGTGGGGCTAACCAAAAGAGAGGTAAGATTTCAAGCAGCAACAACAGTGTATGCTATTCAGATATTTAGAAGATCCTTTCATGTGCCAACTGTTTAGCCAATGCCTACTGTTCCATTAGGCACAGTGTCAGGTACTGCAGTCATAACAGTCAATCGGTCAGGTGATTTCCTGAGAGTCTCAAGTAGGAAGGGAGACAGAAAATAAGGAAGAAATAGATGGGTAAAATAAGATTTTTTCCACCAATATATCAAAGGCTATGCAGGCAGTAAAACAATGATGTGATGGGTGATGTGGAACCCTAGGGATCTAGATAAAACTGACTCATAACATTCAATGATTTCCCAAACATCTCTAAATGTTGAAATTCATTCTCCTGTATTCTCGGGGCCACTTCTACCACACTTGGGGGGAGAGGGGCAGATTCATTCATTACAGAGATTGACTCACCTAATGTTTCTGCCCTTTTCCATTCCATGTTAAGTGTCAATGAAACCATGGATTACAGTGTCTCCCGTGATTCATTCTGTGTCTGTCTGTCTGTCTGTCTCTCTCTCTCTCCCTCTCTTCTTTCCCCTCTCCCCCCTCTTTCTTTCTTATACACACACAGTGCCTGTATTTAAGAACTTACTGAAAGTTTGAAGTAGAGATAAAATGGGAATGTGCTTCACCACAAAATCTTTAAAACAAGATTTAACATCACAGTTTTAACACAGCTAAGGCTCTATCACATTGCTCCTCCCTTCTTGACTTCCTCATTCTGTTATGTTCTCTGCATATGTAATGATGAGTATTTTATGCCTTTTGTTGATTTATTACCTCGTTTTTGTTTCAGTTTTTATCCAAACACTTGATTATAGTATTTCCTTAAACAATTTTCTCCTTAAGAAAAATTTTTGTACCCGATGTTAAAATAACAATTTCTCAAACTAATTGCATTTGGTAATCAGAAACCTGTATTCTTCTTGGCTGTTGTGTGTAGATGACCCGCTAAAATGCCTTGACTTATGCTAACAAACTTTCAATGAAATCGAGACGCTTCATCCTGGCAGTCAGTTTTTCAGATTTGTTCTGTATCCCACAGACCATGTGCCTTAGTGCAAAGTAGGCCCTCAATGTTTGATGGGTTTGATTTTATGTAATTCAACGTACAGAAGCACCATAGCAAGTGTCTAATGGATATATCACTGTGAGCCAACATCAAGAAACACAATTAGGTTATTAGCAATAATGTGTCACTAGTCACACTTGGAATTGCTTCTCACATTGTTTCTTGAAGTTATTACTGAAAGCCACTTAAAAAAAACACACACACATTTAAAGCAGCTAGGGTAAGAAAATGTGATTATTCTCTGAGACTCCACATTCAAAGATATATTAAACAGATTGTCTCAAAGGAAGCAGATAAAAGAACTGATCAAGCAGGCTAACACTGACTGGGTTCAGCCATTATCCATATCTTATCAATGTATGAAAATTAATTTATCTCCACAAAGGTGACCAAAATTTTAGTTGCCCTGGGATTTTCTGATTCTTTCTTGTCCTCATAGGATCAATTTGGTTTTCAAAAAATTTTTAACATGTTTTCCACTTAGGAAATGGTTTTCTTGTCTATATTAACTCAAGGACACACTCTTGCTACAATTTTTAACTCCAACCAAGCCATACATAATATCTGAGAATAGTACTGAATACAAATCTGCTGGACGCCGGGTCAACAAACTCCCATCCCCAGATCCCAAAATCAGTCTCTGTTGTTTGTTCCCAAATTTCATATAAATAATTGTTGACATCCTAGCACTACGCATTTTATCAACATTTCTTCCTGCTAGTTTCCTTCATGGATTATGAGCTGAGAGTCAATGTCAGGGCTTCCTCATCTTCACACCATCTGATATTACAAAGTGCTTCAGTTAATTAACACACGTTTGCAGATTATATTACTCTCTCCCATCTTTACAGCGAGTAATTTGAAAGAGTTGAGGAAAGTAAATGAATGCAATGGAAAGAAATTTAAACTTTAAAATTTTCCCTTAATCTTAAAAAATCCTTTTACTGATACAAAAAGCAACCTTATTACTCCATAAATTTGTCCTAATCTAATATCCAATTTGCAACACAGTGTTAGCATATGAACTGCTCAGTTTATCAGAACAAAGTAATTTCCTAACTTTAGTATTCTTAACATAGTAAAATAAGGGGCTCACAGCTAAGTGTTCATTTAATCTGTTCTTGGCCCTTCTGAGAACTTTGAGAAATTCTCTATGATGAATAACAGAACTGGAAACATAAAATGCAAGAAGGCTGACAGAGCCTGATGTTTTATCTGCATTCATACTGTCCTTATGGAAACACACCTATGCCGTTGACAATGCTCAAAGTCAAAACAGACTCCTGAGAAAGTCTCCTATCCTTTCTTAGAATACAAAATAAGAACAGAAGGACCTAGATAAGAGCTTGCAGGTAGGTGGGTAGAGGGATGGAGAACACTCTGTGTTGTTGAAGCATATCATACAATCTCAAGTCATTTTTTGAGCAGACAGGTGAAACACTTAAGAACATAGAACAGGAGCAAGCATTGCGGTGCAGCTGGTAAAATCTCTGCTTGCAATGCCAGCATCCCCCATGGCTGCTGGTTCAATTTCCAGCTACTTCACTTCTGTTCCAGCTCCCTGCTGATAACCTGGGAAAAGCAGCAGAAAATGGACCGTTTGTTCCCCTGCCACCCATGTTGGAGACTTGAGTGAAACATTTAGAAAGCGTTTAGATTATAGATGATGATGAATGGCTCTTTTCCTAATTGCTCTAGTGAAGCCTACCTGTTGCCTTGTTGGAGACCACAAATATGAAAGATAAGCTTTATTAAGAAGATTCATACACCCCCAAAGGCATTTTGAAGCATCACCTTCAGGTCATTTACCTGCTTGTATCCACATCAGTCAGCCTTCTTACCACTTCAACAGTATGGAGAAAGGTTGTAAACACCCAATGCAAGCTATCCCCCACAAAATATAACCAAGCCAAATTATCATGCTATATTCTTTTTTTCTCTTTATTTTCCAACAATTTTACATTTACAAATGAGTTTAAAAATAAGAGAATTCCAAAGCAACCACCGTCCAGCTCCCTGTAAAAGCATCTTCCATAACCACAGAACAATTCCCAAGGTTAACATCAACAGAACACTATCAACAAAACCATAGATTTACACAGGCTTCACTTTGTTTTCCCTAACACCCTTTTTTCTATTCCAGGATCCAACACAGAGTCCCACTTGGCTATTGCCCTGTTTCTTCAGTCTTCTGCCTTCTGGCACTATCTTCAAAATTGCATGAACTTGATGCCCAGGAAAGATACTAATACTGGTCGGCCTGCTTTTCGTTTGTTTACCTTTTCAATTTCTCCCAGTATACATTTTTCGCAGCCTCCCATGATCAGATTGTGATTACTTGTGTTTGAGAAAAACACAGCAGAGAGGATAGAAATCCCGCATGTATGATACCAGCCTAAGTTGTTGCTAGTCATAATTACTTTTATCACTTTATTAGGATGGAATGTGACCAAACATTTTAATTTTAATAAAGTTAGTTGCATTAAAATATTTCATTCATTCTGAAAATGATATGCAAAAAATCTTGCTTTTCATCCATCAGTGGATCCTGCTTGAAACAAATGATACTGTTAGTGGATGTGTTCTAAAAATGATTTTCTACATCCTCATTATTTTTGTATCTAGTAACTGAAATTATTTTCTACTCAATTATTACTATGAACTTCTATATATTTACTTTATTGCTTGAGTTATAACATTATTTTACTACTCAAATAATTTGTTTTACACGTTACAAGTTCTTTGGGGTTGGCTCTTAGACGCTCAATATATCTTCATCTTTTTTATAAACACAACACCAAAAGATGAGAAACAACTTCTACAAGTACAGAGGTTTCCATTTTTCTCTAACTTACTGAATTTAGTGGTTCACTTAATATTCTTGATAAATGATCTTCCACATATCAGAGTTTACTGCTTTATGAAGTCAGAGCTTGATGATGGCTGAGATGCTCCAGTGACCATTTTTCCCAAAGAAATAAAAATTTGAGCAGATACTCAAAGACCAAGTCACCTTCACAAGTGCTATGGAAACCAAATGA
The DNA here is from genome assembly GCF_030435755.1 of Ochotona princeps. Taxonomy (NCBI): domain Eukaryota; kingdom Metazoa; phylum Chordata; class Mammalia; order Lagomorpha; family Ochotonidae; genus Ochotona; species Ochotona princeps. The sequence continues at coordinate 79,837,158 of NC_080835.1, forward strand.
GAGACCACAATGCCAAGTGCAATAACAAGAAACTTTTCCTAAGAAGGATGCAAAGCTTCCTAAATTATCCCTTCTCTAAAGTAGCAAGCACAACATGGAGAAAGACACCTCTCACTTGGGAGAGGGGGAGGGGGTTAAAGTCCAGTTCTTAGAATTAAATCTCAGGACCAGATCCTTTGTAGTAAAAATCATAATTGGATAGAGACATTCCTAGTTTTCCGGCCAGAACTGAGGACTGATTCTCCATAGGCAGGCAGGCAGGCAGGGTATTGTCTCTACCACCACAATTGTACCTTCTATAGAAAGAGGGTAAAAATCCAGTCTCTGTACAGTAATACAATATAGGGAACTTAGGGCCTTGCCTAGGAGCTCAGACTGGATTTAACAAAATGAGATCCGACACTAAAGAAAGCTCAAAAGCCCAAGACCAGTGCTCACTGGTGCTCACAAAAAGATCCTAGATTTGCCCCAGCATCAGGAGAGACATGTCCACTGCGAATCTCTAGTGAGACCTGCAAATATCCCTAAGACTTTCTAAGGCCTGGGTAGTGTGAGATCTTGGTGTCATTCAGTTTAGTGTCACTTTGGGAAACCAAGGAACTGCTTTTACCATTCCTCAACAAAGCACCCCAAACTGCATTTAGGGACTCCGTGAAAGACTATTAAATCCCAACACTGGGAAACTTCCAGTAATCTCTAAGAGACTGGCTGTGAACAGAGCCTTGAGATTCGGCCCAGTCACACAGTCACCTGCATTCCAGTGAGTGAAGCTGTTTCAGCATGCACCATCCCCATCCTCAGGTGGGTTCAGCCTGAACTCCCAAGATGCCACAGGTCCTTCAGACAGTGCTTGCCTAAGCAGCCAAGAAACTCCTTCTATCTCTCTCCTTTCTCTGGGGAGACAAGGAACCTGGGACTATGTTGAGAATTAGCACCAGGCTAATTGTAAAACTTAATATTCAGCAGACCCCGATACTCCCTTGTCCAAAGAAAAAAACAAAAAGCCTCTGGACCATCTCCATTGCCAGGGGAATCCCATGGCCCTAGTTAATCAGTCTTATACATGAAGCAGCATAATTAGTGGCTGGTAAGGGTGGTTCTGGGTAAAAAGTTCACCTTGGAGGCAAACAAAGATGAACTTTCCTCCTACCCCTGGGATGTGCTAATCTGGGTGAGATGTGAACTTCAAGTGCATCTGTTTTATTGCACTAGTGTCCACCAGACTAGCTTTACAGATTCAGCCCCTGGTTTACCATAACTAACTACAATCCATTCTCCAGCTATCTCCCCAGTTTCTTCTGCGGAACACACTAACTGTGAGTATGGGATGTGAGGAGTATTGTAGTATTAAAGCAACCAGTACTAAATCTGAGCTTGAAGAGTACTGCAATACTAAAATGATGAAAACATACCAACAAAGAGCCTGCAGTTAGTTCCAGCTTAGTGCTCTATTTAGTTTGAAACAGTGCAAGTATCCACAGGCTCAGCAAAAATAAACAGATGTTGGAATTTCTGGAAGGACAGCCAATCACAAAACCAACTACAACTAATCCTTCAATGTGCAAATGATACATCAAGACAAACATCAAGAACTTCCAGGGAGCCATGATCTCACTAAACAAAATAAGTTATCAAAAGCCAACCATCAAGAAATAGGATTTCTTAAATACTCATATAAAAAATTTGAAATGATTCAGACAAAGTTTCTTTCAGGAACCCTCCAACTGAACTGCTGATCTCAGAACCCCAACCATGAAGAGAAGTGCAGGTTCCATGGTCTGACCATGGAGTGCATGTGTCAAAGCTGAGCCTCCTCAGAGGCTCAGATGGAACAGTAAACAGCAAATCCAAGTACCCTGGAGGATACGGCAGTCCATCGAAACCTGCAGAGGACACCGGGTACCACAACAGGAGAGGACAGAACAAATCGATATCTATTCCAGCCATGTGTTGGCAGCGAAAATCTGGGCTAATGGAGACTCTAAGATAGACTGTGTTAGCCAGTGGATTCTGGAGAGATTTCATCATGCTTGGAATGGTGAGACTGCCAGCAATTCAGAACTGTTGGACTATCAAAACCACCTGAGCAGGACCCTTGGAGCGTGCCCTACGTCGGGGACCTTGGATGGGTGGGAGGCTGAGTGGAGCTTCTCCCTTTATTCTCCCCTTACCCCAGATCTAGAAAAAAATAATTATAGCAATGTGGAAACAATGATCTTACTTCTTATAGCCCTTGACCCTTTGTGCCCTAATTAACTATGTTAAGATTATCAAAATAAAATAGTAAAAAAGAAATAGGATTTCTTAAATACTCATAAAATTTTGAAATGATTGTCTTGAGGAAATTCAATAAATTTAAGGAGAAAATGGCAATCTTTTTAATATTCTAGCAGAGAGACTTGACAGAGATATGGAAGACATTAAAATATAGCAAACAGAAATTTGTAAACAGAAAAGTAAACTAAAATAAAGCAAACAAATTTGTAAACAGAAAAAGTAAAACTAAGCAAAACTTAAAATTTGATACAATGTACCAGTAGCAGAAAAATCAAAAAATAAAGGTGAGGTGATCTTGAAGCCAGGCTATTTTAAAACACAAAGTTGGAAGAGAGGAAAAGAAAAAAATAAGAGGAACTTTAAAAGTTTACTGAAACTTTGCGACAGCATGAAAGCTGAAAATATCTAAGTTATTTGGGCCCACAAGGACTTGAGTAAGCCAGAGCAGAAAGAACATTCAATGAGTTAGGAAAACTTTGCACACCTATAAAAAGACCAAACTATGCAGGAACCTCTCCAAAGTTAAAGATAAAAACAGTGTTCTCAAATCTGCGACTGCAGCGAAGACACCCCAATTCATCTGCCTGCAGCCTTCACAGAATCCTGGCCAGCCAGGAAAGAGCAGATAAGAGCCTCACAGAACTGAAGGTAAACACTGGTAAGCCAAAAATACTGTACCCAGCAAAGCTATCCTTGAAACTCAAGAAAAAGTTAAATAACCCCCGAGGAAACAAAGGCTGGAAGGATTTTCACCAACAGATCCATTAACAACAAATCCTACTAGAGTTCTTCAAACTGGAGTAACCACTAATGATTAGAAAGAAAATACTGTAAGACAGAAAATTAGCTGGCAATAGCGAGTAAATGGACAAATTCAGAATGCTGTCATCTTATTAACCTGGTTGACATCTACATCTTTAGTGTGAAGACCAAAATATGAAACAATTGAAAACAAATTACATTAAAATATGTAAAAAGCAAAAGAGAAAAATAAAATGGCAAAATTAAATATCAAAACTCAGAATATGGGGAAAAATAAAGTGCAAGTGTAATTCTCCATTAATATTTCTTAATTATTTTTGGCTTGTTTTCCTTAGTTAAAATCGATGTTGTCAACATTTCAGAATATTCTGCTATAACTTTAAGTTTTATTTGTAAGCCTCATTGTAACCAAAGCAAAAATTTGCAATAGACTCATCAAAAAGAATGTTATTAAAACACATCATGAAAAAATCACTTAATAGCAAAATAAGATATAAATAGAAAAGAAAGGAACTAAAACAACTGAAATATAAACAAAATGAATAAAAACATCTTGTCTATCACTGATTATCACAAATGTAAATGGTTTAAGTACCCTATTAAAAGACAGACTAGCTGGAAGAATAAAAATGTAAGACACAACCATTTGTTGCTTAGGAGAAATTCATTTCAACTTTAAGGACATATACCTTTAAGGAAACTGAAAATGATGAAGATATATGGAAGTGGAAATTTGAAACAATAATTAGGACATCCCTAGGGATAAGCAAGTTTCACCCGTATCAAAATGCTATGGTTTAAGACACAGCTCCACTTTCAATTACTGCTTCCTGTTAATATGCATTTTAGAAGACTCAAGTTTTTGGGTCCTAAAACTCCTGCGGGAGACCCAGCCTTCATCCTAGGTTGCTAGGGTCAGCATGGCTCAGACCTATTGCTGAGGGTATCTGAGAAGTGAAATGGTAAAAGGAGGTATCTGTCCATTTGTCTCTATAGCTCCTTCTGTCTCTTCATTTCAAGTAAATAATTTTTTAGAAATGGAGTCCAAAAGAAACCAAGAGCAGTCATACTTTGGTCAGCTAAAATATATTTTACATCAAAAGTAGTGAAAAGTTACAAAGAAAATCATTTTATAAGGATGGCAATCAGTCTACCAATTGTGAATGTTTATACATACAAACAATATCAGAATATACCCATATATATAAAGCAAATGTTGATAGATCAAAAGAAAGAGAAGGAACTAACAGTATAATTTCAGGGAGTTTGACATTCCACTTTCAAAACCAGATAGATATCTAGACAGAGAGCCAACAAAGAAACCACAGTTAAATTGCATCTTAGATTAACACAGAACATTCCCTACAGAAGTAGAATGCCCATTCTTCCAACGGCAGATAGACCATTCTCTAGCACAGATTACTTCGGAGGTTACAAAACAAATTTCAACAAATATTTAAAAATAGAAAACATATTGAGAAGTTTTCCTGACATTAGAACAAAGCTAGGAATCAGTAATAAGAAAACCTTTGGAAACTACATCAATACACGGAAATTAAACAGCTTTCTAATTAACAAACCAATGGATCCAGCAAGAAATTAAAAAGGAGGTTTAAAAATATCTTGAAATAGGGCCCAGCATGACAGCTCAGCAGCTAAAGTCCTTACCTTGGATGCACCAGGATCCTGTATCAGCACCGGTTCTAATCCTGGTGGCCCCGCTTCCCATCCAGCTCCCTGCTTGTAGCCTGGGAAAGCAGTCAAGAGTAGCCCAAAGTCTTGGGACCCTGCACCCGTGTGGGATATGTAGACAAAGCTCCTGACTCCTGGATTCGGAACAGCACAGCTCTGACCATTGCAGTCACTTGAGGAGTGACCATCGGATAGAAGATCATCTTCTCTGTCTCTCCTCCTCTCTGTATATCTGACTTTGCAATAAAAATAAATATTTTAAAATATGTATCTTGAAATAAGTGAAAACTTAATGCACCCAAACCTATGGGATACAGCAAAAACAAAATAAAAGCAGGAGTGCCCGGTGTTGCAGTACAGTGGATGAAGGCACCATTTTTAATGCCATTATCACCCTTTGGGATGCCAGCTCAAGGCCTGGCTGCTCTACTTCTGATCCAGCTCCCTGATACTGCACCGGAGAAAGCAGGAAGCCATACCCCAACATGCTGGGCCTCTGCCAATGACTTGAAGACCCAATTGTAATTCCTGGATTCTTTCTTCAGCTTAACACAGTCATGACCATTTGGGGAGTACACAGCAAATGAAAGATATCTCCCTCTACCCCCAACTCTGTCTTTCTCTTTCTGTCATTCTGCCTTTCAAATAACTAAATCTTAAAAATAGAAAGCTAAGATATTTAGCACAATAAATACCTATTTCATAAAAGAAAAATCTCAGCTTATTGTTGTAATACAAAGAAAAAAAAACCAAAAAAGCAAAGAACAAACCAAATAAAATTATCAGAAGGAAAGATATAATAAAACTCAGAGCACAGGGGTCAATGTTGTGGCAAGGCAGCATAGCTGTTGCCCACAATACCAGCATCTTCCATGTGTGCTGGCTTGGGTCGCAGGTGCAGCCCTTCTAACACAGATCTTTGCCAATGGACTGCAAAAAGCAGCGCAAGATTACCTGATGGTTTGGTGCCTGCTACCCACATGAAAAACCAGGAAGAAGCTCCTGGCTCCTAGTTTCAGCCAGGTTCAATTCCAGCCAGTGGAGGCATATAGATCTCTCTTTCATACACACAAAAACACATCTCACTCTCACTCTCCAAAATCTTTTCACTCTGTCTCCCTCTCTCTAACTCTTTCAAAATATATGTATTTTTTAAATTAAGGGCTCTCAGCATGATGGCAAAATTGGCTAGTCCTCTACCTGCAAGTGCTAGAATCCCATATGGGTACTAATTCATATCCTGGCTGCTCTGTTTCCCATCCAGCCCCTGCTTATGGCCTGGGAAAGCAGCAGAGAATGACCCAAGCTTTGGGACCAAGCACCTGCATAGGAAATGTAAGTGATAAAAATGATAGACAAGCTAGGTGTAAGGAATGTAACCAACCTAATAGAAGTCATATATAACAAGGCAACCACTAACATCACACTAAATGGGGGAAAACTGAAAATATTTTCTCCAAGATCTCAAACAAGACATCATTTATCCCAAAACAGCACTTGATTTTCTAGTTAGTGCAATTGGATAAAATTAAGAAATTAAAAAATAATTAAAAATAAATTTAATAAATTAGAAAGTAGCAAGAGGCTTCTCACTATTTCTAGATGATCTGATTTTACATACAGAAAATCTACACTTGATCTTAGCCAGAAGTGATGCATACAGAAAATCTGAAACACTCTACCCGAAATCTGTTAGAGCTAATAAAGAAATTCAGGAAAGTGATATACATGAAACCAATGCAAAAAACTGGTATGACGTTAAACACTAACAGTAATTTATCTGAAAAAAATTAAGAAAGTAGGATCATTTTGATAACTTAAAAACATACCTATGACCATGTTTAATCAAAGAAGTGAGAACTCTGCAATGAAAACTGTAAGCCACGTATAAAAAAATGGAATACATGAAGTAATGGAAACTCATTGCGCATGCATGAATTGGAAGATTCAATATCATTAAAATAAGCATATTATCCAAAGTGCTTTACATATTCAATACAATCTTATGAGAACATCATTGACATTTTCCTCAAAACTAGGAAACACTATAAAAATTTGGGGGGACCACAAAAGACTATAACTGGCCAATAAATCTTGAGTGAACAAAGTGAAACAGGTAATATTACACTACCTTTGAAATAAATTGCAAGGTCACAAAAATTAAAGCAGTATGCTATTGAAATCAAAAAACAAACAGACACATAGACCAATTAGAATAGAAACAGTAGAACTAAACATATATCTACACCCAACTGATCTTGGACAAAATGTCAAGCAAGCAAATGGCCATCTTTTTAATAAATAGTACTGGGAAAATTGTTTATCCACATGCAAAAGAATAAAATTGAAATCCTGTATCTCATCAACACAAAAAATCAACTCAAAATAGATTAAAACTATATAAGACCTGCATGGATAAAGAAAATTTGCTTCATCTATACATTGGAATACTATTCAGCCACAAGAGGGAAAAAACCGTATCATTTGCAACACAGAAGGAGCTGAAGGTCCTTATACTAAGCCAAACAAACAAAGGAAAGCACTGCATAATCGTACTCATACATGGAGTCTTTTAAAAAGATTATCTGGACATACCTAATCTACTTAAATGGAATCATCATGACAGAAAACCTAGCTAAATAACACATTGAATCAGTAATAAAGAACCTATCAACAACAACAACAAAAGACCAAGACCTGAAGGCTTCACTGCTGAATTCTACCAAATGTTTTAAGAATTCATTCCAATTCTTCTCAAACTATTTGAAACAACTGAAAAGGAAGAAACTCTTCCAAATTCCTTCTGTGAGGTCAGGATCACCTCAATCCCCAAATGAGAAAAAGATACAATCAAGAAAAAGAACTATAGGTCCATATCTATGATGAACATAGGTGCAAAAAATCCCCCAACACAATATAGGTAGGGGCCAAATTATGGCATTAGCAAGCTAATCCTCTGCCTGTGGTGCTGTCATCCCGTGTAAATACCAGTTCGAGCCCTGACTGCCTCACTTCTAATCCAGCTCCCTGCTAATGACCTGTGAAGGACATTAGAAACAGAGGACAGCCCAACGTGGGAGATCCTTAACAAGCTCCTGGCTACTAGTTTCAAATCAGCCATTATAATGACTATAGCCAATACAGTCTAGCCAAACGGAGAGTGACTCAGCAAATGTAAGATCGCTCTCACTGCATCTACTTCTCCCTGTAACTCCATCTTTTAAATGAAAATAAGTCTTAAAAACAAATACTAGGTAATTAATTCCAGCAACACATCATAAATATCATTCACTCAGACCACGTGGGGTTTATTCCTGTTATGCAGGAATGATTCAACATAAGTAAACCAATTAATGGAACACATCACATTAATATAAGCTGCAGAACAAAGACCATATGATTATTGCAATAGATACAGAGAAAGAAGGTGATAAAATACAACAACCATTCATGAGGAAACCCTTAAGCAAATTGGATCAAGGCAATATATGACAAACCCTTATCCAGCACCATAAGAATGACAAAAAGTTAGAAGCATTTCCACTAAAATCCGGAAGCAGATAAGAAGGGCCACTGCCAATACTGCTATCCAATATAGTCTAGGAAGTTTTATCTAGAGCCATTAGAAAAACAAAAAGGATGCAAATTGCAAAGGAAGTCCAGTTATACTTATTTGCAGATAACATGATTCTCTATATAGGGGCAGCAAAAAACAAAAGAAAACAAAAAACTCGAAGAAATTATTGGAATTCATTGGTAGTTTCAGGATTTAAAATCAATTCTCAAAAACACCCTTTGTATACGCAAGTTCATGAATGAGAAAGAAATTGTAAAGTCAGTCCCATTCACAATAACTACCCAAAAAATCACACATGGTAAGAAAATTAACCAAGCATGTAAGGAATCCCTATGATGAAAACTACAAAGCATTGCAAATTGAAATAGAAGATGATACCAAAAATGAGAAAATCAATTCAAAATAGCTAAGACATAGAATCAATCCAGATGTCCATCAATGGATTACTGGATTTTAAAAAATTTAGTGTATAAACACTATGGGAATACCACTCAGCCAAGAAAAAGAATGAAATCCTCTATTTTGCAACAAAACGTATGCAAGTGAAAGTCAAAGCTATTATGCTTAGTAAAATAAGTCATTCCCAAAAAGACATCATGTATTTTCCTTTATCTGTGATAACACTCAGCACAAACATGTAATCTATATGAACTGATATTTAATTAGTGTTAACAGCCTTTGTCTATGCTCTTGAAGAAGAGAATGATTTTTTTTTAGTTGCTTGTGTTTGATTCTTTATCTAATGGAGTGTTAAGCCTGTGGTTTTTAAGTAAACTGAATGTGTGCTATTATAATTAAAAGAGGTGGGAGAATGGTGATGTAGCAGAGTGAGCTAAGCCTCCACCTGTGGTGCCAGCAGCCCATATGGTTGATGGTTCATATCCCAGCTGCTCTACTTACTATTCAGCAGGGGGTGATGGTTCCATTTCTTCGGCCCTGCACCCATGGGAAAGACCTCCAGATGCCAGCATCAAATTGGCTCAGGTATGGTCTCTGTGACCATTTGGGGAGTAAATCAAAGAAGCTTTTTCTGTCTCTGAAACTGTGCTCTTCAAATTTAAAAAAAAAATCAAAAGAAAAGAGGGCTCAGTAGGATGTGTGGGGAACATGGGCAGGAAGGAGGGTAAGGTGCAAAGTATCACCAAATCAATATGATCCTAAACCTATATTGTCAAATACATGAAATCTGTTTACTTTATGTAAATACGATAATTTAAAATATGCATTTTCAAAAGACAATCTCACAGAATTTACAAATGTAATTGTTGTTACCAGAGGCTGGGTAATACTCTAAACAGGATGAAAGATTGTTCAATGGGTACTATTTAGATAGGATTAAGGATTAATTATGGGGTTTTATTATATAGTGAGATAATTATAGAGCAGGTTAATATATTATATATTTTTTCTCTATTTTTAAAAAATGGTAAGTTGGAAGTTTGAAATTTTAACACAAAGAAACATTTAGTGTGATATCCAGTCAGGGTAACATATCTTTTCAATGTATATATGTACAAAAACATCGCATGGGAGACCTCAAATACGTATCATCTTATGTACTATTTATTTTTATTTTAAAAAACAATCAGATATATGGAATGAAACCAGAAAATTTCTCAAGTTGTACCAAAATATCAACAATTTATTTTACTCTTTTTTCCTCCAGTAAGACTCATTAGAGAAGGAGCTTTCATTTATTCCTTTGCAATAATGCTTCTGCAGTATTAGCTACCTAAAGGAGACACAATAATAAGTTAGACTCAGTGTCAGCCCTTAGCATCCTGACCTAACACCTGAAACATAAGAAACATTCCACACCTTATTTCGGTAAAGCTTAACTGCTGGTGATGATAACTAAGTAGAGATCACCTTTAATTGCTGTACCCACATTCTGGCAAAAGGGAAAGCATTAGGATATGGTTCAGTTAATCATATCAGAAATAACTTATATAATCATCCATGGAAAACTACTATCTCTTTGGTCATCTCTCAGGAATTTATTGTCCACTGAGAGAATTGTGTGCTTAATGAATAACGAACTATAAAAAGACTATAATTCAAGCTGGGACTCCTTGGATACAGTGTTATTTTATGAGTACTATTTAATGACTTCCAGGGCTATCCTTCTTTCATTATTCAAGAAAATTAGAAAAACATCTTGGAGATGATCAATGGTGAGCTATATTTATTCATATTTCTGTTATAATCACTACACCATATAGAGGCAAACTTCAGTGTTGTTATTATCTTAAACAAGAGAGATCCAAAATTACATACATAAGGGAGAGGAACTTCTCTTAAAGCATGCAATAAAATTTATCTTTCATTAAAGTACAATTTGCTATAGAAGCTAGGTAAGAATTAATCTAACAACTTCATGAATCCCTCTTGCCAAATCAAGTTACAGAGAATTATACCCGGACCTGAAGCCAGCTCTGTCTTGTGGAAGGCAGTGCAGAAACTGTGAATGCAGCGACTTTCAAAGAGCCAATATTTTCATCCTTATCACAAAAAACAAAATGAAGTCTACCTCGCCTTTAAAGTATGTCCAGGGTTCTAATGTTCTAAGATTCTAAGAGCAGTTTTAAAATATATCTGGATAAACCCCACAGTGGAGAATAATCTTCCAAAATATGAAATAAAATTTTAATGACACTTTCCATCTCAAGCACAGCTAAGGTTTTTAAGGCAGATGTTGCATCACTTTGGTGCACTGATTACCTTGAGGAAATACTGTGTCTGGGCCACATGAACCTCCTCCATCAGTGCTACAGACTTCGTCCCCTCAGATAAAGGATTTATTATTTAACAGAGCATGAAAACGGTGTAAATAATACCAAATGTATCAACAATCTTATGTGCTTGCTCAAAGTGAATGATTGTAGTCCATATCCCATAGTTAAATTTATCTTTATTTTTAGAAGGTACATCCTTTTCAAATAAGATTTAAGAACCACTGAAATATAAATAAAAGCCTAATGACTTTCACATTTATATGAAATATGTGAGACAAGAAAATGGTGTTGACAACCAGTTCTAAGTACCAGAGGAGTTATTATTATTCATTTATGTAACAACAGTAAATTCTTGGCAGGATGAAATAACTGGCATTATATTTATTCTTCTGCTGTAAACAAGTAAAAAACTGGATAAAACTTATAAAACAAATGCTCTCACACATTAGACAATGATAAAAACAAGTGCAAGTGCTTGACAGAAAAGAAACCTTGTTAAATCCATATTCACCAGAATGGCTGCCTCAAGGTCATTTCTAGAACAAAACAAACAATTGTTGTGAGACTGTGTGATGGAGACACGGTGGACAGCATCTGTTTGAGTCAAGGAAACAGACATCAGAGATCATTCCTTCTATTACTGGATTTGGTGGGACAAATAACTGAAATTTTAGAAATTCCATAAATCAGAGTCCTATGAACACCATGTGGAGATTTCTTTCAAGACCTTGGCTAAAGGTTGGGTTGTTTATTCCCAAAATGAATAAATGAATGAATAGAGACACTTTAATTTCTCAAAGTGCTTATCATAATTAACCAAGCCAGATTATAAGAACTTCTCCAGGCACCCAAAACAAGAATTTTGGAAGCCCCAAATTACCATCTGTTACACATGACAGAGTAAGTGTTATACCTTAGGACAAAAAGTACAACAAAAAACCGATATTCTCCCAAAAAAAAAAAAAAAGAATCCTGGCATTTGCAACAAAATTGATGAAACTGGAAATTATATCAAGTGAAACAAGGCAAACACAGGAAGACAAATGCCACAATTCCTCTCACACGTGGGAGACTGCACACACAAGCGCTTCTATGAATGGGGATGGGGAGAAAGGGATGTGGTAAAATATGTGCTTAAATTTGAGTCCAATAATAGATTTTGGAACTCCACAAAGAGCATGGTAGCTAACCCCTATGGTAAAGAAGATGATTATGTAGAATGACTGATCTACACTATATATGCATATTAAAATATTAACTATGCCACATACAAATGTACAGCTAGTTCATGTTAATCCATACTTAAAAATAGATTTTGGGGCCTTGGGTGGTAGCCTAGCAGCTAAAGTCCTTGCCTTGCACATGCCAGGATCCCATATCAGCACCGATTCTAATCCTGGTGGCCCCACTTCCCATCCAGCTCCCTGCTTGTGGAGTGGGAGAGCAGTCAAGCATGGCCCAAAGTCTTGGCATCCTGTACCATGTGGGAGACCTGGAAGAGGCTCCGGGCTCCTGGTTTCGTATAGGCGCATCTCTGGCTGTTGCAGCCACTTGGGGAGTGAATCAACAGACGGGAGATTTTCCTGTCTCTCCTATTCTATGTATATCTGACTTTCCAATAAAAATTTAAAAAAAATTTTTTTACAGCATAGAAAATGATCAACAAAGTAAAGAAGCAATCAACAGAATGGGCAAAACTCTTTGCACCCTACAAGACACATACGGAATGAATATCCAAGGTTTATAATGCCCTTCAGAAACTAAATGACAGCAAAATAAATAACTGTGAAAAAAAAAACAGATGAAGGAAATAAGCAGGCATTTTTCAAAGGAACAGATTTAAATGGCTATTAGACTACAGAATAAGTCTCAGGCTTCTTAGCTGTGAGGAAAGTACAAACAAAAACCACACTGAGGTTCCACTTAACTCCAGTGAGACTGGCCAACATTCAGAACTCTACTAACATCTGCTGGTGTGGATGTGGGAAGAAAGATATCTTTCTTCACTGTTACTGGGAGTGTAGGCTAGTACAACCACTATACAAGTCAGTATGGAACGTGCTCAGAGAACTGAAAATTGATCTATCATATGATCTAGCTATCCCACTTTTGGGAATATATCCAAAGGAAATAAAATCTGCACAATCCACAAAAGCAAAGACTAAGAAACCACCTAAATGTCTGTCAAAAGGAGTAGATAAAGAAACTATGGTATGTTTACCCCATGGAATACTACTCAGCCATTAAAAAGATTTAAATTCTACCATTTATAACAAAAAGCAACCAACTGGAGGTCATTACACACAGTGAAATAAGCCAATCAAAAATAAATAACCCAATATCATATGTTCTCTCTTATATAAGGCAATATTCACGCAAAATACAAAGCAGATATTTATGTGAACATGTATATATATATTTATTCTATAATGGAGACAAGCACAATGTGAAGTAAAGACACATTGCAGTATGCAATTCTACTCCTGAATAAAAGAATACCCAATGAAACTGTTAAATGTACCTTGACAATATGATACCTACAATGCCATGATACAATTAAATATCAGAATACTGGACTTGTGATTGTTGCTAAAGGACTATACTATTATACTATAGGGTAAGGTAGTGAGGTGAGGAGAATGAGGAGGGAGGAAGACGAGGCGGAGGGGGAAAACCCTACACCTACAAGACAGTACATGAAGAATTTTTAAAAATCTAGCAAGAATATCAAGAGAAATATAAATATACAAAGTAATATATACAAGGTATAAGGTAAAGTGCTTACTATACTACACACAATTCCAAATATGCCTATTGTGAAATGATGCAATATTCATAATAACTTGGTTAAATGAATAAAATAAAACTTCTGTAATTTCTTGTTATAAAAACATTTTAGAAAAACAATAGATTAGCTCACTCTTAAGAGTCTAAAATTAAAAATTTACAGAACCAAGAGATTTCTTCGATAATTTGTTTGCAACTACAAAATTCAGTATTATTTAGGAAGTAGAACATAATCCAGACTTCTTTCAATATTACAGTAACAAAGTTTTACAAATTTTATTATAGTACATAGTAAAAATATTATACATAGAAAGTGATCCATAATCAAGAGAAATTAAAGTCAAAGGAAAAGTAACCAAAGATAACCACGATATTGAAATGAGCAGACAAGAAATTTTAATTGGTTATTAGAATTATATGTAATACTAGGAAGTGAAGTTACATTGCAGTATGCATCACTACTGCTAAATAAAAGGAGGACTCCCAATGAAACAGTTGAATGTACCTTGACAATCTGATACTAGATTTTCTACCATTTGCTACACCTACATTGCCATGACACACTTAAATATCCAACTGTCAAACTTGTAACTATTACTAAAGGACTATGTTACTGTAATAAAATGGGGGGAAATGGTGGGAGGGAAAATGATAAGGGGTGAAAGGGGAGGTGAAGGAGGGATTCCTATACCTGGAAAAATCCCTTTTAAATAATTCTATGCAAGTAGTTAAATTCCAGGGATTGTGATTTACAGCTGAAATTATAAACAAAGGAAACTACTATAAAACAGAGTCTCAAAATGAAAATTTTACCTTTCAAAATGAAAATCAACAAATTTTTGTTGTTGTTGTTGTTGACTTGGTCCCTTCTGCTCACATCATGAACCTGATCTTTTATTTTTTGTATTACCATTTGAAAGGCATAGTTGCAGAGAAAGAAGGAGAGACACACAGAGTTTCCAATGAGGGGTTCACTACCTAAATGGCCACTACAGCCTGTGCTAGCCTTGGCCAAAGCCAGAAGCCCAGAGCCTATTTTGGGTCTCCTTAATGGGAACAGGGGTTCAAGCACTTGAACTATCTTCCACTGCTTTCCCAGACACATCAGCAGGGAGCTGCATCAAAAGTTCAGCATTCAGGACTGGACTATGGGGTACCAGAATCACAGACGGAGGCCTAACTGGCTATGCCACAACATAAAATTAGACTATGTAGAAAACCTTGGAAGTAATTTAAAATACACTTGCATGCTGACAAACAGATTGGTTTTGTTTTGTTTTTGTTTTTTGTTTTGTTTTTAGCTAACATAGCCTCAATTAAAGTTGTGGTAAAATGAAGTGATCTAACACAAATGCAAGTGAAATCTGCAGGAGAGGCAAAACAAAATAGGGTTAAAAAAGTTATCTGAAGGAATTATGCTTAGAAACATTACTAAGATCCACTCATAAAAAATAAATAAAATTGGTAAATTTTTTTTAAAGATTTTGTTATTATTACTGGAAAGCCGGATATACAGAGAGGAGGAGAGACAGAGAGGAAGATCTTCCATCCGATGGTTCACTCCCCAAGTGAGCCGCAACGGGCCGGTGCTGCGCCGATCCAAAGCCGGGAACCAGGAACCTCTTCCGGGTCTCCCACGCGGGTGCAGGGTCCCAAAGCTTTGGGCCGTCCTCGACTGCTTTCCCAGGCCACAAGCAGGGAGCTGGATGGGAAGTGGAGCTGCCGGGATTAGAACCGGCGCCCATATGGGATCCCGAGGCTTTCAAGGCGAGGACATTAGCTGCTAGGCCACGCTGCCGGGCCCAAACTGGTAAATTTTAAGTAAGCTCAGTATGAAGAAAACCACATGATATACGACGGCCACAGGTGAACCAAAAATGAAGAGAAAATCTTCCACCGAGCCCCATAAAATATCTTATACGTGGAGAGGAACAATGTTAATAACAACAGCTGCCTTTAATCTGAAATAGTTAAGAGGAAAAAAGTGGAATAGCTTCTAGAATCTCATGTTATGTAACATATCCTTCCGTAAATGGCTGAAAGGAAATATTCAAATAAAGCTAAAACAGCCTATTGCCAGTATATCTATACTACAAGAAAAACTAAAGGCAAGAATGCAAAGTAAAAACAAATCATTCAAACAGGAATTCAGAGCATACAACAAAGCAAAGCATGGCCAATGTGCAGGTAGATACAACCAAACTATATTTTGCCTCAGTGTTTAGTAAAGTCTAAGTAAAAACATTCTTTTTATAGAATTTACATCAGACGTACAAACAAAATGCAGGACAAAAGTATGACAGTAGAAGCAAATTAAATATTCTTTTTGTATGGTTCCTACATTTTATATGTGGTGGTGAACTATAAAACCAGGAAATTTATTGTGTTAACAATCTGCACATGAACAGTTCGATGGCATGCACTGTGACATTTTGGTGCCACTATCAATGCCATCTATCTGCAGTACCCTTCCATCATCCTCAACTGAAGAGCTGTATCTATGAAACACTGACTCTTCATTCCCTTCTGCCCTCAGGCTCTGGAAAGCTACCATGTCATATTTCTGTTTGAGTTTGATGTTTCCTCACGTAACTGCAATCATAGAGTATTTGTCTTTTTGTTGTTGGCCTATTTCAGTTAATATAATAGCCTCAAAAGTCATTTATGTTTAGCATATGTCACAATTTGTGTTTTCCCAAGACTTATTCATCCCACTGCATAAATATACCACATTTTGTTTCTCTGCTCCTCAGTCAAATCACATCTGGGTTGCTTTCATCCTTTCATGTTTGAGAACAAAGCTGCCATGCACGTGGGTGAACAAATACTTGAGTCATGGCTTTTGTTTCTTCTACATATATGTCCAGAAAGAAAAGGGGGCATTTTTTACTGATTAAAGGCACAGTGACATACTTAATAAATAACAAATTCAAAACACAAAAGGCATACACTGGGCCAGACGCAGTGGCCTAGTGGCTAAAGTCCTTCCCTTGTACACACTAAGATCCAATATTGGCACTGGTTCTAATCCCGGCAGCCCCACTTCCCATCCAGCTCCCTGCTTGAGGCCTGAGAAAGCAGTCAAGGATGGCCCAAAGCCTTGGGACCCTGCACCTGTGTGGGAGACCTGGAAAAGGTTGCTGGCTCCTGACTTTGGATCGGCGCAGCACCGGCCATTGCAGTCACTTGGGGAGTGAATCATCAGATGGAAGATCTTCCTCTCTGTCTCTCATCCTCTCTGTATATCTGACTTTCCAATAAAGTTTTTTGTAAAAAATATTTAAAAAGCATACACTGATAGGCCCAAACAATCCACAATTACAGTGGAAATTAATACTACTCATAAGTCACTAACAGATAAAGGAAACAAAAATTCAGTGAAGAAACAGAATGGTTCAACCAACTGAAACTAACGTATATCTAACCCAACAAACTTAAAATAAACATTTTCAACTACAGAAGAAACGTTAAGCAAAATAGACTATTACATGCCATAAAATGTTTAGGCAGGTTTAAAATTTTGAACTTTTATGAAGTATATTTTTAACATAATTGAAATGAATTAAACACTAGTAAGGGAAAGGATCAAATGTGTGGAAGCTAAGCCACACACTTCTAAATAACACTTAGTTGTATGAAAAAAGCACAAGCTGAAATTCAAAATATTGTGAACTGAAAAAAATGAAAATTCATAATATAACCAAATGTGGGGGTACATCAAAAGTAATATTTTATAGGGGGAACATATAGACTGAAATTCTTATTAAAAAAAGTGGGGTAGGGGCGGTGTGTTTGAAAGTGAGGCCAAAGAGGGTGGGAGCGCGTGCTGTCGGGAGTTGAGAGGCTGGACGCGCGGGGCTGCTGGCCCTCAGGCCAAGTTATATCGCACAAACAGATTTATTATTCGGATAAATATGACGACGAGAAGTTCGAATACCGGCATGTCATGCTGCCCAAGGACATAGCCAAGCTGGTCCCCAAAACCCATCTGATGTCTGAGTCTGACTGGAGGAATCTGGGCGTGCAGCAGAGTCAGGGATGGGTCCATTATATGATCCATGAACCAGAGCCCCATATCTTGCTGTTCCGGAGGCCACTGTCGAAGAAACCAGACAAATGAAGCTGGGAGCCACTTGGCAGCCCTGGGCTCCAACAGCTGCCCTTCGTTCCTAACACCCTTCTGATAACATTACATCGCCTTCCTGTTCCTCACTTGGGTATTTAAAGGATGTTCAGTACACTGTGGGAATGTGGTGCTTGCTGCTTGGCTTCGCCTCACCAGCCAGAGGAGTACTCTGTGAGCCACAGCCACGCGTGGTCCTGCAGAGCATGCCAGGCGGATGGAGTGGGCCTCCGAGAGGAAGACCCTGGTGTCACCGGGATCCTGTAACCTCACTGTTTCTGTTTTCATTTTCTGCCAGATGTTGTACATATGAGGACTTGATTTTTTTAATGTTGCGATGTATTGCAAACTTCTATTTTATGTGAGAAATCTGCTCCACCTTAAAAGCCTTGATTAAAGAGAACATTTTTATAAATCTAAAAAAAAAAAAAAAAGTGGGGTAGAAATTTGGCTCAGTGTTTAAAATCCCAGGTAATTGCCTGCATCCTGTTGGGGAATCCCCGAGAACTCAAGTCCTGGCTCCAATAGCAGTTCCAACTTGCTGCTAATTAGCACTCCGCAATGTGAAGGCGATGGCTTACAAACTTGGCTCCCTGTTTCCAAGAAGGAAGATCTTGATAGAATGCCAGATCCTATTTTTGGCCTGGCCCAAATCAGGTTATTACAAGCATTTAGAGATTCGACCAACAAATGCAGGAACTTAACCCCACTCTCTTTTGACTCCCAAAATAAATTTTGAAAATTAGGAAAATAAAAAGAAGGGACTTAACATTAATGACCAGAGAACCTACCATAAGAAACAAACAACAACAAAACACAAAGCAGAAGGAATAAACATAAAGTAATGAAACAGAAAATGCATATTTATATACAACACACTGCCATGTATATTCTATGGAAAAGCAGTAAAGCCAAAAACTGCTCCTTAAAAACAATTTTAGGGGCTGACATTGTGGTGTATCACAATGTGGAATGTCCCTGAAACCCTGGTATCCTATACAGCATCTGTTGATGTCTGCTGCTCCACTTCTACTGCAGCTCCCTGCTAATGACTTGGGAAAAGAGCAGGTTGGGCCCCTGCACTCAGGAGACCCAGATGTAACGCCTTGTTCCTGGTTTTGATCAGGCCCAATGCTATCTGTTGCAGCCATGTGGGGAGTGAACCCGTGGATGGATGATTTCTCTTCGTCTCTCCCTCTTTGTCTTTCCCTTTCTCTCTGTAAGCTTGACTTTCAGATAAATCTTTTTAAAGACTTGTTTTGTTAAATTTTTACTTTGAATTTTTTTAATTTTATGGCACAATTTCATATATACTGGGATTCCATCCTAAACTCCCCATGTTGCTACAATAATATAGTCCTTCATAAGGAGTCATAATTTCATCATTCTGTTATTTAAATGTGCCCAACACTGCTGGTACAGACAATGTCAGACAGTCCAGCATCGCATTGCCCTACACATTTTCAACAGTTTCATTGGGAGTCCATCTTTGATCTGGAAGCAAGGATGCATATTGCATTGTATCCCCACACCTGAATATGGTAGTCTCTATTACTCTATCACTATATATTCCCATAAATGAGAAGCCACCAAATAAGGTCAACAACCAGTATGAATTAGAACAACAAAAACAACAAAATTATAGCACCATGAAAAAATGCACCACTTACTAACCAACACATGGATGACATAAGGAAAACACAAAAGTCTCATGGGTAAAATGATGCCACCATGTAATCCATGAGTCAGCGATGGAATTCAACATGAGAAAACAAATAATTTGGAAGAAATGAAAGATTTTTTTAAATGGAAAACTCTGGAAAAAAAGATCAGTAAATTTTTTTTTAAAGATTTATTTATTTTATTATAAAGTCAGATATACAGAGAGGAGGAGAGACAGAGAGGAAGATCTTCCATCCGATGGTTCACTCCCCAAGTGAGCCGCAACGGCCGGTGCGCGCCAATCCGATGCCAGGAACCAGGAACCTCTTCCGGGTCTCCCACGCGGGTGCAGGGTCCCAAGGCATTAGGCCGTCCTCGACTGCTTTCCCAGGCCACAAGCAGGGAGCTGGATGGGAAGTGGAGCTGCCGGGATTAGAACTGGCGCCCATATGGGATCCCGGGGCGTTCAAGGCTAGGACTCTAGCCGCCAGGCCACACCGCCGGGCCCGATCAGTAAAAATTTTTAAAACAACAATTCTCAAACTGGGAATGCAAGAGATTGTAATACTGCAGACGCCATAGTACAGGAGAAAACCAACTATGGCCTAAATCTAACCATCACCTTTTTTTTTTTTTTCACTATTTGCAAGCTAAGAATTGACTGTGTTCATTTTTAGAAACCTTTTTTTAAAAAATATTCTTCTATTTGAAATGCAGACAAAAGAGAGCAAAGGAGGGAAAGAGAGAGCCACACTGGTTTGACCCACAAATGTCCTCAACAGCCAGGTCTTTAACTGGGGAAGCTGTGAGTCAAGAATTCCAACAGGGACTCCCACAGTAGTGGCACTGGCCCAAGTACTTGGGCCATCTTCTGTTGTCTTCCCAGACTCATTAGAAAAAGCTGAAGAAGAAACCAAGTACCCAGGACTCAAATTGTTACGCCAATACCGGATGACAGCATCACAAGCTGTACTTTAAATTGTTGTGCTACCACCACCACCACCACCAATATTTTAAAGTGATCTAGGGGAAAAATGAGTCAAAAATAGTGATTTTTCCAGATATTTAATTTGTAACTTATAAATATAAAAAAAAAAAAAAAAAAGAAAAGAAAAAGAAAAACTCCAGGCCAAAGTGAATTCATATGTAAAATTTCATTCCAGATGGACAGCAAACCTAAATGTGAATGGCAAAATAAGCAACAAATGTAAGAAAATAATTTTAGAAATGAATTAAACGAAGACATTAAAAGTATTGCTCATACTGATAACACTGATGAATTGGGCTTTATTCGAATTTAAAAATTTCGTTCAACAGATTCCATTAAGAGAGTGAGAAGGCAAGCCACAGATGGGAGAAGATATTTGCGACACATATCACTGGCAGAATGTTCACATCAAGGACACAAAAAGGACTACAAGTCAATAAGGGGGAAAAAGGCAACAAAATTTTTAAAAATGAGCAAAAGAATTGAACAGTCACTTCACAAAAGAGGAAGTGCCAATAAGCATATGAAAATTGCTCACCATCATTATTTATCAGTAAAATGCAAATTAAAACCACAGTGATAACATCTGTTGTTTTCAGTTTAACATTTCCCTGTCCTTCTAGGAGTGTCATTTCCTTTATAATCAGATTTCCTTTATGAAAACGCCTCTTCTCCATGCTCAGCTGTGTGGCTCGGGTAGAATTCAACTCCAGGGACACAGCCTGACTGACGCACGCAGAGTAAGGCACCCCACTCTGCAGGTCACATTGTTGAGTGGGAACCTGACACTCATTTAAAAAATGTGCCCACAGCCTCAAGTAAAGGAAAACTGTTCCTCACCTAGAAATACCAGACAGACTTTTGGTTTTCCCCTATGTAGTGTTAAGTGGTGCTCTGTAATCTAGAACTAGCACACATAGGCAAAACAGGAGAGACAGGCTGCAAGGAAAGCAGGGTGCTGCTGGGAAAGAATGCATTGCATGAGAGAAGTCAAGAGAAAATTCCTAAGTGCCATGGTTAAGAAGATAATTCAAATCACACCTGAAGCTATTGCTACCTCTGATCTTTCCAAATAAGTCAACCAATATATTCCTCTATTACATATGCCACCTTCCGTTGGATTTTTCAAGACTACAACATACAGTACTAATGGACAATGGCATTACCGTATCTTACTGCTTTCTAATGTATAAAACTATGCTAATATTTTACATTCATGGGCAGAACTTCCAAATACCAAAGGAGGTACTATGACTTCTATTTTACAGATGAAGAAGACAAAAGAGATGCTGTCAGAAACTGACACTCAAAACATAATGGTGGCTTTTCCCCGTGTAACACGTGACTGGGGAAAGCCTCTCATGCATTGAGAGAAGATATCAGCGCAGAAGTTGCCTGAGCATGGGCTTAGAGAGGCAACAGTCATTTCTCCCTACATGAAGCCTAGCAAGAGCTAACAGCAGTTTCTTATTATTCCAAAAGAAGTAAAAAAGAGGTGTTTTTAAAGATACCCACTTAATGGAAAATCTAAGGATGTCCATCATTTTCTTTCCTTCAGAAACTTTGTAAGATAAAGTTCAAGCAGCCCAACAGAAGCAGCAAACGAGAGCTGTCACTCTGCTTTTGCTGTTCAAGCAGAACACACCTAGTGTAAAGTATGGGGAGGACTGAGTCATTCATTACATTTCCTGTTGATTGCCGAACTACATGTGGAAAAGGGAGGATGCAGAACCCTGTGCCTCCGCAGGTTCCAGCACTGTCCTGTCACCATGTGTCTATCCCGGGATCCTTCACAAGCCTCCTCTCATACTGCCTATCCGTGCCCCCAAGTTACTTCCCAAAGGGAAATGCTCTGATGATGGCCTAGGACCAACAACTATTTGACCTCCTTTTGCCATGAATGGGTGAACAAAAACAAGGTCAGCTTTTCCCTATAGATCCCGACAATGGCAAAGCAGGTTAATGCAAGCAGCAGGCCAAGCACCATGGGGGGTTTTATGCTGGCATAGTTTTCCCAGAGCAGAATGACATCACTGAGATTTTTTTTTATATTAACTTGCTTTATTTTCCCATTACAAAAATGTTTTGTTGTATAAAATCTGAAAATAAAAACAAGTAACACAAAGTGATATAAACTTCTATGCTATAACTATATACAGGCAAGCATTACAATCTCCAAATACTGCCATGTATGTGTGTTTCCTCATATTTTCAACAAAAATGTAAAGAATACAGTTTTCAGGCTCTTTTCATCACTTGCCACCTTTTCGTATCATTAAGTCATCTTTTACAATATGATATTCATGATGGGGTGGTCTGCTACATCTTGAAAAACTTCCTTACCTACTAATCTCAATGTTAGGCATTCAGATTTTTCACAAATACTACATGTGAGAAAATTAAAATCATTTTTCTACCCTTATCAGATTGTTTTCCTTGGATAAACGCCTAGAAACAGTTGGATTCAATAATGCAAATTATAAGCTTTCAACTATATTACTATTTATTTTTCTGAAAAATTGAACAAACTCAATATGTAGCTCCAGTCTTGAAGTCTACTAGTTGACTTGGCCTTATATTGCCCTAACTATCTCTCCTCACCATATGGGGTTCTCCATCATTTTCCTTAATTCTTAAAAGAAGTAATAGGTTTAGGGTATATGCTTATAAATCCTTCCTTCATTGATGAACTTGACTGACAAAATCCCAGACACAACATGGAATGTCTGTATATTCCATGTTCCATTTCTCTAGAAATGGGGAACCCATATTTACTGAACATCTTTAAGTATGGAACATGTCTGCAATACAGTAGACTCCCAATAAATAATTACTTAAAAAGTCAAATCAACAGCTGTAATTTAACTGAGATCCATCCTATTTCAAGTTCATTATTGTAGGCACCTTATAGGATGCTTCCTCGGCTCAGGCTGAGTGTTCTTTCTAGAAAATGGTCTGTGACACCCAGGCAGCTGGATTGGAGGAGAGGCACATCTAACCAGGCCAACCAAACTGTGTAGCAAGTTTGAGACTGCAAAACGGGAGCGGAGAGTCAGGACTCGGGAGAGGTTCAACAGGTCCTGCTGCTGAGATCCTAAAGCTGCCCAATTGCATCAGCTTCTGACCATTCATCAGTTCCGTGGAATCTTCCAACACCTTCAATTTTTTTTCTTAAGCCCAAAAGCATCTGTTTTTAATGCTTGCATCCAATTAATATGAAGTGCTAACATCCAGAACCTGGGCCGTTGTCAATGTACCTGCCAGTGAGAGCAAAACCCTAGGAAAATCAACTTGACTCCTCCTCATGAAACACTGAAGGTTTCTGGGATTACAAACCCGTCCTAGAAACAAGCACCAGCTATTTGTGGCAGACTGCTGATAGCAAAGTTCCACACGTCTTGCTACCAGAAATTCCATGAGAATGCGGGCATAGAATCATATTAATTTCAGACACTCCTAAGGACTGTGCTTCCATTGTTCTTTCCCCATATGGTACAAAGGAATAGGCTGTGTGGCTCGGGAGGTGTGGCAAGCTACAACAGTGAAGTGAATTTTACCATCAACAAGCCTGAAGAAAGTTAAATTCATTCTTTGAGTCACTGCAGGTAGAGCTCATACCTTCTGGAAACTAATTATGAGAAAGGTGTCCTTGAATAAACCTGCCTTGGGCTATCCTTTTTAATGTTTCATGATGTTTTAAATGGCTCCAGGTTTATGGAAAATGCAGTTGAAATGGTTAGAACTGAAGGAAGGAAATCATTTAGACTTAAAAAAAAAAAAGAAGAACTTATCTATCCAAAACATCATATACAGCTTCTTCCTTCAAAATGTTTCTTGGATAATATCCTTCCTCTTTTTCTATCACCATCTCCCTTATCCAGCACATCTCACTTATTCTTCAGATTAACATTCCTATTCCTGCTAACCAACCTCTTCTCTCTCCCATCCATCATCACAATTCAAATATATTTCAAAAATCTTGGTTGGTCAGGCCTCTTCGTTGTTCAGCAATCTATGGTAGGAGGACCCTGGGGTGCAGAAGGATGACCGTGGGTTTGGAAGCCAAGCACAAGGGCTTCCCTTCCTGTCCCACCATCCTGGAGCTGTTAGAGTATGGTTATGAGTCCCTTAATAATTTGTGTTGCGACAAAAATGTGTCATTACCTTATTCTAACATTTTCCAAACATCATAGAGTATGTTTACACAAACATAAGTAAAATTGCCTACTACATGGCGGGGTAAATTATAAACTTGTGAGGTCACTGCTGTGTATTAACCAACATTAGCCAAAATGTCACACAATTCAAGACTTGTAAGAAATCTAACATCTTTGAGCCTCAGTATTGTCAATCTGTAAAATGCAAATCACTGATATCTTGAGATTATTACAAATAAATGATCTATAGTATACTTCAAGAAGGTCTTCCAAAAGTTCATGGGAATTGGAATTGCAATAGAAATTTAATCTACTACAAAAGTGTTAAGTCCTTGTATATGTGGGATCTCTAAGAGGTTTATGAGAAACGCAGATAAGGAAATCATGCACAAATATAAAAAAAATTTCCATGTAAAAATTAGCTAATCTCTTGGAATCCCATGGAATTTTTGAAATATTCTTTTGCCTTTTTAATTCTTATTATTATTTTAGATGTATTTTAGATGTAAGTTGAAGTATTTTTGCATCACTTTTAAACAACTTAGCTCAAGAAAGCACTCATTAGACACTGTTTTGCTTTCACCTCATTATTAAGATGTTACAAAATCATTCAGCATCTCTCCCTGTCCCATCAAAGCCCTAAATAACTTAGCTCCACTTCCCATGTGTTCCTTTGAGTGTATTCTGTTCTCCATCCAGGCTCCATCTTCTCATTGTCTGCATTTCTACCTCTCCTCAATTGCTCATGCTCTGTATTCATTTCTCGTCTCCCCTGCCTCCTACCAAGCCACTGTACATGTTTCAAGCCACGCTTCAAGGCTTAAAACCCAGCCGTAAAGCCTGGCACAGTAGCCTAATCACTAAAGTCCTCACCTTGAATGTACCAGGATCCCATATGGATGCCAGTTCCTGTCCCTGCTGCTCTGCTTCCCTTCCAGCTCCCTGCTTGTGGCCTGGGAAAGCAGCTGAGGACAGCCCAATGCCTTGGGGTCCTGCACCCATGTAGGACACCCGGAAGAAATTCCTGGCTTCTGGCTTCAGATCAAATCAGCTCTGGCTGATGCAGTACTTGGGGAGTAAACGAACAGAGAGAAGATCTTTCTCTGTGTCTCTCCTTCACTCTGTAAATCTGACTTTTCAATTAAAAAATAAACCTTTTTAAAAAAAAACCAGCTGTGGTCCCTCCACCTCTAGCTTCCTCAGTGACAGTCATTCTGCCCGTTTCCAAATTATGCAGTAGACACAAATAACCCAGACCACAAATATGTAGGAATGTGACTCTTCCGTGTAATTGTATGTGATTGTAGCTCAAGCCCCTTTTCCAACAGAATGATAATTGAATCATAGTCACATTAGGTTTTTATATTCAGATCAGAGTTTTTTTTCACTCAATCCTGGGTTTTAGCTTCATTTGTCTCCGTGCATTGCATCTAAGGGTCAGGGAGGCTCACAGAACGCTTAGGTTGATGTACTGGCAAGGGGAGCCTTACCATCAGTCTGAAGTGTACATCTTCCCACTCACACTGAACCATCATTAGCAATGTTAACAGCTTATATTTGCTTTGGAGCTTGAGTTCTCATATGGGTTCTAATGCTGCTATATATTAAGCCAGCATCTTCTATCTGTCTTGCCTATTAAGTCTGGTCAGGTCATATGTTGGTTCATATGCTCAGCCTCTCAGGGGTGACAGAAAACTGAATGAGGCCATTTTGGGCCTCTCTGTCTATTCAGCAGCACAGCCAACCCTCCCAAGCACATTCTAACTCTACTACGATGGATGATTCCCAAGATTCCACCCAGAAAAACAGGACTCAGCCTTCTCTGTTCTGAGACCTCTCATTCTTTATGATGTGTTAGGGCTCAGAAAATGCTTTCTAAAGACACATCACTATGGACTTCATGTCGAGAGTACCTGAGAAACAGCAAAAGCAAGAAAGGCTACCTATCTTAAAGCATGGAATCTGCAGAAAATGTCAAATTTTTATCAAGCTCCTTCCCAGGTGTCCCATCAATAGAAGTTGATAAAAATGGCAGCAAGGAGGATTAGAGCTGACATCAAGCCCAGAATCTGAAGGGACTTTATCTCAGAATATTGTATGGTCTGAATCAAATCAACTCCCCTAAAAATTATTTGTTTGTGGCACAGCAGGTTGTCTCATGTTAAACTCAGTCATGGCACTTTTGAGATTGAAATAACTTTTTGTAGTTCTACTTCAAGTCCTGACTGCCCTGCTTCCAACACAGCTTCCTGCTAATGCCTCTTGAGGCTGTAGAAGATGGCCTAACTGCTTTGGTTCCTGCCACCCACGTGGGAGACCAGGGTGCAGTGCCTAATTCTGTATTCCACCTGGCTCATTCCTGGTTTTTATGGTCATGTGTGGAATGAATCAGCAGATGGAAAACCTTCTGACTACCCCTCTGTCTTGACTACCTCTCCATCTCTCTCTGCCTTTCAAATAAGCAAAGAAATATTTTTAAAGAAAAATGTTTTCCAACATAGTTTACTTATCTTTTCCCTATGAAGCTTCTAGTTTGAATTGCTTAACACTTACTTGTTGCTCTTGTAGTGCCCCTTTACACATAATAAATTTGTATGCCCTTTCTCCAAGTAATTTGTTTAGTACAAGTTTGTTTCAGTAGACTCTATTATTGCATCTATAAAGAGGAGAGTGAAAGCTCTTTTCACCTCTGCAGGTCAATCCATTGTCCTTACTGAGGAAGTACTCAGCACAAAGCACATAACCCTTTCCCTGACACATCACTCCCCCCCCCCCCCCACCATCACTTTCTAACTGCTCTTCTTATCAGTTCTCTTATCTCAGGGAGAATTTATCCCTTTTTCATTTGAAAAATCTGGTTTCTAAAAGATTCTTTATCTTCTGTTTCAAGATTCTGTGAGTCAGAGTTTTCACTTTTGAGACTGAAAAAACTATTTGCTTTTTATCTATTCACTCTTCCATGGGTTTCTAAAGTCTTCCACGGAACAGAAAAAGCTGAATATTGACCTATCCTTTCCCTGAAGCTGTAAGTCAAGGTTATCTTAGCTGGCACCTGAAATAAATGGATGGTTTATAGTACTGAGGAAAATGTCACGAACAAAAATCCACAAAATAAAAAGTTTCAGTGTGAAAAGGGAGCATCAGAAACAAAAAGCACACTGACTGATCACCCCTGTCACAATGGGCTTGGATTCTTGTCATCTTCAATTGCCCCTCCTTCATCTGATTTCTATAAGCTTTCCAATTCTGTTTAGACACCATTGGCTTCGACTTTTCTTTGTTTGATCTACCCTTTTCCATTCCAACCCCAAAATTAGATGAAGTGTTTATCCTATGCATTCACAGGAAAAATCCTAGGATAATCCTCAAAGACACTGTGAATATAATGGGACAGACATGTGATTGTTACATTATACTGCAAAGGGAATTTTGTTAATGTAATTAAAGCCACTAATTAGCTGAGTTTGTGTTAATCAGAACAGAGATTACACATGTGGGCCTGGCCTAATCACACAAGCTCCTTAAAAGCTGAGCTCTCACGGTCTGTTTTTAGTCTAGCAATTAAAAGACTGATTAAGACACCTACAACCCATCATCAGAGTACCTGTATTCAATATTGTTTTGGCTTGTAACTCCAGCTTTCTGTCAATGCAGGCACAGAGGGCAGCAGAGACAGTTCAAGCCACTGTGTTCTTGCGGGCAATAGGGTAGACCTGGCCTAAGGTTCTGGCTCCCAGCTTCGGCGCTGGCTCAGCCACAGACGTTGCAGGCATATCTGGAAGATGAATCAAGGACTGGAGCTTTCGGTGTATGTATCTGTGTCACCCTATCTCTAAAATTTAAAAAATACATAAAGGCTAAGGGTTTTTTTTTCCTGATTGCTTGCAGAAGAAATAAGAAATTTGAAACGTGAAGGAAGTTTGATAGACCATCACTGGCTTGAAGAACTTAAGAGAAGTCTATTAAATGAAACAGAATCACAGCAACCAGCTCAGGCAAATGATGACCTCAATCCTAAACACTCAAAACAAACACAAAAACAAAACAAAACAAACAAAACCACTTTTAGCCACCAGTGAATTTTGGAAGAGAAGCTCAAAAGACAGAAGATGTGTAGTCCAGCTGACTGCTTAGCTTCAGCCCAGTAACACCAATGCCATCCTCACACTTCTGACTTACAGAAAACAGAAAATACTCATCATTTCAAACTAGTGTATTTGGGATGGCTATTAGTCACCAATACTATATATATAATCCCTTAGCATCTTCTGATGTGCCTTGTTTCCAAATTGCATTTCAATTGCAATCCCAACTCACAGCTTCGCATCCTTAGCCAACCAGACATTTCAACCATACTTTGGTTAATACTTAAAGCATTCTGACGCTTCTATCTTCCCACTGGTCTCATTTTGTAAATCACCCATACTGCAAGTGTTTGCTTTTTCTGTTGCAAAACAAGTTCTTGGGCTGTATTTTCACTTTCCTAGCCAGCATTCAATTTCAGTTTTCCCAGCAGCTACAATAGTGTTTCGTTACATCATTTACTGAACTCTCAAGTAGATATGATTTTATCATGATTTGCAACTGATTTCAGTTCTGTATCCTGAGAAACTCCCACACCCTACTTCACAGATGCCATGTAGTACATTTTGACTGAACTATGAAATTTCTAAAATCTTTTCTGCTCATCAGTGAGAGGAAGCCCTGTTTCAGGAACTCCCTTTTCACACATTTGAAATTGTTTATTAATTCAGACTTGAAGGAAACAAAGACTCAGACATTTTATGGAAATTCAGACATGGATGTTAGCTGGAATCTCTGTCCACAGAATGGCTGTGAAACTCGAATGAGGCAGGAATGAGAACAAAATAGGTATATATTCACCCTAACGCGTGTGCTACTTTCTACCCATATAAATGCCCACCAAAGTTCAAGAGTAGGAGACCAGGAGAGAGCTTCCAAAACAGTCTAGTGGCCGCTGGGAATACCCAACCCAGGTCGGACTCAATGCTTGGGGCCATGGCTACAGCCACCACTGCCGTGTGGTGGGTGAGTCCTGGGCTTGCCTGGGCCCAAGAGGTTTCTCCCTTCATGGTGAGTATGCTGGGAGAAAATGTTTTGGGAGTAAAGGTGGACCCTGGCTCCACCTGCCATCATGCGGTGGGAGGGACCTAAGGGAGTTCAACTTCAGGGCCTGGGTGGAGAGAACTGCCAGGTCAGACTCAATGCTTGGGCTCCTGGCCACAGCCACCACTGCCACGCAGCAAGTTACTCCTGGACTTTAGCAGTGAGCTCTTGGGTTTTTGGGGTTGTGGGATTGCTGCCTAGAGACATCCATGAATGAGGCCACTGCGCATGTTGGTGAGGAATCAATCCTGAGGGAATCCCAACAGCAGGGTCACTTTACTTGAAGGTAAGCGAGGGTACTGAGATGTGGTGGTTTGGAGGGGAGAGGCCAGATTATCTGTGCGGGTCAGGCTGATGCACCAGCCCACATGTGAGTCCTGTGTAGTGCATGCTACCACCGAACAATGCTGACCACCACACACCAGTCCATGCAAAAGCTAGGGCTGGGGGCCTGTCTAGTAGGGCTAGTAGTATTTGGTAGAATGTCAGAACAGAGGACAGGTCATATTAGGTAGGGCCATGACACTAACCAGCATGCAAGAGAACCAGTCAGGGGGCAGATTCTGTGGGGGATGTGTGGGCCCAACCCTATGGAAATACAACGCCCACTGGTTAGCTCAAGTTGGAGTGGTGATGGACTGAGCTAGGTATGACCATGGAACCTGCCATCACTCACAGGTACAAGAACCGGTAACAGTCTGGCCAGGTCCAGCTTGAGGCACCCATATGAGCATCCTAAAACTGGGTGTGGGGCAGGTCACAATGTTCACCAGCTCATACAAGGCCAAGATGGAAAGGCAGACTATGCCGGGCACTGACCTAACAGCTGCTGGCATATATGAGATCTGGGTCTGGAGTTGGTCAGGTGGGAGAACTTGGGAAATTCCCCTAGTGTGTCATAACTCTCATTGATGATCACATGGTCAAACCTGGGGATGAGGCAAGCTGGGAAAAGTAACTCCATCTGTTGGCTAATGTTTGGGTTGGTTATGGAAGGGATGGACCAGGCAGGGCCAAACAAACCTTAGCTCACCAGCAAGAATGGAAATCAAGCTGGAACACAGGTCATGCTGAGCTAGGCTCTTACACCTACTGGTTTGCATGAGCCAGGGATGTGAGGCTACAGCAACTAAGGCAAAGGCCAAGACAGGTGAGGGGCTATGCCAAGCTGAGTCAGAGCAACCACTGGCATACACGTGATCTAAGGTTTGGAAAAGGCTTGGTTGGAGAGCTAAGGGGACACCCTGGCTGGGTTGGGGTTCCCACTGGTGAGTTTGGGGGCCAGGGTGGGAGCTGCATTCTGGTCTGGATATGGCTGCAGTGTCCCTCGGCACAAGTGTGAGCTAGACTCCAGCACCAGCTGTTACTCTGGAGGACCAGGGTAGATGTAGGACAGGTTAGGCTAGGTCTATGGCTCTACTGAGCCATGTGCGAGCTGTTTCTGAGTGTGGACAAGCCGTGGCTGGGCTGAAACATCCAACAGTAAGAACCAGAATAGGCTGAAGGCCAGTCAATACAGGCCGCTGTTCCTGCTAGGATAAGAGTTGGCCTAAGTAGGCCTGACCCATGGACACATTTGTGTGAGCAAGATCTGACATTGAGAGAGGTTCTGATGGAGGAGCTTGGGAAACTCCTCTATCGGAACACAATCCTTACAAGTGAGGGGAAAAACCATGACAGGGAGCAGCCCAGAACAGGCCAGGGAACAGTACCCACCGGCATACATTTGGCATAGGTCGGGGGCTAACCTGGCTTAACCAGTTCACATCACCCACTGGTGAATCCGAGCACCTGAATAGAGTGAGGGTTGGGCCAGATTCAGTTGCAACACATACCAGTACACATTATGGCTGGGCTGGGCTGGGCTAGGCTATAGCCCCCACCAGCATGAGCAGGAATTGGGGGTGGGCCGGGCTGGATCAGACTGCAGCACCCAACCAGCACACGCAAGAACTAGGAGTGGAAGGGGGCATAGCTGGTAGGGAGACTGTGGAGAGCTCCCCTGCTGAACCAACACTCTCACTGGAGACCATGAGTTGGAATGGGAGCAGACCAGACCAGGCAGGGCTACAACACCTGTGGGCTTCATGTGAGCTAGAGCAGGGAAAAGCCAGGCTGGGCTGACTATTCCTACTGGTACATGCATAAGCCAGAGTGGCTGAGGGTTGGTTGGGTTTTGCTGCAGCATCAGCTGGCAGAGGCTGGCACTGGGGGTTAATTCTGTCAAGTTAAACCGCAAAACCACCTGGAGAGTGCCTGATCCAGGAATGGAAGTAGGCCCAGTAGGAAAAAAGTGGGCACCTGCCTCCTGGGTTACCACTCCAACAGGTGAGCATGAAAACCAGGACAGGGGCAGGCATGGCTGGACAGAAAGGCACCCACCAGCATGTGTGCACGCTGGGTAGTGGGGCTGGTTGGGTTGAACTAGGCTTCAATGTCCATTGACATGTATGAGAGCTGAATGGGATGTGGGACAGACTGGACAAGTCTGCGGTACATACTGGCAAGCACAAGAACCATGCAGGGGGCAGGCTTGGTGG
This sequence comes from Ochotona princeps, assembly GCF_030435755.1. Classification (NCBI taxonomy): domain Eukaryota; kingdom Metazoa; phylum Chordata; class Mammalia; order Lagomorpha; family Ochotonidae; genus Ochotona; species Ochotona princeps. The sequence goes on from NC_080835.1 coordinate 79,869,585, forward strand.
GGGTTATTGTGGGTCACTCTGACTAGGCTGCAGCTCCCACTGGTGTCCGTGAGGTCCAAGTGTGTGGTGAGCAGAATCAGGCTGCAGTGAAACATCAGGTTGGAGTGCAACACCATTGGTTCTTGTGGAAGACAGGGTTGGAAACCGGCTGACCCAGCAATTGCAATCACCAGTATATGCATAAGCTGATTGGCGTAAAGGACTGTGCTGGACCCTGTACTGGAATGCACACACAAAAATCAGATCTGTGATCACCTCAGATTAAGTTTCTTTGCAGATCCCCCAGCTGAACTGCTGGACACAGAACCACAACCATGAAGAGAAGTACAAGTTCCATGATCTGACCATGGAGTGCAAGTGTCAAAGCTGAGTCTCCTCAAAGGCTCAGACAGAGCAGTGGACAGCATATCCAGGTGCACATGGAGGATATGGCAATCCATCAGAACCTGCAGAGGACACTTGGTACCACACAGAGGATGGAGGACAGAACAAATAGAGCACCTACCCCTGCTATGTTGGCAGTGAAAATCTTGGCAAACTGAGATTCTCTGGTGGACTATGTCAGCCAGTGGATTCTGGAGAGATTTCATCCTGCTTGGAATGGCGAGACTGGCAGCAATTCAGAACTGTTGAACTGTTAAAACCACTTGAGCAGGACCCTTGGAGCATGCCTCACATCAGGGACCCTGGGATAAGTGGGAGGCTGGGTGGGGCTTCTCCCTTTATCTCCCCTTACCTCAGATACAGAAAAAAAGAGAATGTGGAAACAATGGTCTTACCCACTTTCCTCTAACCCTTGACCCTTTGTGCCCTACTCAACTATGTAAAGATTATCAAAATTAAGTAATAATTTAAAAAAGAGTAGGAGACCAAACATTCAAGAGATGTCTCTTCTTTTACTTGATTCTGTCTGACAAATCATTACGTTTTAAAGCACTGGCTAAAGCTGGAAGGCATTATTGTCTATTGAAAAATAAGGCATGCTAAGTTTAAATTTTTATTTATAGAGAAAAGTAAAAATGTAGACTCATAATTCCTAATTTCACTCACTAAGAGATAAGGCAGTATTGTGAAACAAATCAACAAAACTGGTCTTAGAATCAAAAAACCTGACTGTTGAGTCCTACAGGAGACTTGGAACAATCCACGTAATCTCTCAGAACTTGACTCTCTCCTCAGTTCAGAAGAGATAGCCAAACAGGTACTGACCTGGGTGGCCGACTCACTAGCCAGTTAATGCAAACCAACACAGGCCATGCTGCTGAAATAGGATCATGGAAGAAGCTCCTGCTGCACTGAGCAATGACATCTTGATTGTTCAATCATGGGGAGACCACCATCACCAAAGAGTTTTGGGGAAGGAAACAAAAGAAAGGAACAAAGTCAGAGACTAGACTAGAGGCCAGACTGGGGGTCTGACAAGACAGCCAGGTTGCCCCGCAGGATCACTGAAGAAACCCAGCATTTCCTGGCAGAACCAGTCCCTGGCATTAAAGTAAAACCAGAGGAGAGCAACAACTGCTGTTCATGTGGTCCTTGCTGGCCCCTGGGATTCCTCCTTTGAAGGAGGGACTTTTAAATGTGAACTATTCCTTCCAGGAGTATGCTTTATGATCAAAATTAACATCCTACTGCAGACAAGTTGGGAAGAATATGCTAAGATATTTTGACAGATGGGCCCAGCGGCATGGCCTAACGGCTAAAGTCCTCGCCTTGAATGCGCCCGGATCCCATATGGGCGCCGGTTCTAATCCCGGCAGCTCCACTTTCCATCCAGCTCCCTGCTTGTGACCTGGGAAAGCAGTCGAGGACGGCCCAGAGCACTAGGACCCTACATCCGTGTGGGAGACTGGGAAGAAGTTCCTGGTTCCTGGCTTTGGATCGGCGCAGCACCGGCCGTTGCGGCTCACTTGGGGAGTGAATCATTGGATGGAACATCTTCCTCTCTGTCTCTCCTCCTCTCTGTATATCTGACTTTGCAATAAAAATAAATAAATCTTTAAAAAAAAAAGATATTTTGAAAGATAAGTAGTCCCTAGCACTGCAGATCTGCAAAATTCTGCTATCGATCCAGGCTTTGTTAAGTGCTCCCAATCCAGATGATTTGTTAGCAAATGATGTAGCAGAGCAGAAGACCAATGAAGCCCAAGCCACAGAAACAACTAGAGCATGCACTAGGCTTTATGCCATGAATAATATTTAAATTGATCTGATCATCAAGTATGCATCACTTCTCTTCTGCCAAGACTTCTTCCTTTTTTGTTTGCATGTAATGGACACAGTCTTAGAAACATTACAGAATAAAAGCCCAGACATCTTCAATCCTTTGGTGATTAAATGCACATTAGCAAATCTGTATCTTGTCCTAATTCACTGTTTTAAAGCATGAGCAGAGGCTGGGAGTATCATCTGGACTTCTGTGGAAACTTTAAAAGCAGTGGCTTGGCTGTTCTTATTCATTTTCTCAATGATGGCTTAGTATAAAGCATTGTGAATGAAGGCAGTTGTCTGGGTCAAGGGGTGTGAATGTTTTTCTTTGTTTATTGAGTGAGGGAAAGTTTTATTTTAATATTCTGAGTTCCTTTACCCCCCTTTTCATGGTGATCTAATTGCATTGGTTAAAAGCAGCTAATCAATTCCTTAGAATATGCTCTCTAGCCAAGTCTAACTTTATTTAAGCTCTGTAGATAGACATGTTTGATTGTTTGAACCAAAATGGGAAAATTAAATATACATCACAGCCCTCACTAATCATGATGTAACTACTCTGTCAGGTGCGGATTTTCCCCTTCAAAAAAGTTTGTAACCATTTTGTATGTCTTCTCTGGAAACTTCTGTAAGTCTTGTGTCTTAGCAAAATATTTTTGTTATTCTAAAAATGGAAAAGAAAGCAGCAAGGATACTTGAAGGGTTCCAGTCATAACTATTTACCAAAGATTTCAAAGTATTTTGATGTTTTGTTTAACAATTACAAGCCCATCAGAGAATACTTGCTGAGTATCCGTCCTAGACACTGAATAAAGACCCCAGCTAAGACTATCTCAAGTAGAAAACACACCACTGAAAACTTTGAACTTTTTTGAAAATTGAATTAGACAGCATGGATATCAGAAAGAGGATTTTCCCGGAAAAACACAGTGAATGTTTGGAAAATGGCAGTTGAATGAGTAAATGGAAAAAAAATTGCCCTACCTTCCACAAAGTTCTTAGGAAGGGGGGCTGTTGATGTGGTCAAGTGGGTAAACTCCATCTGCAATGCTGGCTTCCCATCAATTCCCATCAATGCCCTCCAGGTCAGGTATCTTACCTTCCAAACATCTTTGATCCACCATATCCCACAGCACACATTGCTTGAGAGCTAGCCAATACAGTGTTTAGACACTGTTTTGTTTCTCCCAGCTCCTGTACCCAGTATCAGGGTTGATGATTCTCAAGAGCTAGCAGTTGTTGTCTAGCAGTCAAATAAACTGAATGACCATGAAAACTTACAGGTGGACCAACAGGGTCATAAAGACATTCCCTTGAGAGACAGGCTCCACTACAAGTCAATGTTCCATGTGGCAAGTAAATTGATGTAAATGAACATTAACATATCTAGGAGTTGTTCAGAGGGGCTAACCATCAAGGCAGATCTGTTCCCATTTTTCAGAATGGTATGCCGAAACACAGAGAGGCATTATTTTCCTAAGGTTTAGAGCTCGTAAGTGATGACAGTTGAGAAAGCCGATTGGCATACTATTTTCAGAATGTTCCAATGATCTCCCAACAAAGATAACAGCAAAAAGGTGCAGCACACAAGTATTATCTGTTCCCGGGATAGTAATTTATAAAAATATAGCCATATATTTTCAAGTAAAAACTAGCATTGCTAAAAAGATAGCTTTCAGAGTCTTGACAGAACATCTAAGTCTTCAGTAGGGATAGGAAACTCAGTGACCTCTAGAAAACAAAACCAACTGCTGTGTTCCAAAGGACGCCATTGAAGAAAAGTAAGCCCTCGCACCGTGGTCCAGCTGTGTGTGGGCTAAATAAAAAAAGTACCCAGGCTCCAAGGCTCACTTAATGGCCTCTGTTTCAGGATCAACAGCCCTGCTTATTCCTTTGGGAAGCATAGGAGAGCTCAGTTGGTAAACAACAACACAAACAGAGCAGCTAGACCCAGATCTCATGCTTGGAGCATAGCTGCTCCAAAACATTTAATACAACAATTCCCTGCTGAGAACAAAAAGCCAGGTCTTCTGTGCCTTTGCACTTATTTCCTCTGCCGAAAAGCCTATTTCCCTAGATTTTTCAAGATTTTATTCCTTCCTCAGTTCATTTCTCTATCCTGGTAAGTCATTTGAGGTTATCTTATTTACAAGTGCCCTTTGATCACCATATGCATCCTCATTTATTATTCTCTCAACACCCTTAGAGACTTACTCCTGTTTACGTGTGAACTCCAAGAGGGCAGAGCTCTGCTGGCTTTGCTCATGGCTGGATCACCTGTGCTGGAACAGAGCCTGCAGCACACCAGACAGCCAATCTTTCTGAGTATTTTAAGGCAAACTGCTCTTGCCTGCTCCCAAGGCTCCACATGGGAAAAGGTAGCAATGCTACTTGGTAACTAGGGCAAAAATGAATGCAAAATTAAGTCAATGAAGAAAGTCAATAAAATCCTGGCTGTGAAGATTATTTTTTCCAAGGTCAAGACAAATCACATTCTCACCCTCTCATTTTAGCTCTCGAACACAATTTCAACATCATATTGCAAGAAAAGCACATAAAATGAGGTATCCCATATTGACCACCATGAAAAGTAAAATCTGCTGAAGTACCATTTTTCCCAAACTTAATGAGGAATAAAGAGTTAAAATACCAATATCACAACCAATAAGCAGCTGCTGTAATGTTAGACTAATATTACATATTATTGCATAATTTAATGTCTACTACAAACTTGTAGACTATAATGCAGCTCAGTTTTTTGCTCTATGTCTTATTTGTGCAACAAGATTTCAGATTTCTTACACTAGGGATCTACATGTATTTTTTGCTTCTATTATTTAACAGAGGCCTATCTAAAGTAGGTGAATTTTCTGAAAACCCTGATGTTATAAATGCTGGTAAACAATGCAATATTCATCACTCTTCATTTATTCATTATAACAATCCAAAAGAGGAAAACTGAGAAATGGTATCATATACAATCTAAATAAATGGGCTATGGTGTCTGGGTATGTATAACTTCTCAGAAGAGTGTTGGTGTTGGTAAGTCTCTGAAGTTATTATCCCAAAATACAACTGTAACCTCCAATCAGAGATAATAACACTCACTCTTTATAGTTGATATTCAAAATCAATATATGTGAAGAAAGGCTGATCAAATCACTAACAAAGCTAGGATCCAAGCCAGAAATGATTGAGAGTGGTATCTGTCACACATTCTTTAAAATTAAAAAAAATAGTCTATACACTTCTTAACATGTCATCATGCATACAATAAAGAATTTTAGGCTTACAAACAAGCAGGGAAATATGGACCATAACCAAGGAAATAGAGTATCAGTGGCTTGCAACCAAGCTGATGTCTCAGAACTATCAATACTACTCAGGTAACACCCTTGGAACACTGTTCCCCACATCAGGATCTCTACAGTGACATCAAATGATCATCTGCATCTCCAGGCACTGATGTAGCTTGACAGAAAAAAATGGGTCCCTCTTTCCCCCAACCCTATAGGCACGTGAAAACAAACAAACAAAAACCCCTGAAACATTTATTTCACCTACCTCAACCCTTCCCACCCTAATCAGAGGCCCGTATAGGTATTCATTCTTTTCAACTATGTAATAAATATCAAAACTAAAATATATTTTTCTTAAAAAGCACCAATGGAATTCCCTTAGACCCACAGATGACCTAGATGTTGAAATTTTGGCAGTGATTTAAAAATAAGCTTAGGCATACATTTAAGGACTACAATGATCATAATGAGTAAGCATATGGAAGCCTCAATGTGCATCCATAGATTGTTTATTTTTAATTGCAAAGGCAGATTCATAACGAAGAGAGACAGAAAGATCTTCCATCCATTGGTTCACTTCCCAATAGGCAACAACAGCCAAAGCTGAGCCAATCTGAAACCAGGAGCCTCTTTCAGGTGTCCCACGCAGATACAGGGTCCCAATGCCTTGGGCCATCTTCTGCTGGTTTTCCATGCCACAAATAGGGAATTGGATGGCAAGTGCAGGAGTCAGGACATGAGCCAGCATCCATGTGGGACACCGGCACTTGATGGTGGAGCAGTGGCACCAGCCCCCATTCATTTTTCTTTACTAAACTAATTGGGTTTTCAATGCATATACCAGACAGTATCTTTCAAATGTGTTCACATATCTAAATATTCCATCCTATTATTGTAAGCTCTTAATGACTAAAAAGCTAATTTGCTGAACAAAATAAAACCTTAACCAACTTAATCAACTTTTATTTCACATCATCTAACTATGCTATAGTAGCACTCAAAGCTAATAGTGGATTTTTGTCAGATTAAGAAAGTTTCTAAATGATATAAAAGTACTGGGCTCCATAAGGGTGCTGGTTCATATCCTGACTGCTCTACTTCCCATACAGCTTCCTGCAGTGGAGGATACCCAAAAGCCTTGTTACCCTGCACTGAGATGGGAGACTTACAACAAGCTCCTAGTTCCTGGCTTCAGATCGGCTCAGCTCTGATCCTCATGCCTATTTGGGGAGTGAACCAGCAGATGGAAGATCTTTCTCTATACATCTTTCTCTCTATAAATCTGCCTCCTCAATAAAAGCAAATCTTTTTAAAAATACATAAAAGTAACCTTTGCATTTTGGTTCTTTGAGTCGGACAGATTGTTCGTGATTGCCAAGACTTTGGCTACAAATACAGAGGGCTTGACTTACACAGCTTGGTGCCTTTTCCTCATTCATCCACTTGGGCCTAGTGATGCAGAAGCCTCCAGATTCCTAAAACTCTGGTATGAATTTTGGATTTTCTTCATGTGCATGGCATAGAAGGTGAATTACTCTTCCTCTACCACGAATGCAGAGCTCAATGCTCTATCAGTAGTTAACCACTAAGAAGTAATGTAGCAGAAGATCCATTAAACTGAAGAGAGCAATCAGCCAGGACCAGGGAAATCTGCCTGGCCTTACTTTGTTGATGGGGCATTCTAAGCCCCATCAATAACTAGCGTTTATGTCCTCTGTAAATCTAGAAGAGTTCCATGAGAACAGAGAAGAGGAGAGGAGAACTGGGTATCATGTTTGAGGTTGCAAAAGGTAGTACAGAAAATTGTAACTCCAGACAAAAAACAAAATTTATGGCCTCTGAAATCCATGGCATTCTCAAACCTGCTCATATGGAAGATGGTAATAGCAACAATGACATGAATTTATGTAGAAGAAAAAAAAATTGGGGGCAACACCAATAAAATGTGCAAGAATAGGAGTTTTGCAAATAGATGTTGTTGATGACATCTCAGAGAAATCTGTGAGAAGACTTTAAAAATTAAAGGTATGATGATTATTATTATATTAAAAAGTTTCATGATTGGAACCTTGGCTGCCCTTTCTTCCAATTTCTCATAAAGTAATAGGTTATTGTTAACTCTCATCACCCATTATGCTGTGTGACAGTAGGAGCTTACTCCAAACTAATTCTGACTTGGCAGCTGTGATACAAACTTCCTTATCCTTACCCTGTCAATCCCTTTCAGTCTATTGCTATCATTGTACTGTGTTGAGTAAATTTGTTTAGCTTTGCCATTTGAAGGAGAGTACGTGGCATTTGTCCTTCTGCATCTGACTTATGTCACTTAAAATGTTACTTTGTCTTTTTAATACACAATCTAACTGGTTTTGATAGTGACAGTGAATATTTCATTTATTTTTTGACCATTTATGTTACTTCTTTTGAGGTTGAAAAAAACCTCTAAGTTCTTTGCCCATTTCATAACTGATTTTTTGTTGTTGCTGAGTTTTTTGAGGTCCTTATGGATTCTAAATACTGAACTTCTATCATCAGATAAGCAGCTGATGAATATTTTCTCCTGTGCTGTCCAATGTCTCTTCACTCTGTTCATTAGTTCCCTTAATAAAAAGATGTCTTTCAGTTTTATATAATCCCATTTTTCCAGTTTTGCTTTTACTGCTTGCTATTTGGGGAGAGGGGAGTAGAAAAAGGGTCTTATTGAAAAGCTTCATTTTCTATATTAATGTCTTAAAGCATTTCTCCTATGTTGTCTTTTAGCAATTTCATTATTTCAGGTCTTATATTTATGTCTACTGCATTTTAAGCTAATCTCTATATGGTGACAAGCAGGGATAAAATTTCATTTTTCTATGTATGTATATCCAGTTTTGCCAGGACCAACTTCATTGAAAAAGACTAGTGTTTCTTTGTTGGAAATCAAGTGATTATATGCATAGAATAATTTATGGTTTTCCATTGTGTTACACTGATCTACATGTCACTTATTGTTTTAAACTGGTAAGAACAGATACTCTATTTGATCTTAGCCAAATGGCAAAGAATACCATACTGTTTTAGTTACAGCCTTGCAATTTAATTTAAAGGTAGGTATTATATCTCCAGATTTATTTTATTTTCTTCTACATTTTGCTCAGGATTACTTTGGCTATTCTGGACCTTTTGCAGTTCCATAGGAATTTTATTGTTATTTTTCCAATTCTGAAAAAATATCACTGGTGTATTTAATAATGATCACACCATATATATCTAGATAGCTTTAGGTAGTGTGGACATATTAACAATACTAATTCTATGATCAAGTGGTTATTCCAGAGACACAAGAATGATTGGATAATGTCAAATCATAAACATCAATCACAACAATAGGATGAAGGATAAAAACCATTAAATCATCTCAGTAACCACGGGGAAAAAAAAACATTTGAGAAGACTAAACATCCCATCATGATAAAAATCTTCCAGAAGTTATATACAAAAGGAACATCCATCAAAAGGAAAAAAGCTAGTATAAGAAACTCAAAGTAAATGTCTTTCTGAATGGAGGAAAACTAAAAGCATTTCCCTTTAGATACAGAACAAGATACACACTTTCACCACTCTTATTCTATATAGTGTTAGGAGAATTAATAGCAGTCACCGTTACCATTTGTGAGGCCAGCATCCCACACAGGCACAAATTCAAGCCCCCACTACTCCACTTCTGAACTAGCTTCATGTTAATAGCCTGGAAGGAGCAGCAGAAAGATGGCCTAGGTGTCTGGGGTTCTACCACCCGTAGGTGGCAAGCTCCCGACTCTGGCTTGGCCTAGTCCTGTGTATTGCAGCCATCTGGGGAGTCAATCAATGGATGGAAGATTTCTCCCTTTTGTTCTGTCTCTCCTATGCTCTCTGTACCTCTCTTTCAAATAAATGAAGTTTTGTTTTTATAAAAATGAATTAGGTAAGGGAAAGAAATAAAGGGTATCCAAATTAGAAAGGAGGAAATCAAATATCTGTTTTCAGATAACATGATTTCACACATGGAAAAACTTCACATGCCACCAAAATCTGCTCTCTATGCATGTTAGTAAAGTTACAGTATACTAGTTACATATAAAATAGTATCATTTTATATACTAACAGTGATCTTGCTGAAAGTGAAAACAAAGCAATCCCATTCCCAATAGCTAAATATATATACATATATGCACATACACATATATGTGTGTGCAGATGTGTACATACATGTATATATGTATATACATATGTGTATGTAAATATATAAATACATATATATTTAGGAATAAATTTATTTACGAATAAATTTAACCAAACAGTTGAATAATCTCTATAATGAAAACTACAAAACATTATTAAAAAAAGATCAGAGGACAAATAATACTCATGGATTGGAAAAGCAACATACCAATCTTGCTTGTTAAAAGATTATGTATTTGTTTGAGAGGTGGAGTTACAAATAACACTTGATTCCCGAGTTATCAGTTTTGAAACAATATGTTATGTTTTCAGAAAGCAGTATCTTTACTTTGAAATGTTTTTTATTTAACCATGTTAGATGATGAACATTTCAGAAATCTTTTTATTCAGTTAGCATTTAAATGTACACCAGGTGCTAAAAAATACCCTGAGGATTCAAAGATGGAATGGACATGATCCTCAATGTATAAAACTACTAGGTGTAAAGTAGCATTAGGCCCCTTGTGGGTTCTCCACAGCGGAGGAAGGAGATGAGTTGCACAGCCTGCCCCCAGTGAACACAGTGAGGAACACAGTGATACCGCATCTATTAGGAACAAAAGGTCTAGACTGGCAAGGGGATGCTGACTTAATTACAGTGAAGATGGAGATTGGACCTTTGACACTTCTAAAGTGCTTCTGGGTTGCTTTCTGATTCAAGATGTAATGAAATATCTGTAGAGTAACACATTTTAGTAGGAAGACTAGAATATTGTGATTACTTCAATTGTGTCCTAAATGACCAATAGTTTCACTTTTCTTCATTTCATAATTATTTTTTAAAATGTTACTTTTCACTTTCGCTAGAAAAGTTGGACATAAGAGGAGAATCTTTGCATCAAGAAGTCCATTGAATTTCATAAAATTTTTCCTAAGCTGGCATGGTGGCATAATAGATTAAGCCTGTACCTGTGGCACCAGGATCCCATATGATTCATAACCCAGCTTACCCTCTTCCAATCCAGCTCCCTGCAAATGGTCTCCAAAGGCAGCAAAGGATAGCTCAAGTCCCTGGGTCCCTGCACCCAAATGGAACACCTAAAAGCTCCTGGTTCCTGGTTACCAGCTCATGGATCCTGGCTCCAGGTTCCAGGCTCCAGGCTTTGGATTGGCTCAACTTCAGCTGCTGCAGCCATTTGAAGAGTGAACAGTGAATGGTAGACTCTCTCTCCTTCTCTCTATATAACTCTGCCTTCAAAATAAAAAATCTTTAAAAACGCTTCCCTCCAATAACAAACTTACAGTATTTGAAACACTTTAACTTCAGTTTACTTCATTCCTACATAGATTTTTTTCTGGGAATCAATACTACTAGTTATCAAGCATTTTTGCTGTTGTTAGTGGTAGCAGTTGTGGTATTTAACGAGTTATTTATTTATTGGAAAGGCAGATCAGATATATGGAGAGAGACTGACAAAGATTTTCCACCTGCTGGCTCACTCCAAGTGGCCACCACGGCCAGAGTTGAGCCAATCCAAACCCAGAGCCAAGAACTTCTTCCGGGTCTCCCAAGCAGGCACTGGGTCCCAAGGCTTTGGACCGTCCTCTACTGCTTTCCCAGGCCACAAGCAGGGAGCTGGATGGGAAGTGGAGTAGCCGGATATGAACCAGCACCCATATGGAATCCCAAAGCATGCAAGATGAGAATTTAGTCATTGAGACATTGCACCAGGCCCAACTACTAATTGTAAAATTAAAAATGACATTTTTATGACTATCTTACCAGAATCTACCCCATGTTGATCTATTTGATAAATCCCTCAGGAATTATAGTTAAAAGATGCAGGCATTTGAACTCTAACCAAAGGGTTACTCCTAGATGCTGACCTCTATTAATGTACATAGGCACATGTCAATATGCAACTATAGCTATATGAGAAACAAAATCCTGTTCATATTTATCTTAAGATTGAATTAAGACATAGAAAATTTAACCAGACTGGTAACAAACAACAAGAAGAAAGGTGTCATTAAAATTGTTTGAAACAGAAATCCAGGCTTTACTAATGAATTCCACAGAACTTTTAGAGAAGAACTTCAACACCTGTTAAACTATTCTGATACACTGAACAGGATGCCACTCTTCCAGAGTTTATGAGGTCAGCATCACTTTAATTCCAAAACTGAACGAAGACATAACATGGAAAGAGAATTGTAGACATTAAATGAAGAAATGGACAGAAGACTTGAATAGACAGTCCTCAGGAAAAGAAATACAAATGGCCAACTAACACATTAAAAAAATGTATGATGACTACTCATTACGGAAATGCAAATCAAAACCACAATAAGGTACCCTCTCCCCCTTTTCAGAGTGGCTGTTACTCAAAAGACAGAAAGCAACACAGGCTGGAGAGGAGGTCAAGAAACAAGAACATGTGTACTGTTGAGAACGTAAAATGGTCACCGTGGAAACAAATGCTATGGAGGTATCTTCAAAAGCTAGAAACAGACTTGTCTGATCCAGCAGTCACACTATTCGGTAAACAGAAGACATGAACATATTGCATCCAAGATATACCTTTACTGCATATTTATAGCAGCACTATTTACAATACTCAAAATATAGAATTAACCAAAGAGTTCATCGCAAATGAATGCAGAAAGTGTCACCTCTATGTTAATACAAATACGTAGGGAGAAATGAACACAATAGAATATTAACTATAAAAAAAGTGAAATTCTATAGCTTGCTACTGTAGATGCTATTCTACAGATGCTTGTTATTCTATAGATACTACGAAGACATGATGTTGAATGAAATAAACTAGACACAGAAAGACAAATATCACATAGTGTCCCTTATATGTGGGAGCTAAAATTAGAAAGAGAAAAAATAAACAAATGCAAAATAAGAAATGAACGGATATGTGTATCAGCATGGCAACTTTTAATTTGATTATTGTTTTTACCTGAACAATGTTCTGTTTCTTTTAATTGTTGAATTCTTTATTTAGTGGAGTACTAAAAACTGACTGTAAGGTCAATTTAAAATATCTCAACAATTATGAAAGAGAAGGAGAGAGAAAATGAGAGGAGGCAGGAAAGCAAGCAGGAAGAAACAGGGAGAAGCAAATGAGGAACAGAACTGTCATTATATTCCTGGAACTGTATCTATGAACTACACTCAGTTCTTTTACTAATGTTACAATAAGGATAAAATTTTAATTTTAGCTTATATTTACTACCATGCATGTGTTTTCAAGTATCTCTTTTTTAAAGAATCCATAGAGTTCATGAGAGCATACAAAACTATCAAAGCATAAGTAATTGCTGACATAAAGGAAGAAGTCTAAAAATTTTATTAGCAAAGTATAAATTTATGCTACTCATGTAAGGATTATATAAATATTTTTATATATTGATTTGCTGACTGAAAGGTCACCAAATTATGAACCATTTATAGACTAATGATTCTGACTACTTTCTGACCACATTTATTGCCCCCACAGAAGTAGAAAAAAATGTGATTTTGGAATTGAGAATTAGTAATTGGTCACCTTCTTGCCTTCTCCGTTGTTTTGGATCTGCCTACTGAAAGTCTTACTAGCTATATTCTGACAATTGGGTAAACTAAATGTTAAGTGTTTTGCCTTTGAATGAGAGCTGCTGGTCTAATTCACACATTTCCTGGGTGCCTGGGATTAACTCAGAGCTGAGACATGAGAAAAATCACTTGACCAAGAGTTTAGTTATGTTCTAATGGAGAACATTATATGTGAAGAGAAACAAATCATTATTTTTAACCTTTATGTGTTTCATTTCTGTGTTTTTTTCTTAATGTGTTATTACATTTATACAATAAAAACCAGGACCTGTGGTGGACCCACCCATGTGGATTCCTTGTTGCCCTTTGAAATTTAAAATTCAAAGAATTTAAAATCCATAACTAATCCCTCTGAAGTTTCAGTTCTGCTCAGTCTCAGACAGGAAGGTTTAAAATCCCTGGGCAGATGGCATACTTTTGTTCAAACCCTGCTAACCAAATTAAATGACAAGCTTTGCATATGTCTCACTTCTAAAGAAATACAAAGAGCTAATAAAAATATAAAATTATCATGACACAAGCCCTTCACTGAGAAAATGTAAAACCTAACATGTAACCCCTGCATTTCTATGCCCATAGATCTGAGTAGTCAGCATTCTCACAGATCACAACAAGAAAGTGATGTGAGGAAAGACTAAAGACAAAACATTTTAGTTTGGGCTTACAAAAACCCCAGTCGCTACCCTGCCAGGATTTGGCTGGAGCAACCTCCAGCGGCTAGGTTGATGCCAACACTGCCTACAGGCCTTAGGGAAAATTCACTTGCTGCACTCTCCTCGCCTGGAACAGTGGCACTGGAAGCTCTGTTGCAGTTCAGAGACCTACAATCATGAAAGTGCGAGTGCACAGACTTTGTGTGAGATGCCTTTTCTGCCTTGCTGCTAAATTAAAATCCTCTTAATTTTCTCTTGAGCACCGAGTTTGAGGATTTGTAGACAGGTTAAGGTTAAGTACCTGGAAGAAATTACCAGCCCTCAGCTGAAGAGTGAGAGGAGGGAAGTGAAGTTATGTGAGAGCAGCTGCCCAACAGAGACATGCAAATATGCCAAACAGCAACTTGGCCAAGTTGAAACCAGTGGTTACAAACTGCACCCTCTCTCTCCACTCACAGATACCAGCTGACCTTGTGCCGGTCATACCCAACCACTCCCAGAGAGGGAACCAAACTGAGCAAGAGAGATCTGCCCCAAGTGGCACAAAGCAGGTATGGAAACAAACAGAGCAAGGGAAAAAAAAACTAGAAGGTACCAAGCACCACCTTCCTATTCTATTGCCATCTGTTTTTTCCCCTAAGTCATTCAGCAAAATTCCCGAGGACCCAAAGAGGACCTCTTTAATGTCCCTCTCAAAAGCATCATTTTCTGTTCTAATACAAGCAGATAAACCATGCCTATCTACTTTTTTCCTGGTTTCAGGCTGAAACATGATTTTGTGAAATACACTTTCAGATTTTGTTCTGCAACACTGTTCTCTAAAAAGAAAAAGTTTAATAGCAATCTGGGTCATTACAATTATCCACTGTACAAACCAAGATTACATACTTTAAAACCTGACCACACCGGGTAATCTCATTCAGGACACCTGGTTTCCCATCAGTCCCACCCTAGGCTATACTTCATCTGCTCTTACCCGGAAGCTCCTTTCTCCTGTGACTTATGCTACTGCACTATTGCCATATATTTGTTTCTTAGATATGTTCAAGGCACAAGTGAAGTTGGTGGTATATTGGAACTTTCTGGAACTTTTCTTTTTCTGGTATTCTCTTAAACTTTCCATATTCCCTAGTTCAGCTGTTCCAGTCTGCATGGGTGTCTGTCAGTGACATGTAAAAGAGTTACCTATTCTGAAACCCTGTTTAAGAGCAATTATCTCTATATATTTTTCCCCTTCCCCTCCACATCTGCCTGCCTGAAACTTCAAATTCTAACTTTCACTTTTACGTCTCACAGTTTGGCTTCTAGATTGCAACACTTCTCCTAAGGAAATTTATTTTATTATGGTTTAACCATACTTTTGGTGTTTTACATTAGAATTTTAAAGTTCATCATTTTTTTGAAAGGTAAAAACAGAAAAATTTCCTATCTTTTGAATCACTCCCTAAATGTCTTCAAGACTGGGCCAGGTTTACACCAAGAGCCAGAAACTAAGTCTAGATGTCCACCTGGGTAGCAGGGACCCCAGCACTTGAATCATTACCTACTGCCTCCCAGGGTGTACATTACCAGGAGACAGAGTTGGGAATCCAGCTGAGAAATCAAATGGGCATCAGTAAAGGTCTAACCAGCATCCATTCAAACACAGCTCTGCTTTTATAGAAATCTCCACATTCCCATGTAAAAATATCCTCTTGCCCTTAGCCAAAGCTATCATAATCTGCAGCAACCCACTAATTTAATTCTCTCATATTGTTTACCCAAGATCTAAAGCCACTTACAAGCTAAAGCCTATTAGAAGCTGATTGCATGACTACAAGAACTAATCACACAGCCAAATAACTACCCACTCCCCGGGTGAGAAAATTCACACTACTTCTACCAGGTAATGCTGGATGTTGAGAGATCTAAACCCAGGCTGCACCAAATAAGTCAGCCCCCTAATTTTCTAACTTGCCTCATTTTCAAGAATCACAAATAATGTAGTAGTGTCAGAGTTAGGGATAATCAACACATTGTCATCTATTTTTTTATGCCAAGGGGGCTCCCTAATATTTGAGGCTTGAAATAATTTGGAGTAATTACAGAGAAAAGAGTTTCACGCTTACTTGTGAATGCATGACAGCCACAAGTTCTGATTCCTGTCACATGCCAATACCTTCCTCTCAGAAGGAGTTGGTAAACGGCCTGAAAGAGACCAGAGGTGCTATGATTACCTCTCCTCATGAAAATGGAAGAAACTTTCTAAGAAATGTTCTCTGCTTACACTTCTCACATTTGGCCAAATGTTGACACCAGTTCCAGGTTCATGTTACTATCTTGCAACCCACAACTCAGTTCAGAAGCTAATTATCAGACTGCATCCAACCTCTAGCCAATGCAATATTGCAAAAAACTGTAGAAGGCAGTATTTAGAACTGCTACTATGAGGGTTCAGTGAGATGGCTCGGTGGCTAAATTCTCGCCTTCCATGCATTGAGATCCACTTCATGTCCTGGCTCCTCCACTTCCCTTCCAGCTCCCTGCTTGTAGCCTGGGAAAGCAGTAGAGGATGGTCCAAAACTTTGGGACCCTGCACCTTAGGAGACCCAGAAGAGGCTCTTAGTTCATACTTTAGATCTGCTCAGCTGTTGACATGGAGGCCATTTGGGGTGTGAACCAGTGGATAGAAGACCTTTCTCTGTCTCCTCTTTCTCTCTATAAATCTGCCTTCCCAATAAAAATGTATACGTCTTAAAAAAAAATGCACTGCTGCCATGGGAGGGCTACATCAAGCATAGCTTCTAGAAGTCTAACCTGGCATGGCTTTCCACCCCTATGTGATTTGTTATTGCTTTCCTTCTTAGACTGCCTGTGCCGTATCAAGTCAGTCGACTCCTACCCTCCCCTTGGATTTTGTCGGTACCCATCTTCCATCAAAGAGTGCAAGAAAAAATATCATTATGTTCCCTCTGTCTTGAAAAACCAACATAGACCACATTTTTTTCATGTCCTATATAAAATCTGTCCAAGAACCCGAGAATTTTTCCAATTTCCAGCATAGAAAATTAAATGCTGTAGTCAGCACTCTGGTACAGTGGATTAGATGCCATTTGTAGCACCAGTATCACCTATGGCTTTGGGTTTAAGCGCCTGCTGCTTCACTTCTGAGCCAGCTCCCTGCTAACGCACCTGGGAAAGCTGAAGACAATGATCCAAGTCCTTGGGCCCCTGCACCCATGTGGGAGAACTGGATGAAGATTCTTGCTTCTGGTCTTGGCCTGGCCCAGTCCTGGCTGTTACAGCCATTTGGGGAATGAACAAGTAGATGGAAGTTAAGTCTCTCTCTACTTCTCATTCTCTGTAATTCTTTCAAATAAATAAAAATTCAAAAACTGTTTCAAGTACAAAATTTTAAGTTAAAGGCCAAGATATTTTGGTCAGAGGTTGTGCTTCATCTCTTACTATATAACAGCAAAAATTTTCAAGGGCAAATAACCTTTAAAGAAAGACCCTCCTAACCTAGAAACTCCATATCCTGCTTCCCAGGCAAGTAAGTCATACTGGAAGGCTAATGATACAGCCTGGGTCACTTAAGGATAACAGTTAAAAATCACATTTAGAGAGTAATTAAACTAATCTTGAGGGCTGCCCAATCATTAAACTACGCTGGTCAAACTTTCCCAGACACAGCCGGCTAGTAAATGTATAAAAATAAGTCACAAGGGGAGAAACTACTTAAAATCATTTGATTCTTTTGACAAGAAGTCAGGTCAGTCAATATTATGTCAGCCAATATTATAAATATCAAGAAGTAAAATAATCATGACCCCACCAATTCAACCTTTCTTCACTCCTGCCACATTTGTAGCTGTTCCACTGGCCTCCCATTGCTATAAGCAGAAGGAAGTAGTTCTGTTATTATAGGAAATCAGGCCTGGGAGAAAATGAAGCAAAACATTTCTGCTATGAACCTCTCCCTATAGTAACAGAAATGCTCAGTAGGCTGATTTAAGTTGCATCATTGGTACATTAGAGGAAGAGAAATCTCTGGACTAAGTCTCATCGCTCAAGATGAAATGGAGCAAACAGAGTGACATAGTCGGCCATGTTCTTCAGTGTTGTTAATTTTGGGTCATCCTGAGCCCATAGCAGTTTAAAAGAAAGTTTCCCCACTCCTAACCTCATAGTCACACACAGGGTTAGTCTACATTCTAGCTTGCTGCATCTCCTACTCTACATTCTAACAGCCTTGCAAAGACTCAGTGACCAGCTCCCACAGATGTGCCCCTCACTAGAACAGCAATACCACTAGCTGGGATTCCCAGACCTCATCCCAGAACCACTGAAACAGAACCCACATTATCAGAACCCACATTTCCCCAAGGTTCTGAGGTGATGTCCTCTAACAAGCTGAAAAGCACTGTTCTGTTGCTTGGGTCAAGAGTAAGTGAATGAGGAAGAAGGTGAAAGGATAGAAAAAGAAGCCAGGATAGCAGCATCTAGAAGAAATAACATCACAATGCTTTGCACAGAATTCTAGCTAAGCCTGCAGGAGGGCTGGTAAGAATACAAAATTTACTTTTGACTAGATGCTCTTAATCAGCAATCTCCAGCTTTCACTTAAAGTATTCCCAAGTCTTCTGTGAATTTGATAAGCTGGAATTTCTGGGCAATGATCAAAACATTCCACTGCATTCTAGGAAGCCAAATAGGAGAAGTAGGGTGGTGGGGAAGCAGCTCTTCGAGAACTGATGAACGGAACAAAACAGAAATCATATGGTCATCCTAAGCTGTCCAGACAACTTTTTCACTTCCTCCTCCTCAATCGACACTGATCCTTCATGTCTGAGAATTCAAATACTGCAGGTTCGTTTCTGGCTCAGTGCACTGCACTAATCCCACAGGGAAAGCAGTTCTAACCTCACCACCTTCAGGTTCTACACACGGTGGGTTCATACGGCTCCCAGACCTAACATCACCAGCATCTTCAGATCTTTAGAAGTGCCACGTCAGGCACGATTTTGGCAGTGGGGCATAGGCCAAGGATGGGAGGAACAAAGTAAGCTGTGCATGTGCTGAAGGAGTTATCAGGCGCCATTTTCACAGGACTAAAGGCTGTGGGACTAGAGGAAGAAGAGCGAGTTGTGCAAGTGCAAAACTAGGAGCAAAATCTCTTTCAGCTCTGTGCACTGCACTGGTCCCCAAGAGCAAACAGCTCTGACATGACATTGTAAAGGTTTCACACAAAACAGTTCCGGATGGCCCCCAGATGTAACAGCCAGCAGATGTCCCAAGATCAACACCGTCGAAAATCCAGTTATTTAGGACACCTGGTGTCTCCCTAGTCCTGGGCATTGCTTGAAACAGAAGTGGAAGAACAGCTGTATAGACAGAGTGGCCACAGCAGGGGATCATTGGAGACGGAGAGTGGTGAGCCAGAGGCTGGGGCTACAGAGGGAGTTTGCGGTGGAAGTCTAGCACAAGAGCCTGTACCTGAAACTTGATAGAATAAAACAAGCAAGTATAAAGAACTGGGTACCGAGCCCGATCAGTAAAATCAACCTGTAGACCAGTGGGTAACACAGCTTAGAAACCAGCCCGAGGGAGAAAAACCTGTTAACCAGAATTTCAATGACCACGAGTAAAGGAAAGACAAAGCCACAATAAATACTACCAAAAACTCTCCTGCAAAAGAGCAAATGCCTCTACCACCCTTAGAGTTAACTGAGGAAGACATCAATAAAATGGGGAAATAGAATTCAGAACACTTGTTATTAAACTTCTTATAAACAATGAAAAACACTTGCAAGAATTTAAGAAACCCCAAACTCACAGCTGACCTCAAAGATGAAAATCTACAGCCAGAAGAGAAAGGAGTGACATATTCCAGATTCTAAAAGCAAAAAATCATCTATCCAGGATAATGTACCCAGCAAAACTTTCCTTTGCCTTTGAAAATGAAATAAAATTCTTCTGTAGTAAAGAAAAGTCCAAAGAATATGCCTTTGCCAAACATGCCCTACAAAGGATTCTTAAAGATGTCCTCTTAGGAATAGCACCCACCAAAAAACAAAGGCAAATGTGAAGAACATCCCAGTAAAAGACCAACAGAAGACTAAATCAATGAACAACCACTGCTAAAATGACAAAACCAGGATCCAGCAAGGTAGGCTAGCGGCTGAAGTCCTCTCCTTGTACGTGCCAGGATCCCATGTGGGTGCCGGTTCTAATACCGGCAGCTTCACATCCCATCCAGCTCCCTGCTTGTGGCCTGGGAAAGCAGTCAAGGATGGCCCAAAGCCTTGGGACCCTGCACCTGCATGTGAGGCCTGGAGGAAGTTTCTGGCTCCTGGCTTTGGATTGGCACAGAACCAGTCATTGCAGTCACTTGGGGAGTGAATCCTCAGACGGAAGATCTTTCTGTCTGTCCTCCTCTCTGTATATCTGACTTGCAATAAAAATAAATAAATTTTAAAAAATGACTGGACCAAATTACCACACGTTTGTATTAACCCTGAATGTAAATGGCTTAAACTCATCAAACATCATAGATTAGCGAACTGGATCAAAAAACAAAACCCATTTTATCTGTTGCCTACAGGAGACACATCTAACAAATTGAAAGTGAAAGGATGGAAAAACATCAAAAGCTAATAAGGAAAAACGAGCAGGTGTAGCCATTCTTGTATCAG
Source organism: Ochotona princeps (assembly GCF_030435755.1). NCBI lineage: Eukaryota > Metazoa > Chordata > Mammalia > Lagomorpha > Ochotonidae > Ochotona > Ochotona princeps. The sequence continues at coordinate 79,890,205 of NC_080835.1, forward strand.
ATGATACAGACTTTGATGTGAAAAACAATAAAAGAAATGAACACCACATAATGATCAAAGGATTCATTCAGCAAGAAGGGATCACCATAATAAATGTATACATGCCAAATGCCAGGGCACCTTGCTGTGTGAAACAAATATTGATGGATTTAAAGGGAGACACAGACTTCAATATAATAGTGGGAGATCTTAATACCCCATCAACGTCAATGGACAGGGTGACAAGACAGAAACTCAGCAGGGAAAAACAGAACTCATCCAGATGCTAGAGCAAATGAACTTAGTTGATATCTACCAAATCCTTCATCTGACAGAAAACATTTTTTCATCTGTACGTGGAACATTTTCCAGAATTGACCATGTTGTAGGCCACAAAAAAAGCACCAGCAAATTAAAAAACATTTCAAAATTATACAATGCATCTTCTTAGACCATCATGAAGTGAAGCTAGAGCCCAATCAGTCAAAACATCCAGGAAGACATGCAAATACATGGAGATCTGAAAAATATGCTACTAAATGAGCAGTGGGTTAGAGATGAAACCAAAAGGGAAATTTAAAACTTGCTTCAAACAAACGAAGGCTTCAACACAACACATCAAAACTTACAGGACATGATCAAGGCAGTAGTAAGAGGAAATTTCAGCTCAATCAGTGCTTATAAGAAATTAGAAAAGCACCAAGTAAATAAGCTAACCTTATAGTTGAAGGAGCTAGAAAAACAACAGCAAGACTTCCCAAGATTAGTGGGAAAAAGATAACAAAAATAAGGGAGGAAATAAACCAAAATAACAATACATAAAATCAAGGAATAAAAGTGCTGGTTCTGGGCCCAGCACGGTGGCCTAGTGAGTAAAGTCCTCGCCTTCAATGCGCCGGGATCCCATGGGGCGCCGGTTCTAATCCCGGCAGCTCCACTTCCCATCCAGCTCCCTGCTTATGGCCTGGGAAAGCAGTCGAGGAATGGCCCAAAGCCTTGGGACCCTGCACCCGTGTGGGAGACCTGCAAGAAGTTCCTGGCTCCAGGCTTCGGATCGGCACAACACTGACCGTTGCGGTCACTTGGGGAGTGAATCATTGGACGGAAGATCTTTCTCACTGTCTCTACTCTTCTCTGGATATCTGACTTTCCAATAAAAATAAATACATCTTTTAAAAAAGTGCTGGTTCTTTGAGAAAATCAACAAAATAGAATCCCCACTAGCCTAACTATTCAAAAACAGGATGGAGAAAATATGCATCAACAGCATCAGAGATGGAAAAGGAAATATAACAGACATCTCACACATACAATTATTACAAGCAATCAAATATATGCCAACAAAGGAAATGAACAGACATTTTTCTAAAGAAAAAATTCAAATGGCTAATAGACATATAAAAAGATACTCCGGCTCCCTAGCCATCAAAGAGATACAAATAAAAGCCACGTTGAGGTTCCACCTAATTCCAGTGAGATTGGCCTACATTCAAAACTCTACTAACAACACCTGCTGGCATGATGTGGGGAGAAAGGTACACTCCTTCACTGCTGGTGGGAGTGTAGGCTAGTGCAATCAATATGAAAATCAGTACAGAGAGTGCTTAGAGAATTGCAAGCAAACATGCCATATGAGCCAGCTATCCCACTCCTACAAAAACATACAAAGGAAATGAAATCTGTAATCCTATATTACAGCATCATGATCTACAATTTCAAAGACATGGAAACAGCCCAGATGTCCATCCAAAAAGGACTGGTTAAAGAAACTCTTATATCTACTCCATGGAATGCTACTAAGCCATTAAGAATGAAATTATCATCAATTTGCAACCAAATGGACCCAACTAAAGACCATTATGCTCAAAGAAATAAGTCAATCCCAAAACACCGCATGTTCACTCTGATATAAGGCAAACAATTCAAATTATAAGATCAATAACCCCTTTAACACTGCTTTTGCTGCAACTCATAGGTTTTGATATTGTGACTATTTTCATTTCTTCAGAATGTTTTTTCTCTTATTAAATTCTTCACAGGCTCACAGATCACACGGTAGCATCATTTTCTCTAAGAAACTTTTGCGTTTTCTTTTTCATTTCTTTATCAACACATTGGTTATTCCAGGAGCATGTTACTTAAAACAAAAGATTTACAGCACCACTGAGTTATCTTTATACCTATGGTTTTTTCTGGCTTCTCATTTAAGGGAATGTATAGCAACTGTGCAAGAGAAACTATCATACCCAGTTGTGAAGACACAATGCAGTAGGCTCATCTCTACTTCAAAATCAAAGATGGACTTTCAATGAAACTGTTGTATATATCTTAACAGGATGCTAGACTGTCTACCATCATCTGTACCAGCAATGTCAGGACACATTAAATACCATATTGATGGATTTAAGACTGCTTATAAGGGCCAGGCGCGGTGGCCTAGCGGTTAAAGTCATCACCTTGAATGAGCCACAATCCCATATGGGCACCAATTCTAATCCTAGCAACCCTGCTTCCCATCCAGCTCCCTTCTTGTGGCCTAGGAAAGCAGTCGAGGATGGCCCAAAGTCTTGGTACCCTGCACCTGCATCTGAGACCTGGATGAAGCTTTAGGCTCCTGGCTTTGGACTGGATCAGCTCCGGCCATTGCAGTCACTTGGGGAGTGAATCATCAGATGGATGATATTCCTCTCTGTCTGTCCTCTCTGTATATCTGACTTTGCAATAAAAATAAACAAATCTTTAAAAACAAAAAAGACTGCTTATGAAGGACTATACTACTGTAATAATATGGGGAAAAATCAGTCAGTGGGTGGGAATTTGGGGGGGGATGGTAAATCCCAGGCCCTATGGAATTGTATCATAAAATTCATAATAAAAAATGTAAAATAAAAAACCAGAATGATGCACTTATGACTGCTTATGAAGCACTATACTATTGTAATAATATGGGAGAAATAAGCCAGGGGGAGGGAGAATGGGGAGGAAGTTGGGGAAATCCTAGAGCCTATGGAATTGTGCCATAAAAGTAAAAATAAAATAGAGGGGAAAAAAAGGAATGAAATCTTTCATGAACAAAAAAAAGTTAGGATGAATACATCTTACTTGCCAGGCTCTTTGGAGAAAGCCGTTAATATTCTTTCTTTTGATATGATCTACTCATACACTCTTTTTCTTCTTCTTTTTTTACTCATACAGTCTTACCTTGAAAAAAAAGTTTAGAACTAAAATTTGCCCTGCAGCTTCTTGGATCCAGTTTTCTCAACCAAACTGGCTTTTTTAAACCAAAAGCTATAGTGTTTCCCATTACTTCTGCCAAGATGGAGGGCTTGGAAAGAACAAAACCTAGTACCAAGTAAGAGTTAATGTTGTGAGACCACCCCAAAATTGGCTCAATTGCTGATTAACTGCCTATATGCCACAGATGGGATAAAGAAGCATAAAATAGTAGTCACAGTGGTTACAGTGGGCAGAAGGTACAACAGACCTCAGTGGAGCTATTGCATCAAAATCAGTAATGTCTACAGCGCGAAACACTGCCTCTTTGGAGGCACTAGTGAAGAGACCTGTCCCCACGGCAGAGGCATCCCACACTGAGGTCCAAGGAAGGAAGAAGGAGGGACCCAGAGCAACAAATTTATGAAGGAGCCCTGCTCTTCAGTATGCAGGAAGGGTAACTGAGAGACCAGGAGTAAAAGCCCAGAGTGACCCACTACTCTGAATGAAGCAGACAGAGAGAAGTCAGCTTTCCAAAGTGAGGCTCTGGACTCTTGTATACCAACTAGCACGAATTAGCTTGTTGACTAATTTCCTAAAGACAGCAAAACAACCTTCCATTGGAAACCTTGTCTTGTCACCTCATCCTCCCTAAAATGTCTCTCCTGTAATTTTAGTTTTATAAAAAAACATGATAAATTCAAATGCAAAGTGCCATTTGGATGAAGTGGTTTTATTATTATTATGACTAAATGTACCCCCAAAGGCCTCATCCCAGCATACAAAGGACAAAACTTTCCTAACAGGCACCTAATGAACAAAGTGCCATTTACACCCTAGCTTTTTCCTAATCTTTAGAGACTTCATAATCTTTTCTGGCATTTCTGCCAAAGAACTCAACTTCTTATAAGCTAACTGCCTGGAAAAAGGCATTCATGCTTTTCTCATATGCAAAATAAAATGCCTAACCAGCCAAGGCAGAGAGTCCTGAATAAGGGCACTGTGGACAATATCAAGACCAGTCTGACCCCATTATCATTTCCGTTCTATCTTTCCTGACTGCAGTCTGTGTCCAAGGTCCCTGCATATATAAGCTCTCTCTTTTCAGTTTATGGTTTTGGCACTTGTCTCTGGTGTCATCTAACTACAGGTTCCTTCAGCATTTTCATGATGATAGCACAGACATTGTTCTCTGCTCTTAAAGCCAGAATAAAAAGAGACAGTGAATAAGAGGAATGCCTGCTAATCTGGAATACCCACTTCTTGATTCTCTTACCAAATATATACTGAATTCCTCCTCTCTAGAAGATACTGAGAATTAAACATGACGAAGTAATAAACTCAGCCTTAAATTTCTAGACAGTTTGACTCAGCCATCTGGCTTCCCAGGAAGTGTGTGTGTGTGTGTGATTTAAAATTGATTGCTTTGTTAGTAAAAACCACCATTAGCCAGTAATGTCAAAACACTAGTGAGCCCAAGAATCAAAGGGTAGCTTAAAGATGGTCAAGAGCACTTTAAGTGAGATGGTTAAAATCTGGCCCACGCTAAGAAATTGACTTCCACAGGTAAGGGTCAGACAAACACATACCCCAGGACAGAAAACACAAATGCACAGTATGAAAACCGCTGCTAAGGAGAACAACGGGTTGAAGGCAAACAGGATCATCATAGAGCATTTGCTAAGAGCTGTCCTCTGCCTTACACACCCACCTCGAAACCACCATGCTCACTTCTATTTATCCTTTAAAACAAATCTGGACATCACTTCTGCAAGGATGTTCATCTGCCAGGATGTTCATCTGCATCAGTACTGGAGCTTCCAGATGCATCTGGAGTCTTCTGGCACCCCTAACACAGGTGCAGTGCATCAGTTACTGGGAGGCTTGGGTTTTTGTCTTAGTTATTACTTAGCACACTGCCTGTTACATTTAGCATGCAACATTCACGAAATGAATGAAGGACAAGTCTTTAGAAGCTTTTCTTCAACACAAGTACAGACCTTGTTAATGAACATATGCAAAAAATATCCCTCCCTCCTATGGGTCAAGGGTAGAAAGTCAGCAGAGTGTCAAGTCTGTCTCCTGCAGCCAGAGAGACAAGCCGTGAACAGTTTGCAAGCTTCCCTTGCCTTCTGTGCTGCGGGGCACTTGCCCATGAGGTTCTTAACGAGATCAAGCTGAATCACACAGTTTCATCCTGTCAAAACGCATTGGCATTCTTTCTTGGGTGATTTATCATGGAGACACACATGGCCAGGAAGGGGAAGAGGTATTAGTGGAGGCAGAGAAAGCCACACTTGGCCTGCAGTGTTCGGCTGGCAAGATGCCCATGTCAGCCACAGCAGCTGGGGAACGCGGCTGTTCCGACATAGGGATGGATTGGCCCTCTTGAAAACGAATAGTCATTCCTAGGACAGGACCCAGGCCAAGAGACGAGAGATGTGCACTAAAACAGAGCAGCCGCAACCTGCAAATCCAGACCAACTGTGGTAGGGTGAGGGAGAGTTGGATTAATTTGTAGCCACTGGCAGCACCTGACATAGACATATCAGTTAAACTACTGAATACTTTGATTTGTTCCCAAAAGTCAACTGTGGCACTATCAGTAATGTAAAACCAAGCTGACTAAGGTCATTGTTGGAGAGATTGGGGTAGAAGAATTAAGTAACCAGAAATTTGAGAAATATTTGGAATCCTCATGATATTTGTACATATTCTGACTCTCCTCTCCCTTGTACTTTTCCTCCACATTGTGGGGCCTCATCTCTTGTGGATAACTTGTGTTTTTATAGTCATAAAAGTGCCAGTGTAACATGCAAGCACTGCTTTAAAAAAAACAGCATTAACACCTGTGGGCTCGAGTAGAAAGCTGGTGCCATGTGTCAGTGTTGCTGTGAAAAAGAGCTGCCAGCCTGCACACAGGGCCCCTGAGGGCACAGACTGCCGGTTCCAAAACTGAGAGCTTGCTCTTTGCCAGGCAGCCATTTAGCACAAAGAAGACCAAAATAAGAATGCCAATGGAATACTGTCCCTGGCTTCTGGAATCCAGGAGGCCAGATAGAAAAGAGAGATAGTAAGAAAGCCACTTACACAACCACCACTGTAGTGACCACTGCACAACCCTGTAATGGTGGTACCTCCACAGGACTTCATGCAGAGTGCAGCAGGACAGAGAGCCCTGTTGGGGGAGGTCCCCAGGAACAACTGACACCTTAGTTCTCAGACCAACCTTAGAGTACCCAAAAGACATCTCAGAAACCCATGGTTGGCATCTACTGCTTCTATTTAACAACATTTGTGACTGTGTGCTTTCGCTTTTCTGTGCATTGCTTGTTCACAGTATTACCCTTACCCAGTGTGTGGCATTCTGTGCATGGCAAATGTGGCAGCAGTTGGAGAACCCATTATGTGGTGAGAAGAGGGGGCGCTGCAAGCAAACGGAAGGGGGAGCAGAGGGTTCAACTGATCAAGATATGATTAACAGTGCCTTAGTTTAAGCTTATTTTTGATATGTTTTTTAAAAGGCGAACTAATTATGGGTAAAATGTGGTGGGCTTTATGGTATAGCACTTATTTTTAAGGGATTTAAACAAAAACAAATGAAATAATATAAAGATTATCAAAGATTACTGAAATCATAAATTATTTCATTAAAAGAAAATGGTTACAGTAGTCCTACATAGCAAACTACTACAAACTGGATGATATAAGACAGAAAACGCTTTATCTCTCACAATTCTGGAGTCTGAGAGTCCTAACTTAAGGTGTCAGCAGGTCAGCTCCTATTTTAGAGGCTGTGCGGAAGCATCTGCCCTGTGCCCAGGTGAGTTCTGGGAGCTGTTGGCAAATCTTGCCAATCTGTGAGTCATAGCTGTACCACTTCAGTTCTATGCATCTGTGTGTCCACCTTTCCTTCCTTCTAAGTAATGCCAATCATTGCTATAGGGTCTAGGCACTTCAGGATGATTACATCAGAGCACATCTTCAAAGACCCAACTACCTAGCAAGTCAACCTGTAACAAACAGCCACTAACTCTGTACAATTTTCAGCCACCAGCCACTTAGAAAAGTTACTCATCTCCCAAAACTCAATCCCGAAAAAAGCAACAAAGGCAAAAGATAACACAGCTAGGAAGTGTCTTTGCTAGCTCCCCCCTTTTCCTGTTTTGTTGGGGGCTTTTTTGTTTTGTTTTATTTTGTTTTTATTCTGATTATTGCCAAATAACTGGTAGGACACTGAGGGACTTATGCATTTGGCAATGAACAAAGATGGAGTTTGTTTTTTGCCCTGGCTGGAGGGATGTGTGAGCTATCCACAGACTTCACCCTAAAAGGAATGCACATGCTCATGTTCACATTTTGTGCATGAACAGGGCACATCTGAAACTACTCTCCTTATTTCCCGATATTACACTCATCGTCTCTCTCCAGAGACCTGGCATTCCGGCACACTGCACATCCTCAACAAAACATCCCTTTTTTATTCAGTGCCACATTATGGTAGATAAAAGGTGAATAAAGTGCTCAAAGAAACTTAATTTGCTCTTAAATGGCAGAAGAGTAATAGAGCAATGGTGTTTTACAAAGCAAAGACTAATTATAAAACATTAAAATTGAATTCCCACTGTAATCTAAAATGTCACTAACACAACTGAGTGGTTTTTCTGCTTCTTGATAGTAACTGGAAACAATGACAGTTGGGAAAACTGTTAGGTTTATACTAAAGCTATCTCAAAGTTTGATTTATACTCAGCCAGTCTATATTTGGCAGCAGCTTGCAGGAGTAGTGAGAAGTCTGGCAGATTTTGCCCTTGAGGTTATGATATTAAACAAAAATGAAAGTTAATCTATCTTCAGATGTTACTTAGAGGAGAATGTTCGAGAGCCAATCTTGTAAAACGTTTCCCTTAAAAAGTGATTCTGTTCAAATAGTTAAAACATAGAAAATTATACCATATTTCTAAAGTCGTGTAAGAATTCTATTCTAATCTCTCTTGTTCTGTTGTGCAGAGCTCTATCAAGCCATATATAACCATCCTTGGCACAGACCTTACTCATTATCTCTATATATAGATCTGTGGATAGAATATTTTCTGAACACAGGTCACATGCATTCACAGGGGAACTGCTTCTTCCAACCTTGAAAATACAAAATGCTTTTAATAGTTCACAGAGTTGGCCCCAAGAACTAAGAAGTCCTGGGTATTCTTCAGGTCCCATAGCAATGCATTTATTCATTTAGCCATTCAACAAATATTTATTGAAAATGTGTGACTCGTAGGCACTCATGACTATTTTTGGGTTTAATTAACTCCAATAACAGCAATAAGTGTTCTTCATTCTAAGATCTTACACTAAGAGGAGAAGCCTGCAATTCCTCCTTTGGCGCGGTGGCAGGCTCTTCCACAGAAGTGTGGCCCAAGTCCCCCTGCTGCCATGACCTACTGCATACACAACCACTGCAAACTTTCAAATGCATGCTGATCTCCAAGAAAGTAAGATAATATTTACAAAGGGAAAAGAAAGAAACATAACATTTAAATCAGAATATGACCTATGAGGCAGAAGCCAAGAGTAACGGGGAAGCATATGAATTTATTCAAAAAGGTAAAACATACTAACTATTCTTAACCTGAAATCAAAAACCGTAAAGGTATCTATGAGGTAATTTGATATACCCATGGAACTGGATGGGGGAAAAATTCATCTTCATGTTCATATCTACTTAAAATTTTACTTTAATTACCAAATGCAAGCAACAAATCAGTGATTGGAGTAATAATTATCTTTGCCTCCAAAAGAAATCATAGATGTTCATTTTACAGTATGGTGTTATAGATATCTTAAAATGATGTTTATGCTCAACATTACTACCTTACAATTATGGTAGTTACTATACATATCACTAAATCTTATTTTTAATGCAAAAAATGAAAAAAGCATATGTATTACTAAGGTACTTATTTGCTTAGTACTTTTATAACTATACTTCAATATTATCACAATAATATTTAGTTTCATGTATTTCATTCACCAACAATGTTCCACGAAGGATGCATCTTTCATCCTACACTGCCTTGCCAAAGAAATCTACGCTTTAAAACTAATAACTGTGTGAGCTAGTCAAAAATACATAACTACATACATACATAAGCAAAAATTGTTTTTACATAGAGTGAGCCATTTAAGGAAATCACTTTTCTGCTGTGACTGTGGTAGGAAAAAAAATCTAACATTACCACTGATGATACTCATCCCTTAAAAATCTACTATCATAGAACGACTCACAGACAGAGTAACACCTATTCCGAAAATCAAGTCCAAGCATCTTGACTGGTCATATGCTCAGGTGCACGACGGAAACAAATGTCCTTTTTTAGTTGATGGCATTCAAAACTAGACCTTGAGTTCTCCTCAGAGCCAAAAAATAACACATTCAAAACAGTTAAGCAAAACAAACAAGCAAACACACAAAAGAATATGAACTCTTGCTCATGCAGAGATTTGGAATACAAAATAATTCTGTAAAATGGTCTTTTTAGTGGAATAAAAACTTGCGCAGGAATAAGAAACTACCAAAAATGCCCAGTTTGTAGGTACAAACCAAATGGAACCTTTTGAAATGAAAAAAAAATCACTGAAGTTTAAACTTTTAAAACTATGATACAGACACTAAAATTAGATTTTGAATCTCATTAGCTACAGATGAAAAGGTAATTATTCTACTGCAGGATCAATCCAAACAATTTATCCATAACTGAAGACAAATGAGATTTTTAAAACCAGAACACAAATTAATACATAAAAGATAAAGTGGAAGAACATAAGAAATTTCTTACTAACGCCCCAGAAAAAAATAAAAAGAATGAAGAAAATCTAACATTTGAAGAGAGTATGGCTCAGAATTTTTTTTTAATTTTTAAATAAGTCAGTTCTCAGGTTTATGAAACCTAATAAATTTGAAGTAGAAATGGTAAAATGTAATTGCTGAGCATGAAATAACTCATGATCTTAAAAACAGCCAAAAACAAAAAGTCAGAGATAATTTAAAGGAACAAGAAAGTAGACTGACCTCACATTTCCCCAGAATTACATTGTCAAGAGAAAATGATTCCAACTGTAGAGTTATATGGCCTGCAAAATTATCTCTCAGGAATAAGAGTAAAATACATATCTTAAAATAAACATTAACAGAGAACTTGCCAGGAGAAGATTTCCCCCGGTTGCCCTCCACCACCCAAAAAAGAAAGAAATGGCCTTCTAAGTGATAACCTTCAGTAACAAAACTAACCGATTTGAAAGTACTTGAAATGCAATGAAGAATTCTTTTTTTTTTCAAATGAAGAATTCTAAGCAATGAATTGAGTAAAGCCTTAACATAAATTTGAAAAACCTGACTTTATAGTAATAGTGCTTGATTTTTTTCAAAGAATTGAAATTTTGAATAATGATAGTGTGAAATTACAGAGCTAGATCAGATATACACACAAAAATCTAGTATTATTCCAGGCAGATATGGATCAATTTTAGACTTTGAGTTTTAAAAAAAAATGAAATAGTATGTGTTTTCTAGCATGCATATTCCTAACAAGTATGGGGCAACAGTTAGAAGAACAAGAAACTAAAAAAGAAATAAGGAGGTCTGGAACAAGCCTTTACAAAGTTTGCAACATGAGAGAAATAGAAGTACAATATAAGATGGCAAATATCAGTTCAAATGTGTCAGCAATAATAAATGCAAATGTGATGATGTCATTAAAAGTCAGATTTGAGGGCAGTACTGTGGCTTCTGGGGTTAAGCCAACACCTGCGGTGCCAGCATCCTGTGTAGTTCAAGTATCAGCCACGCCACTTCTGACTGTCTGGGCAAGCAACCAAAGATGGCCTAAGAACCTGGGTCCCTGCAACCACATGGGAGACCTGGATAAAGCTCCTGGCCTTCCTGGCCTGGCCTAGTCCTGTGGCCATTTGTGGAGTGAAGCAGTGGATAGAAGACTTCTTTCTTTGTTTCAGCCTTTCCTTCTCTGTAAGTCTGCTTTTCAAATAAATTTTTTTTTATTTATTCATTTTTATTACAGCCAGATATACACAGACTAGGAGAGACAGAGAGGAAGATCTTCCGTCCGATGGTTCACTCCCCAAGTGAGCCTCAACGGGCCGGTGCGTGCCCATCCGAAGCCTGGAACCTGGAACCTCTTCCAGGTCTCCCACTCGGCTGCAGGGTCCCACAGCTTTGGGCCGTCCTCAACTGCTTTCCCAGGCCACAAGCAGGGAGCTGGATGGGAAGTGGAGCTGCCGGGACTAGACCCGGCGCCCATATGGGATCCCGGGGCTCTCAAGGCGAGGACTTTGGCCGCTAGGCCACGCCGCCGGGCCCCATAAATTATTTTTTTTAAAAAAGGTTGAATTGATGATTTCAGATAGAATTAATAATCTGACTTCTAAGAAGCTGAGGCATGGTGCCAGCATGATGGCTCAACAAGATAATCCTCCACCCTTTGGTGCCAGAATCCCATATGGGCAGTGTCCTGCTTCATTTCAATCTAGTTCCTTCATTTAAGACCTCTGGGGCCCGGCGGCGTGGCCTAGCAGCTAAAGTCCTCACCTTGAACGCCCCGGGATCCCATAAGGGCGCCGGTTCTAATCCCGGCAGCTCCACTTCCCATCCAGCTCCCTGCTTGTGGCCTGGGAAAGCAGTCGAGGACGGCCCAAAGCTTTGGGACCCTGCACCTGTGTGGGAGACCTGGAAGAGGTTCCTGGTTCCCAGCTTCGGATCGGCGCACACTGGCCCGTTGCGGCTCACCTGGGGAGTGAAACATCGGATGGAAGATCTTCCTCTCTGTCTCTCCTCCTCTCTGTATATCCGGCTTTCCAATAATAATAAAATCTTTGAAAAAAAAAAAAAAACTCTGAAGACAGTTGAGGATGGCCCAAGTCCTTAGAACCTTGCACTCACACAGGAAACCCAGAAGAAGCTCCAGGCTCCTGGTTGTGGAACAGCTCAGCTCCAGTCCTTACGGCAATTTGGGAGTGAGCCAGCAGATGGAAGATTTCTGTCTTTCATTCTCTGTAAATCTGCCTCTCAAATGAAATAAATAACTAAATAAATCTTAAAAAAAAAAAAAGAAGCTAAGGTCTAAAAGATATAAACATGGAAACTGAAAAGAAGAAGATTGAAAAAGATATACTGGGAAAGCTGGTAAAGAAACTTACATTTTAATATAAGCATATGTAATGAGTCTCATTTAATGATAAAAACATTGAATAATTAAGGATCGTAAATACTTAATATGATTTCCAAAGTTATAAAGTTTATAGAATGTATCATAATGGATGTTTTTAACATTCCTTTCCTACTGCTTGGTAGTCAAACAGACCAAAATTAAAACTTGATTTAGTGAGTTATTTATAATTATTTATTTAACAATTGGTATTTATGGGTATCTGTCCAAAATTAAAAATACAATTACCTTCAAGAGCCATAGGATCTTGAAAACTTATGAAAGTGTTCCCAATATTAGGCCATAAAAAAATTCCATTAAACTTCAAATTATTAGCATCACATATTAAGAGGGAAGGCAGTATTAAAATAATTTAAGAACCCATGATTGAAAATTAAAGTATTTGTAAACATGCAGGTTGAGGAAATGATTATAAAAATTTAAATATATGAGGCCAATGTGGTGCCATAGCACTCTAACCTTGCATCTGCAGTGCCTACATGCTGTTTGGGCAGTGGTTCATGTCCTGGCTGTCCCTCTTCCAGATCCAGCTCCCTGATAATGGCCTGGGAAAGCAATGAGAATGATCCAAGGTCTTGGGCTCTTGCACTCATGACAGAGATCCAGAAGAAGCCCTTGGCTCCCTGCTTCGGATCAGCCAGTTCTGGCTAAGGAAAGTGAGCCAGCAGATGAAGGTCTCCTACTGTCTGTCTCCCCCCACCTCTCTCTCTCTAACTCTGACTTTAAAGTAAAATAAACCATTAAAATTAAAATATACATAGAATTTTAAAATAAGACATATCAAAACCTACAGAATGTCAAATCTGCAATTTGAAAACATTCTTTTCATGCTTACAGAAAAAAAAACAGAAAGGCTAAATGTCTGGTGAACATTTTATTGAAAATATGTTAGATAAGAATTTGAGAATACTATAGCACAGAGAGTGACTATAATTAACATTAATTTACTATAAAATTCAAAACTGCCTAGAATGAAGAGTTTCTAGTGTTTCCCACACCAAGAAATGACAGGTTTGAGGTGATAGATATGCTAACTGTCCTGATTTAATCATCACACTTTGTATTCATGTATTGAAATATCACATTGTGTGCTCCATTCATTCAAATATCATTTGTCAATTTTAAAAATGGCAAGTTTTTTTAAGTTAGATTTCTCTTAATCCGGTGAAGAACATCTACCAAAAATACACAGAGAACATTATAAGAAAGACACAGTAATCTTATTTTTTATAAACTCAGGACCAATTCCTGGCTAGCCACTAATATTACCCTGCATTACTACAAAAAGAAAATGAAAAGTTACTTTGATGACAAAGTCTCAATCTGTCAAATGTCAAACTTGATCAATAATTCAGAGAAAAGGTAATTAAAAATAAAGCATTGATTTACTGATTAAATAAATCTGATATTGCCTAATGTTTGAGGCTCTTAGAACCAGATTAACATTAAGTACTCTTGTGAGGCATACTGGGAATTACTTACACAAGGAGAGTAATTCCTATCATAAAATAGTGTTAACTTTGTACTACAAAAATTCCATACCTAATATTATCTTCTAGTAGGTCACATCTCAAAAATTCATGAAAAGGAAGTGTCCTCACTAGAGGCGCACTCCAGGAATGTTGTACACCCTAAGAGTATTCTGCATGTTTGGACTCTTCATTATATTTACAGGAAAATTTAACCAGGCCATCTCATTTGTATCTGTTCTGGGGTTTTGACCACGGCTTATAGACACTTGTTAGTAACAAAAGACACAAAGAGTGTAAGATGGAAACAAAGGTCTACTTTCCATACTGAGTATTGGTGGTTTTGTTACTTCCTTATAAACTTATCGAGAATATAGCCTAGCATATTGATGATGTTCCATAAATGTAAATCAAATGACAAAATGAATTATATACAAATGAGTGTACCCAGAAACATGTACACGTAGTATGGTCTCAAAATAATCCTGAAAGACTGGCCTATAGCTTCATGAAAGTTCTGATGAACGAGTTCTTCAGGGAAGACATTATAAAGGAGGTGACATTTGAACTGAACTTTCTGGACCAAGGATTTCTAGGAAGACACACTGAGGATCAAGTGTTTACAAAGGCAGTAGGGCCTAATAAAAAGAAGTCGGCAATAGCGTGAGGGATTTCTTCCCTCTATTCCTCAGGTGAAAATGTAACTGAAAAATAAGGCAGGTGGTAGAAAAATTGTTGAAGCACAGATAGAGTTAGAGATAAGTTGGTTATCAGGGAGCCAAGAAGTCCTTACATGCTCCATCAAGCACACAAAACAATCCTATTCCACTGGATCTTTATCCTATAAGGGTAACAGGAACCCCCAATCTCTTCTTTCCCTTTGGGCCTTGGTCTACAAGTCATACCCTTTCACTCTGTTTTCTCTACTCCTCTCCCAACACCACTCCTACTCTGACCACGTAAAAAGAGTGGCATTAGCTGTTGCATTAGAATGAATAGCATCACTTCAGCATAAATGTGAAAGAGCATCAAGGACAGTCTGGGAAGAAAAAGCTTGTAATGGCCCCGAGCTTTCAGCAATCTACCAAAATCTTTGAATTCCCCAGAGAAAGGTCTATATGTGAGTGGGTGTGGGTGTGTGGGGGGGAGTGCACACACGCTGCTGGGGGCATGTTCCCTGTGTGATGACTCTTACACACACAGGTGTCATTTGGGACACGGCTCAATAAACAAACACTGTGCTTTCCATCTATGCTCATTCTGCACGTATCGACTGAGCATTTAAAGCAAACAGGAGTTGGGTCTTGGAGCTGCACAACCAGTCTCCTTATATTGTGGCTCCTCCATCCCAGTGGTAGTTTTCAGTAGTAATAACCAAGGATTGTTAGACATGATCCAAAAGTGATTAGCTACTTATTTTCATTTTGCAGAACAGCCATTCAGTGTTCATTCAGCCACTAATGCTTTTTAAAACCAAATGGGAACTCTACTGAATAAAATACTCTTAATTGTGTTACAGTTTGCTGTTCAAAGTGATGTTTGAGATGCACATGTATGCACACACACATCGTTCACAGAACTTGCGATAAACAATATCTTGGCCTTTCCTCTTCAAAATAATGTTAACACATATGCAAAGAACAAAATACATTAGAGAAAGTTTCATGTAATATGCTTTGAAACAAAAAAGCTCCTTATCGGATACCAGAAAACTCAGGGAGCAAAAAGGTCCTTGTCTTTCCTCAATAGCTTTAATTTTACATTCCATTCATTTATTTGACCTGAAATGCAGAGAGATTGAGAGAGAATGAGGCAGACAGAGATCTCCCAACAATTGCCCAAATGCCACAAACAGCAAGACCCAGGCCAGGAGAAAGCCAAGTGACAGGAACTCAACTCACCTTGCAGGCTTGGGTGGCAGGGACCCAAGCACTTGGGCCATCACTGTCGCCTCCAGAGGAATGCACTAGCATGATGTTGTAATAGGCAACAGAGTTGGGACTTGCACCCAGGCACTCTCATCAAGGATGTGGGTATTCCGAGCAATATCGGTCTCTATACCAAATGTTCAGGAGCATGCCTACTTTTTATCTAGATGATTTCACAGAGATGTGAACTCGTTCAAACAATAAATCTGAGGGCTGTTTTGGTAATAAAGAGTTTACTGACCTGTGATCACAAAGAAGGATGATAAATTTTAACTTATCCAACATATCCAATTCTGTTTCACAAAGACAAACAGAATTGAGTCCTAACTCAAATGAGACCCGAGTTAACCCTGTGCCCAGACATGGAGAGAGGACTGGGGATCTAACAAATAAATGGGTGTGAGCGTACAGATATTGCCAATACATTACATCACAGCATAGATTGGAGCTGGTTGGAAGCCATAATCAGAGGTAAGTTCAAAGCTCAGAAAACAAATATGGCCAATTTGGGAAATGAGTAGGTCAAGCGAGCTAGAAGTAAAACTAGAACTTGAAGCACAGAGTGTTGTTACTAGTATTTTTGTTGCTCATTCCAATTTTGGAGTTCTGATATTTAAACATATTCAGTGCTTTCACATCTTCTATACCTTTTAAAAGTTTGAGTCCAAAGCTGAAATGTATAAGAAAAACAAAATGGGCAAATTTATAAAGTCAGTAAGCTGAGAAATCAAGTAAGATTAGCCAATATGGAACACAGCATCCATGTACTACAATACCATGGCTCCATCAGCGTAGTGCTTAAAAAACCTTAGCCAGTCAGCTCAGAAGATAGAAGATCAGAGGGAGAGATTGATTTTCATTCACTGATTCTCTTCTCAAATTCCGACAACAGCCAGAGCTGGGCCAGGACAAAGGCAGGATGCAGGAGTTCCTTCTGGGTCTCCCACATGGTTTGCAGGAATTTGAGCCATCACCTATTGTCTCCTGAAACCTGGAGAGTAAACTGAGTCAGCAGTGGCTGTAGGACTTGGTCTCAGCTGCTCCAATATGGGTTGTGAGCATTTCAAGTAGCACCTCCAAAATACCTGTCTCTAGTCCATAAATATTTAGATCTAAATCACAAAGCAAAGATGGAATATCCATCTGGTTTCCACGGTGTGGAATACAAATCTCTCCATTTTATAGACAAGAAAGCAAGTCTTAGAGAGGTAAAGTGGCAGTCTGAGGTCATACCTCTTTAAATTAGGGACATATCTTGAGTCTTATTCTCAGCCACAAGCCCTTTTCCTCAGTCACTCCCCAACATTTGCAGCTATAGGGAGGTAGGTGGGACCCTCAGTCCCAGAGGGATAGAATGGGACCACAAGGATAGATGCAAAGCAAGTGCTACACACAGGGCCTCCTGTCCCTTAAATGGATCCTTGGATAGAGGAAGACGATGGCCTCTAAGCCCTGCTCTTGCCTGACTACTTTCACTGAACAGATAAAACTGACTTGAAAACTACCCATGACTTTGTAATAATATCTAAGCTCCATTAACATGGATAATCAAAAATAGTTTTCATTAGTTCCCCTCAAATAGCACAAATAGCTAATTTGTAGCAGAACGAATAGTTCAACCAACATGTGATGAAAATGGATTCTTGTACTCTCATCTCAATTTTCTGCTTCAATTCACTCTACGTGTCAGCAAAATCCATATGCTGTGATATGCCCGTACATCTTGCTCCTTCCTTCCACATTTTTGCTCCTGGTGACTCTGCTAGCTGGAATTCCTTTCTTCTTTTTGCATGGTCAATGTATCCTAAAGACAGAGCTTAGGTACAACTTCTTCCAGAAACCTTTCCCTCATTCATCTTTGTGTTGCTGCCCACTGTAAGCCTCAGTGATGGATTGCTGAGTGATCAATATCAAGAGGAAGCCATTTCTCACTGTAATTCAATGCCAGCAACCCCATCCCATCAGCCCTCACCCACTTCCTCCATCTGAACAACTCTTCCTCTTACACATTTAATGCTGTGTGAATCAAGTCACGTCAGCATAAGCCATTAAAACTTCAGAAACATCTCCTGGAGATTGTCAGCTTTTATTTTGGAAAGAGGAAAGGCAGTAGTAAGAAACTAATCATGGCCATGGCCAAAGACAGGATGGAGCATACAGGAAGGTAGCAGAAAACTGGCAAAGCAGCCCAAGCAACATCAACACGTATCCAACATTGTCCAAACTCACTGCTCCTCCTCCTCTGCAATCTGCCCCCTCTGGTCTGAGATTCCTAGATTCCCACTGGTTCCCAGGCAGACATGAAGCACTTAATATGTAAAATAGGCCTATGACAGCCTCTGTGCAAGACCAACACCCCTTTAAATGACCCATGGCCCGAGTTATGTCTGGGACCTCTCTCCTCAGCAGCAGAACTACAGAGAACATGGAGGCTGTAGAAAGTATATACTCTACACAAAGATTAAAATTGTGGGGCATTGTGTGATTTACAGAATACAGAATGGGAAATCCAGACTGGCCTGCCCAGATTTGCTACACTTGGGCACAACTTTCTTCGTTAGCTACAGATGAAACTTCTGCATAGTATGCACTACAAAATCTGTGCTAGAAAGCTCCTCAACAGGCCAAATCTCAAATCTGAACGTTCTGGTTCCGACTTTCATCTACACGGTTTAACAAATCAAGTTTGTTCAAGCTCATCCACTTACAAACTTTGGCAGGCATCCACTGTCACCAGTCTGAGACCATGGTCCTATAAAGCTCATTATGTCTGTGGTATATGGTCTTCTTTTATGGCTACAATTACCTCCCAAAGGCAACACAAGCTTCCATTTCCATTCTGGTCATGGTTACTATGAGAATCATATGCTTCTTTGTAGGAATCAACTGTTAGCACTTTTGCTAATGACCCATGCCTTTGGCTCTTAGGGGGCCAAGGCATTAGGCAATCAAAGCAATTCCTCTTCCTCTCTAACAGCTTAAAGCATTGGTGAAAGAAGGCAAGGGACAGAGGAAAAGGAAGTACACTCACTCCATTAGAAAAAAAAATGTGTTAGCCCTATTCCTCTGTTGACAGAGCATAAATGTTCCTACATGTTCATAAAAAATAATACACATAGGTACCAAGCAAAAGAATAGGATAGTAAAATATGTTAATCAAGATTGAAAATTTCAGTGAGATAAGAGAAATAAACTTCAGAGATCCATTGCACAGATAGTGACTGAAGTTAACATTGAGTTCTTAAAGATAATTAAGAGTTGATGTTAAGCATTCTCATCACACACAGAAAATGAGGGAATGTCTTGATTCCTAGAGTAACTATTCCACAAGATACATTATTCTCTTATCAACGTTTTCATATTCTATCGCTTTAGATACATGTGAACTGCATTTCAAAAATACTAAATGAAAAATTACAAAAATAAAATAGTTCATAAATTCTTTATTGCATACCATGCTGAATTCTGTCTTAAAGTCTTAAACTGTCCCAGTTTGTCCTATCAGGATTATAACTCATCACTTGGTCTAGTGTATCCATGCTGTATATGCCACCAACCCACCAGTCACTTAGTAGCTATGTTGGATATTAGATAACTTGTGCAGCATCACAGTTTATTTCCAAGTAATCTTTTATTTATTGTTATTTACAAAAGGCCTCCACCTGTAAACACCAGGAGGAGGAATAATGGCAATCGCATATATAAAAGAGAACTTCTAAAATGCTTCCTTCAAATGAAAGCATGAAAGTCCGAGAAAAAAAAGTATGTTGTTAATATCAATGTTCTACTTACTGAGTTGTGAAGGAAAAAGAAACCCATGCTAGTTTTTGTGTTATAACGCAAAGTGCAAAGTCATGGCCAATTGTGTAACGCATGCTTAGTTAAAATAGAGAAGGCATAAAATTTGTGGTGTATGAATAAAATGCATATACAAGGTTTGGTCCTATCACAGTTTGAGGCATCCGCTGAGGCTCTTGAAATGTATCTCTTACAAATAAAGAGGAACTACTATATAATTATTTCGAAACATCATGTATATAATAAATATAATGTTATTTGCAAAAAAACCCCTAATTTTTAAGAAAGAAAAATGAGAAACACTAAACTGAAAGTCAGGAAATCTGTCCTTCACTAGACTTTATCATCAACTCTATTAAGCCTCATGGGGTCTGTTTCTTTGAAAATAAACAGAGGAGTGTGACCCCTCACCCCTGAAATTTCAAAACTCCATCAGTTATTACACTGATAACTTTCCCTGCTCAATGTGGAAACGTTCTCCCCAACACAGACAACATCAACACTAGTTAACCAGGTAAAAGACAGAAACATCAAGACTCAGTAGAACACACACCCAGGTGACTAAGCCGAGTCTAGAGGAACCCAGAAGCCAAAGCAACAGATAGAGTTGGGAACAGGTCCTGGTATTCTGAGGACAGGACACCATGGCCAAGCTATTAGCATATTATGAAATCCAGTGCAGGAAATCATATCTGACTAACTGAAATATCTGAATGCACTGTTTCAAGTTAGAAAATAATGAGCTGAACAGCAATGAAAAGAGAAAGCTGGGAGGTATCAGGAAGAAAATCAAATGCCAATCAGTTTAAAAAACTTGGTATCAAGTGTCTCTGGCATGCCTAGCATCAGCAATAATGGAAGCTTGTGGAAAACACCTGATGGGAAATACCAGTTGCCTTACATGTTAGAGGTTTCCAGTACCTAAATGGACAACGTAAAACACACACACGCACACGCACACACACAATCCCTCATAAAGTCAATTCAAAACCTATGGGATCAACAAGACATGAAATCTGTCACTGAGATACAAGTATTCTAGGCTCATTTTCAGTTTTTGGCTGATACTTAGGGCCTTTCAAAACTGCTGATCTGTGGAGTGTGATGGCTCAGTTGGCTAATCCTCTAAATGCAATCACCAGCATCCCATAGGGGTGATGGTTCGTGTTCCGGCTGCTCCACTTCCCATCCAGTTCCCTACTTATGGCTTTAGAAAGTAACAGATGACCCAAAGTCTTGGGACTCTGCACCCACACGGGAGACCCCAAAGAGGCTCCTGGCTCCTGGCTTCAGATCACTTCAACTCTGGCCAGAGCAGTCATTTGGGGAGTGACCCAGCAGATGAAAGATCTTTCCCTTTGTCTCTTTCTTTCTGCAAATTTGCCTTTCCAATAAAAATATATAAATCTTAGAAAAAAAACACCTGTACTTGTACCTCTATTGGCATGCCTTCTCATCTGGCTATATTATGTACTTAGTGCAAAACTCTTTCACAGAGCTTGAGGTTTGTAGGTTAAAAAAAAAAAAAGAAATAGTGAATACATTTTAAGATTTATTTATTTTTATTACAAAGTCAGATATACAGAGAGGAGGAGAGAGAGAGGAAGATCTTCCGTCCAATGTTTCACTCCCCAAGTGAGCCGCAATGGGCTGGTGCGCACCGATCCTCCGAAGCCGGGAACCAGGAACCTCTTCCAGGTCTCCCACGCGGGTGCAGTGTCCCAATGCATTGGGCCGTCCTCAACTGCTTTCCCAGGCCACAAGCAGGGAGCTGGATGGGAAGTGGAGCTGCCGGGATTAGAACCGGCGCCCATATGGGATCCCGGGGCGTTCAAGGCGAGGACTTTAGCCACTAGGCCACGCTGCCGGGCCCAGTATTCACTATTTGAACAAGTATTTACTTTTTACTTACCGAAGGCAAATATCAGGCTGGAAACCTAACAGAAAGGCACACTTAATCTAGCTAAAAATTCAGAGACCTGAGACTAATTTTCTGATCACATCCCAGATCCTTGGTGCCATGCAATCTAAGGAGATTTACATAGATTTCTAAGCAATGTCTCCCTAGGCTTTGGATACCAGGTACAATGGAGAAAGAATTGAAGGGTTTTAAATCTTGTTTATTTTTATTTGAAAGGCAGATTTTTTTTCAGAGACAGAAGGAGAGAGATAGAGAGAACGTCTTCCATCCACTGGTTCACTGCCTACGTGATTAGAACAGCCAGAGCTGAGCTGATTTGAGGCTTGGAGTTAAGAACTTCTTCCACGTCTCCCATATAGATGTAAGGGTCCAAGAACTTGGGCCATCTTCTGCTGTCTTTATAGGCCATAAGCAGAGAGCTGGATGGGAAGTAAAGCAACAAGGACAGAAACCAGCACCCATATGGGACAGTTTGGGATAGCTGCACCAAACCCAAGAATTGAGTTCTTACTTTAGCTCTGCTCCTCACTTGCTTAACACCAGGGTTAAATCACAAGAAGGTTCAAGCTCTCAGCTTCCTCTTCCATCATGTGAACTTAATCCTTCCTCCCCTGCCCCTTTCCTAGGATGCTCACAGGCGACAATGAGTTAATACCTGTGAAACCACTGTGAAATATAGTTTCGTTGGGAATAAGCCAGCACTCAGCAAAGACAGTCATTTCACTAGCTTCGAAACTTTAGATTCAGCCTGGCTTCCTCAGCCATTGTGTCACTGCAACTTCTCCTCAAACCATACGAATTTTAAAAGCCAGCGTAAGCTCATCTGGAATTCACACACCCAAGCTTCAAACATACAAGGACAGCCGCAGATTGGAAATCCAGGAGGATGGCAGGTGGTAATGCTCTCTGAAAAATGAGCAGAGCCGTAACAGCCCTGCTTCTCCCTAAGCTGCCTGGTGTTTGTGGATGATTTGTAAGGCTTTCACTGAAAAGCCCTGATACTCATGAACTGATTTTGAAGATAGAAATCAATCTTACAATCTAACAGCAAAAGAAAATCCATTAGGAAAAAAAATCAAGAGAAAAGCCACCTAATTCTAAAACCCTTTCTAATAAATAAATGGTCCCAGAGAAGTAAGGCTGGATCTGTATTTCCACCCACCTCCCTCCCCTGACTCTTGCCAGATAGGAAACAGATTAAGGAGGTGAGATTGAAGAGAGAAACTGTCCAATCAATTCCACCAGCTTTTCCAGCTCCGTTAGTCAAGACTGGATGCCATCAAAGATAGAAAAATCTCACCTCACTTCAGGGATCTACAAACTAAGTTTTTCCCTGTATTTATAATAAATAACAACTATACACTATGATAGGAAAAGATCTTTCAAATGTTTGTAGAAAAAGCATATTGTGAAAAACTGCCTCGATTTCAAAAGTTTTTGCATCAAAATGAACTGATCTTTTAATTACATTCTTTTATGACCTGTGCAAAATATCCTTGTAGACTGGCACTGTTATACAAGAATGGCTGCCAAAATAGCCTTGCAGTATTTGTGGCCTTTGAAATAATGCAGTAACATGAAGAGGTCTGGTTTAACCCCTGGATCAAGATAAATTCTGCTTCTCGGACCCTCAAGGATAATGTCACTGTGAGATGTGCCGAAAATCATCATAAAATATATTGCAGTGAAAACTCAGTCAGTTTCAGATCAAGGTAAGTTGTTAAATAGGCAAGAAAGAGTACTGAACAAAGGCAGAAAAATAGAGGGTAGGAGACAAAATATATAGCAAAATTGAGTACCAAAGTGGCCCAGCCATAGAAAAGGCCAAAACTTCACACCCCACATTGCATCTTGACACACAGAGAAGTTTCAGGGCTCTCTTCTTGATGAGATGTTCATTGCCACTTACAGCATCCTACAATCTGGAGAGTCTTAGAAATGTTGGAAAAGCTACCTGAAAAATATGTCTCATTCTGGAAACATGGGGAAGGGCTGCTGTCCAATGACATCATTGCTTTTCTCCTTATCTTCTCGCCTCAGCTCAACTCCAGTCCACCGTAGAATAATTATGTGGGCACCTATACCTTCCTCTTTCGAAACCTGTGCCTTGCTTGTTTTCGTGTCCTAAGAACTTTTCTGCTGAAAAAAAAAAAAAATCAACTCACAGCTTGTCTAGGAGGAAGACATCATGGAAGAGCTCACAGTAATTTAGTAAAAGAGCCAGAGAATTATTGGCTGGGACACTTCAGAGATGTCTGGGCACAAAACAGAGAGAAGTATACTCAGCTGACTTCTCTGAACAAAAAGGGTGTGAATACAAAAGATAAAGCCTGTCCCTGGGGAGCTATCTGGCCTTGTCCTCCATGGGCCAAGAATGTAAGATGCTAAGACTTAGGACAAATACTGGATGTAAAGAAAAGGCCTCAGCCTGGTGATCACGAGCATCTAGGGAGCGAACCAACATATGAGTGTGTTTCTATTTCTCCTTCCCTCCATGCTATGAAATAAAATTTTTAAAAACAATGAAGTTGGGATGGGTATGAAGCCAAGTGGTCAAGATGTCGATCAAGAAGCCTGCGCCCCATAGCAGAGTGCCTGCATTGGCGCTTGACCCTGGATTCCTGATAATACAGACTGTGGGAAGTCGAAAGGGATGACTCAAATAACTGCATTCCTGCCACCCACTGGAGAGCCTTAGACTGCATTCTTTTTGGCCCAGTCCATTATTGTGAACAGTTATGGGGTGAGTAAGCTGATGGAAATATATACTCTCTTTTAGAAAACAACAACAACAATAATAAAAAATAATAAAAGGGGGCCGGTGTGATATACCAGCAGCTAAATCCTTGCCTTATATCTGCCAGGATACCATAAGCGCACTGGTTTGTAACCCAGCTGCTCTACTTCCCTTCCAGCTCCCAGCCTCTGGCCTGGGAAAGCAGCAGAGCATGGCCCAAAGCCTTGGGACCCTGCACTCATGTGGGAGACCCAGAAGAAGCTCCTGGCTCCTGGCTTCAGATCAGCTCAGCTCCAGCCTTTGCAGTCAATTGTACAGTAGACTAGCAGACAGATCTTTGTGTCTCCTCTATGCATTTCTACATTTCCAATAAAATAAATCAAATCTTAAAAATAGTAACAAAAGATGGGACAGGTTGAAGAAATGCTGTGATAAACTCAGGACAATAAGAGAAATGGTAGAACTACTGAAGAATGGCTTAATAACCATTGGCCAACCATATCCAACATAAACTCACAAAAGGCCATAAAACCAACACAAATACCTTAAACCAAAGAAAAGAACAATTTTACTAAAACTCGTTCCTGATGCTTTTAAACTCTACATTCCAATTCTTTAATTTTCAAGAGGTAAAACCAAATATAGATAACTCAACCTTCCTCCACAATAGTAACCTGTTTTCTGGGGGTGCTCATTGCTAAGAATCAGTTACATCATTATAAGTGTTTCCATTCATATCTGCTTAATTCCAGAACCCTAAAAATAAGTCTGTATATAAAAGAAGGAAAACCACAATTGTTGTAATACCCACCTTTTCCAATTGCCTCTGCTAGTGAATACAAGCATGACTCCAATCAGCAATCAAATACAGTATCTACAAGCTCCTAAGTCAAGGGATCTTCTCCATAAGACATTACGAAAGACTGCTTCACAGAACTGGAGATCCATTTCACACTCGTGCGCTTTCTATTTTAAACTGATTCTTCGCATAGTAACTATTGTTTAGCCAATCCACAAGTCAAGAACACAGAGGGGTGGAATCCAGATGAGTGTATGAGAGGAAGCAAACTCCCCAGAAGCTATCAAAGGCACTCCGTGAACTTTCTCGGGATTGTGGTACAAGTGAAGCAGAAGACAGAGGACACAAAGATCAGTTACTCCTCACTAAGGTATTGAAGATTTCTCTGCACACCCCTCCTAAGACTGTTCTGCTCCTCAATCGTTAACGTATGGCTTATTAAGTTATAAGCCTGTTTTGACTGCCCTAAAATATGCCAAGTTCAGTAAAAATCACGCTTCAATACTATAAGCTGCTAAATATAAAAATGAAAACAAACACGAGACAGCTGAATAATACCCTATAACCATTTTAAGGTGTATAGCAGTCGGTTGTGTATATACTAAAATTGAGATGTCAGTGAAGTAGTTACAGGATGTGGTTAAGAACTTGCATTTTTTAACATTTTGGTCACTCAATATCGTGTTAATTAACCTCATGAAATTTCTATGTTTCTTCCTGTTGTTGAAGTTGTGTAGTGGCTTTTCATTGGAAGGGATGATATTCTGCCAGCTCTACCTTCAGACCAAGGATTGTCTCCCAACGAAACTGTTGAATTTATCTGGACAGTAAGATGCCAGACTTTCTGCATGGTCCATGACCGCAATGAAGGAATCATGACTGGTTATGAACTGTACTACTGTAACAATATGGAAGAATTCAATATGGGGGGAGGGCTTGGAGAATGGTTGGGAGAATCCCAAAGCCTAATAAAAAAATAAGGAGACAACAACGAAGACGACAGTGGTTAATACGTAGAGTCAGACCTGGGCTTGGATTTCTGCCCTACAGCCTTTACATCTGAAGTGCAGCAGATCAAAGCCAAGTTACCCAAAGGAGACTGGACATAAATTCTGATCTTCCTTCATACTCAGCACCATCTACGGGCAAGTTACTTCATTCTGCATCTGTTCCTCTTTTGCTATTGTCACTGGTATTATTTGAAGTGCTGGGATAATGAATCTAGAAGCTAAATATGTGTAAATATCTTAGCATAACTTTTAGTTCATGTTCATTCCTTCCAACACTGCCAACACTGATGTTTGAGACTGCACACAGGAACAGTTGATGAAACATATTTAGTAGAAAGAGTACTAGTGTAACAAGTAGTGACCTGGATCTCACATTAACCAGCCCTATGATCCTGAGCAAGACAGCTCGTTTCCTGTCACATAAAAACATACTAAATAATCCAAGATATCCTCTAATAATGGCAGATACCATATCCCAAGAAGTGAAGAATGTAACAGGAAAAAAATGCCTTATATCTAGAGCTCAGAGTTCGGAGTTTCTGAACATCTCAGGACCTGAAGATTCTGGATCAAACAGAACTACCTTGCTTGTTCTCCGAAGACATTTAGGTAAGGGGCAGGACAAGGAAGGACAGGG
This sequence comes from Ochotona princeps, assembly GCF_030435755.1. Lineage (NCBI taxonomy): Eukaryota > Metazoa > Chordata > Mammalia > Lagomorpha > Ochotonidae > Ochotona > Ochotona princeps. The sequence goes on from NC_080835.1 coordinate 79,916,938, forward strand.
GAATGTGACTCCCCCCTTCACTCTTCCTTCTCTGACAACATGACTGAAAGTTTCCAATGGGAGAGCTTCCCAGACTTGAAAGCTCTGAGTCAGTTTGAGCCCAACTGGCAAATCCAGATCAGTCTCTCTATAGAACAGAGATCATCCTTCTAACACACATTCTGTAGATGGGCAGAGAAGGACCACTAGAATATTTCAACTGTAGATAAAAACTGGCAGCCACCTTCAAAAGTGCAATAGCTCTCCATCCACTTTCAAGAAACACACACACATCTGTGGGGAGCCATGCAGTCGGGTTGGATAGCATGGGTGTGTGATGAGCATGGCTCCTCAGTTAGCAAGGCTTCGGGGAGTTTCTGGCTGCGAGGCAAGGCCCAATAGAATGTCTCCAGTCACCTCATTGCTGCCCCACATTGTATGGACACTCAATCACCTCTCTGATGTTTCATAGAATTCTCCTGAGGGTGGTGGTGTTGTTTTTCTGCTAATCTGAAGTGATTCCTGTAACTGGTATGACACCTCAAATTGATCAATCATGTTATGATAAAAACACAGCTAAAAGTATACAATAGTACAATTGAGCCCACAATCTTTCCAAATATCCTGTTATGTGCCCACTTTTGTCCTGAAGTTTGCCCTAGTATAAGTAATGTTTTCCTTAAGAAATGGCTTGATAATATCTTGGAACAGATGGCAATCATGGAGGTACAAACAGTTTGTTTACCATGCGCCTCAAAATGTTACAACACATGATATGACGCATTTTAGTTTCTCACCACAGAAAGCAAAAGTATATGGGGCATCTTCTAAAGGGAAACAAATGTGAACCCCCTCAAAATGGCTTAAAATCTCTATCTTATATTGGCACTTATGTTTAGGGAAAGAAAACAGTTTATAAAGATAAAAGGAAGTTTCTTGTAAAAGCCCTCTGTTTGTAGATTGGCTGAGTTGCCTTGATCCCTTTCACTGCCCTTTAACAAAAGAACAAAAAAACAATTGAATCAGCACTAGGTGAAGGTGACAGTAATTAATGCATGACTTGATTATAAGACTTAGCAAAGAATCTATGTTATATGCGTTTATAAGATCTTTTTAATTCTGTACTCTTAGTATTCTAAGCAATACTTGTTTGTGTTTAGTAAAAATTGATTTTAAGTATAAGTAAATCATTTGTCACTATGTAACCACATGCACTGCCAACCGTGGAGTTCCTGGCTTCAGCCAGGTGACTGCAGGTTTCAATGAGTAATGATAGCTGAAAATATTTTCCTTAGGATTGTTTTTTGTATTCTCTTAACCATGAAGTAAAAATGGAGCAGTTGGATATTGTGCAAAAGCTTGTGATGATTTGTGTATAAATAAAGAAGGCAGCTTTTCTGAGTTGTCCATTATGAGCATCAAGCCATAGTGGTCCGTGTCTTTCCTCGCCGATCCACGCATCCTTTGCAAGCTCTCAGCCAGCTGGAGCTGGTCTCCGGCACACATCAACCTCCTTCCTATCTTGGCATGGATCTGTGGTCCTTTTTCAAGTCTTCTGCATCACTCCTCCCCCATAAACCATCGTAAACTGTGTCCAAAGCAGCAGCATCTCACATTGGGTCAGTTTGAGTGCCTTGAGCAACTCAGATAGGGAGGGGCAGATGGATTCATCTGGGAGGAAGATGTCACAGCTTGTTCTTCAAAGTAACAAAACTTCAAAAGTAAACCTCCTCCAGAGAAAACATATTTAACATCACACCATAAAATCTGAGATAGAAGAGACTTTACACTACACTCTGTACCTTTCTGCACACAATCACCTACCCATTCACCAACAAAAACATCATCCTGGGACCATTTTAGAATAGTATCTGAAAGGTAATAAAGTTTTTTAAAAACCCACAAAAGAACAATTTATACCAGTCATCCTTAATGTTCTGTTAGCCCAACAGCCTCTGAGGAACATCTCATCAGACAGCAGCAAGGTCAGTTCAATCTCTCCCAAGACCCAGATCATTGCACACTGCATAAAAATGTACTGGCTCCACTGTCACTGCCCTTTGCATACTTCCCCACCCAACCATCCATCTGGCTAATTCCTAGTTATCCTGAGATGTTCATATAAATCTACACTCTATCCAGAAGCCCCTGATGACTCCCAAGATTGGCTTAAATGTCCTTTTATGTCTTTACTTGTCTTGGCATCAGCTGGTCATACTGCAGCTATGTATTGATTTGCCTATTTTCTCTACTGTGGCTTCCTTGAAGACAAAAACTATACATCCAGCACTTGACACAGTGTCAGCACAGAGAAGTACTCCAAACATATTTGTCCACTGAAAAAAATCTAAACTAGATTAACAATTGAGATTAAAAAAAAAAAACCCTACTTGGATCGAATAACAAGCCAGTAAACTTGGTGAAAGAGAAGTACCCAGTAAGTACTCTGCCGAGATGACAATGATGGCAGAACCAGAGATTGGTGCTGCTCAATGGGCAATGTCAGAGGACAAGGGAAACAGCGTCAACTGTTCCTTTTGAGAAACAGGGGGAAAGAACTACATAGCATTTAGAACCATCCCTGTTAAGCTAAGAGGAAATAAAAGGCACAAGGTGAACATTACTTCTATGCAGACAGGGAACTTCGGAGACTAATGACTTAGCAAAGTTACCATTGGTACTTGGACCAACAGACACAAGACCGTAAGTGCTTCACTCTGTCCCATTACTTCTCGCATAGATCTTGAGGTTTATTTCACTTCATGGGAAACAAGGTGCTGACCTGGGAGCTGAGCATCCCAGAAGCCATGGCATTAGATATGGCATAGTGGCAATGAAGTCAGTACGCAAATGATAGGCATCCAAATTCATTACCTATGGCCCACGAAGGATTCATATCACCGAAGATATTCTTGTCTTGGAAAACACTTTCAAAGGAAAGATGAGGTTCAGGGAACAAAATGCAACAGAGAAGAGAGAAAAAAATGAGAAAGGTGCTTCCAGATTGATGACAGATGGAAAGTAATGCCATGGAACCATCACTGTATGCAACTACTTATCAAAAATATATTTCAAGAAGCAACTCAATTTTTAGCTGTCATGGACATGTATACACCATAGAGCTACCGCATCCTCACCCCAACTACCAGCAGTTTCCTGCCTCCAAAGACAAGAGAACTGAAAGTCAAACGAGAAGTGCAGAGGAAATGAATATGCATCCCAATTTCCAGTCAAAGCAAAATGCTACGGGCCCAAAGCCAAAGAATATTCTTGGCCTGGATGGTGTTCAGCACCCTAAATTTAGCCAACTAGTGAAGAGTTTTTAAGGAGCATCTTTCTCAACCTTTATCAAATGAGAGATTTACCTTCTAATGCACAGCTTGTTTCCCTGGCCTCCCCCACTGGCCTCCCCTCCTGCCCTCAAAGCTAGGGCATGCTGTCATTGGCTTTGTCATCCATGGAAGATGCAATGTCAACAAAAGCTCTGCTTGTCCAAGCAGCATCTGGATAGGTTTTTGGGTTTTTTTTGTTTTGTTTTGTTTTTTAAAGATTTATTATTATTGGAAAGCCAGATATACAGAGAGGAGGAGAGACAGATGAAGATCTTCCATCCGATGTTTCACTCCCCAAGTCAGCCGCAACAGCCGGTGCTGTTCCGATCCGCAGCCGGGAAGCAGGAACCTCTTCCAGGTCTCCCATGCGGGTACAGGGTCCCAAAGCTTTGGGCTGTCCTTGACTGCCTTCCCAGGCCACAAGCAGGGAGCTGGATGGGAAGTGGAGCTGCCAGGATTAGAACCGGCACCCCTATGGGATCCCAGGGCGTTCAAGGTGAGGACTTTAGCCGCTAGGCCACGCTGTCAGGCCCAGGTTTTTGTTTTTAAAGCCAGTACCAAAAGGCCTCCGTATTGAAAACAATGCAGTCTACCCCTAGCTGCCTCACATTTCCCAATTGTAACTTTATCTCAAACCTTGTCAGAGGTCTGTATTTTGTGTTAGGCACTCTGGCTCCAAAATTCACCTTTTAGATGAGAAACAGAAGAGAATTTGCATGCCCACTGCCACAAGCAGGGTCTATATAAACTGTAATATTGCAGACTTGGTTTAAGCCATAGAACAATATAATAAACACTGAGAGGAAGCCTGGCAGGTTGAAAAGCATACGGCTTTGGAGGCAGACCTGCATTGAATCTATCACTGTTTCATTCAAAGAAGCCTCAGTAGTCTTATATTTAAAATGAGGATATAATAGGAATATATGCTTAAACAAACTAATATTATTTTAGGTGTTATTAAATCTAAGAATCCCCAACCAGATGTAACAAGTAATTAAATGCAAATCTCTGGGGGCAGAGAGAGAAACCAGAGGCTGGAGAAGAGTAAAGAGTTAGTGAGCGGTGGCAATGACAAAACACCAAGGGGACACTTATCAGATCAACAGGAGTGAGAGCTAAGGATCCACAGAGGCCAACAAGGGAGCGGGCTGGCAGTAGCCACAAGGCCATAGGCATATTAACCCATGTTTGAGGTCATTTTAGTCACTTCTGACCTCCTCCATACAACCATGCAGGTGCTGACACTGGCTTATGTTTTAAAAGCCTTCATTACATAGAGGAGGGGAGCAGATGTAAGCAATCTCTCAGTATCTCATATTTTTAAAATACTTGGTTAATATTCAGATATGTGATGTCTTCACTACAGCCTAAGTCACTGCCGGACTTAGCAATATAAGCCTCCTTTCCTGGGGACTGGAGTACTTTGCAAAGGAAAGGATTCCACTGGGGGGAATCCAAGATTTTCTGAGAAGCCCACTCAAAGATCTTTTCTTACTTTTTCACTCCTGCTTTCTAAACTGAAACAGCCAGTCAGTCCACTTTCCTCCACCTAGCACATTCCTCCTGTGAAGAAGCCCTTGAACTCCCTGATAAGGTCCTGACCCAGATTCTTACCTTGCGTCCTAACCTGAAGGTTTTCCTCTTTGCTCCATGCTTCTATGTCTTAGCACCTGCTAGTTCTGACTTAGGTTTTCCTTCCTCAACATCTACAGCCTCCTCTTGTATTCAGTGCTAATTCCTGTAAACCTCACCTCACTTATCCAGATGTCCTAGTCACAAGCCACCAGTTGCAGATCTAGCCCACTTCATCTAAGTTCCTCATTGGCTTTATGTTTCCATTATTCTATTAACATTCTGTTTATTACTATTCAGCTTTGCTTCCCTGAGACACCTGTGCTTGCTTTTATACCCCAGTGTTTGTTCACATGCTGACCTTTTTTTCATTCCTTATTTGGGCCTATTTCCTAGCTTCCCTACCAGGGACTGGTTCATCATGGACTGTTAGTCGTTCCCCATGCCCTTTCTAGCTCACACTGCCAACATCATAAAGCAAAACAAGATCTCTAGATGTCTCACTTGGCTCCAGCCAGCCCTTTCCACTGCTCAGTCTAAATCTACCACTGTCATGTTCTCTGTGCTTTTACTCACATTTTCCAGTCCTGTTATCCCAAATTCATTTTTTTCCATTTGTTTGATCTGCTGTCTACATTCTGAAGCCCAAATTTTATTTCTGCATCTGTTTGTCCTAGTATTGTACGACTATATTTTAGACATGGTATCTAACATTAAGTATAGTATACAGATTAACCCAAAACAAGGAGATACTTAGATTATTGTGACCTTAAAATAAACCAATGCGATTAGAAGGCTATACAGTCAAATGAGATAACTGTTATTAAGAAGAGTACAAGGTCCATGTACATTCTATGCCCCCGCTACCAAAGTCAGTGTTGCGCATATAATAAATTATTAGTAAATGATTGTAGAATAAATGGAAACTGTGTTTAGTATGAAACTAAATGTAATGATTGGAAATGATCACATTCATATCCCAATTTATCAATACAGTCACTAACTTACATGGTGTCACAGATTATTGCCATGACATTTCTGCTATCTTATCACCTTGGAATAATACAATTATTCACTCTGATTTTATTCCCATTCCAATCTTGAACACTTTGGATTTGAACTCTACCCCAATTACTAAATTATCTAAATTTTGTTCGGCATAAACAGTTAAAATAACCCTGATCTTACATTCCACACCTGAAACACCAAAACTTTCTCTGCCTCTTAAATTCCAAAGAGAGACAGAAAAGAGTTTAATGGAGGCCATGTGCCTCAGAAAACAATGTTGAAGACAAGAGGATGGTTTGAACATCAGAGCCAAGTTTTCATGCCAAATATTTGTTGAGCTCTAATTATTAGCTCCAAAAGGCAGACACTACTAGTGCTATTTTATGCACTTTTCCCCACAGTCATGAACACCTGTGTCAGGTTATGTTTCTCCTGAAATGAACAGTGATCTGCTTGGTATTTCTCTGAATGTTTGATGGTTTGGGCTGGTTTCATTCAAACATGGAGCTTATCTCTATCAGTTTATTTCTAGAAGACGTAATCACCCCCCACATTCCACTCCGTGGAAACCATGAGAAAGCATGGTACTATGTTGTGGCCAGCTGAACCTACTTTTAGTTTCTACTACTCATTTTCTCCAAAAAAGTTTAGCAAAAATTGATTTAGTTTAGTCTGGTCTCATGAGAGCAGAGTGTATCCTTTTAATAGGTCATATTATCATAATTTATATTGATATTCTTCCATGGGTTTTAATATGACCATTTTTATCCCTGACGATTTTTTCAGTAACTTCCAAAATGCTCAAATTTAGGATGTAGGAATCCCTGAGGAAAAGAGGTTCTACATTTGATTAATTTTATGTCATGCTTTTTGATGTATGACATTCTCCAATTTTTTTTTTAACCAAGAAAAGTACCAAAATTACAGATGCTACCTCCACTCAATTGCATGCTTGGTCCCAGTATCCCTTCAGGGTTTTCCAGAAAACTTTCATTATAAAGGCACCTGAACAATAATCATAATAAGCAATTTTCTGCAACTATACATTTTATTGCTATAGCATATCCAAATAGCTAACAACATTATCATTAGGTAGGTAATTCCTCATCCAAGCTCATGGTGGGAAGGCAAGATCTGGCAACAGCTCTCCCACCTGCTACTTCCTGTGTTCCCATTATCTGGCTCAGTTTGCTTCTGTCTATACTGTTGAAGTGTAATCAAACTTAATTCTGGGTTCAAGTTAGCTGTAACTTACTGTGCATGATCTGAGGAGTACCAAACAGAGACCTTCCTACTGGACTTGAAGTGCAGAGATGAAAATAATTTGCAACCCAGGAGGCCACGTAATAAAACCTTCTTCCCAAGTTTCATCCCACAATCCTCCCACATTACTGGGGCTTATGCACAGAATTCCTACAAAGATATAGAATCCCTTAAGGGCATTCGTTAATTAAACAATAACAGTCAGAATGACTTCTCTAATGCCTTAAAGTTAAGGGGCATATTCCTAGAGAGCAGACTCCCCTTAACTCATCTAACCATCAGGATGACCTGAGTTAAGAACACCTTGAGTCTTCCTGGAAGCCCAGCAGTGTTAACTACATAATGATAGAAATGAGTCAGGCTTGGGCTGAGCTGGCGGACAGGAAACAGAAACAAGGTAGACATTCCCAGCAGTAAAGAAGGTTAACATCAGGGGGAAAAAATTGCTAATACCAGTGCATAAATACATGCTAAGCCAGATTGCTCCTGAGTGGCAGGAAACAAGATGGTGTCTGAGTTAGGGGAACAAGGATAGGAAGGGAAGGAAACAGGCCAGATGGCATAGATCTATGCCAAGCCGTCTGCAGCTTAAGGACAGACAACGCAAAAACAGACTTTGGGTGAACGGAATCTCAGCCAATTTTACTGAGATGCTTACAGAGCCACCCCCTTGAACACACTTCTACTCAGTTTGTATTGCCTTTGTTTGTTTAAATGTGGTCTTTTTCTAGTTTCCCAGACCCACCAGTCTCCTAAATATTCTTCAATAGCCTATGCCAGCTTCCCACATAATAAATTGTCATTCCTTAAATCTATTGCCTGAGATAAAGAACAGGCAACTGAGATGGAGCATTCAATTACACCCATCCCTGTTTATTTCATGCACATCAGAAGACAGCTAAGTAAACTTGGTACAGCCTCAGATTTCCTAAACAGCAGATAGCAGTGGCACAAGCTGAGCAAGCTAACTCAACACATCAGTCAGATGCTCCTCCAGTGTCTTAATGGAAATGGCCTTAGGAGTTAGATTAAATAATTAGGAAGGGATTCTTAACAGAAAATTTCCCTTACATACCAATGCGCAAAAATGTCATAGTTGCTAACAGGTTTTAACCATTTGTGGGAGCAAAATTTTCTTTGCAACCCTATAACATACAGAAGTTCAAGCTATGCATGTTCTGGCTGAAGAAGCCCTAAGGGACTGACCCCCAATCACATAAAATTCATCTCCCCTTTCACACTTCATCAGCCTCTAATTCCTGGCACCTGCTTCTGATATGTGTCTATAGAATTCCAAGGATATAAACAACACTGTATAAAAAAAATGGCTAGGAGTTAAACATACAGACCTTGGGATCAAGAATTTCTATTCCAAAACCCAATTCAATCATTTCTTACCTGCGCTCAAATTAGCCAAGTTTCTATTCTTCATAAATAAAACGCAATAATGACAACCTCCAGGGTTGTTTCAGAAGCTATGTGAGAAAATGTTGGGACAATATTTATTATTCTGTGGCCTTTAATAAGAATTCAACAAATGTTACTACTATGTACTATTAAAACTGATACATTCAGAAGAATTGTATTTTTCAATAATCGAGGCAATTATTTATAAAAATTGACCTTATAATCTTCTACAATATTGTTTCCTAAATTGTGTTCAGAACATTATCCCCATGAAATATTTAATTTTATAAGGTATCGTGGTCAGATCTATTATGAAAATATTGGGCATAATAAAACCTCCTGGAGATACAACAAATCCTCCTAGAGATTCACAATTCATAAGGAAAACTGGAACAGAGCAAGCAATATTGTTGTCAGAGACACAAATTAGGAAGCCATGGCACTAACCCAAAGGTGAGATAATGGTGGACTGAGCCTTGATGGAACGATGTGGTCAGATTCAGTAGAGATTAAGAGAGGACAGGGCAGGACAGAATCAATGGTGAAAACCCAACATCTGGACTATATCATGGCATCATCGGTAATGCCATCAATAGAAATGGAATACAAAATCAAATTAGGAGAAAGGAATTTTAGTGTGTACTAGTGAGTCTGAGTCATTATCACCTAGACATGCCCCATGGCAAGTGACAGAAATCCTACACTAACTGGAGTAGAATGAATACGTAACAAATCATACAACTGGAAAAGAAGAAGGCAATGTGGTCCTGGCAATGACTGGCACCAGGAACTCCGCCCCCAGGACAAGATTCCTCATTTCTGCCTTTGAATTGGTTTCATTCTCATCACCGGAGAAGGACTGTAGCTCCTATTTATTTAAAGCCTAATAACCAGAAAAGAAAACTCTTTACTGAACTATCAGAAATGTATCGTGGTTAAGGGCCTTGGAGAATATAATATGACTCTACATCTCCAAACCTGGGTATCTAAGAGTGATGTGATGGTTCAATTAGCTATTCCTCCATATGAAGGGGCCAGCATCCCATAGGGGCACCTGCCATGTTCTGACAGCTCCACTTCTCATCCAGTTCCTTTGCTTATTGCCCAGGAAAGCAGCAGAGGAAGGCCCAAAGCCTTCAGACCGTGCATCCTCATGGGAGATCCACAAAAAGCTCCTGGCTCCTGGTTCCAGATAGGTTCAGTTCTGGCCATCACGGCCATTTGAAGAATAAAACTGTAGATGGAAGATCCTTCTTGCTCTGTCTCCTCTCTGTAAATCTGCCTTTCCAATAAAGAATAATAATAATTAAAAAAATATCCTGCTTCAGAGAGTCCCCTTCCGTTGGCGTCCTGAACCTCAGTGCTGCCTCTGTTCTCCAGATCCATCTTCCTGCCAGTGTGCACTTCTCCTCCGATGGACACGGGATGTGTAAGCTAACTTGGTCCCCGCCACACACATGGGAGACTGAGATGGAGTTTCTGGTCACTCTTGATTTCAACCTGGCCCCGTTCCAGCTGTTAGAGGGACTGGGCAGTGAATCAGTTGTCAGAAAATCCCTTTTATTCTCTTGCAGTTTCTGATTTCCAAATAAAATGAAAATAAGTATATAAAAAATCTTAATTGCAAATTTCTTTTCAACTGTTTCTTTTGGCTGGTGTTTTCTAGATAACAGGCCTTTCTACCCGAATATTAGTTTTAATCCTCTTCAATTCTGGAGTTTGTTCTTTTACCCTTAAGTAAATTTAAAATTACAATTTTAAATTATGGGCCCGGCAGCGTGGCCTAGCGGCTAAAGTCCTCACCTTGAACGCCCCGGGATCCCATATGGGCACCGGTTCTAATCCCGGCAGTTCCACTTCCCATCCAGCTCCCTGCTTGTGGCCTGGGAAAGCAGTTGAGGACGGCCCAAAGCTTTGGGACCCTGCAGCCGAGTGGGAGACCCGGAAGAGGTTCCTGGTTCCCGGCTGCGGATCGGAACAGCACCGGCCGTTGCGGCTCACTTGGGGAGTGAAACATCGGATGGAAGATCTTCCCCTCTGTCTCTCCTCCTCTCTGTATATCCGGCTTTCCAATAATAATAAATCTTAAAAAAAATTACATTTTAAATTAAAACATAACCTAAGTCTTTTACCACCAGCATAAATGCCATACAAGGCCCATTTAAAAAAGAGATCCTATGAAATCAGCATATGAACAAGTCACTGATGACCTGTGTTTATAGAAACTCAACTCATAATAGATTCAGAATCAGCCCAGACGTCCATCAAGTGATGGTTACATTAAGGAAATGTGTGTGTGTGTGTGTCTGTGAATGTATATGTATATTCTTTAGTTACATGCAACAGGACATGTCTCTTTGGAGGTCAACATAAGATAGCACAAGAGAGTAATGTTAATATTCCAAGGCCTCAACCTCTTCCATTCTATAGTGAATGAAACCTCCCTGGGAAAATACCAAATCACAAGCACTTCCAAGATGGATAAAAAGCAGACATGTGTCTCTTTAAGGCCTTTATTTATCAGGTTAACGGCCAGAATGGTGCATTAGTCCTTCAGGCTGAACAAGGAGAAAACCAGACCTTCATCTGCTGCCATTGCTTACCAAAAGCTTTTGAAAATAATGAAAGAACCGAAAGCCAGCAGAGGAAACAAGAATGTTTTCCCACTTAGTCCTAGAAAGAGGCACGGTAGAAAAAAAGAACTGCACGAGTAAGTTGTCCATCTCAACAGGTACCAAGAGAGCTTCCTACATGCAGCCTTTCCGCTGGTGTGGCAGGCCAATGAGTTCCTGCCCAGGACCTCTGTGCCCTGCTGCATGCCAGCAGTGGAGATTCACCGTACACACAAGCACACCTGTGACATTTTTCACTCTAAACCAACACAATAGAGTATGTGTTTGGGCTAGCATTGCGATGCCCACTGCATGAGTTCAACTCCTGGCTTAGCTCCCAATTACAGTTTCCTGCTAATGAACACCCTGCAAGCCAGCAGATGATTCCACCCACGTCAGGGACCCAAACTGAGCTTTCAGCTTCCGGCTTTTCCCTGGCCCATTCACAGCTGTTAGGAGTATTTGAGGAATAAAGCAACAAAAGGAGGTTGGTCTCACCTTTGTGCTATTAGCAATGTTGCAAAAACAGTTTTGTAAAACATTGTTTCATACCTTTGTCAAAGCAACGATTAAGAATTTTATGTTACTATAGTTTTAATTATCTGTGACTACATTTTACTGTGTATTAGTGAAATGATTATTCTTAATTATTATTTCTAGCCTTGTGCATATTCCCAATAAACTAAGATCTTTTTTGCTTTTGACTTCTTAAACACCTTACTCGGTGAAGTACTAAGCCTGTTTATCATACTGTAAGTTTAAAATATGTTATCTCAAAAAAAAAAAAAGACATGAAGAAAGGGATAAGGAAAGACAAAGTAATATGGGGAAGAAGGGAATATCATCCTGTTCTAGGAACTGTATCTGCAAGTCACATACATTTGCTAAAAAGTTAAGAATTAAAAATACAGAAACAATGTAATGAAATTATCATTCAGGCTTTAATTAGCCAGGTGATTTCAGGCAAGCTACTGTTTCTGGGCCTCAGGTTGTTGAGCTCAGTAGTCAGGGAATAGCTCTTGCACCTGTAACTTTATAGCCTACAGAAGAGGTTCTTCAGTCCTTTCACCATCTTTCTTACAATAAACCACACAAAGCCAGTCATCCTTCTCTGATGAGGCCAAGAGGCTCTACACAACCCAGCAGACACAGGGGGAAAACTAGACCTGCTTTGTCTCGGTTTCCTCCATAATTTTTGATGAAGACCATCTCCAAAGCCCTTTGCTAATCATCAGGCACTGAAATACATATGAAGACTGAAATCTGGCATAAATACATGACCATCTTCTGAGCTGAAACACTTTCTCTTTCCCTTGCCAGTGAGACCCTTCTCTGAGCCTCCCCCAGGAACAGGCAGGTCAAAGGCACAGGCCTCTTCCACCTCACTCGGCCCATTCAGCACACTGTTCCAACCCCTCCGCCCCGCGTGTTCAGGCCCAAGCTAATAATGCTCAGGGCCCCTGAGCACTTCAAACTCAGCACTTCAAACTCAACCTGGGCCAACTGCAGCTTGCAACTGGAAAATACACAAAGACATTACGCTTTCAGATTCTGAAAAGACATGCTGAACAATGGGAAGCTCTTTCAGATGTTTCAGGTTCTACCTTTTAAATTTTCCATTCACTCTGGGGTGAACTGGAGCTGATCAAGGCAGACATCTGTGCTGTTCCTCTTTCCTCCTGGGCTCCTGCTTTCCTGGAAGCTGCCACAGATTCTTACAAAATCCCTCCTTTTTTTTTTTGTTCTGACAGCAGAACCCCAAACTACTGAACTAGTTCTCTCCAGAGGATGGATATAGTAAGCACAAGTGTCTGACCACACATATTGATCAATTTCTATGTTATGGTCACGTGCACTAGGGCCTGCTCAATGCTATGAGGTTTGTAAGACTCAACTCCTTGTTACAGATGATGAAACCAGAAAAGTAAATTTGCCCCACATCACACTAGTAAACACAGCTGGGATTACACTTAATCTGTTTGTGTTGCTATTACTTTACACACACTATACAGCCTTATAATACATGTATGTAAAATGCCCGAGAGGGTAATTTATAAAGAAGTGAAAATTATTTCTCACCATTCTGGAGGCTGAAAAGTCAAGTTCACGATCGTGAGCACGTTTGTTTGGCCAGTGATGGCTGCTGTGTGGTTCCAAGCTGACACTGCTGAGGCACCATCTGAAGGGGGAGCAGGCTGTGGTTAGCAAAAGGGAGAGTGAGGTGCACACAGTATGCAGCCTCTTTTCAAAAGGCCTTCCCCTGACCTTTGAGGAGGACGTTCTGTAGCCCAACTGAATGCTGGGCCTTTTAACACCGTTACACCAGCCATTAAGCTACAACACCTGAGCAATCTATTCAGCCCATAGCAAGATCAGACCCCAGCCTGAGCTCTCCGCTCATTGGCTACTCTGTGTAAGCCCGACCCCTTCCACGCTCCTGCTTCCACAGTGGAGGTAGAAGATTCCATCGTGACTGCAGGTAGAAGGTAGCCAAGGGATTTGCATGGCTTTGTTATTTCCACTTAGAACTGAAATACCTTTCCCTGTATCTCTAGCCTTGATTATTGCTCCAAATTCATACATAAGCTCCTCATTTATTCTCTGGGCCTGAGTCCCTTGTAGACAGTATCTATAAATACAGTCCTTGATTCACTCATTGTATGTCAAATTTTGATTAGAAAAAGAGAAAATACAACTAATTCACAAATATGTTGTGCCCATTTGTAAGTGGGAAAAGAGAATTTGTATTCCATTTTACATGTAGCAAAGAGCAGAATTAGCACATGATTCCAGATTGTCCTTTTTAAGATTTGCTATTAATAATACTCTCTTCCCTGTGACATTAGCATGATTTTCCAAACAAAAACCTGTTCACAAAAACAAACAAACAAACAAACCGTTCACCAGCTCTGACACCAACTGGAGTCCCACTAGGTCAACTCAGTTCCGACACCATCTAGATTTAGCACAGATTCTACAGGTCTAAGATTCAGTACCACAAGATGCAAGGGGAAACAGAGTACCCAGTTCACCCACACTTTTCCTAGTTAATTACACATTCAACCACTCTCATGACTTGTCCTCAGTTTCCATAATTTGCTAAAATTACTGAGATAACTGAATAGAACTCAATATTTAGGGTTACGGTTTCATTGTAAGGGCTACAATTGATTACAGAACTTCCAGGCTATCTCCAAGTGTACACCACTTACCTCCAGGCCTACTAATGCACTCACAAGCTCAGAAGCTCCTAACCAGGGGTCAGTGGCACAGAATGTTAAGCCATCATTAAGGACAGCTGTGTCCTCAACTGCCGCTACTTAGCTTCTGACCCAGCTCCTTGCTAATGTGGTTGAGAAGTGGTGGACCTTGAGTCCCTGCTACCCACAAGGAGAATCAGACGGAATTCCTGCTCCCTGGCGTCTTCTGTACCAGTCCCAGCTGCTAAAAGTATTTGGGGAGTGAAGCATAGATGATTCTCTTTCTCTTTCTCTTTCTCTTTCTCTTTCTCTTTCTCTTTCTCTTTCTCTTTCTCTTTCTCTTTTTCTCTCTTTCTCTCTTTCTCTCTTTCTCTCTTTCTCTCTTTCTCTCTTTCTCTCTTTCTCTCTCTTTCTCTTTCTCTTCTTTCTCTTTCTCTTCTTTCTCTTTTTCTCTTTCTCTCTCTGTCTCTCTCTCTCTCTCTCTCTCTCTCTCTCAGACACACACACACACACACACACACCTCTCTTTTTAAATACTTTCTTACTTTTTCTTGGAAAGGCAGATTTACAGAGAGGAGCACAGAGAACGCTCTCCATCTCGCAAGTTCATTCCCCACGTGGCCACAATGGTCAGAGCTGAGCTGATCCAAAGCTGGGATCTAGGAGATTTATCCAGCTCTCCCACATAGATGCAGGGTCCCAAGGATTTGGGGCACCCTCCACTGCTTTCCCAATCCACAGGCTGGGATCAGAATCAGCACCCATATGGGATCACAGCATTTTTAAGTAGGTATTAGCCAATTGAGCCACAGCTGACGGCTCCCTGCCCCTCCCCCCGTTCCCTTTCTCTTTTCTCCCTCCTTTACACTTTTCACTCTGCTTTTCAGATAAACATTTTATCAGAGTTTCATACGTAAGTTGACTGACTGAATCACTGGCCACTTCCAATGCCATTTCTTGCACCAGTGTTCAGGACTGAGCTTAAATTTCCAAACCTTCAACCACAGTGTGCGTTCCACCCCTCCCTTGAAATCATCTGTCAGAATAATGTGGGTCCATCACAGTCTCCTAAATTAAAGTATGATAGAACGCATCTCCTAAAAAGTAGCAAAGGACAGGCCCAGAGCAGTAGCCTAGTGGGTAAAATCCTCGTCTTGCATGTGCTGGGATCACATATGGCTGCCGATTTATATCCTGGCTGTTCCACTTCCCTTTCACCTCCCTGATTGTAGCCTGGGAAAGGAGTAAAGGACAGCCCAAAGCCATGGGACCCTGTACCCGTGTGGGAGACCCAAGAGGTTCCTGGATTCAGATCAGCTCAGCTCTGGACATTGCAGCCACTTGGGGAATGAACCAGCAGATGGAAGATGTTTGTCTCAGTGTCTATAATTCCACCTTTCCAATTAAAAAATAAATCTTTTTTAAAAAATGCAAAACCCATGCATATGAGGAGTCTTTACAAGGTTCATGGAAATCAGCCAGGGTCTGAAATCTTTCTGCCTGTTTTCTGACCTCCCTAAAAAAGAACCACCTATGACGATTTCAGTGCCTGATTCCCGGCACTCTGTCACCATGCTCTGCACAGCAGTCAGAGCAGCCCGCACTAAAGTGCTCTTGCCACAGAATTCCTAGCCAGCAGTGCCTCTCTCTATCCCAAGTTGGCCTCATTCAGGAGGCTGATCTCTTTCAAGGACCCCATCATCCAAGCTCATTGCCCACGGGAATTGACTGTGTTATGTTCTGCTATATTACAATGTGACCCAGACATTTGCAAGTGGCCTTTAACTTTGCTAGTCTTGGACATGGCAAACAGCAGGCTTTGGCACAGAAGGGGTTAGAAAGAGAATTCAGTCAGTATGAATTATAGCAAAAAAAAAAATCTCAGAGTATTAGATTTGGAGACTATTACTATCCAGTATTACTAGATCTATGTGGCCACACTAGCTATGAGTGTTTCCATTATAAATCTTATTTTCAAGGGCTTATGACTTGCTGTAAGAATTCAATCGAGGCTGAAAAGCACCATACTGATTGAGTTTGCAGTGCAGGAAGCAGTTTGATTAAAAAAAGAAGAAGAAGTCAAGAAGATGAAACAAGCAGAAAAGATAAAAAGGAAGCAGGCTCTGGAAAAGGAGTACAGCCAGAGAATTGCATTAAGGATGACTTACTTTTTTAAAAAAGATTTATTTTATTTTTATTTGAATGGCAGGTGTACAGAGAGAAGGAGCAAAGGTTTTCTATCTGCTGGTTCAATTCTTAAATGGCCATAATAGCCAGAGCTGAGCAGATCTGAAGCTGCGAGTCAGGAGTCTCTTCCAAGTCTCCCACATGGATGCAGGATCCCAGGGACATGGGCCATCCACCTCTGCTTTCCCAAGCCATCAGCAAAGAGCTAGCTTAGAAGTGGGGCAGCCAAGACACCAACAAGCCACCATATGGGATGCTAGCAGCACCAGGTGGAGATTTAGCTTGTTGAGCCACAACACCAGCCCCAGATGACTTTGTTTTTAATTTGAGTTTTAGCAGGAATAAGAAATAGAAAATTTGGAAACAATGATGACACCCACTTTCCCCTTGCCCTTGATTTATCCCACCCTAACTATGTTAACATCATCTAAACTTTTTTAAAAAAATGACAAATAAAAAAATGCATTTTCACAGGTTGTTAACTCTGCATGGAACACAGCTATGGGATGCAGAAGCCATGTGCATTTAACTCCATGAATGTGTTTTCCCATTGGAAAAGCCATGCTGACACCATGTGTAAAATCTTGCTGTTTTATGGACCTTAAATGGGGAGCAGTCCACCCCACACACGCACACATGCTTTATTTGTGGAAACTTAAGGGACACATCTGTGCTGGTTCAGCCCAAAGCAGATGTGATGGATAATTTTATGTGTCAACTTGACTGTGCTAAGGGTTGCACAGGTAACTAATAAAACCATACTTGTAGGTGTGTCTGTCATCATGTTTCCAGGAAACATTAGCATTTGATCTAGTAGACTGAAGAAGATCTATGCTCACCAATTTGAGTGGCACCACTTAAGCCATTCAGGGCCCAGACAAGCAAAACTGAAAAAAAAGGAGGCACAAATGCCCCCAGGAGCTACAACATCCATTATCTCTCGCCCTCCAACATCAGAACTCAAGGTTTGCAAAGCCTGCCCGCAAGTCTCCTTTCTCAAGACACAGACTCTTTCGAGTTACATCACTGGATCCCAGGATCTCAGAACCAGATTGAATGAGTTCACGGGTTTTCTTGGTTCTTCAGTTCACAGATGGCACACCATCTCAGCACAGTGGTGAAAGCCAGTTCTCAGAGAAAGCCCACTTTTACCCAAGGGAGGGTCTTCAAAATTCAAAGAAAATGCTTCTGATGAAAAAACTATGTGCATATCAAAGGAAGATTTTGCATCAAAATGAACTTATCTTTTAATTCCACTTTTCCATGAACCTTTTCATGTCCTTTTTATAATCCATGTATTATCCTATTGATTATATTTCTCTGGAAAACTCTGAATAATACAGCAGGTTAGAGGAGTTGCTCTGCCATCTTATACACTCTGATTTTATAAAAAGGAGGGGTCAATTATGATTCAATTAGTCATTTCCATAAAAATTAAGCAACCACCTCTCAGCTACTCTAAAGAACACACTTTGAAATAGATACCCAAGACTTGGCTTCATCTGTGATGATCCATCAGGCTTCATTTCATTACAAACTAAGTCAATTCATACTTGCCACTTCTGCCAACAATACTGCTATCCCATTCATCTCAAGGAACAGATGCTTCTTTTAGCTCAGAAATACTATCAACCAAACTTTGGAAGTGTATACTTGGAAAACACAATTTATCTAAGCCCATAGTGCATAGTTTGAGGACAGGTATTTGCCCTCAGTTTTTTTTTTTTAAGATTTATTTATTTTATTACAAAGTCAGATATACACAGAGGAGGAGAGACAGAGAGGAAGATCTTCCGTCCGATGATTCACTCCCCAAGTGAGCTGCAATGGCCAGTGCTCGCCGATCTGATGCCGGGAACCAGGAAACTCTTCCGGGTCTCCCAAGCGGGTGCAGTGTCCCACAGCTTTGGGCCGTCCTCGACTGCCTTCCCAGGCCACAAGCAGGGAGCTGGATGGGAAGTAGAGCCGCCGGGATTAGAACCGGCACCCATATGGGATCCCGGGGCGTTCAAGCTGAGGACTTTAGCCACTAGGCCACGCTGCCGGGCCCCTGCCCTCAGTTCTTAATAAATAAATCTTTGAGTGACTCAGGGAAGACAACAAAAAGCAGGCCCTGTGTTCACTCTATCCAGGAAGAAGTCTAAAGAGTGCAATCTAGTTGGAAGGAGAAAATAAGGAAGTTCTCATGTAACAATGGTTCCAAATCAAACCATCAGACTTCTGCTTATATCATTTGATTGCCTGTGTGGGTTAAAGGAAACTGAATGGAGGACACATGTGTCTGTCCAATCCTTGTTGCTACTGAGAAAGTGCAATTTAAGAGGAGTAAGGAGGTGGGTGAAAGGAGAAGAGAGAAAGGAGGGATAGATGGAAGCCCTATACCTACAACACTGTTTAGTGGAAAACAAAAAATAAATTAAAATCCTAAAAAAAAAAAAAAAAGAAAAGAAAAAGTGCAATTTTTATATTCATGATAGTGATCTGAAATTCATGGCTTGATCAGATTCTTATAATTTCAACTTGTTGCCTCAGTTCTCATTTCTAAAAGCTCAGTATTTCTTATCCTAAAAGACTGGGACCAGAAGTGTTTCTGATTTCAGAAGGGGGCTGCTTTCGAATATGTGCATATACATAATGAGATATCTTAGAGATGGCACCCAAGTTTGAACATGAAATTCATTTATGTTTCACTCCCTTCGGGGTGAGTACAATGAGGGGGTAGGTCTCAGAAGCTGGGCAGGCCCAGGGCCTCACCCACTGCCATCATTGAGCAGGGGAATGGGATTGGGGAGGGGCGCCACCTTGGGCCTGGGGGTTGAAACTTCCAGCAGCCTACTGGCTGCCGGTGGATGCCAGGACGGGATGCCTCCATCCTCAGATCCCTGACTCCAGCCACCACGTGCATGTGGTGAGCTCTCCCTGGGCCTGCCTCGGCTCTGGAGGCTGCTTCCTTCAGGGTGAGTATACCAACCAAGGGAAGAGGTCTCAGGAGCTGGGCAGGCCCAGGGCCCCACCTGCCACCATCATTGAGCTGGGAATGGGATTGGGGAGGGTCATGACCTTGGGTCTGGGGGTTGAAACTTCTGGCAACCTGCTGGCTGCTGGTGGGTGCCAGGCCGGGGCGTCTCCATGCTCGGATTCCTGACTCCAGCCACCACATGCACTTGGAGAGCTGTCCCGGAGCAGCCAGTGTGCCAGTTGGTGCCAGGCTCCACCTGCTGGCCACCCAGCAGCAAGCTCTAGGATTTTGGTTCTTTGAATCACTGCTAAGGTAGCTCCACGTTGAACCCACTGTGCTTCTGGGATGTGAATCAATCCTAAAGATTCCCAATGACACAGTAACTTTTTCTTTGAAGAACTTGTAATCACTGAACAATGCTGACCACCGAACACCAGTCTCTGCAAAAGCTAAGACTCCGGGCTTGTCTAGCAGGATCATATCCTATTACCTGACATGATGATGGATCAGGAGATGGGTCACATTAGGTAGGGCCATGACATTAACTAGCACATGAAAGAACCATAACCGGGGGTAGATTCCGTGGGGGATGTGTAGGCCAAATCTTGTGGAAATACTAGCCCCACTGGTTAGCTCAAGAGTTGGGGTGGTGATGGACTAAGCTAGGTGTGACCAAAGAGCCTGAGATCATTCATGAGTAAGGAACCAACAAAAGTCTGGACTGGTCAAGGCAGCAGCACTCAAATGTGCATCCTGAATAGGGTGTGGGGTGGGCCGGGTTGCAACATTCACCAGCTCATACAAGGCCAAATGGAAGGCCAGACTACGCCGGGCACTGGCCTAAAACCCAATGGCATGTATGAGAAGTGGGTTTAGGAGTGGATCAAGTGGAAGAACTTGGGAAACTCCCCTGGCGAGTCACGGCTCCTGCTGGTGAACACATGGTCCAGACCTGGGGGGTCAGACAAGCTGGGCAAAGGAGCTCCAACGGCTGGCCAATATGTGAATTGGTAATGGAACTGGGTGTACTGGGCAGGACTGAGCAAATCTTAACCCACAAGCGAAACTAGAAACCAGGATGGAGCACAGGTCATGCCGAGCTAGGTTCTTGCACCTGCTAGTCTGTGTGAGCCAGGAACGCTAAGCCACAGTGTCTAAGGCAGGGGTCAGGAGAGGTGAGGGGCTGTGCCAAGCTGAGTCAGAGCAACCACTGGCATGCATGTGATCTATGGCTGGGAACAGGCCCAGTTTAGGAGCTAAGGGGACACTCGAGCTGGGTTGAGGTTCCCACCAAGGGGCACGTGGACTGGAATGGGGGCTGCGTTCTGGTCAGGAAACGGTTGTAGTCTCCCTTTGCACAAGTATGGACTGGGACTGGACGCACCAAGCCAGGCCAGGCTCCAACACCCTCTGGTATTCTGGAGGACCAGAGTAGATGTGGGATGGATTAGGCTAGGTCTCAGCCCCTACTGAGCCATGTGTGAGCTGTATGTGGGTATGGACAAGCTGTAGCTGAACTGAAACATCCAACAATAAGAACCAGAATGGGTTAAAGGCCAGTCAGGAAAAGCCACTGTTCCTGCTAGGACAGGAGGTGAACTGAGTAGTGCTGGTTCATGGACCCACTGGTATGTGTGAAATCTGGCACTGGGAGAGGTTCTGATGGAGGAGCCTGGGCAACTCCTCCAGCGGGACACAGAGCAGGCAGGTAAGCACAAGAAGCATGATAGCAAACAGCCCAGAATAGGCCATGGAAAGTTTCCCACTGGCATACATTTGGCATGGGCTGGGGGCAGACCAGGCTGAATCAGTTCACGTCATCCACTGGCAAATCCAAGCACCAGAACAGAGTGTGGGTTGAGCCAGGTTTGGTTGCGACAAAAGCAGTGCACAACACGGAATGCCAAGGTGAGGTTGCCTGTACCGGATGAGGTTGCAGCACCCAACCAGCACACATAAGAACCAGGAATGAAGGGGGCAGAGCCGGCAGGGGCCTTATGGGGGGACTCCTTTGTCGGACAGCTACTCCCACTGGAGAGCATGAGCTAGGATTGGGGCAGACCAGACTAAGCAGGGCTATAACACCTGTGCACCTCATGTGGACTAGATCAGGGAATAGCCAGGCTGAGCTTATTTGTTCCAACTGGAGCAAACTAAAATTAGCATGGGTGAGAGTTGGCTGAACCACCTGGAGAGTGCATAATTTGGGAATGGGAATGGCCTGGGTGGGAAATAGTGGGCTCCTCCCTCTTGGGTTACTATTCCCCCCACGGGAGGGCACGAAATCTAGGACAGGGCCTGGGGTGGCTAGACAGAGAGGTACCCAACAACATCCGTGAGGGCTGCATAGTGGAGCTGGTTAGATGGAACTAGGCTTTAACGCCCATTGACATGTAAGAGAGCTGATGGGATGTGCATCAGACTGGACTAGTCTGCTGCACATACTGGCAAACCAGGGTAGGGGGCGGGCCTGGTGGGGGTTATTGTGGGTCGCTCCAACTACACGGCAGCCCCCACTGGTTTACGTGAGGTCCGAGTGTGTGCTGGGTGGAATCAGGCTGACTTGCAACACCCATTGATTCCAGTGGAAATCAGGGCTGGAAACAGAACCAACCCAGCAATTGCAACCACCAGCTGGTCGGGGCGATGCACTGTGCCAGGCCCTGTACTTGCTAGTACATAGAAGAATCTTGTCTGGGAACACTTCAGACAAAGTTTCTTTTGGGACCTCTCCAGTCGATCTGCCGGACTCAGAACCCTAACATGAAAAGACAGAGGGACAGAACAAGTCAATCAACCACCTCAGCTATATGTTGGCAGTGAAAAACTGGGCAAATGGAGACTCTAAGATCAATCAGTGGATTCTTCAATGACCTCATTGTGCTTGGAGTGGCGAGATTGGCAGCAATTCATACCTGTTGAACTATCAAAACCACTTGAGGAAGACCCTCGGAGCAATGCCCCACATTAGGGTCCTGGGGTGGGTGGGAGACTGGGTGGGGTTTCTCCCTTAATATTCCCCTCTACCTCAGATACGTGAAGGAAACAATATGGAAATAATAGTCTTACCCATTTTCCTGTAGCCCTTGAACCTTTTTACCCTAATTAACTATGTAAAGATTGTCAAAATATAATGAAAAATGGAAAAAAAGAAATTAATTTATGTTTCATATATTCATGTAGTCCAAAGGTAATTTTGTACAGTATTAACAGCATCCCTCATTTTGAGTGCAACTTGTCACATGGCTGAATTGTAGAATTTTTCCCTTCTGGTATCATATTGATGCTTTAAAAAGCTTCAGATTTAGGCACATGTCACTTTCATATTTTCGAATGAGAGAGGCTCAACCTGTACCAGCTCCTTCCAGAAGTCACTGTATCTATGTTACTTCAGTGTCCGTTTACCCTTACATATCTAACTGATGTTTAATAGTCTTTTTATTAAATTCTCTTGTGAGATAACTAGTGATTAGGTGTTGACTAACACAGCCTTCTGCAGGAAGCTCCTTTATCTTCTTTCTGAAGTATACCTTTTCCTGCTATTGGAAAAAATTTTTATTACACTATGCTATGTTAAAAGTTAATCTATTCTGTCACTTTGAGTGTGGTAACTCAAGGTTCTTAAAGTTCAGCTTTGCTTTGTATGTTACTGCGGTATCAATATCCGCCCAGTCATTAGGAAGACGGAGGGAAGTACCGCAAGTCTCAGCAACATCCCTGCATGCGGGAAATCACATCTCCAGTCTCATATTAATCCTAGCTTTGAGGTAAAGCTAATTCTCAATGAAGGCAAATGGCTTCACCACATCCAGTCAAATGAACTCATCATTTTGGCTACAGAAATCACTTCTAAGTCAGGCCAATCAGAGATGCTAGTTACCATAATAGTTACCGGGATTATGTAAAGTTATGCTACTTCTTGTTCTGATGCCAAAGATGTAAAATCACAGAAGTCCATCATGCCCAAGAGCCATCCTTCCGACCACCAGGGTGACCAACTAGTCCCAGTTTTACTAGATCTTTACTGGTTTAAATCTAAAGAACTACACATCAGACCCTGTGCAGTGGTCTAGTGGTCTAAGTCCTCACCTTGAATGGGCCAGGATCCCATATGGGCACTGGTTCTAATCCCAGCAGCACCGCTTCCCATCCAGCTCCCTGCTTGTGTCCTGGGAAAGCAGTCGAGGATGGCCCAAAGCCTTGGGACCCTGCACCCATTTGGGAGACCTGGAAGAACTCCTGGCTGCTGGCTTCAGATCGGCACAGCACCTGCCATTGCGCTCACTTGGGGGTGTGAATCATGGGATGGAAGATCTTCCTCTCTGTCTCTCCTCCTCTCTGTATATCTGACTTGCAATAAAAAATTTTTTAATTTAAAAAAGAACTACATATTGCAAAATTACATACCACAAGATGGTTGATTACTCATTATGGGAAAGGTCTGAAACAGAATATAGATGTTATAGAAGAAGTAAGGCATTTCTCCAAATAAAATGCACAAAAGCCTAATAAGCACTTTTGGAAAAGTACTTAACATCATTACTTATTAGAAAAACATACATCAAAAACCTTAATGAGCTGCTACATCATTCCAATTAAAAAGACAAGTCAAAAATGGAGAGAGGGTATACAGAGAAATGTGGGTGGGATTGTAGGAAAAATTAGATACCTGCAAACTGTGGATAAGAATGTGAAATTGTTCAACCTCTGTGGAAAATTTGCTGATTTTTGAAAAGCTAAACAGAATCATCAAATGATCCTATGATTTCATATCAAAAATTAAAATAGTTGTATAAATAAGTATTCATACATGTACGCATTTGCTTTAATAGCACTACGCAAAATAACTAGAGAAAGGAAACAGCTCAAATGAACACGAACAGATGAAAAGATTAACATTGTGGTCTACCCCTACAACGAAATATTCAGCCATAAGTGTTGAATATATATCACAACGTGGATGAACTGCTAAATCATTATTCTAAGTGACAGAAGAAGGACACAAAAGGTCACCCAATGCGTGTTCCCACTAATATGAAAAACCCAGCACAGAAACATCAATATTGACAACATAGGCTAGTGGTTGCCTGAGGCTGAGGGAAGGGGAAAACAGGCAGAAACTGCTTAATGAATAACTGATTTATGCTGGAAGGATGAAAAAAACTTGGAAACTAGATAGAAAGTGACGGTTGCACAAAATCATTAATGTAGTAATTGCCACTGAATTTTTCACTTGAAAATAGTTCATTTTATGCTGCCTGAATTTCATCTCAATAAATTATAGTAAAAGAAAAAGAAGAGGAGACGGACAGAGAGAACAGTTAGCCAAAAAATCTAGAGAGAAAAATCTAGATTCTGATATTATATCTCTCTGAATTCAGCATTTCCTGAAGTTAATAACCCATGATCTTTTCATGCTAAAAACAATTCATTTTCACACAAGTATGTGATTTAGGTCTCTATCCTTTCAAATGAGAGTTCTAGATAATATTTTCCTCAATTAATGGTAATTCAATTTAAGTCCAGAACACACTGAAATTTTAGTTAAGTACATTTTGGCTTCAGTAGAAGTAGAATGAGGCTCTTTATTGGCCTAACTAGAAAACCCATACATGTAGTAGAAAATTCTTCAGTAGGCCTCACTGTCTCTTGCTCAAGCTGAATAATGCCAATGGTTTCTTTAAAAGTCCCTTTTGAAACATTACTTTAAAAGTCCCTTTTGACTGGCATGTGAACCAAAACAGCACGGGATATTTTATGAAAATTACCTAGTGTAGGGGCCTGGCACGGTACCCTAGAGACTAAAGTCCTCACCTTGCACAGTTTTTATGGGATCCCATCTGGGCACCGGTTCTAATCCCAGCGGCCCTGCTTCCCAGCCCCTTCCCTGCTTGTGGCCTGGGAAAGCAGTCGAAGACGGCCAACGCCTTGGGACCCTGCACCTGCGTGGGAGAACCAGAGGATACTCCTGGCTCCTGGCTTCAGATCGGCTCAGCTTTGACCATGCCAGCTGCTTGGGGAGTGAATCATCGAATCATCAGACAGAAGATCTTCCTCTCTATCTCTCCTTTCTGACTTTCCAAAAAAAAAAAAAAAATCTAAAAAAAAAAAAAAAAAGAAAATTACCCTAGCATAAGTGAAAGATACGAGATTCAGAACTCCTTATTGTTATCAACAAAATAGCCAAGGTAGCTCACTGGCTCATCTCAATCAGCAGCCAGAGTCAGAAAATGAATCCTGCTGCACCTCAGACACTCACTCCTCCCTTGTAATCACCTTGATGTTTCTTATGTATTATTAGAGAAAGGCTAATCACATTGTAATGTTGTAGGCTGGAGTTTAATTGCTGATTTTTAATTGACTGGCTTAAGTAGAGGGAACTAATTATGTCCATGAAATTTTAATACGGCTTTTGCTAGGTATCCATCTGGATCTCAGAACACCTCAACAGCCAGCAAGTTAATCAGTTTACTCGTCTTCTGGAAGAGGTTAGAATTTTTCAAGTTTCTTCAATCTCATTTGCTAGCTTACCTGCGAAGATTGGTATTGAATTTGGGCAAATGCCATCAAGTGGTTGGAATACTCAGCTGTACTACAATAGGATAAAATCTGAGAAAATATTGACAGTGGCAAGAGTATCAACAATCACCTATACAGGACAATTAAAAAGAGCCTCCTGTTTCATGACAGAAAGTCCTAGGTAATTCTTTAGATATATGGCCTCAAGTTTTTATGATTATGTAAAGAGGAGTGGTTGGACTAGATTTCTAAGGTCTTTTTCTGGATCATAATGTTTTATTCTGCATGTCAGGATGAAACTACTTGTTAAGCTATTTCACCTTTTCCAAATAAACATGGCAGAGATCATGATTCCCATTTTAGAGTTATACGTGTTCAAAGAGTAGTTGAAAGTTTGAGAGATCAAAATAAAAGCAAGATGCTTACTAAGCAAGGTGCTACTCATGAATCTACTCGGTTAATCAGACCATACATAGCAGGACTGCTTTTGTAGGAAGAAGTCTCCAGATGTACTTCCAGAACTCTTTTACTAGAGATATCAAATCTGATAGAGCATTTCAGAACGTCACATTGACAGCAGCTACTGAGATAATAAAACAAACACTATAAATACCAAAACTCTGAAGTGTTCAAAATTAATAATCATATCAAGTCATATTTTATCTTCCCATGTGACAACTGGGATCCAAATTCAAAGATGCTTTTTTATTTTAATTTTTAATTAGTATTTTACAAGGTTAATGTGATTTGTACCCATAACTCTAAGAACACAATGATTTTACCTCCTCCCTCCCTCTCTCCTCCCCTTCTTTTTCCCTCTTTCTTCCTTCCTCCCAAGTTTTTTTTTTTTTACTTTCGAGTTAACATATTTTGGATTTATACTAAAGTAAAAGGTTTAATGTCTCCCCAAATAATAAGCCTAACAAATAGAAGCAAAAATCAGATTAGTGAAAATACAGATCACAGCTATAACCAATCATTGAATAGAGAGATTATCATTTTACTCATATACAATAAATTATAAAGTAATCACAGACCATTACAACTATAGTAATAAACTTTCTTACCTATTGGTTTGACAAGGGTATAAAACAAAGTTTTACCAAAATATTCACAGCAATACTGGTACACATAAATGTTCTTATATTTTTGTTTGTTTTTAAAGTTTTAGCTCTCACACATAAAGTAGAATATGTGATGTTTGTCTTTCTGAGTCTAGCTGATTTCATTTAATATGGTTGAATCCATTTTGCTGAAAATTGCAGAATGTCACTCTTTTTTATAACTGAATAATATTCCATTGTGTATATATACCACCTTTTCTTTATCCATTCATCTGATGACAGACATCTAGGCTAATTCCAAATTTTGGCTATTGTGAACAGGGCTGCTATAAACATGGTGGTGCAGGTATCTCTTTGAATGATCTGTTCAAGTCTTTAAGGTGTATACCCAGTACTGGATTGCTGGATCACGAAACAAGCCTATTTCTCATTTGTTCATAAATCTCCACACTGTTTTCCGCAATTGGCTATATTTATGTGGATTAATTTCTGGGTTTTATGCTAGCACTGTGCTGTTTTAATTACTATAGCTTCATAGTATGCTCTGAAGTCAAGCACTGTAATGCTTCTAGCTTGCTTTTTCTTGTTCAGGACTACTTTGGCAATTTCATCTCCTTTCTTAGAACACTGTGCTTTCTGAGAATTTACCAGAATAGCCCCAGGCCAGATATTAAGCTGATCAAAACTTATGGAGGATCACTCTGAGGTTGATAATGCAGCAGGTACTGGAGCTACAAAGGGGAATAAGGTAAAGGACCTTACTGTTGGGGAGCTCAAGGTGAGGAACAACTTCAGAAAACTCTCTCTCTGGAGGGAGGCCCAGAGATACAGAAAGAAGAGATAAAAATTACATAATCTGAATCCATCCAATGATGATGATGATGGCAATCTTAGCTGTATTAACTGTTCTGTGCTTCTTACTTCCATTCATGCTCTCAGCAATTCTATGCACTATTGATAATCAGCAGAATCTCTGGGTTCTCAGCTTTGGCCTGGAATAATCTGGCCATTGCAGCCATTTGGAAAATGAACCAATGGATGGAGTCAGTCTCTCTCTCTGTGTCTCTCTCTCTCTCTCTGTGTCTCTCTGTGTGTGTCTCTCTCTCTGCCTCTCTCCATCTCTTTGCTGTTCTCTGCATGTCTTTCCCTCTGTAACTCTACTCATCAAATAATAAAAAGTATTTTGAAAATGCTATTTGAAATGTAAAAAGAAAGACACAGATAGATAGTTAGAGACCTATCCACCATCCACTCCCCAAATAACCACGAGAGCCAGATTAGACTAAGTCAAAGTCAGAAGCCAGTAATTCAATCTGAGTCTCCCATGTGGGTGGTAGACCCAACTACATGATCCACTACTTGTAGCTTGCCACAATATATATCAGTAGGAAGCCAGATTTTAGAGTGGAACCAGAACTTGAACTCGCATCATACAGCTATGGGATGCTAAAGGGCATCTTAACAGAGAAGGATGTACCAAGTAGCATCTTATCTGCTATGACAAACTTCTTTTTTCAGGAATTTTTGAGGACCCTATGCATTGGTTTTTGACAAATTTTTTGTACCAAAAGAAACTTTTCTTTTGATTCCATTTTCCCACAAACACTCTAAAGTAGCTTCGTGTTTCTGGGACATTATAAAAAGAAAATTCTAAAAAATGAAAATTCATGAAGGTCTCACACTGCACCTCTATGAAATAGAAATGCTAAAGCCAATCACCATGGGAAAGTGAAAAAACTAAGGCAGAGGGGTAATGAAAAATGAAAGGCGTTACGAGCCAAGAACCTGAAATGGGATGAAAATGGAAATCCAGCATAGAAAATGAGAGGCCGCATTTTGGCATGGAGGAGGAGTTTGTTGGAATCTGTCCTACCAAAAAACTAATAAGAATATATTTTGTAAAATCTGTAGAGATGAGTTTTCCTCCCAGGAAGGAACGTGAATTTGTGACTTAAGGAAAAGAGCATTTTAAAAGCATCTAGGAGTTGGATGAGAAACAACATCTAACTGCACATTGTTTCCCTAGCAGAGGCTGTTCTAAGGTTTTCACTCTGAGAAATGGAGTTAGAGAAACTTGCAGTTTTCGATTGCTCTCCTATGTCTGCCACATTGAGACATGGAGGAAAGAAAGAGGATGAATTCAACAAGAGGTTTTCCCCCCGCATTTCTGCTGAACACCACTCTTTGCTTCTGTTTACACTACTCTTTTTGGTTATTCCCAGAAATGATCAAACCTGTGTGAGGGTGGAGTTTTCTTCTGTGCAAATTCTGACACCTTCTCAAGTATTTATAGCTGAAATTCTACAGTCTCTGTGAAACTGACCTTTCCACTTTAGAAAGATTTTATTAATTTGCAGCTCAGCCATGGTCTCCAGGCCCCTCATAGCAACTAAGAACATTAACTGTGTCATTTCAGAACTTCTCTTTGGAAATCCTAAAAGTTCAGTATTGAAATGGTAGATTGTTTAACCAGGAAAAAGCAAAAGCTGCTGCTGCCACAATGTCAGCATATATTGAGAAATGACCCTAAGCTCAGCAGAGAACTAAAACTTCAAAGTCACAACTGGTCGCCATGAAATAGTTGAATTGCTTTGTGCTATACAATGAAGAGTCTTCTTGTGACAATGTAGGGAAAGGGAAAAAGCAGGAATTATAACTAATACAGTATGAAGATTCATTTTAGAATATGAATAGCAAAAATCATTACTGTGGTGTATGTTCTGTCTGAGGTTTCTGCCATTGAATAAGGTAATTATCATTCAGGAATCTTTGCAAGGATTATGAAAATGTGTTTATGATCAGGCTTCCAAGAATTTGCAGTCGTGACTGTAAGGAAAGATTTATCACTGCAAATATGCAGATAATCTTCCTGCTTAATGAGCCCCTCTCCTATCAAAATGCATTGTGGGAATGTCAAGCAAATGATGCTCCAAACACTATTTATTATTTCTAGGTTTATTCAATGTAATTAAACTTAAAAAATATTATTAGTAATAAAGCACTTCTTCCGCTTCATCCTCTTCTCCCTCTCCCTTTGAGTTTCTTATTAATAAATTTATTTCAAATATTTCCAACATATAGAACAGAGATCTCCAGGTCTATTTTCTTCCTCACCTTCCTTAATAGAATTAGCTATGCCATTCTGCCCACCATCACATACCAAGAAAGGAAACAGTATAGCTAGCAGGCAGAAGGAAACAAAGACATGGACTTGAATACATATTCCACGAATTATTACAGGAAAGTTATTTAATCCTCCTCACCCAGTTTCCTCACCTATAAAATGAAGACAAGGTAGCCTAATATATAAGAGATACAACACACAGGTGGCCCAAATATGGCAGTACTACCCATTACAGGATGTCTCATCCCTCTTTTCTAAAAAATGATCAGCACCAGCAAGCATAGAATATACCTGCCTCAGCTCCACATGGCTATTGCCACACACTAGAGTGTCTGGCATGGCAGATATATAGCCAGTCACCTGGCAAAGGAGAAAGGAAAGCTGTCAATTGAGTCATTTGAATTTTTATGCTGCTCAAAGCCATATAATCCATATTATATCATGGACTACTCTCTTTGTATACAAATTTGATTTTCTCAATGTGAATAAAAATGAACTGTGTCCTAAATTATTTTTTAAAAAATTAGTATTTTATCAGCAAATACGACTCACAACTTTTTAAAAACGATTTATTTATTTTTATTGCAAAGTCGGATACACAGAGAGGAAGAGATTCAGAGAGGAAGATCTTCCGTCCCATGATTCACTCCCCAAGTGACCACAACGGCCATACTGAGCTGATCCAAAGCCAGGAGCCAGGAACTTACTCCAGGTCTCCCATATGGGTGCAGGGTCCCAAGGCTTTGGGCTGTCCTTGACTGCTTTTCCAGGCCACAAGCAGGGAGATGGATGGGAAGTGGAGCTGCCAGGATTAGAACCGGCACCTGAATGGGATCCCAGCGCTTTCAAGGTGAGGACTTAGACCACTAGACCACCATGACAGGCCCAACTATTTTTAATATACACAGTGATTCCTTTATTTGGCTTCAACTGTAAATTATTTGCTATATTATTTTGGATATTTATCCTGCTGCTTCATTAGAGATCAAATAGCAGAGGCTTAAATTGCATATTTCCTTTTTGGTAAAAATATGGACTGAAGGCAATCCAGAAGTGCAGACAATTCTCCTTCTATCATAATACCCCCAGTTGTCTCAAAATTAATGAACCCATACCCATGTTCCAAACTTACCATCAGTAAGAAGAGGAAAAGAAATGAAATCTAAGGAGCCTCCTTCAAACACATGGCTATGAACTTGCAAACAGCATTCATCTTCTTATTCCAATGAACAACAGTTGATCAAAGGTCACACCTGGCTACAAGGGAAGCAGGAAAAAAAAAAGAGAGAGAGAGAATACTTCACCCTATAAGGTAAAAAGGGGAGGACATGTGCCTAACTAAAACTTGAGGAATCCATTACAAAGATTAAAAAATAGAAGAGTGAATCCTGGGGGCAGGAGCAATCCTTTCAGTTTTGAAATGAAAATATTTCATATAAATTCTAGACCACTGGCCTCTTTTCTAGAATCAGAAAAATCTGAAATCTCAAGGGCCAAATTCCTTTGGAACAATCTGGATATTAACTGTTCCTTTTAGAGAGAAACTTTTGTCACAGTCCCCATTAGCCCCTCACAAGCATCTTACATTCTGTCTCCATTTTTCATGAATCACATTTTCCCAGTCCATGTGGGCATTTCAGTTTGCACCTAACATGTCTGGGTAGCTAGGGGCAGCACCTTTTGTACAGTCTCTGTGTGTCAAGTGATTTCCTTACATTATCCCATTTCATCCTCATAAAAATTTTGCAAAGCAGCTCTCCTTATAAGAATATACAGTACAGCTGAGTAAACTGAAAGGCTCAGAGATATTGAACACCTTGCTAATTTTATCTAGTAAATGATAGATAAACCAGTGTAAATTCCATTTTATTTGCTTCAAATGTCAGAGTTGAGAAGTGGGTGACAGGGTGCATCCAGAGAGAAAATGTTCAATTTACCATTTCCTTCTGCATCGTCCAGGGCATCTTAAATGCTGACTCTTCTTACAACACAACTAGTTTGAGACATTAATGCAGGCAATCTCAAGACATCATGTGGAGTGACTTGAACCTGCTTGGAGCAGAAGTCATGGTGGGTCCCTGAGTCTAATCCAGCAGTCACCTCTGGCTGGTGGATCTCTCTCCTTTCTGGTACTCCCCTTCTCCTAGTATCTCCCTGCCATTTTTACCCTCTAGCTACTTCCCTCTGACCTTTTGGATGCCCGGGGCCAAATCCAACATCTTCCATGAGATCATTTCCTACCAGGAAAGGCTGCCTCCTTTAGTTACCCCTGGCTCTTTCCAGCCCTTCGTATCTTATCACTGACCCTAGGAAACATGTTCACATACACTTCTCTCATCTCTCACACTATATAGCAAGGCTGAAACCTTGAGACTAATGCCCAGTACAGAGCGAATCCTCAGCAAATCTACAATGACTGATTAAAGATGTCAAGTTAGATATTTCTAATTTTTTAAAAGCAAAATCAAATATTAAAAAATTTATGTTCTTGGTTAATTGCATCTCATTTATATCCTTCTAAGTTGTCATTTCTCCTTTTCCTCTGTTAACCTCATGGGTGCAGTGAGGTTAGAAACAATGTAAAAGGGATAAAGAAGCATTTAAATCAAATCTTTCCTTTTGGCTCTCTTTCCACATTTCATTCTACAAACATCACTGAGCATGTTCTTTGTTCCAAATCTTGAAAGAGGAACTAGAAACACAAAGATGGATAGGACATGATTACACCCTCAAGCAGATCTCATTCTAGTATCATCTAGGAGGACACAAGCAAACAAAAATTACATTTTAGGGCAAATGTGGGTGAGGGGGAGGGATTCTGTTAGAAGTCTGGAACATATAATAGACTATCAAAACTAAGTGATAAGAAGATAATTTCTCTGTTCCTCAATTTTCTCATACCACAAAGCAAAAAAAGCTGTTAGGCAATCCAATGCAGCCAAGAATAGAACTCACAAGATACCATTACGGAAATTTTTTGTTTGTTCATCCGCCAGTCTTGACAATCTTTTTTAATCTTTATAGTTCCTACTCCTATTTATCAAAATACAGCGACTCATACCTATCTAACAATTAGTAATAAAATTAATTGGAATACATTTTTCTAACTCTTCTTTTTTTAATCAATTGCTCACTGTTTAACACACAAGATCACTTTACATGAGAGATAACTGGAAGTAAATGCTCTATTTTTAAATATAATTTAGAGATAATAAAATTGTTAGCTTGAAGAATAGGGAACCAATCAGCAGTAGGCGCTCCCTTAACGGCTGCGAGTTCTGACAGGGTTGCATCAGGGAGGTTTGTGGCAAAACAGAGTAGGGGGTAAAGTAAGATGAACTCTAAGTCATCTGTTTTCCAATACGTCGAGCTAGGGGTGATCATGCATTTGATGCCTTTTCTATTTCCTCACGTCCTAAAGTATGGTCAATTAGTATGTTTGATTTACAAAGGAGGAAACTAAAGGCATCTGTATTTAAAAAAAAAAAAACTATGCTAAATAACATGATCATTATTCAGACATCCTCCTTCAAAAATGGCAGGATTAGAAATGGGCAAGAAATTATTCTGAGGAAAAATCCCACTGTTTTTCCTCTGAAAATGTGGAATGAGAAGAAAACCCAGAGGAAAATGCCTGAGCAAATACAGAACAATCTTCCCCACGGCAGGGTCCAATTCAGCAGGAAAGCAAGCAGCCTAATCACGCCAGACTTGTCGGGAGAGCACAAGTGCAGACCTACCCCACTTAGAACTGACTCAGGGGAGAAGAAAAACATGGGGCTCTTGGGTGCCAATTATGTATTGTTGGAAACTGAAAACTGACGATGGTATGCACTCATAAATCCAAGAGCATGAGTCAATTCTGACGAGCATAACAAGCCCTGGCTAACTACTTTAAGAAACTTTCTACTTTCCTTTTAGCTACAATACTGGGTACTGTTAATTATCCTGTGACTCACTCAAAGAGCATTTGGGCCAAGTTTTATTATTTCCCCCTTCAATAATCTAAGAAGTTTGGTTGTAGTAGTTGAGAGCTTGTCACTGATACGGGCATAATGCAGAAAGAAATTTACAAATAACTGAGCAGTTGGAAGGGAGATGCCTGAGTTCTAATCCTCCCTTTTATATAGGAAAACTCAGAGACTGAACAAAGCTATCAAGTAATGATCTGACCTGTCAAGCATAACAAGCTATGCAACACTTCTCACTGGGACTATTGAGGGGTTGTAATTACTGCTCTCAAAGGCAGCAGGCTAACCCTTCCAAATCCTGCTCATATCCAAGAGGTCATGTGTCAGTGGTAGCTCTGTCTTTCCAAGGGATGCCATGTCATCAGTACTGACACATGGAGGCAGAGTTCCCCTCATCTGATTTGTAGCCAGGAGGAAACAGACCTCTAATCTTACTCCATCCTCAGCATCAGCTCTTTCAATCAGCAGGCTCCCACTGAACACATAGCGTGTGTCAAATAATCTGAAATCAGTCCATCTCTTCCTTACAATAATCTACATGCTACTGTCACAGAATCACAGAAACAAAGCTGTAATCAAGTATGATTGCTATCCTAGAAGTAGATACATGGAGTCACAAGGAATAAAGAGACGGAGAGTAACACAAAGGTTTGGGAACTGGGGACAGTGAGGGGGCAGGGCAGACTTCTCCAACCAACACGATTCATGTCTGAATCTGACACTGAAGGGTAAGTCACAGTTTTCCTTGTAAGTCTGTGCTTTGCTCATCTGTAAGGTCCTCGGAGCAGGACTAGATTTTATACAGAGCTGAATTCACAGCAACTAGCAGTTTACCTAAGCTACTTACATTTTTAAAAATATTTATTTATTTATTTATTTATTTGAAAGGCAGGTATACAGAAAGGAGAAGAGTCAGAGAAGAAGATCTTCTGTCCGAAGGTTCACTCCACAAGCGGCCACAGTGGCAACAGTGGAGCCAATCTGAAGCCAGGAGCCTCTTCTGGGTCTCCCAAGGGTTTAGGCCATCCTTGATGGCTTTCCCAGGACACAAGCAGGGAGCTGGATGGGAAGTGGGGTCATCAGAATTAGAACTGGCGCCCGTAGGGGATCCCAGCGTATTAAAGGTGAGGACTTTAGCCGCTAGGCTATTGCACTGGGCCCCCTAATCTACTTATTAAGGGAAGGAGAGAACAAGGAAGCAAGGGAGATAGAAAGGTATTTCACACTTGTGAAGAAGGTGTATGACAGACAGTTTTTGGTTTGCCCCATCTCTCTTCTGTAGAATCTGCTGATTGATCTTGCCCACAAACTTCGTGTCACAACTATATTATATTTTAACTTTGGACTGCTTAAATCTGGTGTGTGAATACAGATGGCTGGCCCAGCAATGGGTTATTCACCCAAAATATATCAGAGTTCCTTCTTTGGAATTTTGAATTACAGTCCACAAAGACAGCCTTATCCTCCCTGCACAGTTGAATCAATCACTTACAAATTTAGAAGGTCCATGTGTTCTAATTTGTGGACAGGTGAAAAGGGAAAGCAGTTCACAGAGTAAAGAATGACCTAGGCACACAGAGAAAAGGCAGGGATGAGAGAGGAAATACAAGCTGTCTCTCCATTGCCTCCCAGGTCCTGATTCCTGATGACCAATTACATTCCTGACTTTGCATCCTTTATTTCCCCATTCCTCTTTCCAGTAAGTTTTCTCTTTTCTACTGAAACAAAACTTACAATTTTCTGATATACAGAACCAAAAGCATATAATCTAATGACAAGTGAAGATTGACTGGAAGAAATTCCACAGGCTTAACATTAACGGAAACCCTGAGGATGGAAAGCGCTTGGTTGTTTGAAGAATGCGAAGATAAATGTATTCTTCCTTTAGTTACAACAAAGGAGTAGGGGATTTAGATGCTGGAAAACATCCCAAGTAAAAGGAAGCCAGTCATGTTGAAAACAGGTCCATTTTTTCTCTAAAAACATTTGCAATGTGCCTAGGAATCATAATCAGAAAACCTAAGGAAAGACATTTAAGTGCTGTCTGGCAAAGGGGTATAAATGAACACCTTCCAGAGACAAGCATGACTCCACAGACTTTGGAAACAGGTTTAAAAGACTGGAAAGGCTCAGTAAGAATACAGAATGGATATAAGAATAGAAGAGAGTGATGTACTGAAATACAACAATTTTTGACTCAATTACTGTGAGGTGCAACGATCACAAGGCTGGAACACGTGAAATCTGCAAGTATAGGATATTTTACGATCTGACAATAGTATCCCAGTGCATACTGATTAGACTTACACATTCTAAAAATCATTACTTCATTGTCTATATAAACGTTAATATTTCCACCTTACCTCCTCAATCACACCGGAAATCATTAAAGAAACCTCTGATACATTTTCAGCCCTTGGTCTGCTGTTACAATTTCAGGTACCACGGTTCAGGAAAACAAACATCCTAATGATCTTCTACCCACTCATACCATAAAAACACAATTTGGCCTCACTTCTAGAAATTTTTTTTTGAAAGTCAGATATCAAAAAGGAGAGACAGAGGAAGATCTTTTGTCTACAAGTGGCCGAAACAGCTGAAGCTCAGCTGATGCAAAGTCAGGAGCCTCTTTTGGGTCTCTTACACGGGTGCAGGGTCCCAAGGCTTTGGGCCGTCCTTGACAGCTTTCCCAGGCCACAAACATGGAGCTGGATGGGAAGTGGGGTCATCAGGATTAGAACTGGCGCCCATAGGGGATCCCTGTATGTGCAAGGCGAGGACTTTTATTCACTAGGCTGCCACACTGGGCCCACTTATATCACACATTGAACAATGTGTAGGCTACAGTTCGTTAGCATTACAAATAGACTTACAAAATGAAAGTTCCCTTGTAAACTACTGGGCTTCAAGGTTCTTTTAACTTGCTTGCTTCCCCAGTACAATTAAAATATAATATGATTTTCCATAATAGCACTCTCACACCCTCCCAGGAATACAATTATTGTTATGTGATGAGTTTGCCCTATATTGAATTTAAGATCTTTGGCAAACATGATTCCAAATCACAGCTCTGGGAAGTTTCTCAAGGAAGTCAAGAGTAGAAGTTGCTTTTTGCCGCATCAACACAGGATGTGAAGTGAATCAAGCAAGTCCCTCCTGGTTTTAATAATTCACTGCTGGGTGTTATCTGCGTCCATGTGAGGAGCCCGGGTATTGAGCAAGCACTCAACACCATCCCAGGCACATAAATAAACCATCTCTCTCAGCCCAGGAGGCAGTTATTGATCTGGGCTGTGATCTTTCCTTACCTGGCTTTTCTGAGGGGTTCTAAAATACCTCACCTTAAGGAAATTAAAAACCCAAACACTTCACTTTTTTTTTGTCCTTTGACCAACAGCAACAAAAAATCAACCTTGCACAAAGTAAATTCTGAAAGATATATTTGCATTTACTGTGACAGTAAAAAAAATATGATCCAGTATCTTATCTGAAAACTAAAAGGCTAAAGTAAACACTCACATGTGGTTTTTTGTCCATTTTTGATCCGTGGACAATCAGATGCTAAATTACATCACAAAAATCTTACAAGTCAAAATTCAAGGGATCATTGAGATGAACAGCATAGGCCTGTCACTCTCCACATACTCATGTCGTTTGGGTACACAATTTGTAATACAGACTCTGGTCTTCGCTCCTACTGGATATGTGACTGCAGGAATATACATACTATTATGCCTTATGTCTTAAGTCTTCAGTATCAACATCGTCCAGGGACCAATGATTATCCACCTCCCAAGCATTTCCAACCCACCACCAAGGTTACTAGTGGTGATTTCTAACTTTTCATATGCTGTTTTGTGGTCAGGATCCTGTGAAATGTATAGAGAACGCATCTTAGCAGATGCTGGATGAATTCCCTTCTTAAAAAACAGACACAAGATCAAACCGCTCTCTTACTACCCCCAGATACTCTGAATTCTTCCTTCAGGCCTTCTTAAGGAGAATGTGATGTTTGGACAATACCCCACACAGACATGACCAACAAGAAAGGCCAGAAGCGCCTGCGTCTTTGGAAATGGATGTACTACTGAACTAATCATGTAAGTTAAATCACAATCTCTTCCATACTTCTTATTTAGTAACCAATGTATATTCTTACAATATAAAACTTGCTGACCAACTGACACATACACATACATAAGACAGGAGGGTCATATTGAAGTCTCTATGGTTCCTTGTCCTATAAAAGTTTTGAAGTAATTTTTATAACCATATGTATCAGCCTCAGAGTCACTGCCCTTGCTGAAGACTCCCCTACAAAGGAGCAACACCCTTTGCCAACCTCAGAATTCACTGAGGAGGACATTGAGAAAATGGGGGATACAGAATTCAAAACACCTGCTATAAAACTTCTTATCAACAACAAGAAGCACATAAAGCTGGTATTCGAGGAATCCAAGGAATATGTCACACAGGAAATGAATGAAATGAAAGCTGATATATCAGAAATGAAGAATACAGTGGAGCAAATTAAAAGTACAGTGGAGAGTCTCCAAAATAGAATGAAGCAAGCAGAAAAAAGAATATCAAAATTAGAAGATATTTCCTGTCACCATGGGGGAACAAACAAAAAGCTGGAAGCAGAGCTGGATCAGGTCAAAAAACATATTCAAGAACTGAAAGACACTATTCAAAGGCCAAGCATAAGAGTTATGGAAATCCCAGAAGGTGCAGAAAGAGAAATTGGGATTAAAGGTGTATTCAATGAAATAATAAGGGAAAATTTTGCTAATCTAGAGAAAGAATTGGGAATCAAGTTCCTGGAGGGTCACAGAACTCCCAACAGGCTTGATCAAAAGTGATCTTCACCAAGACACATGATCATCAAGTTTTCTTCAATCGAACATAAGAAAAAGATCCTTAAATGTGCACATGAAAAAAATCACCTGACATGTAAAGGAATGCCAATTAAACTCACAGGATACTTCTAGCAGGAAACTCTACAGACTAGAAGAGAATGGAGCAACATATTACAGATTCTAAAAGCAAAAACTTTTCGGCCCAGGATAACATACCCAGGCGGCAACAATTTTCTGAGACAAAGGAAAGTTTTGCTGGGTATTCCTTGAAGGTCCGAGAAAAACTGGCAAAAGCGGCTGCGTTTTAAAACCTTTTCTTCGCTGCTCCTATCCCCGTTCGTCAAGCTTTCCTACCCACTTCTTCGCCACCCTTCCTCCCGTGTTCCACCACCCTTCTTCCCAATTCTTACCGTTCCTGTATTCCCCCCATTCCCCACGTAAGGGCCACCAGAATGTCACGAACCAAAAAGACCTTTATTGCCGAAAGCGAGCTGCTTAAATATAGTTCTTCCACCAATCACTTCTGCACGTGGTCCAGGGGGCGCTATCTGATAGGCCAGCAATCGCAGCCAGGGAGAATTAGTCTATCCTTGTGACTTCCTGCCTGCCTCCTGGCGGGAACAAGTCCCGCCTCCTGGCACTTGGCCAGCCGCCATCTTGAAGCCCCTCATCCGTGTGGGGACGGCTGCTCCCCACAGAAAATGAAACAAAATTCTTCCACGTAAAGTTACAAGAATGTGCCTTTTCCAAGCCTGCCCTACAAATGATACTTAGATGTTCTCTTGAAAGACAAAACGAATAGTGCCCACCAAAACCAAAGGTAAATGTGAAGAACATCCCAGTAAAATAACAGCAGAAGACTAAATCAATGAACAACCCATTGCTAAAATGACAGAACCAAATTACCACTTATTTGTATTAACCCTGAATGTAACCGGCTTAAATGCATGAATCAAACA
The DNA here is from genome assembly GCF_030435755.1 of Ochotona princeps. Lineage (NCBI taxonomy): Eukaryota > Metazoa > Chordata > Mammalia > Lagomorpha > Ochotonidae > Ochotona > Ochotona princeps. The sequence goes on from NC_080835.1 coordinate 79,956,953, forward strand.
TCATAGATTAGTAAACTGGATTTAAAAAACCATCCATTTGTTGTCTACAGGAGACACATTTCACCGGCAACGATCAGCGGAAATTATATCTCATGAATTTTGATTTTTTTGTTAGGTTCATCTCTTCAAAACACTTCCTTTTGATTAAACTCTTCAATGACTCATAGATCATACAGTAAATAGCATCATTTTCTTCAAGAAGGTTCTTGATTTTCTTTTTCATTTCTTCAGCAACACAGTAGTTATTCAGTAGCATGTTATTTAACTTCATGGTGTTAATTTCTTTTTGTTGTTGTTGATTTTGTTTTGTGGCTTTTCATTTAAGGGGATGTATAGTAACTGTTTAATGGAGACTACATATCTAGTGGCATCTTATTTAATTTCATGACACTGTAAATTTCTATTTTTCTTCCTGTTGTTGATTTTGTATTGTGGCTTTTCATTTAAGAGGATGTATAGTAACTGTATAATGGAAACTATCATATCCAGATGTGAGGATAAAATGCAGTATGCATCTCTTCTTCTAGACAAAAATAGACTCCCAATGAAACTGTTTGCTATATCTTGACAATAGGATGCTGGACTCTCTGCCAGTGTCCATACCCACAATGATGGACATATGATTGTGTATGAAGAACTACACTATAATTATTATATATTGGAACTCAGTGTGGGAGGAGGGAAATGGGGAGGGGTAAGGGAAATTCCATGATCTATGGAACTGTATCATAAAATGATAATAATAAAAATAAATAAAAGTTTAAAAAATAAAACAAAAATAGTGAAAATGCAAAAAAAAGAAGAAGAAGAAGGTAGAGTCTTTGCCTTAACAATGACAGAGTAAGACGCTGGCAAGCAATGACCATGTCTTAATAAAAAGGAAAAAAAAAAACTCATGTGCCCAGGCATGTGATAAGTGCACTGCTTTTTTTTTTTTAAGATTTATTTATTTTTATTGCAAAGTCAGATATACAGAAAGGAGGGGTTTGGAAAAAGCAGTGGAAGATGAACCTGCCATTCACATGAATGGCAAGGTAAAGCTCCTGGCTCCTGGCTCTTAGCTTCTGCCTGGCTCAGCCCTAGCCATTGTGGAGTGAACAAACAGATGAAAGATTCTCTCTCTCTCTCTCTCAAATAAATAAATCAATTTATTTTTTAAAAATTTGGAAGAATTCAATGTGGACCAGAATTCATTGGGTCCTGGGCATTCTTTATGGGGCTACTTCTGATTACTAATTCAATGTCAATACTCATGAATGGTCTGCTCAGGTTTTCTGTCTTGATAGTTAAATTTTGGCATTTTATATTTAGCTAGAAATTTATTAATTGCTTATAGATTATCCTTTTTTCATAATGCTCTTCATAATAACTCCTAGAGCTCCTTAGTATTTCTGTGGTTTTAATGTCTCCTTTTCTTCATTTCTAATGTTATTTAATTCAGTCTTCTCTTCTATCTTGATAAATCTAGCTAAAGATTTATTGACTGCTTATCTGTAAAAAAATCTTCATTTAATTGATCTTTTATATTATGTTTTTAGTTCCTGTTTCATTTATTTCTGCATCTTTGGATGCTATTGTGTGATACTCCCACTGCTCCCCCGCCCCAGCCCTGCCAACATCTTCTCCCTCTGTAGTGAATGGCAGCAGGAATAGTACAGGGTGCTTGTACTATCTAACAAATGAAGGGCAGGCCCATTAAGACTGAAGATGATGCAGGCCAAAATATTCACCTGCCACTCTACTATGGCAGAGATTTCCACCTCATGTTACAGCAGGTCTACAGGATCTATCTGATGTTGGGTCTGAATCTGCAGGTACTGGTCTGGGAGAAGGGGACTCTGGGCTCCATCTGGTATTGGGATTCACTGCAGCATAACTGGCACTCTGCTTCAAGGCAAAAGCCCTGATGTGACTTTTTTGCCCTGCCCTCCTGGGGTTAAAATTGTACTCCTAGCCCAAGACGTTCAAGTTTGGCAGTGGGGAGAGAAATGAGGGACGAAGGCAATCCTTTGGCAATGCAGCCAACGCTAACCTGAATTGTAGCCGAGTCTCATAGTCAGTGAGTGCATCCGGCACAGTCATGGGGCTGCATGCCAGGACAGCACCAGCCTGGAAGTGGTACAATACAAACAAGGTCTACCACTGGGGTACAGGTTTCCACTTAAATGGAGATCTAGTGGCTACGTCTATAAGCACCAAACTGGTTTTATCAGGTACTGGATTTCACATTAGCAGGCCCAAGGCTGAGGTTCAGGGCAAAGTTCAAAGCCCCCTACACACCCAACTTCCCAGCAGCTGTAGTACCATACCTCTACTAGAGCTCATGGGAGATGCAGTGGAGATGGTTCCTTGGCCACTTCATCAATCTAAAGACGCAGGATTGGGAGTAAGAAACAAAAGTCTTATCTGACTCTCAATATTTTAAAGAAGATTCATTTATTTTTATGGGAAAGGCAGATTTACAGAGAGGAGAGACAGAGAGAAAGATCTTCCATCTGCTGGTTCACACCCCAAATGACTGCAATGGCCAGAGCAGAGCCAATCTGAATACAGAAGCTAGGATCCAGGAACCAATAGCCTCTTCTGGGTCTCCCCCGTGGGTGCAGGGTCCCAAGGCTTTGGGCCGTCTTCTTTTGCTTTCCTAGGTCACAAGCAGGGAGCTGGATGTAAAGTAGAGCAGCCAGGACATGAACCCATATGCCCAATGGGATACCTGCACTTGGAGGTGGAGCCAATGCACCAGCCCCTGATTTTCAGTTTTATAACAGTGGGCCTGGCATGAGAAATCTAAGGATTGGCATTTGAGTCTAATGCCCTTTACTTTTCACTACTTGGAGCTGGGGTAGGGATAGCACAGGCAACGCTCTCCTTCCTACATTCTTCAGTGAGACTTTCCTTATTATAGTATAAACCACACAGCGTTTACACGCTTCCCTTTGTTGCTTGGAAGGTGGTTTGGTGTATGAATAACTGTTCCAATCAGGGTCTCTGTGGAAAGACAATCTACTCAGCCACTATCTTGTTCTACCCTCCAGTTATAACTCTAAATGAGGAATAAGCAAGGCACAGAAAGAAATAAAAGGACAGTAGAACCTAAATGCGTATGGAATACACTGTAAGGCAAACAACCATAACTTAACAAGTCAGCTGCAGGCCGACCTTCCATGGACCGGTTTCTCTCTGTATTTAGTCATATGGCCTGTGCAGCAGTTCAACACAATCCCTGGTCTCAGCAGCCCCTTTGTTCAAGTTCAAAAACAGGTCACCTGGTAATTGTCTTCAAAGTCCTAGATATTAGATATACTTGCAGCTCAGGTCTGTTTTTAATTCCTGCCTGCTTTAAGTTGTTTCCAAGGACATTCAATTGCCTCTAAAGATGCTATATTGGATTGTCCTTCCAATGTAGAGATACTGAAACTGGAAGCTGCAGGTGACAGACTATAGATAGAACTATACAAGAAAAATGATCCTGGGGCCAGTGGTATCATGTAGCAGGTTTAGCCATGACTGGTACCATCACTAGCTACACTGCATTGTCAGTTTAAATGTTGGCTTCCCTTCCTCTAATCCAGCTCCTTCTAATGCACTGGGAAGATAGCCAAAGATGGTCTCCCTGTGGTAGACTTCTAAATTCAGGTAGTCCAGACAAAAATGTTGTAACCACTTGGGAAGTGCGCCACCAACTAGGAGCATTCTCCTCCTGTTCTCCTTCCTAACCCAATCCTCCACTCCTTCCCATCACCTTTGCCTTCCAAATACATAAATAAGTATGGAAAGAAAGAAGGAAAGAGGGAGTAGAGGAACGAGAAAGAAATAGCTCAACTGCAGAATGATGTACCCACAATTATTCAGTGTCTAAAGAACAGCAAATAAATATACCTTTATATATCTTAAGTTAAAAGAGCTTTTCTAGAGAAACTGATTAATCATATTTTACACTTTCAATTTTAATCAGTTTTTTCACTTAACCTATCAACCACCAGGAAAGATCACACAGGATTAAAGAGGTCTTCATATTCGGGACTGGATCCCAGCCAGGAGCAGCAAGCCTCCCTCTGTCAGAGAACACCAACACCTTCACAAGGTGCTTATGTCTAGACCTGAAGGCCTACAACAATTCCATTATTAAACCATGTCAATTATGAAACCAAACTGAGGTTTGAAAATGATTATTAGAAGGAGGAATTGATAAATAGTAACAGAATAAAGACGCGGAGATCCTGCCAAAATCTGTCTGAAGCAGTCTCCTAAAGGAGACTAAACCAATTCACTTACAGCTAGAGCTTGTTCTACAGGAGTTCATTAGAGAAGATAACTGTTACCCCGCCCTGCTTGGAAGACATAATCACCTGTCTCCTAGTCCAAAGCATGCATTCTGAAACTTACATTTAGTTTTTTTCTTGTCAACTCTGAAAGAGACTGATACCTCTTACTGTTCGATCTGGTTGTTTTTTCTGGATCTCCCTAAGTGACTCAATCAGCAAACACACATAAATATTTGCTTAACACTGACAGTGTACCTGGCACTGTACTAGCCATCAGAGACAGGGCAGAGAACTAAATAGACACAATCTGTTTCTTAAAATACCCTTATCTTAGAGCTCATGTTGTAGCACCTTGGACTTATCCACTGTTTATGATGCTGCCACCCTATATTAGAATGCCATTTCAAGTCCTGACTGCTCTACTTCCTAACCAGCTCCCTACTGATAGGAAAGCAGTGAATGATGACCCAAGTACTTGGACACCTGCTATTCACAATGGAGACCCTAACAGAGTTCCTAGTTCCTGGCCTCACTCTGGACCAGCCCTGTCTGTTGCAGCCATTTGGGGATTAAATCAGTGGATGGAAGATCTCTTTTTCTTTGTCATTGTTTCTCCCTCTCTGTCACTCTGCTGTTCAAATAACCTCCTCCCCAACCCACCCCCCAAAAAAACCCTAAACATGAAGGTAAAGGCATTAAAAATGTATTAAGAAAGGTTTTTAATGTTGTAAAACAAATCCACAGGTCAGGCCGTGACTAGAGTGAAGCAAGTGAGGCATGGCAGTGCAGAATTCCTGAACTCTCAAGTTCCCATTCAGCACCTGTAATTCCACAGCCCAGTCCTTTGGCTGTTGGCGGAGTCCCCCTTCTTCTTCTTGTCTAACTTTAGCTTTGCTGCAGCCACGCTTCCAGAGACTTGTTTCTTGCATTCATTCACAGCCCACTATAAATAAATATCTGAGCCTTTTTGCCATGTGTGCATGCTATATCTTGGCATGGTTTACACCTAGGAAGTAGTTTTAAAGATTTGTTTAACTATAAATGTTTTAGCCTTACTACTTCTCAGCAAGAAATGACTATTTTGTTTTTCAGCTAATAAATTAGCAAGCAAACCTGAGAGTTATAAATAACTCTTAATCTGGGGAGTAGACAGGTTCATCAACTACAGATGCCTAAACTCATATTAGTGTTAAGGTACTATGAAAAATGTCTTGCTGAAATAATGTACTGAGAAACAGGATACGGCAGTCGTAAAAAGGTTAGTGGTAATGATCGGAGTCCACTGTCAAGGTCTGACATTTAGCTGTTGAATTAAAAAACAGGATGTAATCCCTATTACTAATAGGCAGATACCTAATAGAATGATGCATGGATGACTACACACAGGGAGACAAGCAGAGCACTGGAACTGTTCACAGGCTGGTGCAGTGAGCAGACAGGAGCCTGAGGGGAAGACTGCATCCTCTCCAAATTCACGCGCTGAGTGAACATGTCCAGCCACATGGGAATAGAGCCTGATAAAATGACTTTTGGTAATCAGGATTTAGTGCAAGTGGACACAGGAAATAAGAAGCCAACAGTCAGACTGCATTGGGAACACAATCCTTACCACTCAGATTTTCCTGGGTTCTCCTGGAAATGGAGCCATTTCCCTTTTAGTGATCCTTGGATTTGGTGTCAAAAAGAGACCTTCCTTTCTACCATGTGAGGACACAGCAAGAAAGCTGTGGGGAAAAACCATTCTGCACAGCTCCCAGTGTGCTGTTAGACCTCTCAGCCTCCATGGCTGGGGAGGGGCAAAGCTCTGCCATTTTCAAGCTACTCAGTTTATAGTTGAGTATTTTTTGAGAGCAGTCCAAAGGGACCGAGCATGATGACTAAAGAAGAAAAACCTGAGCTAAGAGAGAAAGACAGAGAATCTTCCACTCACTGATTTATTCCTCAAATAGCCACAAATGCCAGGGTTGGTCCAGACTGAAGCCAGAGGCTGAAACTCCATCTGGATCTCCCATGTGGGGACTGGGGGGCCAAGGACTTCATCCATCTTATGCTGCCTTCCCTGGCATATTAGCAACAATTTGAACGGGAAGTACAGAAGCCGGAACTCGAACCTGCACCAACATGGCTGTTAGTGTTGCAGGCAGCAGCTTAACATACTGTGCAACAACACTAGCCCCACTGAACTGGGTTTTAACGTAAGACTAACGTTAAGCATGAGTGAAAGCGAGAAAAATGCAACCCAGGGAGAGGGGACCTCAGAACTGTTAAATTTCTCCAGATTCAAAGATTACAAGATTAGTTCTGCTAATAAAGAGTTGAACAAAAGTACAAGAAAAAATAAGAAACAGAAACCAATCCCTACATGAGGATAGTCGGACCTCATTTACAGCACTCGGGAATCAACACAATTCTTGGTGTTTTCAGTTTTGCTGGGTTGTCCTACAAGTGGATCCATTTCCTTTCTTCCAGTGACCCATCAAATAGATGATAAGGCCTCTCTCTCTCTCTTAGTCTCACTTTTTCTCTCTTTTACCCATACACGCACTCACTCACTCGCTATCACTCTCTTCTCTCTCTGCTGTTTTCCTATATCCATCCACTACTCTTTCTAGCCACATTTCCTGTGGTTTCTCTCTTCATGCTGATTATCATCACAGAGCTTCTGCCAACCACATTGTTCCTGAACATTTTGGCTTCTTTCCAGACTACTGTCTGCTGATTTTCTGTTCAATGCATTCAAGTTCTCTACAAGAGGGAATGTGTTGGTCAGGCCCCATCCAGCATTTGGGCAGCCCTGTTGAACACCATTTTTATGCCAAGCCACCTCTGCTGTGTGCTCAGTGAGGTCATACAGTTCAGAGCACACTGAGCTATATGTAAATGGATTGGTTCAGAAGCAATGTCTTCAATGCCCACTGCAAATGTACTGAAGTAGGTAAAGCAGTACTGCCAGTAAATGCAAGCTCTTAGCCATGCTGGAAAGTAAAGGTGGAACTGGTAATGCCGAGTGATGACACTGCTCCAGGTCCGAGAGGGGTCTGTGTTCAGGTTTAAAATGTAGCTAGCTCCAGCTGCACATACACTAAAACGGAATGACACAGAGAGCATTAGCACGGCCCCTGAGCAAGAGTGACACACAAATTCATGAAGTGTTCCATATTTTAATTCCTTACTTTGTGAAATTCATATCTCTGTTTGCAAGAATAATTTTTAAAACAACTAAAGACAATATTAGTTGGATGACAATAAAATCAATAGGATCTGAGAAAATTTCTAAAAAGATGCATCAGGAATGAATTTCAATCTATGACCTCACATTTAGAAGAATGTCACTTTCTGCACATGTAAAGGTTCTTTGAAAATCCATGGGATAAGATTCTGATGGGATGGACAAATAAGGAAGTTAGTATTCACCTCCTCCTCTATGGAGAAGACTCAAAGTAGCCACAGGTGGTGACTGAATCCTAGTCCCATGGTCAGCGGGAGTCTTTGTTCTCAGGGACACGGTAAGCAGAGCCCATCTGCAGGAATGAATACCACTATACGCAGGCCACCTTAGCTACAGAGGAATCTGGTCATCAGAGACCAGCAGCTCAGCAAGGAAAATTCAGGATCCCACTGTTCCAGAGTGGTGTGCCCTCGCCCAACCCTCAGAGCACAGGCCGTGGAAGTGCAACACCATCTTAGCAAAGAAGCTAACATCAGAAGCTATAGGTACTAGCAGACAACAGTCCTTGCAAATCTCTTCCCAAGGACCAGGCAAACATTCCTGCATTCTAGCAAGGAAGATTGTGCCCCATAGGTCCAATTGAACCCAAAAGAGCAATAGTGAGTACAGCACCTTAACCCACATGGTGCTCTGCCTCTCAGAGGACAGCACGAACAGGGCAGCTGGAATATCCACCTCTAAGACACCGGAAGTAAGAGACCTGCCCTGCTAGATTTGGAGATTTTACTCCTCCTCATTGCCTCCACTCCATGGCCACTTGAAGCATTGGAGGTTGCTGTCAGAATTTGTGCACACCAGGACGCAGCGTCCCTCCCGGTTGGCCTCTGGAGGGTCAAGGCTCCCTGGGTATCAGGGTTAGTTCTTGCATTAGAGTCTGACACACACAACATGGAATGTGCACATGGACAGTGTGCTCATCTGGGAGGATGATGTGCCCAGGACTCTCCCAGCCCCACCTAGCATGCTGTGTGCTTACTCAGAGCTTTGAACTAGACTTTCCATGCCCCCACGAAAGGCAGCATGCACAGCTTCACCTAAGGCTTTGGCCTGGGCCTTCTATGCCATACATAATCTATTGTATCATTCAGTTGCTGGAGTCTCTGACACAATTTCTGTGTTCTTTCCAAACCCATTGAAGGATCACAGCTCCAGCTGCCACCATGGAAGCTGCCAAGTTTCTAGCATGACCCCTGAAGGCCAGTGCATGGCTGCTTACCTGCGGCTGCAGCCTGGTGCTCCTGCACCTCACCCAGCACAGCAAGAAGACTACGGAAAATGGCCTGAGACTGCTGGTTCTGCTGTCCCAGAGGCAGAGACACTGGCACAGATCCAGATACTCTCTCAGGCAGAATCTGTGGGACTCGGCTCCTCCATCAAGCATTAGTGAGACTCTTGGGGCTCTGAAGTCACAAGCATCCAGGAGTCTATAAGACGATCCCACTCCTGAGCCACAGCCAATCTTGCAAACCTAGCTCCTGACATGGACACTGGTTGAGAGTTTTGTGCCAGGCCTATTTTAGCAGAATCACCTACTCCCAACACCTGGAAAGCTCCTGATTACAGTTCCTAATTCAGGGAACAGTTGGGGACCTACATGACAAGCACTCTACCAATAGTACTAAGCTACAAGAGCACTCTGGATCTCTACTATTAGTACTGCCAACTATAGTAAATAAAGCTATTTACTATAACATTACACTATGTGGGCCTAGTAGCACTAAAGTCAGAGTGCTCACCAAACCAATTCATAGATGTACATCTTCAGAAAAAAAGCCTTTAATTAGCAAAAACTATCCTATAAGAGATAGACAATAGATCCTCTAACACACAAAAAAAATATTCCAGTACAGGAACACAAGACATATGAAAAAGTAAGGCAAGATGATGCCACATTAAGGAACACAGTAATGTGTAGGTATCAGCCCACTACAGCAAAAGAGTTCAATAAAATGACACAGAAAGAATTCAAATAAATTTCTGTAAGGTTATTCAAGGAGATACAAGAGAATTAAAACAAGCAGTTAAAGAAAATAAGGAAATCAGTGCATGACACAAATGAAAAAAAGAGATGGAAACACTGAAAAAAAGATTAAACAGGAATTACAAGTGAAGAACTCATTAATTCAAATAAAAATATGCTAGAAAGCTTAACAACAGGCTAGATAGAGCAGAAGAAAGAACATCTGATCTTGAAGATAGGTCTTTTGAAATATCTCCATCAGACAAAACAAAAAGAATAAACTATTAAAATGAATGAAAAGAGTGTTCTGGAATCTCAAGGAAACCATGAATTCAAATAGTATTTGGGTTTTGAGATTTTCTAACAAAATGGGAAAGAAGAGCACCTAAGAAAACCTATTCAAACAAATAATGGCAGAAAATGTAGCCCATTTGGAGAAAAACCTGAATATCCATTTACAGGAAATTCCTAGGACTCCAAATAGATAGCAATAGAAAAGACCTTCACAACAATACAATATAGTTAAACTTTCAAAGGCAAAACACAAAAACTGCACTCAGAAATTTGCAAGAGAAAAGCATTAGGTTACTTTCAGAAGCACTCCCAATAGAACAGCAGCATATTTCTCAATGGAAAGCTTACAAAGTAGAGAGAGTCAGCACAAGTTCTGAAAGAAAACACAAATGCAGAACTTTCCCAGTAAACTCTTTCTAAGTGAAGGTATGCAAAACACACAGATAAGCAAACACTGAAACAATTCATTACCACCTAACCAACCTTTACAAATGATGAAGAGGTACTGCATACAGAAAGAGATAAGTAACCTGCACCAAGACTGCATGAAAGTACGAAAGTCACTACGAAAAACAAACAAAATTATTCAAAATAAATGAAATGAATTTTAAAGGAAAATTGGCAATACCAAATCACTGCTTACCAATAACATTCTTGAATATAAAGGGATACATTCCCAAATAAAAAGATACACACTGACTGACTAGACTTGAAAAAAATAAAGCCCTCTATCCTGAACACAAAAAAACATAATTCAGCAACAAAGATATACACAGAATGAAACTGAATGAATGGGAGAAGATATTCTATACAATTAGAAATCAAAAGTAAGCAATAATAAATGAATCCCAAAACCATAGAAAGATAGAACAGAAAATACTTGCCAATATCCCACATAAAAATTGATGGAAACTCCTCAACAAAATACTAATAAACCACGTCCAACAGCACACTAAGGAAATCATCACCTTGACCAAGTGGTATTTATCCAAAGGAGTCAGAGATAGTTTAACACATGCAAAACAATAAAGGTAATATATCAGATATCACAATGAAGGGTAAAAATCATATGGTTGTTTCAGGAGAAGGGAAAGCATCTGACAAAATACAATATCTTTGAGGTCAGTGTGATGGTTCAACTGGTTAATCTTCCACCTGCAAGTGCCAGTATTCCATATGGCCTCAAGTTCTAGCTGTTCCGCTTCCCAACCAGCAATCTGCTCATGGCCTAGCAAGGCAGCAGAAGATGGCAGAAAGCCTTGCAAACCTGCACCCATACGGGAGACCTGGAAAAGGCTCCTGGTTCCTGGCTCCTTACCAGTTTAGCTCTGGCCATTGCCATTTGGGAAGTGAACCAGCACTTAAGATCTCTCTCTTTCTCTCTCCCTCTCTCTCTCTCTGTTTTTTTCTCTCCTTCTTTCTGCAAATACGCCTTTTCAATAAAAATAAGTAAATAATTTAAAAAATAAAACATCTTTTCATGATTAAAAAAACCCATATAATAGTTACAGAAAGAACATACTTCAACACAATATGCTGTATATGGTAAGTTCTCAGCCAATGCCATATTGAGTGGAGAAAAGCTGCAAGCAGACGAGAATGCCCACTCTCCCCACTCATTCTTGTTCAGTGCAACTGTTAAAATTTTGGCCAGAGTCATTAGACAAGGAAAAAAATGTACAGAAATTGGAAAGGAGGAAGTGAAATTATTCCTGTTCACAAACGACATGATTCTACAAACAGAGAAACAGAAGACTCACCAAGAAATAGTTAGAATTGATAACAGAATTCAAGAAATTTTCAGGATACAAAATCAACACATACGATCAGTAGCAATTTGTATGGCAATAATGATCTGACCGAGAAGGAACTTTTAAGAACAAACTGAATCACAGTGGCTACACACACACATGCACACGTATGTGTGCATAAGCAAAATACAACCTCAGATAAATTTAATCAAGACCTCTACAATGAAAATTAAAGGAATCATGAAAGAAATCAAGACACAAACATGTACAAATGAAAACACCTCCCTTGTTCATAGATTAGAAGAATTATTATTTTCAAAATGTCCATATTATCCAAAACAATTTGTAGATTCAACACAATTCCTATCAAAACACCTCAACATTCTTTATAACATTAGGAAAAAAATACCAAAATTCATATGGAAACACAAAAGATCTTGAATAGCCAAAGTAATTTTCAAAATAAAAACAAAGCTGGGGGCTTCTCAATAACAGATTTCTAGACATACTATAGGATTTATAATCAAAACAGCATGTTACTGGCATTAAAATAGACGCATAGAACAGTGGATCAGAATAGAAACCCAAGAATTAGATCCATGCATCTAGAACAAACTCATCTTTCACAAATGTGCTAAAAACATTCCTTGGAGAAAGTATAGCTACTCCAGTAAATGCTGTAAGAAAAACTGAATTTCTACATGCAGAAGTTTAAAACAAGATCGCTACTTTTTACTTTATACAAAATTCAACTCAGATCAAGGACCTAAATGTAAGATCTGAAACCATAGAACTACTAGAGGAAAACACCAAGGAAACACTACAAGATATTGGCATAGACAATGATTTCTTGGATAAGACTCCAAAAACACAAAGAACAAAAGCAAAAATGAGATTATATCAGAAAACAAGAAGCTTCTTCACAGAAAGGAAATAATTAACAAATAAACAGATTACAGACAGAATGGGAGAAAATGGCTGTCAGCTCATTCTGTTGAAGTATCAAGATCCATAATATATAAGGAAGTCAAGAAATTCAATAGCTATAAAGCAAACAATGCAATTAAAAATAGCCATTTTCAAAGAAGAAAAAAAAATGATGGATGAACAACACTTTGGAACATGCTCAATATGGTTAACTCTGTGGGAAAAGCAAACGAAAGCCACAGTAAGATGTCATCTCACTTCAGTGAATAACTCTTACCATTTAGGCAAAAAAGTGACAAGTGCTGGCAAGACTATAGAGAAAAACATACCCTCAAATACTATTGGTAGGACTATAAATCAGTATAGCATTGTAGAAAACAAGATGGAGATTTCTCAAAAACCAAAAATAGATCCACAATATGATCCAGCTATCCTACTTCTAGGAATAAATCCAAAGAAAATAAAGCCATCTTATGAACAAGATACTGTTTTCCATTTTCCCATGTTCATTGTAGTCCAATTCAAATATCAAAGATAAGGAATCAACCGAGATGCCTATAATTGATGACTGCAAAAAGAAAATGTGCTATAGAATGCAAACACACTGGCTCAACTGGTTAACCCTCCACCTTTCAGTGTTGACATTCCACATGGGTGCCAGTTCATGTCCTGACTGCTCCATTTCCCATGGCCCAAAGCATTGAGACCCTGTGCCCACATGGGAGACTATGAAGAAGTTCCTGGCTCCTGGCTCACTCCTGGCTCTGAATTGGCTCAGCTCTGGTCATTGTGGCCTTTTGGGGAGCGGAGCAGCAGACAGAAGATCTTTCTCTTAGCTCTCCTTCTCTCTGTAAATCTGCCTTTCCAATAAAAGTAAGTAAATCTTAAAAAGGAAAATGTTGCATATATGCACAGTGAAGTATTATTCAACCATAAAAAGAAAGAAATCCTGACATTTTCAACAATGAACTGTAAATTGTGATGCTAAAGGAATTAAACCAGACACAAAAAGCCAAATGTCATGCTTTCTCCACTATACTGATGTTAGTATATTTATATTAAGACATATGGATGCCATATTAGTTGTTATATAGATACGTATAAAAGTAGCCATCACTGAATTATAACTCCTATATAAAAATAGACTCTTTTTCCTCACTTTATGATCTTTGTCATGAACCTCATATTATAATAGTAATATCCGTGACTTCAAGGTAGTAGTAGATGCCTGTATATATATTTTATAAGAATTGAATATGGTAAAATGTTAAAAACCTACATGTGCTGATTGAAACCTTCTATTTCTCCATACTATTTGAAATATTTCAAAACAATAAAAAGGCCAAAACTATTCTGAAAATCTTTCAAGTTTATTTTCAGAGAACACATTTTGCAGTATCTTCATAAAGTATCTCAAAAGTATCTTCATACTTTAAATCAACCTCAATCCAATGCTGAGGCCACCTTGAACATGATGACAGATAGTTGCATGTGTAGTAATTGGGAGTTTGTCCCTTAGGGCTGTGTGAAGACCGCAGTTTTCCACAGGGAAGTAAATCAAAGCTCCCCACTTGGATCATTTATCCATATAGTGAATCACAGAAACCTCAGGGTTTGCTGCTGCCACCACTGCTTTTGTCCCATGTGAAAGACACAGGAGCCCTCGCCATGTCTGGGACCAGCTGGGGTCTGGTCGAACTTCCCCCTGGCCACTGAGCGGACTTTCACTTCTGAAGCAGGGGGTACTCTTTGGGAAAGAGACAGGATTTGAAGGCAAACTCGTGCTTTTCTTGTGGCTGAAGGCGCTTTCAAACCCAAACCCAAACCCCGATCATTGAGGAGTAATGGAGCCAGAAAAGCAGATGGGCTCCCAAATCTCAAACCCTGCCCTCTACACACGGTGCCCGCCACTCAGTGCTTCCTCCACGCTCCTCTGTCAGCTGCATTCAGTTACGAAACAGAACCAGGGTTTTTCTTGGATCTATCTGCCCTGCTAGAGAATTCATTTAGGAAACAGACTGGCTAAACATAATGAATCACACGATAACACTTCTAAAAGGAAGTGACTGAGAGTGAGAGCTGGGTTTGGGGAAGGAGCTGGAATCTACGACAGGGCAGACAGCATCACTTGACAAGAAAAATTGCGAACTGTGGCTGAGATGAAAATCCATCACAGACAGCAATGAAAGGGAGAAGCAGCAGAGAATGACTGGCCGGGGGGAGCTGGGAGGAATCAAAGAGACAAGAGCATGTCTATTTGGACTGACATGGCAGAAAAGGAAACATCAGGTTTTCAACTGGGGTGTTAAAGCAAAGAGAAAAATGGAATCCCTGGCCAAAAGTTGCAGAAAAATGACTATATTAAGAATGTATTTTCCCCTTAAGAAAGAGAAAAATCATGCAGGGACACAGAGAAAAGCCTGGCAGAAACAAGGTAACAATGAGTCCCCAACACCACAGCCTTTTCCTTTCACACCAGGGAGGCCACGGTTGGAGCATCTGAGAACCCATCTGTGAACAACCAGAAAGATCCATGGAGACAATAAAAAAGATCAGTGGTTGCCAGGGGTTCATGGGAAGGAAGGATGCAGAGGTGGAGCACAGGGGATGTACAGGAAAGTGAAATTAGTCCATGTGACACTCTGAAGGTGGATTCATGTCACTCCACTTTGTTGAGATTCATAGAATTACAACACCGAGAGTCAACCTAATGTAAACCACAGACTTTGGCTGGTAATGATATATCAGTGTCGGTTCAGCAACCAGAGTGTACCACTCTGGCAAGTGATATCCATGGGGACAGCTGCAAGTAAGTTGAATAGGGAGAAAACAGGAAATTTATCCCTTAAGCTCAGTTTTATTTCAAAAAGTTTATTAGTTATAAAAAAAAGAAAAGCAAGGTCATAGTGTGAGCAACTCACCAGCATGCCTCCATGTGATGCTCTCTGTCAGCAGGCATTTACATCTTAGCCAGCCCCAGGGCTGCTCCCAAAGCTGCCACTCTAACACTACACAGTACTGCACAGGTAACAGACCACTTTCAGATCCCTCTTCTGGTGGTTATCCTGATGTCACTGAGTCCCTTGGCTGGTGTCGGACAAAGCCAGGCCTCAGGTAGTACCAGGTCTTTGAACTCAGGTGTGTGTTCCTTCCACCATGTTGTCTTCATAGGTCACTCACAGGTGTATTCTGTTGGCCAGCCTGAAGCCCACTACTACACCTCCTTTTCCCAGGTCTCCCTGAACCACCAGGTTATACTTTCCTTTCCTTGCTAAGATGCCACCCAACCCTGAAACTGACAACTGCCATGAAAACCACACATACCTTTCCTCCTGTTCCCTCTGCCTTTGTTCACAAATGTGTCCAGATGGACCAGCCTCCACCTCACTCATATCAACCCACAGTTTCTGCCCTTGGCTCTTCAGAGCCATGCCTCTGCCACACAGTCTCCTATGGGAAAACTACAATAGCAGCATCATTATTAAACATTGGAAACATCAGTAGATCCTAGACATTTATATACATTTTTTATAGACCTTTCCTGCTTTTCAACTTAGCATGGGTATATTGAGTATCTCCATTTTCAAATGAGAAAATTGTGGCTGAGGAGATTGCCTCCAGTTAGTATTTAGAGAACTCAGCACTCAATTCCTGTTAGTCTTCCAGAGTCCTGTTCCATTGGCTCTGACATTCCATCCTTAGTGTTCTCTTAAGTAAAACACTACTCATCTGAACCCACTTGCCTTACAACACTATTTAGTGAATTTGTCCTCTCTTTAGGCTCACTTTTCACATTGAGTCAGTCTTCAGCCTCCTCCCCACAACAGACCATGCAGGTCATTGGCCTACGCCTTCCCTTAGGATTCCCCAACAGCCCCTCCTCTCTGATGTTCTCTACCGTCAGACTTAAAGACTTCTAACACACCTTTAACAATATTTCTAATTGCTTGGCCGCTGAGATTTCTCACAAACACAGTGGCCCTCATTTCTACTCAGCCACATTTACCTGAGGGATCTAGGGATACTGCAGGCAGCATAATTTCTACCAACAGCCGCAAAGCATAGCAGCATTTCTGTCAGTTCTTATTGTCCCCATCCTTGATCCTTGAGTCCACCTCTCTAGCCTCTTCTGATCTCTTTCCTCTCCAGTGCCAGCTTTCCAATTAATCACCTCCTCCCAGACTCCATTTACCCACATCTCAGTCACTTTAATAACACATTCATTACTATCCTAGAATTCCATTTACAACCATTCTGCAGCTAAATAATACCCTCTCTTTGCTTAGTCTTAATTCCAAATATAGTACCTCACTTTAGACAGGGAATTGTACTTTTACTGGGACAATTACAACAATCTAACACAAATTCTCTCAGCTTGCCTAGCTCTCCTATAAGTATCTCCAGGACTTCCTTTTACTCTCAGATCTGAGAATCATCTCCTCCTGTGTCAAGACTAATAATTTCATCTGTTCTTGATCTTGGTGCACTCTCTTCCAGAATCTTGTTTCCCCTAAAGCTCATCTCTTCCCTCTATTTCCAACCCGTCTCTAGCTTTACCTTTTCTGACTCCTTGTACTGTGGTCCTAACCTAGCAACCTCCCCATGTTCATCAGTGCTTCTGGCAAGGCCTGTCAGGTTTTCAAGAGTCAATACTGAACACTATGAGACAAGAACTATGTTTAGTGTTGGGAAACAGAAATCAAGAAACTTGCACTCCTTTAAAAATTTTTTTGGATGATTTTTACATAGTTGATCAGGGTGGGGATGATCAAGGATTAGGGAAAAGTGGGTGAGACCATCATTTTCAAATTTTCTTTTTCTTCTTCCTGTATCTGGGGGAAGAAGGAGGCAAGAGGAGAAGCTGCACTCAGCCTCTCAACCACCCCAGCACTCAGGGATAGGGAATGGCCTCCCGATAAAAGCCCAGAATCCTGATGTGGAGCATGCTTAAATGGTATCAGTGGTTCTGAAATTCTGTCGATTTCATTGGTCCAAGTATGAGAAAATTCTTTCAAGGTCCATTGACTGACATAGTCCACCTTACAATCTCCATTTGCCAGATACTTGCTGTCAACACTTGGCTGGGGTAGAGGACCGACACATTCTGCCCCCCTTCCTCTACTATGGTACCAGATATCTCCTGCAGAACCCACTGGGCTGTCATATCCTTCATGTGCATCTGGGCATGCCATCCACTGCTCTGTCTTTTCCACTGAGGAAGCCCAGTTCTGACACATGCACTACACAATCAGTCCACCCATCCTGCAGTTCTCCCCATGGTAAGAGTTCTGCGTCCAGTGGCTCATTTGGGGGGGATCCCCAGAGAAATCTTGTCTGAGGTGATCTCAGACCTGACTTGTTTGTGCTTACCCATACGTGGTCTGGCTTAGTCTATCTCCCACATCAGCCTATGCACACACTGATAATTAAGATTGCTGAGTCAGTTTTGTCTCAAGCCCCATTTCTTACACAAACCAATGGATGCTGCAGCCCAGACCCATCCAGCCCACTACAAACTTGTCCCTCATATACACCAGTGGGAGCTGCAGCCTAGTCTGAACAACCACTCAAACCACCCCCCCCAGGCCCACCCTTAGCCTTGGTTCTCGCGCTTGCCAGTATTTGCAGCAGACTGGTCCAGTCTGTCCCACATGCCATTCAGCTGTCATACGTATCAATGGGTGAAACTTCCACTCTTAAGGAGCTCATTTCAGTAGCAGAAATGGATAAATAAAGAGTTGGATGAAAAGCACAGGATAATCAGAATATTAGTACCAGAGCATCTATTCCAGACTGAGTTGAAACTACATTTTTCAGACTCTTACCATGAAAGCTCCAGGTTCTTTCCTAACCCATTCCCTCACTTCTTCATTTCCAGATTATGGCAACATTCTGTCAAATGGCCCAACGGTTTCAAATCATCATCAGTCCCAACCTTCATATTAATCCAAGGGCAAACAACACTTCATAACAAACACCTCAATGGTAAATATTATTCAGCAACTCCAAAATGCAAGAATGGCATATCTAATTTTGACAATAGAGCTCAGTACTTGCAAATAGTTTTCAATATTGATACCATTTATTTAGTATTTGCTCTGTTGCTTCCCATTACATGTTATATTTCCATTTGCATATGACTCATTCCCTTTACTAAACTGTAATTCCCTTGAGGGAAATGCTACATATGCAGAAGTTTTCTTTTTCTATTGAGTCATGCCGTGTCTCAGTTCCTCAACAACTTAAAAAAACATTAAAGGCAAGAAATAAATCAAGAGAAGTATTTGCAGTATCTATGGCAGATACATGGAGAGTTCTTATAAACCCAAAAGAAAATGAAGGAAAACAACAATAAAAAATGGTCAATGAATATAAACAGGCATTTTTTGAAAATAATTTAATTATTAATTGGATTTAATTAATCATATTAAGTGAGTGCAAAATTGTGGTGCAGCAGAATAATCTCAACCTGCAACACAGGCACTGTGTCCATTCAGGGAGTGAACCATGGATGAAAGACATTTCCCTCTCGCTCTGTCCTTCCTTCTCTCTACCCTCTAAGTCTGCCCTGCAAATAAATAAATAAATAAATAAATAAATAAATAAATAAATTTAAAAAGGGAGAATGAAATTTTTATTCAAAATCCAAAATAATTTTTGATTTTTAATTTGTTAATCTCTTCTAGAAGACCAAACATATTGAATGTTTTCCATGTGCCAAGTACAAGGCTAACTATTGAGCATAAATTAATGTATTTTGCCCTTACAATAGCCCTAAAATTATTTACTGGTATTTTCTTAACAGCTAAACAAAAGCATTGGAACTACGTGCCCTCATATTTTGTTGATGGAAAACCTAAATGGTGTTACCATTCTGGGAGGTGATTTGACAATACTATTGGCTTTTTAAAATTTGTCATGTGTCTAGAAGAGTTATCTAAGCATATTATTTTCTTTAGAAATCCCCACAAAGTTTCTTCTATAAGGATGCTTAAGATTTATAATTGAAACTACAGAAAGATCTAATGGTATACTTTTATAAAGGAATACTTCTCATCTATTAAAATGATGATATATTTGGAATATCTTTATATTTTTTTTAATATCTTTATATTTTAATGCTATCAAAAAGAACAGATCGCCAAAGAGCAAGTACCAGATAATTTTGTTTTCATTAAAATATATAGTATGATTAAAATTGATGGAGTAGTTAGAAAGTAAATAAATAAGCTCTATACAGCTAGATAGCTAGGCGCAAGAGTGCCACTGGATTTTTTTTTTTTCAAAGATTTATTTTATTGGAAAGGCAGATGTATAGAGAGCAGGAGAGATAGAGAGGAAGATCTTCCGCCCGATGATTCACTCCCCAAGTGGCCACAACGGCCAGTGCTACGCCGATCTGAAGCCAGGAGTCAAGAAATTCTTCCCGGCTCTCCCATGTGGGTGCAGGATCCCAAGGCTTTGGCCCGTCCTTGGCTGCTTTCCCAGGCCACAAGCAGGAAGCTGGATGGGAAGTGGAGCCACCAGGACTAGAATTGGCACCCACATGGGTGTGCTCAAGGTGAGGACCTTAGCCACCACGCTATCGTGCTGGGCCCCTAGATTTGTTTTTAATAGTAAGAAAAGCATAATAGAGTAAAATTTCAGAATATTTTTCATTCTTTGTTCTTCTCTGTATGCTTCAAGTTTTCTGTTTCCAATTGTGACAGGAAATAAACCAACTTGCCAATTTCTGTTTGTGATTCCACAGTATAAAGCATGTCTCAGGCCTTTATAAGAGTAATATTTCTACCTGAACTTCATAGACAAGAACAGGGATCACAGCACCAGGGCAGACATACGCCAAGAGAAACAGTTAATATTTCCTACAATCCAGTCACAGAAAAGATCACTTCTTCCTCACAAATGCAATAAGAATACTCTCTGAACTCAACCGCTTCTTGCCAGAAGTCTAGACAATTGTCTTTTGCCATAAACCACTGAGTTTTCATTTAATGGCACGGCCAACAAATCCCTTACCTCAGCCCTACTACATCTTTTCTGATGAGCCAGTTGTCTCAGTCAAACTAATTCCTAAAAGTTTATAGAAACTCATTGAAGTAGCATTATGTCAACATGAGTTTATTAAAAAGATAAAGGATCATCTCACAGGATTCAAACGCAGGACTGAAAACTGACTATCTTCTACCACGTAGAAGACACCTCCACAGCACCCACAGCTTCAGGCTCCACTCCATAGACTGGCGAGAGAGAAGCCCACTGGCTCCATCCTTGCTGTCATTGCAAGGGCCAGTGCACAGGCTGCTGGGTGCAACTGTGAAACAGTTCATGCATGACAGCTGCTGCAGCAGAGCAAATCTACCAATACAATCTGCAGAGGTCCTCTCGGCACTGCCTCCTGGCTGTACAGCCACTTCATTACCAGGGAGGATCTCACAGGTTAGCATCTTGCAGCTCTTCAGCTATTTCAAGTCGATGAGGCTTGTCAACAATCTCAATGATAAGGACAGGAACCCACCTTCCCTCCTGCTTTCTGTCCCCCTTACTCAGCACAACACGTTGGATACTTTGACACTTATTATCTGATTGTCTCAGGGGAGTGTCAGCTTTTAACACAAGGTAATAACATGGTCTATAAGCCCTAAAACTAGCACTCAAGAGATGATGCCAAACAAACCAGAATCAGAAGCAAGAACGAGTCTTAAAAAGTCTTGAGTCTCTGTCTTACAGAGAAATTTAACATTTGACTGGCTCCCTGCTTATTCAGGAAAGGAAATGAGGATGGAGAGCTAGGGGAGAAGTATGATTTTCTCTTCATCAGCCAAGGTGAAAAGATAAGAGACTAGAAAGGGACTCCACTTTGCCAGCACAGATTTTCATGCTGGAAGCCTATTAAAAAGATGCTTATGTCTGTGAAATAAAATAGCAATGCTTACATGAGAAGGAAAACAGAATAGAATTTAGGCCCCCATCTCCTCAGGCCTAGCTGATATCAATCTCACACACTTTAAGAGGATGCTGTGTGGGATCTTGTTTTAATTGAATTTCTAATCTTCTATATTTTCTAATGAGCTTTGAGAGAAAATGGCTTCAGTGTTTAGGATATAGCCTCTGTTAGGATGATCTAAGACCTTTCTTCTTTTTGTATTGATATTTTTTGGGGAATAAAGATAAGGAGGAATTTAGGATGAATCCTGCCCACCTTTGGGAATTTCCCAGATTTCAACATTTGACAGGTTCTTGTCGAAGCTTTTTGTTCCAGTCTTCACAGACACATTGCAATAAAAAAAAGCACAAAGGCCTTCAGCAAAGCATCTCTCCCAGAAAGCTTGCTCCAGTTTAATGTGTTGCCCTTGATGATGCTTTAAAAAGGATGGACAAACCAAACAGTAGCCAGAGGTTAGCAAGCTGTAACCAGAGGCTGAAGGGCTCTGTAAGGCAGCAGTCATTCAACAAAGGTCACAGCACCTCAGGAATCCCCAATCCACGGCCTGAGCAGATGGACCGCAATGCCCAGATTCTTAGTCACATCTTCAAGGGAACAGAACTGTGAGTCTGCGCACATATTCTGTTAGACACAGGCTCAGGATAAAACACCCATCCACTTTCAGGAGAGTTCAGCTAGCTTTTTCTTTCTATATGCGTTCTGAATACTAAAGGTTTCTGTTTAGGTTACTGAGTTTGCATCTGCCTTTAAATCCCTATGTGCAGCTTAAATTTATACATGATCCATTTCTTCCTTTTGTTTTTCTTGTGCTCACTTTGGAGAAAGGCTTCAACTCATCTGTGAAAGGTAGAAGTCTTCCAATGATTCTTTCTTTCCAAACATAACTACTCTTATTTGTAGTTATTCGGCTTGCTTGTCAAAGATCTAGAACTGCTGGAAATACATGACAGGCAGAAACATGAAAAGGCAAGGGACATTTTTTGTTCTTATAAATACACAAGAAGTTGCTTGTCATTTGAGGGTGCTGGACTTCTGACTTTTCAAGAACTATACCAAAACCAATAGAATCCTTTGCTTCAGTCACAACTGCCATAAACTTCCCTATGCCACTTCTGGCCCCCTTGGAGGATCTACTATGTGCTGGTCACTGCCCAGAGGTAGGGAACAGAGAAAACATATCAAATGACTAAATGGATTCCTCAAGGGGTCTGAGCCTACAGCCTAAAGAATTTCACCACTCAGACCCAGTGTGATAGCCTAGTGGCTAAATCCTTGCCTTGCAAGCACTGAGATCCTATATGGGCACTGGTTCATGTCCTGGCTGTTCCACTTCCCATCCAGCTCACTGCTTGTGGCCTGGGAAAGCAATAGTGGATGGCCCAAAGCCTTGGGACCCTGCACCTGTATGGGAGACCAGGAAGAAGCTCCTAGCTCCTGGCTTCAGATCAGCTCAACTCTGGCCGTTACGGCTACTTGGGGAATGAACCAGCAGACAGAAGATCTTTATCTTTGTATCTCCTTCTCTCCGTATATCTGCCTTCCCAATCAAAATAAAAAACAAACCTTAAAAACAAAGAAAAGAATTTCATCACCTTGCATAGAAACATAGGAAAGCTAGTGATCATGCTGGTAAGTTGGGAGGAGTATGTTTGAGATGGATAAAGGGATGAAGATCTTCACAACAGAGCAAACAGCATAGGCAAAAAGGACAAAAAAAAATTTAAAAAAGAAAATGCTGTAGGTGATGAGGTCAGATCAAAAGGTACAGGAAGTAGTGAAAAAAGCAGGCAGAAACCCAGAGACCACCTCTTTGGATGGAGCTCTTCTAGGGACACCCCACCTGACTTCTTTATGTGCTGCACGTCCCTATGTTCATTCCCACGCACTGCTCATTTTCCAGGTTCTGCCAGTAAACTAGTTGTTGAACACCTGCAAGAGCACTTGCATCACTGCGGCAAGTTCTATTGGTGAGCTTGTCTTTAAGAATATAAGGTACTTGGGCCCGGCGCCATAGCGTAGTGGTTAAAGTCCTCTCCTTGCACACACCGGGATCCCATATCGGTGCCGGTTCTAATCCCGGCAGCTCCACTTCCCATCCAGCTCTCTGCTTGTGGCCTGAGAAAGCAGTCAAGGACGGCCCAAAGACTTGGGACCCTGCACCCGCGTGGGAGAGCCGGAAGAAACTCCTGGCTCCTGGCTTCAGATTGGCTCAGCTCCAGCTGTTGCGGTCACTTGAGGAGTGAAACATTGGACAGAAGATCTTTCTCTCTGTCTCTCCTCCTCTCTGTCTCTCCTCCATTCCAATAAAAATAAATAATAAAAAAAGAATATAAGGTACTCCTATGATTCAAGAGAGCTGGTGGCTTTTAGACAGGGTGGGAACAAAGTAATTACATAGCCATTGTCTGGGAAGGTTATCAATCAAAGGTATGACACTTATTTAACATAATTGTTTTTGCCTTTTCCAATAAATTGACTAAACACTGTGAGGGACAATCTGATCAAATCCATGTTGTGATTGATATCCTCAGCCTCAAATATTTCCTCAGGGTTTCACATAATTTTTACTTAGAACTAAGCCATGTCTGTGTTGTTAATGGCATCTCGATGCACACACACACACACACACACACACACTCCTTCAAAGTAGATTACAAGCTCCTTAAAAGCAGAAAATTGTTTTTAAATTCTTTTTAGCCATACTAATATGGCTAATAAAGGCTAATACTAACTAGTCATATTAATAAAGGCTAATCAATAATGCCAAACCCAGGGCTTTGTACACAGAACATACACAAAAATTAATTTTATTAATAACGACCTATAAGATTCTCTCTGACTTAGCCCTGCCTTCAAGCGTCGTGACCTCCACTCCCAGACCCACTCTTTGTACCTCACCTCTGCAGCGCATCACACAGTCTCACCAGATCTTCTAGGTGTTATGTGCTCCCCAGACATTGCACACACTGTATCTACTCCCATCTCTTTGGCTAGCTCTTGCTCACTTTTCAGGAATTAACTTCAACTCCTCATTTATGATCTTGTTGGACCTCCAAACCAGGTTAGCCATCCCCTCCAGGAGCTCCCTGGTGTACATGTATCAGTGCTTCCCTACAAACAACTGCCAGTTTAGCTTTCCAGAATCTTCACTAGATTAGGATATAGCTTGCTCGTGGTGGCATCTCCAGAAGTGAGCAAAATGTCTAGCACTTGGAAATCACACACATGTTTATGAAATGGATAAATACGTCGACAATGTGGCATATAAAATGCTAATCAGATACAGTCAAGTGAGGATATATAGATAAGACACAGATTTACTCACAGTTCCACAAATGGTGAGACCACTCATATCCTGGCACTTCAATCTTGTAACGTTTAAAATGCAGACATGTCAGAATGATCAAGTCAAGAAAGCACTTCATCAGAGGTAGAGACAGAGGCTTGGGACTGAGAAAGAGCACAGAGATAAAATTAAGAAATTTAATCTAGTTTTTAAGCTAGGTGTTGAATATATGGCATGTGATTAATTAATATGTCTTATGGAATGCACAAGGAGACTTCAGAAAGTTCAAGAAAATAGAATAAAAGGATAAGTTTATTGCACAATTTTTGGAATTTCAAATGTCAACCAAAATTGCAAATGGGGAACAAAGTGTAATAGTAATGTGCTAAACCCTTCAACCAGGTATAA
Source organism: Ochotona princeps (assembly GCF_030435755.1). Lineage (NCBI taxonomy): Eukaryota > Metazoa > Chordata > Mammalia > Lagomorpha > Ochotonidae > Ochotona > Ochotona princeps. Next base: position 79,982,020 of record NC_080835.1, read on the forward strand.
GAAAAAAGACACCAGTCTCTGCACCAAACCCTCTTCACATCTTGAAGAGATCGTTTTTCCTTCCTAGCCCCAAAGGTTACAGTGACCCTCAAGGTAAAACACCTTGAGCCTAGAAACACAATTTCTAATAGCTCAATATTGTTGCAGGGTGATTCTTTGTTCCAAGAAAACTGTGAAAAGCAGCATAGGGGAGCAGAGAAATAGTATCATTATATTGCTTTGTTAAATGACACCGATGTTGTACCTATTGTGGCCAGCACTGTAGTGTGTACTGAGGATAGTTAAGGCAAAAGCACACAGCACATGAGCCCAATTCAGAGGCAGACACGTAAGTCAAAGTGCAGCAGAAGCTGGAGTAGCCCAGGTGTGGGAATAGTTAACTCTAAGTCATAGGGAGGCAGGTAAATGGGGAATTAGAAAAGGCTTTCAAAGATGGAGGACAGGTGAAAAGTATCTCAAGGGCAGGAGACATGTGCAAACATGGAAGATATGGATGTGGTATCATGAAATGGCATATCAAGTAGATGTCATTTCTATCCTGCCACCAATTCCCACTACAATTATATGAAGGGCCTTCAAAAATTCATGGAAAATGAATATTTAGGGGAAAAATCTTGGCATAGATTTCAAACATTATTTTTTCATCAAAATAAACTGATAATTTAATTTCATTTTCTGACAAACAGCTTGAAGTATCTTGTCTGCATGGGAGTAAGAAGGGTGTTATTGGCACGCAAGGAATTTGGAGGTGTTCAGGGATATATCCACCCATCCTTAGCTGAGGGCTCTCAGGTGGCTAGTGGCTAGAATCATGGGTATACAGATCATATTTAAAATATTTAAAGTTTGCTCAGCAAGTTCTAACACCTAATTACATTTGACTGGATCAATATTAAAAGGTATTTTTTTTTTTTTTTTTGGTATCTCCTGTCACTCTGCAAGGTAAAGAGAAGAAAACAGGCTCAAAATTCCTGGGGAATTAAAAGCAAACCAATTTAAAGTTGGAAATTATTTTAAATATAGGGCCACACAAAACTGGATCATGGAGCATCCTCTGGAATTAAATCGTTAGGTCCCTCCTCTGAGAGACGTGACTCTGCAAGGATTTTCCTGGGTTCCTTCTTGCCCAAATCCTCATTCATCGGCATAATCACTGTCATTTTCCAAGAACCTTTTAAAAGAACCACAGAGCTATTCCTGCCAGATAGAAGCAAATGGCATCATTGCCACAATCCAGTCCGAATAAGGCTTTGTGAATTATTCAGTAGGTTGTGGGTGGGTTGAAAACTGATCATCTAAGTTTCCAGTGTTTCCTAATGAGGATGGCCAGCTGCAATTACTTGATTTGTCTTTCAAATAGCTGCTGCTTCTCTGGTTTCTTTTGGGACTCTCCCATTTCCATTCTGGAAAATAAGCCCTGCTGTAAGAGATCATAATTAGGTGTGATTTAAATGCTGCATAATTTGTACAGTGCTATGAAGTGCCAATGTGAAATCAAGGGAGTTTGGTCAAGAGCAAAAGTTTGTTTTGGAAGAAGACAAGGGGAGCAGGCGGCACCAGGCCATCTGCCTCAGAAGCGATAATTAGGATTCTGATTTTCCTCCGAACATTTTTAGAAAAAGCATTTGCAAGGGTTGCTGAAAAGTAGCATCAGCTCTGAGAAGGAGATAGGAAGAGATGCTAGGCTGAGAAAGTAGAGCTGTCCAAGTGAATCCACAGAAACCGACTCAATCTGACTGATGACAACCCAGAGAGGAGAGCTCCAAGCAGACAGCAGCCTTCAAAAGAGAAAGGGCAACCTTACTTCTGATGCACTGACTTCGTGTCCACGGATAAGGACCTTCCTTTGCAGGAAGTGGTGCTTCATGAGAAGATGCGTGGCCCAAGATGTTTCTGAGCATAGGATTATTTGCTTCCTTATCAGTCTCTAGCCATTGATCATGTAGCAATCTCTTAGAGCTTCTATCCACATATAGAGGATGTGGGTATACAACGTAACAACCAAAGTCTTAGAAAACAAGGAAAGAAAGCTACATGGATGAAAGCAAATGAAGAGAAAGAGAGAAAATGAGGCAGGCAAGGAGGCAGGCAAGGAGAAAGGGTGGGAGGCGTAGAAAAAGGGAAGAAAAAGTGCGAAGAGTACTTTGTTGAGCTATGTGCTACAGGAGGTATTGCTTAGTGATCATGCATACTGAATTAGGTCACTAAAGATGAGAGATGATTTCCATAAAATTATAATTTGAAGGTACCTGCTGTAAGTGATTTTTAATAAATATGCATATTCACAATTTAATACTTATGTTTTAATATTTTCTGCAATGTGAACTAAATTAGTCCATTTATTGCAATATTTGCCAGCAAATATTTTAATCACTATAATTATCATCATTTATCTATTAAAGGACAATTTCTACTTCATGTCATTATCCTTACACTGAAATATCACAATGCAAATTAGAAACTATATATAGGTAAATTAGTTTTCTCTCAGAATTTGGAATTGTCATGTGAAAACCTCCATCATACAGACTCAGTTGGGTCAGAAGAGTTTGAACTTATCTTATAATCTGGTATGAAGTGAAGCTTAATGGACAATATTGTCAAATAAAACCTCATGAATTCAGGTTTTATTAATGTGAAATTTAGCATGTTTATCTTTGCTATATCCATAAAAATATTTCCTAGAAAATCAGTATGATAGGGCCCGGCGGCGTGGCCTAGCGGCTAAAGTCCTCGCCTTGAATGCCCCGGGATCCCATATGGGCGCCGGTTCTAATCCCGGCAGCTCCACTTCCCATCCAGCTCCCTGCTTGTGGCCTGGGAAGGCAGTTGAGGACGGCCCAATGCATTGGGACACTGCACCCGCGTGGGAGACCCGGAAGAGGTTCCTGGTTCCCGGCATCGGATTGGCGCGCACCAGACCGTTGCGGCTCACTTGGGGAGTGAAACATCGGATGGAAGATCTTCCCCTCTGTCTCTCCTCCTTTCTGTATATCCGGCTTTCCAATAATAATAAAAATCTTTAAAAAAAAAAAAAAGAAAGAAAGAAAATCAGTATGATAAATTGTACCAAGAAAAGGTTTCTTAATGCCCTCTTTAAGATTCTCGATACTTTCAGAAGCAAGGATTTTTAAAAAATTTATGTTTACCAAGAACCTTATCTTCACTTTTTGAAGATGATGCTGAAAATAATGGTAGATTTACTCTAGTCCATTCATCTGCTGTGTCCCTCATTCGGTGTATGCAGAATTCCATGGAAGGAAACCCAAAGTGAAGCAGAATGAGCAGCAGGATTCAAGGACCCAAGAAACAAGTACAACATATTATGCTAAACAGAAAAGATCTATGTTACCTTCTGCAAGGAACCCTATCTGGCTCCTAAAGGAATGTCATCAATATCAGCCCCCACCCTAAGATCTCTGTCTACTTTTTCTAAAAGCCAGTTAAGAAAATGTTATGTCTGAGTTCCTATTTGGTTCATTTCTGGGATTTTCCTCCAAAACCAATACCCAAGTGAATTGGGCTTACTGGTCAGTTTGCCAGAAGAAAGCAAAATTCATTGTGCCTGGCACAGATACGCCTGCCTCCAGAAGGAAGGGAGAGCCACTACTGTGCGGAGGCTGTAGGAACAAGCCAAACAGGATGCTCCCTCAGACCTCACCAACAACATTGGGTCTTCCAGTTCTACTTTGGTCTGTGTCGCATTTAATTCAGTCTATAAGTATGAGTAACTCTCAGTATGGTATATTATTATGATTGTTTTACATCTATGTTACTATTAGTGGGCATTGTTCATCTTTAACTGTGCTTAATGGACAAATTCATCACAGTTAGGTTGGTGCAGAAAAAGAATTGCATATGTAGGTGTGAGTATTTTCTGTCCCTGGTTTCAGGCATTCACTGGGGGTCCCCAAACACGCCCTCTGGAGATAAGGGGGCACTATTGTAACAATGTCACTCTAGACAGAGGTACAAGCAAGTGATACTTACAAGTCCAGCCATGCAGCCCTTGGAAACCTACAGCAGTGGAGCAGAGCCATGCGTCTCCCTAACTATCCTAAACCCATGGTCTTGATCTTAGGCAAGAAAGTTGGCACATGTGCTCTGTAATTGCAGTTCAGTCAAGTGGAAAGAGCACTAGGCAGTGCTCAGCCTGCTGACCTTTTAATCAGCCATGAGGTACAGCTCCTCTAAACATTTTGAGTATGTTTCACACATAAAAGGAAGAGGATCAGCATGATGAATGCTAGTCCCTTTCAGCTCCACTGCTCCACGATGCTAACGAAACAGCACCTCAACAGGGACAGTGAGGTGAAGTTTTCTTACAGTCATGAACTGTATTCTTAAAAATGACATTATTTACTCTTGATTTAGGAAACAGCCAAACCCAACAAAAAGTTTCCAGAAAAGACTGAATCCACTGCAATTGCTTCCCATATACCCAGTACAAAACTAGACTACTCTCAGTTCATTTTGAGTGATTTTGAGAAATCTGACATGAGCAGCAATTTGGCGCTATCCTGAAAAGTCCTGTTCTCTCATTTGTTTTCTGTATGAGCAATTAACATTCATCTCAGTGAAAATATGAACAACAACTGGGTCATCATGTACCATTTCACTTTCATTTTCCATTCCATGTACCATTCCATTTCCGTGTCCTTGAGCATGAAAGACAGAAACAAGGGCTTTGGGCAGAAACTAGAAAACAGCAGAAGAGATCTTGATTGTGTTTCTAAATTCCAATTTCATTTTCAAGTGCAAAATGTACCCAGAAGCAAGACTCAGCAGAGCAACCTACAGCAAACATTCTTAATTACTTCTTTCCCAGCCTCCCTCAAACATTAGCAATCTGGAGGCCAGGTCTATAAAACTGCCTGGAAATCACTCCAAATTATTTTCTCATCTTTTATTTGGGAACTAGGCAGAGGTTATCTTGTAATAAGACTCCTCAAAATAATTATTCAACAGTGTGGTGCTTTTACCTCAGCAATCTTCTACAATCAATGAGATTTTAGAACCAAAATCTACACTGCTGCTTCCTTCGGGACTTAGAGACAGTGTTTTCTGTTTCTTTATCCTACACATCTAGATGGGATGGGTATTGCATTAATGTAAGTTCTTTAACAGCCAAAACACAAAACTCTCTATCTTACTATTTTTTAAGATTTACTTATTTTTATTGGAAAGGCAAATACACAGAGAAGAGAGAGAGAGAGCTTCCATCTATCAAATCACTCCCCAAGTGGCTGCAACAGCTGGAGCTGAGCCAATTCGAAGCCAGGAGCCTTTTTTGGGTCTCCCACGTGGATGCAGGGTCCCAAATCTTCGGACCATCCTCTACTGCTTTCCCAAGCCACAAGCAGGGAGATGGATTGGAAGTGAGGTTGCCAGGACACAAACCGGCACCCATATGGGATCCCAGCGTTTGCAAGGCAAGAACTTATGCCACTAGGCTACCGTGCTGGGCCCTATCTTATTATTTTAGCTATTACAAAGACATCTGCAGAATTTGTATTCCAATTTCCCAGCAGAAAAACTGGATGTCCTGAGGACAGGACCTTCTACAATTTATTCGCTAGGCAGTCATAGTCTCACTCACTCTTACACTTACTCATTTTATTCAGGCTGGCATCAATCAAATAGTCTTGATAATTTTTCAAATAACATTTACAATGCCCAAAATCCCAAGCTGATTTTAGTTAAAAGGTTCGTGCAAATCCAACTCAAAAGCAACCTTTGAAAATATAACAATTTATTCTCTCCAGGAGTGAGTGTGAGATTATCAGTAATAATAATAATAATAATTGCATAGAGGCAATGTCAAACATCATGTAGGGACAAAGAGAAGAGGCTGGAATGCAAGGATGCAGGATAAACAGTGGAGGTTAAGAGGCTAGAAGATAAACAAGGAGCAAAAAGGCCAAAGTGAGGTAATTTATGTTGGACAGAGGGATTTTTAAATTATTTTCCATTTCCATAAAATATCTTTAGGCCAAGATCACCAGTGAATGTTGTACTGATAACTGTTTTGATGTCACACTTGACAGAAGCTTTGCAAGAAATTCACACCGAATTAACCCATTGTCCTCCTCAGGCCCATGGACCACGCTGAACACCTACAGGCAGAAGTCTCTTCCAGATACAAGCTCCTCTAGAGGGACCAAAGAGGCAATTTTTGCAGCTTCAAGTGTTGCTATTCCCGGATTCCTGGCAAACAGTTCAGAGCTCCCTAAAGGCTGATCACCAACAACGGAATTCCAGCCTCCTGAGCTCTCTTCAGGACTTCCATTGTCTCCGGCAGCCTCACACATCTGCTCTTCCTATAATTGCTCAGGACAGGCAGGAGGCCATTACTGGAAGAGCAGATGTACCTGCTCTCCTGACTGAGGTCACATTTCCACACTGGTGAGCAGCAATGAGCAGAGACAAAGAGATGGATTCTCCTTGTATAAATAAGCATTAGAATCTGCTCTGAAGCTGTAAAGGTATAGTTGAGCTATTAGGTCCTCCTTAATTTGCCTGGAAAAGTTTGCTCCTGTGTAAGAATTACTCAGCAGACGGATTTTTTCTTTTAATGCCAAGCTTCTTTTAAATGACAGCATTCACACGGGAGCAACTCAGGACCTGGAATAGGATGAACTGTCCAATCCTTTATAGTTGTCATGAACATTTCCAGCACCATTGTATCAGTCTTAATTATTCTGAAATGCAATAGAGTTCTCTGGCATGCCATCCATATGCAACTCCATTGTTACTTTTAAATCTGACCCCAGAATTGCATTTGGCTTTGGTCAAGTGGCTTCTCTTGTCTGACACTGGCACCATCAGCAGTGTTGTCGGTGAAGGGCATGCCATGGAGTTTCCACCCTGATCATTTCCAATTCTACACTCCAGTTGTGCTACATGTGCAGCGGCTTTAGCAGCCCTACTCATCAAGTTTTCTCTTCTATTCTTTTCTTTTTGGTACTGTTTTTTAATTTCTTGCACACATATGCATTTGTAGTCAGATGTACGCATGTATCTTACCCCACATTTTGTTTTTTGGTTTTCTTCATTTCCTCTGACCCATCTCTCCCCTATGGCTTCCCCCATATCATGGCCACTTCCCCCAAACAGGACTCCTCACGGACCAGTGTGAGTCCTTTCACACTTTTCCTCTGTGCTCACCTAACAATATAAACACACATGTATACAAATGTGTACATATGCAGACATTCATGACTTACAATTTCTGACTTTCTGTCTTGCACTTGGAGTAAAACATTCAATAAATCACATGTTACACTCATGAGATTATTATAAAATAAAACTTGGTTTTAGATGATCATGAGCTAATACAGTGGTTCTCAGAATAGTAAAAGTAAGTTAAGCTATGCTATGATATTCAATGAGTTAGGTGCTTTAAATGCATTTTTGACACAATCTTTTCAACTTCTCGGGGGTTTACTGGTATATAACTTCACCATAAGTCAAGGAACATTTGCATAAGACAATACTGTTTCATAAAATCATACTTAAGTTTTAAGCACTTTAAAGTTATTATTAATTTATTTAATAGGCAGCATGTAAGGGGGTGGTATATAGCAAGATCTTCCATTCACTAGTTTACTCCCCAAAAGGCCACAAGAGCCAGGTCTGGGCCAGACAGAAAATAGGAACTCGGAATTCCATTTGTGTCTCTCTTACATTTGGCAGGTGCCAAAGCACCTGGAGCATCGCTCACTGCTCTCCCAGGTACATCATCTGGAAAGTGGCTCTGCAGCACATCCGCACAGCAAGCAGCAGCCTAACGTGCTGTGCCACTACGCTAGTCCTGCATCTTGCTTTTCTCACTATAAACCACCCCACGGAAATCTCTCCAAGTCAAGTAATGGAGTTCCATGTTTGCTGTGCTGTGGTTTTGTTCTGACTTCATAAGGTTATGAAAATCTGGATAAATCCATTCTGCTCCTGATAAGCCGCTTCCTATGTGTAAATTTCCATGAGAGAGAAAAGGAAGTCTCTCTTTTGCTCCAGAGAAAGAGAATGTGCGATGAAGAATTTACTCCCACACTGTAGAGGCCGCGAAGTCCCGAGATAAACAACTGACAAGTTGGAGACCAAGGATGGTGCACATTCTAGTCCAAAACCCAGAGGCTTAAGCTCCAACAAGTGAGAAGGCAAGCAGAGATGTCTCAGTTCGGAGTGGTCAGGCAGCAGGAGTTGCCTCTTGCTCGACAGGAAGTCAAGTTTTTCTTCTATTTAGACCTTCAAGTAATTGCATAGGCACAGTGTTTGCTTGGTTTTTTTTTTTTAAGATGCATTTGTCTATTTTGAAATCATCACAGTTTCAGAGAGTAAGAGACAGAGATCTTCCATCCACTGGCTCATTCTCCAACTGGCCACAACGGCCAGAGCAAGGCCAGGCCACAGTCAGGAGCCAGAAACTTCGTTTGGGCCTTCCCACATGGGTAATGGGGACACAGGCACTTGTATTTTTGCCCACTTCTTTTTCCCAGGCATTAGCAGGGAGCTGGATCAGAAGTGAAGTAGCTGGGACAATAAGTGCTGAACATTGCTGCTGTTACCCCAGTTCTGGCCCCAGCACTGTGCTTTATATAGTCTATTGGCTCAAATGCCCTCCAAAAATACTTACCCAATATTTTACTCAGAGGCACACCTATATAAGATTGGAACAATTATCTGGGGACCTTGTTGCTCAAAAATTAACCAACACAAGATTCTTACATTTGAGTGTTGTAGTTCTTAAGAATATTTTTAAGAACACTACCTCTTAAGAACTATACTCTTTTTTTAAAAAAAAAAAAAGATTTATTTTATTTTTATTGTAAAGTCAGAGAGGAGGAGAGACAGAGAAGATCTGTCCGGTGGCTCACTCCCCTAGCGGCTGCATTGGCTGGAGCTGAGCCAATCTGAAGCCAGGAGCCAGGAGCCTCTTCTGGGTCTCCCACGTGGGTGCAGGATCCCAAGGCCTTGGGCCGTCCTCGACTGCTTTCCCAGGCCACAAGCAGGGAGCTGGATGGCAAGCAGAGTGGCCAGGATAAGAACAGGAGCCCATATGGGATCCTGGCACATATAAGGCAAGGACTTTAACCGCCACTAAGCTACCACACCGGGCTCAAGAACTACAATCTTAAGAACTATACTCTTAAGGACACTGTTAGCACAGATGTGATGATATAATGCAGCATGCAACTCTACTTCCAGATCAAAGATGGACTCCCAATGAAACTGTTAAATATATCTTGACAATAGGATGCTGAACTCTGCCATTGTCCATGCCCACAATGATGGAATTATGACTGTTTATGAAGAATTATACTATTGTAATACTATAGGGAAAACCAGTGAGTGGGGAGGGGTTTGGGAGCGGAAACAAGGAAAATCCCAGAGCCTATCAAACTGTATCATAAAATAATAATAATAATAAAAATGAAAATGGAGAAAAATACAAAAAAGAATACTTTTAATCTCCTCAGACCAGTATAAGAAAATGCCATAAACTGGGTAACTTCTAAACACAAATTTGCTTCCCAACATTCTGAAAGCTATGAAGTCAAGACCAAATTAGGGGCAGGATTAGTATCAGGTGAGGGCCCTCCTCCTGCAGCACAGAAAGCACCTTCTCATTGAGTCCTCACATGGGGAAAGGGACAAGGCCACTGTGTGGCCTTTTTTTTTTTTTTTTAAAGATTTATTCATTTTATTACAGCCAGATATACACAGAGGAGGAGAGATAGAGAGGAAGATCTTCCATCCGATGATTCACTCCCCAAGTGAGCCGCAACGGGCCGGTACGCGCCGATCCGAAGCCGGGAACCTGGAACCTCTTCCAGGTCTCCCACATGGGTGGAGGGTCCCAGTGCTTGGGCTGTCCTCGACTGCTTTCCCAGGCCACAAGCACGGAGCTGGATGGGAAGTGGAGCTGCCGGGATTAGAACCGGCGCCCATATGGGATCCGGGGGCTTTCAAGGTGAGGACTTTAGCCGCTAGGCCACGCTGCCGGGCCCTGTGTGGCCTCTCTTAAGAGGGCACTGAATTCATTCATGAGGACAGAGCCCTCATGAGCTAATCACTTCTTAAAAGGCCCCACCTCCTAACTACCGTAACAGTAATGATTAGATGTTATGATTAGGTTTTAATATGAATTTGGCGAGCAAACATTCCGATCGCAGCAAAGCCCCAACAGTGAAAACATTACACAGAAGGAAGTGTGGAGGGATAATTTTAAAGTAACTGATGGTCTGCTTTCCACCAACACTCTTACATCTCTATAAGCACTGTGTAAGAGGTTTTTCCTCCACATCCTCACCGAAAACGAATGTTACAGCTTTTCAAAATGTTGGCCACTTCCAAAATAATTTATTGTCACTTTAAGATTTGAGTTGCCAAACATCAGTGACTTTAACATCTATTCATAATATTTTGGCAATCTGGAAACACCAATTATTCTGAAAATAGTCTCTGCATATTATCTGTTCATTTTTTCTACTAGGTGCCTTCTTGCTTTTTTGAGTTTGTAAGAATTGCTTATTTACTGGACAGTGTGGAACCAAAAAAATCCACACAACTCGGAAGAGCAACCAGGGAAAAAACAAAAGAAAGAGCAGGGGAGACGACTTTCCGCTCCTGACCTGCTGAGTCACCTCTGAGTGCAGACACTGAAAGCCGCCGACCGATCCAGAGACCGACCCGCAGACGCAGTGGCCGTGAGGACCAGCGGTGATTGGGACCCGCTGGCATCTGCTCACCCTGGTCACCAGGACCCTGAATCACCGGGACCCGCCGGCATCCGCCCACCCTGGTCGCCAAGCCCCGCCGGGACCTGCCCCAGCCTCAGCCTCCAGGTTCCAGCCGCCTGCACCCGCCGAGACCAGCAACGGACACAGCAGTCGCTGGGAGACACACCTGCGGCGAGAATTCCAACCAGAGGAAGAGGCAGACTGCAAGAACCTGAGGTTTGAGAGAGTTGGGTGGGGACAGTGGTGGGTTGGAGGCTTCGGGAGTTGGCCCCCCAGGGGCATGCACAAAGCCTGAACACAATTGGTGCTCCTCTCCCCGCCCCTCCCCCACCCCCAGACTCCTGCGTCTAGAGACACAGGGCGAGTGCCTTGAAATTGCCAAAACTGTGTCTGGGAGAAAGGCAAAAGGCACATTGGATATTCCCCCGTGCCTTTGCGGTCTGGCACTCAGCTGGGCGGTGCTATACCGCAGGAACCCAAGCACGCCATCTGGGCTGGGCAGTCCCGTGCTAGCGCTGGGGCGGCCGGGCCTGCACAGGAGGCGCTTCCAGAGAACACCTGGAACACCCCACGCCCTATAGTCCAGTGCTCCGAGCCCTGTGCGCACAGAGAGTGCCTTCACTCCCCCACGCCCTGTGGTAGCATACCTGTAGGGGACGAGCTGAGAGTGCGCTTTGAATCCACTGGGCCCTGGAAGTGGCGCCCTGAGGTCCAGTGTTCTGGAGACGCACCAAAAGTGCCTTGAAAATCCCCACACCCTGCTACTCCACGCCTGCAGACTCCGATCTCTACAGGATAGTGCTTGGAGACCCCTCAGCACACTGGTGCCTAGGTCTCTCAAAAAAGAAACACTAACACAATGGGAAGAAATACCAGAAAAGGTAATGATCCAGATGAGAGTGCCAACACCCTACCAATACAGGATCAAAAGCCAATGTCTATTTCGGAGATGCGAGATGAAGACATAGAAGATCTACCAGACAAGGAATTCAAAAAAATAATGTTAAAATATGTCAGAGACAATGAGAAGAATTGGGAGGACTTCAAGGAATTCAAGAACCACATAGCCTCAGAAATACAACAAATGAAAAGTAAAATCCTTGACTTAGAGCACAAAATTGAGAGCCTAACCAACAGAACAAATACAGCAGAAGAGAGGATCTCTGAAACAGAAGACACACAAAACGAACATACCCAGTTCATGAAACAGCTGGAGACAAGTCTGAACAAAGCCAATAAGACCATACAAGAAATGAAAGACAACCTCAGAAAATCAAATATTAGGATTATTGGCCTTCCTGAAGGAGCGGAAAAAGAGTCAGGAATGCAAATGGTGCTCGACGAAATTATACAGGAAAACTTTCAAAACACTTGGAACATGAACCCAGCCCAAATCCAGGACGGTCAGAGGACTCCCAGCAGATATGACCCAAAGCGATCTTCACCCAGACATATGGTGCTCAAGTTCCACTCCAACGAAGACAAAGAAAGAATCCTAAGACAAGTACGAAGCAGAGAAAAGATCACATACCGGGGAAAACCAATCAGGATCACTGCTGACTTCTCTGAAGAGACTTTACAAGCAAGAAGAGAATGGACAAAGATCTTCCAAATCCTGAATCAGAACAACTGTCAACCAAGAATATTGTACCCAGCAAAGATCTCATTCGTATTTGAGAACGAAATCAAATACTTCCACAGCAAAGAGAAATTAGAAGAATATGCCAGCACAAAACCAGCTCTACAAAATCTCCTTAGAAATGCACTAAATCCAGAAAAAAAGGAGGTGAATCATAAGCAAAGATGGCAAACAGGAAGATCTTCCCACTAAAGTCCACACAAGGAAGGGCAATTACACAGATATCAACACCCACAAAAACAAGTATGGCAGGGCAAAATCACAACCTCTCAATTTTAACTCTTAACACAAATGGCCTGAACTCACCAATCAAAAGGCATAGATTAACAGAATGGATTATCAAACAGCACCCAACTATCTGTTGCCTACAAGAGACACATCTAACCAGAAGAGATTCGAAGAAGCTGAAAGTGAAAGGTTGGAAACAAATATTTCATGCCAATGGACGAGAAAAAAAGGCTGGGGTAGCTGTCTTAATTTCAGATGATGTGGACTTCAATCTGACACACATCAAAAAGGACAGGGAAGGACATTATATATTGGTGAAGGGACTGATCCATCAGGAAGTAATTACCATTGTGAACATATATGCACCAAATTCAAACGCACCTAGCTACGTGAAGCAATTACTCACGGACTTAAGGGGAGACATAGATATGCACACAATAATAGTGGGTGATCTTAACACCCCACTAACAACTATAGACAGATCAACAAAACAAAAACTCAACAAAGAAACAACAGAGCTCATACAAACAATAGAACAACTGGACTTGGTTGACATCTATAGAATTTTTTACCCTAAAGCCACAGATTATACATTTTTTTCAGCAGTGCATGGCACCTTCTCCAGGATCGACCACATGATAGGACACAAAGCAAACCTAAATAACTTCAAAAAGATAGGAATCATACCATGTACCCTCTCAGACCACCATGGAATGAAGCTGGAAATCAGCAATTCAAAATGTCCCAGGAAATACAGAAACTCTTGGAGGCTGAACAATATGCTATTAAACGAACAATGGATCAGAGAAGAAATTAAAGATGAGATCAAAAAATTTATGGAAACCAATGAAAACTCTGACACAACATTCCAAAATTTGTGGGACACTGCCAAAGCAGTGCTACGGGGTAAACTCATCGCAATTGGAGCTCATGTCAAGGCCCAAGAGAGGCGCCAAATACAGGAACTAAACACACACCTCCAGGAATTGGAAAAACAACAGCAGAAGAGCCCCACACACAATAGGAAACAAGAAATCATCAAAACAAGGGAGGAAATCAACCAGATAGAAATAAAAAAAACCATACACAAAATCAATGAATCAAAAAGCTGGTTTTTTGAGAAGATAAACAAGATAGACACCCCACTGGCCCGACTGACAAGGAAAAAACAAGAGAAGGCAAGAATTACCAGCATCAAAGATGAAAAAGGCAACATAACAACAGACACCGCATCCATTAAGACCATAATTAGAAATTACTACAAAGCACTGTACTCCAACAAATCAGAAGATCACCAAGAAATGGAAAAGTTCTTAGACTTCTACCACCTGCCAAAACTTAGCCCAGAGGCAACAAACGACCTGAACAAACCCATAACTGAAGTAGAGATTGAATCAGTGATTAAAGACCTCCCAACAAAGAAAAGCCCAGGCCCAGACGGCTTCACTCCAGAATTCTACAAAACATTCCGAACAGAACTGACCCCAATCCTCTACAAACTCTTCAAAACAATAGAAGAAGAGGCAACCCTTCCAAACTCATTCTATGAAGCCAACATTACCTTAATCCCAAAACCAGACAGAGAACTAACAGAGAAGGAAAACTACAGACCTATCTCTTTGATGAACATTGATGCTAAGATTCTCAACAAAATCCTAGCCAACAGAATTCAAAAACACATCAGACAGATCATTCATCCAGATCAAGTAGGATTCATCCCTGGAATGCAGGGATGGTTCAACATTCGCAAATCCATAAATGTGATACACCACATCCAAAAACTGAAAAACAAGAATCACATGATAGTATCAATAGATGCAGAAAAAGCTTTCGACAAAATCCAACACCACTTCCTACTAAAAACTCTAACCAAGGTAGGCATAGATGGAAAAATCCACAACATAATTAAAGCCATATATGAAAAACCCAACGCCAGCATCATACTGAATGGAGAAAAACTGGAACCCTTCCCACTGAGATCTGGAACAAGACAGGGATGTCCACTTTCTCCACTACTATTCAACATAGTCCTAGAGGTACTCGCTGAGGCCATAAGACAAGAAAAAGAAATCAGAGGAATCCAAATGGGAAACGAAGAAGTCAAACTCTCACTATACGCAGATGATATGATTCTTTATGTAGAAGAGCCAAGAGACTCAATACAGAGACTGCTAGAACTTGTACGAGAGTTTGGTAGAGTGGCAGGGTACAAAATTAATGAACAAAAATCAACAGCCATAGTGTATGCGAACAGCCCCAAGATGGAAAAAGACTTAACCAGCAAGATACCATTCAAAATAACAGAGAAAAGTATGAAATATCTGGGAATAAATCTAACCAAAAATGTAGAAGACTTATTTGAAGAAAACTACAAACTACTTAAAAAAGAAATTGAACAAGACCTCAAAAGATGGAGTAACATCCCATGCTCCTGGATAGGTAAAATCAATATCATTAAAATGTCTATACTGCCAAAAGCAATATATACATTCAACGCAATCCCAATCAAATTGCCCAAAACATTCTTCATGGAACTGGAAACAATGATCCAAAGGTTCATCTGGAAGCACAAAAAACCACGGATAGCTAGAACCATCCTGAAGAACAGAAAGTTAGCAGGGGGAATCACAGTTCCGGACCTCTGGACATACTATAGGGCAGTGGTTATCAAAACAGCGTGGTACTGGCACAAAGATAGAGAGGAAGATCAATGGAGCAGAATAGAAACACCAGAAGGAAACCCACACAGATACAGCCAAATAATCTTTGACAAAAAGACAAACGACAATCCAGGCAAATGGGAAGGTCTGTTCAATAAATGCTGTTGGGACAACTGGTTGATAGCCTGCAGAAACAAAAAAATAGATCCACATCTCTCACCATACACTAAGATCAGATCTAAATGGATAACAGATCTAAACCTACATCCAGAAACCTTCAAACTTTTGGAAGAAAATGTTGGAAACACACTGCAACACTTAGGGGTAGGCCCTCACTTCCTAAAAAAGACTCCAAATGCAGTAGAAATCAAGACCAAAATAAACAATTGGGACCTCATCAAACTAAGAAGCTTCTGTACAGCTAGAGAAACAATCAACAAAGTAAAAAGGCAACCCACAGAATGGGAGAAGATCTTCGCACACGACATAGGTGATAGAGGGCTGATCTCCAGAATATACAAAGAGCTACAAAACAACCAAAATGTCAAAACAAACAAGCCACTCAAGAAATGGGCACGGGAAATGGGCAAACACTTCACAAAGGAACAAACCCAAATGGCAAATAAACATATGAAAAAATGCTCAAGTTCCCTGGCAATAAGGGAAATCCAAATTAAAACATCAATGAGGTACCACCTAACACCAGTAAGACTGGCCCACATGAATAAAAGCACCAACAACACTTGTTGGCGAGGTTGCGGGGAAAAGGGAACCCTACTCCACTGCTGGTGGGGCTGCAGGCTGGTACAGCCTCTATGGAAATCAGTATGGAGAATATTCAAACAACTCAAATTCAACATACCGTATGATCCAGCAATAGCACTCCTAGGAATATATCCAGAACACTTGTTTTATGAGAAACCAACATGCACTCCTATGCTCATAGCAGCACAATCAGTAATTGCAAAAACATGGAAGCAACCAAAATGCCCATCAACAGAGGATTGGATAAGAAAGCTATGGTTCATCTACTCCATGGAATACTACTCAGCTATTAAAAAAAACAAAATGCAGTTCTTTGTGGCCAAATGGGCCAAACTGGAAACCATAATGCTAAGGGAAATGAGCCAATCCCAAAAGGTTAAATACCACATGTTTGCCTTAATTTAAGATGATATGATGTTATGTATAACATGTTATGTCTTGAATGTTATATGTTGTGTATAAACTAAGATTGAAGTATAGGTGAGGTGGTCACAGAAGGTGACTGGGAACTCGCATTTACTTTTAACATGTTGGTTACTCATTACTATGTCAATTAATTCCATAATGATGTAAATTTTTGCTGATGGTATGTTGGAGCTTTCAATTGACTGGGATGATGCTCTGCTGGCTCTGTCTTCAGACCAGAGAGGGTATACCTAAGAAGCCGTTGGACTTGACTGGACAATAAGATGCTGGACTCTATGTTTGGTATACGCTTGCAATGGGGGAATCTCAACTGAACTTGAGCTGTGGTTATGCAACAAGGTGGAGGAATCCACCATGGTGGGAGGGTTTGGGGAGGGGTGGGGAGAACCCAAGTATCTATGTAATTGTGTCACATAATACAATGTAATTACTGAAGTTAAATAATAAATATAAAAAAAAAAAAAAAAAAAAAGAATTGCTTATTTACTATTAAATGTAAATCTGTTGATTTTTTTTTCACAGACTCTTTTTCTATATCTTCACCTACTTGTTTGTATTTCATTTTGTTCGGTGATGTTTTTATTATAACTTGTGTATTTCTGGTCTGAGTTTAAGATCTCTCCTGCCATCATATTGTGTAAATCAAATGATAGTATTTATTGTAACATTTTCATTATTATGCGTGTATGAAAGATTCCATTTTGCTTTCATCCAAATGGAAAACCAAGAATCCTTAGACCAGACGATCAAATCCATTCATTTCCAGGTCTACAATAACCAATTCTCACACAAATCTAGTTGCAAGTCTGTGTTATCTATTCTGACCCACCCATCTTTATGTCCTTCCCAATACCAAGACAGTATCCAGGTTATCTCTTTGGCCATAATACCTGATGAGGAAAGTCTCCCCATTGTTTTCTTGGCTACACTTGCTTATAAACTGTGTGGACGGAGCTTTGAGTTTTGGCTTTAGCGTGGCCCAGCTTCAGCTGTTGCAAGCATTTGGGGAGAGAACCAGCTAATGGAAGATCTCTCTGTCTCTATGCCCTTCACATAAATCGAAGTGAATACAGCCTGGCATGGTAGCCTAGTGGCTAAAGTTCTCATCTTGCACTTGCCAGGATCCCATATGGGCACCGGTTCTAATCCTGGCAGCCCCACTTCCCATCTAGCTCCCTGCTTCAGATCAGCTCAGCTCTGACTGTTGTGGTCACTTGGAGACAGAAGATCTTCGATTCTGACTCCTGTTCTCTCTGTATATCTGACTTTCCAATAGAAATAAATAAATCTTTTAAAAAGTAGAAGTGAATAAATTAACCTTGATATTTCTTTTTAAGCTAATTAAATCACCTCTATTTTTTCAAATAAAGATAAATCAATAAATCTTTTTAAAAGGTTGTATAATGATAGTTGTAATATTACTTTCCAGTTCCTAAGTCTTAATAGAAATATATTTCAGTATTTTGTCACTTAAGATAATATTTGCTGTTGGTTATGGCAAACACATTTATTATATTGAGGTTGATTATTTCTATTTCTGTATTAGACTTGTCTTAAAAGAATTTTAAAATATGCTTTTTTAAAGTTTATTGATATATTCATAACTTTTCCTCTTAATTTGTCAAAGCAATGTTATATTGATAAATACCCTTATATTAATCACTAGTTGCATTTTTAAATTAAATGTTACTAAGTTTCTGTGTAACACTTTGAAATGTCACTAGATTGGGGCCAGTGTGGCGACATAACAAGTTAAGATTCCACCTGTGACATTGGTATCCCATGTGGACATTGGTTTGAATTCTGGCTGCTCCATTTCCAATCCAACTCCCTACTTATGACTTAGGAAAGCAGCAAAGGATGACCCGAGTTTTAGGCCCCTGCTCCCATGTGGGAAATCCAAAAAAGCTCCTGGCTCCTGGCTATGAATAAGCTGGGCTCCAGCCGTTGGGGGAGTGAAGCTCTCTCACTCTGTCTCTCCTTCTCTGTCTTCAACACCGCCTTTCCAATAATAATAAGAAGAAGAAGAAGAAGAAGGAGATGAAGAAGAAGAAGAAGAAGAAGGTTAAGGGAAAAAAAAGCTTTACTGGGTTCTATTTTTCCATTTATTTTAATTCTTGCATCAATATTCATCATAAATTAAATTGGTATATAATTGGTTAACCTTGAGTTTATTGTTTTTAAATTAATTATAGTTAAGTATAAACATTAGATCAGCTCCATTAGGTGAATTTAAACCTTTTCCATTTTGGCTCCATCTAGAAAATATATGTAATGTTTGAGAGATATTTTTCTTTAAATATTAGATAAATCCAAATAATGAAAGCAATGTTGCCTTGGGACCGACTTTCATCGGCAATGCTTGCTCCAAGCCAGGGTCTCTTCTTCACTCTCCAGTATTCCCACACCAAGGCTGGAGACACCTGGCCTTTAGGATGTGCAGACAACACGAGGTTCTTAGCTCAGTACTGTGTCCTGTACTTCATACTTTCTGTGCTGCTCATTTCAGTTTATTTGCTGTCTGGTTGAAATCTTTTTCATGTTTGCTTCGATAGTGAACATCAGTTCAATACCCTATAGTACCACATATCTTTAAATCACTTTCTCCCCTTGCCCTGAATATCTTGACTGATCCTTGAGTCCATTTCTCTTTTTCTTTCTTCTTCTTCTTCTTCTTCTTTTTTAGTTGATATTACTCAGGTTTCCCATGTGGTCTTCCATCTAGTACTATCAGGCCCTACCAATCTGGCATAAAATTTTCATATTGTATATTTTCTTTCTGTTTTGTGTAATATCATCTGGATTCCAGATGAAAAGTTTGATGTCAATCTTACATTCTTATGTAATGCCATTCTATCCAAAAAAATTTTTAAAACATTAAGATTTCTGGAATTCAGTTTTTACCAGAATATGAGGGTAATTTAAAAAAATCATAGAAATTACATAAATTTGCTTTGGGGCAAAGAATTTTGAAATCCTGTCTAGTTTTTTTTTTCTCTCAGTAGTCATTTTTCACAAATTCTTTGAAGACTCATCATATTTCAGGTCTCACTTTTCTCATTGACCTGACCTGCAACTTGGCTAGTCCTTTCCAGACACACGGTCAAGAATTTTGAATATTTTTTCTTCTAATATGTAGCTTTAGAAATGTACTTATCCATTTGAGAGAGAGAGAGAGATCACTCTCCTGCTAGTTCACATCCCCAAATGCCTGCTATAGACAAGGCTAAGCCAGAAACCACATGTGGGTGTTCTATATGGGTAATAGAAAGCCATTATATGGGCCACCATTCGTTTTCCCCAGGCACATCAGTAGGAAACTGGGTAAGAGGCAAAGGCAGAACTGGATGCAAAGCACTCCAGTTCGGAATGCACATGTCTCATGTGGTGGCTTACCCCACAGAGCCTCAATGCCCAACCCTCCACTACGTGTCTAATTCTCACCTCATCTTCAGCTGGTGCTTAACATCCTTCAGTAAATCCTATCTTCGGGAAGTCTCCTGGTTCTTTCCTATGAGTCTCTTTTTTGGTCCCTGCCTTTCCCTTATGTTTTTCAAATATTTGTGATTTTGCTTTGTGCTTTTATCTTCCAAGCACCCATGTGGGTCTTAATAGTGATGGTCAACTCTTTTAGTTCCATTTACTGATTAGATGAAAGCGTTGCTTTTTTCTTCATAAGGTCTTTTTGTATCAAATGCACAGAAGTCTCTTTAGCCAGCTGACTGCTTTTTTTGGCCCACTTCCACCAGTAGCTCTATTTTGCTGAGATTTGGTTCCGCTGCCTGAGTCATCTTTCTCCCTCCCTCCTGGGGTTAGGATCCCACAGCTGTGTGTGCTCTCTCATGGTTGGCTCAGTGTTGATCTGGCTGGTGGGGGATGGATAGGGGGCTTTTTCTCTAAGGGCCAGCAGACCAAAGCAGGCAGGTCTGGGGTCCCAGAAAGTTTACAGCATGGTGCCCATTAGGCCAGTCACTCTTAAAAAGACACAGGTCTTAGGACATCCTTCTGGCTATGTCTTGGTCCTTTGGTACCACCAGGACCAGAAGAAGTACCCCTAAAATATAAAAACCTAAAAAAATAAATAATGTCTTTCCTCCTCCCCTCCCTCAGCCTATTTTCAAGAAGAAAAATCACATGGCTGCCAGACATGCAGGCCTATTGGAAACAAACAAACAAATAAAGCAATCCAATTGAAGGAACACGTTAAATGAAATTTTTCTTCATTTCTGCAAGGCTTGCCCTGGTTCTGTGGAGGCCCACAGCATGTGGGTCAATTCTTAGGCTCTCCACTATGTTCAGTAAATATAGGAACTAGGCCAGGAAGGTAGATCAGAATGAAAGATATGCTTCCTTCTGGGTCCCACTTGGTCTACAATTAATTCAGCTGCAATGCCAGCAAAACTAAATATTACAAAGCAATAATCCTTTTGTGAGCAACTAAGTTAGGAAATGAAGAAAAATATCACTGGTTCCTGCTCTAATAAAGTCAAGCTATTGAAAAGGCTAAGAAATTTATGGCAAATTCCCCTTGGTGCTGCATAATGACCATACAGCGTCTCTGTTTCCTTTTCCCTCAAAGATTGAAGTATGTTTGTACAGCCTGAAGCTTCTCCCAAATGCTGGCAAAACCTGCATTAAAAACCAAGCACACTGAGAAACTGCAGACTCTAAAGGACTTTGGGAAGTAGTGGTGGGATGCGCAGAGCAAGTGCGAATGAGCCAGTGCTAGGCATGCTTGGGAATGGACCAGAGGGAAGCTGCGATGGCAAGAGAAAACTCTAAACTAGGAGTGTGCCCAGGTTTCTGACCTGAACGGTGAGACCAAATTGCCTATGTCACAGGGCTACTGGAAAGTGCAAAGCAAATGTTTCCTAAAGAAACATGCTAAAGCGAGGTGAAGGAGTATTATTGTCCTCTTCACAAAGGCTTCTGTGGACCTGCCTTCCCAGGCTCCTGCTTTCACAAGCCTGGCAAGTTTCAGAAAACACATCTATTCACACCTCCATCTATTTTTACAGTCCCCATTAGCAACAAGAAGCATCAGAGTGATTAAGTCAGTGCTACTATTAACAGTCCCTCACTAATTTATGAAGGTACAAACAGAAGTATCTTATGGGTATAGTTAACTGGATGCACTAACTGTGCAATAAAATGTATTATTTATTTATAAATAATAATCTTAAATCAATCCAGCCTCAGAGAAGAAGAATTAAAGATACTAACAGGTTCAAAATCGTTAGGAAAGCATAATTTTTCCTCTCGCTTTTCTTCTCTGCTGTTGCATGCCTATTTGTTTTTCGCTAACAACAATGCTATAATTTTAAATTGTCCCTCAAAAGTTCATGTGTTAGAAAGCAAACCTTTAAATTCATACGCTCATTGGGATTTTCCGATGAACTCAAACTACAGATGCTTCAGCACTAGTGAGTCAGAACCTCCTGGAGGTGGGTCATTGCAAGAAGCTGCCTCTGTTCTAGGCTTCCCAGGAGACCTCAAGCAGCAGTTGTTCATGGAAACCCCAGGCCTACGCCACCAGAGTCCAAGAATTATGAATCGTATTACATAAAAAGCAAAATTTAATATAAATTCACCTCAACTCCATTTCAAACTGTCTCTGTGTTCCCTTAAAAAAGACTATTCTAAAGAATGTTTTGTACATATGTCCAAATGTTGTAAATATAAATATGTAAAAGAAATAGTATTCATAGAAGACAAATGCCCGGGCCCGGCATGTTAAAGTCCTTGCCTTGAACGTGCCGGATCCCATATGAGTGCTGGTTCTAATCCTGGCCATCCTGCTTCCCATCCAGCTCCCTGCTTGTGGCCTGGGAAAGCAGCCAAGGACGGCCCAAAGCCTTGGGATCCTGCACCCACGTGGGAGACCTAGAAGAGGCTCCTGACTCCAGGCTTTGGATCGAGTGTAGCTCCGGCTATTGTGGCCCCTTGGGGGAGTAAATCAGTGGACAAAAGATCTTCCTCTCTGTCTCTCCTCCTCTCTGTATATCTGACTTTCCAATATAAATAAATAAGCAAATAAGAAAAAAAAAGAAGATAAATGCTCTTGGTAGCAGCCAAGTTACATGGTGCCACAAATGAGCTTCCTAAAGCACAGACATACTATACAATGGAAAAATGAACAAAACCATCCTTCAGTTCTTATGCTATAATAACCAAAAATTCAGGAGAGTCCTGGGGGTCATGGCAACCTGTTTTCTGATGATGTACCCCATTGTTACCACATGACGACATGATTTCCAGAAAGGGTAACACATGCAGGAAGCACATATGAATATGAGCTTGATGTGCCCCATGTTACCACATGACGTCACGATTTCCAGAAAGGGTGACACATGCGGGAAGCACATATGACTATGAGCTCCTTTCATATTTGTTATTATGGCTGATCCTCTTGTGTATATGTTGTCCATTCAGCAGCCCAAGGTAGAAATCTGAGAACAACACTCACGAGAACCCTTGTCCCCTCGCTTGGATCACCCACAAACAATGGCCAATAGCACCATGTCTGTTTCACCTTTTGAATATTTCTTCTCATGAACCCTTCACCTGACCATGAATGGCCCAAAAGAGCCTGTACTTTGCCATCTTAGCCACTTCAGTGCCCTTGTCACAAAAGGTTCTGTTTAGGACCGGGGCTCTAACAAGAAAGAATATGGGTACTTAGGGGTGCTGAGTTGGAGCAGGCATAGGTGGATTAGTAAGGATGAAGGTTTCTGGGGTCCCATAGAGTTCTAAATGGAGCGTGCTGCTCTGGAGGTCCAGAGTCTTTTTCTTGCACACAACTTGGGAAGAGAAAGCCACCATCCATAGAGTCAAGGTCACTGGCCATAAACCCCCAAAATTCTAGTCCCACAAATAAAGAAAACATAACTACTGAATAATGTAATACAACAGGCAAGACCTGGGTCAGAATCCCTGCACAGCTGTGTCATCTTAGTCAGATATTTAATCTCTCTCAGCCTCAGTTTCTCTGTTTAAAATGGAAATAACAGCACCCACTCTAAAAAGGTAAACTAAAAATAAGAACTATTTCAAAGTGTCTAGCACACGGCACTCACCCAATACAATCTAGTTAAGACTCTTACCAATAACTGCATGTGTGTGCACATCTGTATGGAAGAAATTGAGAAGATGCATCCAAGAGTTCTACCTTGGCAGTTACATCTTCCTCAGTTTTGAGTGTTGTCAGAGTTTTATGAATTTCCTCAAGACTTATAAATCTCAGATTCTCTATGCATTCTGTTAAGAATGCAATCTGAATCCAATGTCTTTTTAAAATCAGAAGGATATGGCAGAGAGAGAGAGGTACACGGAACAGAAAGGTGGAAAATACATTTTAAAATGGCAAATGCTTACAGGACAGAACAAAAGACATTTCTTTTTTTGTTGTTCTTAATGACTGGTTCCTAGAGTCCAGGTCACAGTGTCCCCATCCACCTGTTGTGAACCAAATGGAGAAGTGCTTTGGCATGCCCCAGTTTGGATCTCATCTGAACACTTTCCCTCCACTTAGTATCTAATGCAGCACTCAGCACAGAAAGGTGCTTAGAAATTACTCTTAAATGAGTATTTTACAGATGAGCTCTCTTCTTCCTTTGTAAGCCATGCTGAAATAAGAACGACAATGTCTATGCACATAGGTAGTCATCTTGTTTTGGTACTACCTGTTCTAATGAGGATCCATCTTGCATCCTTCACAAATGGATTTTGTTATTAACATACCTAAAAAGTACATTACAAGATGGTTTCACATAAAAGACCATGGGATATACCATTGATGAAAAAAATTATAGACCTTCTTATAGTATCACCACTCAGAACGTCAGGGGGGTAGAGAGGTGAGAAAAGGAGGCCGGTCACACTTTTAACCTTCCTGGTGGTGAGGAGGAAGGACAGTATCTTGTGACCTCGCTCACAATGCAGGCATTAGGTCTAGAAGCACATTCCTTTATTATTTCAGCATGAAATAATAAATAATAAATAATAATAAATCTCGTTTAGCCGAGATTCAACTTGGAGGAGACACATGACTGTCCCTCTTGAAGTTCCCAGTGCAATGATGCAGGGAAGAAAGGCGAGTGGGTAGCAATTTTAGACAAACAGGAATCTTACCATGATCCAAGTAGGGGATTGAGTAATATCCTCTCTACTCCCCTTCCTCTTGAGCTCACCTCATACCTCCAAGTAAAATGTTAACCCTGACAGCATTCTACAGGTGTAACCTAGCATGCTCAGCCTGTCTCTCAATTTCAATCCTGGCGATGCTGTGGAATCACTGCATGAGGTGCTAACGTATCCACTGAACACTAAGATCAGTATAATATGGGTGAGCAAGAGTTCACAGAGAAGGCTAAGAGCCAAAGCTTTCCTCTAAGAACTCTGAAGCAGACAGTTCCAATGTATATCTATTAGCTTACTATGAGTTGAACTGCGTCCCTGAAAATGATGCTGAAGTCCTGACCTCTAGCACCTGCAAATGTGACACTATCAGGAAATAGGATCCCTACAGCTTATTTTTTGAGATGAATCATCAGGATGAATACCTATCCGATTGGTCTGGTATACCTACAAAAAGGAGGAAATGTGGAGACCGATACAATATAAGAAGAACACGTGAGGATGAAGGCAGAAATCAGAGCAATATATCTGTAAGCCAAGAAACTCCAAAGACTGCCAGCAAATCACCACAAACCAGTGGTCAGGCATGGGAAAGACTCCTTCATGACCCTCAGAAGGAATCAATCTTACTGACATCCTGATCTTGTTCTTCCAGAACAGTGAGATGACCCCTTTCTGCTGTTCAGCCACCCAGTTTGTGGTATTTTGTTGCTGCAGCATTAGGAAACTAACACACAGTTTCTTTAACGGCCCCAATGAAATGGTGCCTCCATTTCTCACAGCAAAAACTAGCTACAGGAAAGCACAGTGGTGAAGCCAGCTAATCCTCTGCCTTGTGATGCTGCCAGCATCATGCAGTAGGTACCGGTTTGTGTTCCTGCTGCTCCATTTCCATTCCAGCTCTCTGCTTATGGCCTGAGAAATCAATGGAAAATGACCTAAGTCCTTGTGCCCCTCATCCATGCGGGGGACCCAGAAGAGGCCCCTGGATCCCAGCTCCAGATCATTTCAGCTCTGGCCATTGCAGCCATTTGGGGTGTGAACTAGTAGACAAAAAATCTTCTATCTCTCCTTCTGTGTTTGTAAAGTCTGCCTTACAAATAAATAAATCTGAAACAAACAAACAAACAAACAAACAAACTAGCTTGTATTGGCATTACCTCAATTCCTGTCTCAGGTGTCCCAGTAATCTTCTAATCCCTTGTATCATGAAATGAAGTTTGTTAAATAAAGCTCCTGCACCAAACCCTTGTCCAGGTTCTTCCCACTAACAGAACAAGCCAGGCTAACTGTCCCACTCTTGGACAAGAATCAGCCACCAGTCTACGTCCCAGAATGACTATATGGAGGATGGTGACTATCATCTTTTACATGGATTAGATGTAAACTGGTATCATGTTTATTTAGTGGATGTGGGTCTTTCATTTGTAAGGTATAGTAGCTTAGCTTACTCTGTATCGTATAGGGTAAGCTTCCCCAGGGCCTGGCATCAACAGATATATCCACTCCAGCACAGGATACAATCACGCTCATGTAGGCAATCATGAAAAGTCAGTTTGCTAGGGCCAAAATGTCTCCAGGAACCCTCAGCAGTGTTCACTTCTGTGTCTTCCCAAAGCAGACATTTTTCACTGACATAACTGAGATCAACTCACGGGTACAGTTATATTTTAGGGCCCTCTTTTTTACTTCCTAGGAAAATTCCACCACCTGTTCCTCACTTCCTCATTCTGCCTCCCCTCTGCTCATCCATTCCCAGCTCAGCCTCCCTGGAAACGACAGCTGTGCTATCTGGGTATATCGTACTTCCCCAGCTGCAGGAGCACTGAGAGTTGGTGTGGAAATGGAATTAAAAGACACTGGGCTCAGAACCCGAACCATGGAGAGAATTGCGGATTCCATGGTCTGACCATGGGTTGCATGTGTCAGAGCTGAGCCTCCTCAGTGGCTTAGATGAAGCAGTGGACAGCATGTCTGGGTGCACATGGAAGATATGACAGTATGTTGGAATCTGCAGAGGACACCTCGTAACACAACAGAGGACAGAGGACAGAACAAATTGATCAACTACCCCAGCAAACGGCTGGCAGAGAATATCCGGACCAGTGGAGACTCCAAGGTGGAAAACATCAACCAGTGGATTCTGGAGAGATTTCATCATGCTTGGAATGGCAAGACTGGCAGTAATTCAAAACTGTTGAACTATCAAAACCTCTTAAGCAGTGCCCTCAGAGCATGCCCCACATCAGGGACCCTGGGATGTTTGAGAAACTGGATGTGACTTCTCCCTTTATTTCCTTCCTTCCCCCAGATAGAGGGAGAGAAAAAAAGAGAATGTGGAAATGGTGATCTCACCCAGCTTCCTGTAGCCCTTGACCCTTATCACCCTAATCAACTATGAAAAATGAAAAATAAAAACAATTTTTTTAAAAAGTCACATATTCTCTAAAAACTTTCTGAAGACTCCTCTGGTACTTTATTAAATAAAAGAACTTTTTATACACGCTAAGAAGATACTTTTGGAAGCTATTACAACCTTTATGCTCTGCTTTGACCCCTGGACCAGACTGTCAACCCCTTGTTGTCACCACTGAACCTCATTGTGAGGTGGCTCCAGTTGTTAAGGGCTGAGGAGACATTTCTTGCTTTGTATGAAATAGAAACCAAATAAATATTTAAGGATTTGTTTTCATATTTATATCCAATGTCCCCTGCTCCACTCCTTTAAAAAATATTATCCCAAGTATGGCAGCAAAAGCAAGATGAAGCCATTTTTGAATATCATTTTCATATATCTTTACAAAGGGCTGCATTTAATGTTGGCGTTTGATATCATGGTGGTCTTCCTTCTGATCATGTAAATTGTAGTACATGTCTCCCTCTCACCTCCCAAATTTACTTAAACACAAAAATAAGCCAAAGGCACCACCTGGGATTTGAAGAGAGATGGGAAAAAACAGACAATCTTTCTTTGATGCTTTCCTGCTATTTTTAACATAGATTAGCCTCATTGGGAATGGTATAGGCAGTGGGGAGAAATCCAGCAACGAATCAAAAGTATTGCATGCACCCTCTCACCCTGTCTCTCTATACTATAGATACTCCACTTTCTACTATAGATACCATAGATACTTGCTGCTGGCTGTGTTTAGAAACCATAAAGCATGAGAAACTCCAACATCATATGATACTAAAAACTTACGAACCATTTAACTTAGTGGCCAATTATTTGCTTGGGATTTGTGCATGTCTAGACACTTGGGCCAGGTTTGAATGGCAAAGGGAGGTGGGTGGTTAAGGGACGTGATGTTCTGTTTCACTGGGACATGGAAAGTGCTATCGGCACTGTTTACAGACACGCCTCCAGGGGAAGTGGTTCTGCCCTAGTTTTCTGTATCCTGGAAAGCTTCAGGTTTCTCCAATGACAGCAGGAAAGCATCTAGGCAGAGAATGTGGTGATTCAAGGATTCAGGGATTGTTGAGCCATAGCAGGTCCCTGTGCGTAGAAAACTGGAACACAACTATAGTCATCGTGACCCAAGCACAACGCATAATCATATCTGGAGTTTTCAGAAAGTTCAGAGAAAGTGTGTATCATGAAATGGATTGCATGCATGGATTGTGAAACACTTAGCATCAAAATCAACTTACTTTTTAATCACATTTAGTTCGTGGACTTTTTCAAGTCCCTTTATAGTTTCAACCTGTGAGAACTTACTACTGACTGGACCTGTCCACGTATGTATACGGGGAGGCTCACCCCATGAGAACTACACAGGAGCAGAACCAGTCAGGGGTGGCTTCCCTTGGATCCAAAAGCCAGAGCAGAAGTACTTTCCAGTTCAAGTCACATGTGTCAGTTTTAATCACTTTTGAGGAATCCTACTCAGCAACATGTGCTCTGAGCTTCTTGCCAATAAAAGAATAAATTATTAAACACAGAAGCAATCCTGTGCCCATTCATACAATTATAAAATCTATCAATTAAGGTGTTAAAGTGATAATTAATGAAGAATTCCTTTAGCTTACCACGTACAATGTGAATGCTTGATAAAATGATTTTGCTGACAAAAGGATCAATACACCAACTTTTATGACACTAAAATCATTAGGCAAATCTTAGCGGCTTTGTGAAAATTTTTGCCCTTAGTAAATAAGGTTTTGTCTTTCAAAACTATCATTGTGAGACCACCCCGCAGCCCCCCGTAGATTTCCACACTGAGACACACCCACAGCCTTCAGGGATCAGGACAGTGAACGCGAAGTACTGCCCAACTCGGCAGGCAGACACAAGATGGAGAGGCATCTATTCCTTCAGTGTAACATGATCTCAGACCAGGCAGGAAATACACTAGAGACACATGGAACATTCCCATTCAAGCCTGGAACCAGGGAGAAAATGCACAGCTTTCTTTATCCATCCCCACTTTTTATAACACTCCAATCCCCAGGGAGCTCTAGCCCAGAATCCACAAGACTGTTTTCTAAATTAGGCACGTAGCTGAATGACATCACTGTCTAGGAGGCAACAGGTAGGAAGGGAGAGGAACAGAGATCCCCCTGAGAGCCAGTCTGCTGACACAGGCAGAAATGTCCATATCAGAGCCCTTCCAAGAGCACACAAACAGGAAAAACAAGCAGGTGAACTAGGATCTGAGCCCTCCTTTCAAGTACTGAGTCAGCTGAATGATGGTTCTGAAAATACTGTCACCAAAAGCAGCCAACAGTCCTCCAGTGGCATCAGCAGGCTCCTTGCATCATGCTAAACAGAAAGCAACTCAAGGGAAGCCTATGTAATCAAACCATGGAAACACAAGATTATGCTGATGATGCCTGTGCACAGATGATTCTCCTACAAGAGGACTAAAGTTTTACCACAGGAGAGGCCCACTGGAGCCAGCTGGATGTGTGTTTGTCATAGTCCTCTTACAGGATGCAGGACACGGGCCTCCAGGTTAGGAAGCAAGATTTAGGCAGGACACACTATATAACAGTCATACAACAGTGAAGAAAACCAGCATGAACCCTCTATCTTGGAACTTCTGCCAAGAGGTGTGAGCAGCAGGTGACCTAAACATGACGTCCTTAAAGAAGGCAGAGGATTCAGTTGTCAGGGAAACAATCTCAGAAGAAGCAGGTCACAAAAGGAGGTGTCCTACCCAAAAGAAAGCTTCAAAGGGAATAGCTTTGCTTTGTCCTCCCGTCTCTGTCCTATACTCCAGTAACGTACCACATTAGAACACCGACAACAAACCAGAAATGCTACTGCTTCAACACCAGCTGACACACACATATGGCAGGTGTCTAACAACAGTTCTCTAGGGACAGACATATGCATTTGTAAACACCACACCTTCACTATGATTGCAGAGACCTAAAAGGTGTGTAGCACACAAGTGATACCTAATAATAACATTTACAATGTTTAATTGCAAAGCTTTTATTCAAGGCTTGATTGTAAATTTCATATAACTGATTCTAATAGAACATATACATTCAATGGAATGTTATCAAGGTACTTCAAAAAGTTCAGGGCAAAATACAATTAAAAGATATGCTTACTTAGCTGCAAAAATATATGAACAATTTTTTTCACAACATTTTCACAGCATCTTCAATGAAATTTAGAATATCCTTCATAATTCACGGATTTCAAAGTTTCTCTGTATCAAAAAATATATTTCAATCCCATGAACTCTTTTATTTGACAATAAAAAGGAATGAGGTCTCGATACACACTGCAATAGCATGGATGAACTTTCAAAGCATATATGTAAAGTAAAGCTGAATGTCAGATACACCTTGCTATTCATACAGCCACTCAGAAAATACTGATGGGGCACCTATCAGGTCCTAGGCTCCGGAGACTCACTACAGAAGAAACCTCTTAGCATTATGCAGTTTCAAGATAAGGAGGAAGCACAGATGCTCAGCAGATAATCCTAAGCACAATTAATTATGGTTGTGATAAGGGCTCCCAGAGGGAAATAATCAGTGTCAATAGCACATATTATGGAATCTGCTTTGCTCCAGATTAAAGAAAAGCCAGGAGTGGACAACCTGATATTTTGCCAGATTCTATTTTGCCAGTTCCAACTTCGTTTTCACCTTGTAAAATCAAACATTTGGATGTTTCTGCGGTCATTTTTATCCCCAGTGAGCATATGATATTTATTCCTCGACCTCCAGGTTTTCATACATTTGCACACTTACAGTTACACACTGCACACTGGCAAACACTCAAAAAGTCCCAGGAAGGGACACTTGATCTCACTAGTGGATCTAGTGAGAGACTGACACCCACTGGTCCCATTTCCAGCAGCACAGCCAGGCACCACAGCAGCCGGCTGATCACCCACCTCTTCATCTCACAGGCCCCTAGTCTCTCCTGGTGCTCCCCATTTTTTGAAGCACCAGAGAGATCCCACATGTCATGCCAAGCCTAACTTCCCTCGCTATGTTCCAGATTCTCCATCTGGGATGGGGAATGTTTCCAAATGTCGATTGCTTAGGAAGAAGCTATTCCAAAGCTCAGTGGCTTAAAACAAGAATTATATCACAACATAGGCTGATTGTGCAGGTCAGGAATTTGAGGCAAGCTCAACTGGGCAATTCTTGTGTTCCGCATGGTATTCACTTGAGTTTTACTCCATGATATTCAGCAGCTAGCTGAAGCGGGTGGTGGTGGCAAACAGCTTCATCCTTATGCCTCTCCTTCCCTCTGGAGTCCTACGGTTCACAATATAGTTTCTCCTGGTAAGTTGGTTTACATCTCAGATGTCTCCCAGAGCTGGAACACAGATCTTACTCATGGTGAGAGACGAGTCAACGGATTCACAGCATCTTAAACTACATAATGGGTAGCTTTGGTTTTGAGGTGAGGTAGATATAAAAAGCCCCATTAGACATCAAGCCTACATGGTTTGCTGAAGAGCCCTTACTTCGGCAAATCAAGGTGAGCTATGGACCCTTCCTTAGCTAAGTTCTTTGTGTAAATATTTTATAAGTCAGAATCCTGGAGAGTGAAAGGGATGGTTGCCTTCCCAAAGCTACAAGAGTCCTAATTTAGAGAAGCCAAATGTCCTAAGAAACCAGGGCAGGCTAATAGAGCGAGAACCCTAGAGAGCACTTCCAATTCCTTCTAAACTTTCCACTGCCAGCATGAAATTCGGACTTGGTGTGCTCAGCAGTTGCTATCCTATAACCTATGGGATGGACTGGGACTGGGAAAGAGAAACTACATAATGGCATTGGAATTCTTCCCAGGCCCTTGCTTTGAAAATAGGCCTAAAGGGACTTGGAGGTGTGATTCTGGCGATCTAACAGCTGTGGCCTCTCTGCATTGTTTGGCAACTTGCATTGCCTTTTCTGGAGCAAACAACTTCACAGCAGGCCTGCTACACAGACCCTAGGGACCTCACACCATCTGGATCACAGATGGCTCTTGGGCAGCAAAGTCCTGCATTGGCACATACATATTTAACCTGAGTTGCACATGAGTGTTTAATCGGCCTTGTGCATGAGACCCCTGCATCACTCATCACCAAGGCCAAGTGCGTGGCAGTAGAAATGTGAAATGTTTGGTGCACAATGAACACAGGCAGAATCAATCAGAGTTAGAGCAGGGGGTGTAAGTTCTTAAGACATCTTATTTCCCATCCCAAAACCTAGAGAATAATGGTAGCCTCAATTACCTTTCTAAATATTGGAGTACATAAGTCCAATTCCCAAAACTACCCTATGAGGTAGTACTACTATTAACTGCATTTTGCAGGTAAAAATCCAACATATGTGGCAATTAAGTTACTTGTCTACTATCACCTAGAGATAAGTGGTGGAGAACAGATGTGAATTCAGACCCCATACCCCGAATCATGGCATCATTAGCCTGGTTTACTTCAATAACCTGAATGAGGAATTTGCCTCCACAGACTCAGGAAAAGTGGAAGAGAACCTTGGCTTCTAGCTTTGCATCTTTCTGGTAGCTAATTTCCCAGGGCTTCTGTAACAAATTGCTAAAAACTGAGAGGTTTCAAATAACAGAAATCTATTTACTCATAGTTCTGAAGGCTAAAAATCCAAAACCAAGGTGCCAGCCGAGCCATGCTATCTCTAAGGCCCTGGGGGGGGGGGGCACTCTTCCTTGCCTCCTTCTAGCTTCCAGTTGATCCTGATAATCCCTGGCTTCCTTGAGTTGAGATGCATTGTTCCAACATCTGTTTCTACCTTTACATATCCTTCCTACGTGGGGGACTATGTTCTCTGTGAAGGTTTGCCTCTTTTCCTCTTCCTCCAAGGAAATCAACCATTTGATTTAGGGCCTATCCCACTCCAGAATAACCATCACCAATTACATCTGTAAAAACTATCACATTCCCAAATAAGATGACACTCGGAGGTTGGAGACGGGACTGGCATTTGGAAGGGCACAATTCAAATCAGCATATATAGGGACAAAACATAGGGTCATTCCTCTACCAAGAGCCAAAAGAAATCTTGATTTGGACTCTTCAACCCTCCCTTCTTTCACACAGGTTAGCTTGTCCTGCTGTCTCTGAACTCAATTAGGATTCGCGGTCATGTTCCTCAATGGTAACAACCCAAGTGTTCAATTGTCTACTTGTGGATTTGGCTTGTTAAGGAGTCTACACATGCTAGGAGTAGGGCATCATTCCTTGTTTCCTGTCTCTCACGACCTCTTGGAGAGCATATCTCTGCCCAGCCCTCAGAATGATTTTCTAAAGTACAGATTGAATGCACAATTTTCCAACTGATAGGATCTTCTCCAGGAGTTTAGTGCAACATTCATTCTCCTTGGCAATGTGGAAAAGCCCAGGCTTATAAGTGTGGATTCTGACTGACCTTGGCCCAGGGTCCCTGTCTCTGCCACTCCCACAATGGGACAAGAGGGATGAAGCACTTCAGCATGGACTGCTTCCTAAGAAGTGTCTGTGTCTGCTCAGTGCTGCTGCTTTCATCATCACTGCTTCCCAGCATCAGTTCTGATGCACCCCCACTTCTTACTCCTGCCCAGGCACTTGTGTAGTTCAGGCATATGGCATTCCTAAATCTGGAATGCCTTTTCTCTTTTTATTGACTGGCAATGCAAATATTTTTCTTATACTGTTTCTGTTTATTCTGTTTTTCTGTTTATTTTCAGTTTGTTTGAAAGGGAGGGAAGAAGGAGCAGAAGGAGCAGAAAAAGAAGAAGAAGAAGAGGAGGAGGAGGAGAGAGAAAGAACCTTCCTCCCTCTAGTACACTCCCTAAATGTCCACCACAGCCAGGACAGAATCAGTCTGAATCCAAGATCCTGGAACTCAATTCCCAGTTGGGTTGCAGCAACACAGCTATTTGAGTCTTCATCTGTTGCCCCTCTGGGTGTGAATTAGCAGAAAGCTGGATAGGAAGTGAAGCAGCATAAAATTCAAACCAGCAACTCCAATGTGGGATGCAGCCTTCCCAAGCAGCATTGTAACCACTGCACCAAAAGATCACCCGTACCCTGCACTGTGCTTTAACCCCCAAGTCAAAATTCACTCTCAATGATGCATCTCTGACTGGCGTAGAGAAATCGATGCTTTTCACCTGTTCTTTCACAGACTGTGAGCTTTCCATCCTCCATCTCTTATCATTTGCCTTTTCAGCCTCAAAAGTTTCTAGCTGAGTGTCCAACACATTAGTAAGACATCTAAAAACTACAAAACTGATGTGCAAGCCACCAAATGTTGGGTTTTTTAGCTATTATTATTCTTTCCCCTCCACTCCCACCCTACTATGATATAATGTGAGTCCCAAATTTCACATGCTGGGAACTTAAGCCCCACATCACATGTTAACAACATGAGTCAGACATTAGAGATTTGGTTAATCCATCCGTGGATTAATTTGTTCGGGAACTGATGAGTTCAAGGGAGGAGCTTTGTAACAAAAGCACTCTGGCTGGCTGGCTCTGGCTGCTCATATGGTGTCTTATGCTGCCTCGAGGCTCTGTACAAAGTTCCTGTCAGCAGAAAAACCTTTACCAGATACTGTGCAGAGACCTGGACTATGCTGTTGGACTTTCAGCTTCCAGAACATGAGCTCAACACACCTCTATTCTTTATAAACCACCCTGTGTGTGCTATTCCATTATAGTAGTAACACAGACTAATGTTGCCCTGGCCATGCTTTCAACCTTATCCTGCAGTCCACTTACCTGCCTAACTACAACCCTCCAGGCTAATCCATAAATAAGAAATGACATCAGTAGACAAGTATACACCAGAGGCCAGGAACACCTGAAGACAAGGTCAGACAAATTTATTTTTGCACTTTCTGAAATAGCTGATCCCTACATACATATTTAAGCTTCTTTAATGACTTAAACTCAGGTTTCTCCTTCAAGGTCAGTGAATGTTTTGTTCACTTTCTCACATTCTTCAAGGGAAGCCTTTTTCCTGAGTCTAGCAGCATTCCCAAGGTAATTCCCACATGCAACTCCTCTGATACCATTACAACACAAAGAATCCAATGCTTTATGTATTCACCCATTAAACCACTGAGTGTAACTCTGGGCTCTATAACAGCAGCTCAGTATATGGTTATATGGTGATCCTTCTTCCCTCCTGTCCAACTCCTCTAATCCCAGAACTACCCACTTCTCCTGCTTCCAACACATTCATCCCATTGTCCTTCCACATGCACATCAAGACATGTCAAAATAGTCACCAGGCAATTATTTTCCTTTGTTCTTTTTTTGTAAGAAAAAAATGACTTGTAAATGACAGAAAAGTTATAGAATGCAGACAAGCAAGAAGTTAAAAATTATTTTAACTCACTAAAACATGCAATTATTTAATGGTTCATTTTGTATTATTATATGTATGACATCTCTTTTGTTCTATGTTAATTTTATTATTTCAAAATCACCACAATGAAGTTCACATTATTTATCTAGAGCTAATATTTCTCCCACTAATTCTGAAAGGAGCTCACATTGTAACTTATAAACAGATGCATGAATTTATATGTTAGATGAAGATATGATCTATATAATTTAAGAGAACTATGAATTTTTTAATAGATTTTTTTCTGTATAATCAAATTGCAGCTCACTGAAAGACCAAAGGTAATGAGACCTTCTACATGAGTGCATTTTCATGAATATACACAAAAACACAGGCCAGGTAAAGGAGCTACATTCTGCACCTCCCCAAGGTGAATGACTCTGAGCTGGGATTGATATTCAAGTGGCTAGCAAAGTGTTCAAGTAAAGGTATAAAATGACTGACAGGAAGTATCATTTATTCACACACTGGGACTAATGCCAATAATGAAAATCTTATATCATTACCTTTCTTGTAAAGCTATCAAGTGTTTTCACAAATATACTTTTATTTCCTACAAAAATCAAAATAATTGCTATCTGCTGATATTAAATTTTTTTCATTTCCTAAAAAACAATGTGCAAATAAAGGGGAACTATTATAAAATATGTTGGTTACTTGAAAGGATTTTGCATTTCAAAAGTCATCACCAGGGAGGCAAATGGGAAAGAACTAAATGGGTAGAGGGGAAGAAAACAGTAGGACCTGATACCATTCCCACCCTACAAAGGCAGAATATGGAATGCACTGTAAATAAGAACCAAGGAATAGAAAGCAAAAACAGAATTCACAGCTAATTTGTTGTACAGAGAGTGAAATGCGGAGTTTATTTCCAATGTCATATGCATAGGGGGTAGGGTGGACATTGGCCTTGTAAGCTAAAATTGAGAAAGAAGACAAAGAAAGGAGATACAAGCAAGAGACACTGAATTTTGATACATGGTGTTTTCAGTTTCTATAATCTAATATGTGAGGATGTAAAAAAAAAATCTAGACATACGATTGCAGACATGCAACTCAG
The DNA here is from genome assembly GCF_030435755.1 of Ochotona princeps. Taxonomy (NCBI): domain Eukaryota; kingdom Metazoa; phylum Chordata; class Mammalia; order Lagomorpha; family Ochotonidae; genus Ochotona; species Ochotona princeps. The sequence continues at coordinate 80,018,503 of NC_080835.1, forward strand.
CGCTGAGGTCCAGTCTATAGTTAAAGACTGAGCAAGGAGCTGCATCTCAGAGATGCCTGAAGTCTGCCCAGTGAATGAAAGAGTTAAACATAAATGAAAAGGTAGAATGTGATATCTCTTAAGGTACATATATTGAGAACAGCCTTTTCTGTCAAGAAATGCCCATAAATATTTACAAAAGAATTTTAAAAATCTATTTCTTTTGAAATATTTACTTTGAAAGTCAAAGTTGCACAGAGAAAAGAAGAGACGGGAAGACAGAGCTTCCTTCTGCTGGTTCATTCCGCAGATGGCCGCAACAGCCAGTGCTGGGTTAGGTAGAAGCCTGGAGCCAGGTGCTTCATCTGGGACCTCCACATGGGTGACAGAGATTCAAATACTTGAGCCATCGCCTGCTGCTTTCACAGGCTATTAGCAGGAAGCTGGATCAGAAGTGGAACATCTGGGGCACAAACTGATAACCATAAGGGATGTTGGTTTCATAGGTGGCAAGTGCACTTGTTATGCCACAATGTCAGCCCACAACAGAAAAAAAAAATTTAAGAGTAAGAAAGATCCTGTGGAAGGCAATCTGGTAGGGAGGAGGAAGTATTGAGCATTTTTTACTTATTTTTTCTCTTTTGAGGGAGACTGAGAAAGGGAGCTCCCATGTACTGGTTCATTCTCTATACATGTACAACTACTAAGGCTGGGCTGAGCCCACAGGTGGGAGCCAGGAACTCACTAGTCTCCCATGTGGGTGGCAGGAGCATAAGCCATCAGTGCAGCACTGTGCTAGCAGGAAGTTGGGCAGAATCCACAGGCGGGTATCAAATCCAGGCACCCTGATATGCAACCCAACCACTAAGCTAAGCGCCTAGATCTACAACAGGATTTTGAATGGATGCATAGAGCCTGCTGGATATACTTACCCTCTCCCCAACTACTAGATTTACAGTAATGGGTTTTTTTTGTTTGTTTTCATTTTAGGTTATAAGTAAGGATGAACTAAAGATTTTTGTCATTTAATTACTATAAATTTCTGAAAGTACTTGCTGGGTTAAGGAGACAAAACATTCGCATTTGGTAATATACCACCGACAGTCCTCAAGAAATAGTAGACCACAGCTGGCACTGTGGTAGACTGAGCTAGGTGGCTGACTGAGTCATGGAATGCTAGCTCGAGTCCTCATCGTTTCACTTTTCATCCAGCTCCCTGCTAATGTGCTGGGAAAGCAGCAAAGTATGGCCCACCACCCACATGGGAGACCCAGATGGAGTTTCTGGTTCCTGACTTCAGCCAAGGAGTGTAGAACCGCTTGAAATTGAACTAGCAGATCAAGAGATGGAGGGGCTGGCTAGCTCTCTCTCTCTCTCTCTCTCTCTCTCTCTCTCTCTCTCTCTCTCTCTTTCTCCTCTTTCCATCTTTCAAACACACGAATAAATGAACCTTTGAAAAAAATGCCACCTTAAGGCAGGTTGATCTGATCAATGCTACATTATGCTGTACCGTGCTTTAAAATCAGAGAGCTTTGCTCCACATGTTCCCCTCCCTGCACCTGCTGCTATCTCATCTCTTTGTGGAGAAGCTGAACCTTCTTCATCCCAGATGTCCAGGCAACAATTCCACTAATGCAGCTGGCTGTCTCTGACATAAAAATTTCTAAGGAAGGAGAACCACATAATTTCAGTCATTTTTTTAAAAGGCAGTTTCTTGAGACTCCCTGAGCAGGGCTAATTTCCATTTTCTGAGAACTCAATAACCTTCTCCAGCACAGAGAAAAAAGAATCAGGCCATAATACAAACTCCTCAGGGGTCTTGGTCTCAGATCTCTACAAAGATTTAATGACCAAGTAGAAGCAAACCGTTAACTGCTCCAGCATCTTAACCACACACAGCATAGCCACACACTTGCCTCCTGTGAGGCACAGAAGCAACTGTGTCTGTCCAAATAAACACAGGAGCTCCCCTGGGTGATATCCTCTGTTGCCTCTTCTGCTTTCCAAAGTTGCTCTCATAATCATACTGTTGGATCCATTCTACCTTGCATAGCACCCAGCACTGTCCACAGGTCTCCTGACCTTGGATATAGTCGTGAACGCCATTGCATTTGTCTTTTCAGCATCTGAGGGTGCAGCCCCTCTGAAGCCCAGGAATCACGATTTTGGGTTTTTTTGTTTGTTTGTTTAATATTCATCCTTCCTTATCAGAAGGGCAGATCTACAGAGGGAAGGAAAGACAGAGAGATCTTCCATCCAATGGCTCACTCGCCAAATGGCCTCAACAGCTGGAGCTGAGCTGATCTGAAGCCAGGAGCTGGAGCCTCCTCTAGGTCTTGCACATGAGTAGGGGATACCAAGGCTTTGAGCCATCTTTTGTTGCTTTCCCAGGTCATGTGCAGGGAGCTGGATGGGAAGTGAAATATCTGGGACTCAAACTGGTACCCATACATGATGCCAATGCTTGTACCTGAAGGATTAGCCCTTTGAGCCATCACGCAGACTGCCAAGAATTAGTTTTAAATATTGTTTTTATTCACAGAATCTTCTTGACTTTCTTTTCCTAACACTCATTAATGGTGGACCCACAGATCCCTAATTTGAGGATACATCAAAGAGTTTATAGAAAAACAGATTTTTAAAAAAGATTTATTTTTATTTTATTACAAAGTCAGATATACAGAGAGGAGGAGAGACAGAGAGGAAGATCTTCCGTCCAATGATTCACTCCCCAAGTGACCACAACGGCTGGTTCTGTGCCGATCCAATGCCGGGAACCAGGAACCTCTTCCGGGTCTCCCACGCGGGTGCAGGGTTCCAAAGCATTGGGCTGTCCTCGACTGCTTTCCCAGGCCACAAGCAGGGAGCTGGATGGGAAGTGGAGCTGCCGGGATTAGAACCGGTGCCCATATGGGATCCTGGCGCATTGAAGGCGAGGACTTTAGCCTCTAGGCCACGCTGCCGGGCCCAGAGAAACAGATTTAAACAAAGTTGGTTTAGGTGAAAAAAAAAAAAAAAAAAAAAAAAAAAAAAAACATTATATGTGTAGTTTTTCATAATCTGGACTTCTCACAAACTTTTTGAAGAGCCTGCCAATTTTCTCCAAGTTAGCCTCCTTATAAGGCATTTTTAAGATCCTGTAGTGACTGTTATTTGGGAACTGGTCATAGGAAGAGCCACCACACATAGTTAGCAGGATGCTCGCCTCTCAAGCAGCCTCATTGTAAGTCTAAGGCACCTGGCTTCTTTCTGGTTGGTGCACCCTGGATGCATCTTAACCCAACAGTGCACTGAGTGTCTGACAGGAAATCCTTAGAGTTGCTCCCATAGTGTCAAGGTCTTCTCTACTAAGCAAAGAGAGAAAATCCCTTGGTCATCATGGGCCTTGGAGGATCACAGATGTTACACCAGGATTAGAAGGGATATCTTAGAGATATAATGAGATTTGTCCAGCATGAGACTTCAGTCAAGATGCAATATTTCATAAAACGAAGCAGATGGCTGTGACTTCTCTCTGCCTGGAGCCCATGCATGCTGGTGGCTCCTCATGATGCCAGCTCAGACAGAACCCACAGTAGCTTCTTGGGCTTTAATACCAGCTCACAAACCTCTGGCCTTGTCAAACACTCCCTGCTCTACTACCACAATTCTGTGGCCCCTAATTTCAAGAGATCCCTGTTCATTTAGTTCATATTTTTCTCTCTTGGATCAGCCAAGAAAGACTTTTAGGCCTTCAGATTGTGCCTCAGCCTCTGACATGTTAAGCCAGGAAATGACAAGGAGTTGAAGATCCTTTAAGTACAACTGTCCATATGAATGGGAAGTGGAAGTGCCTGCTTACTTTTTTTTTAAAGATTTATTTTATTTTCATTACAAAGTCAGATATACAGAGAGGATTACAAAGTCAGATATACAGAGAGGAGGAGAGACAGAGAGGAAGATCTTCTGACTGATGATTCACTTCCCAAGTGATGCAATGGCCGGTGCTGCACCAGTCTGAAGCCAGGAGCCAGAAACTTCTTCCAGGTCTCCCACACTTGTGCAGGGTCCCTAGGCTTTGGGCTGTCCTCAACTGCTTTCCCAGGCCACAAGCAGGGAGCTGGATGGGAAGAGGAGCTGCCGAGATTAGAACCGGCGTCCATATGGGATCCAGGCGCTTTCAAGGCGAGGACTTAAGCCTCTAGGCCACGCCACCGGGCCCGCCTGCTTACTTTTAAAAGGTAACAGAAAGCTCTCCTTACATTAATTACCATTTCAGTTTTGGGTAAACATTTATTTTTTAATATTTAACTGAAATATAATAATTATATATTATGTGAACCATAATGATTGTGCATATTATAAGATATAGCAAGACATTTCAACATCATGGATTGATATTACAACAGGGAGAGGAGGAAGGGGTATTTGAATAACCCCTGCTGAAGCCTGAACCACCCTATACAAGTTCTGCCTGTCAGATCTAAGAGGCACAAGAAAGGAGATAGATTTTAAGGAAACAGGAATCTTTCCTGAGTGAGAAATTCCGATCCTGGGTCTTAAAGACTTTAGATATGCCTGGGTTATTTTTACACTGAATTGTACAAGCAGTCACTGTCCCACCTGCCTCTCCCTCCCCAACGCACAGGGAACCTCCTGATACAAAGGGATCGCTCCTCTCACCTGCCTTCTGTGTTGTCTTCCAGAACATCTGGAGGTGTGTGCCTGGGAGGAGAGTGGATCTGAACATGACTCAACTAAGAGCTGGTTGGCAAGGTCTGTGTGCAGGAGGCAGATGTGGGGGCTGCAGTGCCATTGTGCCCACAGGAATGCTTGTTCCTGAAGAGGCAACCTGAAAACCAGTCCTCCCCCACCTCATCCTCCCCATCCATTTGACTCAACCAGGATGCACTTCCCCTACCCCCCATATTAAGTGGATTGAGCTGGTCTTCCCTCACACTTTTCTTTAACTGAGAAAATTTAAAGAAGTCAGAAACGGAGGTCTGACGTCCTTGCCTCTCCCCTCAGAACTATCGCCCCGACATAAGGAGATAACAGAAGCAAATGGGCACATAGGCTGAATGAGTGGCTCTCAACCCATCATTCACCCATGCATAAGCATTTCTTAGGTATTTTCTGTGTGACAGGCAATGGGCTAGTGCTAGAATAAGGACAACCCAGACAAGTAAAATATTACTTGGACTCCAGCACATACAAGGGGTCAATCAGCAGTTTACAGGAGACAGACAGTATGTAAAACTACATAGAGCTCAATTTTATTTTTGCACCAAAGCAAATAAATCCCTGGCTTCATATTTTGCCATGAGCATTTTGAAATTCCCTGGATAAGCACAGAATATTGAGCAAATGCAGAGAAGACTTTTAACTCAAGTTGGAGGAAACCTAGAAAGTCATGCAAGAGGAAGGGGCAGCCATGCATGAGGACAAGAGGACTCGTCTTTGGGGGGGGGGGCATTCTTGCAGAGGCTGCAGCACATCCCAAAGGTCCCCAGGACCTGAGAGAGTCTTCCGTGTTGGCACCCACAGGTGCTGGCTGCAGCCTAAGAACATGGGAGCCAGTTGCGTTCTCTGCCAAGTTGAAGGCAGCCTTCAATGCCTCTCTGCATATGATCTCTGATAAAACATACATGGAATGCTCTCGGGTTTAAGCACGTTCAGCCTGATGCCTACTAGGCGAAGGACTTGCTGACAGTGAGTACCAGTGGCCCAGGGGAGTCCAGGACTGGTGAGATTTCAGATTGCTGACTCACTTGAGAACAGTTCCTGCTCAGCACTGGGGCCTTCAGGGCCATGCTAATTTGCACACAGCATGGGCACTCGGGGTTGTTTTTTTCCCAGAGCAGGAGATAATAAATAGATGAGGATGAAAACTAATTGGATAAAGGTAGTTGGACTAAAGAATAAATCAAAATAAAACCCCTCCTGAACTGCTCTGCTTTATGCGTTGTCAGCTGAAGGTGCCCAGCTGGCGTATCCAGCCAGTCACTCAGGATAACTGACAGGTTCGTGCATCCATGACTCATCTTTGCAACTGCAGGGTCAACATTAGAGGTTAAGGAAACACGTTTTAATTTAATAAGCCATCTGTAGGAAATGCAAGGTTTTCAGTTTAGTATCTTTGGCTTTTTTATATAAACAATTCTACATTAAGGCCTAGCACATCACTAATTAAAATCTAAATTGCATTCAGGACTCTCACATCGAGGCAATGCCACTGTTTGCAGCAAAGACTCAGACCACTGAACCATTTGAGAGCTCTTCAACTCTGCCATTCCCAATGCACCATTTCCATTTTCATCCGGGCGCCAGCAACCTTGCTAGGAATATAACTAGGTCCCCTGCCTCTTCTCAACAGATATATCTGACACTCCATAAAAATAGTCTGAAACCATCAAATGATATAGTCCATCAGAAACGTAAGAATAGCTTATGACATAAGAATAGATATTTCAGACACAGTTCTCACGTGTCAGAGAATAAGGGGAAAATGCACCATATCGCCAATAAGCCTACATGTAGAATATCAACTCCAGGGATTTTAGTGAGTATTCCAGCAAATTCCTATGTGCAGTACACATTAAAATCACCCAGGAAAGAATCAGGTACACTAGGAGAGGGAATAAAGTAATGAACTATTAGTAATTATTCATCAATTGCAGCTGTTGTCATTTGAATGAATGAAGAGTACTGAATCAGTGCAATAGCCTAGCTTTGCATTGTGGTTCTCAGATATTTACATCTGGGACAGCTGAGAGAAGGAGATACAGAATTGCTTGGTAAGATTTCACATAAGTTTTTGAAAGTCAGAGATTATTCCAAGAAAAATTACATTTTTTTTATTTAAGAGAATGTTAATTGGGGGAGCAGATATCACCCAGAAATCTTCTAAAAAAAAATAAAAGGGAAATCAGTGTCTGTGCCCCACCTCATACAGATTAAAACCAAATATCTGAATATCACACTTGGGTGTCAGTGTTTTTTAAAATTCCTCTGGTAAATTTAACATGAAAATAGGATAGAGAGACACTGTTTTGTGAAGTCTTGAGTAGATGAACTACTTTTGATCCAAATTTTCCCAATTTTATCATATCCTAATCTATCACTTCAGGCAGCTGATATAGCTTCCTGTTTTAGTACATCTTTTTGTTGCTGCAACTCAGGGGTGGAGATTCTTTCTTCTGCCAAGGGCTGTTTAGATATTTATAGAATCATCCATGGGCCAAACAAAATTACTGACTTAAAAATTAGCCTGTAAGGTCCCGGCACGGCACCCTACCAGCTAAAGTCCTCATCTTAAACACACCGGGATCCCATATAGGCACCGGTTCATACACCGGCAGCCCTGCATCCCATCCCTTCTAGCTCCCTGCTTGTGGCCTGGGTAAGCAGCTGAGGACAGACCAAAGCCTTGGGACCCTGCACCCGCAACGGAGACCGCGATGAGGCTCTAGGTTCCTGGGTTTGACTCGGCTTGGCTCCTGCCATTGTAGCTGCTTGGGGAGTGAATCATCAGATGGAAGGTCTTCCTTTCTGTCTCTCCTCCTCTTTGAATATCTAACTTTCCAATAAAATAAATCTTTTTTTTAAAAAAATTAGCCTGTTATACATGTATTGAATTTCAAGACCCACCTATGGTTGCCTCAGCAAAGCCAGACCAAATTATTTTTGTGAGCCTTACACAACTGGACATTACCCCTCTTCTATAATTGAATACCAAGACCAGGTAACTGACAAAGAACAGAAGCTCAACCATCTTACACATCTGGAGATCTAAAGCTGAGTGATCACATCTGGAGGGGATCTTCTTGCTAACAGAGATGTCTGCAAGGTCCCGAAGTGGGGAGGGCATCATGTGCTGAGAGGGATACACAGAGACACAGGGCCAACCTGACTTTTAGCCCAGATCTACCCAAGAGATAATCCAGCTATCCATTAATCTATAAGCAGGCAGAGTGCTCAGGACCAAATCACTTCCTAAAGACTCCAGCATTATCCCATCTCTTGATCCCTCACAGTAAGTCTTATAATATAGGCTTCGGTGGAAGATTCAATGTAAGTTTTAGTGCAGACAATGAAACAATAGCGCTCACTGTGCCTCGGTGGACTTATCTGCTATTTAGAGAAATTATGTGTTCTTGAGAACATTGCTAACATGATAGTAAAGACAGTGTAGTGCATTACATAAGAATATAGATGACCTTTAAAACCCAATGCCATGGGGCCCGGCTTGATAGCGTAGCAGTTAAAGTCCTTGCCTTGAACACACCGCCGGGATCCCATATGGGGGTTGGCTCTAATCCCGGCTGCTCCACTTCCCATCCAGCTCCCAGCCTGTGGCCTGGGAAAGCAGTCTAGGATGGGACAAAGCTTTGAGACCCTGTACCCACGTGGGAGACCTGGAAGAGGCTCCTGGCTTTGGATTGGCTCAGCTCCAGCCATTGCAGTCGCTTTGGGAGTGAACCTCTCTGTATATCTGCCTTTCCCATAAAAATAAATAAATCTTAAAAAAAAAAAAACAACCAATGCCATAATAATACCAATAAGAAATGCTAATAAATTGGGGAAGTTGTGTCCTACTGGTCAATTACAAGCAACATTTTAACCAGGGCTACCTTTTCCTTCAGCCATCCCAAACCAGCCCCGTCTCTCTAAATTGACAGCAACACTAGTCCATGAACCATGCTCCATCAGATCCCCTACCTCAGTTCTGCTTTTTCTACCTTTACTTATCATCTAAACAGTAATCCCTGGGGAAGACATCGTGGCATTGAGTTATCATTTTGCCTAGTTTCAGTCCTGGCTTCTTTGCTTTCAACCCAATCCCTGTTCATGGGCCTGCTGGAAAGAAGCAGACAATGCCTCTAGAATACAGAAAACCACCCACACAGGAGACCCACATGGAGTTCCTGGACCAATCCTGGCTATCGTGAACACTTGGAAGAGAACCAGAAGCTGTAAAATGCACATAACTTTGAACTAATTGAATAACAATTTAAGAAGTCATTTCTGCTTATCAAAAAAAATTCTGAATTCTAGTTGTTGTCCTCGCTCATTTATAATACGCTGTCAAACTGCGGAATGCACTTGAAACAACCTAAAGGGTTTATAAAAACACACATTTCCTAGGAATGCGCATAACAGCAGCCAGAAGGTAAGGCCCCAATATTATATTTTTACTGATATGTCAGAAATAGTGACTACCAGCATAGGGGGATGCAGAGAGATAGGAGATTATGGCCAAAGGGTACAGATATTCTCTTTGAAATGATAAGTTATGGTTTTGATATGTATACACATCTGTGAATGTGCTAAGAAAAATGCTAAACCTTGTATTTTAGACAAGTAAATTATATGGTACACAAGCTACATTTCATAAGCTCCCAAAACAAATTTCTAAATGCACAAACTTCTTGAAAAAAAAAAATCAACATACTTTGAGACCCTAATGCCACAGCTTATGGTTCAATAGGTCTAGGGTGAGACCCAATAATGTATACTTCTTTAAAAAAAAGATTTATTTATTTTTATTAGGAAGGCAGGTTTACAGAGAGGAGAGACTTGGAGAAAGATCTTCCATTCGCTGGTTTACTCCCAGCTGGCTGCAATGACGGCAGCAGAGCAGATCCATATGCAAGAGCCAGGAGCTTCTTCCCAGTCTCCCACACGGGTACAGGGTCCCAAGGCATTGGGCTGTCCTGGACTGCTTTCCCAGGCGACAAGCAGGGAGCTGGATGGGAATTGGAGCAGATGGGACACAAACCGGCGCCCACTGAGATCCCAGTGATTGCAAGGCAAGGATTTAGCCAAGGCAAGGATCTACAGCATTCTTTGACTGCCTAACAAAGTTTAGGAGGGGAGCAGGTATTTTGGCCTGGTGCTTGAATCCAGTTAGGACACAGGTTTCCCACCATCAGAATACCTGGATTTAGCTCCTCATTTCAGTTTTGGTTTCCTCTTCCCCCTAATGCAGATCCTGGGAGATAGGGATGGCGGTTCAAGTAGCTGGGCTGCTGCCACTCATATCAGGGCCTTGTATACTTTCCGGTCTCTTGTTTCCACAGACCTTCCACCCCCCTACTTGCCGTGAAATGCACTGGCAGATGGAGGTTTTCTCTGTCTTTTACTGTCTCTCAAATGAAAAAACAGTAAGTTAGAAAAAAATTAAAGCACTCTGCTCATGTTCCCTGGGCTCTAGAGATCTGTGTTTCTGACTTTCTTTACATTTTCTGTTGCTGGGATAGTCAGATTCAGCATAAAGAAGTAGCACATTTTGTATTACCTGCACAAGGGATTCGGGCACAAGTTCACTTGGCCCTGAACGCTGCCCTGGCATTGGCAAGGGACTTTCTCATGGAGCTGACTCGAATACCTCATAGCATTTATGTGAGCAGTTATCCAGAAAAACACACACACACACACACACACACACACACACACACACACACACACACACACACACACACACTGAAGAGTCCCTTCCAAACCTGAGCATCTTTCATTTCAGACTGCAACTTGGGGTTCATTTATTCTCCAATTGAAGTGCCTCATTAGGAATCCTGTATCAAATTCTTGATATTTTGACAATACCCACACCTGTTTATCACACAATTTCCCTTTCATAAACACATTCTATAGGAAATAATAATGAGTGTATGTAAAAATGTAATTCTAAGGCTGCTCATTATAAATGTGTTAAAAGCAAAAATTTAGAAACCACTTAAGTGCCTAATCAGAAAGATTAAATACAATGTGATACATGTGCTGCATGCAGCTTTCTAAATGAACTGTTTGCATTTTATACCTGCAGAATGGCTGTGAAGCTAGTACAAGGAGTTCCCTTCACCCCCACACCCACTTTCTCAGAGTAACATTTCATATTAGCATGTTACCTTTGTCACAATTAAGGAACTGATAACTTTTTACTAAGTTAAATCCATGCTTTACTTAGATTTCCTTACTCCCCACACCCCATCTTCCTGTTTTGCTTCAGAGTCCCAATCAGGGTTTAGTAATAGCTTTCTGCTTACACACACACACACACACACACCCCAAAGGCAACTAACTTTATAAACCAAAACCAAAAAAAAAATTATTTGGCTCATAGTTTTGGAGATTCAACACCAAGAGCAGTTGCGGCATGGCTTGGCTGCTGGGAAGGGTGGTGGATGGCAACAGCACAGCACCTGCAGAGAAAGCACCATCTGCAAACCAGGAGAGAGGTTGGTCCAAACTTAGACTTTGTCACCACCTTCTTGTAAGAATTGTTTTTCAGGAGCATGCTGCCAATGGCTTGAGGACCTCTCTCCAGGACTCACCTTCTACATATAGGCTTTACAACCTCCCTGGGATGCCCCCCTGAAGATCAAGTCTTTATCACTTGGGTCTTTGGGGAAACACTCAACATGCAAATATCCAACCCATAGTATACCACATTACATTCTGTCATCACATCTTGAGATTCTGTTGCTTTTCACTATTTCTCAATTCTCCTGGTTTTCTTTTTTCTTTGGCAATAGCATATTGATCAGAAATTTGCACATTTCAAGAATTACTTAAATTATGATATTCTTCTTATACTATACATGCAAATTATTCTTTGCATATAAAGCTCTCCCTAATTTTTAAGTTATGTAGTTCTAGATGTCACTACTGAGAGGGTTTCTCATGGTCCAGAGGGTACTGCCAATATATACAAAGTATACACACACCCTTATATATATGGCATAGAAGGGAATGCAATTCTACAATTACAAGCCATCAAGAAGCATCATACTATAAACCCCTTCTTAGAACGTGGTTTCTATCACTGTTATCATAGGCTAATAATGTAATACACCATTTTCAAATAGTAGCTAAGGCAACAGAATAAACACAGAGGCATCGCAATGAATCCCACTTAGTACAAATATCTAGAAAGACCAATACTTCACTACAAATTTTCTGATTGCCAGTTAACTACTTTTAACCCTATAAGCTTCACAATGAAGTGTCAAAAACTGAAACCAACACCTACCCGTAGCATTTAAGTCTAGATTTGTCCATGCAGACAGCTGAAATCAATTACAATGTACAGATGACAATGCTAGAAGATCTTTTATTTGTTACAGGTTTCATCCTGCACACTGATATCATCGAACATACAAAGTCAGAGCTTTTTTTTTTTTTTAATTTATTGGAAAGGCAGATACACAGAGAGAAAGAGAGACAGAGCGAAAGATCTCCCATCCACTATTTCACTCCCCAAGTGGTTACAATGGCAAGAGCTGAGGTAATCTGAAGCCAGGAGCCAGGAACCAGGAGCCTCTTCTGGGTCTCCTATGCAGATGCAGGGTCCCAAGACTTTGCGCCATCCTCTACTACTTTCCTAGGCCATAACCAGGGAGCTGGATGGGAAGTGAAATAGCTGGGATATGAACCAGTGCTCATATGTTATTCCGGCTCATACAATCTGAGTGTTTAGCCACTAGGCTATTGCGCAGGGCCCAGTCAGGGCTTTTATATTTGCATTTATTCTTCATTTACCCTTTACAACCTTTCTATAGTTCAACATTGAAGCAAAAACAATAGCAAGTAGTGAGCATGTTGTGGTAGCAGGCCTTAACTCTTTCATCCAATACCAGCAGGGACTTAGTCACTGGCCCATTGAAAGGCTTGACACTGAGCAGTCCTCTGGGATGATGTTCATCCTCATCCTACGCTGCTCCATTAGAAGGGCACCACCTTTCCTGATTTGGAAAAACGCCAGAGTTTCGATTCATTTCATCAGTGTCTTCCTCTCAGGGAAAAGTTCTTCCAGAAAAGAGAGTTTATCAGGAAATAGAAAACCATTCTCAGGGAAATTAACCTTAAATTCAACAATAGGAGACTCTTTTCAAAAGGTTCATGATAAATTGGCATGGCTTCACTTAGCGCACATTCGGTATTTCCATGCTTGACAATCCGACCTGGGTGAGAGGTGCTGACTATGGTTCGGTTGTCAAGAGTGCAAACTGACTTTCGGAAATCACATAATACTTCAGCCAGTTGAATGTTCATGTGCATAAAAAGGTCTTTTCCTGATTGAGAAAAAGCAATGTAGTTAGTTCTTCTGATCTATGACAATGATAATATCTCCGGGCTTCATGCCCGGTTCTTAGTGTCCTTCACCAAGGAATGTTATGTTTTGGCCATCCTCCATGCCTTTGTCTTCATGGACTTCTAGAATTTATTTCTCTTGAGCTATTTTCCTTTCACTGTATCTTTTACATATCTCTTTAGGACTGATGTACACCCAGGACCCTGGAACTGCATGTACACAGACTAAATTTGCTGAACCATTCCAGGTCCTACCTGATGACTTCTTTGCAGTCCACTACCTTAGTAATTGGAACAGAAGTCTACTGCTCTTCTCTTACTGCCTCGGCCTTTATATTCATCACAAATCACAATTTGTGAATCACATGTGTCACAATTTCCTTGTTGCACGCTTATACAAGTCTTCTATGGCTATAGAGGGTTGTTGTCCAACATTTTTACTTCTCTTCTCTCTGCATCCTTCCTTCTTCTCCAAAAAATATACTAAACACGTTCAGCAGGGAGCCAAAACCCCACCTGCTTCATCCACCTAATTGCTTGTTCTCCTCCTTTATCATATAATTCTATGCATCATAAAGAACTTCCTCCCTAAGATTGAGAAATCTGTTTGAACATGTCTCCTTCATTTGGATTCTATCACAATGATACTTCAAGGCCAATTTCCCACAAGCCTTTTTGAATTCTTCCTGGGTGGCATTGAGTTTGAAGTGAGGTAAAAAATTGTTAAAGGTTGAACAAAGGAGCTACATGATCTACTTTATGATTGAAACTATTGTGATGACTGCTTTGTGAAGAAAAGGGAAGAAGCAAGGAGACCAGTTAAGAGCTTATTGCAATAGTCTAGAGAACGATGACTTATCACACAGTGTAAACTGCAGTGGGAAAAAAAAGGATAAAAAGTTGACTTTTGCTATATTTCAAGACCTGACTGGATTTGATACTGGATTAGCTATGGGATGTTTGAAAGGTAACAATATCTCCAAGATTTTAGCATGACAAACAATGATGATGCAGTGATGGAAAAGAAAAAGGAAAGAAACATTTGACAGAAAATTAAGAGTTCATCTTGGAATATATTGAACTTGGGATGCAGCTGAGGTATCTAGGTAACGATATGGCATATGGTTAGATGTGCATCTGGAACGCAGAAAAAAATGACCTAGAGCCATACTTCAGAGTGTCATCAAGTGTAGAGATGGTGCTTTACGCCATGAAACTGGCCAAGGTCACTTGTGGAATGAATATAGGTAGGAAAATCTATTCTTTATTTTTTTTAAAGGAAAATATACTCTTCAGAAGTAAAAAACATGAGGAGCAATCAGAAGAGGAAACTGAAAAGAAGTAGTTCTTCCAGAAGGCGAGAAAGGCAAATTCCATGGATAAGTTGATTAGGATAAGCCCCAACAATGTATTTTGGATACAGAAAGCTAGACATCACTGCTAACATGACAAGAGTGCAGGTACAGGAACAAAAAGTTCAATTAGAGTGGTTTAAGCAGAATGACAGCATTTTAGCACCCCACATGCCCCATTAAAACTTGATGGCATAATACCGAAAATGCTAAGTTTATATTTGTGTTGGAGAAAACATCATTTAACACCACAGGCAGGTTCTCCAAGGAAGTGTGCTGAAAGACTTTGGCCACTCCAATTAGAGAGTTGCCATTCCAATTAAGATCACTGACTAAACTGAAGAAGAAGAAGAAACCCTCTAGATAAGTGATACTGTTAAGAGTCTCATTACACTGAAAGCCCAATCACCAGTATGAGGGAGAAAGGCCTGGAGCATGAAGGCAGAACACCACTCAACACACAAGCACTGAGCCCCACTGAGGCGGTTTATAAAAACAGAGCACATATCTAGTCATGGCAGCTAACATATAGGTGCCTTGGTTGAATAATGCAACACATTTTCATGATTCTGTGTTTTTAAAACCTTGTAAAGGCAATTCGTTGACAAAAGAGTCCTTTTTCTGCTAATGATGGTGGACCAACTGATGTCTGTATCCAAAGATAAAAATAATAATAATAAAGTTCAAACAACAATTTGTATCACATACAAGTACAGGGATGAACTTAAAATGGTGCAAAAATCTGCACCAAAAAAAAAAAAAAAAACCCCTAAAGCTATAAAAGTTTCAGAGAAAATACAGAATAAAATCTTTGTGACACAGACATTCAAGAAAATAGGTAATAAATACATTGAACATCATTGCAATGCATGCTTCTTCTCCTCAAGGAGATGACAATTAGGAAGAGCAAGAGTTTGTGCAACAGAGCCAAGACTTGTGATGCCCATAGTACATACTGCAGTGACGCAGGTCACAGTTCGAGTCCCAGCTCCACCTGATTCCAGCCTCCTACTAATGTGAATGCTGAGGGATAATAGCTGATGACTCAGCTTAGCTGAGTTCTTGCCACACAACATGAGAGACCACCGGGCTTTGTTCCGGCGCAGCTCCAGCTGTCTCAGGTATTTGGGGAAGGAACCAGTGAATAGAAGATATCTGTTTGCTTGTCTCTTTCTCTCTGCTTTTTCAAATAGAAAAAAATAATTATTTTAAAAAAGCAATTTAGGAGATGAGATTGGAAATACAAGCTACATCTCCAGCTGTAAGCAACTGCCTGGGTTGACTGGTGGGAGAAAAGCAGCCAATAGCTGCCTGGTGTTCTGGGCCTGATTAATGCTAACTCTGTGTTAACTGTACCAGTGTGCCAGCATCATTCCATAGAAAGAAAAATAAAGCACATGCTATAGACCAGTAGAAAAACATCTGTTATCTGCCATACATTTATCTGGAAAAAGACTTGCATCCAGACTGCCAGAATTCTCAACTCCCAGTAAGAAAAGAGGGAATGAAACAAACAAATGGGCAAAACAGTTGAATAGACTGCACCAAAGATGACGTAATGATGGTATATAAAAGGTACTTAAAACTGCTCAAGGTGTTGGTACTGTGTGTGATGCTTAACATCGCATATGAGCACCAGTTTGAGTCCTGGCTGCTTCACTTCTGATTCCATTCCATGCTTATGCACCTGAAAAAGTAGTGCAAGAGAGCTCAAGTGCTTAGAGCCCTGCTACCCATATAGGAGACTCTGGTGGAGTTCCAGACTCCTGGCTTCAGTCCAGCCCCCTTTCCTGGCTGGTCCTGCCACTTGGGAGTAAGTGGAGTAGATCTCCTTCAGGGCCATGCACATGACCACACTGTCACTTAGGAAGTCAGTCAGTGGATAAAAACGCTCCCTCTTGCTCTGTGTCTTCTCCTTCTGTAGCCCTGCCTTTCAAAATAAATAAAAATAATGATTGAAAATTACTCAAAAGTCACAGTAAAAACTGATATGCACATTAAAAATCACATACTACTACATACTGTTTAAATCAGCTATGATAAAAAATAAGGCTGATTGTATCAAGACCTCATGCAAGTGGAGAGAAGCCAAAACTTCTGGTGGGAATATAACTTGGCAGAACTCCTTTCGAGGACCAATTGGAAGCTTTAAAAAAAAAAAAAAAAGAAAAGAAAAGAAAAAAGAAAAAAACTGCCATATGAACTAGCTATTCCCACTTCCTGATATTCATTCAAAAAAATGCAAAATGGCCATACAAAGATCTGTATAAGGTCTCTGCACAATGGCTCACCTTAAACGTACCACTGGGATCCCATATGGACACTGGTTCATGTCCTGGCTGCTCTACATCCCATTCAGCTCCTTGCTTATGGCCTGGGAAAGCAGCAGAGCATGGGCCAAAGCCTTGGGGCTCTCTACCTACACGGGAGACTTACAAGTTCCTGGCTGCTGGCTTCAGACAGGCTCAGCTCCAGCCATTGTAACCATCTGGGAGTAACCAACGGAAGGAAGATCTTTCTGTTTCTCCTTCTCTCTGTAAATCTGAATTTCTAATAAAAATAAATAAATTACAGACACATCCTGGCAACTTTCATTCTGTATGCAAAAATTGGAACTTGTAGGACTGTTGGTTCACATGTAAATGCTAAAAAAGCTGGTATGACCCATGTAATAAATTACTATTCAGCAGGGAACACAAATATCAGGATAATTATGCTGAGTGACAGGACTCAGAGACTAGAACATATAGAAAAGGGTCCTTCCAAAAGGTTGCAGAAAAATGAAACTAACACACAAGTTGGTTTCAGTGCAGCATATTTTTAAATCAATGCATATAAAAGGTCTTTAAAACATTTAGGGAAAAATCTATATTATGAAATCATGCATAATTCAAAGTTTTTTGCATCAAAGTATACTAAACATTTGTTTCTCCACGAACTTTTACGAAGCACCCTTGTACTGTATTATCCCATTTTGTGTAGCATTCTGGAAAATACAAGCTATACTGACAGGAAACACATCTGTAATTGATTAAAGAAGCAGGTAGGAGTGGTGAGGCCAGGAAGTGAGTCAGACATGAGAAGTGTAGCATGAGAACGCTTTGGAAGCTTATGATATGAGGAAAATCGGTGAATACTTGTCCCAGAGACTATGAGGGAGGAGGATGCTAAGACAGCAGCACTAAGGCTCATTCAAAGACAGTGGTCATGAATCTGAGAGTGAGTCCAGTTAACATGGTTTGTCCTCATTCACATCTGGCTGTTAATGTGCTTAAAATGCAGATCGTTTCAAGCTTCATCCTATCAGATTCATCAAAATATTTCCTACTCCTTTGCCTCCACCCCTTAAATCTAGCCTTAGTTTTCCACATAACACTACCCCTACTTGACACTACTTCACATGAGTGTTTACTTACTGTCCATCCTTGCAGTATCCTGAGAACAGTCCCTGATACATACTGAGTGTGGAAGGAACAAAGTCTATGAGTGTCCCTCCTTCTCTCCCTAAAAGAGGTCCATGAAGTTAAACCCTGCTCTACCTTCCTCTGAGGCCAGGGAGAATGCAGACTATACCCTCAATCTAGTTGGAGATAAGAGCTCTGGGACAAGGTATTTGTTCTTTTGGCTCTTCCCTGTGTCAACTCTGGATGGCTCACACTTCACTTGCAATTCCTAAAGCATCATCTGTATCCTTTCCATTCAGGTCAGGTTTTGGGAACCATCCACTCTCCTAATCCCTTTAGGGAGTGAAAGTTGGTAACACTTCCATTGCTAGCCGTAACATAGACAATTCATCTGTAGCTTCCTTACATTCTGCCCTCCTGTATGTAATAAAACTTTTATTAACCTCCCTTAGAATTATTCTAATTTGTGTGTGACATATGTTTCCTGCTGGGACTCTGATAGAGTCTGTCTGTGAACAGTGATTTTAATAGCCTTCTGAATTCCATTAGACCATGAAAACTCAAATGCAGCAAGCGGCCAGCAGTATCCCTCAGAAGCTTGCTACAAATGTGCAGTCCTGGGACCCACCACACAGCTACTAAGGCTCAGAGATGTTAATAGATTCCCTGTGATTCTTGTGCATGTTCGAGTAAGCAGCAACACATTCAAGTATTCTGTTTTATTTAACCTCTTTGGGGTACAAAACGTCCAGACTCACTCAGAATAGCTCAGACAATGGGGTCTGACATTTCAGGCAATGAAGGAGACTGACACGCACAAAAATCTTAGAATCATCCATAAGGAGGCTTAGCCTCAGGACAGGAACAGGCAGGTCCCTTGGGATGGGCAACACCTCAACAACAGGAGTCAAACTTGCCTCCTACAATCACGCCAATCACTACTCACTTCTCTCCTGAAACTACTTTATAAATGCATGAATGACTTAATCCCTTGCCACTTTCTTTTATGAGGTTTTTTTTTCACTTTCACCTTTGTCCAGCTTCTAATTTGAGCTCACTCCTCACAGCATGTTCACTTTGGTGAAGACCTTCTTATAACCTTCCTATTTTGCTTACCACTTACATTTCTATTTCTGATAGTGAAAAGGTTATTCACCAAATTCATCCCTATTCAAGCAGAGCTCTGTGCACCAGTCTCCTTCACAGACTAACGGGTTAGCGGCCAGTTCCTGATTGAGCAGGCACCAGGCAAGACGGCTTGAAACATTCTGTCCTGGAATCGGCAGGAGGTGTGCAAGAAAATCACACTGTGATGACATGTCTAGTTAACCTAGCCTGAAAAGATAGCAACAAGGTTGGAAACGCTGGTTGCAGGCCCTGTCCCCTTTGCTTACATTTCCAGTTCCCACCTCCACTCCCCACATTGGCCAAGAACATAACGACCCCCCAGCAGCCTCTGACAGTTGTAGAGCTGACTTTTCATGTTCAGAGTGTTTCAAATGTTGTGTAACAAAATTAATTACATTTAATTAAAATTATGTATTTTTTATAGAACTAAACAAATCTAAATGCCACTTGCAGCTTATGAGATGGCAGTCCTCCAAAGGGCTGTGCTGCTGGGTGGAGCTCTCAGACCTATGAAATTTCAGGCGTCATTTTACATGACCAAATCTGATGAACAGCTTTCCAGCTGCAGTTAAGCATCAAAAAGCAATTTGTCTCTGCATCTCAGACTAAGCAACTACCTACGACATCCATCCTTTCTGCATCCCAGCAACAGGCCCCTCAGCAAAACAGCAATCTTCCCCTTTCTGCCTGCTCTTCTCATGGCACACTAAAATCATTAATTTATTCTCCCTCTTCCCCTCCTCTTATCAACTTCCCCCATTGTGGGGTAGCAGAGAAGGGAACTGCTTGTATTTCTCAGATACAGAGTGTACCATATGGTAGTTGTTAAATTTATTAGCATTTATTCAACAAGTAACGGATCCTGTAATCCCAAACATTTATGCATCTTAAAACCTCCACTGACAACCAGCATGGTTCCTCCTACCAGAACAGGTTAAAGTCATTCACATGGTAGAGATCAACATCAGTAGGATATTACAGATATACCTTCCAAACAAAAGAGGGGAGTAGTGAACATTTGCTGAACAAACCATAATCTACCATGCATTGCTTCCTGAGGTTTCTATCAGTACTTTTCTGATGTTTTAACTAGTTTTCAATATCAGCATACTAAAATCCCCTACAACCTATATTAATCCTTTCAGTTCTGGGGACAGACAACATTTCCAACTTGCTTAAGCAAAAAAGGAACTTACTGTCCCATGACATAATCAGGAAGTCCAAGGAATAAATTAAGTTGAAGCTCAGGGGTCCAAACAAGGCCATTAACCTCCTTCATCACCCTTTTCACTCCAGTCAGCTGGCTGTGTTGACCTTATTCCATACAATTTCTCAGAGGCTATCCCCATTTTTAACTGAAAATGATTGCCAAAGACTTCAGATCCTACTTAATAATTCCTTCTCTCATCTGAACCTCACAATAATGATTATTTAATTGTCTCTCTCTGAATATGAAATCCACTTCTGGGACACTCTCTGTGTCTAAGAAATTGGTTATTATTTCATGGCGGACCAAATATGGACGTTAAGTCCACTTCTGATATCAGATAGTCTACTGCCACCAACCACACATACACCTCACATCAAGTAGCCCAACTTAAGCAGGTCTTAATCTATTTAAAACAATATCTGTTGCTTGAATTCTCTCTATTAGCACAATTCTGATGTTCTAATTAGTTTCTGAAACTCAGCAAAGTGAAATCCTCTACAACACACTTCTTAGTCAGGATCCATTCAGTTCCAGGGACAGAATACTCAAATATCAAACCAGGACTTATATTTACTCAATTGTTTATATGTAGAAAGAAATCACACTGCTTTATTTCCTTATTTGGACTGGGAAAAATCATCTAAAAGTGTACAAAATAAACTCAGTGGTAAATATGCAGTTTTAATCCTCTTACAACTCTATTTCCTTGAAAAATAGTCAAGGTAGAGAAAGCCTACAGCAAAACCTCGAGCTTTAAAATCTTCCCAGGCATTCTCTTACCCATTCCCTCATCACAGCCTCTTCATTTAGCTCTCATTCCCATCACTCCATACCCTCCTTCCCAGAGGTGAGAGCGCGGTGGGCTACAACAAACTTTGAAGAGTTGTCCGGGTTTATTTATGTCCACACATTAATTCACTAAGCCAATTATACAACAAGCACTGTATTTAGTTCTGAGGATCTGCAGAATGGACGAAACACATTCCCTTTCCTCTCAAGAAATGTATCACGTATGAGCAGCAACAGGTTCATCAGCAAGTATGTGACATATGTATACTAAGGAATCACGAGAACTAAGGACCTATGAGCTGAGAAGAGCAATCTGATCATCACAGGATTGCTGGGAGCAACATGGGAGCAGGAGCACGGCCACGAGCTAGGACAGCCTGCCCCACTCAGGTCAACATCAGCAAGAGCAGACTGAATCACAGCCCAGGCTGAGAACAAGAGATACCTCAGAAGCGGCATCAGTAGAACCAGTTCAGTCAAGAGCAGCAACAGGCAAAGCTGGAGCAGAACGACGTTGGTGTGCTTATGAGGATGGTAAATACAAAAGAAGAAATTCTGCAGTAGCCGAGGCTGTTAGTGTGCGAGATGCCAGATGTAATGCTAACAGGCTTCTCCCTGGGAGCTCTGACTGGTTTGCAGATTTTTGTGCATGACATAGAGACGCAGGAGAAGATCAGAACAGTGACAAAACCCATTATGAAATCATACTGAAGTTTTGATTTCTCCACCACATTCTCTCCTTTTAAGGAATCTGAAGGTTAATTGTAACAAAAGAGGCTTTGTTATTATTGATTACAGATTTACTTATTTATTTGTAAGTGAGAAAGACAGAGACAGAGACAGAGAAATAGAGCGAGAGATCACGCAACTGCTGATTCACTCACCAAATGACCACAACAGGCAGGGCCAAGGCAGGCTGAAGCCAGGAGCCAGGAACTCCCTCCAGGTCTCCCATGTGAGTGGCAGAGGCCCAAGTGCTCGGGTCCCTCATTCCCTGTCTCATGAGCAAGGAGCTGGACACAAAGGAGAGCAGTTAGGACTCAAATGGGAACTCTGATAGAAGATTCAAGCATGGCAAGTGGGTGTTTAAACTGCTGTGCCACAAGAACAGCCCCAAAAACTTGGTTTTGTCTTTCCATTCATTATTAGAAGCTGAGTCTGGGTGGATCTATGCTGCATGCTGCCACACAAGGTACTTGCATAACATAGACAGGCTCCTCCATACTCCACAGTATATACCAACATCTTCAGATTCAGGACATCCACAGAGTTTATGAGTGACTGCTAGCAAATTTCCAAGTATGGTAAATAATACTATCTTTGAAAAGGCTAACTTAAAAAACATGAAAAGCTGTTTCATCTCAGGCACATTCCCTTGAGGTCTTCTCATATTACAAGACACAACAACAAACACATTAATACAATCTTTGGTAGAAAATGTTTATTATTGATTATCTCAATTCAAAAATACACCTGCTTTCTCAGGGCTGGTCCATCATAGTGCCTCTTTGGGAACATTAAATAAAACAAAATTATGAATGATTTTGTTTAACAGTAATGTAGATGCAAAAAAGCAATTTCTAACAGTAAGACAAGGGCTTCAGAACTTGCAAGCTGAACAAAGGGAGCCCTTTCCTTGACAAGAATAAACCAGTGGACTGAGCCTATACAGCACACGCTAGACAGTGGGATCCATGCTGGCATGAAGTGTGGTAAGAAGCATGGCCTGTGAGAAGGACTTGGCTATACAGCTGCTTCTTCCTGGAAAATGTGCCCTTTAGAAATGGGACACACCAGAGTGAAGTGCCCAAAAGTCAACTGTTTTTCCTGCCCACCAAAAGAACACGAGATTTCAAGGAGATGTCAAGTGCAGGAAGTTGCTACTTTTGACTTTTCAGCAGGTGCAACACCAGCTCTTCATCCTCTGCTAAAGACAGGCCTGTATCCAGAGGCTCCAGGGCTTCCCACTTGGCCTTCTTCCTCCCACGACTTGCTGGTCCATCATTTTCAACTTCGCTGCTCCTTTTCTTCATTCCCTGCTTCTTCTTGGTATCACTGGTGGGAACAAATCCAATGATTTACTTATATACACAAGCTCATTAGTAAGAAATTAAGCATTTAAAACAGGACAAAACTACTAGACACAGTTGGTACAGTGATGATATTATTATTAAGGAGGAAAAAAATACATCATCATCATCATCATCATCATCATCATCATCATCATCAGGTCATCCATGTAAGCTTTCTCACCAGTGGGTAAGGAAAGAGGGCCTGCTGTGCAGCAGAAATGTGTGAGGTACCATGTATACAACATGTCTTCCAGTCCTCACAAGAATTCTAGGAGGCCATGGATATATATATATATATATATATATATATATATATCATCTATACTTTGAAGCCACTAAGAACCTCCAGGGATATCTGTGGCCCTGGTCTATATTTATCCTGTAACACAGAACCATTCTATTTAAAGTGAGATTATCTGCTAGGTAGCAGTCAGTGTTCTAATAGGTACTGATTCTAGTAGCTGTTGCATTAAGTTGTAATAGATTGGGGCTGACACTGTGGCATGGAAGCTTAAGTTACTGCCTGCAATGCCAGTATATGAGAACTGGTTTAAGTCTTGACTAGTCCATTTCTGATTCAGCTCCCTGCTGACATGCCTGGAGAAGCAGCAGTAGAAGGCCCAAAGGTTTGGGACCCTGTGACTATGGGAGACTCAGATGAAACTCTTGACTCCTAGTTTCAGCCTGGTCCAGCCCTGGCTGTTATGGCCATTTGGGGAGTTAAGCAGTGGATGGAAAATTCTGTGTCTCTTCTCCCAGCCTCCAACTTTCCCTCTCTATAACTCTGCCTTTTAAATAAATGTTAAAAAATGTGAAATATAGGTAAAATTAAACCTGATATGCCAAGTCACAAATTATTGGACACAACAAATTTCCCCTGTTTAAAATCTATCTCAAGCACACAAACACATCAACCAGTCTCAAAGCAAACATTACTGCAGCATTCTACAGACATCTATTACACAAACCATAAAAAGCTAATTCCAGAAACTAGAAGAGATCACTCAACACACTAAAAGTAGAAGAAAAAGACAGTATTTCCTTAAAAGCATTTTCAGATGATCCCCGTGTTGAAACATGATCCAATGATTGGAGACAACATTAAAATACAAACATTTATCTAATAGCGACAGGAGTAGTATTCATGCTAAAAGCTCACTGAGAGTCTGGCACTGCAACAGGTGCTTCAACATCGATGACATCATTTATCTTCACTAAAACACCAGGGGCATGGTTCTGGGCATTGGCCTTGTTCTGAGGCGAATAGAGTGTAAAGGTCTGGGTCCACATTACCCAAATGGGGCTGAAGCCCAGATCTGAACAGCTGCGAATCCAGATCCAAGGGTAGCCTATCAAAAAGCACATGGAGTTTGCCAACTTTATTCAGCATTTGGATGACTAACAGAAATAATTGCCTGTGCAAGGAGAACTGACTTGGCATCAATAATCAGACCTTTGCCAATCAACTACTATTTCCCAATTTTTTCTTCTTAAAGTTAGGGATTGAGTATTTAGTTGTGATTATTGTGGGCTGGAGCTCTGGCACAGTGGGATGCTGGCATGCCATAAGGGCACTGTTTCGGGTCTATGCTGTTTCACTTCAATAGAGCTCTCTGTTAATGGCTCGGAAAAGCAGCAGAACATGCCCCAGGAGTTTAGGGCCCTGACACCCAAATGGGAGAAGCGGCAGAAGCTGCAGTATCTTCGCTTAGGCCTAGCACACTGCCTGGTATTGACGACATTTATGCAGTGGATCAGTGAACGGAGGATCTCTTTCCATCTTTCCCTGTTTCTGTAACTTTGGTTTTCTTTCTTTTTTTTTTTTAAAGATTTATTCATTTTATTACAAAGTCAGATATACAGAGAAGAGGAGAGACAGAGAGGAAGATCTTCCATCCGATGATTCACTCCCCAAGTGAGCCACAACGGCCGGTACGTGCCGATCCAATGCCGGGAACCTGGAACCTCTTCCGGGTCTCCCACACGGGTGCAGGGTCCCAATGCATTGGGCCATTCCTCGACTGCTTTCCCAGGCCACAAGCAGAGAGCTGGATGGGAAGTGGAGCTGCCGGGATTAGAACCGGCCCCCCTATGGGATCCCAGGGCGTTCAAGGCGAGGACTTTAGCTGCTAGGCCACGCTGCCGGGCCCAACTTTGGTTTTCAAAAGAGATACATAAACCTTTTTAAAAACTTGTATGTATGACAGTAGTAACCAACGTGCTAGTTTACTTTCTACCTATAAATCACTTCCTTTTAAACAGATTCAACCACTGACTGGAGATAGTTCATACAGTTTGTGGATCAGGTACTTAAAAGTTTATTTCAGTGTAAAACTTTCTATAAATCCATGTATACAGGTGGCCTTTAACCTAACCATAGAAAACACATATTCTACAAAAATTATTACCATTTTATTATGGTACACTTCCACAGGCCCTGGAATTTCCCTTACCCTCTCCCAAGCACTCTCCCCAAGTTCCCCTATATAATCAGTATAATACAGTTCTTCATAAACTGCCATATGTCCATCACTGCAGGCATGAACAATGGCAGAGAGTCCAGACCCTATAAACGTTTTAATTCTACTTTTCCACAAACTTTTGTTTCAGAAGCAGCCTAGTTATGAGAGTGAATGCATCTAATCAGCAGAGCTAGTTGAGACCAGCTTGAAGAGAAAATGTAAAGAATTCTTACATTTACCTTCCAGAAGTACCGTTCACTGACTCAGCCATTCTCTTTTACTATCGAAGGAAAGACAAACTAGATAGCACCATGAGGTTATTTCAAGTCACAAATAAATGCATTTCAAAAGGGCTTCTGGGAAGATAAGCATGAAAGAGTTCCTTACAATGGAAATTCAATCAGCAAAGAACTGAATAATTCTTAATGAAAGGGGCTTGAAAGGCACATGAATTAAGTCCACATCTGGTTATGCCTGTGGCCAGTCCTGTGCTAATTCCACTGGGCTGGAGTGCTGATACAGATTTTTGCCTGCCTGTGAATCAAGCACATCTCAGAGTAACTCATCTGAAACAGCCTAATTAGTGGCCTTTGCTAATGCATCCTTTGTTAATGTGTTCCTGCACATTATAATCTCTGTAGCAATTAGGTGGCGCAGAATAAAAGAAGATATAAAATTAATAGAACCCAAATATTTTCACAATTAGCAACTTTGCTGCTTTGTGAATCAGTCCAAATTCTAGCAAGGCATTCATTTCATGGTGCTTTTGTAACAAATAAGTAGTAATCTGTAACCAATTAATTGTTAACCAATATAATAGTTCCATAATGGATAATTTACTGAAAAAGGGGATGATGTGATTAATCTAGAAAATAGGTAGTAGAAGGCAAAGTATGGTTGTATCTAGAATCTTCAGAAAAACCGTTTTCCAAATTCTGTTGCACTAGAAGCCTCATTGTATTTCCTAGTGAACTAGGGAGATAGGATTTGACACCAACAGTTTACAAGACCCAAGTAAGGACTGAGATTTCATCATGACTGATTAATACAATAATCTGTATGATAGCTAATTCTGTCCTCTTGGTTCTCAAATCGTTTACTGCAGCTTCTGAGAGGCATTCTTGCATCTCTCATTCAATAGTTCTGGTAGGTACCATTGCAGTACAGCATTGGTGCAAGTTGACTGATGAGTGAGCTGAACCCAGTTGAGATTGGAAACATCGGTAGCAACTATGAGTTACCTTGATAAAATAAGTGTAACCTACCAAAGCCACCAAACTTATGTAGATGGCCTGCAATCTGACTAACAAAACAGGGTGCAGTCTAGGAGGTCTGTGTTCTACCTTCATTATCAATGTGTGGCACTTACAGGGCTGACTCATTCCACAGTCTTTAAAGCATGAAATAAGTGTCACAAACGGTCACCATTACTCTTAATGTACAGCATTTGAAGTACAATGTGTTAATTGATATAGCACATCTTAAAAAGCAAAAGCATGGCTCAGCTCAGAGCACTGAAAACCCCAACCACTGCTCTAAAAACAGCACAAAGAATTCACAGGTACTAATCTTTCAACAACACAAATCATAAAGAGATTTAATTCATAATGGCTGATCAATTAAAAAACTGATCACACAAATAGGTATAAAGAGATTTCATCAAGAAATATGAATGTTAACTGATAATAGGAAAATTCTACCTTGAAGATCTTCAAATTTTGCACAAAATGGTTCCACAAAAACTTTTCACCCAAAACAAACATCTGAGGGTTACTAATTCACAATTAATAACTAAGGGAAAAAAGATAATATTGCAATGTGAATTCAATTTTAAAACAAATAAATGTATTAAAATGATTTTTAAATGAACTGTAGCTTGTTAACTTTTTAAATTCTCTAAACCATTCAAATCTCCAAGTTCTCCCAGAAATTGGTTTGACTTTTCAAGTCTTATTTTCTGATTTTAACATTTTAATTTTTTTTCAGGTGCTTATAGTTACCCAATTTGCCTGAGTAGGAGTGACCTCTGAGACAAGTTCTTGGAAAACTAAGGCAGGGCAAAATCTTGGAGTGGGCACACTCCAGTCAGCTTTCCTCTTGATCCTGCACTGAGCACAGCGCTTACTCCGGGGATCTGTGGACACTTCTTCAGTACTTGCATTCCACTATCAGTGGCACCCCTCTCCTATGGTTCTCCCTCGCCCTTTTAGTCCTAGCTTCAACCTCTCATCTCCCTGAGAGGTACTCAATAATCTCCCCACTAAAATTTCATCCATACGCATTTTTTAAAGATCTCATTGATTTGAAAGGCAAAGTTACAGAAAGAGGCAACACAGGAAGACAGACTATCCATCCATTGTTTCACTTTGAAGCCAGGAACCTGCAACTTCATCCAAGTCTTCCATGTCAGTGCAAGGTTCACACATTTGGGCCATATTCTGTTGCTTTCCCAAACATATTAGCTGGGAGCCAGACTGGAAGTGGAGCAGCTGGGAGACAAACTGGCACCCATATGGGAGGAGGATTAGCCTACTATGTCATAGAGCTTACCCTTACCTGTATCTGGCACCTCTACTCCCACATAAAATATAAACTCCTTAGTAGTAAAGTAAATTAACATATCTTTTTACAAAGGTAATTTGGACATACCTTTCACAAGTCTTTGAGTGTGCATGTCTAGCACTTGTCTTCTGAGATTTTATTTCAAGGAAATAATATTAGGGATAGGGTACAAACCAACAAGGATATTTAAGGCAAAGCTATTTTTTATTTCACAAAGATGTGAAAGTATTAAATTACAAAATTAGAAATAAGATACCATACAGCTATTCAAAACAATGTTGCAGGGATCTTTATGGACACCACAGCTAGAAACATACAAAATGAGGATGCAACTGTGTTTTCCAAAAAGTCTTATATGAATGCTTATATAGAAAAAGATGTGAAAGACTTAAAACTTTCTTTTTGCTGGTATAAATGTCTTCTGATATTTCTCTAACCATCCTATTTTACTCTTTACAATAAAAAATAAATTTAAATTCTGGACATCTTGGTGTAATGTCGATTTTTTTTTTTTTTTTGTAATTCCAAAAAGCTCCGAAGAACATGAAGCAAGTGTGCTGCATGAACTTTGCTTTTGTTGATGATGTAACTCCAGCTTCTCAGTCCACAGACATATGGTGGAGGATGAGTCTTCTTGGGTCAAAATATATGCAAATGGTCATGATTATTTTCACTGTTTCAAAACAAATTTACTATTATGTACCACAAACTAGGTAGAAGGATTTCTTTGTTTGGGGCTGCAATGGCAGCTTTCTAAATGCTCGGCACTTCAGAGGTTTGTATGGACTGCAAATAATTTCTCTTCCTTAACTTTTTTTTTTTAAAGGCCAGAAGTCATTTGTTTCAGATTCGAACAGTGCTCCACAGACTATATGAAGAAATTTGTGAGAGTTCCTTTTACCTTTTCAGTTTCACAAAGCAGGCTTCTGAGAAAGTCCCACAATAACAGTTTTCATGCCTTCTCTGTCTCCAAAAAGCAAAACATAAAGCTATGGACTCGTCTGAAATGAAGGTTCTTGCTGAAATGTCATTTACAAAATATGTCTTATGTACCCTGTGAAACACATCTTTTCCCCATCAGCATGAGTAGTTATCTTTGGAAAGCATAACTTGGCTCTTTTCATTCTTCATAAACACTTGGGCAACTGTCCAGGAAGACTACTCAGTTTAATGTCTAAGGAGTCTCACAATCTGATATAAACCATCCTATATAGCCTATTTTGCATTATACCTTTGTAACATACCCTGTGTTTCAGGGCTACTTTTTATTTGCTGAACATAATCACCATACAGTTCCAATTTATTTCGTGAACATTTGGAACTTTCATTTCCAACTATGTGAAGTCTCTTTCAGAATCCATTTCCATTATTACCCTCTTCCTAAGATGCCACCCTATGTGGGTCTATGCCTGCCCTCTGGCCTACACCTCATATGGTTGTCCAGGAACTCTACACATCTCTTTCCTTGTCCTTTGTTCTTCTCCTTACCAAACTGTCAGTTTTTAAGCACAACCAGGCACTCAGCATGGAGGGCCTGTCTGGCTCGGTTCCAAACATCACAGAACCTTCATGTTCCAATATCTGGCTTCACTGGTTTTCACAATTACATAAAAGGTCAAATTATACAAATAAATATACATATAATCACACATTTACGTTTTGCTGAGCTAATGCTGGTCTAAAGGCAGTTAAAATTTTACCATTACTTCTGTAGCTTCTGTATGAGACGTAATTGGCAATCATCTAAATTTTATGTAATTTAGGGTTCCATAATGCCAGTGACTTAAACTTATGCATGAAGTTCTCTCTAGGGTTTTCTCCTACCACCAGATCAGCATATGCTACCAGTTCCAAGATATCCTATATTTGCAAATCAAATGAAATATGCTCCTAACTACTACATGTTTTCCCTAAATCATTTCTTTCTCTTAGGTTTCCCTTCTGAGTGTAGAGCATTATCCCCACTTCCAACCCAGAAGTCATCCTTAAATCACCTTCTTCCTCCCATGATTAATTTCATTGATTATGTCTTCACCAGTGCTGGTGCAATTGTCTTTATTTTTTTTATCTCATACTTACTTCAGCCGATTCATATCTGGAAAGCTATCCCTGTTAATCCCAGTCTAGTTTAAATGTTCTCAGGTATTTCCTAGGACTGTGCTTCACCAAACCATCTGAAACCTTCCGGCATAATCAACTATTAATTTACTGGCCTCCACCATTAGATTTCAAGTTCTCTGAAGTCAAAAACTTTGCTTACATGCAGCCACGGTTCCCTTCAAAAGATTCTTTAAATGAATAAATAAAACCACTGAACTGAGCTTCTATTCTGTTAATTATCTAACTAGCAAATCCTATGTTATAACTAACATTACTTTCTTTTTCTGCACATAGGTGATTCCTTTTAAGCCAAGATATGAATGGATTTTCAAATTTACGCTGCATTTTTTCCCAAATCATTTATCATTAATTCCAAAGAAATTCAAGAGATAAGCAAATGGTGAAAATTATAACATCAATAACACGAGAAAAACAATACTTTAAAAAAGACTATCCTATAACCTCAGGCTCAGAATGAAGACTAATGCAATACTTTGAATATTATTATTGAATATAATTTGATATGTCAATTTTTAAAAATAAGCATTTTTAATTCTCTGCAATAAAACATTCTTTTGAAAATATTCAACCACATTAAAATCTTAGTATTTTTTTCTCCAATTTTATTTTTGCTTTTTTTTTTTTTTTTTAGATGTTAATCTTAAAGTGTTGACAAAGACACTATCTTAACAAAATTTGAGTCAGGCCCTTTTTAATTCCCTTTCCAAAAAGGCTCCACCCACTTGGTCCAGTTTTAGCAAGAATCCCACTGAGTCAGTTTGGCGAATATCTCCCACCTTTTGCATTAGTCAGCTTTTTGTTATAACCAACAACCAAGGCAACTTAACTTTTTATAAAGGAAACAGGTTTATTTTGGTCCACTGTTTCGGAGGTTTACAGGGAAGGGTCATGTGACTCGGGCTCTGTGATAGTGTTCTGACTAGTGGCCCCAAGGTGGCATACAGGATCACACTGCAAGAGACAGCGTCTCTGTGTGACTATTTCCATGAGCCTTTCAGAGAGTCACTGAGAGTTAGTCATGGGGGCTCTGCCTAACACTGTAAGGCCATACTCTTTTCTTCCCCCTTTTGGAGTCAGAATTGAATTGAAGAAATCCTAGCAACAGCCCCAAACTGGAAAAACAAAAGAAGTTCATGGAAATGTTTGGGAACATTCACCTATGGAATGTCAATGATTCACTGAATATCTACCATCCATAAAGAATGTGATGCATGCATAGTAAGGGTTTTACAAACATTAATTAATCATTTCCCCAATTTCCCATAACGGGAAGATCTCAAGATTTATATAGGCTTTTCTATTTTTCTAAGTGTAACATTAAGCTACCACACATCATTCCTTTAAAATAAGCTGCACAATTAACAAACAGAGCTAATTTTAGCTAATTACCTAAAATCATTTTAACATATTAGGCTACTAAACGAATAGTAGAACAGAACTATAAATACTAACCATCACAACTCAATGTTCGGCTGTTGAGCACCAAAAACTACAATTTGAAATCACAAATGGAGAGAACCTCTGGAGAACTGGAACAGTCGAATTTCTGAATTTGGGCATGTCAAAATGGTGTGATAAACTAGGGCAGAAATTATAGGAGAGGAGAGAGTTCCTAGGTCTCTGGTGGGTTAACATCCTCAGGAGCAAAGAAAGAATAGCCTCTGATGTTTTTTATTTAATGAGATATACCATTATAAACGATTACTAGCCTTGCCGCCAACAAAAAACCTTAACTTTGAAAGGGTGGGAAGACTTTCTCAAAAGAGAGCTCTGTTTGTATGGAAGGGTCATCATAAGCTAGAATTCCATATTCAGTGGAGAAGAATTTAAGCAAAACCTGAAAAAAAGCCCACACTACCATCATGCTCTATTATTTTTACATTTTAGAACTTTTAAACATTAAAAAGACTTTTCTTTAAACTACAAAAATACATACAGAATAGCTAACATCCAAAGCACTGGCAACATGAGATGCTAGTGGGGTTACAGATAACAAAAGTTCTTTCATTTAACACCTGCAGGGATATAAAATAATTCAGATTCTTGGGAAGAGAGTCTAGGAGTACTCTTGTCACACAATTCAGCAATCACATCCCCTTGATATTTATGTAAATAAGATGAAAATGTATTGTAACACAAAACTTTACACAAGAATATTGATACCAGCCTTATTCATAATTAAAAGCCATCAAGATATCCTTCAAGAGATGAATGGACAAATTGTGGCATATTTATACAATAGAGCATTATTTAGTGATTTTATTTTAAATTGTATTTTTATTGGAAAGTCAGATATACAGAGAGCAGAAAACACAGAGAGGAAGATTTTCCGTCCACTGACTCAAGCGGTCAGAATCACCAGAACTGAACTGATCCAAAGCCAGAAGCCAGGAGCTTCTTCTGGTTCTCCTGTGCGGATGCAGGGTCCCAATGCTTTGTGCCAACCTCGACTGCTTTCCCAGGCCACAAGTAGGGAGCTGGATGGGAAGCAGAGCCGCCAGGATTAGAACGGGTACCCGAATGGGATCATGCTGCATGCAAGTTCAAGACTTAGGCCACTAGGCTACTGAGCTGGGCCCTATTTAATGACTTTTTAAAAAGGACTGTCAACCCATGAAAGATATGGAGGAATTTTGACAACACAATGCTAGGTGAAACAAGACACTCTGAAAAGGCTATATGCAATCATTTTAGAAAGCCCAAACAGATCATCCACTGCCCAGAGTTGAGAGAGAGATGGCCAGGTTTCCAGGGCAGTGAAACTATCCTGCATACTACGTAACACATGCACATGTCACTATGTATTTACCAAAGCCCTTAGGATATATAGCACAAAGATCAAAATCACAAATCTGTATGCAGTGATGCATGTGGGCAAAGCATCTGGTTTCTTGTTTCCTAGAACCTCATGTAATTCTTAACTCACACCAGCCAAAACAAGTATTTTTAGAAAACGGATGCTTGTGAGTTCACCCTGCCAGGATCAAACGTGGTTTAAATTCTTAGGAGTTGAGGGAGAAAGGCAAAAGGAGAGACTAACTCATTAACATAATTTTCAGCCTGCAAGAACTCCCAAGTCTTAATACACTTGACTTTTATTTACACTCTAGCTTTGAGAAAACTTTAGCCAATACACTTTCTGGAGTAGGAAGAAGTGAGGTGAGTAATAAAATACAAGAAAAAACAATCATGTCCGGCGTGACGGTTTGATTAGCTAACCCTCCCCAGTAAGTGCCAGGATCCAGTGTGGGCGCTGGTTCATGTTCTGGCTACTCCACTTCCCATCGAGCTCCCTGCTTGTCACCTGGGAAAGCAATAAGATGGCCCAAGTCCATGGCACTGGAGACCCAGAAGAGGCTTCTGGCTTCAGATCAGCTCAGCTTTGGCTGCCAGGACCATTTGGGGAGTCAACCTGTGGATGGAAGACTTTTCTGTCTCTCCTTCTCTCTGTAAATCTGCCTTTCTAATAAAAAATAAATAAATCTTTTAAAAAACAGTAAATGAAAATAATCAGAGGCACCTACCATAAGCAGAAACAGTATACTTTGAACAATATGTGAATTAATTCTAATAAAAACACAACAGAACCTGGAAACCGTATTTCCTGGGCAGCATTAAGAACCACTGCACCTAGTTGTGTAAAATATTCCCAGGAGTCTCTGAACTGACTGAAATTGGTGCATGATAAAAAGATCCACAGGGAAGACCTGCCAACTTCTCTCCCGCCACATGTAATGCTGTATAGAAATACAACACACTGGTGGGAGTGCTAAACTTATAAGGATACTAGAACAAGAAGTTCAGATATTTAAGTTATAAACCAGAAACTGAAATCAAGGGGGATTCTGTACCTCAGACTATGGAACTGTCCAGCTAGAAATATCACCATGTCTCCTGTTAGAGCTCTTAACTTCCATAGTGGGTACACTTACTAATGTACAATTAAGAATGTGTGATTTTCTATGTTTTAAATGACAAACACAGGATCAATATCACTTCCCAAAAAGCCAGGACAAGGGGCTACTTGAGAAAAGTGCACTCACTTTGCTACATTGTTTGTGCAGCTTCCTAACTTCTTGAGAAAGCTTTTCTTTTCCTTCTAGAACGCACAGGAAAAGAATTCAGGTGAAACTGCAGACTGATCTAGCTGCATGAGGGTGGGTTCTGACAGAGAACAGTGAATGCGCCCTTACACAGAAACCCTGGAATGTCCTTCCACGACATGCTGCTAAATTGGCTATGGGAAGACAGAACATCCAGCATGTACATGGCTGATGTGAGCCTGTTTTTGCATAAAACATTCCTGTCATCCAGTCCTATCAACCAATGTAGATTGGACTCTCCTGAATAATTGAAAGGCAGTAATAAAGGAGTTGGTATCATTTTGAAATTCTCAACCATCATTATACCTATCCCCAAGTACTGACGTTTAGTATTCAAACATATTGTGCCACAGATCTTTTTTGCCTTACAAATTTTAATTTGCAAGGCCAAGGCAACAGCTCCAATGAAGATTAATCACTGCAGTGTATTCTATAAAAGCAGCTCAGCGTCTTTCAGTCATGGAAGGTTATCACATATAGACTGGAAGTAAAGATGTACCGTTTTCCGTGTTTCTCTTCCAGCTGCTCAGTTCTAAAAACACTTACAGAAACAATTCATCTAAGCAAAACCTTGTTCTGAAATCACTAAGGAGAGGTAAAAACGTCTTCTTAGAATTCTAATAACCAAAAAAGGTTGTAGGTTTTGAGACGGAGACAAAAGGCCGGAGACTGCACATCACACCATTATCACTCATACAACTTTTCTTATACACAATGTGCTCATGTCACTTCAGACTGACAATAAGGTTTGGCCTCAGAATCTTTTTTCTGTTCATTTCAGAAAGTAACATGAGAATTTGATAAAAAGTCACCACCCCACCCCTTTCCACATAAATGCACAGGAGTATCTATGCTGCATGTACAACCACACCATTGTTTTGCATGCAATTTCAAAATGGTCAAGATTCCACTTAAAGGTTATCCATGGAGGTCCAGAATAAGAATCTGGCTCCATAGCAATCCAGGTAATATAATTATCTTTCTTCTCCCACATTAAAAAATTTTAATCATCATATGAAGTGATGTAGAATATTTTGTGCTCCCCGGAAACATATCACCTTCTCTCAAACTACTTTCACTGATTAGTTTTCAATATGCAGGATCGTCACTTACCCAAGCATGTCCCCAATGTTCCTGCAATCTGGCAAATTTAGGTTCTATAGCATTTCAGGCTTTATTAGGCCTTCAGATGACTCCAAAATAGAAAATCCTATCTTCAGCAAAACTGTCCATTGAAGAATAACTTATACCAGCAAAAACAAAATAAAACCTAACACTGAGAACCAAAAATCTAAGCATGGGAACAACATAAAATTCTATAAGGAGACATATATAAGCTATGTAACTAAAAAAAGATGGCATGAATTCAATCTACATGCAGCAACGTGAAATGCAAAAAAGGACAGCCTTTCCAATGCAGCCACACACCACAGTCAGGGCAGCAGCCAAGAGATACTATTGGCAAGGTGGTATGTTGGCTTCATGACATTTCAAGCTATTCATTCACCTTTACAGCTCCTGGCATTTTTAAAACATGGTAAACTCACAGTCCTACAATGGGTGAGTAAAATATAAAATGGCATGTGCAGGATGGCAGCAGATGGTAAGGAATATCAACAGGCTTTCCCAACCCCAAATGTCTCCCATTGCATCTTCCCTGTCTCAACCTCTATTTTACATAGAAAATAGCACACTTCCTTTCTTCACTATAAATCGACAATTTAGTGAAAGTTCAAACAAATAAACAAACAAACAAACAAATAAGTACAAATACTAGCTTTTTCCATCTCTACCTCAACAACCTGACTTGGAAGTTTCTACTTTTCTTTCAAGTTTTCAGTACATAAAACTGACAACTGGAACTTCCTCCTGAAACTTACTAGGTTCAATGCAATGAGGAATAAATCTCCAGAAGTTAAAAAGAAACCATGGACAATAAAGCTAATATATCTTCAAGCCAAGTAAACTTCCCTCTCTGCCTGGTACCCACAACTGAACTCATCAACAAATAGCAGCAAACACAGGCAACAGTATTTCTTTTCTCTTTTTAACTTTCCTTTTAACTGTAAGTTAATTCAGAAGGTTGCTATAAAACAGAACACTTTATACAGCACTCTGTATAGATAATACAAAACATAAAACCCAGGATATTTGGTGGGTGCTGGTGATGAAAATTTCACAGCTGAAACTTGCTCAACAATAAATTGTAGGCCAATATAACTTGATCAACATGGTCTATCCCTGTTTCTTTTTAAAAATTATTGTTTTTACTTTATTTCTTTTCAAATACAACCATCTAAACTGAGTATAACAACATTTATTTAAAGAAGAATCATATCATTTATTTAGGACCATAAAGTCCACTAAAATTTACGTAAATGTAATGCTACCCAAACCTCAATCAAAAATAGCTATGAAGGGAATTAAATAAATACATTTTCTGCCAATCTTCCATTACAAAAGTCCACTTTCTTACACAAATATCCACTTATTTTCTGAACTGACAAACCCTAAAAATACTGAAAGAGTTGCTGCTGCGCAAACCTTCTAAAGGCATGTTACTGAACTCAACAGTAGGAAATAAAAGACCCTTCGAGATTAAGGTAGTCTTCCCATTTAATTAAGAGATAATTTTTAAAGTTCTGTCAAAAACTATAAAACTAATATGAAATATACTTTAAAAAACAGAACAAATATCCCACAAAAACACAAATATAGCGACAAAAAAATCTTAGATCTATCTTTTGACTGTAGGCTCCTTAAGAATAGGTAAAAATAACAGATAATCATCTTAAGATACTAAACAGTTTTCTTTGAAAAAGCTTGACCACAAATAGCAGTTATCATGTCTGAACTATAGTAAGACTAAGTACAAATTAGTTGCAAATGGACTTAAGATGCCCAGAAAAATCTATCAAATACCACAGCATGTAATTCTTTATAAAGAAATTGGTCTTAAAGACCAGTCTGTGAATATTAATATAAAACAGTAACAGTCTAATGACTGTTTTCCTTTCTCTTTATTTTAGTCGAAAAACAATTAAAATTATAAGCATTAAACTTTACTTCACTAGCAAATGAGTATCTGGAACATCCAGTCATCTTTTTGTCTTCAATACTTCACAAATTATCATATCATTATCAATTCACATGCAGATGGCCGTAAGCCAATATGAAGAGCACTATCATATATATAAAACTGATTTTATATTTGATGTTCATACACAAATCTCTCAGCTTACAACATAGCTAAGAGGAATAATTTTATTGCAAGAGCACTTTCACTGGATTTTACTTTAAAGAGACCAACTACTTACCTCAACGACCACACACTTAAGAGAATGTTAATTTACCTTTTCCTCTGCTTGGATAAATCTTAACACACTTCAGATTTAGCTTAGACATCACTGCCTTCACTTCCTGGTCTACCACGCAAAGTAATGTGCTCACCACAATCACTCCCTAACGATGCCTTCCTTACTGTTTTGTCCACTCACAAACCATAACAATAATTTCGCTCACTGCTTGCAACTGCATGCTTTGCCATTTCTAACCTCCACTGAACAAACAGCTTTGTGAAAGCAGCAAGTGTGTTTGCCTTGTTTACCATTTGTTCATACTCTGTCCATTCACTGAATGGAAGAAATAGGACAATAAGAGATACATCAACCCCCAAATAAGCATAATGTGATTGAATCAGCTTGGAACGCTTGTATTCTGGAGTTCCTGGTACCATACACAAAAGTTATAAACAACACTTTTATGGTAACACAACATAACTATATTTTATGGACTATTAGAAATGAAAAATTATGTATGAACCACAGAGCAATTACGATATTTGAAGTCTTTTCTCCCCGAAAAGCACAAAAGGTATATAAAAACTTACTAGATGTAATAACACCTGATTTTGTTCAGTTTTCAGCACAGCAATGAACTGCATAATGCAACAGGCAGAGAGAACTTCTGTCTCACTCTTCCAACACTGTAAAAATTCTTGTCTCTATTTTATCAACAATAACAAATCTAGCATGATCCATCCCACCTGTGTTAATTCCACAGCCCCAAGGGAGGATCATAATGAGAAGGTCAGAGTAAAACTCAGTTGGGGTCCATTTAAAAGAGATGAACGGCAGAAAAGAAATCAAAGAACATCAGAGCAATCCCTGCCTTCTATACTTACTCTCAGCAACAGCACACAAACTTAGAGCCTTCCATGGTAGACAGGAATGCAACCTCAACTTTTTTTCTATGCGATAGGAAGCCCCTGCCTCTAACCTCTGTTTCTGCGGATAAATGAGGATTGATGAAACCTTTCAAAAGAAACTCAAGGCAACACACTTTTCATTGTCACTGGAATATAAGTGAATATTTAAGTCCCAGCAAAGTGAAGAAGAATCACTCAGGATACCTGCAAAGAAACTACCTCGCATGAATTACTTTAGGAATAGCTATTTTCTAATTGGTATATCTGGGTTCCAAAGAGTGGATTCTCTTCTGAAAAGGCTAAGTTCATGTCCAGAGAATAATGTACAGGAAGAGTGTGGTTGCAGCTGCAGCACTGGCTGTTGCTGAAATTATTGAGCAGGCATAAGAAACTGCGAATAAACACAATGAACAGGCTAGGAGGCATCTCAAAGCTAACGTCCCAGAATCCTGGCATGTCGCTGGGCTGGTGAGAGACGATGTAGCCAAAATGCAACAACACAAGAAGA
Source organism: Ochotona princeps (assembly GCF_030435755.1). Classification (NCBI taxonomy): domain Eukaryota; kingdom Metazoa; phylum Chordata; class Mammalia; order Lagomorpha; family Ochotonidae; genus Ochotona; species Ochotona princeps. The sequence continues at coordinate 80,057,474 of NC_080835.1, forward strand.
GATATCCTGGTGCTGTATTATAACAGTATCAGTAGCAATTACTGCTGTCAAAATTCTGCCATATACAATCTGCTGAGGTTTTCTCTCTGAAACAATTTAAATTTTAACTTACAGCCATCTTGATACATTACCATTTGCCACTGAGGTAATTTTAAGGACATAATGGAAAGGAAGAAAAATGGAAATTAGAATATAAATAGATATTACCCATGTTGATTACTACTTATAACTTACTCTAAATCTTGATGACTGATAAAGGCTGGATTGAGAAGACTACCTGGGCGACCGGGAAGACCTATTCGAAGACTCTAGATGAAGGACGGAGGAAATTAAGCACTAGCAGTTTGCATCTGCCATCTGCAATCTGATCCAGTGGTTCTCGGGCAGTGTTCTTTTCTAATGGATACCTGACAATGTCTGAAGACATTTTCATTTGTCCCAACCTGGTGAGTGGGAAATTTGCTACTCGGAAATGCCAGAGTATATATATAATAATTCCTAGCCCCAACAAATAAATATAGAATATGTTTGAGTACCAACACGGAAGATGTCTTAGAACTATCAAAAACACTTTAAAAACTCCCCTAGAAAACTCTTCCCCACATCAGAGTCTCCAAGTTTTCCTCAAACGACCATCCCCCATCCCCAGGTGCTGATGCAGTCTGACAGCAGGGAGCAGTCCGCTCCCCTTCTTCTCTGAGAACACAGGAGAGAGAGAGAAAAACTGAAAACATTTTCCCATCAATCTTCCTCCATATTTGGACCCTCTAATCAGAGGACCATTCAAATATGTAAATAATATCAAAAAGAAAGTAAACAAAATGAAACAAAAAGCCTGCTTCAATTCCGAACTCTGTCAGCTAGCCCTGTGTGGTTCCATCAAGCTTCATCTCCCCTTAAATCGCAGTAACCTCATCTGCCCTCTCAGCACTGCTTTTCTTTTTGCCTAAATATTTGGCCCACTGCTTTAGAATGCCATGATGTTTAACATCCTCAACTATTAAATCAATTCAATCTTATATAATCTAATACTTAATACTCTGACAGCAGATGCCCAGCAAGTCACAATATTACTCATCATGCTTCATTTTGGTACAATGGCAAATAAATAGAAAATAGCAAATGAATATATTTAAATAAAGACTTTGTCAAAGGCTGTTTATATGTAAGTTTCCCACTATTTTATGTTACTTAATTTTAAGGAAAAGCATGCAGAAGCATAACAGTGACTCAAAATCCTGCCTTCCCTTAGCACATGCTAACAATAAATAGTTAAGCCTCAAGGACTCAGAGAAGATAAAGAAAGTAAAGGCAACATCTTGTATATAACACTTCTATATCATTAACAAGGATTACAGAAATAATTTTAAAAATTCCTAAAATAATTGAAAAAAGGATAAGATATTTGCAATAACTTACAAGCAGAATGAGTATGAAAAAGTTGAGTTTTCTAACATATTAGTTAAGTTACAAAGTCTCAGAACCACATTTTAGTGACATCTTTCGGATTCACTGCAAGAAGTAAATCTATGTGAGTGTGTGTTTAATGATATTGAAAACATACCTCATTCTATTTTCCATATCTTCACTATCTGATTCTTCAGAACTTCTGTACTTATCAGGATCTGGAAGTGTGCTCGGATCAAATCCACCATCATCATCATCATCACTCCAGTCCAGAAAGGCTTCTTCTTCATCTTTGGCCTAAGAAAACACAGAGAAATTGCAGCTTAGGAAACCAGTTGGTAAACCATCAGGTTTTCAGCTGATCGGGGTGATGGACTGTGCCAGGCCCTGTGCTTGCTAGAACATACAAGAATCTGGTCTAGGAACACCTCAAAGTTTCTTTGCGGATCTCCCCAATCAAAATGCCAGACTCAGAACCCTAACCATGAAAAGACAGAGGATAGAACAAGTCAATCAACCACCTCAGCTATATGTTGGTAGCGAAATACTGGGCAATTGGAAACTCTATGATGGACTAGTCAATCAGTGGATTCTTCAACGACCTCATCGTGCTTGGAGTGGCGAGACTGGCAGTGATTCATAACTGGTGAACTATCAAAACCACTAGAGCAAGAATCTTGGAGCATGCCCCACATTAGGGAACTGGGGTAGGTGGGAGACTGGGTGGGGCTTCTCCCTCAATATCCCTCTTTACCTCAGATACATGAAGGAAACAACATGGAAATAATACTCTTACCCATTTTCCTATAGCCCTTGAACCTTTTTACCCAAATTAACTATCTAAAAATTGTCAAAAATATAACAAAAAATGAAAAAAAAAAACCATCAGGTTTTACTTCTAGACCCAAACTGGCACCCTGCCAACTGACATTCTCAATTCAAATCCTTCTTCTGGTGAGGGTTTCTATGTAACCTTCAGAATCACAACTACTTGCCAAGAGAAAGAAAATTTATATCATGCCAAAATTGAAGAAAATATGATTCAAAAAGTAAATCACTATGAAGTTTCTTATGCCTAATAATGACAAAGTGTCTATTATGTTCACATATTAATAAAAAAACATGTGTAAAGTTTCAGTGCTCATGATTATGTTTCAAAATTACAAAGAACATTATGTGAAAATATACCAGTATAAGACCAGAAGCAAGAATTTAGTAACATTCGATGCTAAATTTCACAATAGTCCATCTTTAAAAAAACTGCAACTGTACAAGCATATGTCAAGTACATTAGTCTTCTAAATTCAAATACAAACACATTGTTATTAAAAAAAAAAACAGGGAAAAGAGGAGGTACACCAAAAGATGGGAAGAGCAGTAGTGTTCGGACAAAGGTGGGGCCTTCCAAGTATCACACACAAAGGTGAACTTTCATACTTACTCCTTCAAGACTAACGCAGTATGAATCTGACTACACATTATATTATGAACATTATTTATAACAAATTTCTTTCTGACATACCAGTCACCTAACATCTAATAAAGCACTTCCACAAGCATTTAATAAAACATTATTCAGCCATAAAAAAAAGAATGAAATCCTTTTTGCAGCAATATGGACAGAACTGGAGGACACTATGTTAAGTGGAATATACCAAATATCATGCTTTCCCTCATATGTGGAAGCTTAAAAAGAAGTTCCAACTCTGCAATCACAAAATCAAGTCAAAGAAAGAGAAATGTGGATTGTTAATAGGATTTGGAACTGCAGATGACAGCTTAACTCACTATGCCACAGCAGCAGCTCCTAAAAATATTTCCAATAAAATTGCTTTATAAAATAAGAAAACGAAAACAGTAATTTTGGAGCAGATTTTCCCCAGTTGCCAACTTTGTAATTCTGCACACCAAGTCATTCAAACTTTAACAATTCTTTGATCTCAAATGATTAATGCTTCCCCAGAAACTGAGTAGCAACTCAGAATAGCAAATCAATCTACTGTAGTGCTAGCCAAAGAAATACTCTAACACTCTCTGAACATGTCTCCCTTGATAACCTTAGAACAACAAAAGGAACAAGAAGTAAAGGAAGTGAGGATTAGTCACCACTGCAAAAGTCTCTTATTGTACAGCTTTCCTGGCAAAACCCCTGGTAAAAACGAAAGCTCTTGAAACAAATTTGAGAAGGGCCAGGGCGGGATAGGTAGTGCGGGGTGGGAGGCAGAGTTGCCATTAGAGGCAGTAAAAGGCACATCTGACACCTACTTGCAAATAATCACACATATCAACAAAAATCAAATGTCAACGTTTACTTAAAACACTAATCTGAGTTACAAGATATTTTCTATTTTCCAGCCTACTGCTCTTAAAAGAACATTTGTTTGAAGGTGAAGACAGCACTCAAAGCAGGTTGTTTTTTAAAAAGACTTATTTATTTTTATTGGAAAGACAGATTTACAGAGAAGAGATACAGAGAGAAAGATTCCTTCACTGGTTCACGTCCCAAGTGGCCACAATGGCCAAAGCAGAGCCAATCCGAAGCCAGGAGTCAGGAGTCAGGAGCTACCTCCAGGTCTCCCAAGTGAGTGAAGGGTCCATAGCTTTGGCCCATCCTCTACCCAGGCAAAAAGCATGGAGCTGGATGGGAAGCAAAGAAGCCAGGATATAAACAGGCACCCCTATGGGATCTGGCCACTTGCAAGGTAAGTATTTAGCCACTGAACCATCGCACAGGGTCCCAAAACAGTTTTCAAACTTTTGAGTGTCACACATCATTCATAAATAAAAACACTAGAGGACTCTAAAAAGAGCTTGCGTTAACAAGGAGGATTTTTATAAACATTTGCTATATTATAAATTAAAACTATGGGTTTAAAAATATTTAGTTATTTGCTTATCTCACTATAAATGAACAAAAAGAATCTTTATGAAAAATAGCTGAAAGTTTAAAAATTAAACATTATTTTTCACATTTTAAAAGTATATCAAATCTCTGGCTTAAAAGACAACAGCTAGATTTTCAAATCCGCTTCTGTATTTAATCAGTTTACAGGGTATTATTCTGGTTGAAATACAAAGACAGTCTGGCCTCTTACGTAGGTAGTTGGGGAAAGGAGTCATTTTTTAAAAAAATTTTTTAAGATTATCTATTTTACTTACAAAGACAAAGAAAGTAGAGAAATACAGAGAAATAACTTCCATCCACTAGTTCAATCCCCAAATGGCTGCAGCAGCCAGAACTGGGCTACTCCAAAGCTGAAAGCCAGGAGCCAGGTCTTCCACATGGACACAGACCCATGCACTTGGGCCATTCTCTGCAGCTTTCCAGGCCAACAGTAGGGAATTGGATCAGGAAGTGGAATAGCCAGGACATGAACTGATGCCCATATGAGATGCTGGCACATGTGGGAAAAGGATTAGCCTGTTAGACAACTGTGCCAGTCTCAGACTGAGACATTTTTTAAAGTTATAATTTTTTGAAAGCCACAATTAGGAGGAGACAGAGATATCTTCCTAATATTGGCTGGCTCTTCACAGGGCTGTAACAGGGGAGGCAGGACACAGGGGGGAGGGGAAGGGCAAGAGAAAGGGAAAAGGAAAGGGAAAAGGGGAAAAAAAGCAAAGGAAAGGATAGTTTAACAAACTAGTTTATTAAGAAACATGCTGCAGTCTCTCCAGAATTCTGATGTTAAAACCCAAACTTTAAAATACTTTAGGTTATAAAGTACGGTGTCCTCATAAATGGGATCTGTGCACTTAAAAAAGAGGTCCCCGCAAGAGGCACCATATGGGAAGCAAACGATGAGGCCTCTCTAGTTCTCATCAGCTCCAGATCTGCTGCTGACTTGATCCCAGGGCTTCCAACCTTCTGAACCAGGAGCGGAAGACCACTGATACTCACAAATTCCCCAGTCGACTTTGTTGCAGCAGCCAGAACAGATTAAGAGAAAAATTATTTTATTTAGCAAATCTTCATAAAACAAGATAATGTCCTTTCTCTTCTAATAAAATGAGTCGTTCTGAGTCAGCTGTCCACAGAAGCACTCAAATGACAGCCAGATTCTAGATACAGGGTGCACTAATCAATACTAAACTGACTCCATGGTGTTGCTATATGCCTACCATCAAGTAAAAAGCAAATTTTAGATCCCTTAACAAGTTACTGATTATGAGCTCAAGCTATCAGCCTATCACTTTATCTTCAGGAATTTTTACTACCCGTCTCACTGACTTGCCTCTCTAGCCTTGCAGCCTGCTGCTCAAAACTCCAATCAAAAAAATTCTTACCTTCCCACATGTCCATGTACCTCTTTTAAGGACTTGAGAAATTTTTAAAAAGTCGTTTATCCACACAAAGAAATCAGGGTGACCTCTATGCAGCAACTGTTCCTGAAACACAGTTTCTGAATCTCTCAGGAAAAAAATTACCTAAAAGAGTAATGGATTTTTCCCTAAACTAGTTATTTGGAAGACTCATTTATAAGTAGGGCAGGCAAAGCTATCCACAACTGAAATATTAGTTTTTTGGTTGTGATGACAGAAAAAAACACAAATAGAAAGTGACATCTACTTCAAAAAAGAAATTTACAAAGTGCTTTGACATATATTATCTTATCTGCTCTTTAAGCCCTGTGACCTAGAACCAAAAAAAATCATTGTTTCCATTTTTTAAATTAAGCAATTATGATTCAAATGACTAAATACTTAACCAAGGCCATATAGACCTGAAGACAAGTTAGATACTCTCATACATCATCCTAAATTGCCAAGTTCACCATTAAAACCTTGGGTTTGCAATTTTTTTCAGTTCATGTGTATTTTATAAGCTTCATAAAACCAGGGGTGCTTTGATGCCCCCTTGCATATGTCCATCTCAAACTCATTAATCTTGTCTTCCTCTGTTTGCTATTGCTGCAAGTACTGCACAGTTGCCTAATGGATCCCCGAAAAACATTCTGAACACTTGACTTCTCTGCTGTAATTGCAATTTTACATATACAAACTTCAATGTGATATATCTAGTCAATTTTCTCTCATGTCCTGGTGAAGGTCAAGACTCTTTCCACTTCGTTGCCTTTGAATATGCCTTCTCTACTGGAAAACTCTGTGGGTTTCTGGCCTGATGTGCTTCCTAACACCAAAAATGTGGTTTGTTGCATATTAATTTTTTTTCCACACTAAATCAGGGTCCAATAATTTACCTCAGTTGAAGTACTAAGTAGGTATATTGCAGATCCCACACAAGACCAGGGCTCAGTCTCTTAAGACTCCAGTCCCTTCAGACATGAGCAGCTACAAATGGGGTCCCAAATTACTCAAAATATGCCCAGTACACAACAAGAGTTCTCACAAGCTCCAATTGTAGTCCTAGGCAAGTGTTACACTGCTGGGAGAAAAACAGCCAGTAGCTGGTGGGAATTCTGGGCCTGGTTAGTGACAAATTTGTGCTAAGTATACCTTGTGCCAGAATAGTTGCTTTTTCTTTTTCTCTTCTCTCTCTGTTTTTAGAATATGTGGGGAAACCAGGAGCCAGGAGCTCCTTCCGTGTCTTCAATGCGAGTGCAGGGTCCCCAGGCTTTGGGCCATCCTCAACTGCTTTCCCAGGCCACAAGCAAGGAGCTGCCCAGGAAGTGAAGCAGCCAGGACCCAAACAGGTACCCATATAGAAATCCCGGCACTTGTAAAACAAGAATTTAGCCAGTGAGCCATCACGCTGAGCCTGACAGATAGATATTGAAATAAATTATGTAGTCTTTTCTTTTAGTGATCTGTCCCTATACTAAAGCTATCTGGGAACCTATTCTGAGATACCACATCAGTATAAACACAAGTGGGTGGGAACTTGTTCACATTAACAAAGTTAAAATATTTCCATCAACCAGAAGTCCCAAGAGCTTTAAAGGAATTCTATGCCAGGAATATGGGATAAAGATGTGATTCTAGAGTATGCAGGGTGCAGCTCAAATACATATGCTAGAAGCACAGCATTATATCCAGAATGAATTCCTTCCTCGTGTACTATCTATGTCCTCAACCAGGCACAATATTCCATGAGGGTAAAGGTCACACCCTATTGCTCCTCAATGCTGTAGTTACTAAAAAGCGCAGTGTGGACACTCAATAACTATTTGATAAACTGGTATTTAGTAAGAATATATTAGAATAGAATCCTGCTATTGAAAGCCTAAATGCTAGAATGTGTTATAATTTCTATAATCTATATGGTCAGTCTCTCTGATCAAATAATATGTACACTGTTAACACATTCAATTTTAAAATTCCAATAGTGTTGATCATTAATGAGTACATCAAATACACATTATTGTTGACAAGGATTAAACAGTAAGTCCAAAACATGACCTATTTAGATCTAACCACACAATTTCTATTGGCAATTAATGAAACCTGTCCTGTATTTTGCGACTGTAAAATGGCATAATTGAGAAAGTTCTTTTACATAGATGCTTGAAAAATACAATGAGTATATCAACAGGAAAAACTTTCAGCGAGTAAAGAAAAATGAATATGTAATAATAACTTAAAAAGTAACAAATAATGAATCATCTTAAAATTCCCTCTAGAGAATCATACAAGAAAAATTTTTGTCAGAATTTACACAACCTGGACCCGGCACAATAGCCTAGTGGCTAAATCCTTGTCTTGCATGCACCAGAATCCCATATGGGCACCAGTTCATGTCACAGCTGCTCTACTTCCCTTCCAATCCCCTGCTATGGCCTGGGAAAGCAATAGAGGATGACTCAAAGCTTTGAGACTCTGCACTTGCGTCGGAGACCTGGAAGAAGCTCTGGCTCCTGGTTTCAGATCGGCTCAGTGCTAGCCTTCTTGGACACTTAGACAGCGAACTATTAGAGAGAAGATCTTTTTTATCCTTCCTTCTCTTTATACATCTGCCTTTTCAACAAAGATTAAAATCTTTTAAAAAAAGAAATTCTACAAACTAAGGGCTTATACATACACAAAAAATGCAGTTAACCTATATTTTTATTTGATCAAATTTTTGACCATAATGTTCATTCACAAAATGCAAAGGGACTTTAAACACTCCCTTTAGCTTGAGTTGGTAGTTTCCTGAATGTACAGTGCATTCAGATAATGGGGTATGCAAAACTGATCAAGTTAGTACTCTTTCTTTGCAATTCTTAATGATATCCAGCACGAATGTTCAAAGCTGGCATAGTAAAGAGGAAGGCATCGAAACTTTTCAGCTTTGCCCCTTAAATTTACAGCAATTGTAGCAGACAGACAATGCAAGACTTGGTGAGTAAATAAAAGCTAAGCCTGGGAAAACAAGCAGAATAACTGAGTCAAAAGTCACCTGTTTAGAGAACTGGTCCCTTAAATCTAGCAGCACTTATCCATATTTCTGTTAATACTTTGACTTCCCAAGTATTTCAGAACAATGGGAATATTTGAGAGACGAAGAAATGAGGTACATAATAAGATCATGTAGTAAACCCAGCAAAGAACAGCAGCAAAGGGTGGTACATGAACACTGAGCACCCAAAGAGCAAATCTAAAATTTGAAAACAGCTTCAGAAGACAGACTATTCACTTAACTGTTCACTGAACACTTACTGTGTGCTGATTATTGTTATAAATGTTAAGATTGTAAGCTGAAATACAGCGTGTTTGGGTACAGCATTATAACCCTAAGACATTAAGCAAAATGAAACTTCTTCTAAGACAACTTTGCATAAAATTTACTATTCTTCCTCAATTCTCACTTACTTACTTAGTATATGAGTATTGTTATATGACACTGAAAAATGTTCTACAAAGTGAATAGGTCATAGTTATTGATCATTTCTCATCCTTTTCTTTCTGGAGGAAAGTTAAGGTAAACACCAAATAAAATAAAAATTCCAAGTCCACATTGCTATACTTTTCACGATCACTAAAATTTTAAGGTTTCAAATGTTGATTTGATTGCTGTTCCAGCAACTGCAAGTTGTTTGTCCTTACGCAAGTTATCAAACTCAGGCAGCTTCCATTTCTTCAGTTGTATCACCTGAACACTGACACACGCCATCCAGAGTAGCATGTACATTCAGAAAAAGATTGCATGTGAAGGCAGCAACACTGAGGTTTATCGTCAATAAGACTGTGCAAGCCGGGAAAAGACAGTTTAATGATTTCATTCTTCTTCTCAACTCTTATCTCCAAATATAATCTCAACATGAGCAGAAATGTGAAGCACATTCAGATGTCCTTAAGATGTAGTGCATTTATATTAGAAAAATAATTAAGGTTATATTTAAAAAAAGACCAATACTGGAATGAACATTGGAGGATAACTGAACTTACTATTTTGTAAACAAAACAGTAAATAGCTTAGTTATTAAATTATTACTCAATAATGAAAGTACCGATGTATGCAAAACAAAACAAAAAAATCAAAAGCACCATATTAAATAAAATTATTTAGACTCTAACAACTACATATTGGATATAACTTGATTTACATAACATTTTGGAAACAGCAAAAGAAAAGAGATGAGTGCTTGCCAACAGCTGATGTTGGTGGGAGATTATTTTTTTAAAGTATTCTTTGCTAAAATATTCTTTGCTATTAACTATTCTTAAAAATTTTCTTTGCTAAAGCGGATCTGGAAAGCCTCAGCACGCCATGCGGCTGGAGCGGGGGAGGAGCTAGGAGGATCCGGACGGGGCCCGAGCTCCTCCCCCGGGCCGCCATGCGGCCGGAGGGCTGGGGTTCCGCCACGATTCCAGCCTAGCACAGCCAAGCTTTCCACCACGTACATACATACATGGGGTGAGCGGCTCTCGGGCGGCCAGTGCGCCATTTGGCGCCAGGCTGTGCCTGCTGGTATGGACGAGTAGTGGCTGGGCTGAAACTCTCAACAGCAGGAACCAGAATGGATTGAAGAGCGGAGCTGGCCGAAGGACCTGCTGGTATGCGTGAAGCCTGACATCAGGAAGGGATCGGATGGAGGAATCTGAACAGTTCCTCTGACAGGACACTGACCCTACAAATAAACGCAGGAAGCATGGAGGTAAACAACCCAGCAGAGGCTTTGGAAAGTGACCCACTGGCATACACTTGGCTCGGGTTGGGGCAGACCAGGCTGAGTCAGTCCATGTTATCCACTGGCAAGCCCGAGCGCTGGAACTGTGTGGGGGCCTGGCCAGGTTTGGTTGCGATATAAAAAAAAAAAGTACAAAACACAAAATGCCAAGGCGAAATGGCCTGTGCCAGTAGGGAATGCAGCACCCAACCAGCACACCTCCCACTGGGTTAGGTGAGGGACGAGTGTGTGATGGGCAGAGCCAGGGAGAGCTGCAATACTCATTGGTTCCAATGGAGGTCGGGGCTCAGAATAGATCCAACCCAGGGGTTACAACCACCAGCTGATCGGAGTGATGGACTGTGGCGGTCACTGTGCTTACTAGTAGTGCATGTAGGAGCCTAGACTGGGAATGCCTCAGAGTTTCTTTGGGGATTCCCCTGAACAAAATGGAGGAATCAAAACATTACCCAAGAAAAGATGGAAGATGGAGTAGATCAATCAACCACCTCAGCTATATGCTTCCAGCGGAAAACTGGGCAAGGAGAAACTCTAAGATAGACTATGCCAATCAGTGGACTCTGCACCAGCCTCATCGTACCTGGACTGTTGCTGATGATATGTTGGAGCTTCTAATTGATAGAGGTGACGCTCTGCTGGCTCTACCTTCAAACCCGAGAGGGCCTCCCTAAGAGGTCGTTGAACTTGACTGGACAGTGGGATGCTGGACTCTGTATGGAGTGAGCCTGTAATTAGGGAATCCCAATGGAACCTGAGCTGTGGTTATGCATCATGGTGAAGGAATTCACCATGGGGGAAGGGTTTGGGGTGATGGGGGGAGAATCCCAGTACCTATGAAATTGTGTCATGTAATACAATGTAATTAATGAATAAAAAAAAATATTCTTTGCTATTAACTGTGGTTGATCCATGACTCTGCATTTTCTAAAACTCATGGCAATGAACCACAAATGGTAAAATGTACTCTAAGTTTAAAAAGGAAGAAGCCTGAAAGAATATCTTAATTACATTTAGAAGCACTCACACTGAATTAGAAGACAAAAAATAACCCACAATACTATAAAAAACACATATACAGGAAATAAAGGAATGAAGGGCTGGATTATAAAATTATTTTTTACTTCAAAAAAAAAAAAAACAATCTGGGGCTGGTGTGGTAACCTACTGGCCAAAGTCCTCTCCTTAAACATGCTGGGATCCCATGTGTGTGCTGGTCCACATCCCCAGCAGCTCCACTTCCCATCCAGCTTTCTGCTTGTGGCCTTGGAAAACAGTAGAGGACGTCCCAAAGTCTCGGGAATCTGCACCCATAGGAAACTCAGAAGAAGCTCCCGGCTCCTTCCTTTGGATTAACTCAGCTCCAACCATTGCAGCTACTTGGAGGGTTAACCAACAGGCAGATGATCTTTTCATCTCTCCTTCACTCTGTCAATCTGACTTTCCAATAAAAATAAATGAATCTTTTCTATAAAAGCAATCTAATGGTATGTATTACAATGTTTTTGAAAAAAAAAACAACAGATTTTTTTTTTCAATCTCAAAGAAGGCTCGGCTTTATGGATGAGTTAACATTGGAAATAGATAGTATACACACATATTCACTTGAGGCAGAGAAGAGTCATAACTTTCAATAGTCCATGTTGCAAAACCCACTCCAGCTAACAACTACTGCACAGTTCAAATGAACTTCCTGGGACTGAATTTACAGTAGGAGCATTGATCCTAAATTATACAGCCTGGAGATGTGAGAAACTCATCTATCCCTGAAAGTTCTGAACATGATTTAGATTTCAACTGCCAGTGACATATGGCTGTCCCTCTCTTCAAAAATTATTTCAGGCTGCTGAGAAGTGAAAAAACACATAGCAAAAGTTTACAAGTCCAACTTTCATAAGGGCATGAAGCCACAACATGCTAATAATTCATAAAATAGTCATATTTTATACCCTCTTGATACATGGCTATTTTCAAATATCTCTGGCCCAAACTGTCATATCTCAGGGAGAGAAGAAAAAACCATTATGGAGCTGGGTAAGATCCACCTTCAGAGCAATGCAAGACTGCAAGATGGGTTTTTAGACACGTACAGGGTGGGTTTTTAAGACATGTACAGGGTGGGTTTTGCTACATTCTTCAATGAATGTTTCATCAATTCATTTTTACTTCTGTAGATGGGAATCCAGCCCAATTTATCTTGGGGAGCTACTGGAAAATCACTCTTTGCCAGTACTGAAACTGGCTTGTGTTTGATGAAACACAAATAGAAATTTAAATGAGAAAGGAACTGAATGAATTCAGGTTCTGATAAATGTTTATGAATGAATATACTAAAATATAAGAGATTTACCAACCAAGCCACTGCAATAGGCAGAAATCTTAAATAGTAGAGAAAATATACTTACAAAACAGTGTTCTTTTTCAAGAAAATCTATCATTTGATACTACTGAATGAAATGCCATGGAATGAACACTTTCAACTAAAAATAATCTCTCTTAAGCATTTTGTTCAAAAACCTTAGTCACTTCTAACGTTGTAGGCTCACTTCCAACTTTTTGAATTTAAAGTATCCAATAAAAAAAATCAACAAAAACTTTCTTTTCTTCCTCTCACCCCCAATATTATGGCACCAATGACAAACAAGGACAGTGTAGCAGGTATAAAATAAAAACACAAAAATTTAAAAAGGGATTTTGTTGGTGACAGGCAGTTATTCAAAATTTAATCACAGGTTTATCATACAACCCAACAACAATGCTAGGCACAAAGCCAAGAGAATTGAAATTATCTACAGAAGCCATGAACAATGATGTTCACAAAAGCGCCATTTTAATGTGGCCAGAAGACTGAAGCAATCTCATGTTTCATAAATGATAACTAGATAACGGAATGTACAAGATTATGCAATGGAATATTATCTGCCTGAAAGAAATGCTACAATACAGATGAACCCTGAAGTCAGCACACAAAATGAAAGAAACCAATTACAAACAACCACCCATTGTACTAATCCATTTACATGAAATGTCTGAAGGGGCAGATCAAAGAGACCGGAAGACAGACTAAGTGGGTGCCAAGAATGAAGGCAGAGAGCAGTGGAGCTAGTGAGTATTCTGTTTCTTCTGATAGTGACACAAAGTTCTGAAATCACATACTTATCAGTCTTAAAAGGTCACTTTTCTAATATATACACAATATGTAAGTTTTAAAACGAGGAGAAAAGTTTTACTAAATTGAAATTGAATTTTAATATACAGCTAAAGAAACATTTGTGTGATTTCTAACAAACGCACCATGAAGTACTGATCAGGTTAACAGCACAGAAGTTCTTTTGGTATGTTAGTTCGTTCCCCAAAGGCTTGCAAGACTCAGGTCTGGTCCAGACTAACCAGGAGCTCCCTCCAGGTCTCTCATATTGGTGATAGAGACCCAAGGACTTGGTTAATCACCTATTATCTTCCTAGATGCATTAGCAGTTAGGTGAGTGAGAAGAGTAGCAGAGACTAGAACTGGGCTCTGATACAGATTGCTCTTTTTGCAAGTAGCAGCTTAACCCACTGTGCCACAACACTGGTGCCAGCAAACAAATTCCATATGAGGGGAAAATGACTTTGAAGGAAGTATGAATATTATCATCACAGAGATTCAGATTTAAAAACACAGGCCTAAAGAACTGAAGTAACTTTCTCATAGATAATTTAAGTAACAACCCCTCCTCCACATTTTAGATACTTCTGACTCTAGAGTATAGCCTCTTCCCATTGTTATCAAGGACCCCTAAGTAAGATAGCAATTCTAGGTACACATAGCTCATCTTTGCTAGTTTTTCTGGGATCTGCTGCTGAAGTTTTTATGAACTCAATTATACTTGTGGCTCAAACAATGCCTGTAGTTTTGTGCCCTTGCTAACTGCCCAGGACAGTACTGCAGTCACCGGGAACATACAGTACTACACACACCGAACTCCTGAGTTATGTCACTGTTTGGATGCCATCCATAATGTTGGAAGAAACTGTGTGTGTTGTGGGATACAGCACTATGTGCAGGACAAGCTGCAGCACATTCTTTACAACTTCATGAGAACCAGTCCGAAGAGAAACAAAGTGTCCCAGAAGAATAAGGAGGACATACAGGTCCCTTCTAAGGTCACTAAAAACAGTGGAAGCTATGACCAAGAAGCTCCTTCCCACATAAACAACAACAGACTATTCCGTCTATTCTATTTCCGTCAAAAGAAGCATTGCTGTTAGCCACAGATCCTACTGCTGTTGATTATTACTTTTTAAAAAAAGGGATTTCTTTATTTCCATTGGAAATGTATATTTACACAAAAGGAGAGACAGACAGAACAATCTTCCATCTGTTGTTTCACTCCACCTTAGTGGCTGCAGCAGCTGGAGCTGAGCCAATCTGAAGTCAGAAACCAGGAGCCAAGAGCTTCTACTGGGTCTCCGAGAAGGCTTTGGGTCATCCTCTGTTGTTTTCCAAGGCCATAAGCAGAGAGCAACAAGGGAAGTGGAGCAGCTTGGACATGAACCAGCACCCATATGGGATGCCAACACTTGTGGGTGGAGGATCAGCCTTTGAGCCATGGCACCAGTCCCTTATTCTGTCTTAAATAGCCACAAAGTACAAACAGCAATGCTTAAATTCTTTTAGAATCCACACTACCTACTACATTTTAAGTCATTTAAAATATAATTCCATAATGCCTTTTTAATTCCCCATGTAATTTTAATACAGTGATCTTTAATTCTATGGGCAGCTTACAAAATAATCTAATTTCTACAACAGTTTCTACCAAGGGTAAACAGTTTCCATTAAAAATAAAAAGGGTGAAACTAATCACTCTCAACAGTCTCTACAACAGTAAGAGCCTTTAATCTCCAAAAATGAAGTGAACTAAAAATTATTCTCAGGTTCCCTTAAAACTTCACAGTAATGGCTTCACAGAAGTCATATAGTTGTCTTATATAATAGACGTCTACTTTTTCACAAGAATATTTTTTAAAAAGATTCTGTATAAATGAGCAAAATAGCATTGTATAAGATGCTATGCAACTGAAGACCTGCCATGTTTCTTCCCCTGACACTTCAGCAACTGAAGAATTTAACTTATATTTACAAAAAAATGAATACAATCTAAGGTAACATTTTCTTAAATTTGTCCTATTATTTATTTTGTGATTCTATTTTCAAACTTAAGTTACCTAAGTAAACTAAATTAGAAAAGGTATAATCTGTGTCATATAATAATGTCTTATAATGAGGAATAATTAAGAAATCTCAACGCATTTATTTTAAAATTTGACAGAATCAAATACATTAATAGAGAGGATGACAATTTCTTCTATTATCAATGTATTATATCTTTATCCTCTTAACCTTAAAGACAACAAAAATGCATAAAGATACTTTAATTTTTCCTATTTCATAATTCTTAGTCTTTCACTATTTAAAAAACTTCTCAGCAAACCCCAAGTTCCTCCATTTCTATTATTTTCATGTTCTCTGGCATCCTTTCATTATTTAGCAAGTATCAATGAGCTTATAACTTTAATATCTGATTAGTTTCTCATAAAATCCACACAAGCAATGAAAGCCAAGTAATACAACATACCATTTCATCCCTTTAGAGTTTGCCACAAATTTATATGCAAGTATGAACAGAGACATAATTAAGATCATCAATCTTGCATTCAACAAGACAAAAGCAAAGAAAATAATTTGTTTACGCAGAAGTTTGTTTTGAGGAGATGAATACCTGGAAAACATAGCTAACTCATCCACAGCACACATTTGAATGTAATTTCTTACCTTTTATTTACCTTCTGTTTACAAAAAAAAAGGTAATCTTACATATAAATCTTTTTTAATATTGTATTTAGTAACCAATGCTCCCCTGGAAATGGACTAACAAAAGCAATTTATGTTTTTCACTGAGATGTTTGAATAAGATTAAATCAGCTCTCCATATATAATTAAAGATAAAAATCCCTTGAGACCATATACGTGAAAGACAATTCACTTTCAACAATTCTCCAAAAGAATAATCAGCAAATAACTATCAAGAAAACAAAAGCATGTCAGCAATATAGTCAGAAAAAAATATAGTTAATTAGAGGTTAAAATTTAGTGAAAATTACAAGGTCTAGCATATATTTATTTAATGAATACAGAAACAAGTGAAAATTTTAAGAAATTCACATTTTATAAAATCAACATGGAAAAATATAAAAATGGAAAACCATGACCTTAAGTATTTGGGCATTTGTATACAATGGTTTTAAACATAAAATTCTTTCCACAAAAATAGTTTAACCAAATATTGCCCACCACCCCAAATCTGCACTCCCAAGCCAATTTTAATAACAGTGTTCAAACCGATCCCAAACAATCACTAGGCTAAAAAGCTACACTCACATTTTCTTCCTTTCTTCAGGAAGTAATACTATCACTTCTCGGCCTTTTGGCTAAGATAAAATGTAGGAAGTAATACTAATCATCAACTGTACACCAGTTTTGTGGAGGCAGTTTTCTAAATGGTAAGGCAATTGTTCACCGACTTACTACTCTATTAGTACACATATAAACACAAGGCAGGACAATGAAGACTCCGATGCTCTCTAACAAAGACTATAAATGCGTAGGGCAGAGAGCAGAAAAGAGTAGGAAGTGTTCAATAAGCAGCAGTGAATGACAGGACAACAGCAAGGCTAGGAAAGAAAGCAGGGTATAAGTTTGGGAAAAATCAATCTATTCTAAGGAAAAATAGATTTAATTCTAGGAAACCAGGGATTAATTATTTTCTAAAACTAAGAGCTTCTCTTACTGTTTAACAAAAATAGTGTAGACTATGCCTTCCACACCTCCTTCCAAACAGTGATCATACTTCAGTATGTTTAAGATTGTAATAACTTATTTTTAATGTGTTTTATTAATTTTAACAGCAACTGCATATGGATTTTCAAATCAAAAGTAAATCTGAGGTACATTTTTAAATGCACAGGATGATGAAGAAATATAAAGTTTCCATAATACCAAAAAAAAAGAAATCACATCTGCTTGAGTGCCACAGTAAGTCAAACTGGCACACTCCAATGCACAGGCTTCCTGTGTCTCCTCAAGTTCTCTTTGGACATACGAAGTGCTGATAACAACTGAACAAACTACAGAGACTGCCAGGTGTGAGAAACTCATCTCTGCTAATCTCACAGCCATTCTGTAATTCAAATGGTAGCTCTTGATGCCCCAAGACCCTTCCCAAAGCATTCTGCAGATTCTGACCGCATTCCAGGCACTCAGAAACCTACAGTAACTAGTGGCACGTTCCTCATTTTACACTACTCTAACCAAGGTAGACTAGATGGTCAGTTTTATAGGCATGGCTTATTCTAGTAGACAGGTGCTGGTATACCTGAAGTTCATTCCTGTACAATACAAGAATATAAAGTCAAAAGTACCGGTATTACACTAAAGAAATACATGTGTGTCAGAAGCAGTGGATACGTCATCAAGGACTATCAGTAAGAGCACCAAGGACTACATCCCAACTGCCAAGGAGATCACAGGGAGTTGGAGTGCCTTCATAGGCCGAGAACTCTGAGTTTAACCATTCCCTATCAAATCTCCTACACGGGATGGAAGAAGTCCAGAACCCTCCTGACAGGGTCTAATGACTTCAGAACAACAGCCAGGAGCCCCGGGTGGTCCTCAGCGACAGAAGAATAGTAAACTTCCTTCTGGACTCAGGAGAGGAGCTTTCTCTAGTCCTTACTTAGTTCCAACTTTGGCTCCCCATTCTCTCTTGTACTGACCATCAGGGTCACTCCGGAGACCCAAAAATTAGATCAGATAGGCAGAGAAAGACCAATAAGGAAAGTTTAGAACAGGCAAGAAAAAGTCGGCTTGGACTCTAATATACCTCACTAGGTAGGACGCAAAGATCGGTTTACTCCTCACTAAGTCATTGAAGATTTCTCTGCAAACCCCTCCTAAGACTGTTCTGCTCCTCAATCGTTAACATATGGCTTGTTAGAGTTAAAAGCCTGTTTGGATCATCCTAAAATTCACAAAGTTCAGTAAAATCTCGCTTGAATACTATAAACTGCTAAATATAAATATGAAACAAAAAAGACACAAGACAGCTGAATAGTACACTACAACCATTTTAAGGTTTATAGTAGTAGATTATGTACAAACTAAAATTGAGATGTCAATGAAGTAGTTACAGGATTTGGTTAAGAACCTGCATTTTCTAACACAATGGTCATTCAGTAGCATGTTAGTTAACTTCATGATGCTGTAAATTCCCATTTTTCTTCCTGTTGTTGATTTTGTATTGTGGCTTTTCATTTGCGGAGATGAATATTCTGCCATCTCTACATTTGGATTAAAGATGGACTCCCAATGAAACTGTTAAATTTATCTTGACAATAAGATGCTGGACTCTCTGCATGGTGCACACCCACAATGATGGACATAAGACTGTTTATGAGCTATACTACTGCAATAATATAGAGGAAATCAATATGGGGGAGGGCTTAGCGAGAGGTTAAGGGAAATCCCAGAGCCTATGGAACTGTGTCATAAAATAATAATATAAAATAAATAAATAAATAAAAAGAATTATACATGTTTTAAGCATATGAAGTAAATAATTGGAACACCTTTTCTGATCATCCGTTTTTTGGGGGGAGCTAGGTTGAATCATTAGCATAGCCATATCTGAAAAAGTCCTTGCCTGAAGACTCCAGTTATTAAAGGACTCTGGTTCACTGACAATGATTTGCATGTATACAAACATCCATTAAACAGACTTATATTTCAGCCAATTCTGATTTCATTGTCTTACTTACAGATTTAGCTCTGTGCAAGCTCTAGGAAAGGATTCAGACACCAGTAAAGGATGAGGAAAATGAAGGGAAATCCTAACAAGGAAGGTTTAAATGGATTTCTCAATGCTTAAAACCTATTAAGAATAGAGCCTAAAATACAATTCCTGACTACCACAAAAGAGAATTTTGAAAGAACCCCCATTACTAAATAGTGAGCATGACTGCTACAGGAGACGGAGGAATTCGAGGACTACCACATGCAGGCGGAGCTCCAAGATAAGCAAGAAATCCATTTGAGGTGAACTTTGAATACTATATGGTATATTTCAAGTTTTTATAATGTAGGTTACAGAATTTTGCATCTTTTCTATGGTTCTGTGCTTTCCCTAAAGTTGCACATTGAAGCTGACAGTGGTTCTAGGTCATAAATAAACTAAAACTATTTATCCAAACTCAATTTGGTAGAATCCTGAATTAAGTAAAAGATTAAAACACTGACTTTTAACTGAAGGAAGCAATATGTGGTATGAGTCACTACAGATTCTGTTTCATTTTCTTGTGATTTTGACATCTACCAATTATGCAACCATAAAATTGGAAGAAGATAGCATGACAACACTCTAATATCCTAAAATAAGAATTCTGTCATCTGTTTAATCAATAGGATTTACAGAGAATACCGACTATGTTGACACTTAATTCTCAAACAAATCTTAAGGAAGGTTGGATCAGAGATTTTCAACATCCTGGCCTCATGTCATATTGCTGGTAAACAGCAGAATTTAGACTAGAATCAGTCTTTGAGCTAATTCTATGTTCTTGTCATTGAATCAAAACTCTCCCTTATAGTGTAAAGAATAACTAAATTTGAGTCATATAGAATATCAACGAAGTTTACTGTTGAGCTTTCAAAAAATTCTAGTAAGAGTGAGATCTGGTACATTTTGCCAGAGGGACCAATATTTATATTTCATTTGCTATTACCATTGTAGCACATCCCTACAACATCCTTGGTAAAATACTTTGGCTTAAGCCAATTTTATCAAATTAGGAAATGTAAATAGGGAATTCACAAATCTGGTGAAGAGTCAGCGTTTAGCTATACAGTCTTTCAGTAATCTGCGTGTGCAAACTAAGGCTAGCAGTGTATGTTTGGGAATGATTAAGACACACAACACTAACAATTATGTTCACTAGCAAGAACTTTACAACCAGAAGACAGCATATTTTGCTTACTGAGAACATAAAGGAGTTCAGAGGTATCTTTGGCCAAAAGAATTCTAATTCTAACCGGATTGAGGCACATACACTGAATATGCCACCTAAACTTCATCTGACATTCCACACAGTTAGATGTTAGTGTGATTCAGAACCTATTGAAAAGTATATATGGTTTGGTATCTTTATTGCCATTCTAATCATTATCACTCTGCTAACAAGACTCATCTATGTGGCCCAGCGCAGTAGCCTAGCGGTTAAGGTCCTTGCCTTGCACACGCAGACATCCCACATGGTGCCAGTTCTAATCCCAGCAGCCCTGCTTCCCACCCAGCTCCCTTCTTATGGCCTGGGAAAGCAGTCAAGGACGGCCCAAAGCTTTGGGACCCTGCAACTGCACGGGAGACCTGGAAGAGGCACCTGGTTTCTGGCTTCAAACTGGGCAGCTCTGGCTGCTGCGATCACTTGGGGGGTGAATCATCTGACGGAAGATCTTTCTCTCTGTCTCTCCTCCTCTCTGTATATCTGACTTTCCAATAAAATAAAAGAAAAAGAAAAAAGACTCATCTATGAAATGACTTGACAGGGTTATTAAAATCATCTAATCTTAAAACTGGGCTTAAAAGTATTAAGAACACTATAGAAAACAAAGCAATATCCACTTGATAGAAAGGGTTATAAAAACTTGACAGTGATTTAGTTAAATAGAAACAAAAGAATATATTTTTAACCAATGTTTCCTAGTGGACCACAATTTTCAGATTAGTGCTAATATGCCTTTATTCTTACATCAAGAGAATTCAATATCATTCTGTTCAAAGTCTAATAAACTTGCTATTACATAAATAATTTTTCATTGAAATAAAGTAAATGACAAAATCAAGACTAAACAAATAATAGAACAATGCTTTTCCAGACAAAAGCTTGTTGGATAAGGGGACAAAAATCCTTTAAGTTTTTTTTCCTTTAAAAAAATAATTATATACTCCACTGTTCAAGAAAGAATTATAGAGATCAATTATTGATGTTTTGTAGCCTTAAGCATTATACTGTTAAAAACAAACAATTGCATGGTACCAGTATGGCCTATGTCTGATATCCTCATAAAGTACTCCTACCCAGGAGCTTAAAATCACCCCTTAAAATCTGAGGATTATCTCCCTTTTTTTAGAAGAAAAATATCCCACTTTGTTGGCATTTCCAATCTCTTAGATATGGCAGTAACTAAGTATTCTACTTATAATGTTTCCTTCTAGGTTACATATTCAATTTAAGAAGAAAAGGAAGAGGACTGTGATTGTAGTATTTCATTAAGCCAAAACTAGCTTTCCTTATATTCATTCTACCCGGATATCTAAATAACCTTTGAGAACAGGCAATCCTAGGGCTACATTTGCTTTCTAAGGACTTAAAGCAAGCCTAGCGCCCAGTGGGTCAGAGAGCACCGCAGCACAGTGTTTCTCTAGGCAACGTTGAGGGGGCCTCGTGCAACCCCATTCAGGTGCTTGTCTTCAGCCTTCCTCCAGGAAAGAAGGCACTCTCAAGGCTCACAGGTGATCATGTCTCAGAACACATGCCTCCATGCCACTGACTACAACTAGTGACCTTCAAATGTCCAGGACAGCACATGTGCTCTCATCTAACAATACTCATGCTGAATGCTAATGGATGTCATATGACTAGTGGGATAGCATTTTCTGGAAACCTGTAATAACGGTACATGAACACAAATTCAAATGTCATCTTAATAGTGCAGATTGCTCTGCCTTAAATATCTCTTTCAACTACTACCTGGCAGAGAAATCCCCAATACCCCTGTGAGGAGTAACTAATCTTTGTGTCCCACCTAGTGAGGTATGAGTAAATCCACGCTGGCCATTTCCTGTCTGATTCTAAGCTTTCCTTGTTGTTGTTTGTCTCTCTATTCTAGGTTTTTTGTTTGTTTGTATGTTTGTTTGTTTGTTTGTTTGTTTTGAGGGGTTTCCGGAGCGATCTTGATGGTCACTGCGAGGGAGGGTGAGATCCAGAGCTGGAACCAGATCAGGGCCAGAGAACGCTCCCCTCCCTGGTCCCGAAGGAAGTTTATTATTCTTCTGTTTCTGCGGACTGCTCAGGGCTCCTGGTTGTCGTTCCGATGACGCTGGTTTCTGCACGGTAGTGTTTGGACTTCTCCACAGTGCAGCAGGTGGACAGGAGGAGGCTCGGATCCCAACCCTGAAGACTCCCAGATCCTCACCACGGACTATCAACACGAGCAACAAGGACTACATCCCAACTGCCAAGGAGACCACGGGGAATTGGAGTGCCTTCGGAGGCCAAGAACTCCGAGGTCACCCACCCCCATCTGGAGCTTCGGCAGGGGATGGAAGAAGTCCAAACACTACCATGCAGAAATCTGCTGACTTTCAAAGAACATTAACAGGGAACTGGATCACAAATGGAGCAGCCAGAATTTAAACTAGCTCCAACCTACTGTAACACAATGGTGGTCCTGATGGTGATAACTGAATAACAGCTTTGCCAATAATTATGAGGATAATTTGAAATCACTAAACTATTTCCAATTGGAGTGGAGTAATGGCAAAACTTGCTTCATCCGCTTGCACATGGCTGAAAGTACTCAATAAATGTAGTTGCTTAATTTTTAGCAAAGATAATCTGACCTCCTACTAGCACAAAAGAAGTGAAAAAATGGAAGATGAGGGTAGAAAGAGGATTTTCCCTAATTTTAGCCACGCAGCCCACTAGTAGATACTGAGTTCTGACATTCTAGAATCACGTTTTTTTGTACTCTCTTCTACAGATAACATTTCTGTGATAAAACAAGCCCAAAGAATGTCTGATTTCCATATATACCGACGGGATCAATCACTTATATCATGGAACCCTTCAAGCATATACATATATTCAGAAAGTAAAGGAAAAATAGCAGGTATTACATATATAATTTCACTCCAACAGAGACTGGTTTGAAGGAAAAAGAAAAAAAAAACAGAGAACCCATTACCTTTCCTGTGAATCTCATAATTACTAGTGTTACAGAGAAAATGAAGACTTGAAATATGATCATTGCTTTTATGAGTCATATAGATAATATGCAGAGAAAAAAGGAATCTTCCATTTCTTTGGAATTTCAATATAATTAGCAGTCCAATGCACTACAACCTAAGTTTTAATGGAAACTAGCAGTAAAAATTGTCCTTGAGTACAGCATGTCAGAGGGGAAACAGACCAGCAATATATGCCCTGCAGCTCTTTTACGTCCTGTGCTTAAGCATTTTAATGAAAGCTGTTATTTGAAATAGCAAACCTGAATCAGAGAAACAAATTTAGAGATATTACTGAATCACAGAATCTTAAAAAGTGAAAGTAACACTTTAAAAATAAATGAGAAAATATTTAATTCCCAGGAAGTTAAAATGAACTGTTTTGAGGTCTTATCCCTAGGCTAGAAAAAATAAGAAGTAGCCCCAAATTTTCCCTTTAAGAATATGCTTAAAATATTTTGTATGGTACCAAAACGAATTTTTGGAATTACATTAAGTACTAACAGAAACAGAAACCAAACAGACAACAAACTGTAAGTCTGACCTCTCATCCATCAATGAAAAGCAATAAATTCTATTAAATAGATAATGAGTGAAGAGCTTGTTTCACTATCCTATTTTCTATACAACTGAGTATGAACTGCTTACATAACAGATATCCCCATGAAATTATCCTAGGATTTTAAGATCTTTTTCTTCACAAAGCATATTGAGACTGGGTGTTTTTGTTTGTTTGTTTAGTCAGACAGCTGAGTTCATTTCACCCAGATTCTCTCTGCTCACCTTTTTCTAACATTTACCTCCATTTTCAGATGAGGTGACAAAAAATGGGCACATGAGACATAAGATTCTAAACACAGTGTTAGTCAAAAGGCCAAGAAGTAATGTGATGCATGACTAACAAGTGTTGGATTACAACGCAAGTGGAAGAGTCTGGGATTATAACATGAATGAAACACCTGGTCACTGAGCGTTTTATTTTGAAAAGAGGACAAACAATGTGAATGTTCTGGCTTGCTTCCCCATTGAAAGGAGCAAGCAGGAATGGGGAACATATTTTGGGGAAAAAAAAAACACTACTTCACTAAAAGGACATTATTTCAGAATATTTTCAAATAACTGGAAATGACAAATCTACTTTATAGAAAACGGGTTATTTTTTTCCTTTTCCACAATTCTTCATTATTTCTTGGTGAAATAACTCTTGATGTTATTAAATTTTCATCAGGAAGTAAAAAAACAGGGTTACAAAATCAACAAATATTTAGACCTGATCATTCATCTACTTGCTAGTGAATGACCTAATCGTTTGCTCTGGAAGGCAACTCCACCATATGATAACTGTACATTTGGGAACTCTACATAGGCTTTCTTTATCTATGATCAGTCAATTATCACAGAAGGACCAATGTTTTTTAGTAATTTACTGAATAAAAGTACTATAACACTATTTTTAACAAGCAAGAATAGCTGAGGGAGAGACTTTACTTTACAAAATGTATTTTAATAGATTCTCTTCAAATACCTCAAGCTTTCCATCATAACCACACCATACTTACTCATTTTCATTTACATCAAATTGCCAAATTGATCTATCAGAAAATTTTGCATGAAGCCAATTTTCTACAGGAAGGCACTTAGTAGCCTCACATTCTCAAAATACAAGGGAAAACCTGCTGTTAGGTTACCAGTTGAGGACTATGGACAGAACTTTCTGGAGGGTAAAAATATCGAAGCCTTTTTGATAAAACAGAGTTATGTGCTTACAACCTATGTGGTACACTGAGAAAGAGAGTTAAAGGAATACTTCCAAAAGGTTGAAGCACAAGTTTCCTTATTCCTATGGTTTAATTCAGAGAACTCAAAAAGGTACATTAGAGCATATGGGCAAATAAAGTTTTAGTGATACCAATCAGAAATTCCTAGCCCTGATCACAGAGAAAAGAGAAATACACCTTAAGACACAGAAGGAAAATATAGAGTCAATATTTAAAAGACTCCAAAACAGCACATAAGAAAGTTCTTCCTTAAATTACAGCTTTGGAATAGCTCTCTGATCAAGCACTTTGCACTTAAGAACTGTAGTTTCTATTCCTGTGCAGAGTCTGGGCAGATTAACCCAGATAATCCCATTTTTCTATTTAAAACACATCAGGGTTCCCAGTTAGCAGCTTAACCCTGGTGTGAGATGTTATTTTTTTTTGCCAGAATGTCTGTATTTTTCCTTATTCTTATCAATTTCTATTGTTCAATATACAATCAAAATTAAACTCATATGACTGTATCCATTATCACATTTAACCAGATTCCATTTTGATAATTGGCGTACATGCTGAATTTCAACAACACAAGCAAGAATCCTTCGGAAATGAAGACAATGCCTAATTTTCATAAACCTAATGTCTAATGCAATGCTGTATTGAACTGATTTTGACTTCCCTTAAAATTTGTATATTCAAGACCTTAACTCCTCATTCAGGTGTATTTGTAAATGGCATTTAAGGAGGCAATGCAGTCTAAAGGGCAGGGCCCTTATTTGGTAGAACTGGAGGAAGATACACAGAGTTTTACTCTTTGAGGTTCCACAAGTGGCAAGTAACTGACCGCAAACCACCTTCATCTGGGACCTTCAACCTCTCGAACTATGAAAGAATCAGGTTTTGTTATTCAAACTATACAGTCTGTGCTAACTTGTTAAGGCAGTCAAATAGAGCAATACAAATGCCAAAAAAATATTTTGCCAAATGTAGTATTATTCAAAACTGGGGAATGCTATCAATTACTAACATGCATTTTTTTTTTAAATCATGTCTTACAGCTGAAAATGTATGCAATTTTGATAGGTGTGGGAAAGGGCAGAGGAGCTGGCAGTGTGGCAAAGGAGGCCACACCTCCATCAACAGTGCCGGCACTCCCCATCAGTGCCAGTTTGAGTCCTGGCTCCTCCACTTCATACCTAGTTCCCTGCTACTGTGCCTGAGAAAGCACTGGAGGACAGCCCAAGGACTGCCACACCCACATGGGAAATCTGAAGAGTCCCTAGTTGCTGGTTTCAATTCACCTCAGCACTGACTATTTACTGCCACTTGGGTAGTGAACCAGCATATGGAACCTCCCTCTGTCTCTTCTTTCTGTAACTCTTCCAAATAAAAAATAAATCTAAAAAACAAATGTGTCACAAACAACAAGGACTTCATTCACTTGGGCATCGAACAATATGTCCTCCTACCCGGCCCTACTAATCTTACAAATGTAGCAAAGTTCTAAATCTTCCAAAATAGTGTGAGAGCTCCTAAAGACCATATGCCAAGCTGGCCACTTGTTCTCTATGCTTCAGCCATTTCTTCAAATAATTTAAAAACTGATTAAGTTTTTGGGAGATCAACTGGAATTAGCTATTATCAAACTATGAATTCAGATTAATATTAAGGGTACTTCTGGCTTTCATTTGGACACAAGCAGTGGGATAGATATGGTAATATTAACTAAAATATGTAAACTGCAATGAATTTGATGCATGTGAGTATCTAGCTGCTGAATAGACAAACATTAGCCAGTGTGAAGCACAGAGGGCACATTCCAGGAAACAGAAGACAACAGAAAAACAGCAGAGGAGTACCTGGAGACTGACAGACACAGGAAAGCAGCGGACACAACGGTGTGGTGTTTCAGGACTGAAAATCCAGCGGCATTCAACAAATGGCAGTCTGAACCCACCTGCAGCCGAAACACCAGCAGCAAGGTGGGAAGGGACATTTACTGTGAGCGCCAGAGGTGAATCCAGACAAAGAACTGCCCGTCCTGTTTGATTTGCCCAGCAGCAGGTCCAGACAGGTAGTGTTGGAACAGGGTGGATTTCACAACCCAGTTTGCCCCCAGAGCTGTATTAGGCACCATTTCTTTAAGGAGGCAAGTGCTATGGGGCAGGACTGAACACACACTGAGTTGGGAATGAACTCATTTCTGACTCAGTGAACTGCAACAACATGGCATCATGCGGGTTCTACCCAAGACAGGTCCAAACAGCCCTCAGACCTGATGGCCAGCAGATCAAAAATCTAGTAGTGATATGTCAGGTGCCATTTTATACAGTGTGGTAAGAATTTAAGACTGCAGGGACAATAATGAGCTGCGCATGTGCTGAGCTTGGCGAGAACTCACTGAGCTCAGTGTATTGCACTGGTCCCATGGGAAAATAATACCAACTATGACATTGTACGGATCAAAATAGGTCCATGTAGCCCTCAGACCCAGTGGCCAACAGGTTCTGGCAAGATCAGTGCCACCAACAACCTAGCTATATAGGACACCTGGGGGTCTCCCTAATCCTGTGATCTACTCCAACCAGAAGCGGGAGAAAGGTTGTACAGACAACGGTTCAGCCTCCGCACGGTATCATAGGAGCTAGAGACTGGTGAGCCAGGAGTTAGGGCTACAGAGACCATGGTGGAAATCTAACATAAGAAACCAGACCTGGAACTCACCGGAGAGAGAGGCACAAGTGATTGAAAACAAAAAGCTCTGTACTAACTGCAGTAAGTAAAACTGAAGTATAGATCTGTGAATGACACAGCTTAGGCACCTGCCCCAAGAAGAAGAATCCAATAACCAGAAGTGCAATGACCAAGAGCAAAAGAAGAAACAGCAGCAAAATGAATATTACTGAAGTCTCTCCTGCAAAGCAGCAAAACCCTTTGCCAGACTCTGAGTTCAATGAGGAAGATATCAAGAAAATGGGGGATACAGAATTCAAAACACTTGTTATAAAACTTCTTATCAATAACGAGAAGCACGTGAAGCAGGCATTCAAGGAATTTAAGGAATATGTCACACTGGAAATGAATCAAACAAAAGCTGATATATCAGAAATGAAGAATACAGTGGAATGAATGAGGAATACAGTGAAGTACAGTGGAGGGTCTCCAAAATAGAATGAAGCAAGCAGAAGAATCTCAAGATCACACCTTGTGTGTCCTTGTAAAAGGCATTCTGAACCTTCAGACAAAAAGGACAGATGCATGAGGTGTAGGCTGTGTGCTTTTCTAACAATGGGTGCTGCAGTTCACTAGCTTAGCAAAGCCATTCTTTCCTAAGAATGATCATAGTAACCTAATAAAACATAAATGTATTAGGATGAAAAGACTTATGGCTAGAAACAATGAGCTCCTCTCCCACCAAGCCTCATCTCCAGTTCCACTGCGCATGGACAATCCATTAGGAAACTGTGAAAGAATAATTACATTGGGGCCCGGCGGCGTGGTCTAGTGGCTAAAGTCCTCAACTTGAACGCACTGGGATCCCATATGGGCACCAGTTCTAATCCCAGCAGCTCCACTTCCCATCCAGCTCCCTGCTTGTGGCCTGGGAAAGCAGTCGATGACGACCCAATGTTTTGGGACCCTGTACCCGCATGGGAGATCTGGAAGAAGTTCCTGGTTCCTGGCTTCGGATCAGCGCAGCATTGGCCTTTGTGGTCACCTGAGGAATGAATCATCGGACGGAAGATCTTCCTCTCTGTTTCTCCTCCTCTCTGTATATCTGACTTTGTAATAAAAATAAATAAATCTTAAAAAAAGAAGAAGAATTGGAAGAGATTTCCTGTTACCAGAGAAAAATAAACAAAAAGCTGGAAGCAGAGCTGGATCAGACTAAACAGTATTCAAGAATGGAAAGACACCATTAAAGGCCAAATATAAGAGTCATGGGAGTGCCAGAAGGTACAGAAAGAGAAGGTAGAATTAAAGGTGTATTTAATAAAATACTAAGGGAAAATTTCCCTAATCTAAAGAAAGAATTGGAAAACAACATCCAGGAGGGGCACAGAACTCCCAACAGGCTTGATCAAAAGCGATCTTCACCAAGACACATGATAATTAAGCTTCTTCAACTGAACATAAAGAAAAGACCCTTAAATGTGCATGTGAAAAAAATCAATTGACATATAAAGGAATGCCAATTAAACTCACATGAGACCTCTCCCAGGTGTCAGCCTAGGATAATGCGCCCACCAAAACTTTTCTTTGTCTTCGAAAATGAAGTAAAATTCTTCCACAGTAAAGAAAAGCTAAAAGAATATGTCCCTCCAAACCTGCCCTACAAATGATACTTCAAGATGTTCTCTTCACAGAGAAGAGGAATAGCACCTACCAAAACCAAAGGCAAATGTGAAGAACGTCCCATTAAATTAACAACATAAGACTAAATCAATGAACAAGACATTGCTAAAATGACAGAACCAAATTACCACCTATTTGTATTAACCCTGAATGTAAATGGCTTAAATTCATCGAATGTCATAGATTAGTAGACTGGATTAAAAAACAAAACTCATCTATTTGTTGCCTACAGGAGACATATCTCACAAGCAAAGATCAACGGAAACTATCTCATGAATTTTGATTTTTTTTGTTAGTTTCATCTCTTCAAAACACTTTCTTCTTATTAAATTATTCAATGATTCATAATCATACAGTAAATAGCATTATTTTCTTCAAGAAGGTTCTTGATTTTCTTTTTCATTTCTTCACTGACTCATTAGTCATTCAGTAACACATTATTTAAATTCATGATGTTGTTAATTTCTATTTTTCTTCCTGCTGTTGATTTTGTATTGTGGCTTTTCATTTAAGGGGATGTATAGTAATTGTGCAATGGAGCCTATCATATACAGATGTAAAGATAAAATGCATTATGCATTTCTACTTCCAGACAATGATGGACTCACAATGAAACTGTACTATATCCTGACAATAACATTCTGAACTCTCTGAAATTGTCCATGCCCACAATGATGGACATATGACTGTGTATGAAGAACTATACTATAGTAATGATACAGGGGAACTTGGTGGTAGGGGTAAAGAGTTGGGGAGAGGATAACAGAAATCCCAGGGCCTATGGAACTTTATCATAAAATGATAATAATAAAAAGAAGTAAAAAAAAAATCTAGCTGCTGATCTTTGCCATAACTACCACAGTATCTAAAAAAAAAAAAAAGGATGCAATATCTTCCTTTCTGAAGAAGTATGACAGGAGAAGAAACTAATTATTAGAGCATCATTAAGGCAGGAAGCACTAATGAGCACTGCACAATGTCACCTCACTTATTTCTCTCAATACTTTTGGCTTTAGCTACTCTTGGTCATATTTACATTTGATATATATATATATTTTTTTCTATTTACACATTTTCTATTTTTATATTTTATATACAAATAGTTTTAAAAAAAACTTGCTCAAGTACACATAAATAGTAAATGAGGCACACTTTAATCCAGATCTACGTGACTCAAAAGTCTATCATGCTCTATTTTCTAAGGCAAGTTAAATATCCACAGTTCTCTGTAAAGTTTCTCATAACCCACAGCCCCACTGTCCCTTCACCAATATGTCCACTGATATGACTGAAGGAGATGGTTTGGAGTCTGAGGATCTGCCAGGACATCCTTAGTCATCTCAGTGAATTTCTCTGATCTTCAGATTTATAATTATCTACTAACAACACCTACTGGTGTTGATGTGGAGGAAAACATGCCCTTTTCCACACTTGGTGGGAGTGTAGGCTAGTGCAGCAACTATGGAAGTCAGAATGAAGAGTGCTCAGACAACTGAAAATGGATCTAGAGTATGACCCAGCTATCTCACACCTGTGGGAATATAGCTAAGGGAAGTGAAATCTGAATATGAAACAGTGACCTGTAATCTTATATTTAGAGAACCACAATCTACAATAGCAAACACATGGAAATAAACCAGATGCATGTCCAAAAAGGAATGATAAACAGATTTACACCAAGAAATACTACTTAGCCATTAAAAAGAATGAAATGCTGCCATTTGTAACAAAATGGTCCCAACTGGAGACCATTATGTTCAGTGAAATAAATCAACCCCAAAATGACAAATATTATATGTTCTCTCTGATAAAAGGCAAGCTTAATGCAAAATACGAGAAAAATAGATATATATGTAAATATGTATACACACATATTTCCACAGAAGAACTGTATAATGGAGAACAGTATATCAGGAAGCAAAGATAAGCTGTAGTACTTTTTTGTGTACCACACAAAAACGATGACTCAAAATGAAACTGTTAAATATAGCATAACAATACGTACTATATTTTCTACCATTGCCAATATCTACAATGCCACGATACACTTAAATAGCACAATGTTGGACTGTTGCTTAAGGACTACTACTGTAATAATATAAGGGGAAATGGTGGTAGGTAGAGAATTGGAAGAGAGCAAGAAAAAGTGGAGGTGGGAACCCCTATATCTACAAAGCCATATCATGGGGGAAAAAAAGAACAGCTATCAGGTGAAACATGACAACTGAAAAGTATGTCGGGGGGAATAAAAATACCTTTAATAAAGTTATAAAAGTCAAGTCAAATGGATCAGATCAGAAACGCAAATACAGGGCTAGCATTGTGGCACAATAGGTAAAGCTGCTGCCTGTAGAACCAGAATCCAATGTAGGTGGCAGTTCAAGTATGAGCTGCTCTGCTTGAATCCAGCTCCCTGGTACTGTGCCTGGGAAAGCAGCAGAAGGTGGCCCATGTGCTTGAACCCATGCACCCAAGTGACAAACCCAGCAGATCTTCTTGGCTCTTGGTTTTGGGCTGGCTCAGTTCATGGTACTATAGTTATTTAGAGAATGAACCATAAGCTGAAGATCTCTCTGCCTATCTTTCCCTCTCCCTCACTCTGAAACCCCACCTTTCAAGTAAATAATTTTTCTAAGAGAGAAATGTTCAGATCAACTAATTTAGTGTAACCAGCAATTAAGTTCAACCTTTCACGCAGGATTTTTCTTAAATAAATTGCCCAATATAAATCACTTTTTAAGATTCGATTTAATATTTAATATCCCCAAGGCTATGTTTCTTTTACATGCAAAACTGGGAGAATAATACACTGCACATCTGTTGAGAACATCACATGATGTAGGGCACATAATGACCTGAGTTCCCCAAAGCTGTGCATCATCTATATGAAAACAAATGGTAAAAACTCAATTGATATTTCCTGGAAATTCATCGTAGGGCCTCACTGCCAATTTCCAGTTCCTACTACTGAGTCTATAATCTCTGCCCACCTTATTACAGAAGGCAGCCATGAGAAGCTAATCAGCAGGATCATGGCCTGCAGAAGTGCTTCATGAGCTGAGAAGGCAACACAGACTCTGCCACAGTTATTGCTACACTAACACCTGGCCAGATACCAGATCTATTTTCACCAGCAGAAGACTAAGTCCCTCTCTAACTGCTCTCCTGGGTGCCTGATCATTTATTGCCAGTGAACATTAGATTGTCACAGGTACTAGGTCTGCACCTGTGCACTGAATGTATACACAGTGGCGGAAACCATTATGAGAACTCAAGAACAGGAAAAACACACCTCTTGCTGAGAGACCACTGACACTCCTGAAACTGCTCTTCCATAATGACAGTTACATCCACAGAAAGTTTTAAAACTGGGATTAGAAGTACCTATAACTTTTCAAACCCTTGCAAGCTCACAACCATTCTGGCTTATATCAGACTCTGCACTTTCAAGCACAGGATCTGACAGAGGTTTAAGCTATAAGAAGCCTAATTTTTGAAACACATACATTAGAGTTTGTGAAAACATGACCAACATCCCTTTTTCTTTTCAAAGACAATATAAGAGTAAAAACACACCTACTTTCCATTGTAAAACATGTAACAGACACATCAGGGATCAACATACAGGCTCATATCTCAACTACTCCATTTCTGATCCAGCTTCTTCTAATACACCTGGGAAGGCATTGGAAGATGGCCCAAGTCTGGGCTGGCCTAGACTTGGCTACTATACACATTTGAGGAGGTAAATCAGAGGATGGGAGCATATAATGGATTGACACAATTTAATAAAACTGTAAGACATCTAAACTTTTTTATAGGACAGAATCATCACAGACTCTGTAAACCATGTTTTGAGTTAAAGAAAATGCACAAACTGTGCTTCAAGCGGTCTTAAACTTCTTTTTCTTGATCTCAAACTCCCTCTCAAAACGATCATCTTACCTCTCTATGAAAAAAAATTCATAAAAAGAATTCAAGAATAACTGACTGCATCCCACTTTGGACTGCCTGGGTTCCAGGACCAAGCATCACTTCCAATTCTACCTACAGCTAATGTGCAGCCGGCCAAAGAATAAGGGTTCTGCTATCCCCAAGAGAGACCTGAACTGAGCTCGATGCTTTCAGCATTAGCCAGGTCCAGTCCTGTGTGCTGTGGACATTTAGGAAGCACACCAAGAAATAAGAGTGCTTTCGCTCTCTACCAGTGAAAAGAAAAAGGAAAGAGACTACAGCCACTGTATGAATGGGGACTGACACAATACCTGCTTATTCTTGATAAATACCATGCTACTCAGAATAAAGTGTCAAGCGTCTTCAAATCTGACCTTCAGACAGTTAAGGCATCCTTTCTTCCACTTATAAGAATACATCAAGGCTCAAAATTTTACCTTTGAAAAAAATGTCACATATTCTAGACTCAAATATCATAATTATGCAAATACAAGATGGCAGTGCAAAATCTCCTAACACCTGTCACAGATTCATGAGTTATCAAGAACTGTGCAATATTTAGGATGTTTTAACGTTGATTATACCCATGATATTGATTTGACAAATCTTTACTCACAGATTTCATTCCAGGCCTTCTCCTGAGCAGTGGCTCTTAATCTCTAATCACATCCATACTTAATAAGGACAATTCATAAATTTCAGACCAGAAGAAGTGAGAGAGTAACAATGAATGAAAAGGAGAATGAGATAAAAGGGGAGTTTGCTGAGCTAGCACAGTAGCATAGCAGGCCTGCAAACCTCCTCCTGCAAGCACCGGCATTCCATTTGGGATGAACCAGAGGATGGAAGATATCTCTGTTTCTCTGTCTCTCTCTTTCTCTCTCTGTAAAGTATATGACAGTACATTAACAGAAAGAGAGATTTATTTGAAAAAGGTAACAGAAGCATAGGCAATCAAAAAACACATTAAGATGATTACACCAAACTAAGCTAAGAAGTTTCTGCATTTCAAATGAACCCCTCATCAAACTGAAAGGAAGTACAGTATTTGAAAACTATGTGGCTAATAAAAGATTAATATCCAGAATCTATAGAGCTCCAGAAACTCAACAACAACAAAATAAACGATCCAGTGAGGAAATGGGCAAACATAAACAGCATTTTTCAAAGGCTGAAATTCAAATGACAGCTATATGAAAGAATGCTCAGAATCACTAGCCATCAGAGAAATGAAAATAACCAATGAAATTTCACCTTACCTCAGTTAAAATGGCTGTTATACAGAAACTGGAAAACAATAAATGCTGGCAAGGATGTGGGGAAAATGTTCTATTCCACTAGCCACAGGAATATAAAGTAGTACAACCATTACTGAACACAATATGGAGATCTCTCAAATATATGAAACTAGATCTGCCATTTGACCCAGCCATTCCCACTCCTGGAGAACTCAGGCAAAGAAAATGAAATTAGCATATGCAAGAGTTATCTGTCCTCCCAGGTTTACAGCAGCTTGATTCACAATGGCTACTAAGATGGAAACAAACCACAGGTCCATCAACTGGTGGCTGGGTAAAGAAAATTCAGGATCTGCAAAAAAAAACTCCAAGGCAAAACATAAAATCCTGCTGGAAATGGGTGAAGGAAATGAGCAGATATTTTTCAAAACAACAAATTGCAATAATAACAAACATGAAAAAAATGCTCTGGTTCCCTAGTGATTCAGGCAATACAAATAAAAATAGAATGAGGTTCAATCTAACTCCAATGAGAATGGCTTACATACTGAAATCAATTAACAAAAACTACTGGTAAGGATCAGGGGAAAAGGGTACTTTAACCAACTGGGGATGCATCAGAGAAGAACCCAGGTCCTTAAGCCCTGGCATCCACCTGGGAGAGCAGGAAGAAGCTCCTGGTCACTGGTTTGGACTGGCTCAGCTCCAGCCTTGCAGCCATATTTTGTTTGGAGGAGGAAGACTGTGAACCAGCAGATGCAGATTCTCTCTCTGTAATCTGCCTTTCAAGGAAAAAACAAATGAATATTTTTTTATAAAAAGGAAAAGTTGAATTTTTTTTAAAGATTTATTTATTATTTTATTACAAAGTCAGATATACAGAGAGGAGGAGAAACAGAGAGGAAGATCTTCCGTCTGATGATTATTTCCCCAAGTGAGCTGCAACACTCGGTGCTGTGCCAATCCGAAGCTGGGAACCAGGAACCTCTTCCGGGTCTCCCATGCGGGTGCAGGGTCCCAAATCCTTGGGCTGTCCTTGACTGCTTTCCCAGGCCACAAGCAGGGAGCTGGATGGGAAGTGGAGCTGCCGGGATTAGAACCGGCCCCATATGGGATCCCGGGGCATTTTTTTTTTTAAACATTTATTCATTTTATTACAGCCAGATATACACAGAGGGGGAGAGACAGACAGGAAGATCTTCCGTCCGATGTTTCACTCCCCAAGTGAGCCACAACGGGCCAATGCGTGCCAATCCGAAGCCAGCAACCTGGAACCTCTTCCAGATCTCCCACGCGGGTACAGGGTCCCAAAGCTTTGGGCCGTCCTCAACTGCTTTCCCAGGCCACAAGCAGAGAGCTGGATGGGAAGTGGAGCTGCCGGGATTAGAACCAGCGCCCATATGGGATCCCGGTGCGTTCAAGTTGAGGACTTTAGCCACTAGACCACGCCGCCGGGCCCCAGATTTATCTCTTAAGAAGGTTTCTCTTATTGTTGACACTTGTGGAGTATATTTCTTACAACTAAGAAATCAACACGGGCATAATAATTGCTGGCTACACTCAAAGACTATTTGGACTTCACTAAATTTTCCAGATGAACTTTTTTTGTAAAGATTTATGTATTTTCAACCCCTCAAAACAAACAAACAAACATACAAACAAACAAAAAAAACCTAGAATAGATAGACAACAGCAAGGAAAGCTTAGAATCAGACAGGAAATGGCCAGAGTGGATTTACTCATACCTCACTAGGTGGGACACAAAGATTAGTTACTCCTCACAGGGGTATTGAGGATTTCTCTGCACACCCCTCTTAAAAATGTTCTGCACCTAAACTGTTGACACATGTCTTGTTAGAGTTATAAGCCAGTTCAGACCACCCAAAAAACAACTAAGTTCAGCAAAATCATGCTTCAACACTATAAACAGCTAAATACTACAATGAAAATAGACACAGAACAGCTGAATAGTAATCTATAGCCATTTTAAGGTGTATAGAACCCGGCTGAATATAAACCAAAACTGAAATTCTATGAAGACGTCACAGGATGTGGTTGAGAACCTACACTTTCCTCTTAACATATTGGTTAATCTATACCATGTTAATTAATACCATAATGTTGTAAATTGTTTAATTGATTGGGATGATACTCTGCCGGCTCTACCTTCAGACCAGCGATGGTCTCACCAAGAAACCATTGAACTTACCAGGACAATAAGATGCTGGACTTTATGCTTGGTAAATACTTCATTGAAAGAATCTCAACTGAATTTGAACTATGGTAATGCAACAAGATGGAGGAAACCACCATGGGGGGAGGGTTTGGGGAGGGGTGGGGGGAATCCCAGTGCCTATAAAGCTGTGTCACATAATGCAACGTAATTAATAAAAAAAAAGTTTTATGTATTTTCATTGGAGTGGCAAACTTAGAGAGGACAGGAATGACAGAGAGAAAGATCTTCCATCCACTGGTTTATTCCACTAGTGGCTTCAAGAGCCCAGAGCTGAGCCAATTCAAAACCAGGAGCCTCTTCCGGGTCTCCCACACAGGTGCAGGGCTCCAAGCCTTTGGGTCATACTCCACTGCTTTTTCAGGCCATAAGCAGTGAACTGGATTGCAAGTGGAGCAGCCAGGATATTAACCAGTGCCCATACGGGATACTGTCACTTAGCAGGCCCTCCAGATCAGTTTTTAAATTAACAGGATCTACTCTGATGAATTATGGTAGAGTACAAAATTGAAAGAAATCTGTTAAGGTTATTATTAAAAATCTAAGACAAGATGTCAAATAGACAGCTGACTACACAAACATGGAGTTCTAGAAAGAATCAGTATTAAGCATAATAGATTGAGAGAGATTTTAAAGACATAATTACAAGGCATTTGGCACTGAAGAAAATTTTAGCTTCCAGGTAGTGGAGGAGACATATATAATGGCAGACATTCTCGAATTTAATGATTTTCCTATTTAATACAAATATTTTACCAAAATTCTATGTAAAAACATAAAATTCTCAAATTCTGAAAGTCCAGTAAAATCCCTTTTTCCTTTTTTTTTTTTAATTGACTCACTTGGGGCTGGTGCCAAGATACATCAGCCTAATCTTGTACCCTGTAGCACTGACATCTGACATGGTCCCAAATTTGTGTCATGACCTCTCCTCTTCAGATCTAGCTTCCTATTTGTGCCCTGGGAAAACAGCAAAAGATGGCCCAAGCCCTTGGAACCCTGTACCCACGTGGGAGACCAGGAAAAAGTTCCTGGTTCCCCACTTCGTACCGGGTCAGCTTTGGCCATGTTGGTCATTTGGAGAGTGAACTAACAGACAGAAGACCTTCTCTAACTTTTCTTCTCTCTATGTAAAATTTGCCTTTCAAATAAAAATAACAAAATCTTTTTTTAAGTTGACATACTTCTGAAAGTATTATTTAAAAACCAGAACATCAAAAACATTAAACTTTTGATATAAGAAACAAACAAAAAAATCTTTTCAAAAATATACAGGATCAGAAAAACACAAAATTAAGATTTTGAGGTTTACTTGCATACAAATTTGTTAAAGCAGTCATTTCTGTTTTAGGCTTATTTCGATGGTTTGCAGTCTGTTCAATGCTGTGAAAATTTTGGGCAAGATGTTAAAAAACTATCCCAACAAACAGGACTCGGGTACATTCATAATAAATCACACTTGACAAAAGACCTGCTGACATGTCTTATGCCAAATGATAAGTTTCTGAAGTTTAAATATCAGTATTTCCAGACCTGAACATTAAACAATGAAAATGGCTTTCTCAATTCAGCCCTTTTCAAAGAGAAGATGAATGATAAAAACTATCACAGGCTATGACAGAGCATAACGGCATTTTTATACTGCACCCTTGCTGAATAAATAGGCTT
The DNA here is from genome assembly GCF_030435755.1 of Ochotona princeps. Taxonomy (NCBI): domain Eukaryota; kingdom Metazoa; phylum Chordata; class Mammalia; order Lagomorpha; family Ochotonidae; genus Ochotona; species Ochotona princeps. The sequence goes on from NC_080835.1 coordinate 80,096,261, forward strand.
AAAACTTTATAATAGGACCAGAAAGCTATCCAGAAGACCTATCCAGATCATAGGGATACACATGCATGGTTCTTGACAGAAAAATATCTTCTTCAAGTAATTATATACATCTGACCTCTTCCTTCTGTTTATCGCTATCACGGTCTCTTCCCCAGAAAAGTCACTTAGCTTAGTTTTTGCTTCTAATTCACTGCTCCAGATGTCAGAAAAATAACTTTAATTCTTAACTATGGCTACTGATTTGGAAAGAGGCTTTACCTCTTTAAACTTCAGCTTTTCAGCAGTGTAAAAATAACACATACCTCCTGTAATCTTCTAATAGGTTGTTCTAACAGGGAATAGCTGAAATGATGTATTTAAAAGTTACCTGTGAGTTATAAGGAAGGAATACTCTTAGGGCTTTATCTTTACATTACAAGACACAAGACATAACTATGTTTAGCTCTCTGACACAGAATCTTCACGAATATTTTTTTTTTCTTTTTGGTCCAGATTGGAGACAATTCCTTCCTACAAGGTAACTACAACACACTCATCACAAAATAATCTACCGTCAGCTTACAACAGATCAATGCTTATCAAATTGCACATTTTAAACTCATTAACACATCATTAACTCAGGAAACCATGAAATCATGAATATATTCAGACAATCTTTTTCTTAAGGAGGAAATAGAATCAGAAATTCTCAGTATGTGACACATAGCATGGCTATGTACTATCTTGCAAATTATTTTTTCAACTTGAATATTATGCATTAATGCTGTATGTTACTGAGGAAGGCTTTACAATGTGTTTCTAACTCCACAGTAGAGGCCTTTAAAAAAATCGGGAAAATACTGTATAATGTTCCTGGAGCCTTTATACCTAAAACTTTGAAAGTACCCTTTCCTCACCTGAACAACAGTTTCGCATAACACTGCTACATGAATCTTGTTTTTAAGAATTAAATCACATGAGGTACTGACAAATTTTCTCTGACCCTATTTTCTGACAGCAGAACTACATGACAAGGCAAAGAAACACAATACGGAGAAGCACTTAAGCAAAAGGAATCTGAAACATGGCCCCATTATACACATAAATCTATAGCATCTAGAAATTCAGCATTTCCTATTATCTTGTTTCCCAATCTACTCTTCATCTGAAAGATTTGAAATCAAGTTGTATATAGAGGGCTGCCTACATACAGAATATAATTAATTTCCTTGATGTCTGCAGGTAAACACTACAACCCATGTACAATGAGATGGCATCCCAGAGGTCTACCGAGGCTTAGGAGGTTGCTCTGTGGCCTAATACCAATGTGCTTTTTTAAATCATGAAGTTTTTTTCTTCATTAATACATTTCCCCTGCTGTCAGTTACTTGTGCTAATTTACTAATTCTGCTTTATGGCCTTGTAACTCAAAATCATGTTAGTTAGGGATGCAATGAGAATTAACATCAATGTGGATGGATGTGGGCCTTTCCCAAAAGTAAAACGAATGCACTCAGAACACAGGTAGGGTAACCTCTATGTTGACTGGTCAAAGGTTTCTTGTTCACTTTCACAATCTTGTCTGTAGTAATTAATTTTCAGAACAATCTCTATTTTGAACAATCATTCAATTAAATTTATATCAAAATCTTCCATGGCAAAGTATCAAGTGAAATTCTGACTTCTTCATCAAAGTTCATGGGTAACAAATTGTACAGAATAATTAACACACCTGCTACCACACAGGATTTTGTAAAGAAGCTTACAAAGGACATTAAAAATGATGGGGAGTGTTTCATCAGCTGCTGACTAAAAACAAACTGGAAACACTGAACTGAAAGGAGCAGCCTGTGGGCACTCCTCCCTGGATCTCCGCCTGCCTAGCCCATATGGGAGCCATAAGCACATGGCATGGTACACTGTGCCCTTGGCTGGCGGAGACCCCAACACGGCCTGTTCACTGGGCATGCAGCAAGAATGATAGGATGCAGCCCAGTCTCTCTTCTCTGTCCATTTAATGAACCCTGTCAGGACTTCCTTTATAAACAACTTTAGCAAGTCAAACCTTACATTCATCCTGCTTTTCAGCAGGTAAGGAGTTTCCCTTGAGACACAGCTTCCTGTGCTTCCTGATCTTTAACTTCATTGGAGGGTCCAGAGAGACAGACATATCTGTTGGCCAGTCACAATGTTGCTGTTGGGTGGAAGTACTGTCAGGACTGCCCCTCTGCCTGAACCCTTTCCCTAATTTATATAAGCTTATAACTTCTCTAAAATAAACATACATTCTTCACCACGGGTTTGACTCCAGTGTTTCTGCTGCAGAAGAGCGCTGTTGTCTTACCCCTCTGTGGTCTGGGGGCCTGCCAGACAGAAAACCCCCGAGAACAGCCTTAGATTCTAAATAGTAGGAGGATAGCATCTTCTATTTACACACCATATGGTCTTTTTGTGTGTGTGTGGCATAAGAAGACTCTTCACATTAAATCATTTGTAAGACAATAATTCTACACTTTGATGTGCCTTTTAAGAAACTATACAACTGGGCCCAGCACGATAGCCTAGTGGCTAAAGTCCTCACCTTGCACACACTAAGATCCCATATGGGTGCCAGTTCTAATCCTGGCGGCCCCACTTCCCTTCCAACTCTCTGTCTGTGGCCTGGGAAAGCAGTTGAGGATGGCCCAAAGCCTTGGGACCCTGCACCCACATGGGAGACCCGGAAGAGGTTCCCTAACTCTGGTTTTGAACTGGCTCAGCTTTGGCTGTGCAGCCATTTGGGGAGTAAATCATCGGACAGAAGATTTTCCAGTCTGTCTCTGTATATCTGACTTTGCAATAAAAATAAATAAATCTTTAAAATAGATAAATAAATATTGAAATTTCTAAAAATAAAAATAGGAGACCCAGAAGAAGCTCCTGGCTCCAGGTTGGTTCCACTCTGGCCACTGCAGTCACCTGGGGAGTGAACCATTGGACAGAAGATCTTCCTCTCTGTCTCTCCCCCTTTCTGTATATCTGCCTTCCCAATAAAAATAAAATCTTTAAAAAAAAAAAAAACCTACAAAATGAAAAGACTGTGTGAATACAGCAATAGAAACCAGCTAATATTTTACTCATAGTATCAGTCTTTATAAACAAAAACATCATTATACGTTTGTTGCCATCTATTCACTGATTTCGCATATACAGTATTGTTGAGAATTTCCAGTGGGGCCAGTGCCGCAGCACAACAGTTTAAGCCACTGATGAAGATGCCAGGATCCAACATGGGAGTGCTGGTTCAGTATCCAGCTGCTCTGCTTATGATCTATCCCCCTGCTAATGTGACTGGGAAAGCAGAGGAGGATGGCCCAAATTCTTGGGAGTCTGACAACCATGTGAGAGATCAGACAGGAGTTCCAGACTCTTGGCTTTGGCACTGCCCAGCCGTCGTCATTGCAGCAATTCAAAGCAATCAGCAGAAGAAAAAAAGCTCAAGATATTTACCTTCCCCTATCTTCCATTCAAATAAAAAAAAATCGTTTAAAAAAGAACATTCTTGGTAATTATTTGGAGGATCTGCACAGGCTCTTGTACTTCAGGTTGAGAATTATTAAAATCAAGTCTCAGAGCATATTAAGTGAAAGGAGTTTGTGGTAGTGAAGCAAAATCTTTACAACAGCAATGGAGTAAAGGATATACATGTAGCTTTAATAATCTATTTTATTGATATTTTTGTATCCAATGTGAGAAATTACCATGGTGTAATCACCCAACAGTTAGCAATAGCTCTATTAGCAGTTTTTAAAAACTATCTCATCTTACAGACCCTTGGTGAATGTAAGCACACTAAAGAAAAAAATGCCAGATTCCAAGCATCATTCTCTACCAAGCAGAATATACACCTGTAGAAACAATACACAGCCACATAATTACCAACTGGCCACCACCGCTCAAAGAAAATTAGTTTATTCTTCCACAGAAATGCCTAAGCATCTGTAACTTGAGATAAACCAAATACACATTGAGTAGGCACAAAAGGCGTAAGAGTTTAATTTGCTCTTTTGATATATTTATTTAAATGGACCTAAATGACCACCTAACTGAGTTTATGAGACCATTTAGTAATATACTTTTTACATACAACATAAAGAGAGATACATGCAAGACATTATTTTGTATCTATTCAGATGTGTTGTATTTTCCCAGATTTTACCTGGTGAGAAACGTTTTCCTTTCCAATTTTTTTGAAAAGACACAATATTTCCTAAGAAATATTAGAATACCTTTTGAAAGTCATTAAAATATGGGATTACGTTGCAGCTTTAAAAGTAATGAGTCTGATTTGTTTTCTGAAAACTATATTTCTGTCCTTAGGGTGAAAGCTTATCTAGGACATGCTCAAGATCACTCTTAGCACAGGGCAAAGCCATCAGCAGCCAGGGCAAGGCAATGGAAAACATAAATTCCAGCGATAGCTTTCATGATTTAATCACATAAGGATAAGGCTGTGATTCTTCAGGCAGCCCAAGTACAACGGCATCAAATATATTTACAGCATGACACTGCCTTGATCCACTTCATTTAGGTCAACCAGCAAATATTTATGAGCAAGAAACTGCATTACAGAGTGAAGTTCCAACTGTCAAGGAAGTAGTTAAGTTCCAAAATCAACAGGCAAACTGAAAATCAACATAGTCAAATGATTCTTAAAACATCCCGAAAGTAACCACAACGTACAAACTTTGTTTGCAGGTACCTTTAAAGACACAGTGATACTTAGTATAAATGGTCTTTTCATTTCATGCTGTAGAGTTACTGCTTCCCATTTCAGAACTATAGGATCAGCTATCATCTCTGACTTGCTGTGGCCAAGCAAGGATAGAAAAAACTGACACAAAACATCATGGGATTAATCAGTTGAGTCATACCTTTGCTAACTATCAGGTGGCCAGTCAGCCACCGCACAGTGAGATACAGCATTAAGTAATGGAACACATTACCTGGTCCTGGTTCTTGGAAATCATTTTCTGTTAGGAGCCAGAGACTTATGGGCCTTAAGACTTGGCCTACCTGACAGCCTGTTGCATTGCAAAAGCCTGCAGGCAGGGCTACAGCAAGCAGGATATTAGGCCAAAACATCCTCTGTTGAGCAAGCAGAATAGAACCTCCACCCTTGTTCCTGTTCAAATAATTAGTTCCTCCCCTGTTTCAATATAGCTGATTAGTTCCTTCCCTGCTTCAGTGAAGACAATAACTCCCAGGAAACCCCTCCCTTTTCCCCCTCCCCTAGAGAAGAAGGTATATATATATGAGGAGTAAAAATAAAGAGAGAGGCACTCTTTTCCACCAAGTACGAGTGTCCGTGTGTTTCTTGGGCTAGCAGCCCGGGGCTACCAGCCCCGGCATTCCCAGTCCACCCTCAGGGTCTGAGCGTTGTGTCCTGCAGGTCGGGACAATTTTCAATAAATGCTCTCAAAATGCAGAAACTGAACTCAATGCCACACAGATACAGATAATAATCATAATTGCACATGGATGGTGTATATTAATTGTACACATATATTTAAGAGTAACTTTACATGTTTGTTGAAAATTATTGCGTTCAGAAGACAATGAATATGGGAAATAGAGAAAGCTTTCCCCTGAGAGCTCAACTGAAGCAACCAACATTTCTGGAGCTAACTAAAGTTGGAGTAACGCAAGCAAGCCACTGTCCTAGTCGAAGTATGACAGAAGTGCAAAACCTATGAGGCCTGGATCACAGACTCAACTGTCTTCTAGGTGAGGTAAAAAAATGAATGGATAAAAGTAGTGCAGTATTTCAAAGTCCCATGAACAACCTATCTCAAGCCTTTGTCATTTGCATCAGAGAGGATGCAAACAAGTATGAGAAAATAAGTAACAGACCACATGAGCTTAAATCCAGCTAGAAAATATAAACACACATGAAATACACAATGGAAAGTAGATTTCAAATTACCTGGAATATTACAGACACTATTCTTCAAATAAGAACCCTCCCTGTCAATCAAACTTTGACTTTTTAAAAAAGAAAAATTCATTCATTGGTGCATTTGTATACACAAACACACACACACATTCACACACAATTGCACAAAAACTCTTACCTTTGCTTGTCTCTTGCTGGCTTCTCTTCTGGCTTCTCTTTCTTTCAGTCTTCTCTCCTATGGGAGAAAAAAGCACCACATAAACTTCCAGCAAACCGGAAAAAGACTACACACTGACCACTTCTATTTTTAAAAGTAACCAATGTGTAACATTCAATTCTCCTACAAATATTTACTGAGTCCACGCAATGAGATTTGCACCATATTTCATAATATTAAGTGTGTGTCAGGACTGGAATCAAATGCCAGTTCTAGCACTCATTAGAAACGTACTTTTAAGTTATTTATACTTTCTAACTAACCTTTCCAACCTAAAATAGAAATAATAAAGATACGTATTTAATAAAATTTACACACAAATAAAAAATACATCCTAAGTGGGCAGCAGGAATCTCTTATGACTGATATATATGTAACGTCATTTTTTAGGGAAAAAAAATAATAAACATTTATCTTATCCTAACTGAATGCAGAATTTATTAAGAATATAAAATATTCCACAATGGGAGTTTCCAGTAAAGCAGCAAATTTTTCTCACAGAAAAAACATGCTATTGTTCAAATTAGTTTATACTTGGAGCCATCATTGTGACACAGAGTACAGCCACTAGCTGAGATACCAGCACCTTCTTTGGGCTCCAGTTCACGTCCTCAGGATCCAGCTCTCCCTGAACGGCCTGGGAAGCAGAGGAATGTGTTTGGGTTCCCATGTGGGAGTCCCAGATGAAGCTTGCTGTGCTGGCCATTGAAAGGATTAAGGGGGTGGGGAGACCAGTGTGTGCAGGACATCTCACTCTCTGTACCTCCTTCAAATAAACCAGTTAAGTGAAAGAAACAAAAATTAAGTTAACATTAAAAATCTCTTCTTGGGAGGGGATGGGAGGCAGCACTGTGACGCAGCAGGTTGTCAACAACAGCAATGCTGGCATCCCGTGATGAAGAGCTGGCTGCCATCTAGGCTGCTCCATCTTCACTCCAGCTCCCTAATAAGACACCTGAAACAGCAGCAGCATACCCGGATAAAGCTCAGGAATCTTGCCTAAAGGCCTGTCCCAGCCCTGGCCATTGTGGCCATTTGGGAAGTAAATTAGTCTATCTCTCCTCACCCCCTGCCCTCTCCTTGTGTCACTCTGCCTCTTAAATAAACAAAAATAAATCATACCGGTAAATCATTCTGTTTCCGGAATTATTTTGTTTTTTCTTCTCTATCTTAAAAGCAAATGAGTACTACACTGACTTCCAAGTAAAGCACACAATAGGGCAGGGTCCAGTGCTATGGTCCAGTGGCTCAATCCTCGCTTTGCATCTGCAAATGGGCACCAGTTTGTGCCCCAAAAGCTCCACTTCCCATCCAGCATTACAATATGGCCCAAAGCCTTGGGAACCTGTTCCTGCAAGGGAGACCCAGAGAAGGTTCCTGGCTCCTGGCTTTGGATCAGCACAGCTCTGGCTGCTGCAGCCAATTGGGGAGTGAACCAGCAGGTGGAAGATGTATCTCTATATCCATTCTTCTCTCTGTAAATCTGATTTTCCAATAAAAATAAATAAATCTTTTTAAAAAGCAATACAAAGTTATACAAGAGGAATATTTTAAAGATTACTTGGACTTTCCAGTTCACTCAGTGGGGGGAAAAAAAAGAAAAGATGGAGAAACAGAAACTCTACAAACTTTTGGCCTGCTCACGATCAAAGAGTGTTAACAAATCTCACAGCTGGGGCTTAATATGTCCAACATAGTACTTTTCCAAATACATTCTTTTTTTTAAATTAATTTATTTATTTTTATTACAAACTCAGATATACAGAGAGGAGGAGAGACAGAGAGGAAGATCTTCCGTCCGATGATTCACTCCCAAATGAGCACAACAGCCGGTGCTGTGCCAATCCAAAGCCAGGAGCCAGGAACTTCTTCCAAGTCTCCCACGCGGGTGCAGGGTCCCAAAGCATTGGGCCATCCTCGACTGCTTTTCCAGGCCACAAGCAGGGAGCTGGATGGGAAGTGGAGCTGCCGGGATTAGAACCGGTGCCCATATGGGATCCCGGGGCGTTCAAGGAGAGGACTTTAGCCACTAGGCCACGCTGCCGGGCCCAAATACATTCTAATAAAAATTACAGTATTAGGTTGAGTGGATTAAACATTAATAGATGTAACTTTAATGAGAGTGGCCACTTTCAAACTCTATGTCTGCACTGGTACTCTAATAAGACTACAAGAGATATTCTTCTACTAAACAAAATAAGTTCAAAGTTCCTCAGTTTGTCAAGGAAAACATAAGCTAACAGTTGCTAAATTTTCAACAATTTGTAGGGTTACATTATGATTCAGCAGATTAAGCTGTCACCTGTGATGCCAGAATCCTACACAACCAAGTGGAGTTGACTGCTCCATTTCTGATCTACTCCAGTGCTAATGTTCCTTAAACAAACAAACAAACAAAAACCAGAAATCAGTCCAAGTATTTAGGTCTCTGTGGTCCATGCGTGGAATAAGGATGGATTTTCCTCTACCTGGCTTGCCTTAACCCAGATCTGGTCAATGTAGACATCTGGAGAGTAAACAGCTAGGCAGAAACTATCTCTGTCTCGCTTCATCCCTAACACTCTCTCAAATAAATAAAAAATAAAAATGAAGTTTTTAAAAAAATGCTTCCAACAGAGAGTCAAAATGGAGGAATAGGGTAAGGACACGTTTAAACGGATGGAAAAACAGTTAATCAGGAGGAGGCAGAGAGGACATATTTAAGGAAATACGAGAGGACAGAACAACAGCAGAGGGGTACCTGGAGACTGACAGACACAGGAAAGCAGCAGACACAACGGTGTGGTGTTGCAGTGACTGATACTCCAGCAACATTCAGCTAACAGCGATCTGAACTCCACCAGCAGTCAGAACTCCACCAGCAAAAAGGTAGGAAGGGACTTTGACTGGGAGCTCGGGAGGTGAGCGCAGACAAAGAACTGTCCAACCTGCTGGTCCGTTTGATTTACTAGGAGCAGAGACACAGCAGCAGATTACAGACGGACAGTGCAAAAACAGGATGGATTTCACAGCCCAGTCAGACCCCTAGAGCTGAACTGAGCACTATTTTGCAAAAGGACGCGAAGGCAAGGGAAAGGACTGATCATACACTGAGCTGGGAGTGAACTCATTTCTGATTCAGGGAACTGCAACAACGTGGCATCCTACAGGTTCCACCCAAGACAGGTCTGGGTAGCCCTCAGACCTGACGGCCAGCAGATCAAGAACTCTAGTAGTGGTATGTCAGGCGCCATTTCTTACACTGTGGCAATAGCTTTAGGACTGCAGGGGACAACAGTGAACTGCGCATGTGATGAGCTCACAAGAACTCACTGAGTTCAGTGGATTGCACTGCTCCCGCAGGAAAATCATACTGACTGTGGCATCGTACCAGTCAAAATAGGTCCGTGTGGCACCCAGACCTAACGTCCAACAGGTTCCGGCAAGATCAGTGCCACCAACAACCTAACTATATAGGACGCCTGGTGTCTCTCTAATCCTGGGACCTGCTCCAACCGGAAGTGGGACAAAGGTTGCAGAGACAATGGTGCAGCCTCAGCACGGTATCACAGGAGATGGAGAGTGGTGAGCCAGGAGCTGGGGCTGTGGAGACCATGGCGGAAAGCTAACATAAGAACGCAGACCTGGAACTCGCTGGAGGTTGTGGCACAAGTAGCTGCAAGCAAAAAAGTTGTGTACCAACTGAATAAGTAAAATCGCATTGTAGACCTGTGGGTGACACAGCTTAGAAATCTGCCCCAAGGAGAAGACTCTGCTAACCAGAAGTACAATGACCAAGAACAACAGACAAAAGCACAATGAATATTACTGAAAACTCCCCTGAAAAGGAGCAAAACCCTATGCCAACCTCAGAGTTAACTGAGGAAGACATCGAGAAAATGGGGGACACAGAATTCTTAAAACTAATTTTAAAGCTTCTGGTCAACAATGAGAAGCACATACAAGAGTTCAAAGAATTTAAGGAAGCAATAAAGCAAATCAAGGTTGATATATCAGAAATTAAGAACACAGTAGAGCAAATGAAGAGTACAATGGAGAGTCTCCAAAATAGAATGAAGCAAGCAGAAGAAAGAACCTCAGAATTGGAAGATATTTCCCGTCATAGGGGGGAAGCAAACAAAAAGCTGGAAGCAGAGCTGGATCAGGCCAAAAAAAGTATTCAAGAATTGAAAGACACTATTAAGAGGCCAAATATAAGAGTTATGGGAGTCCCAGAAGGTGCAGAAAGAAAAGCTGAGTTTACAAATGTATTTAATGAAATAATAAAGGAAAATTTCCCTAATTTGGAGAAAGAATTGGGAAACAAGATCCAGGAGAGGCACAGAACTCCCAACAGGCTTGATCAAAAGCAATCTTCACCAAGACACATGATCATCAAGTTCTCTTCAATTGAACATAAGGAAAAGCTCCTTAAATGTGCACGTGAAAAAAATCAATTGACATATAAAGGAATGCCAATTAAACTCACAGGAGATCTCTCACAGGAAACTCTACAGGCAAGAAGAGAATGGAGCAACATATTGCAGATTCTAAAAGCAAAAACTTGTCGGCCTAGGATAACATATCCAGCAAAGCTTTCTTTTGTCTTTGAAAATGAAATAAAATTCTTCCACAGTCAAGAAAAGTTTAAAGAATTTGCCTCTTCCAAACAAAGCCAAAGGCAAACGGGAAGAACATCCCAGGAAAATGACAACAGAAGACTAAACCAATGAACAACCCATTGCTAAAATGACAGGACCAAAGTACCATCCATACATATTAACCCTGAATGTAAATGGCTTAAGCTAAGTCAAATGTCACAGATTAGTAGACTGGATTAAAAAACAAAACCCATCTATTTATTGTCTAGAAGAGACACGCTTCACCAAAAATCAGTGGAAACTATATCAAATTGGGTTTTGTTATTTTCTGTGAGTTTCATCTCTTCAAAATACTTTCTTCTGATTAAATCATTCAGTGATTCATAGATCATACAGTAGCATCATTTTCTGCAAGAAGGTTCTTGATTTACATTTCTTCAGCTACATGTTAGTCATTTAGTAGCATGTTATTTAACTTCATGGTGTTGTTAATTTCTTTTTTTCTCCCAGATGTTGATTTCGTTTTATGGTTCTTTATTTAAGAGGATGTACAGTAGCTGTGAAATGGAGACTGTCATATCCAGATGTGAGGATACAATGTAGTATGCATTTCGACTTCCAAAGATGGACTTACAATGAAACTGTTCACTATATCTTAACAATAGGATGCTGGGCTCTCTGCCATTGTCCATGCCCGCAATGAGGGACATATAACTGTATATGAAGAACTATATTTTAGTAATGATATAGAGGAACTAGGTGGGGGGAGGGAATTCGGGAGGGGATAAGGGAAATTACAGGAGCCTATGGAATTGTATCACAAAATGATAATGATAATAATAATAATAATAATAAACTGTAAAAAATGCTTCCAATTTTTTCATAAAGCTGGCATGAAGAGACTACAAAGGCATGGAAACAGCAAAATAGTATTCAAGAAAAATTGACACAATTCACCAAAAGTTTACTCTGTTTGAGCAAAAACTAGTTTTGCTTTATAGATATATTTGCAAATTTTTTTCTAAACACAGTAAGATAATTTATTCCATTAACTACAAAGAAGCTATTTTATTTTAGATACTAAAATTAAATACAACAATATTTTGTTACTCTAAAAAATATGAATTTCAGTATGTACTCTGTAATTTTAAAACTGGAAGTATGTAAAACATTACTTAGAACAAAATTACATTTATTAGCACATTAAGACTACTGTTATTTTCTTACCAGTACTAATAGCTCTATTACACATGTAGAATGTGTTAATAGTTCATATGATCAATTTGTGTTTTAGCTTCTTAAACTTATCTAACAGAACTTGTGAGGTATTATTATTCCCAATTCATACATTAAGAAATGAAAGATGGAGTTTATTAAGTAACTTAGCTGATGTCACATACACAGTGAAGGACGGGCATGGGACGAGCAGGTTCCGTGAAGCCAATGCTCTCCCTTCCTTCACCTCCAGCACATTACACATTGCATGTTTCTCCATATAATAATAACTTAGCTTCACAGATTTATATCTAGTGTTTTTCCTAAAGATTTATTTATTTATTTGAGTTTTGTCTGCGGCATTGGGGCAAAAGTAGCTCCCTGCAGTGTGGCTGCTTTGGGCGGGGGGGGGGGGGGGGAGTGCCCCAGCCAGGCCGGACCCAATGCTGGGGACTCAGGCCAAAGTCACTAGGCCTATTGGGCCCGAGGCTCTGCCTGCTGGCTGTCCAGTGGTGAGCCTTGGGGTTTTTAGGATATGTAGTTGCTGTCTAGGGAAACCCATGGATAAGGCCAATGTGAGTGTAGGTGAGGGATGAATTCTGGGTGATTCCCAGTAACAGTTGGGGTTCTGAGATCAGCAGGATCAGACTGGACTGTAACACCCATCGGTTCACGTGGCAGATGGGGCTGGAAACAGAACTGACCCAGCAATTGCAACGACCAGCATACATATAAGCTGATGGGGGCTAGGGATGGTGCCAGATTCCATACTGGCAAGCACATGCAAGAATCAGGTCTGGGGATCACCCCAGACAAAGTTTCTTTGGAGATCCCTTCGACTGAAGTGCTGATCTCAGAACCCCAACCATGAAGACACTGTCAGTCAGTGGATTCTGAAGAGATTTTATCATGCTTGGAACGGCGAGATTGGCAGCAATTCAGACCTGTCAACTATCAAAATTGCTTGAGCAGGACCCTCAGGGCATGTCCCACATTGGGGACCTGGGAAGCTGGGTGGGGCTTTTCCCTCTGTTTCTCCCCTCTCCCTAGGTACAGGGGTAAAATGATATTAGTGTGGAACGAATGGTCTTACCCACTTTCCTGTAGCCCTTGACCCTTTGTACCCTAATCAACTATGTAAGATTATAAGAAAAAAGACTTATTTATTTATCTGAGAAGCAGAGATACATACAGGGAAGAAAAGGGACAGATCTTACATCCAGTGGTTCACCACTCAAACAGCCAGGCGGAAGACAGAAGCCTTTAACACCAGCCAAGCTTCTGCTTATTTCTGCCATTCTCTTCTGCGGTTTCGTCTCTCACTTACTCTACACAGCTGGACTGGGTATAAAAACTGGTCCTTTCTAAACCAATCCATAACAAGGAAGGATATGAAGACAGAAGAACAAAAATGAAAACACTGAAAGACTACTTAATTGCTTCAAATATTTACAGATTTTACCACACGTCAGGCCATAAGGTGGATTCCAGGTAAGGATTAATGGGCAAAACATTCAAGAACTGCCCTCTCAAGAGCGTTGCAAGTTCTGGCCTAATTCTTCAGGGCATTTTGATACATACAGGGCCAAACTCTATACCCTGCACAACTCCAGATTCTAATCATTCACATCAATCTAACAATCAACCCAGGTCTCATCAGAACATGAGGTTAAAAATGTTTCCATAGACTAAAATAAACATCTTACAACTGCCATACAGTTGAGAAGTGAGATCCATGCCATGCTAAGTAGTTATCTCCTGTTTCACAGTAGATACAGGGAGTCTAAACACCAAGATGCTTAACTGAAGGACATTAGAAGCCGGAAGCTAATGAGCAAGAACAGGAATGTCTCCAGACAGCTATCTCAAAACCAAAGGCAATTCAGAACTGTTGAACTATCAAAACCATTTGAGCAATAAGATAAGGCGATATAATCTATAAACCAACAATTAATGTCAGAATACTTAAGATCTACATCGAAAATCTGTAAAACCTACTATACCCTCAATACGCTATGTTAACCTGTAATGGGGGGGAGTGCAGGGAAATCTTTCAGGACCATAAAAAGAGTGAGAAAAAAGTACAATATAGCCTATCAAGATCAAATCTGGTAATTCATAGATAACAGACTCAAAGCGGCACTAAACAACACTAAAACTACTATACCAATGCATGAGGGGGGAATCGGGTGCGATCCTGACAACCTCTTAACAGGAGGTCATGTGCGTGGAGCAGGGGAGCACTCCAGAGTGGAGCAGGTGGTAAGGAGGAAGCTTGGATCCCAACCATGAAGACTCCCAGACCTTCACCACAAACTATTAATACGAGCAACAAGGACTATATCCCAACTGCCAAGGAGGCCACAGGGAATTGGATGCCCTCGGAGGCCGAGTACTCTGAGGTCACCCACCCCCAACCGGAGCTTCCGCAGGGGATGGAAGAAGTCCAAACACTACCGTGCAGAAACCAACGTCATCAGAAAGACAACCAGAAGCCCTGAGTGGTCTGCAGAAACAGAAGAACAATAAACGTCCTTCGGGACCAGGGAGGAGAGCTTTCTCTGGTCCGAGCCTGGCTCCACCTCTGGACCCCCCCTCCCTCACAATGACCATCGGGATCGCTTCGAAAACCCCTCACAGCAAACAAACAATCATACAAACTAAAAAAAAAAAAAAAAAAAAAAACCTAAAATAAATAAACAACAGAAAGTAGAACTTGAAATCTGACAGGAAAGAGCTGGCATGGATTGGCTCATGCCTCGCTGGGTGGGTCACAAAGATTAGTTTTACTCCTCACCATGGTGTTGAGGATTTTCCTGCACACCCCCCCCCAAAAAAAAAAAATGTTCTGCACCTAAAATGTTGACATATATCTTGTTAGAGTTACAAGCCAGTCTGGATTATCCTAAAATCTGCCAAGATCAGCAAAATTTTACTTCAACACAACAACTGGCTAAATACTAAGATGAAATGGACACGAAACAGCTGAATGGTGCCTTATGGCCATTTTAAGGTATAGAGCAGCCGGTCCTGTATATGAACTAAATTGAAATGTCAATGAGCTAATCATAGGTTGTGGCTAGGACTTGTTTTCCTTTTTTTTTTTTTATTTATTTATTTATTTTTTTTCTTTTTAATACACTGGTTACTCAAAACCATGTCAACTCCATAACACTGCAAATTGCTGTTGATGTTATATTGGGACTCTTAATTGACTGTGATGATATTCTGCCAGCTCAAACTTCAGACCAGAAAAGGTCTCCCCAAGAAACTGTTCAACCAATCTGGACAATAAGTAGCTGGACTCTATGCTTGGTATATGTTTGCAATGAAAGAATCTTGATTGAATTTGAACTGTAATACTGCATCAAGGTGGAGGAATCCACCGGGGGGAGGGGAGGGGGAGGGAGGGGGGGGATTCCCAGAGCCTATGAAACTGTCACATAATGCAAAATAATTAACAATTAAAAAAACAAAAAAAAAAACCATTTGAGCAATGCCTTCAGAGCAGGCCCCATATTGGGGACCCTGGAATGGTGAGAAGGCTGGGTGTAGCTTTTCCCTTTATCTCCCACCTTCCCCCCCAGACACAGGAAGGAAAAAAAGAGAATGTGGAAACAACGGTCTTATCCACTTTCCTGTAGCTCTTGACCCTTTACGCTCTAATCAACTATGTAAAGATCATGAAAAAAATAATAAAGCCAGGAAAAATTTAATGTAAGAGCATGCCTTTTTTTCACCCTAAATAAATTTCGTTGTACCATAATAGGAAGGACTTAAAATAGGAAGGGACAGAGGAGAATCTTACCTCTTCTAACACAAACAGAATTTATGCATGGCATCCAATTTGGAATCAGAAACCAATGCTGAGCCTCTTCCCCTCATGGTAACACTCTGACCTTGGTAAAAATTTTATAAGACTCTGTGACTCAACCGAGACTTAAATAATACCTTAAACACTTCAGATAATGAGAAATGATTTCTGGGACCATTACCTATTTGGCTATGAATTAAACAGAAAGTAATATTAGTACACAATTCTCATCTATACTACCAATCCTAACATTTATTTTATTCTTAAATTTGAAACTAATGAAATTCCACAGAAAATTTAAGTAATTCCTATTATTTGCCATTCCTGCATCAAAATCCTCCATTCCTATTATCTCCCACTTCATTATTCATGGCTTCAGAGTCACGCTTTAGAAAAGGAATATTTGATGATTTCAGAAAGGTAACATAGCTGCAAAGTACCAAAAAAAAAAAAAAAAAAAAAAAAAGATGGAAGGAGAAGAGAAGGGTTGAGAAGGGGAAGGGAACAGAAGAGAAGGGTTAGGACCCAGTTAAGTAACTGCTTATTTGTTATTGCCAACAATCTAGTTATCACTACATTTAAGATATCTGATTACTGATTCTTTCTCGACTATCATATGAATTTTAGTTAAAGCACTTGGATCCTATGCCTATTTAACATGATTAATACAATAACAAAAATATATAAACTCTATGAAATATCTCTAATTCTTAACTATCTAAACTATCTAAAGTCAAAAGAACTCAAAACAGCACTGTACTGTCTATTTTCCCTAGCAGTCCAGGATTACAAACTTACAACAGGTGACCTCTCTCAACTGAAAACTGGTATAGCAAATATCATCATCCTAAATTTAAGCAAGCTTCCTAGGTTAAAAATGACCACTACCACAGAAAGGATTTGCTAGGCAACAGCAATATAATTTAGTAATAGTTTTATATGCAAAAATTATAGTTCTGTTATTTTTGATGTTTCAAAGGCTCTACAGAGAAAATGAAAATCACAGTTGCACATGAGTAGATAAGGCAAAACCCTAGATTCAGATGGTCAATGGCAAAAATGAAGCTTGAAGGCCTCAAAGACTGAAAACGACCAAATGGAATTGCTAAGCAGTTACAGGGAAGGAAGAAAATGATTACCTGAACCCTACCTTAAAAAGGCTGAATGCTTACAATAAACTATGATTCAAAGCTATTTGTTTTTTTAAAGCAGAATCAAACACCAGCTCAAATTAGAACCTAACAGACTTGCTTAAATGTTAAGTATCTTGTCCTTTTAAACCAAAACTAGCATAATGAAATATTTAGAACATACTAGAGAAAGGATTCCAAAACTTAGAGATTCTAAAACTTATAGGCATTTTAGAAAAAACATATGAGATACAAAAGCATGTAATAGGTTTCATGGAATTTTCTCTCACAAGCAAAATTCATTCAGTCACAATAATTACTCATAATATTTTGCAAAACTTTTCATTCTCTTCCATCTTCATAAAGAGAAAACTATGCTTAGACTTGAGGTTAGTATTTTCAATAGTCTTTGGGAACCTATTGTTCTTCAAAGTAGAATTTCATAAATGTAACATTATGAGTGACAGCCCCAAAAGGAAACATAATTACATTTGCCCAAGGCAAAACCATATGCTAGAAAAGCTGAGACTGTCATTATACTAATACACTCAATTATGAAAAATAATTTCAAAACCAACAATATATTCAGGCAGCATAATTAAGTAAAATAACCTGTGCAATATTAATATTGTTTTAAAATTTTACTAGCTATTGGGAAATAAGAGAACAGAAAAAAAGATTTATGATCAAAACAAACAAGACAAAAGAAAATAAAACCTGACTTGCCAAGAGGGGAAATAGTACATGATAATTTTATTTTCATATCTTAAGTACATCTACAGAACCAGAGGATCTAACTGATCATCTGTATTCACCTCTATTTCTTATTCCTAATTCATCAAATTAAAAAAAAAAAAATGAAAGCCTTGGGGCAGGGATTGGCCAAAGCACCTCCATCCCACATAGGAGGACTTGGGTTCAATTCCCAGCTCTGTTTTGGTTCCCAGTTTGGTTTCCCATGCTATGCAGTCTGGAAAGCAGCAGATGATGGCTGCAGCAGCTGGATCCCTACTACCCACACACACCAACACTGAGGTCCTGAGTCCTGGCTTAGGCCCGGTGAAGACTTGGGTGTTACAGAAATCTGGGGAATAAAAAAATGATCAAAGATTTCTGCCTTTCAAAAACAAAACTTTAAAAAACAGTGCAGTCGAAATTGGTGACTGGTAACCCAAATGTAGAAATTCAACCTTACAGGACACTACTTCTTCCACCAAACACTACTTTTACATGATGCCACGTGTAAAAATCTGCCATTTACGAAAATATTCCACATGTCTACCGGACAGAAACCCATTCCAGGACAGCCTGATGAATAATGGATCTGAACATCTGCATATCTTCAGCATATTACTATTGTAAGCACATGAATTCTAAAGTTCTCATAAATGTAAATTTTCTCTAAATACACACAAATATGTGCCCAGTGCAGTGGTTCAACTGACTGATCCTTCTCCTACAAGCTGGTTTTTCACATGGGTACTGTTTTGTGTCCTAGCGGCTCTGCGTCGCATCCAGCTCCCTGCCTGTGGCCTGTGAAAGCAGAGAAGGATGGTCCAAAACCTTGTGGTCCTGCACCTGTGTGGCAAACTGGGAAGAAGCTCCTGGTTTCTGATTAGCTCAGCTCTGGCTGATGTGCCCATTTGGGGAGTGAATCTGCAGGTGGAAGATCTTTCTCTTTCTATCGTTCTCTCCCTGCAAACCTGCCTTTCCAATAAAAAGGCATAAAAAAAATGCCTTTTGATTAAAACAATGCAAGAACCCAATCACATGAATATCAGGTAGCCTTTACTCTAAGGTTGACTAGAGAGAATTACTCTAGTTAATTTGTGGATTTTTGCTGGCTACATAATTGTTTGTTTGGTTTTTTTTTTTTTTCCTTTTAAAGGATAGGGAGAGCTGGTTCACTACCACCCATAGCCTTTTTCTCTTTTTTTTTCAAGATTTTTTTATTTATTTTTATTGGAAAGGTAGATTTACACATAGAACGATGTTCCATAAGCTGGTTCACTCTAAAAATGGCAGCAACAGCCAGAGCTGAGCTGATCCGAAGCAAGGAACCAGCAGCTTCCTCCAGGTTTCCCACATGAGTGCAGAGTCCCAAGGACTTGGGCTGTCTTCCCAGGCCACAAGCAGGGAGCTGGATGGGAAGTGAAACATCCAGGAAACCAACTGGCATCCACATAGATGCCCATGGATGTTGGACCACGGCACCAGCTGTCTACATACGACTTTCAAACTATTTTTTCAGAAGGTAGGCCATGGGTTGTTTTGTACAGAATAGAGCTATTTTACAGAAAAGAAAGTTACTTGTTTTTTAAAAGACTTATATGTAATCTCTGTCATAGAGATACCTATTTCAGAAGCAATAGTAAGTCTAAGTTAGATTTCTCCCAACTTTCTCAGTCCCAAATTACTCTTTTTAACCTTTGTGAGAAACAATGACAGACAACTTAAAAACTGCATGCTAGGGTGAACATCTAGTCTTGCAACTCCCACTGGAGTGTCTTTGTTCAATACTCAGCTGCTGCTAATGAAGACCCTAGGACGTAGCAGTGACAACTCAAGTGGCGGCTCCTGTCACATACATGACAGATCGGGATTGTGTTCCCAGTTCTCCCCATGGCCAATGTGGGCCTCTGTGGAATGAACCAGCAGACTGGAGTGAACTAGTAGATGGGAGCTCAGTCTCTCTGTCTTTGTTTCTCAAACAAATAAATATACAGGGGCAAGCATATATTATTTGTAACATTAGGCAAGGAAAATGATTTCAAAATTTAAATATAGTGAAAATGGTTAAGTATATATTTATCTACAACATGCTAACACTTGGGGAGGGGGCAGAAAGAGAAAAAGAATTTGTATTTTTGGTTACTCCTGCTTGCATAAAGAAAGTATGTAAAAAATAACAGCTGTAGAGGACCAGCACAGTAGCCTAGCAGCTAAAGCCCTCACCTTGCACACGCCGAGATCCCATATGGTACCAGTTCTAATCCCGGCGGCCACGCTTCCCATCCAGCTCCCTGCTTGTGGCCTGAGAAAGCAGTAAAGGACGGCCCAAAGCCTTGGGAATTCTTCACCCACGTGGGAGACCTGGAAAAGCTCCTGGCTCTTGGCTTCAGACTGGCTCAGCTCTGGTCGTTGAGGCCACTTGGGGAGTGAGTCAGCAGACAGAAGATCTTCCTCTCTGTCTTTCCTTCTCTGTATATCTGACTTTCCAATAAAAATAGATAAATCTTTTTAAAATATTAATACTTTTGCAGAGGTTGAGGTATGAATAAGAAAGACAGATGCTGGCAGATTCTCAGTGTAGCAAGTTTGACATCTTGATTTTACAACCATGTGAATACATTACCAACTCTTAAAATTTTAATTAAAACACAGAGGTGCAAACAGTTTTTGTGCCATGAGAGTACATCCACACTCAATATATATTAATCGTAAATCTTCCTGAGGACACAGGGAGCCATGTATTTTAAATATTTTACTACTTCTAAACCTAGGGCACATCAACACTGCACTGACTGTACAACTAGATAATTTGAAATTAACTTTCTAAAGTTTTCAAGAGCAGTATCACTTGACAGGGGAGAAGATAAAAGGATAGTCTTCATTTTGTCTAATTCCTCCAAATCCAGTTGGCTACAACAGAGATACCAAACAGTTAATATTCTTAAATTCAACCTTCTACTGGATACATACTCTAAGTAGAATTCAGGCTCTAATGTGACAAGTGCAAACTATTAATATCATTAAATACATTTAAAAATTAACACCAAATCTCAATTTAAGTACTATGCTAAAAGGAATAATGCCAAAAATCTTTAGCTCTTTCACTAACACAAATACCCCAAAATTGCAACCTGTTATTTTTCAGGCTCATTTGTTCTTCATCGTTCTGCAACATTTTCCTAAACATTCATTTTCATACCTGAAGCTATCTTCAATGTCTACTTTTTCTTTTTCATTAAGGTAGTATCAACTGCATCAAAATTTGAAATAAAGAGAATTGTTCTACTAAAAAGAAAAAATGGGCTGGGGAAGGGACAGAGATTTTAATAAGCCATTACAAAGATGTAACATCAAATGAAGTGAATAATTTTAAGGGCCCTTCTCAAAATGCAATTAGTAATGATTACAACAAAGGCTAATTGCAGGAGGAGGAGGGAGGGTAAAATACAACAGGATTTAGTGCTTGGCACCCTGAAATCATTCAGTATCTCAAGAGCATGTTGCAAAAAGTTCTCTAAATTACAAATCTGCTTTGTTTCATTCATTGATTTATGTATCTAATGAAGTACCCATTTTTAGGAAATTGAATAGAATGACAACAATACTAACAAGCGTTACCATAATCAAAATTTTTAGAAAACTTGTCCAAATGTAAAAATAACAGGGTAAATGCTTAGAAAAACATTTCTTTCAGGCTCACTCCCCAACCAACAGTCAATTTACTGGTACACCTATCATCAAACAAATGTTAAGAACTATAACTATTAAGTTAAATCTTGAAATACTAATGACCTTCAGTAGGTAAATGGTGAAACGAATCTTGGTACACCTGTATCACTAACTATAACTGAGACACACAAATTGGATGAAAAAAAGCCAAACCCAAAATATTTTCTGTATTCCACAGCTGCATATTCATAACATTATAGTAATACCAAATTATAAAAACGGAGAACATTGAACTCTCTTCTGACAATTACATTTGAAGTATAATTACTTCAAAATACAACAAAAACAACATTACTATTATTTAGGTTACTTCAAAACAAAAAACCTGATTTAGCTGAAGTTCTCAAAATCCAGTCAGTGTTCAAGGAGTACCCCAGCAAATGAACAAACGGAATAGAGAATGACAAAATAATTGCAAAAAAAAAAAAAGGGAGGGAGAGAGAGAACCAGCAAAAGCCAACATTACTGGCTCTACTGACAACTTAAATATCTACAGATAATAACTAAATTTCATGGTGTATTAATCCAAGATAGGATGCTCACCCGATGTTTTGCCTTTATTTTCTTTCTATATTCTTCTTTGTCAAATTTGTCCTCTTCCTGAAGCCTTTCCTTCGCTTTGTCTAAGTTGATACCACCCGTGTCATCATCTTCCTCAGGATCCTGTGTAATGGTCTTCTGCATTTGTGGCCACTGCTGAACCAACTAGACGCAGAAAAGAGTTAAGTGTGAGGCAAGTAACACGGAATATCACAGAACATCAAATAACACAATGTGTATGGCATGGGTGTGTGTGGGTGTAAATGACTTTGAAATGGTGCATAAGCTCACTTTTTTACAACTTTTAATTCTCAAACATTTTCACCAACTTCATAAATAGAGTGAGCAAGACACAGAAAAAATTACCCAATTAGAGGAAATGAAATGTTGCCATAACCCAAATAGATCAGATAAAGGAAAATTTCATTATATAATTTGGAGAGGATAACAGCATAATACAAATGCTTCAATATGCTCTCCAATAGTGTTGTTGGCAACCTATCCTCAAAATTATCTGCAAGCTGATTAGTATGTACTTTCTTTGGGTCACCATGAATCTGATGTGTACCATTAACACTTCTTTCAACAATCTGAATTGTTTTCCTCTTATTTATTCTCTTATTAATCTCTAAGAGGGCAGCTGGATATACTGTTCCTGTATCCTGAGAGCCAAATTTAGTATCTAACATATATCAAACATGTGTCTAAAACTGACCAAGGGTACACTTATTGGCCTATATTTTATCTAAGAACTGAAAAAATTCAATGTAATGGGAAATGGGACAGCTTGGGTTTCACTCAGTTTCACACTTTACACATGGTTAGGAACAAGGTGACACAGAAAATCGGACACTGACATGGAGTCAGGGGATCTTGTTCAAAGTCTTCGCAGTAGTGCAGTCACCTAATCCTCCGTCCTGGAGGACTGGCATCCCATAGTAGTTCTAGTTCATAAACCAGCTGCTCCACTTCCATTCCATCTCTCTGTTCATGGCCTGAGAAAGCAACTGAGTATAGTCAAATTTCTTGGGACCCTGCATCCTCTTGGAAGACCCAGAAGAAGCTCCTGGCTCCCCATTTCAGATTAGCTCCGCTTTGGCCACTGTGGCCATTTACAGAGTGAATCAGAGATTGGCGGATTTTCTTTCTCTGTTTCTCCTTCTCGCCCTTTAAATATCTGTTTTTTAAATAAAAATAAATCATATATATCTATAAAAGAAAATCCTTGCTTTTATGACTAATATAATATGTGAATATATTATTTTATCTCTGGACACCTGTGCCCTTCACAGAAAAATAAAGACGTTTGTTGCAGCAATTTCTATGCTTAACACTGTGAAACTATAAAAGCAGGGTAATAATGGTTTGAAAAAGTCATATACCAATCCCTGCTACTAGAATCCCTCATTTCTGTTTCTATCATAAAGGGGAGAAAAGTCCATCTCTTTGCAGACTGAAAACTAGAAGCATTTTATCAATCCTTTAAATAAAAATTTTGGTGTGGTTCACAGTGGTGAACAGCTTTTGTCAGAAATACACAAATATTGAAATATCTTATGATTGAGGACATACACTGACCTTGGCAAAAACTGGTATAATCTGTGCAAATAAGCGGCATGCATTTCACATTGAACATTGGTTCTAATATGAATACATTCTAGTTTAACCTGCTGTTCAGATTCTGATCTTTTTTCCACTAACTCATAAATGTTCTTTACTTGCTTATATAGACTTCTTAAATTTTAGCAACTTCAAATTTTTACTGTTACTTTTCAGATTTATAGATCTTAAAATAATACCCAAATTTTATTAAAATAAAATTGAAAAATAAAGCACCCTCCATCAAATATAGACTATTCAGTCAACACAAGTATTAGTAATTTCAGATTATTGCCAAAAAAACAAAATTGGCCACTGCCGTAAAATTGACAAAATGCCTAAAGTACGAGTGAAAGGAGCTGCAAGTGTGTCACAGGGAAACAATCTATCATCAATGGGAAACAAATATTCAAAGATTCTTACCTCCCCATCATCAGTAAAAGTTATTTTCTTATTCACTTTGAAATTTCTCTTCATTACTCTTTTGGCTTCTGCAACTTTGGTCACTTTTTTCTTGACTTTTGATTTAGTAGGTTCTTTCTTCTGTGTGAGAATATACCAGAAACATAGATTAGGAAAATGACTGCTTTATCTCAACAATTTAATTCTGGCACTACAGTTCCCAAAAGTGAATGCACTTACCTCTCACTGGCTAATGAGAAGCATCAGAAACACACCCTAGTCATAGAATTATTAAACTGGCTAGCTATCCTCTCACTACACAAGAGGGGTTTAATTGCATATAGAATGAATATTAAACCTTCATGTTTTCTTCTGTTACTATAACTGTGTTGAGATTTTATAAGCCCAACAAACTACATGATGATGCAGAATGCAAAAAACATTAAAGGTAATGTTGTAAGAACACAAGATAAATGCATCTTTTAGCTAAAAGGAAAAAGGCAATTTTAAATTACCAAGTGCAAATTTAAATCTTTAGAGAAGCAAAATGTATATTTTGAAAGGAAAATGATTATAGTATGTTGTTGACAACTCAACATTTTTCCTCTACTTTTAGTAATTTAATATATGAATACTGGAAAACACACTCAACAATTAATCTATGTCTGACAATGAGATGGAATACCAATACTTAACAAAAAAGAACAGTCAAAATCCAGCTAAATCCTAAAACCACTGTAGTAAGATATCAAAAATTAAACGCCACAGCTTACTTAAGTGAATACTCAATCAATCATGTAAGTTGGAGAGTGAAAGCCCAAACCTACATTGATCAGAGGTGAGAAGAAATCAATACCGTTGGGAAGAACTTGGATGCTTCTTTTTGAGCATATAAGCACTGGTGTTATTAATTAATTACTTCACCAGATGGGTAAACAGGAAAAGCAGAAACTGTTACTAGTTAAGAAAATAAATTTGAGTTAAGGCTCTATAACTTAATAAGCTGTGTGGCTGTGTTACTAAACTCTCTGCTTTAGTCATCAACAAAAGGATAACAACAGTTCTAAGTCAAAAGGTTGTTGAGAAAATCAGATGAAAATTGTAAAATATACCAAAAAATTGTTCAATAAGTCTCAAATACCCTACTTTATTTTGATTTTATGCTAAAAAGAGATCATGTCAACAGCATAAAGGCTCAATTTCCAAAATTTCTGGTAATCGCAAGCTTCCTAGTTGACTGATCTTTAATTTTTTTTTTTAAAGATTTATTCATTTTTTATTACAGCCAGATATACACAGAGGAGAGACAGAGAGGAAGATCTTCCATCCGATGATTCACTCCCCAAGTGAGCCACAACGGGCCGGTACGTGCCGATCCAATGCCGGGAACCTGGAACCTCTTCCGGGTCTCCCACGCGGGTGCAGGGTCCCAATGCATTGGGCCATTCCTCGACTGCTTTCCCAGGCCACAAGCAGGGAGCTGGATGGGAAGTGGAGCTGCCGGGATTAGAACCGGCGCCCATATGGGATCCTGGGGCTTTCAAGGCGAGGACTCTAGCCACTAGGCCACGCCACCGGGCCCTGATCTTTAATTTTGTACCACAGGAAACCATGCAAGGAAAAATAAAAAGGGAGGGAAGCAAAATCACAGAATATACACACTGGTTATGACATCACATTATGGTAATAAGTATGTAAAAAAGAACACTTCACTTAACAAACAGATACTGATAATTATATACACAGAAATACCTAAAATTAAAACCCTATAGATATAAAACTAAAAATTCACTAACATATTATTTTCTGTGGCAGGTTACTAACCTATTTATTAGATAATGACCATAGTTATTATGAAAATGAGCTAGTGAATATATATTGCTATGCTTTGAGAACAAGAAACTGTTTGGGGGCCTGGTGTGGTAGCTTAGTGCCTAAAGTCCTTTCCTTGAACATGCCAAGATCCCATATGGCTGCCGGTTCTAATTCCGGCAACCCTGCTTTCCATCCAGCTCCCTGCTTGTGGCCTGGGAAAGTAGTCGAAGAAGGCCCAAAGCCTTGGGACCCTGCACCTGCATGGGAGAACTGGAGGAAGTTCCTGGATCCTGGCTTAGGATCATCATAGCTCCAGCATTGAGGCCTCTTGGGGAGTGAATCAGTGCACAAAATATCTTCCTCTCTGTCTCTGCTCCTCTCTGTATATCTAACTTTCCAATAAAACAACTTTTGTCACCAGTAATTCTTTTATGCATTACTAATACAGCATATTTCTTAACATGTGAAACTACAGTTCTTAGTAATTTAGATCTCTAATGACAAGCCAATTGCTATTTAAGAAGTTACTAAAATCTATAATCCTTGCAAAGCTTATAAAAAAATTAACTACATCACAGATTAATATGTGACAACTATATATATAACAATTTAACTATATATATATATATATAGTTAATTATATATATATCTCCCAGGATCACCATGAAAAGAGGCTAAGTTTTAGATATCTTCACCCTATGGGATACTGTATCTCTCCGGCACTCTGGGACTTGATGAATGTTACCAACTGGTGACATGAACCCTAAATTTCTGTACCTATCCTTCCCAACTCCTGTAGTCCAATGTGCTCTGAAATAAAATACTGTTGTTCTTCCTCAGAGAATACTACATTCCTCATCTTTTTACGACATGTCAAAGAGTAACTGGGTAAGATGTGTGGTGGTAAAACCCATAAATCCAAAGCAAACCAGGTTGCAGGACCCCTCTCCACCTAAATCAAGTTCTGCCTGTAGGATCCCTGTGAGCACAGGGGATCAATCACACCTGCACTTGCCACAGCCCAGTCAGTTCTCCCTCAACTCCTGCTCCCAGAGGCTTACTAGAGTGTGCCACCAACAACCACTGGGCCCAGCAATTTCATCTCCAACTCCCTACTTGATCATCTTGATTTTATAAGTAGGTCAATATCTGGAGTTGACCTGTTGTCTCAACAGATATCATCTAACTATAAAGAGAACGCTGATCGAACACTTTAAGCTGAGAGCATCTATGAAGTATAAATCCAACAATTCC
The DNA here is from genome assembly GCF_030435755.1 of Ochotona princeps. Classification (NCBI taxonomy): domain Eukaryota; kingdom Metazoa; phylum Chordata; class Mammalia; order Lagomorpha; family Ochotonidae; genus Ochotona; species Ochotona princeps. The sequence continues at coordinate 80,123,202 of NC_080835.1, forward strand.
ACAACACGTAAGTTACAATCACTTAAACCAGTAATACGAACATACTGAATGCGGACATTGTTTCAGATCTTTGTGAAGGCCTGGGCATATTTCCCGCAAAACTGCCTGAATACTAAAGTCAGGATTAGGAAGTTTCATTGTTCAAAAAAAAAAAAAAAAAAAAAAAATGGAAAGATGAATGGGAATAGGAACTTTGGAATACAAAAGAGTGTGTGTGTGTGTGTGTGTGTGTGTGTGTGTGTTAGTATATACTGATTGATTTGATGGAAAGAGCACATATGCGAGAGAGATCCCATCAATGGATCCATTACCCAAATGGTTAAAATAGTCAGATCTGGGCCAAGTCACACCTAGGAGCTAAGAATTCCATCTGGGTCTCCAACATGGTTGGCAAGGGTACAAACTATCTTCTGTTGCACTCCCAGGCACAGCTGCAATAATCTGGATTGGAAGCATGGAAGCTGAAACTAGAAAAGCACCCAGATAGGGGATGATACAGGCATTGAAGTCATCAGTGTCAACAACAAAATGCCAGTCTCCAAAGTGCAGGTAACAAAACCTTTCTGTATGCTTGAAAACTCCTCACAATAGGCTGGTGCAATGCCTCAACTGACTAATCCTCCACCTGCAAGCCACAGCATTCCATATGGGCACCAATTCATGTCCAGGTAACTCCACTTGTAATCCTGTCCCTGCTTATGGCTATGTGGGAGACCTGGAAGAAGCTCCTGACTCCTGCCTTCAGATCAGCTTTGCTGTGGACACTGTGACCATTTGGGGAGTGAACCAGCAGATGGAAGATATGAACACACCTCTCTCTCTCTTTTTGTGTGTGTTTGTGTGTAAATCTACTTACCAATAAAAATATATAAATCTTTTTTAAAAATCTTAACAATAAAATCACAAAGTCCAGACAAAGTTCAGGAGGGAAAAAAATCACAAAGCAATGACATTCAAACTTCTCAGAATAAAATGAACATCAATCAGAAAAATAACTTTGCACAGCAGATATTTGTAGACAGGTGGATCCAGCTGGAAAAAGCTTTATGGAAATTCATGAGATGACCAAAATCAGATGAGAAAATTGAGGTTATGTACACTTTTCCCACTTTGTGATTCATTTTAGTTTTTAAAGGGGATTTGTGACCTTTCTCTTAAGAAAAGGATAATTTTTGTAGTAGAGAAGCCACTAAAGAAGGAATGAACAGAAATGTCAAAATGAATAAGAAATGTGCTTATTCTACCTTTTTGATAGGCTGTGGCTTTGCTCTAATCTCGCAGAATTACTCTTCACTCATGCAAATATGCAGAATGTCAAATACACACAAGACCACATAGTATACATCAAGTACCTGGCAGTTCGAGATACGTTCCCCACCTTCATACAGCCTACTTCGACCCAGAGAAACTACTAGCAGAAAAAAACTCCCAGTGGTAAAGAGAAAGACAAGTGCTCCTCAGGAGCAGACAAGGCCTAGAAACAGCAACAAATGTCAAGATGTCAGTTTCACTCCTATATATTACATATTTTTGTGCTCTATAAATTAGTAATCATCAACCAGTGAAAACATACGTAACACATGGCTGAGGGAACTGGATCATTTCACTAAGCATAATGGTTTCCAACTGTTTATATATATATATTTTTTTGTCATAGACAGAATTGTACACCCAGAAAGTACTTTTTATACATAATGAACTCTTTTCCTGAACATGTATACCTATCATCTTAATTACTAAATGCCTTTTTAAAAAAAAGATTTGTTTTATTTTTATTTAAAAGGCAGAGTAACACAGAGAAAAAGAGACACAGAGAGATTCTCCATCTGCTGGTTCACACCCATATGGCTGAGCTGATCCAAAAACAGGACCCAGGAGCTTCCTCTAGGTCCCTCACATATGTGCATGGGCCCAACAACTTGAGCCACCCTCCACTGCTGTTCCAGGTCATAAGAAGCGAGCTAAATCCAAAGCGGAGCAGCCAAGACTTGAACCTATGTGCCATAGGCAGAAGCTTGACTTACTGCATCATAATGCTGCCACCTAACAACAGCTTTTTAAAAAAATCATTTTCAGGGCCCGGCAGCGTGGCCTAGCGGCTAAAGTCCTCACCTTGAACGCGCCGGGATCCCATATGGGCACCGGTTCTAATCCCGGCAACTCCACTTCCCATCCAGCTCCCTGCTTGTGGCCTGGGAAAGCAGGAGAGGACGACCCAAAGCCTTGGGACCCTGCACCCATGTGGGAGACCTGGAAGAAGTTCCTGGTTCCCGGCATCGGATCGGCGTGTACCGGCCAGTTGCGGCTCACTTGGGGAGTGAATCATCGGACGGAAGATCTTCCTCTCTGTCTCTCCTCCTCTGTGTATATCTGACTTTGTAATAAAAATAAATCTTATAAAAAATCATTTTCAAATACATCTCCAACGCATTTTCCCCTGTGGTTTGCCCTAATTTTTAAAATACATAATTCCCCACCGAACCCTCAAATATGTTTAAACAGCAAGTATTAACTTCCTTTCTTCAAAAATTGCTTCTTCACTGAAAAATTGGCATTTCAGCCTAAAAACTCTTTTCCCTGAGACTCCATCAAGATACAATAAAAAAAGTTTGTTCTTCATGACTTTGTTTTCATGAAGTATGTCTTTATTAAAGCCTAAATTCCAACTAAGTTTCATAGCCAAATTCATCAATCTTTAATTATGTATCATCTTAACTGATTCCTGCCACTTTTTAAACAAGCAAGGTTTTGGAATGCACAGGAACAATTTCACAGTCCCCTATTCACCAGTTTGTTGTTCACCTCTTCTTTCAATCACTTAAGTTGTCCAGTTTGTTGGCTAGCAAGAGTCTATCTGTTTTACACCATTTTCCTCCAGATAAAGAGGGGGAAAAAAGAGCTACCATAGTAGCAAACTTTCCACTATTTCCTGCTCTTTAACAAAATTATGGAACCACTCGTATTTCACATTAGGAATCCAATTTTTGACCTGTCACTTTTAATAAATATTTCCATATTAAGAAGTAGGCAGCTGGAAGCAATTTAGAGAAATGGAGCCCAACAAATTTTTGCCTCTCTTTGCAGGCTTCAAAAAAAAACTGACAGTATTTATTTCATTTCTAACTTGTTCCAAAATTGGCAATATCAATTTGGTTTTCCCTTACAACTATGGAATGCTTCAAGAACTAATTTGATAAGCTACATGCAAAACCCCAGCACCGTGAAATAAGAAGCCAATTTTTCTCATATAGCCATTTGAGTAAACAGAGTTAAGGCAGACTGACTACACAAGGCAGAAAAGAAGCTAGTAATTAATGAACTAAGTTAACTGTTTTGAATTCCTAGTGAAGTCAGATTAATATATCCACTTCTACTCTCTTTGTGGTTTGTATCCCTGATATAAATTTCTCAAACGTTCCAAATATTTCTGTTTAGATGTATTTCTTAGCAATAGCATACAGTTGGATTTGCTGTGTGATCTTCCTGAATATCATTACATTTTAATAAAGATTTATTTTTATTATTAAAAAAACAGCTAGGTGAAAAAACCTGAGGTAAGTATAAACGCAACTACTGCAAACTACAGGCACTCACATACATTTCTTTTGGGGAAAACCACCTATCTATACTATAACCAAAATCATTTTAAGCATTAAGACACCAGACACTGATTTAATCAAATTTTCTTCTGCGAAGTGGGGCACTATCAACTAAAGCATATTTTTCTATGGTTCTGGTTAAGAAACATATCACTAATGAGAAAAGCAAACTAACTGGAAGTCCAGTTAGCATTTCTGTACATTCACTCACCACAAAAGCCTTCATAATACTAGCTACTAAGTGACCCAGTAGTTATGCACAGGGGATAATGCTGTGGCGTGTAAATCCACCAACTGCGATGCCAGCATCCCATACGGAACCCGGGTCACTCCTGCCTGTCTCAACCACTTTGACTTGTGCACTCATGTGGGAAATCCAGAAGCTCTTGGCTTCAGTCCAGTCCAGTACTAGCTGTCTGCTCATTTGGCAAGTGAACCAATGGATAGAAGCTTGCCTGTCCCCCCTACCCCCTTTTCTCCCTCTATAAATATGCTTTCAAACAAAATAAACCTTTTACATAAATTTTAAAAGTACACACAAACATGAACATGTGTTAACATCTTAAATGACAGAAACAGAATTTCTATATTACTAAAAACCTTCAGGAAGAACTATAATAATAAAATACACACTAAACTCAGTAAACATGCTAACACATTTAAGTAGTGCTTCAAGCATCACTGATACGATGTGATTACTGTCATGCTTGAGATTTTTCAATAATGGCTTAGTTACTAAGGCATAGGATACATGGATATATCTTAACTGAAAGCAAAACAAGTATCACAACCACGTCCAAGTCACACTGGTAACCACCATACACAGTCAAGTTTATAATGTGAAAATGCCAGCTACGTACCACATAAAGAGTTAACCCAGGGATTGGCATTTGATACAGCCATGGAAACACCTACTGGGATGCCCACATTCCACAGTGGATTGCTAGGGTTCAGATTCTGCCTCAGCTTTCCATTCCAGCTTCCTGCTAAGGTGAACCACAGCTAGAAAATGTAGGAGCTTTCATTAAGCTTAAAATCCCTTCTGCAAGAGAAGATTTAGGGGACCTGGTGCAGTGGCCTAGCAGCTAAAGTCCTCGCCTTGAACGCGCCAGGATTGCATATGGGCACCGGTTCTAATCCTGGCAGCTACACTTCCCATCCAGCTCCCTGCTTGTGGCCTGGGAAAGCAGTCGAGGATGGCCCAAAGCCCTGGGACCCTGCACCTGTGTGGGAGACCCGGAAGACCTCCTGGCTCCAGGCCAGATCGGCGTAGCACTGGCCACTGCAGTCATTTGGGGACTGAATCTTTGGATGGCAGATATTTCTGTTTCTTCTCCTCTCTATATATGTCTGACTTGGCGATAAAAATAAATAAATCTTAAACAAAAAAAGAAGATTTAGGTTAGGTTTCACCTCTAGCTATCTTTTGAGACTTCTTGGCATCTTTTACTGGCAGCAATTTGATGATATTTCTTGTGATATTTCTTATACTTACTTTTAAGAGATCCTTCCACTTCATCCCTTAAAGACACTCAATTCTCTAATGATATGGACACGGTCATACCAACCTTCCAATCTCTACAGCAAACATACCACTAATGACTAATGAAGCTCAGTTTTCATGATTGTATAATTACTGACAAGTTTGGTCTGTTAATAGTTCTGTTACACACTATCAACGTAATACCTCAACTGGAATAAAAACTATCTGCTGTGTTTAGCAGAATGCCAAAATTCTGCCATGCCCCTTTGTAAATGGTTCTTTTCATCAATAAAGCCTATTCCTGAATCCATGCCATATGACATTGTACATATGTCCTAAATTCTGATGTAAGACAAGCAACAATCCAGATGGGGCCTAACAGACAAATTGAGAAGTCACTAAATTTCTCTCTAAAACAGTAATTATAGATGGTACTTGCTTGACACTCTACCAGATTTCCTATATTTCAGTTACACATCACAACCACCTTTTCTGAGGGATTGCCTACTTCTCTCACAGGTAATGAAACACTTATTCAACTTAAACAGATGGAGGCAGCAGACATCTAACAAACGCCAAAATTTGTACTCTACCACTTTGATGCCAGTACTCTTCTCCAGACTCCACACTTCTAGTTATTTAAAATAAACTCTAGAAACAGTGCATGTGGGAAGATCTGGTTTTCTTCTCCAGTACTGCAGCCTATAGTTTCCCGTCAGAAAAAGACATATAATCTCTACTTGATCATTTTAATTCTCTGACAAAGAATTCACTAAAGAAAACATGTTTTACTAAAACATACATTTCTACTTTTCTTGTACATTTTTAAGAGAATTAGGCCAATAGAAAACAATAAGAACAACTAATCCTTATACTTAAAAAGTCATTTCCAAGTGAAATAAGCAATTAATAATGACTGAAATATCAATCTATTATTTTTTTCAAGTTCTAGTATTGCTTTCCAGAGTTCTACAAAGGGAAGAAAACAAAATTGTACTTCATTACGTCACTCCAAGAAAAAGACAATAGCAATTATAGATAGAGGTACAATCAAATGGGGGAAAGGTGATGGGGAGAGAATGGGAAAGGTAATCACAGGTTTGTGACAAGCTTCAAGGACAACCATCGGCCAAAAGAAAGCAGGTACAAAACAAGACAGACAGGAGAAAGGACAGCTGTGCAGAACTAAGACAGTAATAGTGATAAAAGAAGACAACGATAAACAAAATCACAAGAAAGGAAGGAACACAGGAGAGAAAAGCTCAATGAGAACAAACTCCTTTTCCAATCAGTGATGCATTACAAAAACATTATACCCAACGCCAAATCATTTACACCCTCACAGCCCAAGCAAACTATCAACCCTAGTTGATAGGAAACTAATTAAAGTAACAGCAAACTTTGACAATTTTTTGAACAGACACTAATGGGATACAAAATAATTGCTATTCTTTCCCCACCCATTCTAATAAAACAAAATAACATCTAAGTTACAAAACAAATACTAAATTAAGGGGTAAGATGAGGGAACATCTCCTGGAACATAAATGATCCAAGTACAAATTTACTTAAAACTAGTTTCAATACGTTCAAGAGCTCTAAACACATGGACAATTTCAACTGAAAGCGATTTTTCCTAGTAAAATGCAATCAATTCTCCATTAGCATAATAATATTTCCAGTGAAAATATTACGAAACTCATTCATACTTCAAGTAATTACTTCATAAACTTAGATGCCAGATGTCAAAACTCACTAAAGATCACAAACCATCATAAGTAACCTGAATAAACTGTCACTATTGTCAGCTGTTCTATGTCTAACCATGAGTCAAGGACTGAACAGCTTCAACTTAGAAGAGAGTTGCACAATAAGCTCTACTCTGCTAAAAGAAACAAACATGTAATTGGTGGCAGGAGGCAAGACAGAGTTGAAACAAAAAGAATCTGATCAGTGATCAGGCTTCCCTGAGCCTCATCATGATATCATCTCTCAGGTTTTCTTTCAAATGTAGCTATTAAACACATCTGTATAAAATTCACTGTTACTCTAGCAACGCTACTGAGAGCACTAAGGAAAGCTATAGGTCTGCAGATTGGAAGAGTACGTCTTTCCTACAAAGAAAGTATTTCTCTTTTCATTCTCTGGCAGTCAACATTTCACAGCCCAATTCCTGATCCATATTTAAGAACCATGTAAAACACCGCATATTAAATTTCTCACCAGACCTTTCTATTCTATCTGCATTTTGCATGCCCTGATTTAAATACATTTAAAAGTATTTTTAAGCTGCTTCAAATTCCTTATGGGATTAAGAGGAATGTAAATTTTAAAAAAGAGGAAATTCAGAAATTTGTTCAGCAAACACTATCCTCTATATTTCAAGTATCATCCATACTTGGGATCCAAGAGAGTTCATTCCAGCACAAAAACAAAAACACAAATGAATATGTTAGGGAGACTCAAATGAAAGAAAAAAGGCACTATACAGATGATATACAGACACCTAAGCAAAGATCTAAAAACACAACAAGGAGGAGGTCAGGCAAAAATCTAAACAAATAGTTCTAAGCAAAGACCATGAACACAAAAGATTTTGTTTTCAAGAACACAAAACCCTCAAATTACCTAAAGCAATGTAGAAAGTGCTAACGGAAATCACACCGACAGGAAGATTCTGGACTATGTAAAATCTTATAAGAAATGGTAAGGAGGTGGGCCTGGCGGCGGTGTGGCCTAGCGGCTAAAGTCCTCGCCTTGAAAGCCCCGGGATCCCATATGGGCGCTGGTTCTGGTCCCAGCAGCTCCACTTCCCATCCAGCTCCCTGCTTGTGGCCTGGAGAAAGCAGTTGAGGACGGCCCATTGCATTGGGACCCTGCACCCGCGTGGGAAACCTGGAAGAGGTTCCAGGTTCCCAGCATCTGATCAGCACAACACCGGCCCATTGTGGCTCACTTGGGGAGTGAATCATCGGACGGAAGATCTTCCTCTCTGTCTCTCCTCCTCTGTGTATATCTGGCTGTAATAAAATGAATAACTCTTTAAAAAAAAAAAATGGTAAGGAGGTGAGTTTCATCCTGAATATAAAGGAAAGAATATAAATTTTGAGCAAAATACATGATATAATCTGGTTTACTTTGGAAAAAGGGATTCTTGGGAGGTAAAAGACTAAATAAATGTGAGGGGAAAAAACTCAATTAGAAAGTTATTCTATCAGTCTATATGCCAGATGATAAGAGGTTTGAATTACAGCAGTTAAGTGTAGTACATAGTAGAGTCTGAATATATTTTCAAGTTAACAAGACTTCCCAAAGAGTTAAGTGGGGGGTAAAAGTAAAAGAAATGAGATTGACTTGGTTACTTGATAATACTGAAAGCATCAAATATCCAAAAGATATTAAACAGTTAGCTGGAAGAAATTTAGGAAAGATGAGGGAGCTCAGGACACACTTTTGGATCCTTTAGCAGAAAAACAGCTCGAGGAATCTGTCAAGGTTTGAGGTGAATGGAGAGGATGAAGCACAAGACATAGCCACTGCTCATCAAGGAAAGACAGAGAAAGCAGCAGCAGACCATCACAAAGAAACAACAATTAGGGCCAAACAGCACCAACAAGACAAGTGCTGCCAAAAGCCGAATCTTTAGGCAAATAATACAAATAATTTCGCAATCTTAAAAGAAAATAATGCATTCATACTTGGTGGTCTCATCTTCATACTAGGAAATGACCAATCGTTTTATTCACATTCACGACATCAAAAAAGAAAAAAAAGTTAACTAAAACCTCTAAAAATCTCACTCAAGTTAATTTTGATTCATCACCCAAATCAGATTTAGAACCATAAAAGTAATTCAGTCCATCTCACAGAATAGCATACATATTTTCTGAACATTTTAAACAATATTAAATATGCATTTCCCAGGAAGTTTGGATCATTAATAGTGCTCACTGATTCTCAAAGTCTAGTTTCTCCAAGAATAATGGTAAACTTCCTTCCTTATTATATATTTTATTTTAAATTATGTCCTGAATCACACTAATGAATAAAAAAAGATTAATAAATCTATCGAATCACTATCACAGGTCTTCCTAATGTCACCCTAGCAGATTTGGTCTCTTCAAACCCAAAAAGTTATCATGGAAAGGTAATGAATGCTGTCAGTGTTCAGTTAATACCAACTTACAATAATTCCAATGCTTTCCTGAAAGATCAACATAAAAATGTCAGCATTCAATTCATATCAACCTAACTAGTTTCAGCATTTTATTGAAAGGTTAACATAAAAATAATAACACTATATTAAAAAAAAAAAACTCTGGACTATGAAGACACTGTATACACAACTCGGGTTAGACCCAACTAGCCAAATTGTGCATAAGTACATTAACAGCCAGCAAACTTGCTACAGCTTAAATCTAATAAGTTAAATGAAAACATAAATAAATAAAAAGAGACTCAAGATGTGCACAATAAATAAGGCAGCACAGCAGAGATTAAGTACAAAACTCTGGAAATACTTACTAATACATCCAAAACCTCACTCCACTACTACTTGTTTACAAGGTGCACTTTTTTATTAACCTCCCAGATTTCAAACGTTTCCCACTTAATTCATGAAAAGACAATCTATTTTTAAGAGGGTTATTTTAAGGATTAATTAGAAAATATAAGTGAAGTATTCAACCAAATCTGTCTACCAGTATAAACAGCTCTTAATGTTTGTTGCTGTTGTTACCGCTGCCAAAGCAATCAATGAAACAGAGTCCTGATTAGGATATCATGGAGGACTTATTCATAGAAGATTAAAGAAAGGAAGTAGACTCAAGAAGCTTAATCTTTACTTATCTAATAGTCTATTCTAAAAACCAACAGCATATTTAAAAGATGTGTCCATCTCAGCTTTCACCCAATTCCACCTAATTATTCAAAGTGCCATTTTATATTGACACTGTACACCGACCCTGCTATTCTTTTTTGCTTTGTCCTACCATCTTACATTGTTTCCTATATACCACTTCAGACCACAACCCTATTTTCAGTGTCAGCTCACTGACTCTAAGGTTCAGGAAAGAAACTCATCCATCAGAGGTTTGATGCAAGATAAAATGGCCATGGGGCCGATACAGTGGCCAAGGGGCTGATACAGTGGCATAACACCCTGTCCTCCACCTGCAGCACCGGCAATGCAAACATGCTATGAATCTGGGAAGACAGCAAAGAATGGCCCAAGGAGTTGGGCCACTACATCCATGTGACAGACCCAGAAAAAGCTCCTGGCTCTCAGCTTTGGACCTGCTCAGCTCTGGCCACTGTGGCCATTTGCAGAGTGGTATAGTGGATGGAAAGGCTGTCTCTCCATCTCTCCCTCTTTTCTCACTGTGCTCTGACTTTCAAGCAAAATAAGTAAGTCTCTGAAAAAACATGGCCATGATCTTGGAAAAATAAATCAATATTTTAAAAAATGAAAAACATTGTTATAATCCTGGGAAATATATCTATATAAGCCTTAACATACACAATAGATAGCCTTCTTTCAAAATCAATTCTTTGAAAGGCATAGTTCAACAAGAGATACACACACGGGGGGGTGGGGGGCAGTAGATACATTCTACCTATATCAGAATTTCACTTGTCTAAAAATTACTATTCCTTTGCTAGTTTTATAAGTTTTTCAAGTCATTTGTTGGTAAGAGTCATGACTATGGTTAACTGGGCTGATGGCTACATAGACAGACAAATGTCTTTAAAAATGCACCCTACCACTTATCCAACTAGTGTATTATCCCTTTGACAATAATTGAAAATAAGAACAATAATGACATTAATCACTAATTTTCTGCTTCACATAACTGGATTTATATGTTTCCATTACAGGAAATTTCATCCCATTTCAACAATGCCACTAGTATACCTCTGTGGTTTAGTTGACACAATACTACTACTAAAAACAAACCACAGGCCCGGCACCATAGTCTAGTGGCTAAAATCCCTGCCTTGAACGTGCCTCCTCACCTTGCACATGCCAGGATCCCATCTGGGTCCTGGTTTGTGTCCTGGCTGCTCCACTTCCCTTCCAGCTCCCTGATTTGAGCCTATGAAAGCAATTGAGGAGAGCCCAAAGCCTTGGGATCCTGCACCAGTGTGGGGGACCTGGGAGAAGCTCCTGGTTGCTGGCTTCAAAATGGCTCAGCTCTGACCACTGTGGCCATTTGGGGAGTGAAAGAGTGGATGGAAGATCTTTCTCTCTGTAAATCTGACTTTCCAATAAAAATAAATAAATCTTAAAAAATTACTATGCCATAACGTAATAGCCCTAAAGGGACTAATACACTTCAAAAGAACACTGCAAGGCAATCGAGGCAAAAAAATCCGAAAATACATGCAAACTCTGACGTTTGCACAATATTCACTTACACAGAGAGAATAAATAATTGGCTTTGCTTGGGTACAACCTGGGCCTCTGAAGCAGCTTCAAAAATGTAACTAATGTCACTGAGTGTATGTATGCATACCCATTAACTAAATCACTAATGTAGCTTCACAGTTCAAATTATTCTTATTACCAAAGAGGAAAAAATGAAAATAAAAGCATCAGCAAAATTCTTTGCTGAAACTAAATAAAGAACACTATCTACACTTTATACACACTATAGTATGTTACAGTAGTTTCTTTCACTCTCGGTTGAAAAAGTTCACAATACAAATTATTCTAGGTTTGTAAAAATAAAGGTATTCATATTTATAAACTAAAAAAAGTAACAAAAGGAATATCTTCCATCCATCCAACCAAAACCATTAAGTCCTTTGTCACATCAAGCGGGTAACATAAAGAAGGAAACCAACACTTGTGGGTCACAAAGCATACTTTGAGAAAACCAACTACAGGCACAGAAAGACAACACAATAGCTTTAAAAAGCCTACCAACAGGAAGTAAGATGAAGATCAACGAATTTTTATAATAACTAAATACATAAATAAAATCTGTTAAAAGTTCTAAAAAAAAATTCTAAAACATTGAAAAATCCCACCATGAAATCATTATGAACATGAAATGCTGAAGCCTGGAACAGACCAGTACTGATACACAAGTATCCATTACCTGCATCTGCTAGTCCTTAGGCAAACAGCTTTAGCGATTACAGCAATTGCCAAAGCAGTACTTGTTGTAAACAAAGTTAGCACGATATCCCTTTCCTACACAGCTTCTTTGAAACTCTAGTATTAATAAATATATACTAGCTTAATGATGATTTAACAACAATCTAAACAACGTGAGGCCTGAATTTGGATCAAAGTCCTGATTCTTAGAAAAGTCTAATTACAACATAAAACAAGACTATTTAAATTTTTTCCTGCACATTTAACATCGAGGAGATATTTTTAAACTGTATGTCTATCAGATAAATGCATTACAATGAAGAGTGTCTTCCTCGTGGCTAGACTATCCCAATCTAGAATTCTCACCCTCAGGCCTGAAAGGCATGTCAATCCTAGCTTGTAAGGAAAAAAAACCATCATCATTTTCTACAACAAATTACCCCCTTGTGATTTTTTTTCTAACCACTGCGTGGTTTGCTACTTTCAATCAACAAATATTTATATCCATCACATATGACACATTATCACGTCTCATTACTTTGCTTTCTTATCTTACAAAAATTAATATCCCTGCAATCACAATCTGAAATCAACAATCCTTAGCACAAACTTAAAAGACTACAGTATTCTCTAAACTGCTTCTGCTTCTCCTTCAGTCTGTGTAACACATCATGACACAATTACCACTCATGATTTAAAATAATAATAATAAATGTAAGTTTGGGAGCAGGTGTTTGGCACACAACGTAAGATGCTGCTTGGACTACCCACATTCCAAATCAGAGTATCTAGTTTTGAGCCCTAGCTACATTCCTAATTCCAACCTGCTATTAATGCAAGCCCTGATCAGCAGAATGTATCGGGGCAGACCACTGGGCACCTGCCACCACATCAGAGGCCTGGACTGATTTCATAGCTTGGGCATGCACCAGTCCCTACCACTGTGGTAATCAGGGCAGTGAACAAATCAAATAAGTGGGAGGTGTGTTTGTCTATGTATCTCTAGAACACATATATTTTTAACTTAAAATGTAAGTCTGACCAAATCATATTCTCACTTCAATGTATTACTGAGCAGGAAAACTTCAATTATTTAATGTTGCTTGACCTTAGCTCACCTTTACCATTTCAACGACTCCTGCGAAAAACATGATTTTAACTTTCAGTTGTTCAGGACTAAAAGTTAGAAATCTCTCTTCAGCCCTCCTTTTCCCTCATCACCCATCTTTAAAATTCATTAAGAAAAACCATAAAATCCTAGGCTACTAGGACCTGGATCTGACACGACTGCTTCCTCTCTCCCCCAATAGCAAATAAGATACACCAATCAATGGCATGTATGTCAGTGATGTGTGGTGCAGAACCTTTTAATGACTCACCAAAAGAATTACCACAAAACATGAATTCCTTCCCTTACACACACGGATTCCAATATGGTCTGGTCACCGTTCTCCAACCTCCTGTTGTACCACCACTCTGTATTCCTCTCTTCGTAGAAGTTGTCTGTCACTGCTAGGCCATGTCAATTCTGTTCCCATCTTAAGACTTGCACACACAGTTTTTCCTCCATCTATATTTCTCTTACCCTACAAACCCCAGTCTTGAGATTTCAGATCTAATTATCCTAGTCTTAGATGGGCCTCTGCTAGCCACCACATTTAAAGCATCATCTCCACCAGTTTCTCTTAACTATCCCCTGACTGGTGTACTTTGAAGTGTCTGCCTCTAACAAGGCATTGACTTGATGATTACTGTGGTGTTTCTCGTCATTTTCTGGCACTAAAGCACGGATCTGCATATAGTCAGAGTTTAATATAGTTCAATACCTCATAAGTGCATGGCAATCCCAGGCATCAGAGAAACAGACTATCATTCAGTTCCCAAAAAGACAACAAATATGTCTCTATCACAATAGTAACACTTTTTATCTCATCAAAGTCCCTTCTATCCCCCTTTTTGATGTTTTTATTGCTTGTATTCTTAACATAAAAACTGCTTTTAAATGTATAAATGGAATTTTTAGGAAGTTTAGAGCTCATAATAGAAACTTTGCACTAAAAAAAACCCCTCAGCATCAATTTCTCCTTTCATTATTAAATGCTTATGTTTCCCAAGTATGAAATTTAAAACAGGAATAAAATTGAGAAATCCTCACAATTCAAACATCTATTGATTGCTCTGCATACTGGGTCCAACAAAGGGCACTGAAAAATGTTTCTAGGTCATCAAGTTTACTGTATCAAGTCAGTAATGTAACAGAAGGCCTAGAACCTCAGTAGCAAAAAGGAAATAAAAGCTCATTCCCTCTATAAACACAAGATTAGAAAACAATGGTTATAAAATCTAAAACTACAGTATGCTGGGGTGAGCACTCTGGTGCAGCATGTTGAGTCATTACAGTGGTAACACCCACAGCCCATATTACAGAACATAGGACAACGGTCTAGCTTCCTCCTTGGATCCAGTTTCTGCTGTTTTTTGACTGGACTTTGTAGAGGCTGTGGCTGACTCAGCAGTCCCTGTAGCCCACTACATTAAAGGTATCCTTCATGGTAAAGACCAGCATGCTCTTCTTCCCACATTATTTTCAAAAAGTATTAATATAGTTTTTCTTTAAAACAGCAAGCAGAACAGATAATTTTTTGTGTGATTTTTAAATGAAAGTCTCATTATAGCAGTAGTTCAGGTAGATCTAGAAGACCATTTCTTTTGGCCTTAAAATGTTATTAGCCAAAATATTGCATTCTTATCTTATAGTTTTAAAATTACTTGTTTATTTGAAAAGCTGACAGAGAGACACAACATACATCCAGTCACACACAGAAAGAGGAAAAAAAGTGAACAAAGTCTTTTATCTGCCATTTTACTCCTCATATGCTACAAAAGCCAAGGCTGTGCCGGGCTGAAGCCAGCAGTTAGCCCCTCTTCCCGGGGCTTCGATTTGGGCGGCTGGCATCTAAGCATTTAAGCCATTACCTGGCCTTTCTGCTCATCCCTAGTTGGATTTTACTTTTATCTCTTCAATGTGTCCAAATTCACTTCATATCTAAAGACCTCAATAAGTGCTTATCAAAATAACTGCAAGAACCAGATCATTCTGCTCCATATACATTTCAATCCAAAGATAACAGAAAGGGAAAAATTTAAAATAAAATACAGTTAAAACAAGAGCATTAGAAATTGCCTTGAAAACAGACCTATCAACACTGCCTTACTCCTAAAGGTATGAGAAGCTTTGGAAACCAAAAATTGAGAAAATGTCAAAGAAATCAGACTATTTTTGAGTGAGTCTCAGCGGTTTGTGAAAGAAAACACAATCCAGAAATAATCATCAAAGACATTCACTTTCAACATATGAACATTTGCTTTATTCCTCAGATACTCCTACCTAGAGATTATTCTATAAACAAAAAAATTATTAAACATTGTAACTATCATCATATAAAACTATGCATTAAGTATATTTTTTACAGATTTGTTATTTACATGAAAGAGTTACAGAAAGAGATACGAAGGCAGACAGATAGAAACCTTCCATCCATTGAAAAGCTTAAGAAGTTTATCTGAAGAAGGTGACTCAAAGAAGCAGTCCTCACTCCCCTATTCCTCCAACCCCCGCCAGACTCAGGGAGAGCACACACATCTATCAGGTCCATAGAATAAATGCGACTCTGATTGTCTCTTCTGAAAACCATGTGCTTCCCACTTTTCTTTTTTCCTTTGTGGGATTTGTAAAAGGACAGCTGGTTTCTAAGAATAGCACTTCAGAGCTGTATCTATATCCAAGTCTGAGCCATTGATACATTAAGTATATTTTCCAGATATAACACCGTTTTTGCTCAAATAGAAAACTATCTTACTCATGAATTTATATCATGCATTAGCACTATTTCATGGAAAAACTCATTATGCTAACTAGGCAGGGTGGATTTTCACTGCAGTGAGGGAACAAGTATTTAAAAGAAAAGAAAATATTTCTTTTTTTCCACACAATGGAAGCAACTTAGCTGCATTTTTTTTTAACAGGAGGGGAGAAGGAGGAGGGTATTTTAGATCACTGAATGCAATACACAGGGGGAAAAAAAAACAATAATTTGCTGAAGGTATGACAAAAATCACACTTGAGAGAAAAGACAGATACCTAAGGAGAACTGTGGTGCTATATCTAATCATAAATTGTGTAAAATAAAAGGGCTAGAACTGTGGCCCCTGAGCTAAGCTGCTGCTGTCAATGCCTGCATCGAACAGACCAGTGTGGGCCACCGCATCCATGTGAGAGTAAATCAGTGGGTAGAAGCTTTCTCTCTTTGCCTTTCAAATAAACAAATTCTCCAAAAAAAAATTTACAAAAGGAATTGGACACCTCCTTTTTTTTTTAAAAGATTTACTTTATTTTTACTTAAAAATTAGATTTAGATAGAGATCGGAGTCACTTCCCAAATGACTCCAATGGCCAGAACTGGAGCAGTCTGAACTTAGAATCCACCCAGAAAACTGAAAGGCTATATCAGAGGGCCAGCTCAAGTCCCAGCAGCTGTGGTTCTGATCCAACTTCTTGCTAATGCATCCGGGATGGAGAAAGAAGATAGCCTAAAGGCTTGAGGCCCTGCCACTCGAGCTCCCAGCTTCATCCAGGTCGAGCCCCAGATGTTGTAGCTATTTGAGCAGTGAACCAGCAGACGGCAGACCTATCCTTCTTTGCTGTTCTATTCTCCCATAAATAAATAAGAAAGAATTATCACAGATCATACAGACATTAGAAGTATACTAATGGGAATATTAACAACTTTACATCATCAAATATGTTACCTTGCATAGAATGGACAAATACCCCAAAAGACAGAAATTAATAAAAACCATACAACAGAAACAAATTACCCAAATGTGTAAATTTTCATAAGAAAGTGAGTTTAGAATTTAAACATCCCTCCCACCAAGAAGACTTCTAGGCCCAGATGATTTCACTGTTGAGTTGTAGTACCATTTAAGGAAGAAATAATACTATTAGATAAACTTGAATAAACATCAAAGAGTCCACCAATTACCTAGATATTAAAATCACACACACACACACACACACACACACACAAAGGAAATGGGACAGGGAGAAAATAGAACAATTACAGATCAACAGGTCTCATAAACATAAAGTAAAAAAATCTTTTTAACACATTTGGAAACCAAACGTACAAATGGATAAGAATAACGGTCAAGATATGCACATATCAGGAAAGATACCTGTTTTAATATAGAGAAAAGAATGCAGCTAAATCACATTAACAAGGACATCACTAGCTTTTAAAATAATCTTCATACACGCAGAGAATACATTTCATAACATTTAATACCTACTTACAGTAAAATAAGAGTAAAAAGAAAAGGAAATTTATTAGTTTGACATCTTTTAGAAACCTGCAGGCAGGGGCTGGTGCAGTGGCAGCCCACATGGGTGCTAGTTCATGTCTTAGCTGCACTACTTCCAATAAGCTCTATATTTGTGGCTGTGGAAAGCAGTGATGGACAACCCAAGTCCTTGGGATTCCACGCCCACATGGAAGATTCAGTGAAAATAAATAAATCTTTAAACAACAACAACAACCATAAGGGGTGTGGTGGGGATGCCAGTGTCACAGGCAGTGGTTTAATTCACTACACCACAGTGCAGTTTTGCCTCCACCACCGCCAAAAATGCATAAAATAAAAAATCCTACAGACAACATTCTCCACGATGCTGATATACTGAACGCTCTAAAATAAGAAAAACGGTTATCACTATTTCGAGTCACTTTCATTCTACAAGTCTTAACATAATAAAAAAAATTTAGAATTTGATATAAAAAAACCCTATTCAACGATTACATAATTGTCAACATGACATTTTTTTAAGAAATAGGCAAAAGGCAACTAAAACTATTCAATGAATAGGCAAGTTCATAAAATATAGGTTCAACACACAAAATTTATGTTTTTATTTCCACGTTAAAGCAATATAAAACTGGAAATATTCATTTTTAGTCATTCATACCAGGATCAAGAAATGTATATATAAGAATGTTCTATAAGAGTTAATTCCGGAGACTCGCAAGATGGCCGACATAGGAGGAAGACTGTGAGAGAGCTCACAGACAGAGAGGGCTAGAACGCGACAAAAGCGTAAGTGGAGCAGCATAGAACTACAGGGAGAAGAACGTGAAGCTCCCTGGACAGTGTGGAACCAAAAAAATCCACACAACTCGGAAGAGCAACCAGGGAAAAACAAAACGAAGGGCAGGGAAGACGACTTTCCGCTCCTGACCTGCTGAGTCACCTTTGAATGCAGACGCTGAAAGCCGCCGACCGACCCACCCGCAGACGCTGAAAGCCACCGACTGACCAGCACACGCTGGCCGTGAGGACCGGCGGTGATCGGGACCTGCTGGCATCTGCTCACCCTGGTCATCAGGACCCGCCAGGACTCCCCAGGCTGCGGACACCAGGACCCTGAGTCACCGGGACCCGCTGGCATCAGCCCACCCTGGTCGTCAAGCCCCGCCGGGACCACCGCAGCCTCCAGGTTCCACCCGCCTACACCCGCCGAGACCAGCAACAGACGCAGTAGCTGAGAGATGCATCCTTGGCGAGGGTTCCCACCAGAGGAAGAGGCAAACTGCAAGAACCTGAGGTTTGAGTGAGTTGGGTGGGGACAGTGGTGGGTTGGAGGCTTCGGGAGTTGGCCCCCCAGGGGCATGCACAGAGCCTGAACACAATTGGTGCTCGTCTCCCCGCCCCTCCCCCCCCCCGAGACTCCAGCGTCTAGAGACACAGGGAGAGTGCCTTGAAACTGCCAAAGCTGTGTCTGGGAGAAAGGCAAAAGGCACACTGAATACTCCCCCGTGCCTTTGCGGTGAGGCACTCAGCTGGGCGGTGCTATCCCACAGGAACCCAAGCACGCCACTGGGCTGGGCAGTCCCGTGCTAGCGCTGGGGCGGTCAGTCCCCTGCAAGCACTGGGGTGGGCGGGCCTGCGCAGGAGGCATTCCCAGAGAGCACCTGGAATACCCCACGCCCTATAGTCCCGTGCTCGGAGCCTTGTGATCCTGCGCACAGGGGGCGCACACAGAGAGTGCCTTCACTCCCCCACGCCCTGTGGTAGCATACCTGTAGGGGACGAGCTGAGAGTGCGCTTTGAATCCGCTGGGCCCTGGAAGTGGCGCCCTGAGGTCCAGTGTTCTGGAGACGCACCAAAAGTGCCTTGAAAATCCCCACACCCTGCTACTCCACGCCTGCAGACTCCGATCTCTACAAGATAGTGCTTGGAGACCCCTCAGCACACTGGTGCCTAGGTCTCTCAAAAAAGAAACACTAACACAATGGGAAGAAATACCAGAAAAGGTAATGATCCAGATGAGAGTGCCAACACCCTACCAATAAAGAATCAAAAGCCAATGTCTATTTCGGAGATGCGAGATGAAGACATAGAAGATCTACCAGACAAGGAATTCAAAAAAATAATGTTAAAATATGTCAGAGACAATGAGAAGAACTGGGAGGACTTCAAGGAATTCAAGAACCACATAACCTCAGAAATACAACAAATGAAAAGTAAAATCCTTGACTTAGAGCACAAAATTGAGAGCCTAACCAACAGAACAAATACAGCAGAAGAGAGGATCTCTGAAACGGAAGACACACAAAACAAACATACCCAGTTCATTAAACAGCTGGAGACAAGTCTGAACAAAGCCAATAAGACCATACAAGAAATGAAAGACAACCTCAGAAAATCAAATATTAGGATTATTGGCCTTCCTGAAGGAGCGGAAAAAGAGTCAGGAATGCAAATGGTGCTCGACGAAATTGTACAGGAAAACTTCCAAAACACTTGGAACATGAACCCAGCCCAAATCCAGGACGGTCAGAGGACTCCCAGCAGATATGACCCAAAGCGATCTTCACCCAGACATATGGTGCTCAAGTTCCACTCCAATGAAGACAAAGAAAGAATCCTGAGACAAGTACGAAGCAGAGAAAAGATCACATACAGGGGAAAACCAATCAGGATCACTGCTGACTTCTCTGAAGAGACTTTACAAGCAAGAAGAGAATGGACAAAGATCTTCCAAATCCTGAATCAGAACAACTGTCAACCAAGAATATTGTACCCAGCAAAGATCTCATTCGTATTTGAGAACGAAATCAAATACTTTCACAGCAAAGAGAAATTAGAAGAATATGCCAGCACAAAACCAGCTCTACAAAATCTCCTTAGAAATGCACTAAATCCAGAAAAAAAGGAGGTGAATCATAAGCAAAGATGGCAAACAGGAAGATCTCCCCACTAAAGTCCACACAAGGAAGGGCAATTACACAGATATCAACACCCACAAAAACAAGTATGGCAGGGCAAAATCACAACCTCTCAATTTTAACTCTTAACACAAATGGCCTGAACTCACCAATCAAAAGACATAGATTAACAGAATGGATTATCACACAGCACCCAACTATCTGTTGCCTACAAGAGACACATCTAACCAGAAGAGATTCGAAGAAGCTGAAAGTGAAAGGTTGGAAACAGATATTTCATGCCAATGGACGAGAAAAAAAGGCCGGGGTAGCTGTCTTCATTTCAGATGATGTGGACTTCAATCTGACACACATCAAAAAGGACAGGGAAGGACATTATATATTGGTGAAGGGACTGATCCATCAGGAAGTAATTACCATTGTGAACATATATGCACCAAATTCAAACGCACCTAGCTACGTGAAGCAATTACTCACGGACTTAAGGGGAGACATAGATATGCACACAATAATAGTGGGTGATCTTAACACCCCACTAACAACAATAGACAGATCAACAAAACAAAAACTCAACAAAGAAACAACAGAGCTCATACAAACAATAGAACAACTGGACTTGGTTGACATTTATAGAATTTTTTACCCTAAGGCCACAGATTATACATTTTTTTCAGCAGTGCATGGCACCTTCTCCAGGATCGACCACATGATAGGACACAAAGCAAACCTAAATAACTTCAAAAAGATAGGAATCATACCATGTACCCTCTCAGACCACCATGGAATGAAGCTGGAAATCAGCAATTCAAAATGCCCCAGGAAATACAGAAACTCTTGGAGGCTGAACAACATGCTATTAAACGAACAATGGATCAGAGAAGAAATTAAAGATGAGATCAAAAAATTTATGGAAACCAATGAAAACTCTGACACAACATTCCAAAATTTGTGGGACACTGCCAAAGCAGTGCTACAGGGTAAACTCATCGCAATTGGAGCTCATGTCAAGGCCCAAGAGAGGCGCCAAATACAAGAACTAAACACACACCTCCAGGAATTGGAAAAACAACAGCAGAAGTGCCCCACACACAATAGGAAACAAGAAATCATCAAAACAAGGGAGGAAATCAACCAGATAGAAATAAAAAAAACCATACACAAAATCAATGAATCAAAAAGCTGGTTTTTTGAGAAGATAAACAAGATAGACACCCCACTGGCCCGACTGACAAAGAAAAAACAAGAGAAGGCAAGAATTAACAGCATCAAAGATGAAAAAGGCAACATAACAACAGACACCGCATCCATTAAGGCCATAATTAGAAATTACTACAAAGCACTGTACTCCAACAAATCAGAAGATCACCAGGAAATGGAAAAGTTCTTAGACTTCTACCACCTGCCAAAACTTAGCCCAGAGGCAACAAACAACCTGAACAAACCCATAACTGAAGTAGAGATTGAATCAGTGATTAAAGACCTCCCAACAAAGAAAAGCCCAGGCCCAGACGGCTTCACTCCAGAATTCTACAAAACATTCCGAACAGAACTGACCCCAATCCTCTACAAACTCTTCAAAACAATAGAAAAAGAGGCAACCCTTCCAAACTCATTCTATGAAGCCAACATTACCTTAATCCCAAAACCAGACAGAGAACTAACAGAGAAGGAAAACTACAGACCTATCTCTTTGATGAACATTGATGCTAAGATTCTCAACAAAATCCTAGCCAACAGAATTCAAAAACACATCAGACAGATCGTTCATCCAGATCAAGTAGGATTCATCCCTGGAATGCAGGGATGGTTCAACATTCGCAAATCCATAAATGTGATACACCACATCCAAAAACTGAAAAACAAGAATCACATGATAGTATCAATAGATGCAGAAAAAGCTTTTGACAAAATCCAACACCACTTCCTACTAAAAACCCTAACCAAGGTAGGCATAGATGGAAAAATCCACAACATAATTAAAGCCATATATGAAAAACCCAACGCCAGCATCATACTGAATGGAGAAAAGCTGGAACCCTTCCCACTGAGATCTGGAACAAGACAGGGATGTCCACTTTCTCCACTACTATTCAACATAGTCCTAGAGGTACTCGCTGAGGCCATAAGACAAGAAAAAGAAATCAGAGGAATCCAAATGGGAAACGAAGAAGTCAAACTCTCACTATATGCAGATGATATGATTCTTTACGTAGAAGAGCCAAGAGACTCAATACAGAGACTGCTAGAACTTGTACGAGAGTTTGGTAGAGTGGCAGGGTACAAAATTAATGAACAAAAATCAACAGCCATAGTGTATGCGAACAGCCCCAAGATGGAAAAAGACTTAACCAGCAAGATACCATTCAAAATAACAGAGAAAAGTATGAAATATCTGGGAATAAATCTAACCAAAAATGTAGGAGACTTATTCGAAGAAAACTACAAACTACTTAAAAAAGAAATTGAACAAGACCTCAAAAGATGGAGTAACATCCCATGCTCCTGGATAGGTAAAATCAATATCATTAAAATGTCTATACTGCCAAAAGCAATATATACATTCAACGCAATCCCAATCAAATTGCCCAAAACATTCTTCATGGAACTGGAAACAATGATCCAAAAGTTCATCTGGAAGCACAAAAAACCACGGATAGCTAGAACCATCCTGAAGAACAGGAAGTTAGCAGGGGGAATCACAGTTCCGGACCTCTGGACATACTATAGGGCAGTGGTTATCAAAACAGCGTGGTACTGGCACAAAGATAGAGAGGAAGATCAATGGAGCAGAATAGAAACACCAGAAGGAAACCCACACAGATACAGCCAAATAATCTTTGACAAAAAGACAAACGACAATCCAGGCAAATGGGAAGGTCTGTTCAATAAATGCTGTGGGGACAACTGGTTAATAGCCTGCAGAAACAAAAAAATAGATCCACATCTCTCACCATACACTAAGATCAGATCTAAATGGATAACAGATCTAAACCTACATCCAGAAACCTTCAAACTTTTGGAAGAAAATGTTGGAAACACACTGGAACACTTAGGGGTAGGCCCTCACTTCCTAAAAAAGACTCCAAATGCAGTAGAAATCGAGACCAAAATAAACAATTGGGACCTCATCAAACTAAGAAGCTTCTGTACAGCTAGAGAAACAATCAACAAAGTA
Organism: Ochotona princeps; assembly: GCF_030435755.1. Taxonomy (NCBI): domain Eukaryota; kingdom Metazoa; phylum Chordata; class Mammalia; order Lagomorpha; family Ochotonidae; genus Ochotona; species Ochotona princeps. The sequence goes on from NC_080835.1 coordinate 80,146,846, forward strand.
AAAAGGCAACCCACAGAATGGGAGAAGATCTTTGCACACGACATAGGTGATAGAGGGCTGATCTCCAGAATATACAAAGAGCTACAAAACAACCAAAATGTCAAAACAAACAAGCCACTCAAGAAATGGGCACGGGAAATGGGCAAACACTTCACAAAGGAACAAACCCAAATGGCAAATAAACATATGAAAAAATGCTCAAGTTCCCTGGCAATAAGGGAAATCCAAATTAAAACATCAATGAGGTACCACCTAACACCAGTAAGACTGGCCCACATGAATAAAAGCACCAACAACACTTGTTGGCGAGGTTGCGGGGAAAAGGGAACCCTACTCCACTGCTGGTGGGGCTGCAGGCTGGTACAGCCTCTATGGAAATCAGTATGGAGAATATTCAAACAACTCAAATTCAACATACCGTATGATCCAGCAATAGCACTCCTAGGAATATATCCAGAACACTTGTTTTATGAGAAACCAACATGCACTCCTATGCTCATAGCAGCACAATCAGTAATTGCAAAAACATGGAAGCAACCAAAATGCCCATCAACAGAGGATTGGATAAGAAAGCTATGGTTCATCTACTCCATGGAATACTACTCAGCTATTAAAAAAAACAAAATGCAGTTCTTTGTGGCCAAATGGGCCAAACTGGAAACCATAATGCTAAGGGAAATGAGCCAATCACAAAAGGTTAAATACCACATGTTTGCCTTAATTTAAGATGATATGATGTTATGTATAACATGTTATGTTTTGAATGTTATATGTTGTGTATAAACTAAATTGAAGTATAGGTGAGCTGGTCACAGAAGGTGGTTAAGAACTCGCATTTACTTTTACCATATTGGTTACTCATTACTATGTCAATTAATTCCATAATGATGTAAATTTTTGCTGATGGTATGATGGAGCTTTCAATTGACTGGGATAATACTCTGCTAGCTCTGTCTTCAGACCAGAGAGGGTATACCTAAGAAGACGTTGAACTTGACTGGACAATAAGATGCTGGACTCTATGTTTGGTGTATGCTTGCAATGGGGGAATCTCAACTGAACTTGAGCTGTGGTTATGCAACAAGGTGGAGGAATCCACCATGGTGGGAGGGTTTGGGGAGGGGTGGGAGAACCCAAGTATCTATGTAACTGTGTCACATAATACAATGTAATTAATGAAGTTAAATAATAAAAAAAAAAAAAAAGAGTTAATTCCACCATAAAGGTATTGGCCTGGGCAGTTTTTCTTCAAGATAAACTAAAAATCAATCAATAGATTCCACCTAATTCCTAACAAAAAAAATTCTAGCAGGCTTTTACTAGAATTAAAAGATTATAAAAACATGCATAAAAATGCAAAGCACCAAGAACAGTTAGAACAATTTTGACAAGTGATGTAGGACTTATATAACCAATTTCAAGATTGATTACATATCTATAATAACAAAAAGACTGTAATACTGCCATAACAATAGACAGATAATCAAAAGAAAAACAGTACACACTCCACAAAAAAAAAAAAAAAAAAAAAAAAAAAATCATGGGAAGGGCCTGGAATCGTAGCCTAATCAGTTGAAGTCCTCCCCTTGCACACACCAGGATGCCATATGGGTGCCAGTTCTAATCCCAGCAGTCCCGCTTCCCATCCAGCTCCCTGCTTGTGGCCTGGGAAAGCAGTCAAGCATAGAACAAAGCCTTGGGACCCCGCACCTAAGTCGGAGACCCGGAAGTGGCTCTGGGCTCCAGGCTCAGGATCAGCACTGCTCCAGCAACTGCGGCTACTTGGGGAGTGAATCAATGGACAGAAGATCTTCCTCTCTGTCTCTCCTCCTCTCTGTATATCTGACTTTCCAATAAAAATGAAAGAAATATTTAAAGAAAATGTTACTTCATTGAAAACATGTTACGCAAAAACTGCATGGCTATCACAAACATTTCTGCACCTCAATAAGCTTCATTTTTGTTTTTGGAAACTTTCTGAAACATTCTTGTGTGCCAAGATGGTCAACAGATTTTTCGATAAAGACAGCAAGACAATTCAATGAGGAATTGAACACATGTTCCTGATACAATTTGATACCAATATGCAAACAAACGAACTTTGACACCTCACCTACACTACACTCAAAAAATTAACTTAAGATGAGCCATCTGCTAAATGCAAGAGCTAAAGGAATAGTTTCCAGAACAAAATACAGAAGGAAAAAAATTTTCTGAGCTTATTAGGGAATGTTTGGTTTTTCTTGACGTGCGGGTTTTTGGTGGATTTTTCTTTTTTGATCAAAGATATGAACTTTTAAACTGATCAACTGAACTTCAACCAAGATGAAAAATTCTGTACTTCAAAGGAAACCATTAAGAAAGTGAAAAGAAAATTCTTAAAATTTGAAAAAAATTTCCCAAACCAAATGTACACACAAAGAATCTTGAAACTAATAAAAAACATAAACAGCCCAATCTTTTTAATGCAGGTCATTTGAAGCCACATCACCGGACATAATAGCAAGATGCCAAATAAATACATCAGGGACCTGAACACCATTAGCTACAAAGATATGCACATTAAAACAGCAAGGAGGTAAATGTTACACCTGCAAGAACAATTTAAGGGGGTTAAAAAACTGAATCATTAGCTAGGTGAGCAGAACCAACCATCAGGGGCAAAGCCAATAATCACTTTTGAAAACAGTTTGGCATTTTACTAAAACTTTTCACCACTACATAACGGGACTCAACAAAACTGATAATGTAATTAGAAGATGTTCACTTGGGTGGAAAAAAATTATGATATTCATGATGTTCCCATAAATTTTTTCAAAGACCTTTTGCATAATCCAGCAATCCCACTCTAAATTCTTCCCATTAAAAAAAAAAAGCAAATTTGCTATGACCATTCACGGATGAAGTCATTTATAGCTGTTAGAAACCAATCAAAAAACTATTTCCACTACGTGAAGGGCACAGCCATACTAAGAGAAGCAAAAGACTAGTCTTCACTTTATTTTTTTTTTATATATATATTTATTATTTAACTTCAGTAATTACATTGTATTATGTGACACAATTACATAGATACTTGGGTTCTCCCCACCCCTCCCCAAACCCTCCCACCATGGTGGATTCCTCCACCTTGTTGCATAACCACAGCTCAAGTTCAGTTGAGATTCCCCCATTGCAAGCGTATACCAAACATAGAGTCCAGCATCTTATTGTCCAGTCAAGTCCAACGGCTTCTTAGGTATACCCTCTCTGGTCTGAAGACAGAGCCAGCAGAGCATCATCCCAGTCAATTGAAAGCTCCAACATACCATCAGCACAAATTTACATCATTATGGAATTAATTGACATAGTAATGAGTAACCAATATGGTAAAAGTAAATGCGAGTTCTTAACCACCTTCTGTGACCACCTCATTGACATTTCAATTTTAGTTTATACACAACATATAACATTCAAAACATAACATGTTATACATAACATCATATCATCTTAAATTAAGGCAAACATGTGGTATTTAACCTTTTGTGATTGGCTCATTTCCCTTAGCATTATGGTTTCCAGTTTGGCCCATTTGGCCACAAAGAACTGCATTTTGTTTTTTTTAATAGCTGAGTAGTATTCCATGGAGTAGATGAACCATAGCTTTCTTATCCAATCCTCTGTTGATGGGCATTTTGGTTGCTTCCATGTTTTTGCAATTACTGATTGTGCTGCTATGAGCATAGGGGTGCATGTTGGTTTCTCATAAAACAAGTGTTCTGGATATATTCCTAGGAGTGCTATTGCTGGATCATACGGTATGTTGAATTTGAGTTGTTTGAATATTCTCCATACTGATTTCCATAGAGGCTGTACCAGCCTGCAGCCCCACCAGCAGTGGAGTAGGGTTCCCTTTTCCCCGCAACCTCGCCAACAAGTGTTGTTGGTGCTTTTATTCATGTGGGCCAGTCTTACTGGTGTTAGGTGGTACCTCACTGATGTTTTAATTTGGATTTCCCTTATTGCCAGGGAACTTGAGCATTTTTTCATATGTTTATTTGCCATTTGGGTTTGTTCCTTTGTTCACTTTAAACAAACACTGAAATAAAATCAGAAGCCACACAAAATTAATCTACACTTAAATTGGCTGAGAAGTATGCTCCAACACCCCTGCTTCCTTCCTGGCTAAATTTTACCTGAAATTCACTTGGGTAATTAAACTTGTTATCTAGATATTTGTCTCTAAGTTGCAAAACCAATCATTCATAGAGCATTTCTTTTCAAAATTATTTGAAAGAGAAAATAAGAAATATCTGCAATAGCTGAGAACAAGCCAGGTAAGGCAAGAGCCAGAATTCAGTCCAGGCCTCTCAAGTGAGTAGCAGTGACCCCACTATCCCAGCTATTACTGGCTGCCTCCCAGGGTGGGCTCAGTTAACAGGAAGCTGGAGGAGAACCACGAACTCTGAGATGGGCATCCCAGGAGCATCATACCACCTGGACAAATGCCCACCCCATTTTTCAATGATCTAAACTCTACAGGAAATACTTAATGTGTAGAGACAATTAGAACACTCTGGTGGGAGAAACAGTCACAGACAACTCTAACACCACCATAAGCTCAATAACAAGCGCCTATACATATCTGTTAGAGACCATAGCTATGTATTAGAAAACGAGTAAACAACAAAGAACTACGGAAAAAAATCCCATTTACAGGTGTAACAGGAATAACCTTCAAAGCTGGCCACTATGATGAATACTTAGAAGAGGGGATGATCCCAGAGAAATTAATTAATGTGCTAGGCATAATTTGATATCACTTCTTCATATTCCCTCTAGTTTTCCCCTACCTCTTTCCCCTTTTTCAGAGTTTCCTTTCTATTCCCAAGAGTCCTGCCCCTAGCCTCCTGAGACGCTACGTGCTATCAGGATTATCTGATTAGATTTTTATTAGTCATAATTTGGTAGATACTGCTAACAAGGTCACTAAAAAGGAACAGGAACATATTTATTTGACCAAAAAAAATAGTTCTCGCCACAGAATTTTTTTGAATTAATTGCTCTGACAAAACAACTATACAAATGAATGCAAAAAAACCCAAGTCACAAAAATAATATGTACATAAACAGTGGCCTGAAGCTATAATAGATTGGCAATATATAATGAATAAAAACAATCAGAAACAGATCCTGGAGAAATGAAACTACAGAATACAGAATACAACATGATTTAGAAACAGTGTAACTAGAATTTAATCGCAGAAAAGAAAAATTTACCATATACATTTTAACCATATCCAGAAGATATCCAAAAATGACCAGTGAGAGAACTGACAGAAGAAACTGAAGCATGTGCTTTCTGTGAAGAATGCAGGGCTTTTGTACTAAATTTAAATTTCAGATTCTCTCAGGAAATCACAATTTCTAAGCAGAAACTAAGGCCCATTCTTGGTACTCTATTCAAACTACCCTATCAGCACCACCACCTGAGCTTCTCAGGAACCTGCTGTTACAGCAGACAGGCTGCATTTGTTCCTAAAGGTTAAATGTCTTCAAGCAAATGAACTACATGCTCTACACTGGATGAATCTGTGACTGACCTTCTCAATGAGAAAATGAACTTGTTTCGGTATCTAAGCAGCTTCTTCTAGGGATGACACCCTTAATGTCCCAACAGCCAAAGAAAACACCATTCCTAAAACATCAAAGAAGCGCTTCACAGCTTACAGAGAATTTAAACATACCATAATTCAGTTGTCCTACTCATACTCTCTAGCCAATTTCCTTTTGCCAAGGGGAAAAAAAACCCTAAAAATTGTTCATTCAAGAAAGAAAACAATCAATGCCAGGAGAATGGGATGCAAATTCTTTCGTTTACAAGTTTATACTTTAGAACCTCTAATAACCCCAAGTCTCAGCCTGTTCTCTTGTTCAAGGAAAGCTCTTTCAACTATAAATTGATGGAACCATTTTGGAGAACAAAACAAAAAGATCCTTTCTTCTTTTACTCTCTATGAAAGGGTAAACAAGCTTACAATTAATCCCTTCACTCAGCTCCATGTTCATCAACAATGTAATGAAATCATAAAGTTCTTCATACACTCAAATCCTACTAAATGAACATGTATGTATGTAAATCAGCTGTTGCCAAATCCTAAGGTAAATTTAAAATTATTTTGTCCTCTTGAGAATTTTATTTAATATGTTTACATAAAGTAAATACCTTTATTTATTATCCCATCCAAATAAAAAGAGTCGTCAACAACAGAAGCATTTTTCAATATAATCCAGGCATCTACATTAATAAAGTACTTGAGGGGAATACCAACATAATTTCAATATGTTGTAACAAGACAGCACAGAAACAAGACAAATATATTTACAGAGAATGTGAAACTAGAAAAATTACAAATCCAATTAGCACTTGATAAAATATTCAACCCATGGATTTTAGTACTCTGGATGATTCAGATATGTACTGCAAACAATACAGAAAACTGTACTTTCTGACATAAAAAAAGAACATACCAGAAGAGTCTGGAACCAACTTTTCATATCATCTCAAAAGGATTGTTTTAGCTGCCTAAGCACAGGCGAACAGGATAATTTCACTTTCTGAAGCCCTGATTCAGCATCCAGTAGGTAAATGCTATACTCTCATATTTGACTCCAACTAAATTAACCTGTGCTCTATTTGCAGTTGTCTTTCTGTTTTATTACTTATATGGAAGACTTATTTAAAGAAAGAAATCCAACTACAAACTGACATTTTACTTTTGGAAAGCAACACAGCACATTATCAGCTGCGGCCACTGTCTTCATTTCTTCATCTGCCAGGGTACCCACTTCTGTGCCACTGCTTGCTAAACAAAATAGACTGTCTATAATTGTACAGGATAGATTTCTTTTCCTTTCACCAACAGGGATATGATGTTAAGAAAAAAAAAGAAGTTAACATCTCAGTCTCACAGCTACTAATAGTATAACAGAAAATCTACTCATGCCATGTCTCCATAACATTGGTATTTCCACATCAGATTTACTGGAGAACTATGAGATACCATTGACTTTTTTTTTTTTAAAGATTTTTATTATTATCGGAAAGCCGGATATACAGAGAGGAGGAGAGACAGAGAGGAAGGTCTTCCATCCGATGTTTCACTCCCCAAGTGAGCCGCAATGGCCGGTACACGCCGATCCGAAGCCGGGAACCTGGAACCTCTTCCGGGTCTCCCACGCGGGTGCAGGGTCCCAAAGCTTTGGGCCGTCCTCGACTGCTTTCCCAGGCCACAAGCAGGGAGCTGGATGGGAAGTGGAGCTGCCGGGACCAGAACCAGTGCCCATATGGGATCCCGGGGCTTTCTAGGCAAGGACATTAGCCACTAGGCCATGCCGCCAGGCCCACCATTGACTTTTTTATATCACACACACATAACAGTCAAGACTAGAACAGCATTCCAAAACAGCAAATGTTAGGATATTAAAACAAAGCCCATGTAAATAATTTTAAAACAAAAAAACAGAACATTCAGATTTATTGAGAGCTCTAACTATATTAATTGCAGAAAAGTTTGTTCCATACTGACATGCCCACAGATGACAATTACGAGCACAACACAAAATGCATGTAACAACCATTTGAAGGAACAAAAAGCAAGTAGAATCAAGACAGTTTGATTATTTGTGTTTCTGCCACCCATGTGCAAGACTACGTAAGAGGAAGCTCCTGGATTCAGGCTCTTGCTTGACCCAGCACCAGACAGTGGGGTCATTTTAGAGCACAGATGGAAGACCTGTCTCTCTGTAACTGTTTCAAAACAAATAAATTCTGTTTTTTCCAAAAAAGTGGATGCAACTGGAAACCATTATATTTAGTAAAATAACACTACTTCGAAAAAGACAAATATCACGTTTTCTCTGATCTATGGTAGCTAACACACAGAGCACAAAATAGTTTTATCCATGAACAAGAATTATATTTGACACTTAATTATCACAAAGGGCCTTTGTCTATACTCCTTAGGAATGGTAGCATATTTATTTCCACTTGCTATGTGCTGATATGTTTACCTAATGCAACACAAAGTGTGATAGGAAAGAATGCCATTGTAAAAAAATTAATAAATAAAATAAAGTAAGGAAGGATAGTGTGGGTGGGGAACACAGGTAGGAGAGAAGGTAGGTTGGGAAGCACGCCTACGCTCCTAAATCTGTATTGTTGCATGTGTGAATTTTTTTTTTACTTTATGTAAACAGGTTATTAAAATACACAACTGGCATAAAATAAGGAAACACATGTAATCCAAGAAGAGTCAATGAATCCTAGGAAATCTTCATAGCAGACCTTGCACTTGGCTAGAATCTACTCCATTGCTAGTAAGCTTCATTAATTTGTCAATAATCACTGCCATAACTTGAAACAACAGAATCATATAAAGAGGAAAGGTGCATCCTGATGTCACGAACATCAAGGTGGACCGAGGAAGTGGTCCACCCTGCAGCTCACTGGATGACACGTGTCTGCTAAGGGTGACTGAGGTTCTGAACTAGCTTTTTTATTACCCAAGGTGTTATCAGGCCACTTGTCAGAAGTTGTTTGTATCTCCAGGAGGAAGTGATAAATAAATTATTTTCTATTATCACTTGCTAAATAAATCAATAAATTTTAAAAATAACAGAAGATAACAACCTCAGTTTGATCAGAGACTACTGTGAGGGACACGAAGCTTTTACGCGAGGATGATTCTCCCACCCACTCAAGCTGCATCTCATCTCCTTCCACCTAAACTCCTACTTGGCACTCTCTACATCAAAACTGGATGCAAAGAATGTAAAAATGATTTCCATAGGAAAGGAATTCCAGAGGCAGCCCTAAAGCCAAGGATGGTAATCACATCTTCCATATCCAAGTGTTTAGACAAATCTAAAAAGACACTTGAGTAAGCAACATGAAATTAGAAAAAAAAAAAAGAAAAACCCACTACATTCTTCACAGCAAATGATGAAATGTTAAATGCATTCATTCTAAGGCTAACTTTTCTGTATTTCAAATGCATTTTCAAATTTAGGATAGTATTTAGACAGAAAAAACAAGTCAACACATTCCATTCTACCACCTGCTACACGAACAGACAAGGATAGTTCAGCATTGCTTTGAGAGTTGCATTTAATTGGATAAATGCTCAAGATTCTATTGGTTGAATCAGGCACCAAAGCTTAGCATAAAATATTCCTTTTCAATTTCTTTCAATTAAATGGATATCAATTCTTGGATTAAACATTGAATCTTACACATTTATTTGCTGTAATATTCACTCAACTGTCAAATGAACTGTGTGCTTCCTATTATGGTCAAAATCCTCACAGATGCATCTGCCAAAGTAACCTGTCACATTAAAAGTCAGTAAGCAGAGCAAAATATAATTTTCCAGGGCAACCCATTCTAATACTCGCGAAGTTTTCTTCATTTCACTAATGAGCTAAAGACAGCTTTCACATTTATTTTTCTTTCAAAAAGGATGTATTTGGCAATACCAATGTCTAATTCCAAACAGGCTGTGAAAATCCTTCACACGCTCTCTGTCACTCACAGAGCTACTTGGTACTGAATCCTTTCAGTGGGAGCACAAACTGTTAAGAAAATTGTTACAAATTACCAAAGGACAGCATACTGGCAGCCAAGCCAGTCATAAATTCAATGAGCTTTCCAACTGTAGCAAAGTTAGAGACTGATTAACCAAAGAGATAGTAATTTCTTTATGGTGAACACTATGAGATTGTCACTGCAGAAAGGATTGGAACAGCCAAAATCATTCTCAAAGCCTAACAAGGAACAGTATGAAACAGCATATTTAACACTTCTGTATTTGTCCATAATACAAACTACAAAGCTCAAAAATCTTGTTGGGCCCGGCGGCGTGGCCTAGTGGCTAAAGTCCTCGCCTTGAAAGCCCTGGGATCCCGTATAGGCGCCGGTTCTAATTCCGGCAGCTCCACTTCCCATCCAGCTCCCTGCTTGTGGCCTGGGAAAGCAGGAGAGGACGGCCCAATGCATTGGGACCCTGCACCCGTGTGGGAGATCCGGAAGAGGTTCCAGGTTCCCGGCTTCGGATTGGCGCATATCGGCCCGTTGCGGCTCACTTGGGGAGTGATCATGGGACGGAAGATCTTCCTCTCTGTCTCTCCTCCTCTGTGTATATCTGGCTGTAATAAAATGAATAAATCTTTAAAAAACAAAAAAAACCTTGTTGTACACTGGAAACACAGAGAACACAGAGTAAGAAAAGACTTTAGGCAATATGAGTTTGAAGGGAATGAGGAACATGAAACAATGTGTTCCAAATATAACTGCTTTTAAAGCAATACAAAAAATACACAGAAATCCCCAAGGGTCAAGAGAAAACATCAGTGAACAGACACTGACAAAACAGCGCATTGTGTTAAACGGGTGAAGAATGGCAAATAACTGAGTAGCATCAAGAAAACTGCAACATATCCACCTGTGCCTTAAGATGCCAACTACTCACACTGTCAACAAATGATGTATACCTCACCAAGATGAAACGAACTATGGAAAATCTGTTCCTCTACTGCATACATAATATGTGTACACATCAAAAAGTTCATGGAGGAAAAAAAGTTTAAAAATAAGTGCACTTGAAGGCAAAAAAAAAAAACAAAACCGAAATTCAAGAACACTTTTTCTGATACTCACATTTCCATGTACTTTTTGAAAACTTCTCACATGTACAATTTCAAAAATTTTGTTAACCAGGTAAATTTACATTTTAATTCCTTCTCCCATGAACTTTCTGAAGTACCCTCAAATAGTACCATTTCTTTTAAATCCAAATTTCCTTCTAGTAGTCTTTTTCCTGAGTACATTCCAATAGTCCCAACTGATGCCCCAAACCACAGATAGTCCCAAATCCTACACATGTCATATGCATATGATAAAGTTTAACTTACAAATCAGAGACAGCAATCAATAATAAGTGATACTTACATAATAAAGGTAATGTAAACTTTATCAACTATTTCTAGAACTTACTATGCAATATTCTAGACTTTAGTTGGCAATGGGTATCTGAAACCATGAAAAATAAAACTGTGGATAAGGTCAAATTATTATAGATTAAGCATTTTTCTTAATTCTGACACAATAACAGGTAAACAATAATTTTGGGTTTGTTTTCATGCAAATACCTTTATTCTATTTACCCACTAAGTAACAACAAATGTGGTCTTGCACCTTTTGTACACTTGCCCAGCCCAGCATTCTTTATGTGTCTTGGAACCAGCACTATCCATCTTGTCTAATGCAAGCAAGGTAACTTCTCTCATGTTTCTCCAGGTTCGATATTCACTGCCCAATAGCAATTATGGGGCTGAATCTCCTTTTCAACACTGTGGCATATTCCAAAATAATTACATAAGCATCGTAAGTATCAGCAAATTTAGAATTCCTTTCAATAGCCAACCCTAGGCTACAAAGCAAATCTTGGTGAATTTTGTCTTCATTTTTGCATCGATGTTCATCAGAGATATTGGTCTGTAGTTCTTCTCTGTTGTTTCGATCTGGCATTGGTATTAATGTGATGGCTTCATAGAAAGAGTTGGGAAACACTGCCTCCCTTTCTATTGTTTGGATAGCTTGTGAAGGATTGGGGTACGCTCTTGAAATGCTGGGTAGAATGTTTGGTGGACACACATCTCTGAGCTTTTCTTTGTTGGGAGGGATTTACAATACTGATTCAATCTTCTTCCTGGTTGTCAGGTGGACTAACATTTTTAATTATCTCATGATTCAGTTTTGATAAATCTTAAGTGTCCAGGAATGCGCCAATTTTTCTGTCTTCCAACTTGTTGGTGTATAGTTGCTTGTAATAGTTGCTGATTATTTGATGCAAGTCCAAGGTATCTAACGTTTATGATGCTATTAATTCATATCTTCTTCCTTTTTTTGATTATTTGGGCTAGTGCAGAAATCTATTTTGTTGATTTTCTCAAAGAACCAGTTCTTTGATTAACTGATCTTATGTATTGTTCTTTTGACCTCTATTTAGTTTATTTCCTGTTTCCTTAGATACTTATACAACAATATAAGAGGCAGATTTCTTAATTTGGGGGGAGCAGAGGTGAAGACGTAGGGAGTGAGGCTGGTTTACTCCCAGACGATAGCAATAGCCAGGGCAGGGTGAGGCCAAGGGTGAGAGTACCATTCAGGTCTCCCACCTGGGTGCTAGGAGCTCAAGAACTTGGGCCATATGCCACTACTTTTCCCAGGCCTTTAGCAGGGAGAATGGGGCCAGGTCCCCATTTTAGGATATCAGCAATACAGGGCAGTTTAATCCACCATGCCACAGCACCAGCACCCCAAACTGTCTTTTGTTCGACCTTTAGCTAATTATCTAACACAAACCGAAGTACCGTAGTTAGTTATTCCTAACAACTTGCTCAGTTTCCCCATATGGTCTGCATTCCCCTTCCCAGGTAATTAAATCGTTATTTCAACTACCAGTGTGTTTGTGGAAGATTTTTATCTAGAGGGCACTGATGGTTTCTGAGCCTTAAGTATTTACACAAACACTTTGAAAATGCACAAAGTGAATCTATTCAAAGAAAACAACTGTGCAGCCTGCTAATGATAAAATTCAAAGCTTCAACAGAAAGTTAGGTTTTTGGGAAACTGGCATTTTCAGTGCACTTGACAGCTTACCCATACTTGAAAATGTTTCTAAAGAGAACGCTAGTGGTACTAATAACTTGATACAGTGAACTACAACAGGTCAATTTGGGAAATCTGTATAACTCTGAATAATTATTTCTTCATTACAACATGAGATTAAAAAGTAAACCATGAGGAAAAGATCTATTCAGAGTGCATGACAGATTTTAACAATGAACAAAGGCTCTGAGACATAATTTCAGAATCGTATACTGCAAGTAATTTTCATGAAACTATCACTAGTTTAGTTCCGGTATATTAGCAGAGAACTTACACAGCATTAAAGGCATAAAAGGCAGCATTAAAGTACCACTCCTTTTCGAACTTCACATCCATATATGATCATATGTTCTCAATATGTCTCAAGGAAACATGATGTAATGGACTGGAAGCATAAACTGCTAAAAGAATACATCCATTTTCAATTTTCATTAGTAACATATTTAAAAAGAGTTACCAAAGTACATATAATGGGTGTGATGTTTTTACTTTGTTTTTCACAAGATGGTTACATTTCATTAGATTATTTTATGCCAGCATTACTATTTAGTTAATAATACTTCAAATGAAAAAAATGTTGAGAAGACATCTGAATACAGATTTCTAATACAGAAATTGTCAGTAGATAAAATTCATAAAAACAAATGTTTAAGAATTGCTATAGGCGGGCCTGGCGGCGTGGCCTAGCGGCTAAAGTCCTCGCCTTGAAAGCCCCAGGATCCCATATGGGCACTGGTTCTGGTCCCGGCAGCTCCACTTCCCATCCAGCTCCCTGCTTGTGGCCTGGGAAAGCAGTCGAGGATGGCCCAATGCATTGGGACCCTGCACCCGCGTGGGAGACCCGGAAGAGGTTCCAGGTTCCCGGCATCGGATTGGCGCGCATCGGCCCATTGTGGCTCACTTGGGGAGTGATCATTGGACAGAAGATCTTCCTCTCTGTCTCTTCTCCTCTGTGTATATCTGGCTGTAATAAAATGAATAAATCTTTAAAAAAAAAAAAAAAGGAATTGCTATAGGCACCAGCATGGCTGCACAGCAGGATAATTTTCCAACTGCAGTACAAGCATCCCATATGAAAGCTGTTGCACTTACCATCCAGCTCCATGCTTCTGGCCTTGGAAAACAGTAGAAGAGGGCTCAAAGTCTTGGGACCCTGCATGCAAATGGGAGACAGAAGAAGCTCCTGGCGCCTGCCTGTGGATTGGCTAAATGGTGGCCATTGTGGTCATTTGGGGAATCAAACAGCTGAGGGAAGATGTCTCTCTGACTCTCTTCTATCGGTTAACTTTGCCTTTCAAATATAAATTTTTTTTTTTTTAATTCAAAACTCAACTAACACCACCTGCTGGCTTGATGTGGGGAGAAAGGCACCCTCCTTTACTGCTGGTGGGAGTGTAGGCTAGTACAACCACTGTGGAAATCAATACGGAGAGTACTTGCAAAACTGCAAATAAACCTGCCATATGACCCAGCTATCCCGCTCCTAGGAATACACCCAATAGAAATGAAATCTGCATATGAGAAGGGGATCTGTAATCCTGTACTTGCAGCAGCACAATCTACAACAGCAAAGACATGGAAACAATCCAGATGTGCGTCCAAAGAAGAGTGGTTAAAGAAACTGTGGTATATCTACTCCATGGAATATTATTCAGCTATTAAGAAGAATGAAATTATACTATTTACAATTAGATGGTCCCCACCAGAGACCATCATGCTCAGTGAAATGAGTCAATCACGAAAGAACAAATACCATATGTTCTCTCTTATGTAAGGAGACCAGCATGGAAAATGTAACTTCAATAATCTGATCCATACTGGGTTTTTTTCTGTTTGTTGTTTGTTTTTTTGCTGCACACCATGTGTTTTGATATTTTTTATTTCAGGTTTATTTATTCCAAATACTTTCTTTTCTCTTGTCAAATTCGTTGCTGGCTCATTGATAACATAGTGGCATCATTTTTCCCAAGAGACTTTTGTATTTCCTTTTTGTCACCCATGTGTTGGTAACTCAGTGGCGTGTTTTTTTCATGGTGCTGTAATTTATTGTTGTCGTTGTTGTTGCTGAGGCTGTTGTTCTAACTCATACCAGTTGTTGACTTTGTTTCATGGCTTCTCAATTATGGAAATGTATAGTGATGGAGTACTGGGGTCTACCATATCCAGATGTCGGGGTATAATGCTTCTAGATGAAAGATGGATTCCCAATGAAACTGTTGGACATAAGTAGATGGGATGCTGGACTGTCTGACATTGTCTGTACCAGCAATGTTGGGGTACACTTAAATAAGACACTGATGGAATTACGATTCCTTATGAAGGACTATACCACTGTAGTAGTCAGGGGATGGGAGTTTAGGGTGAAATCCCAGTCTATACGAAATTGTATAACATAATTCAAAAATTCAAATATATATATACACACATATATAATAACAAATTACTATGCATAATTAATCCTACTTTAAGTTACATTTTGTGCTTTCTATCATTTTTAACAAAAAAGTATACATATTTATAGAGCATGACGTTTCAATGTAGATATACATCATAAAATTTCTAATCCAAGTTAATATCAGTATATCCTCAACATATAACCATTCTGTATGGTGAAAACATCCCAAATTCTGTCCTGAACATTCTGAGCTTTGTGTTTGAGGGGGAAATGTGCATTCAATTAACATTATATAAAGTCACTTTACTGGCAACATGACACCGAAACTGTCTGCTCCCAACTAGCTGTAACTAAGCACACATTAATAAAACTTTCCTCATCTATCTTTCCAACCCTCATCCCTGGACTCTAGTAACTACCATAATGCTCTTAACTTCAATGACTCACACTTCATCGACTCTAGATGAGAATTAAGCCATGTGAAACATGGAAAGTAGAGATACTAATTAACTTTAAGCCTATTTATGTCAAGCATGCTTTTGTAACACTGAAGGTAGTCACAAAACATGGATATTTAAGATAACGAAACACACACAACAAAACCAACAAATACTGATTCTTAGCCTTCTGCATTTAAGCAACACCTACTCTTTTACACTTTTTTTCTTTGTTCATTATTTTGTCCTCCAAATTGTGCTCATAAGCCATCCCCAGCAATTCACTTTTCATTGTTGTTAAATTTTTATTTTGAATTTTTTAATTTTATGGTACAATTTGGTACAGACTGAGATTTCTCCCCATCCCCCACCAAAATCCCACCCTCCCCACTGATTTTCCCCATGTTGCTACAATAGTATAGTCCTACATAAATAACAAACTGATGGAATCACAAGCACTTTTTATACTGCACATGACAAGTGTCCACTTAAGAGACAACCAGAGCACCACTGTCAATCCAACAAATGAACATAAGAAAACTTGGACATTTTTCTCTTACGGTAAATATAAAACTAGGATGTTTAATAGTGCCTTTCTTCTATTTCAAAGGATTATTCTGCTCTTCATTTTGCAAACTACAGACAACAAAGGGTACTGCTGCAGGCAGTTTGTAAAACAAAAAAATAACGGTGTGACTTGATAAAGAAGCAGGATTGACTGCGTCTGGACTTTTGAATTCATTGATTGCTCATGCCAGAGACCATGGTCAAACTCTGCAGTCAATGGTGTGCAAGCAGGCAAAAGCCCGAGACCAAGGTCGAGGTCCATGGGAGAAGGTCCACAATTGGGTGATGGATCCAAGGCCACAGGATTGTGTACTGTAAGATAAGCTTGACACAGCCATGTACTGACTTCTATACATGAGTCACTGTTGCTTCTGGATCATCAACCGCTGGCTGGTCAATATGGAATGTAGCTATCAACATTTGTGCCACATCAATTCTTGTAAACTGATTCACCAAACAGTTCAATAAAAGGAGGAGGCAGTGAGCCTTCTAGACAGACCTCCTTCCTCAGAGAAGGGGGTTTCCTTACGGTCCCCACATTTGTAGTCTTTATATTGTGTCTGTTTCTTTTATTTTCTCAATTATACAGTGCCCCCTCTCCAACCCTGTTTATGCCACACTGGTCAACGTGGGTACTTCATAAAGTTTGTGGAAAATGAATTTAAGTTTCCTTGGCCCACTGCTGTAACTTAGTGGTTAAAGTCCTCGCAGTGCACGTGCTGAGATCCCATATGGGCACAGGTTCATGTCCCGGCAGCTCCACTTCCCATTCAGCTCCCCACTTGTGGTCTGGGAAAGCAGCTCAGGACGGTCCAAAGCCTTGGGACCCTGCACCCACATGGGAGACCCGGAAGAAGTTCCTGGTTCCTGGCTTCGGATCACCTCAGCTCCAGCCACTGTGGCCATTTGGAGAGTGACTCATCGAACGAAAGATCTTCCTCTCTATCTCTCCTCCTCTCTGTATACCTTGACCTTCAAAAAAAAACTTTAAAAATAAATAAATAAATAAATACTAAAATAAGGACAAATGACTTGTTTTCTAGTGGAAGGTTTATTATGCCCACTATAAAGTGATAATAGATTGAGTATGTTAAATACATCATATAATCATTAAAAATCATTCAGAAGTAGGGGAATTATTTCATATACCCATATCCTTCTCTGTCCATTGCTCAGGCATCACTCAATAAAGGTGATTTCTGAAAATATATCAAATTTGTTTCTCTCATACAACAAATTCAACACAATGAAGTTGAAGGAAACAAAAAAAAAATCTAAAAACAAATCCAACCAAACAAAACATATAGTCCATATTTTTAAATGAGCTTCGGATCCACACAAAGTTATAAAATTCCTTACTTCCTGGCATTTTTTAATACTGCTAAATATTTGAGATTAAATATACTATACAGGATGCAGCACCCTATACTAAAGTCTTATAACCACATCCTAAATCTGCATCATTAAAGGAATCACACACAATCCAGACCATGAGATCTTATACATGAAGGAAACTGATGCACAGTGACAAGACGCAGAACCAAATTCTGCTTATTGTAGGAGTTGTTAAGTCTTCAAAGCCCTGAAACCTAGCACCCCAGTTCAGTGAAGTAATGAGGAATGCACTGACCTCAAGCAACCCTGCTAAGGTTGCATTAGCTGGAATAACTTCAAATCAAGCATGAGTCCTGGAGTTATCAGCAAAACTAAAACAAGTATCATCCTTGCAATTTAGCGAATGTAATTTTCTTCAAGGTTTCATTGGTGTCTAGCGTATTAATTAATTTTTTAAATTTACTTGTGGATTAGAGCTGTGAGCAAGAGGAGCTTAACAGTTTTATAAAAGTTATCTCGCAATCAAGTAATTGATTTAGCTATTGAGTTGTCCATTTTTAACTACTTTAGTTAACCATAATAGTGCCACCCTCCAGTCGAGTTGAGTCCAGAACAAGGGAAATGATCACATGCGTTGTGCTGTTAAGGCCTTCCTGCAGCTGCTGTGTTCAGTATCCTGGATAAAGAAGCGGCATGACACAAGCAGTATTTCCTGTTTTTATTTTGGTCACCACAAAAGCAAGTTACAGACAGGACGAAAAGAATGCATTTTGTCAGGATTATGGTTGGTCTCTGTAGCAGCTTGAAAAATAGCCCTCAGGATGTCCATGTACAATCCCCACGTCATGTGAACTTTTGTGTGCTTGGCAAAGGAAAAATAAAGTAACTAGTCAGTTCTCATGAATATCCCAGATTTTCCAGGCAGAACCAGTGTAACTGTAAGGATTCTTAATGTGGAAAATGGAAGCAGAAGAAGAAATCACAAGGAAGTAATAAAAGAAAAATCTCAATTCTCAGACCACTGTTCTGTTTTTACAAAACAGAAAAACAGGGCCCGGCACGGGGGCCTAGTGGTTAAGGTCATCACCTGGAATGCACTGGGATCCCATATGGGTGTCAGTTCTGGTCCTGGCGACTCTGCTTCCCATCCAGCTCCCTGTTTGTGGCCTGGGAAGGCAGTCGAGGACAACTGGAAGCCTTGGGACCCTGCACCCGTTGGGGAGACCTGGAGGAGGCTCCTGGCTCCTGGCTTCAGATTGGCTCAGCTCCAACTGCTGCGTTCACTTCGGGAGCAAATCATCAGATGGAGGATCTTCCTCTCTGTCTCTTCTCCTCTCTATATATCTGACTTTGCAATAAAAATAAATAAATCCTTAAAAAATGAACTAAATCTTTTAAAAATAATTTTAAAAAAAGAAAACAGAAAAATCGGGCATACACAACGACCTCTGGAAGTTAAGAAGGCAGGGAAAAAGACAAAATTCATTCCATGAGTCTCCAGGAAAGACTAGGGCACTGATGACCCCATCCTTTACTCTACTGAGATCCATTTGAAACTCACAACCTACAGAACGTAACAGTAAGAAATGTACACTGCTCTAAGTTCACAGCAAAATATTACAGCACCCAAAGAAAACTAATCTCCCAATTACTCCATTTCATCACATTATATACCAAACAAAAGCAAAAATTTCAGTGAAGAATTTCATTATGCTATAGGTAGGACCTATTGAAAATAAATTAGAACCAGAGAAAGTTGCAAATTTTACAAATACATGATACAAGCACTAGATGTTGAGAATACCAAAAGCTCAATGCAAAATTTCACCATGCACTTACTACCAATGAAGCTGTTTTTACCAGACTGTATATATTTTCTCTTTAACATTATTAGAAAAAAAAACTAGAACAATACTTACAGGCTGAAGGATTTAAAAAGACTCATCTAGGGCTCTGTGCAATAAATAGCCTAGTGGCTAAATCCTCACCTTGCATGTGCTGGGATCCCACATGGGCACAAGTTCATGCCCTGGCTGCTCTACTTACCATCCAGCCCCTTAACTGCAGCCTAGGAAAGCAGTCAAGGATGGCCCAAAGCCTTGCAACCCCACATCTACACAGAAGACCTGGAAGAGCTTCGACTCCTGGCTTCAGATCAGCTTAGCTATGGCCTTTGCAGCCACTTGCAGAGTGAACCAGCAGATGGAACATCTTTGTCTTTGTCTCTCATTTTCTCTTTATATGCTCATTTCCAATAAAAATAAATTAAAAATAAGATCAATCTAATGATCGCTTCTCGGCCTTTTGGCTAAGATCAAGTGAAGATCGATCTAATGTAACTACTGTGGAACAAGAAGCAGAACAGACTTCAGTTGAGGTTGTGTGGCCCTCAGCACCCCAGGGTTAGATGCTGGAAAGCTTATAATTAAGCTAATCCCAATTTCAAGTCTCCCAGGTTTACGGTTAGAAAAACAAGAACGTAATGGCATCTGATAGGAACAAAACAAAAAGAAATGTATCACAGCATAGACAGTAGTCACAAAGGAAGTAAAAGCAGCTGAGGCTAACAACCACCAAGAAAAGATCCACAAGTCAAAGAAAATCTAGAAAACAAGTAGACAGAAGATAATATTGTAACAACTAAAAAAATACTCAAGAAATATTTGACTAGATGTGGTATACCCTGATTTGATCATTACAAGTTAAATGTATGCACCAAGTATCATACTGTATTCCACAAAAGAAGTATATGTGTCACAATTAAATCCTTGGAATTGTCAAATAAATACTTATCAATGAAATTAGTTTAGGTGAGGCAGAATGACAGCTTCTAAGGGAGAAACCAACAAATGTTTTAGAATGATCACAGTTGGGTCAAATCTACACACAATAGAACTGTAAGACTGAAAAGAAGCCTGATCATTGAAGTTACTTCATGTATAAGATCAACAGGAAGGAAGATAACTGGTTTTTTTAGAGCAGCCCTTTTAGTTCAGAAGTATCACCGCCAGGCACAGCATTCTTAGCTACTTGAACTTAGGAGTCACAATACGCACAGTAATAGATGATCTCATCTAAAGTGAAAATATAATTATGGATGCTGGCACCTTAGCACAGTAAGTTATGCCTCTGTCTACAATGCCAGCAATCCCATATGGACACCAGATCAAGTTCCAGGTGCTCCACTTCCAATCCAGGTCCTTGTTAGTGTACTTGGGAAAGCAGCAAATAATGCCCAAGTCCTTGGGCCCCTTTATCCTGTGGTTACCATGCACTGGAGAGGAAAAAACAGAAGGAGAGACTGCAAAGACTGATTCCCAAGTAAACACAGATTGGAGAGAGAAGTTCTGGGATTCTTCTGCACAGTAAGGTGAAGATAGATATTAATTTATTGCATATTCCTCTATTAAAAAATAACTAGAATGCATAACTGCTTGGTATTATCACAATAAAAAATGTTAAGTGCCTGAGAGAACAAATACATCTGTCCTAACGGGACACATACACTTAAATGTTTACTTTTTTAAATAAAAAGATTAACATGAAAATGTTATTAAAAATATTAGCAACAAAAAAGATGGCATGTGTATATATCTGCTTCCAAATATCAAGAAGAGTCTCTAAAATTACAAAAACAGTTACCAGTAAATATTTCTTACTGAATAATTACATAAAATTATAATGAGCAAGTGTTGCTTATGCTACACTGACGGACAGAAGCTGGCAAGAGGGTTTTTAGAAATCAGAGTTTTGACGTGCAAGAGGAATCTGAGAAGTAGAAGACACATTTTCTATTTAGAATTAGCAAAACACAGAAATGAAAGCAAAGGCAGACAGTTGATAAATGGTCTGGGACATTTTTGAGGGGAAACAATGAACATTCCCTGCTGTGGGTTACTAACATTCTGCCTGACACAGCCTAATGATGTTCCAGACCACCTGCTTCGAAATGTCACCTGTCCTCTCCACGAAGTAACTTCTTCACAACTGTCCCCTCACCAGGGACAACCAACTTCACTGAAAGGGTCAACACAGACAAGATCACCATTAAAGCTCTGAGCTTATTGTTTCTTTTTCAGATCTCATTTAAGTCAGGAGAGATGGTCAATGAGTGGGCAGATATCTGAAACTTACAAAACAGTGGTCTTCTATTAACTTACAACTCAGTTGGCCTTCAATGAGGACCAAAAGAATCTGAAAGCAAAGTATGAGGAGATGAACAATGGCTGTAATTTATTAAGATATAAGCATTTCATTTTCTTCAGTGTGGGGCTAGCTAAAAGCCTGATGGGCAGCACACTCCATCAAGAAAAGAAGGTTAGATACTGTCAAATGCCAAGATAAATACCTCTTTGCCTACTCAGGGGGAACTGAAGGAGATTTCTTTTAAAAGTCAACTAGAATTCTGCAGAAAATTCATAGCTCTAGCCTATTTCAGCTCTTACATGTACAACAACAAAAAATCCTAGCTCATTACTAGGTAAATCAAAGATCAGGTAAACACTACAATACCATAAATCAGCAGACAAATCCAACCATACACAGTAACCAAAAAGCTAAATAGCTCAGTGAGGTGAGTAAATTAACTTGTGTGAAAATAGAGAAACAATTTAAATTTGTTTGATCTATTCAATAGACTTTGTCAACACAACCATAAATTTAAACCTCATTATGCTTGCAATCTCATTAAAGCATATGAAGAATGTAATTTAATCTCAGTGAGTTTGAAATTCAGACGTATGTGGTCTCATGACAATAGAGAATTCTCTATTGTGGAAGAATCTTTCAGGATACCATAAGCAGCCTAATTTAAAAAAAGAAAAAAAAACTAGATTTGAAACTCAATAAATCAATGTATGAAAAATAAACAGCTAAAACAACATAGCCACATCCAATAAAAGCTAACATTTCTGTAGATGGAACAAACATCTTTAAAGAAGAAAACTATACTAGCACTAAAAAAATCAATGTGGCCAGAGGAGATTCAACTTCTGAATGATGAATCATTTTCAATAGCTTCTTCTGCGTTTCCTTTACTTCAAATTTCAAGGAAAAATACATCTAAAAGAAAAACAGCTAATATTTATTTGTTCATCATCTATCATACACAAGACATTTATTACTTAATTCTCAGAACAATTCTTTCACCTGGTATCTTCCCAACAGAG
Source organism: Ochotona princeps (assembly GCF_030435755.1). Taxonomy (NCBI): domain Eukaryota; kingdom Metazoa; phylum Chordata; class Mammalia; order Lagomorpha; family Ochotonidae; genus Ochotona; species Ochotona princeps. The sequence goes on from NC_080835.1 coordinate 80,169,457, forward strand.
AGTAACACTTCCTCAATAGCTTGATTTGCCAATACCTAAAGCAAGATCTGAACTGATGTTCTTGCCATTCTCACAAAAATAAGCTCCTGTGCAGACCTGGCGTGATAGCATAGCAGTTAAGGTCCTTGCCTTGAATGCGCCAGGATCCCATAAGGGCACCAGTTCATATCCTGGCAGCCCTGCTCCCCATCCAGCGCCCTGCTTGTGGCCTGGGAATGCAGTTGAGGACGGCCCAAGATTCTGGGACCCTGCACACGCCTGGGAGACCCGGAGGAGTCTCCTGGCTTCAGACTGGCTCAGCTCCAGCCGTTGCGGCCGCTTGGGGAGTAAACCATCAGACAGAAGATCTTTCTCTCTGTCTCTCCTCTCTGTATATCCATCTTTCCAATAAAAAAAATAAATAAATAAATCTTAAAAAAAATAAGCTCCTGTGCAATTATCTAATTATCTAAGAGCCAACTAACTGGAGGGGGAAAAAACAAACTACTGATACAATATTTGCCAACTCAGCTGGCTCAGAAATTTGCAAGATTTTTTTTGTAAAGGACAGAGTTATTATTTTAGGCTTTATGACCCACGTGATTTCGACAACAAATATTCACCTTCACTGTTGTAAAAGAATATGACTGAAAAGAACTTGGCTGTGTTAAAATAAAACTTTATTTAAGAGCAAAAGCTTACTGACCAGCACAGATTCATCTCCTGGACCACAAACTCTATTTCAGGTTGCTCCCTAACCAGAAAGATATTTTTAAAAGCTCAGCATGTTTTGAAATTCACACACCTTGATAAATTACAGAAAAATTACCATATAGCTATAACAAGTAACTTCAAGGACTTTCTTCAGAATAACTGCTTTTATGTCCTGGAAGTATTTGTATTTTTACTTACATGAGTTCTTTGAGTGTTCATTAAAGCAAGGTTTTCTTATTGTAGCTCTCATGGATTCCCCTAGGTTTCTCTAAATCCCTACAGAAGGCAATACCTCCTGCAAAGCACGGGTTCTACAAAACCAAGGCAATTTGCACCAGGGCTGCTGCACAGCCTACGTTTGTTCCTGTCCCACATTTATTCCCCCACTGACAGCATCTGTTCTTTCAGATCTGGAGGCTGCGACAATCAGCCAACAGAATCAGATTTCCTGTGACAGTGAAAGCAGGAAGCTTTTGAGCTCACTTTGAGTTAGCATTTGCAAACTCAACAGATATAAATTTATCCATTTGAAAATTCAACCTTTTCTAATACCCTGGCTTTTACACTTCTGTCTGGTTGCTCCCACAGTTAGGTACAACCAGTGTAACAATAAGTAAGGTCTGCTCTCTATTCTCACGGGCTTCCCAAGTAAATGGAGTTAGGACAAGAAAATGGAATCATCTTTGATCTTCACATCTCTTAACAATAGCAAAGTGTGCAGTGCACTTAAATTACTACCCAGCCTCACACAGTCTTGATACAACCACTGTAATTTTCCCCCAAAACAGATTATTTCACTTCTAAGTGTTTTTAATCACTCATTTTATAGAAACATTTTAAGTACAACAGTAGCATATACATTTATTTACAACAAATGAAAGCGTGGATATGCATAAAGTTATGCATGTGCATTAAAAAGTACACAAGAATCAATTTTAAAAAACATGCTCTGTTATATTCTTCCTCTATCCCAATGGACCAAAAACATTCTTTGAAATTAGATTACGGTCACAAGTTCTAAACTTGACATGATTAAAAAAGACCTTGATAAACAGGCGCTACAGTGATCACCAAAGACAAGACTCATTCCATTTATATGTCCCACTAGCAAAAGGAGACATGGAAGGCAACATGAACCTAGGCTTCTGAAGACCACATCAAGCATGTGCAGTAAACAGCAAACGATTCAGTGAAATAACGTTTTCCGGAATAAAACAGTAGTATCTAATCTGAACAGAAAACTGACCACTAGGGTTCATTACTTCACTGGGGGAAAAAAATCAGCATAAAAGTAAGCTCAATAGTCTAGTGACTAAATCCTCACCTTTCAAATGCCAGGATCCCATAAGGGCACCAGTTCATGTCCTGACTGCTCCACTATCTTCCAGCTCCCTGCATGTGGCCTGGGAAAGCAGTGGAGTGAGACCCAAAGCCTTGGTACCCTGCATCTTCACGGAAGACCAGGAAGCTCCTGGCTCCTAGCTTTGGATCAGCTCATCTCCAGCCACTGTGGCCATTTGAGGAGTGAACCAGCAGATGCAAAGATCTTTCTCTGTAACTCCTTCTCTCTGTATTTTTTTGTAAGCTTTTTTTTTTTTTAAATTAACTGTAACAAGTTCATTAGTGAATGAGACAATACCAACACTAATTGCACAATCTGGGAAATGAAAGACTTAGTATGACTACTTTTAAAGAGAAAAGAAAGTCAATAATAATGACATATGTAAATGCTATTTGACACATATGAACTGCATCCAGCAGCTCATTCTCCTAAGACACCTCAAAATAGCTTAGGAAAAAAACCTTAACTTACCAGCAAAAAGGCAGTATTATTTAGATGAAAGTACTGCCAAAATAAATATTAAACATACTCATGTAGTAAGTTATTCACGTGAAAAGTCAGTTTCCATATGGAATCCAGCAATGCACTTTAACATTTTCATTGCCCTCAGCATTTCTAATTTTTCATGATTTGCAATTATCAAATGAAAACATACAATAGGAACTGTAATTTTTAAATGCTTTAGCTTTCTATTTTGTTTTGAACAAGAAATTTGCAGGAATCAATGAACTGAGAATCCTTTTTCACTCACTCACACACACTCATATATATATATATAGTATAACCAGCAGTAAGAGTAGAACATTCACTGGCCATCTAGAAGTTCCTCTAACACTTCCTAAAATTTTGCTTCATAAATCCTTTAAGTACAGCAAATATATACACACACACACACACACACAACATGTGCAATGCCATTGCTTCCTTTGGAAAATATTTATTCATATTAAATTGATTTCAATTATAAATCTGTTTATCTGCTTTTGAGCAACCGGTATCTTAAGGTGATATAGATACATCTTTTTTCTTTTTTTTTTAAATATTTATTCATTTTATTACAGCCAGACATACACAGGAGGAGAGACAGAGAGGAAGATCTTCCGTCCCATGATTCACTCCCCAAGTGAGCCGCAACTGCCGGTGCGCGCCAATCCGAAGCCGGGAACCTGGAACCTCTTCCAGGTCTCCCACACGGGTGCTGGGTCCCAATGCAATGGGCCATCTTCAACTGCTTTCCCAGGCCACAAGCAGGGAGCTGGATGGGAAGTGGAGCTGCCAGGATTAGAACCAGTGCCCATATGGGATCCCGGGGCTTTCAAGGCGAGGACTTTAGCCGCTAGGCCACGCCGCCAGGCCCTACACTGTATTTTAAGTTACTTTACAAATACACCAAATAAGCATGACAAAAAATATACAATAGGAAAAATAATTGACTGTATAACCACATAAGTAGTTTAGTAACCTAGAAATAGTTAGCAGAAAACTTAAGATTCACATCTCTAGTATCTTTTTACTATTATGTCTAGGAATTAATCTTAATTTTAAGTCAAATATGTAGCTTGTTTCTATCTGAACTATATCCTCTTCTTCAGTACCAGATGAAAGACAAATCAGGTTGGCAGTGGCTGCTCAGTGTCATTCACTACAAAACACACTGAAACAGAGACCTGAAAAATTAAGTTTTCTTACTGCTTCCCAAAGAAAACAATGACACTTAATATCCAAACAGCAGCTTCTCAGTTGGAATCTTCCACCACAGACATTAATTCTAATTTCCATCATCTACAACTTTTGAAGCAACAGCTGTACTTTACACAAATACGCAATTTAATTTTACATTTTATTGTGTTAGATTCTAACCATTTTTCTTCTTTAAGAGAAATCACAAGTCCAAAACAAAAACCATTTTTACAGCTTATGTGAATGTCCATAATCCAATATGAACCACTAAAAATTCTTTTTTTTTTTTTTTTTTTTTTTTTTTTAAAGATTTATTCATTTTATTACAGCCAGATATACACAGAGGAGGAGAGACAGAGAGGAAGATCTTCCGTCCGATGATTCACTCCCCAAGTGAGCCGCAACGGGCCGATGCGCGCCGATCCGATGCCGGGAACCTGGAACCTCTTCCGGGTCTCCCATGCGGGTGCAGGGTCCCAAAGCTTTGGGCCGTCCTCAACTGCTTTCCCAGGCCACAAGCAGGGAGCTGGATGGGAAGTGGAGCTGCCGGGATTAGAACCGGCGCCCATATGGGATCCCGGGGCTTTCAAGGCGAGGACTTTAGCCGCTAGACCACGCCGCCGGGCCCGAACCACTAAAAATTCTACATAAAATTTCAATTAAATACATTGGCTGGGGAGAAAAGCAAAAGACGCACAGAGACAGAAAGAGCTCTGACCGACTAGCAATCTGGGTCTCTCACTTGGGAGGCAGGAACCCCAGTGCTTGAGCCCTCACTGGCACCTCTCAGCATCTACCCTGCAGGAAGCAGTAGCCAGGAGTCTGAGCCAGGACTCCAACTCAGGTGCAGCTCCAACATGGGACATGGTCATTTTCACCACCAAACTAAGCAAGTATTCCACAAATACACTTCTTAAACATTACCTAATGTCTCAACAATGAGGAAAACAAGCTTTGAAATAAAACCATTAACAGCCATTTTAATAACCTATTTGCAAGTAAAACTATTTCTGCTTAAGTCATCAAAACTTGCACTGATTACTTAATATTTAATTTTGATGTACTCTCATGACAAACAACTCAAGTCCCATAACAAATTTTTAGACATCTGATATGATTCATCAAGTTTAGCTCTTAATATCTTACACTATATGTGCTGACATTTACAGAACAAGTTTATAGCTGTAACACTTCCTAGCAGGATAAAGACAGAAAGCAAAGCAATTAAAGCAAGTGTTTCAAAAGAAATTACAGCTTATTTTCCAATTACAGAGCTGAACTCTTTGACCTTTAACTATCAAAGGAACCTTAAATTTTAACCTCACAACACACAGTCTTGTAGTAAGCAAACAATCTTCAATAGTGAAATCAATATGGAAATGATGCCTACCATTCATATATCAAGATTCCAATCAGGAATGATATATACATCTGTTTAGCAAAATCACAGCTAAACACATAACAAATAATAAATAAACCATATAACAAATATTACTTCATAAATTGTGCATAATTATGGATTTTTATACCCATTAATCTAGTATTAAGAAATCTAGAAAAATGCAAAGATTTCCTAACTTTCCAAATTAAAAAAAAACTAAGAGAAAAACAAAACAAAACAATAAATTGATACTATTTGGAAATCTCAAATGGACCTCACTTTCCAGTATCAATGCCATGTCTTACTAATTTCTATTTTACTTTGGCTATAATCAGAATACATATCATTTCAGTACATATCAGTTCAATCCTTTTAAATGTACTAAAACTTTAGAATTCAGTACATATTACATTATGAATATATCATGGAAAGTAAAGAATGTATATTCGAGGCCCCAGCATAATGTAAACCTAAAAAGTGGAGGAATGGGCCTGGCGTAATAGCCTACTACCTACATCCTCAGGTGCACATGCAGGAATCCCATATAGACACTGATTCATGTCCCAACTGCTCCACTTCACATACAGCTTCCTGTTTGTGGCCTGGGAAAGAAGTGGAGGATGGACCAAACCCCTGGGACACTGCACCAGCATGGGAGACCGGGAAGAGGCTCCTGGCTATGGACTGGTTCGCCTGTAGCTTAAACAGCTACTTGGGGAGTGAACCAGCAGATGAAACATTTTTCTGTAAATCTGCCTTTCAAACTAAATAAATAAATAAAAATAAATAAAGAAATAAAAAGAATGCATTTATTGCAGTTCTCAGATTCAGTGTTCTAAAATATCAATTACAACAAAATGATTAGCAAAGTTTTCCAGTTTCTCCTTGTCTTTATATTCTTGTTTTTCAACATAATTGATTCAGCATTTGCTGGTAAAAGGAAGCTCAAATCCACTACAGTGGTTTGGTTTTCATTCTTTCCATCTATCCCGTTTTGACATATTTGTTTTTTTCTTTCTCACTATATCAACCCAAAAGAATTTTACATATATATCAAATCCCACCTACTCCCAGGACAGGCATATATAGGAGTAGTTAAGATACTGTTGGGGGACGGAAATAATATGATGCAGCAAAAGCCATGGTAATACCAGCATCCCTTATTAGAGTGTTGGCTGGAGGCCTGGATGCTCCACCTACCATCCAGTTTATGGGTAATGTGCTTAGACATGAAGCCGAGAATGGCCTAAGTTCTTGGGCCCCTGCCATCCATATAAGAAGACCAGGGTTAAGTTCTGGGATCCTCACTTCACTCTGGCCCAACCCTAGCCACGCAGACATTTAGAGAATGAATTAGCCAATGATAGTGTTTTAATTCTCATTCATATTCTCATTCTTATTCTCTCTCTCTCTCTCTCTCTCCCCCTAACCCCTTCCAAATAAGAGCAAAAATTTAAGAAAAGCTCAACCAGTCCAGAAAAATACCCCAAAGGATCCCTGCCCAAAGTTCACACTTCTCAACAAAATTAACTTTTTTATTAATACATATGAACAGCTTACATCTTTCTTATACTGCTATCTTATATTATTTCACTTAATGTATCTATAAATGTACTGTCTCACTATTGATCAAAGAATGACAAGCCTAATTTTTTCACAGCTGAGACACTAAGATTTCCATAATAAGTGAGCTAAAAAAAAATTTTAAACTTTGATCAACTATAGGGATGGCAGAGTACAGTAAAGGACATTTAAAGGTTAAGCAGCACTCCAGAGTGGAGCAGGTGGTAAAGAGGAAGCTTGGATCCCAACCATGAAGACTCCCAGACCTTCACCACAAACTATTAATACGAGCAACAAGGACTATATCCCAACTGCCAAGGAGGCCACAGGGAATTGGATGCCCTCAGAGGCCGAGTACTCTGAGGTCACCCACCCCAACCGGAGCTTCCGCAGGGGATGGAAGAAGTCCAAACACTACCGCGCAGAAACCAACCTCATCGGAAAGACAACCAGAAGCCCTGAGCGGTCCGCAGAAACAGAAGAACAATAAATGTCCTTCTGGACCAGGGAGCAGAGCTTTCTCTGGTCCGAGCCTGGCTCCACCTCTGGACCCCCACCCTCCCTCGCAATGACCATCGGGATCGCTCCGAAAACCCCTCATAGCAATCATACAAACTAAAAAAACCTAAAATAAATAGACAAACAACAAAAAGTAGAGCTTGGAATCTGACAGGAAAGAGCTGGCGTGGATTGGCTCATGCCTCGCTGGGTGGGACACAAAGATTAGTCACTCCTCGCCATGGTGTTGAGGATTTTCCTGCACACCCCCCCCCCAAAAAAAAAATGTTCTGCACCTTAAATGTCGACAAATGTCTTGTTAGAGTTACAAGCCAGTCTAGATTATCCTAAAATCTGCCAAGATCAGCAAAATTATACTTCAACACAACAAATGGCTAAACACTAAAATGAAATAGACATGAGACAGCTGAATGGTACCTTATAGCCATTTTAAGGTATATAGCAGCCAGTCCTGTATATAAACTAAAATTGAAATGTCAATGAGCTAATCATAGGTTGTGGTTAAGAACTTGCTTTTTTTTTTTTTAAACATACTGGTTACTCAAAATCATGTCAATTCCATAATGTTGCAAATTGCTGTTGATGTTATATTGGGACTCTTGATTGACTGGGATGATATTCTACCAGCTCTAACTTCTGGATAATAAGTAGCTGGACTCTATGCTTGGTATACGTTTGCAAGGAAAGAATCTTGATTGAATTTGAACTGTAATACTGCATCAAGGTGGAGGAATCCTCCAGAGGGGAGGGGTGTGGGGAGGGGTGGGGGGATTCCCAGAGCCTATGAAACTGTCACATAATGCAAAATAATTAAGAATAAAAAAAAAAAGGTTAAGCAGCACAATTCCAATGCTCAAGCAAACCACTTTCACTAAAGGATCAGTATTTTCTTCTTTTACTTAACTTATCTGAAACGCTAAAAAGCATATATATGTATGTAGTATCACTATGTATTTCTCCCAATGTACATATACTCTGTATAACATTCAAATCAGGATTAACATTTCAAACACCTGACATTTTTCATGCTGAGTATGTTAAATATCCTTTTGGACTTTTGTAAAATATAAAGGTCCATCAAAAGTTTCAGAGACAGGTGGATTATGAACAAACTACAAATGGATTTCAAACATTTTTTTGCACATAATAATCTTAACTTCATTCTCCATTAAATTTTTGAAGATCCTTCATATATAGCACATTATCATGATCCATGGATATTTAACAGTGCAACAAAACACCAAAACTTCTATCAAAATATAATTTAGTCCATACTGATCACCCCTTTCCCTGCTTTCACTCCCTACTTTCTTCCCCAGCCTCTGCTAACCACCATTCGATCTTGAACACCTATAGGAGCAACTCTCAGATTCCGTGAATGAGATCATGCAATATCTTTCTTTTTTTCTTTAAGATTTGTTTCCCTTGGAAAGACAGATTTACAGCGAGAAGGAGAAACAGAGAGAAAAGACCATCTGCTGGTTCACTTGCCATGTGGTTGTAACAGCCAGAAAAGAGCCAATCTGAAGCCAGGAGCCTCCTCTGGGTCTCCCATGTGGGTCAAGGTCCCAGAGCTTTGGGCCATCCTGGACTGCTTTCCCAGGCCACATGCAAGAAGCTGGATGGGAAGTGGGGCCAACAGGATGAGAAACTGTGCCCACATGGTATCCTGGAGCGTGCAAGGTGAGAATTTTAGCCACTGAGCCATCATACGGGCCCAGTAGTTGTCCTTCATACATTGGTCATTTCCCTCTGACTACATCCATGTTGCAAATTGCAGAATTTCATCCTTTTTGAGAACCAAGCAGTATTCTACAGTATATCTGTAACACTTGATGGACATCAGCTGATGGATATCTTAGGTTGTTCCTACAGCTTAGCTATTGGAAAACTGCTATGATCAACATCGGGTGCAGGTGTGTCTTTGATATTCTGATATATGAGATCTTTCATCTATACGGAAAATGTACATTTTTTTTTAATGCCATTCCCTCAACAAATGTCTTGAAGTGCTCTTGTATGTCCAGTAGTACAACTGATTCAAGAGTTCAATGTTTAATTTTCTATGGACTCTCCATATTGTTTTTTACAGTGCTGCACCAATTTATATTCCTATCAAAATGCGTGAGGGTTCCCTTTTCTCCACATTGTTGCCTATTTATGATCCCTTTGGGAATAACCAGTCTAACTGACGAAAAGTGTTACCTCTTTGTAGTTTTACTCTGTATTTCCCTGCTGATCACTGATACTGAAACTCAAGAGTTTTTAATCTTTTCCTCAATAGTCCTTTTTTTTTCTCAATAGTCTTTTAAGTGTTGGTCCATAGATGTTTGTTATAGAAAGTAATACATGACTACTTTAAGTAGCTAAAGGTATAAAGCTCTCAACAGAATATGAGAAAAAGTTGTCTTTTAAAAGCAGCCCAGCAGGTTTTTTTAACCTGAGAAAATAAAAGATATAGATAATTTCATTATTAAATAATCATGCCTGATATTTGTTAAGGCTTTTATATTTCACATGATGTGTGCCACTCAATACAAACTGACGCAGGAAAAATGTTTCACACCTACAAAAAGCTCACTCAATGACTGGAACGAATCTAAGTACAAATGAGCTACAGGTATGCTTTTGAAGACGTTTATGAATCATTCCACTAATAAACATGCATTTAGCAAAGCATATTAGCCAAAGGTGTGAACCCATCATCTTGCCAAAACATTTCATTTCTACTTAAAAATAGCCACTTAATTTTTATTAATAAGCTTACAAAATGACCAAAAAAAATTAGCCCAAGCACCATCTAGTACTTTTAGATTACATCGCCAAGCTTCTGAATTGTAGCACAAGAGTTAAGAAGCACTGGTTGGTTAGAAGCATTTGTGTTGGTAGTAAGAATGACTCTCCAGGCCAGTGCAATGGCCTAGCGGCCAAATCCTCATCTTGCACATACTGGGATGCCATATGGCACCAGTTCCTTGTCCTGGTTCCTCCACTTCCCTTTCAGCTCCCTGCTTGTGGCCTAGGAAAGTAGCAGACAATGGCCCAAAGCCTTGGGACCCTGCAACCACACGGGAGCCACATGATGGCCCAAGCATCTGACCCAGCCTACCATTTGGGAAACTAAATCCTTTAATCTATTCAGTAAATCAGTATTTACTGACCCTTTAGATGTTTTCAATCAGATGATACAGTCTCAATTTGTGGTATAGAATCTCATTTAAAAGATTTTTATAGCTCAGTCAGTTTGGAATTAAAATTCCTATCATTTATTTACTCATTCATTCATTCAATTAACAACTATTCAGAATCTGCTATAATAGGAAACCATGATAGGCACAACACAAAAATTGACAGTCTTCAAAACGTCACACTTTAGGAAGACACAAAATATGACTATGCAGTGTATTCAGTGCTATCACAGCAATAAACACAGGTACTCAGGAAGCATACTTTGGAGTACATGACGCGGTCCCAGAAAACAGAACTGTCTATTTTGTAGAATCTCCTTAAAGAAGAGGAATGATCTTCATCGGGTAATTGGTGTCATTTACCTATCTGCCATTTACATTATAGTAATTTTTCTACTCTCCAGTTTAAGAGAAACAAACCAAAATAGGTAGAAACAGTTCTGATATTTGCAGCTAACTAACAACCATGGAAATCCTATGTTCTTTTGTTGTTCTCATCAACTACTGTCTCAGACCATCTTTTCAAAGATGTCTGAACAACACAGAGTACTAGAAGATAGAATGTTACAAACAATGTCTTCCTTGGGGGCAGATGACAGATTTGTTACCTGACTAGGATAATAAAAACAATGTCTCCCTTGGAGGTTGGGCAGTTTTACTAGCAATGCTGTTTACAAGACCAAGAGTTTGGGAAGCATGGAGTTTCTCCACTATAAAATAAGACTGCTCTGGGCTGAACCCACTCATCTCTGTATGGTCCCTGTAGGGCTGAAGAGACAGTGGATCCAATGCCAAAAGCTCTTCTGGGCTTTGCAAGGTAGCCTAGGAGCTACTGCCCTCACCTTGCACTCACCAGGATTCCAAATGGGTGCCAGTTCATGTCCTGCAGGCCCAGCTTCCCATCCAACTCCCTGCTTGTGGCCTGGGAAAGCAATCAAGCACAGCCCAAAGCCTTGGGACCCTGCAGTGACGTGGGAGACACGAGGAAGCTCCAGGCTCCTGGCTTCAGATCAGCTCAGCTCTACTTGAGGAATGACTCAATGGACGGAAGATCTTCCTCTTTTTCTCTCCTCTCTGTAAATCTTTCCAATAAGAATAAATAAATAAATCCTTTAAAAAAAAAAAGGGAACCAGGTCTTCCATAAGTCATTCAACAACATGAATGTTGTATGGCAAGGTCACCTGTTAACTTACAGGAAAATAGAAAGAGGCTTTACAACTCTCAATACCTAGAACTAATTCATCTTTCAGGACACGTAAGAAAACCCGACTACATTTACAAATCTACCACAAAACAAGGTTCACATTAGGAGGACAAGGGAGCATCTAATTCAGCATACCTCATTTAATCAGGCAATTATAAATGCATTTTTATAAAACTGGTAAGGTGAATTGTTACAATAGATACACAAAAACTTGCGCATGTAGTTTCCAAAATACTGACAGAATATTCAGCAGATTTTTGGGCAATAAAGTACCTCTTCCCTCCTTTTTGTGGAAAGAGAACTAGAAATAACAATTATTTCTAAAAAGAAGCAAAAAAAAAAAAAAAAAACAATTAATCTTATGTTCAAATTACCTAAAATGACTCAAGAGCCATGAAAAGACGTATTACTAAACTAAGTCAAACTAAGAATCCGGACAAGAAAATAACAAAGACTCTAACATTTAATAAATTTCAGGTTCATAGTTTTGTTGAGAAAAATGTTAAGCCTTTTAAGATTTAGGTGGGGAGTACAGACTAGTAGAAATTTATCCACTGTGATTTTCAAAGTTCTACTCTACAGAAATGTCAGCAAGCAGGATGATGATTCAAACAGATGAAAAGATGCAGAGGAAACAAAACACTGCTGATCCAAACCACATAAAGGTCTATTAGTTAGCAAATCCCGCTGTTTCAGGAATATGCGATTATACCTTACATCAAACAGCTGCAGATCTGTGTATTTCCAAAAACAGGTATCACCATGAGGAAGATGGAATTCCTCTATTTCTCAGATCCTCTAACAATCAGGGATACAAAAACGCAAATGGAAGAATCTTGTAACCATGATACCCAGAAAACAGTAGCAGACAGGCCACTAAATTAATTTAGGAAACAAATTTCGGTAACAATTAGTATTTTCAGCAGACCTTCTAGTGATGGTCACTGAGAAACTGATTCATTGAATCTAGCAATGTGCAGGGCGGAACGGAAACAGACTAACAGGAAGGAAAACTAGACCAGCACAAATCACCGATAAACACTCCGCTTTCATCCTTTCCTTGTTTCAGGAAAAAAAAATTGTGGCATTCCTATTTTATGCATGAATAATGTTTAAGAATGTCTTCGTGTTTTCAAGGGACACTTACAAAGCAAAAAAGATACTTCTCTAGAACATAAATCTATTTGCTTAAGAATACCACTATGCTGGCAGCACAGTTTTCAATCATTATGCCAAGCATAAACCAACAGATTGTTTGAAGAAACAGAAAGTATATCCAGACTGTCTGTCACCTATATTCTAACAGCTAGCAGGCAAGCTAAAAGAACAAAGGTAACTGAAAACAGAAACAGCCTGATGAACTATTACCTGCATAAGAAAGGTAAAATTCTTGTCCCTACAGCAAAACACTCAAAAAACAAAAACCCACAAATATTAATAATAAAACTTCATTTATTAAAAGTAAAGTCGGGCCCGGCGGCGTGGCCTAGCGGCTAAGGTCCTCGCCTTGAACGCCCCAGGATCCCATATGGGCGCCGGTTCTAATCCTGGCAGCTCCACTTCCCATCCAGCTCCCTGCTTGTGGCCTGGGAAAGCAGTTGAAGATGGCCCATTGCATTGGGACCCAGCACCCGTGTGGGAGACCTGGAAGAGGTTCCAGGTTCCCGGCTTCGGATCGGCGCGCACCGGCAGTTGCGGCTCACTTGGGGAGTGAAACATCGGATGGAAGATCTTCCTCTCTGTCTCTCCTCCTCTCTGTATATCCGGCTTTCCAATAATAATAAAATCGTTACAAAAAAAAGAAAAGTAAAGTCATGTTTGTAATCATAATGTAAGGATTACAGTTTCTGATTTTATTTCATTTTGCTTTGGTTCTTTTTAAAGACTTACGCACTTCTATTGGAAAGGCAGATTTACAGAGAGAAACAGAGACAGAAAGATCTTCCATCTGCTAGTTCACCACCCAAGAGGCTGCAGTGGCTAGAGTTGAGCCAATACAAAGCCAAGAGCTTCTTGCTGTCTCCCATGTTGGCACAGGGTCAAAAGGCTTCAGCCCATCATCCACTGCTTCCCCAGACCATAAGCAGGGAATCGGATGGGGAGTGGAGAAGCTGGGACACAAACCAGTGTCCATATGGAATCCCGACACTTGAAGGGGGAGGATCAGTTAATTAAGCCATCACACCAGGGCTGATTTAATTTTATTTTGATGCCATCATGCAAAAACTGTCAGTAAAGGTCATAGAGAGATTCATTTAAAGCAAATGAGCCCTTGGTGCAAACATGAATTATATCATCTACCATCTTGTTGCTTAACAACACCCCACACTGGATGCAGGCATTGTAATAACATCCGCAAACTGAGTCCACTTGCCCGACACACAGAAAGCCCATCACTGATACTGGGGAGGTGCAAAACAAGAGGAATTTACAGCAAAATAAAGAGCAAGAAGCTGGGCAGCTACTGTTTAATTCCCTGGCTCCCAGAGGAGTCAGGAGTGAAAGTTCTCACAGAAAAAAACTGGAGCCAAGAAGTACATAAATCCAAGGTTCCTGATTGGTCAGTGATGCTGTACTGTTGGGGGATTTTATGATGGTCAGGTGGGCTCCAGGCCCTTTGGATGTGACACGAGTGTAATTACATTTTCCCTAGGACTTCCCACAGAAGAAGACCTCCAGATAATACGGGCCATTAATGTTCTGACCCACTGGAGAAACAAATGACTTCTGGAATCCAGTGACTGAAGTCTGTGAAGTCAGCTGGATCATTCTCTCCAGTCAGTGAATTTCTTTTAATACAAGACAGGCAAGGACACCACGTGCTAAGGGAGATATACAGGAGGCTAGGTTCTACTTTTACATTACAGGGGTTTGGTCTCAATGGGATGTTACAAAGGATCAAAAATCAATAAGTATTAACCAATCTCAAAAAGATTCATCATTGTACAGTCAATGCACTCACCAAGAAGCCACAGAGTTACATTCTGTGCTGCTGCTGTAGTCTTAGGCAGCTAGTTCAGAGTTATGAGCTTTAAAGCCACACCTCCCCCGCCCTAAAAGGTCCTTTCTGCCCACCTGTGATATTCAGCGATCACCACCTAGTATTGTGTTGTTGCATAACCGCTCCCCTCACAAGACCCCATAAAGGTCCAAGATAAGGAGTTCTCTCTTGGTCCCATGCTTCTATCACTGTTGCACTCCGATTCTTGGCCTCCCGAGTAACTGCTTGTCTCTGGTTTCTGTGGACAGACTGCTAGGTCAGGTAGCCCTTAAACATGACCCCTGTATTTCTGTATTCCTCAACTTCTATTCACTGCTTAGGCAAGTCAATGAAGACACAAATGCTAAGAAACTTGATATTCTAAATTTGTGCACTTTTTTGTTTAAGATTTATTTTATTTTATTACAAAGTCAGATATAGAGAGGAGGAGGGACAGAGAGGAAGATCCTCCGTCCCATGATTCACTCCCCAAGTGACCGCAACGGCCAGTGCTGTGCCGATCCGATGCCAGGAACCTGGAACCTCTTCCAGGTCTCCCACGTCACTGCAGGGTCCCAAGGCTTTGGGCTGTGCTTGATTGCTTTCCCAGGCCACAAGCAAGAAGCTGGATGGGAAGTGAAGCTGCCGGGATTAGAACCGGCGCCCATATGGGATCCTGGGGCTTTCAAGGTGAGGACCTTAGCTGCTAGGCCACGCCGCCGGGCCCTAAATTTGTGTACTTTTAAGAGTTCCAGGAGAGGAGAGATCCAGCAGTAATGGAATATAGACAGAGAAGCCAGAAAAAGGTGAATGTTTGCAGCTTTGTGTGTCCAACTAATTCACTACATGTCTCTTAGGGTAATTTGCATTGTTGGGGAAGCTGAGATATCAGTCATCCGCTTAATAGGTTTCACGTTAATGACCATTTTTGATTTAAACTGGATTGCTACATGGATTGCTACATTTGCTAACTTCTAATGGGCACTGCCATCACCCAGCTTAATTAATAAAGATTCTGAGTACCTGAACATGATGACCAGCTTGAGCCCCAAACTCCAGCTTCCTGCTAATGCAGACCCCAGGAGATAACGGAGATGGGTTGGTTCCCTGTCACCAACAGGGGGGCCCTGTGTAGCATTCCCAGATCTGAGCCTTGGTGGCTGCAGACCTCTGAAAAGTGAAATCATGGACAGGAACACTGCCTTTCAATTATTTAAAAAAATGTTTTGTTTTTTTTTTTTTTAACTTCGTTAAGACGGCTTGAGAAGAGTCCGGCACTGTGGCCTAGTGGCTAGTCCTCGCCTTGAACACGCCACGATCCCATATGGGTGCCAGTTCTAATCCTGGAAGCCCCGCTTCTCATCGAGCTCCCTGCTTGTGGCCTGGGAAAGCAGTCTAGGATGGCCCAAAGCATGGGAGCCCCAGAACAGCTCCTGGCTCCTGGCTTCAGATCGGCACAGCACCAGTCACTTGGGGAGTGAATCATCGGATGGTAGGTATTTCCCTCTGTCTCTTGTCCTCTCTACACATAATCTGACTTTGCAATAAAAATAAATAAATCTTTAAAGAAAAAAAGACAGCTTGAGAAATACTGCCCTAAAAATATCTAAAAATTAAATAATCGGGCCCGGCGGCGTGGCCTAGCGGCTAAGGTCCTCGCCTTGAACGCCCCAGGATCCCAGATGGGCGCCGGTTCTAATCCCGGCAGCTCCACTTCCCATCCAGCTCCCTGCTTGTGGCCTGGGAAAGCAGTTGAGGACGGCCCAATGCATTGGGACCCTGCACCCGCGTGGGAGACCTGGAGGAGGTTCCTGGTTCCTGGCATCGGATCAGAGCAGCACCGGCCCGTTGCGGCTCACTTGGGGAGTGAATCATGGGACGGAGGATCTTCCTCTCTGTCTCTCCTCCTCTCTGTATATCCGGCTTTCCAATAATAATAAAATCTTTAAAAAAAATTAAATAATCATGAAATCTGTATACTCAGGATATATATATATATATATATATATATATATATATATATATATATATATATATGCCTATACATACATTTATATACACATAGGTCTACACTTCACTGTCACTAAAACAGGCCTTTCTTACTATACATACATACTGGTTCCCACTTAAAAGTTGTCAAGTGCCAATGTTCTAACTTGCTAATACCAGTTCTGAAGAAGATCTAAATTATCTTCACATCTCCCCTAAAATGCCTAGCTTTAAGTATCCAATTAACCAACTGGCAGGTGACATACATGCACTTTGGCCAGCAAAGCTACAGTGCTGTAGAACAAATTTTGTTCCTAGAATATTTAAATAAAAGCAACTAAGCACATAAAATTGAAATTGCATGTGAAAAAACTTACATTTTATGGGAGGGTTTGGGGAGGGGTGGGGAGAACCCAAGTACCTATGAAACTGTGTCACATAATACAATGTAATTAATGAATTAAAAATTATAACTAAAAAAAAAGGAAAAAAAAAAGAAAAAAAAAAGAAAAAACTTACATTTTAACAGCAGAATTAAACACAGGAGCCAACAAGAAAAAGGCACCAATAATTATGACCCACTGTACGTGAACAACTCTTAACATTTGAGATCACCTCACCACTGCTCATGTCACTGATGGAGCCAGGACCTAAGCCACAGCCCTGGGCCTCCGGGGAAGTCAACAGAGACAACCCACTCAGGGACTCTGCTGCATTTCAAAGGACAAGTCTAACCGCAACCTACACTGTGGCCCAGCCCATCTGGGCACTCCTTTCTGCCCAAACAGCCCATAAAGAGGAAAATCCCACTAAATTGTGAAATGCTACTTTCAGTTTTGCCCACTCCCCCACCCCTTAGAATACCTGGTCCACTGTCATCTGTCTGAGGCAGCTGGTCACCTCTAAGGAATTTGCTTCTCTGATAAGAAATCTGATTTGGCTGTGAATTTCTATCCATTCTTCTTCTCTGTTCTGAGTCATTCCTGCATCTCTTTCCTAAAACTCAGAATATCAAAAATTCACAGACTTTTTCTGTTTTTGTTTTTAACAGAGCTTTTCCTTTGTTTTAACACAACTGAATACTATATAATGTCCTTGGACAAAAAAGTCATGGTAACTTCACTAAGTATTGAAGAAAACAGAAATTAAGAGATTCACCTGGACATATTATCAAATATCAAGAAACAAAGAAAAAAACCAGCAAAGTTAATTATCAGAATACAGGAGGTCCATGGACTGAAGAAACAGAATATCTTCAAGGCAATCAAGACTAGCACAGAATCTTTAAAGACAAATAAAAATGTGAAATGCTGGAATGAGGAAAAAAGTTAATGTTGACTGTTAATAAGTTGTCCTGGCTGCTAATCATCAAAACAGCTCTGCCCAAAAGACAGGTTACTGGCCCCATTTTACAGAACAGACACCAACACTCATATCAGACAGCAGATCAGAAATAATTCCCACTCTAAGCATTCTTGTTGCCATGGTTTTGCTTATTCTTTAGTCTTTGCTTACAATGGTTTTTCTTTTTGCTATTAATTACCATATCCAATATTACCACACATCTTCATTCAGAGTATATTCTCTACTAGGATATCTGTACTACAGCTTTAAAATTAAGGTTAAATGAATAAATACACAGAAAGTCAGGATTCTGTACTAGCATTGTTGGATTATTAACCTTAGATTAATGTTGGTTTATTGCTTGGAAAAGTCCCTAGGCATTGAGTACACGCCTTTGCACCTACTGGATTCCATGACCACTGCTGGAAAGGAAAATAAAGTGCCAAGGAAGGGAGAGGCAAAGTGAAGACACAAGAAGCACCAAAAAACACAGGCTTCCCATGAATCAGAATCTGAATTTGTAATGCTATTATAAGAGTATAATTACCAAATAAGCTTTTCAGTTAGCTATAATGTGCTGTAATACAAGCAGTGAGTGCTTATAACACATGTATCAATACAAATGATAATGTCAGTTTCTGTGTGAACAGGCTCTAAAATCAATGAATAACCTTTTTTACTTATTCACTTGAAAAAAGTAACAGACAGTGAGAAAGAGACCTTACAACCTTTAGTTCACTTTCCAGATGGCCTCAATAGACAGGTCTGGGCTGAGCTAAAGCCAGGAACTAGGAACTCCATGCAGGTCTATCATCTTGGTGCCAAGTACTTGGCCCATCCTCCACTGCCCTGCCCCGTGCATCAGAGTGGAAGCTGTGTAGCTAATATTTGAATTGGTACTGCAATGTGGAGCAGAGCTGGCATCAAAAGCAGCAACTTACCTGTTCTACCACACTGGCAGACCCCATTCAAATCCTAACTACAGCTATGTTTAGCGTTCAGACAGCTTTAAAAGGGCAACTGGTGAACAAAAAACTGAATCCATTAAGTCTCATTTCCAACTAATTATAAAGTGTAGAATATAAAAAACAGTATATGCTTAGAAGTTTCCTTCTATATTTAAGAAAACAGATGCTTTATTTTTTAAATTTAATTATTATAATTATACATTCATGCTTACTGACACTATTTCCCTGAAGGTCAATTTTCTAAGCATTCAATAGCCATCAAAACAAACCAAAATAAATCTCAACTCTGTGGTGGGAAATGAACCACTCTGCTACAGCACTAAGACAGGACGGCTCCAGCTGTGCCTCCCCTGCGCCTCTCTCACTGCTCTATCACACAGGACACCCTATTCACTGCCAAGAAAATCTGACTGACAAGGTCAATGCAGTGAAGGGCAAACAGAAGAAAGGAATGTGACAAGGCAGCCTACTAGCTGGCACGGCTCGCACATGTCACTTTCCATTCACACCTAAATCTAAAGACAAATCTATTCTTACTGCATTCCAAGTGTGTACACATGAGAGGTAACCCAAAATTATTTATAGTTTGTCATGTGAAAAATAAAATAAATATTTATAAGGAAAGTGTTTAGAATATGATAAATACCAAATCATCAAATATTGTGATGACACAGATGATATAACTACTGGATGATTTCCATGTAATCCGCAGTACAATGTTCTTCCTGGCTCCAAGCACTGATTTAGTTCCACAAACCTCCGTTTTAAAGTGATGAGAAGGGAAAAAAATCATCAAGATAAAAGGGACAGGCTAAGAAACGGAACTAGTGCTCTTTCACATCTCCTACGGCATCTGAAAACAGCTTTTCAAAAGGAGCAACAAAAGAACTGAACAAAGGAAGTAATGTCTGAAAAAAACACTTAGATGTGTAAATGACAGTACTATGTTCAATTCTGTGCGTGGTTTCTCTTTATCAGGAATGTTCTTAACAATAAGGAATAGAGGAAAGAAGTCTCCAGTGAGTAATACCTGCAAGATAACACCAAAAACTGAAAAGCAAGCACAAAGGCTAAACTGGAAAGCCGACAACAGCATGAATTTAGTCAAAACCAACTACCCCAATGGCTTAGGGCCCCAGCTGCTCCACTCCCACTCTAGCTTACTACTACTGGCTCAAGTATTTGGGTCACTGCCATCCACACAGGTGACCCCAATGAAGCTCCTGGCTTGGGCTTGTCTCAGCCACAGCAGTTGCAGCCATCTTATGAGTGAATAAGATGATGGAAGACTTCTCCATGTCTCTCCTCTACTCTCTCTGTAACTCAAACTTTCAAATAAGGTAATTAAAAATAATAATAAATAATTAAATGTCTGGACAAATAGATGTTGACAGGTGAAGTTCAAAAGACTTCTGAGGCAACAGGAATAAAAAGTGATTACTTTTTCTATTTCTATTTAGTTGAATAAATACTAACTTCACTATTTTGCTTGTGTATTACAATGTACAGCAAGAAACAGATCAGCATTTGATCAGCACCTCAAAATTCTATCAACTACCTAAAATGTTTCTTGTATAGGAAAAATACACCATAATATTTCAAATTTATTACAATAAAAAAGAAAGCATCAAACAGATATTTTCAAGAAAGAATCTGGTATATTATGATGCAAGCACAAGCCTAAAACAGAATTTCACATTACCATTAGAAAATATCACTCACTTTTTTTTTTACCAAGATTAAAAAGTCAAGCCAACATACTATAGTCAACTAAGCTATCTATGTTCACATTTATATGAAATCCAACAACACTGTTTGAATTATTTTAAGCCCATCAAGCTTTTCATTGGAAACTTACTTATGGTCCAGCTCTGGGTAAAGAAATGAATGTAAATTGCGATAACCATTGTAGCACACCAGGTAAAGTTTGCCACCTGAAATGCCAGCATCCTAAATGGGTACCAACTGATGTCCCAGCTGCTCCATTTTCAACTCAACTCCCTTCCAATGTCCTGGGAAAAGCACTGAAGTACAACTCAAGTGCTTCAGCCCTTGCCATCCACATAGGAGAACTGGAGGAAGCTCCTGACTTCTGCCTTCAGCCTGGCCCAGTCCCACCCATCCCACCATACTGGGAGTGAATCAGTAGATAAAAGACTTCTTTTTCTCCATTTCTCCACCCTCTCTGTAACTGACATTAGAAATAAATAAATCTTTAAAAAAAGGTAAAAATCTATTTAAATAATCACTGCTGTTCTTTAAGTAACCAGAAAGCAGTATTCTAAGAATTACAACAAAAAATCTTTAAGTCATAAACCATGGGAACATCATTATCATCCACATTATAATCATGACTCTTGCTACCTTTAAAACACAGCATCAAAAAAATTCAATTAATAAGAGTAAAGTTGCTAACCTCTAAGAGTCTCCAAAGTATGAAAAGAAATGAAATGCAGCAAGTGCCATGCATGATAGGCTAAGCTTTCTGCCATTCGGGTGTGGGCTCAAGTCCTGGCTGCTTTATTCCGAACCAACTCCCTGCATATGGCTTGGGAGAGCACCAAAGGATGGCTCAAGATCTTAGGTCCCTGTATCCCTGCAGGAATCTCTGAGGAGCCAACTGGCCTCAAACTGACTCAGCTCTGGCCATTTCAACCATTTGGAAAGTGAACCAGTGGATAAAAGGTATCTTTCTGGGTCTCTCCTCTGCGTAACTCTGCCTTTCAAATAAGAATACAACATATCTTTTTCAAAAGTAATAAAATAACAAAAAATGAAAAGAAATGAGAATTCTTTGGCACTTATTCTATATTTAAATATGGAGGGAGAAGAGTGTGCTACAAAGAAAATCTGTCCAAATTTCCTTACCTCTTACTTAAGTTCCCAAAAGGCAACAATCAGCAAACTGTAAAAAGACATAAGAGAAGATCTTACACCTGGAGTCAACTTACCTCTAATTCATTCTTCTCTTTAAGATCCAACCCAAACACATTGTGTCGCTTCACCTTCAAGAAATCCCCATCAGGTCCATCTTCTTCCTCCTCATCTCTGTCCAGGAACTGCAGAGGAACTTCCCTCTGCTTCTGTGCCTCAGCAGTACCAGAGGCAGGTTGAATTTGAGACTCTTTTGTTTTTCCCAGTTTTTCTTCCACTTCTTCTTCATCTTCTTGTTCTTCATCACTGGTACCATTAGACAGTCCATCCTCTGTCTGGTCTAGGCTCTTCCCACCATTCTGGAGAATGGACATTTTCTCGCTGAAATAGGTTCTGAATTCTTCTACTTCATCATTGGTGAGGGAGGGAACCGCTGGCTCACCTGCTTTACTGGCCTTGTTCATTACCAATTCTTTGCTGCACTGTTTCTGCATTTTCTGAAGAAACCTTACACGTGGTGCCACAGCAAGACCAAGAGATCTTAAATTCATAAAAAAATAAAAATGTTTTTTCAATAAACTGATAGTAGGGTGGGTATTACAGGACATTTCCTCAAGGGTAGAGATCCATTTCTAGATCTTTTTAAACGAAAACACTCCTCTGAGATACAGAGCAATACCAACGCAAGGCAAAATACATTGGATATCTCTCAGAAAACAATTCAGGCACACAGATAAAAAGCACTAGACCAGAAACAAGATTACAGTTCTAATTCTAGACCCGCCAATCTCCAATTCCTCTGTCAGCCTCACCTTCCACATAATATGAGATAATAACACATTTCAGGCCTATCTCAGAGTTGTTGTAAAGACCCAATTAACTTCCATTTGCAGCAGCATTTTGTATATACTAAAAAAGACAAGGCCAGGAAAGGAAAAAACAGTTCTGTGCTGAGATGATCGGAAGTATCATCCTCCCTCCACTCTTCTGAATCAAAGCAGGGCACAATTACTGCCACAAGAATGATTTTTGTTTCCAGAGGCAGAGAAATAGAATATTCCCAGCCAATGGTTCACTCCTCAAATGGCTTCAATATCTGAAGCCAGGCTGGGCCAGAGTTGGAAGCCTGGAACTCAGTCTAGATTCCCACCTGGGTAACAGGAACCCAATGTTTCACTATCACTTCTTCATTGCAAATAGATAAAATTTAGTGGAATGTGTTACAAAAAATGTCCCTTAAATATGGCCATGGAGCAGGAAAGTCCTGCACGTTTCCTATTTGCTAACATTCCAACTAAATTAACCATAAAATTAAGCTAAAACTTCACAATGAGCACAGAAATCAGTTAACAACCTTAACCATGGACTATATTCAGAAATGGTGAAACACAGATGCTGCCAAATACACAGAGAAGCAAATAAAAACTTTTTTTATCCATGGCAGACACAGTTTTCCATTTATTTCTTCATGGAAAGTCAGTGCCTTACACTGCTATCCAGCAATTTAAACGGTTCTAAAATGTTACACCTGACAAATTGCCTGTTACATTAAACTTACAATCTAACAGAAAGAACAGAAAATAATTGCTCACTCAGATATAAGTTTTTGTTAGCCTCAAATGGAAAGGTACTTAAATGCCAGGAGAACAGGCCAAAACAGTGAGACTTCGCCTTATAAATACGTGTTATCACAGCCTGGGGCAAGAACAATTCAAAGTATGATTAATCTCTAGGGTGCCTCCTACAATTTTGTCAATGCTTTTGTCACAGTTAGGACTATATCAAATTATACATAGTCATTTATAGGACAGGTTAAAAAGGAAAACAAAAGAAAACTCCTTCAAATATTGCACCAAAACAAACTCAATCATTCCATTTCGTATAATAGCAACCTCAGTAATACACAGGGATATCCTGCCGCAGTAACTGAGTACTTACAAGAAACAAATGTTCATTGCCAGTGCTGGTGGCTTAGTAGGCTAAGCCTCTCCGTGGCACCAGCATCCCATAGGAATGCCATGCCAAGTCCTGGCTCCTCCACTTCTAATTCAGCTCCCAGTTTATTGCCTGGGAAGGCAGTGGAGGGCTCAAGTCCTTGGACCCTGCAATCTTGTAGAAAACCCAAGGAAGTTCCAGGCATTTGCCTTTGGATCAGTTCAGTTCTAGCAATTGCAGCCATGTGAGGAGTGAACCACTGAATGGAAATCTGTATGTGTCTATTCTCTTGGCAGCTCTGCCTTTCAAACAAGTATAAATCTTAAAAAAAAAAAAAAAAAGGAAAGAAAGAATAAAAGAAGAAATCAAGATGGTACTACCATTGTGACAGCAAGTAAAGCCATTATCTGAAACACTGGCATCCCACACTGGCACCATTTCCTGTCCCCACTGCTGTTTTCAATTCAGTTCCTTACTCAAGATCTGGGAAAAGTAGCTGAAGATGACCCCAGTGTCTGAACACTTGACACCTACATGGGACACCCCGATAAAGCTCCCGCCATTCCTTAGCCCAGGGATGGCTGTTGCAGCCATCTGCGGAGTCAATCAGCAGATTAAAGATCTTTTTCTCTCAGATTCTCCTGGTTTTGGATTGGCTCAACTCTCGCCATTGCAGCCACTTGGGGTATGAATCAGCACACGCAAGATCTTTCTGTCTTTCCTTCTCTCTGTAAATCAGCCCTTCCAATAAAAATAAACAAACATTTAAAAATATTTTTTCAAAGAACCTTGTTCTTGATATCTATGATCCTGACTTTCTAAACTGACTCTCTAAAACATGTATACTCACAAATAAGAGACTTTCTGTTAAACAAGAAATAAATATGTAGATAATATTCAATATAGTTGATTCAATTTTTTCTGTAGCTCTTTAACCAACAAGTTCTTCTAAGGTTGAAGCAAGTGAATGAAAAATAGGATTCTCAGAGAACCAATCGTGGTGCAAATTCCTCATTAACCTTGAAAATTTATTACTGTAACAATGTCATGAATACTCACAAGGCATATTCAGGAATAGGTAGCTTGCTTACATCAAATACTTCTTTATCTTTCATGAGATATACTGAACGTATATAGGAGACAAAACACTGTAAAATAAGAGTTTGATACACAGAAATGAAAAATTTAGACAAAATAAAACAAAATTAACCAATGAGAATTTCCACAATAATGAAAAAACAAACGAAAAATAACATCTGAATTGCACGCATAAAGAAAAATAACCTACATTTTAAAACTGTAAAATAAAAAATGACTTTGAACTTTGTTTTGTGAAGCAATTTACAGAACACCATCTTTCACTTACAAAAAATTACAGCTGTGCAAACAAAAACTGTGGAACACAGATCTGTGATACTTTGAGCTCCAAGCAAACTTGTTACTCTAAATATTCATTTCCTCATCTATTAAAAAGACAAAATAATAGTGCCTTTTACTTAGATCATTTTGAGAATACAATGAGAAAATGCATGTAGAACACTCAGTACATTATCTGGAATGCACTGCCAATAAATGCTGGACACTGAGAATTATTATTCTGTCAAAGGGTAAGTTTTCAACAAAACAAAACTTCACTCTATCAGCTAAACACAGCTTAAAATCATGACAAAAAGTTTGTTGCTAAAGCTTTTCCTTTTGTTACAATTTCACGGAATTCAATATCAGCCTGAAGTTTTTTTATTCTGTTTAACAAAGAAAGCATTAAGGCTATCTTTACCCCAAAGTTACACAAGCCAAAAATAAACGTATTCTGGTCCTTTCTCAGTTTGCAAGAGAAACAGCTAACAAAACATATCTAAGTATCTCTCACTTTTAAGTTCTTTTATAAAGTCTAATAATTTCTGTTTTCACATTTCTATGTTTCCTACATTGCACATCGTCTTTAGCTTGACACTAATCCTTCCTACCCAACTAACCTCCAAACCATTTTCTACCTCTACAGGCATGAAAAACAACGACTGGCATCAGTTCAAGGATAATTTTTCCCTGTAACTGTCCACAAGAAATCACCCCAGTTGGTTATTATTTCTGCTCTATCTCGATTATAATCAAAACCTGGAAAATCACTTCCACGACACTAGATAGCTTGCTGCTGCTGGCAACATTGAGTCATTCTGCCAAACCATGCGTGACACCCAATAAATCACATCATTTATTTCAGCGTGCTATTCTGTAATTTTGTCCTGGAAGGTTCATTTGTTGTATGCACACACCAGTAAAACAACATCCTTCCAATGTTTCATGTTTCCTGATTGATAACTCAATGACCTCCTAAGGAACCAGTAAGTCAAACATACAAGAAAATGCACAAAAATTTTAAAGTATTTTCAAAAGTTTCTAAGGATTTAACTCCTAGTTTCAAGGATATTTGCTAGGCAAAACATGTACACAAATGTTGGCATGCCCAAAAATTCTAGCAAATCATTAATTCGTTCAAAGATCTTTTCCATTGGACTTTAAGGGGAGTTAATAAAATCCAACCTTCACACATAATATGATTTTCTTATTCTGCCATTTACTTTTCCTGAAGTAGAACAGTTCTATGAACCTCTAATATGGATCTGAATATCAGATCTGCCGTTCAAAAGCTATGAACACCTAGATAATTTTTAATTTCTGAAACTACCATTTCCTTGCTTTCAAAATCTAGAACACTGTTGGAAATATGAAATTAGAAGTCATGGCATGTTTGAATACCTGACACACAGTAAGCACTCAAATTTCAGACCAGGTCATTCCTGCTAAGCGTAACAATGCTAATTTAAGGGAAAAAAATTTTTTTTAATGTAAACCCTATTCTTCAGAGAAAACTGACTTGTTTGTTTAGACTCCCTAGTTCAAAGCCATAATATAGGAGTAAGCATTTAGCACAGCAATTATGACACTGCACAGGACGCCCACATCCCAAATCAGGAGTGCCTATGAACTCAAGAGTCCCAGCTCCATTTAAAAGTCTCACTTCCTGATAATGTGCGCAGTGGCAGACAGCTTAAGGAGTTGGATCCTTCTGTCTCAAAGTAGCAGAACACAACAAAATTCACCTATATTACACATTTTATTCCCATGAATATCTAATTTACTAACAACTTACCCTTTGAGCTCTTTCTTTCAAATCTTGATCTTGGGCTAAAAATGATTCCAATTTTTTCTGGATATCCATAAGTTTTTCTGGATTGATTCTTTGCAACAAAAAGATAAAGGTTAAACTAACATATCACAATTTTGCAAACTGGTAATACTACACAGTATTTTCACATTTTCTTCTGTATTTTTTAAATGTATAACTAATTCTCATTAGTCAACTGTGTCAGATCAAAATTAAATATGATTCTCTTGCATATCATAAGCAATGTTTCCTCCAAACATGCTCAATGAAAGGAGGACATTTAGATGAAAACCACTAGCACTGGTTACTTTTTAACACTATGAAAGTAGAAAGAAACCTCTTGGTGGTACATAGACTAATGAAATGCAATGAACAAAATCTACTGTCACTTTCATAAATGTTTGTTTTTACTCAAGTAGCATAAAATTAAGTTCAAATAGTAGCCAAGTAAGTATTAGCTCCCCTATTAAGCAGCTAGGCAAAACCCAACAGATGTTACTTAAGCTTACTTAACAGTTGTACATAACAGTAAATAAGATGTTACTTAACAGTTGTTCCTAAAACTCTGCCCAGATGAGCACTGATAACAGTTCAAACTCTGCTTGGGATGCCCACAGAGTTCAAGCTTTGACTCCACTCCCAATTTTAGCTGCTAATGCACAACCTGGGAGGCAACAAATGACGGTTTTAGTATTAGGTCCGTGCAACCTTACAGGACAGACAAATTGAGTTTCTAGCTCCCTACTTCAGCATGGCATGTGGGCACCTGAGAAGTAGACCCATGATTGAAAAGTCCCAGGGCCCGGCAGCGTGGCCTAGCAGCTAAAGTCCTCGCCTTGAACGCCCCGGGATCCCATATGGGCGCCAATTCTAATCCCGGCAGCTCCACTTCCCATCCAGCTCCCTGCTTGTGGCCTGGGAAAGCAGTCAAGGACGGCCTAAAGCTTTGGGACCCTGCGCCTGCATGGGCATCGGATTGGCGCCCACCGGCCCATTGCGGCTCACTTGGGGAGTGAAACATCGGATGGAAGATCTTTCTCTCTGTCTCTCCTCCTCTCTGTATATCCGGCTTTCCAATAATAATAAATCTTTAAAAAAAAAAAAAAAGTCCCAGTCTGTCTCTCTCCTTTTTTCTCTCTCTTCTTGCCTTTCAAATTTAAAAATAGCACTCTGTTTTTTTTTAAGATTCAAAACAAAACAGAGTCAAGAAAAAGTCTCTGCTGAAGTTGGCTGTGGGAAAGGGTAAAATTCTTGCAAGGGTTTATGCTTTACACAAGGCTCCCCCTACTTCAGATCGAACCAATGTATTCCCACAATAGCAATATGGTTAAAGGTCATGAGTTTGTTTTTATCCTTTTTATTGTAAAAACTTTCAAAATACATGATGGTAGCAAACTTTTACTCAGCTTCAACAATAATCAATCCACAGTCCATTTTGCTCTTAAATCCTTGACCACTCCTCCCTTTTCATAACAGCCTTCCCCGTTATTTTTTAGGCAAATTGAGCCAGCTTGTTTCAATGGGTCAAATACAAGTCATCCTGATGGATTCTAGTGATGTTTAACCTACACATCCTCAGTGACAGGAGGGCACAATCAGCCGACAAGGACAGAAAGCCCTCAAAATAATTACATTTAAGAGGCTTAATTCTTTCACCCTTGAATGTCTCCTACACTTAATAGGTTCTCCTTTTCAACTCATATTTTATCCATTAACAGTCTTCTGGAAAAAAAAAAAACCTCTTTAAATACAGAAGTTTTAACACAAAATAAAACTTCTAATTTCCAGCACCACACGTAAAGGGCTTATACATCACCATTCAATCTTAAGCATGAGTAAAAATCTAAATGCATTGGGGAATGGCTCTATCATAGGCATGAGGACAAAAAACAAACCACAATCCCAAAAACAGAGGACACAGAAAGTGCATGCAAGGAGACGCTGAAGCCAACTCATGAGCAGAATCCAGCAGGGTTATCAGTGCAACCTGAACTATAAATAACTTTCCTGGAATCATTGTATATAGCCAAACCAGAAACAAAGAGTTCACTCATAAGGATGTCCCTGCCATCTTGCAAGGTTTATCTTCAGGAATCTGATTAAGTTCTCACAGAAAGCAACAGTAAAGCCCTTGCAAGTGGGAGGGTGAAAAGAACCTTTCTGAAACAAAGCAGCACAAACTGTTCTCAGCAATTCTCTCCTAACTGCAAGCCCTGTTAGCAGAACCAAATCTACCAGGGAATTATCAGAGTCTAACTGAACTGGGGACACCTAGCTCAAGCCCTTTATAGCAACTGTTTTTATCTGGTTCATCATAGACAGCTTTTAAGAAAAAATTAAAAGGCGCATTAGAACGAAACTAAAAAGGCAATGGATGAGGGCAGAGCAGAGGCTTTCCAGGCTAACCCTCTCTACCTGCAAGCACCAGCATCCGTATGAGCACCATTTCATGTTCTAGCTGTTCTATTTCGAATCCAGCTCTCTGCTTGTGGCCTGGGAAAGCAAAGGAAGTTGG
The DNA here is from genome assembly GCF_030435755.1 of Ochotona princeps. Taxonomy (NCBI): domain Eukaryota; kingdom Metazoa; phylum Chordata; class Mammalia; order Lagomorpha; family Ochotonidae; genus Ochotona; species Ochotona princeps. The sequence goes on from NC_080835.1 coordinate 80,198,799, forward strand.
CCTATGTCTTTGGGGCCCACACTATGTGGGAGACCTGGAAGAGGCTCCAGGATCCTGGCTTTGGATTGGCTCAGCTTCAGCCATTGTGGCCACCTGGGAAGTGAACCAGCAGATGGAAGATCCTTCTCTTTGTGTGTTTGTCTTTCTCTTTTTCTGTTGCTCTCACTCTGTAAATTTGCCTTTCCAATATAAATCTTACAGGAAAAAAAAAAAAAAAACAATGGACATACTTGGCAAAACCACTGGAATTATCACATTAAGAATTTAAAACAGCAAAAATTTGTTAAGGGCTTTAATAAATGATATAAACAGCATTCAAGAACAGATATGCAAGGTAAGCAGATATATACAAACAAACCAAGGAACCAAAGGTTAGAATTATACCTGACTTCTCAGATAACATGTAACAAGAAAACACAGAAGGGGTCAGTAGCATGGGGCAGTGTAGGCTACACCTCTGCCTTGGGCCCCTGCACCCACATAGAAAACTAAGAGACTCCTGGTTCCTGATTCACTCAGTTCCAGCCATTGTGGCCCATTGAGGAATAAAGCAACTCTCTTTCTCTTTATCTCTCCTTCTCTAGCCACCTTTCAAGTAAAAATAAAATCTTAAAAGAATAAAGCACAGAATGAGCAGATAAAAAAGCAAAAAAATACATGATCACAGTAACAGTTGTATAAAAAGCATTTTTAAAAAACCAACATCTACTCAATATAATTAAAAAAAACAAACCACCTCAGTAAACTAGTAAAGGGTGAATTTCATGTTGATAAAAGCATCTACAAAAAAACCTAAAGCTGAGCCCGGCAGCGTGGCCTAGCGGCTAAAGTCCTCGCCTTGAACACACCGGGATCCCATATGGGCGCCGGTTCTAATCCTGGCAGCTCCACTTCCCATCCAGCTCCCTGCTTGTGGCCTGGGAAAGCAGTCGAGGACGGCCCAAAGCTTTGGGACCCTGCACCCGTGCGGGAGACCCGGAAGAGGTTCCAGGTTCCCAGCTTCGGATCGGCACAGCACCAGCCATTGTGGTCACTTGGGGAGTGAATCATGGAACGGAAGATATTCCTCTCTGTCTCTCCTCCTCTCTGTATATCTGACTTTATAATAAAAATAAATAAATCTTAAAAAAAAAAACCTAAAGCTAACATCATATTTAAGGGTAATATACTGAACACTTTCCTCCGAAACGGAGAACATGGCAAAGATGTCCCATTCTCATCTCTGCTTTTCAACATTCCAACTGAAGCACTAACTAACATATTAAGACAAGAAAACAAATTCTTTTAGAGATACAATCACTGAGAAAGAAGAAACACAGAACTCTCGGTTTATACAACGCATAATCATCCATTTAGGAAATTCAGAGGCCAGCATTATGACATACTGGATATAGCCACCACCTGCAACACTGGCACCCCATATCCATCCCATCACCATTTTAAGTCGGGTTATTCCACTTTCAATCCAGCTCCTCGTTAACGTGCCTGGGAAAGCAGTGGAAAATGGATATGTTCTCTACTCCCTCCACTCTTTTCGTCATTCTGCCTTTCAAATAAGTGAATATACAAACGCACAGATATATAGATTAAAGCCTGGTCTAGTAAAGATAATGTCAAGAGTATCAGAAGACAGCCAGATTGGAATAAAGTACTTGTAAAAGACAGCTGAGAATGGACTGTAATCTTGAAACTCAACAACACAAACAGCACAGTTAAAACACTTGAAGACTTTAACGGATATCTATCCAAACAAGATATACAGAAGGCAAATGAACTTAAGATTATATGATTATAAAAAAAAGATTATATGATTATAACACATTATCTATCACCAGGGAAATGAAAAGTAAAACAATGACAGCATCTGGTTCATCAAGCAGTTAATAAGCTACTTGAGATATCTACATCCCACGTTGGAATTTCTCAGTGGAAATTCTGATTCCATTTTCAATTCTAGCTTTTTGATAATCAATACCACATACGTGGGTCACTGACTCTCACTTGAGAGACCAAGGTTGAGCTCCATGCTTCTGACTGTGGGCTGCCCAACATCCAGCTGTTCTGCGCACTAGACATACCTCTCTCTAGTTCCTCTCTCTCTCTCTCTCTCTCTCTCTCTCTCTCTCTTTCTCTCATCCTTCCCCCCTCCCTATCAATAAAAAACAAATGCAGGGGTCAGCATTGTGGCGCAATACAGTTAGCCACTACCTGTGACACCAGCATCCCACATGAGAACCAGTTCAACTTTTAGCTGTCTCACTTACGAGCTAGTTCCCTGCTAATGAGCCTGCGAAAGCAGAAGATGGACCAAGTAACTAGGTCCCTGCCACCCATGCTGGAGACCCAGATGAAGCTCCCGGCTCCTACCTTCAGCCTGGCCCAACCCTGGCCAATTGTGGCCACTTGCAGAGGGAACTATCACGTCAAAGATCTCTCCATGACTCACACTTTCACTCTCTCTGGCTCTGCCTTTCAAATAAATAAATAAATCTTATAAACAAAGATAAATAGTAAAACTACACCTATTAGAATCTACAAAATCCAGACCATGAAAACATCAAGTGCTGTCTCAAGTATGCAGAGCAACAGTAACTCTCCTTTATTGCTAGAAAGAATCCAAAATGGTACAGTCAGTTTGGAAGACACTTTCTTACAAAATCAAGTATATTCTTCCCCTATGATCCAACAATCATAAACTTTGGTATTTGCCCAAGGTAGCTGAAAAGAGGTTTACACCACAGCCTCCCCATGATGTTTAGAGCAGCTTTCTTCTTAATTGCCAAAACTTGAAAGCAATCAAGATGAATTTCAGTAAATGAAAGAGAAAACTATTACAACCAGACAATGGAATATTACTCAGCACAAAAAAGAAACAAGCTCTCAAGTTTTCAAAACATATGGAAGAACCTTAAATGTATGCTATCTAGAGAACAAAGTCAATCTCAAAAAGTTCTGATTTCAACCCCATGACATTCCAGTAAAGCAAAATCATAATGAAAGGGATAGAGGGAAAGCACAAGATTCTTACAGCAGTGAAAATTTTCTGACACCGTAACAGTACATACATGTCACAGTGAACCCTCATATCAACTACTTACCTTGGTTGACACTAATGTAATTATTAATTGATTAGGTCAGATTAACCATTCTGAAAATTTTACAACAGTAGTGGAAATTTCATAATCGGAGAATGTGGAGTTAAGAAATGCATACAAAAAGTCTTGCAACTGCTCCCCAATTTCATTGTGAAACTAAATCTGAGTGATCAAGAAGTACTTTTTTTTAAGTCATAAAACACACAGCTGATTAGCAGAAAAACAAAATGGAGTCTAAAGAATTAAAACTGAACTTAGCAATTTTATGCCTTCAACATTTCTAATCACATAAAAACGGGCTCTTACTTGATTTCTTTCACAGGAACTTTCCTCTGCAGAAGCTGCTGCACCATCCCTTTTTCTTCTGATGGGAGCAAAATCAATAAAGCTTCTCCACCCTCTTTGTACCTAAACAAAGAAAAACAAATATGCTTACAGTACAATGAACAGAGAACACAGAAGCAAATTCATCTGCTTAGTAAATAATAAAAACAACAGTTTTTGTTTTCTGTGTCGCAGAATGCTATGGTTCTCGATGCCTTCCAAGAAGGTTCCATTGCTAATATGATTCCTATAGAGTTTTATGCCTTGTCACCAAAGAACTAAACTGTAAGAAACCACTTACAGAGAATTTCTTAAATAGCTCCTTAGATATAAATCAAGGAGAGTTTCTTATTCAACCCAGTAGTGGATGAATTTCATAAAATCAGGTGTTTTGCAAACACTGAAATCTATTCATGAAATCTGCTCATCTTCCTAAGGATTTTCCTATACCTTGGGAATGAAATTGTTCAGAGGTGTCAGAAGAAATGAATTTCTACTTAGCAAAAATATTTTCCTCCAATCCACATAACATCTCTTCCCTCAGCTACAACAATCTTATTTCATGCTGCATCTTCAGCTATTTTACTGACACGGGCCATGAGGCAGCCTGCAGTTATTGAGGCTTCTTGCGCTACTTGCACACAGATTTTTCTGATACCGTAGTGACAGTTATTACATGCAAGCAAGAAAACAAAAAGCATGAAATCTGAAGACAAACTTAAAATAACCACAATAATAAGCTCAAGGCACTCTCCGCAGGATTCATGCTATAATATTTGTGGGGTAAACCTTTTAAATTAATCAAATGAGCTATTTACTAAGAAACTTTGTATCAAGCATACACTGAAAAACTCAAAGAAAATCCCTGTCTTCAGTGATCTGAAACTCCAGTAAACTGGGAAAGACAGACACACACACAAAAGCAAGAGGCTAAAGAGGACAATCACAGACTAACATCAAAACACAGTCACAAGAAACCTTGTGATTGCTACGAAACCAGGCCCAGCATGGCACAGGGAAAGTCAGATGGTCTTGAAGACTGGCAGAAAAGGAAAGAGGGGAAGGTGTCCTGACACAGAACGGCATGAAAAAAAGAAGCAGAAGCCAGAAACTACAAAACTACAAAACTAATTTAGCAAAGAACAAACCAAAAGAGTAGCAACATCAAAGCCAGAGTGCAAAAGTGGACAATAGAAAAATCTTCCAGAAGGGTGCAGGAGAGTCCACCTTGCGTAGGACCCTGCACGCCTCAACAGAGATGAATGCCACTGTGTGCAGGCAGATTTGTCACTGAATGAAGGATAGAAACACTGGTTTGGTTACTGACACTAGTGTTACCCTTGATTGTAAAAACTGAAGGACAATCTTTAAATGTTAACTGTAAGACATAATTTTTATCTATAAGGTGAAATTCCAGGCCAACTTCATTTACATGCCAAAAACCTTACTTTTTAAGATTTATTTTTTTATTGGAAAGGCAAAATTAGAGGGCGCAAGAGAGAGAGACAGAGAGATCTTCCATCCGCTGGTTAACTCACCAAATGGTTGCAACGGCTGGATTGGGCCAGTCCAAACCTAGAAGTCAGGAGCTACCTCTAGGTCTCCCACACAGCAGGAACCCAAAAACTAGAGCCATTCTCAGCTGCTTTCCCAGGTCATAAGATATTTTTGGATCTTAAGTGGAGCAGCTGGGACTCAAACTAGCAACCATATAGAATGCTGGTGATGCAGGTGAGATTCAGCTCGCTATGCTACCACGTCAGTCACACACACAAAAAGTACTGATCCACACATAATTACTAGAAAAGCATAAAAGGAAAAAAATCCAAATGCATTACGCTTTCTTTGGGTTCCCTCACCAAAGCCTTATTAAAGAGCCACTGCACGCCAGGCATTGACACAACAGTAAAACAGACCTGACCCTGGCTATATAACGTTCACAGACACTTAGGAACAGATACTAACACCAGTGAACACATGGCAAACATTAAGTATGAATGACAGAGAGCTGCCGTGAACAGAAATCTACAAGAGAAGACAACTTTCTGACAGAACAAGTGAACTGAGACTTCAAGCAAACCACAAATGCACCTATCATTAGGTGTAAAACCCTGGGTGGGAGAGTCAAGCTTTCCACGAACAGAAGGCAGCCTTTCAGAATTCACTGGACACTTTCATCTCCATGTTTGTTTGCATTTTCTTGTCAACGGGGTAAGAAAAAACACTGAGTATGTAAACAATTTTTAGTATCTATTTCATAACTGAAAAAGTATCAAATACTTTCCTCACTCTATTTTAACACAGAACAAGACTCAATTTTTTACCTTCATTTATTACAAAGAAGTAACAATGCAAAACTTTGTCCTAAACATTATTCAAGTAAGCTACCTCCCCCGCCATGAAGTAAAAACAAACCAACAGAGTGAAACCCTGGGCAAATATGGCATCGCGAGCCTTCCCAACTTCTGAAGCAACAAGACCTCCCACCAAGGAGAGGCGACAGGTAAAGAAGTCAGGAATTAGTCCATAGTGATCACTAAGCAGGACACTGAACAAAATGCCTACAGGCCAGCCAGCTCCTGAGGTGAAGTGAAACAGAAAGGCTTCTAAATAGGAAGGCTTACTCCGTGTGGCCCAAACAGAAATCATGACAAAGGAAGGAGAGCAGTGTCAGAGAGGCTCAACCCTTTAATATTCCATATCCAAACCTGAGACAGCAGAATGGAATAAATCAGCCCAAAAGACTGCAGAGGCAGGAACTGAGGTAAAGAAGGAATCAGTTCAAAGACGCGCTCAATAAGCGCTCTCTGATCTTCCCACTGACTCAGAAGCAAGAATAGGCTAGTACATCCAGCTATCTCATCAAACCATTCATGTATCCAGGAGAACCTGGGAGAAACAGCCACAATTAAAATCACTTTTGAAGGGTCCGGCAGCGTGGCCTAGCGGCTAGAGTCCTCTCCTTGAAAGCCCCGGGATCCCATATGGGGCCGGTTCTAATCCCGGCAGCTCCACTTCCCATCCAGCTCCCTGCTTGTGGCCTGGGAAAGCAGTTGAGGATGGCCCAATGCACTGGGACCCTGCACCCGCATGGGAGACCCGGAAGAGGTTCCAGGTTCCCGGCTTCGGATCAGTGTGCACCGGCCCATTACGGCTCACTTGGGGAGTGAATCACCGGACGGAAGATCTTCCTCTCTGTCTCTCCTCCTCTGTGTATATCTGGCTGTAATAAAATGAATAAATCTTTAAAAAAAAAAATCACTTCTGAAAGGGCCATGGTCAAAACTTTTAACACTATAGCTTACAGAAAAAAAATGATGAGATTTCAAAAAGTTTATGGAAAATTAGAATTCAAAGTGCAATTTTAGGGCCATTGCGATGACTCAAAAAGGCTAATCCTCCTCTGATTAGCACCAGCATCTCATCTGGGCGCCAGTTCGTGTCCTGGCTGCTCCTCTTCCCATCCAGCTCCCTGCGCATGGCCTGGGAAAGTAGCGGAGAACAGCCCAAGCCCTTGGGCCCCTGCACCCACGTAGGAGACCCAGAGAAGAATCCTGGCTCCTGGCTTCGGATTGGCTCAGCTCTGGCCACACAGCCATTTGGGGAATGAATCAATCAATGAAAGATATCTCTGTCTCTCCTCTTCTCTATAAAATTGCCTTTGGGGGGGCGAGGAGGCCGAGTAGAGAGGAAAGATAAATAAATCTTTAAAATATATAAAGTACAATATTGAGGGGGGAAAATTTTTAATATATACAAAATACATAAGAAAAACTAACACATTTCAAATTTTCAGAGCAACACACACATCTCATACATTTTTTAGAAAAAGATTTATTTATTTATTTGGAAGACAGAGTTACAGAAAGAGAGAAATCTTCCATCCACTGGGTCACTCTCCAGATGGTCATAATTGCCAGAACTGAGTCAGCTCAAAGCCAAAAACCAGGAGCTTCTTCTGGGTCTCCCTTTCAGAAGCAATGGCCAAGGATTTGTGCCATCCTCATCTGCTTTCCCAGGCAGGGAACCAGATCAGAAGTAGAGCAGCCAGGACTTGAGCCACTACCCACATGGGATGCCTACACTATAGGAAGCAGCTTTACCCACTATGCCACAGCACCAGCTCCACCTCCTACTTTAATTCCATATTGCCATGAACTTTATGAAGCACCCTCAAATATAAAAGATTATACTGTAATACCAAGTTTAGAAGAAAAATATTGCCAATGAAAAATAATATTCAAACTCGGGCATCTTTTACAAGATTACCATTGGCCATTTTACCTATTTTATGTTAAACACATCTTAAACCCGAAACTATATAAAGCATAAACTATCTCCCACACACTAACACTGTTTCTAGCAAGCTTTTATTTCAAGACTAAAAAACACTTCTGAAAAGGCCCAAGCACTGTTTTTATTCATTATGCTTGCAAGAAAAGTCTGCTTACCATGAGCCGGTTTTTAGATTTCAAAAGCACGATGAAAGATCTGGGGCTAAACAGACGTGTGAGAGGAGTAAATGTTCCTCAAAGACCTAAGTGCTAAAACGCCATACATGCAGACATTGAGGCCCCGCGTGCAAAGCCCTGCATCTGAAACAAAGCCTTGCTGTCATCACCAGTGTTACCACCACATTATATTTATGCAGTTCTTCCAAGAGTGACAGAGAACTTCTCTGCATGTTAACTTGCCATTCATTGCGCCAGTATTGTAACAGCAGGTTAAAACCATCACCTGCAATGCTGCCATCCCATACGGTAGCAAGTTCAAGTCTTAACTCCTCGACTTTCAATACATCTCCATGCTGATGCACCTGGAAAAACAGCCAAAGATGGCCCATGTGCTTGGGTCCCAACCAGCCATTAAAGATGGAGACGTAGTCAGGGCTCCAGGCTCCTGGCCTCAGCCAGCTCCAGCAGTGGCAGCTACTTAGATACCAGTAAATGGCAGATCTCTCCATCTCTGTAAACAAATCTCTTTCAAACAAATAAATCTTTTTAAAAATGTTAATCTTAAGAGTGACCAGAAAATAGAGAAAATAAATACTGAGCCTGGCATTGTGGCACAGATATAAAGCCTCAGCCAGCAATACCAGTATCCCTATGGGGCTGGCTCGTATCTCAGCTGCTCCACGTTCCACCCAGCTTCTGTGTCTTTCTTGATCATTCTTACCTCATTAAACACGCACTCTAATACTACCAGTATCAGTGTACTTCCTTTTCTGGACCAGTAAATTTGGGGTGTGAGAAACCTAACATTCCTTAACAGCTATTTAGTACTTGCTGAGTAAACAAGTACAAATGGGCACTAGAAGTAACAACAGCAAATGAAGCAGCAGATTTGAACTCAAAAGAACTAGTCACTGGTGTAACTTTGGCTAAGATGCTTTAGCAGGATCCCTTCTGGTCTCTTACCCATGATGCAACTGTATGAGATGATCTAGCTGCCCTGAGAACGTAAAAAAAATCTACAGCACGGATTATTTATAAACTAGTTACTGTTCACAGTACAAGCATCATCAAGAGGAGAAACTGAGATGTTAGCTGGTTACATTCTGCTATCCCAGCACTTCCATCCCTCGACCCACCTCTAGTGACTCTCATACATCAGCAATACCTGTGGCAACCATATGACAAACATCATGTTACTGTAACAGAACTGTGCAGTTTGTCATGCAGATGCAAAAATCCATCAGTAAAGAATGTGAGTCCAACTGTCCCATACCTCCCATGACACCATACAAAGGAGAGCTTACTCCTGGTATAGTGCCTGTTTACAGAATATCTGAAGACTACAAATTGAGGAAAAAGTTATCTGTAGCCCAAGATCTCAGAAATATCAAACAGCGATATCATAAGGTCTCCACTGGAAAATGAAGTTTACCAGTAAATAACCAAAAAGAAACCAAGCTATATAACATACACTTAATTAACAAACTAATTAAGAACAAGGATTCATGGTAGAAACAACTGAACTGTCGACTCTATCAATTCTGTTGTAAGCAGGAAAAGAAGCAGTTTAGCCTCTTTAACAGATTTTAGAACTTAACAGATTCAGAATATAAAGAAACCTCAAAATCAGTACTGAGTCTACCTAAAATTATGCTTTCAGAAAACAGCTCAGGCTTAGGTATGTTTAACCCCATTTTATATGGCAATAAACTGGAAGCTAAAGAAGTTAAACATGGTCCAAAGTACACAGCTATTAACTGACAAAATTCAGCTCAAACCTAAGTCCAGTTACATTTTTAAAGACTATTTGCACCATTCTGGAATATCTTCCTCTCACAATCCAAATAAACAAGGAAAATGCATGTATCGTTAGCTCACCTTCATGACAACAAATGACAGCAAATTTAAACACAAACATCTACATTCTTTCTCCAAATACCTAACTCAAGCAGTCAAGAAGTCCCACACTGAAACAGCAACTATTACACTCCATTAAATAAAACGGGTGGAGTTGAGGGCAGTGGTAAAAATGAGTCAGAAAGACCTCAAGAGTTTCCTAAAGAGAAAACCTCATTCAGAAGGTTATCTTACAGGCTAGATGAGGTCCTTTACCCACTCAAATATTTGTTGGGTTTTGGGAAGCGAACAGCTGACCCACTATGCATACAGCCCCTTTGTGGTACAAGAGAAAGAAACAGGAAAGAAAATCTACAGAAACACCTGGACGGCCTGGTCTCGCAGGGAACATACTAACGCCAGCTCTGGAAACTCAACGTGGCATCTGCCAGCAGGACAGTCATCAGCTACGTGAGGTTTAAGAAATTGTGCCAAGGTAAGTTACAATATACAACCTGTGGACAGAGTACGTATCTCTGATGAGTTTTGGAACTGAGCATATTAATGATCATCTGTGTAAGTGATATGCTACACATATCATTGGGAGTCTTCTGTATTTACCCAGGCCAGTACATACTAAATGGCAAGAACACACCCTAGCCCAAGATTCATTCCTGCTTCACTTACACCTTCAGATTCTTTTCCCTTGAAATCATTAGTAAAGTTTAATACTGAATATGGTAGACAGTTTCTCAAAAGACTTCCAACAATCCGCACCTGCTGGTACTCACATCTTCTGTGAGCTCTTCAACACACCAAACAGAGCTAATGTGTACAAAATAATACGAACGCTAGATAAGACAGAAAAGCAGCAATGTGACTTCCAAGTGAACCAACAGATGGAAGAGACATTTCTTCCTCCCTCCATCTTCCATCTGTCACTGTCTTTCAAATAAGTAAATCTTAAAAGAGAGAGAGAGAGAGAGAGAGAGAGATAAAGAGATACGAGAAACTACACAAAATCATGGAGCACTGGTCAGAAGGAACAGAAAAAGGTAGGCTGGATGAACAGCACAGGCCCAAGAAGTCAGTGTCTTCTGCAGAGTAAAGCAGAGGCCTAAGGCAGGTAACATGTCTTCTCTGTTTTAAAGCGGCCTCTACCTGCTAACCAGCAGACGGGAGAGCCACAGCAGTGGGAAGGCACCTGGGAAACAGGAACCCTCTAAGCAACTTCAGCACCCTATCCACCTCCTCATTTTATGCCTGTTCCTCACCAAGTCAAAACGCAACAGAAGAGGTTTTTTGACCCTTTATTAAGCCTTCCAATCCAAGGTATGGAAGGCGCCGGAATGCCCTCTAGGGAAGCATCTGTCTCCTCCTGGGAGAAGCAGAATGAAGAGAGGGTCTTCCCAACCAACACAACAAGATGCCCAGGATCACTAGCCACCAGCAAAAGGCAAATGAAAAACCACAGTGAGGTTGCACCTCATCCCAGTCAGAATGTTTATCATTGAAAAAGCAAAAAACAATAATGCTGGCAAGGTTGTGGGAGGAAGGGTACCCCACTCCACTGTTTATAAGAACGTAAACTGATAAAAAACCATTAGGGAAAACAATATGAAAATTCCTCGGAAACCTGAAAATAGACCTACCATATGATCTGCAAATTTACCCAAAGGGAATGCAACCAGCATAGGTAGCAGCTCAACTCCTAATTGGCAAGATCTGGAAACAACCCAGATGCCCATCAAGCATTGACTGGATAAACACATTGTGGTGTGTAGGCACATATACAAATGGAATACTACCCAGGTATAGAACAAGAACAAAATCTTTTCACAACAAAATGGATGTAATTGGAGATTGTTATGCTTACTGAAATCAGCCAGTCCAAAAAGCCAAATGTTTTCCCTGATTTTTGGTAACAAATACACAAAGTAAAAAAGAAAAAAACAGAAAGATAAGAACAAAACTGAAATTTTGTGGTTTCATTACTGTTTATAGCCTTTGTCTACAATCTTGAGGAACACTGGTTTTTCTATTGCTGAATTCTTTATTTAGCACAGGGCTAAGCTTTAAATATAAGCAAACTGAGGGCCCAGTATAATAGTTCAGTGGCTAAATCCTCACTATGCACATGCCGGGATCCCTTACTGGCACAGGTTCAAGTCCTGGCAGCTCCACTTCCCATCTAGCTCCCTGCCTGTGGCCTGGGAAAGCAGAGAGGATGGCCCAAAGCCTTAGGCTCCTGCACCCACATGGGAGACCTGGAAGAAACTGAAGGCTCCTGGCTTCAAACCAGCTCAGCTCTGGCCATTCCAGCCATTTGGAAAGTGAAGCAGGGGATGGGAGACCTTTCTCTCTGCCTCTCTTTATTTGTAAATTTGCTTTTCCAATAAAAATAAATAAATCTTAAAGTGTGTGTGGGGCGGGGGGGGACCTGAAAGCTTTGTAAAAAGAAAAATGAGGGCCCAGTGCAGTAGCCTAGCGGCTAAAGTCCTCACCTTGCACACTTGGGATCCCACATGAGTGCTGGTTCATATCCCGGCTGCTCCACTTTCCTTCCAGCTTCCTGCCTGTGGCCTGGGAAAGCAGTAGAGCATAGTCCAAAGCCTTGGGATGCTGCATCCATGTGGAAAACCCAGAAGAAGAATCTAGCTCCTGGCTTCGAATCAGCTCAGCTCCGCTGTTACGGCTATTTGGGGAGTGAGCCAGTGCTTGGAAGATCTTTTCCTCTGTCTCTCCTTCACTCTGTAAATCTGATTTTCCAATAATAAAAAATAAATAAATAAACCTTAAAATAAACAAAGAAAGAAAAAGTTAGAAAGGAAGGAGAGAGGGTAGGAGTAAGAGATGGAGGGAGGGCAGGGTGAGAAGTAACATTATGCTCTTAAAACTATAAATTAAATACATGAACTATGCCCACATCAAACCAAATTCTTTAAAATTTTAAAAAGAGAAAGGTTCCAAAATCTAAACCAAAAGAATGAAAGAAATACAAACATTCATTAGTTCAGATTAGATCCTACAGCTAATTTAGACACAGTAAGCTTTGGTAAGTTAATGCTCAAGGAAATTGTCTTCCCACTGTTTTATTTCAACTTACAAACCACCCAAAGACATTACTTAAAAATTCTCACTGACTCCTTAAAATGCTAGCATTCTCCACCAACAAACTACAAACTCTAGCCAAGTTATCAGAAATTCTGTTTGCAGCTTCCTGTTTGCTGTCCTCAAGATCAACACACTAGTCTTATGCAATTGAAAGCTTTGGCCTCTGCTGCCCCCTCGTGGAACAACTTCGCTTACTTTCCTGAATTTCTCATAATTTCTGAGAGCAACAAAGTGCAGCCAAGAAATAGAGTCACACACAAATATTGCTGAGATTATTTTCCTTATCTTCTTCTACTATTCTGGAAAAGAATAAAATCATGAGTAAATTCCCACAGCACTTGAAAAATAAAGCTTATCTGATTTGTACCTACTTTCAAGCTCCCAAATTTTTAGTTTTCAACTTGGCATTAAACAAGTTAGCAATAACAGTTTAGTTTTCGGAATACCACCTTGAGACATAAACAGAACTACTTGCAAGTGACATAACTTATCACTCGTCGGAGTATACAAAGTTAAATCCATTTCCCTCGCCTCACTGGTCTAAAAGGGCGATCACGTTATTATGTAATGCAATGGTTAAGGAAATGGAGGAAGATTTCTGAAATGCTACGGATCAAGAGTTTCAGACAGAGGACTAAATTAAGACAGAGTAAGTACTTAATGCATCAAGTACCTGAATCATCATTTTGTTTTAAGAAAAAAACAAGTCTCTCAACCTCGGTTACTTTGCTAATGAATTTATTTTTCTGTATTCAGACTTAACAAGTTCAATGAAAAAAAACAAAAACTATCTGGCAACTTGGCTTTAATTACAACCTGACACACAAGTTTTAATTACTACCAAATCTCAATTTAGCCTTTGTTCACTCAATTATTCAGTCTCATGGCCATGAAACTTTCTAATTATCTCTGAGTCCATTAAATGACAACTTTTTAACTACCAGAGAAAAAGTAAGCATTATATATGCCAAACTTTACACTGAGTACATACAGAAAATAATCAATTCAAAATATACTTAACTGGTTACCAAATATAAGTTTAGTAGTTTGATTTACTCTGGGCCCAGCATGATGAATCAGTAACTAAAATCCTTGCCTTGCTTGTGCCAGGATCCCATGGTTTAGATTTTGGAACCTTTCTCTTTTTAAAATTTTAAAGAATTTGGTTTGATGTGGGCATAGTTCATGTATTTAATTTATAGTTTTAAGAGCATAATGATACTTCTCACCCTGCTCTCCCTCCATCTCTTACTCCTGTCCTGGCTGCTCCACTTCCCATCCAGCTCCCTGTTTGTGGCCTGGGAAAGCAGTAGAGGACGGCCCAAAATCTTGGGACCCTGAAACCACATGGTAAACTGAGAGGTCCCTGGCTTCTAGCTTTGGATCAGCTCAGCTCTGGCCCCTGCAACCACTTGGGGAACAAAGCAGTGAATTGAAGATCTCTGTCTCTGTATTCCTTCTCTCTGTAAATCTGACTTTCCAATAAAAGTAAATAAATCATTAAAAAAGAAAAGGAAAGAAAAAAAGAAAACAAACAAAACTTATTCCGTGAGAAAATACAGTAAAAGCATTTTGGGGGCACAGCGCTACAGCTCAGCAGTTAAATCCTTACCCTGCATGTGCCGGGATCCCATATGGGAGTCAGTTCATGTCCCAGCTGTCCACTTCCCATCCAGCTCCCTGCTTGTGGCCTGGGAAAGAAGTCAAGGATGGGACCCTGCACCCACATGGCAGACCCAGTAAAAGCCCCTGGCTCCTGGCTTCAGATCAGCTCAGCTCTGGCCATTGTGAGGGAATGAACCAGCGGATGGAAGACCTTTATTTTTGTCTTTCCTTCTCTGTAAATCTGCCTTTACAATCAAAATAAATAAATCTTTAAACATACATATTTTTTTTCAAATTTGCATTCTCTCTAGACACAATCCCCAGGATGCTGTCCTCAAGCTTCTTTTCCACACTGTGCTAAGATCCGACTGAATGCTCACAGTAAACATGCTCAGTCATGAACTGTATTAAGTTTTCAACTTTCCAGAACCACAATCTCCAAGATATTTCCACTTCAGGGACCATCTGACATTATCCTAAGATGTCAGGAGAACTTGAATCACTGTTAGTCACATGTTTTAAGGCAGTAAATCTGCTCTGCCCGCACCCACACTGCTTGCACTTCCAGAAGACATGGAAGTCCCGGCCTAATACGCTTGAGACACCTGAACCATGCAGCAGCCATAGGACCACAAAAGGCAGAGGTGTGCACGGGCCCACGTATTCAAATACCACAAGTTTACCGAGGAGAATTAAAGAGATTCACTCTACCAACCACCACTGACAACATCTTCCAAGATCTCTGTGGATAATAATCCAAAACATACTCAGTGCACTAACCACACCTGAGACACTACATATCTTTCCTTATACACGGAAGGCAGATAGGCTGCCATTCTTCTCCTGCTCCATGTTACGCAGATACCAAAAGGAAACAGAATCTTTGTACACAATGCCATACACAGAATCTACCAATTCTATTACAGGTTCAAAATATGGCGATTAAGCCTTACTTTTAAAACTTCTAGTACAAAAAAACTCATGTTATAATTGTCTGCCATCATTCTACTATTTCCTTCCCTTTTAAAATTAAGGGGAAAATTACATTTAAGTGAGGACATTTGCATTACAATCATGTTAAAACAGCCCACAATAAATGTTTAAACCAATTCAACACCTTTAAATCATCAGACAATTAAACACTCATTTTATGAAAATCAGACAAAAACAAAGAGTTCTACTTCTTGTACCGTTACAGGAGAACATAAAAACCTTCACTTTCATTGAAGCAAAAAAGTCACCACAAACAAAAAATACGTTTTATTTTTTCTTTTAAAGACATCTAACATTTATGAATGGATAGAAATGTAAAAACTACACTTAGGGACCAGCACTATGGTACAAGTTAAACTGCTGCTTGCAACACTGGCATCCCCTGTCAGAGTGTAGTTTGAGTATCAGCCCCTCCACTTCATATCCGGCTCCTTAATATAATTTAGAAAGCAGAGGAGGATGGCCCAAGTCCTTGCGCCCCTGTCATGCACACAGAACACACGGGATGGAGTCTCTGTCTCCTGGCTTCCTCTTGGCCCAACCCTACCCCTTGCAGCTATTTGGATGGGAGATGACTCAATCAATCCTCTGTGTTCATCATACAAATTTTAATTTAAAAAAAAACCTGAACCTCAAAGGGAATGCCTAGATAAGGCAGAATTAGAGCAAACTTTAACCCCTGATGTGGTGGGTGCAGGGCAAGTGGGAAAGCTCATCTGCCAGAGAGGCACCGTCCTTGCTTAGAGGGAAATTTAAAATTTGGGGCCAAAAAAGCATATCATCCCCAGAAAAGATTTAAGCTGTAGCTTGAAACAAGAAGCAACACAGTTGGTTCAATTAGTTCAATACTGATCCATGTTGTCAGGAGCCAGTGATTCAGAACACCCATCTGTGCCTGATCACAATTAAACAAAACGTGGATGTGATGAACATTCAGTTTACTTCCAGTTCTTAACCACCACAAACACCACCAGCAAGTCAAGCATCTTTACTAAAATTCTTCATCTTATTAAGATTAGTGTCCAGACGACCAATTTCTGGATGCAGAATTAATGAGGTAAAAGAAATCGCTCTAAGGCTTTTGGCAACTATTAACCAGTCATAATCCCACCAGCAGCATACAGTTCCCAGCTCCTCTGTAACCTCTGACACGGACAATCATGCAACCCTCTGCACTCAGAACCCCTCTGTGCCTTTGGTCTCCAAGTGCTGTGCTTGCTGTTGTCTTTTCTAAACAGTCACCACAGCTCTGAACAAACAGCATACTTCTAGGGGAAATGAGGAGAGGAGGCCAAGGAAAGAAGAGGGAGTACCTGGGGATGGCCACTAGCGATGCTTCCAATTTTTGTTAGGAAGAAAGAGGGAAAAAATTATCACAGCAAACCATCCCATATCCTAGTAGAGCCTTTACCAAAGAGAGCAAGATGTCCCCTCAAGCAGCCAGACTGCCTGGGCTTCAAGCTGGCTCAGGAAGCCATGAGCATTCCAACATTCCAAAGCCTGAGTTCCCCCACCTGAAAACAGAGGTCACCAGGTTCAGTGAGAAAACAGTGAGCAGTTTTGTGAAGAGTTAGTAAAATGAAAAACAAACTAAAACCAAAAAATGTAAGATTTATTGATTTTTCTGGACACTAGTGCATTTTTTAAAAAATATTTGTTTTGATTGTAGAGGCAAATTTTCAAAGAGAAGGAAAGACAAAAAGATTTTCCACCCACTGGCTCACTCCCCAAATGGCCATGGCAGCCAGAGCTGAGCCAATCTAAAGTCAGCAGCCAGGAACCTCCTCCAGGTCTCCCATGTGGGAATAGGATCCCAAGGTTTTGATCTTATCTCTACTGCTTTCCCAGGCCACAAGCCCGGAGCTGGATGGGAAATGAACAGCCAGGACACAAACCAGCACCCATATAAGATCCTAACACGTGCAAGGCTAGGATTTTAGCCACTGAGCCATCACACCAGCCCAGTGATACAACCTATAACAGGTGACAGGCTGCTTTCAACCCATTCCACAAGATGCCAAAACCACATTTACGTACCAGAATGTCTCTGTTCTTTGAGTAGGGGCAACATGTTTTATTATTAGGAGAATACCAAAAGCAAGAAATGAACCTTCACACTCACCTGGCTGTTCTACCTGCTCTGTGAATATAAGTGTTGGCATCCTCTGGACAGTCAAACTGAAGAACCCAATTCACAGCTGGAAAATCTGTAAAAAAGGAATTTTAAGTTAAGAAAAAACAATTCCCTGCCTTACGGTTTTCATTTTAAAATATTGCCTGCCAGGGTTTTCGATCACATCAAGCTGACAGATATCAACTGGTAAAATTAATTGCATGAGCCAAAAAGTAATAAAAACTATTCTTTGACAAAGTAAACCTAAATTAATGACAGTATTTGAATGTGAAGATTATATGACACAAAGGAGACAGATTGCTCTATGTCAGACAAATAATGAAACACCCTTGTATCTAATAACCTCGAAGAGCCACTTTTCATGAAGTTACAGTGAATTGCAAAACTGGTTTCTATATTTAACTGAAGGTTTACTTATCTGCTATTCGCACTCCTGTCTGAATTAATGTTATCTTCCCAGTCCCCTCCCTCTGTTTCCCAGTAGGAAACACACCATATATAAACATCTGACTATCGTAGGATCCATTCATTATCAGAGAATCCTGCTTTTTCAACTTGTTAAGAAGTAACTTCAGTCAATCATGGATTTTGCTACAAAAATTTCGGATTAATTTCACTCCAAAGGACCACCTAAAAAAGACACTAGAAGATGATGATGCAAGCATCAAAACTGTCACTAAGTCATACACAGCTATTCACGAAGTTAAATTTGAGTATGAGAAGGAAGAACCAAGAAAAACAGAATAAAGCTATCTGAAATCACTGTCTCAGCATTTGAAGAAATCAGGCATTTCTCGTGCTTTAATATTCCTTAGATGATTCTGTAGGCGCACTAAAATTCAATGCCGTAATTATCATGAAATTAAGGGCAGAAAAATTGCAAATGTTACAAAAGTTTCACTGACAAACTCTTAATGTTAATCAACCATTACCAATTTATTTGAATATATCAGACTTTAACAAGATAAACTTTACAAGCAAATTATGTTTCACATGATCATATAAATTTCTCCCTAAGAAGTTTCCTCACCTAGGCCCCTGGCAGCGATATCAGTAGCAAACAGCACTGCAGCTTTCTTGCGGACAAATTCATTATAGACTTCCATTCTTCTCATCTGTTGCTGTCGACCATGGAGGGCAAGGATGGAGATACCAGGACGCAGCCGACAGAACACTCGGTACAGATACTGAACCTGGACATGGACAGGAAAAGCAGCTTCTTATTTCCAAATGCCAACACTGAAGTTTACAACAGGAACAACAAAAATGTTTAAGCAACACAAATGCCACCAATAAAAATTATTTTAACAAAATGTGACTCTGAGAAAGGGAAATGCAGTCTAGGGTCATGGTCTTCAATTCTGCTCACATACTCTGTAAGATTACTTCCAAATGCTCTTCTTACATCTAAATTAACAGTTAAAATCTGTCCAAATTTGCAGTCTGAAGAACAGAATTTCTTACAATGTTATTTTAAACTTTCCTATCAATATATCCAATGGATTATAAACAGCAGAATTACCTGATGCCTCATCCAAACAACCAAAAAGTATGGAGAAACTCCTTTCCTTTTTATTTCTATTTCCTGTCACCAGAAAACAACATATGAACTTCTGAGTCTGGAAGTCTTTCATTGGTCATATTAACATGCCATGTGGTAGAAAATTATCAATTACCCATTCAGAAGCTATACTAACTTCTCACACTGACCAAGTATTTCATACGGTACAGAGCCAAGCACACAAGAAATGTTAGGACTAGACAAACAATTGCTAGCTAGACATAAGTATTTCTAAGTACAGCGCAATATATTGCACTATAGGGAACAGATTGCTTCCATTTCTCTTTAAGTGCTCTTAAAAGAATACAAAGCACTGCTTCACTGAAGCCAAACTCATTTTATTCCTATTTATTTTTTCTGTTCTGATAAATTCAGCAAAGGAACTTAGAGTTTAACTCTGAATTGTTATAAATTCATGCCTAAATTAATCACAATAAATGCCTAAATCACTAAGTAAATGCCTAAATCACTAAATAAATGCCTAAATTAATCACTATCAAATATCACCTAAAATCTGAAATAATCAGCCAACAGTCCCACTAAAATCTTTCTTCAAGTTAAGAATGGGAAACTACCAGGGGCACAGAGTAACGATTACAGGGGTCAATGACTTTCTCAATAGCAATACTCTAGTGCCAGGAGGGTTCTCCTGAGTGAGGACAAAGCACCAGTAAGCGTAAAGATCAGGGCACAAATACTTTTCTTTCATAAAGACAGAAAAAGCATCATCACAAAAGGAGAGCTGGGAGAGGAAAGCCCACAGACCCATCAGCCTCAAGAACAGAGCTTAGGACAATTAATTAAATTCAGGTCTGAAAATCTTCCCATGCTCTGCGTATCTTTAAAATTAATACTGACCTTAACTTTCTGCTCTTTAGCAACAGGTGCAAGACCTCAGTGGACTGAAAACATGTAGGTCCCTTTTCTGTATGGGGTTTAATTTAATTTGAAATCTTCAGGTTTAACACTTACCTTAATCCTACAGAACCCCAAATATTTCCCCAGTTAGAATGAAGGGATGCAGGACAGGCATTCTGGACAGATTAGCATGGCAAAGAGGCACAGTAATAAGTGCTGCGTTCAGATTCATATTAACAGAGGAGAAGGGAGAAGGCCGATGGTGAGGGCCACTATCTTCTGGACATCATTAGCACATAAGACAATACTGAAGACACACACTTTCTGCCCTCATGGAGTTCTACAGGCTCATCCACACTGTCTTCCCACAAACCAGAGTCTCCTCATCTACAGATCCCTGACCACAACCAGCACTGCATTTCCCACAAAATCATTACTTTTTCTCTTATAAACACAAGCCATAATACTTTATTTCTTGATTTCTCATAGCTCTTTTACTTTGAAACTCATTATAAAGGTAAATGGACTGCAGACCATGTCAGCATCCAATAAGGATGGAGAGCGTAGGGATGACCGAGGACCAGGGGGAAGGAGTCAGAGAAGAGGAGAAGATGGATGAGATAAGTGTTTCAGGCTTTCCTCCTATACGGGGGTGGGTGGGGTCTGCTTATAATCAAATTATTAATCTAGCTGAAATTTATTTGAAGAAGAAGAATTCAACAAGAATTAACTAAAAAAAAAAAGCAGTACCTACCTCTTTGCAACTGGAGAAAAACACAATACTCTTCTTCTTCAGGTGGCTTCTCAAAAACGAGTATAGCACACTTATTTTTTGCGGCAGCTCACACACTATATAGTTCTGTTCCAAAGTGGCAGGAGTGCTTATTAGAATTAAAAAGGAAGAAAAATTAAAACTATGCCAAGCAAACAAAAAGTTTATTTATGGCATATCTGAAAAATACACAAAAAGATCTTCCCTACTGTCCTTTCAGAAGTGAAAACAATGCATCACCCTAAAGAGAGAAATGGCTGAACAAGACACAACTGACCTAACTTTAGTGCTTTGGGATATGAAAAAAAAAAAGAAAGGACCACATTTCCAGGGTCCTGGCTGATTAAGATTTTCAGTAAAGAAGTGAAAACACAACAAAACCTCCATGGTACAGAGACACTACAGCAGTCAGCCATGTGAGGGGCCGCCTGCCTCCTGTGAGCCACCAACTTACATCCACCAAGGAAGGAATCACCGTTTGCAGTTTCCGTTAAGAGGGATTGCCCCGGTCACCCACTGACTTTTACTCTGGCCTGGGGAACTGACAGGTCTGAGCAACCACTAAGCTTGGGGCAGGGAAGCTGCGTCAGTTCTTTCCCCTCTGCCACCCCGACAGAGAGCCATTCTTGGAAGTGAGACTCATGCAGCTTGCCTCTGTTCCTCTCCTATCAACATCACGGTCAGAATTAGGGCACCGCATGACACAAAAGACAAATCCTCAGCATCCTGCCAACTGTGCGAGTTTAGGAGCATCAGCCCCAGAGCTACGCTCATGAACTCTACAGGAGCCAGGGGGACTCACCTGAGATGCTGGGATCAGCACCAGAAGCAGCCCATAGGAAAGTTTGCTCCCACCTTGGGATGCCTGAGCAACAACCCCACTACAGTCTGCAACACTGTGACTATAAGCTCTACATTTCTCAATGCCACTGTAACCTACCACCTCTCTGGGCCCACACTCTACACAGCAGAAATCTCCTCTATACCTCACAGTCACTCTGTAGGACTGGAGCAGAACCCTAGTCCCAAGACCTACAATGCTCACACTAGGGGACTATAAGCCAAAGCACTTGGACTCCCCTAGCAGGACCTGAGGACCACAGTCACAGAGCCACACCACTGAGTGCCACGAGTCCTGGAATCACTCAAGCTTACCAGCTGGAACAACAGAGCAGTCATTTTCGTCTTCCTCAGCACTAAAAACAAGACCCCGGCTACCACAATACCGGAGAGACAGAGACTGAACTGGACCAGAAATACACATCCTAGAAACCCATATTCTTCTCAAAGCTACACTTTCATCCCTACAAACTAAAGAACAGACCAGTGCCACATACAGACACAAATGACATTAATAAAGACAAAAGAAATCACTCAAACTATACTCCCAGGATCACCCAGAATGAAAGCCAAAGCAACAAGACAAGTGATATTCTGCATTCCAGCTGAACAATAAAGCTTTTTCCAATAAAACACACTGCACAAAGAAGGAGGGATGATTGCACCACATGCGCAAATGTTAATGTTGGAGCACAGCAAGAAACAAGAAAGCAGGATGCCCCCAAAAGAACACAACAACCCTCCAGAATTAAGTCCAAACTAAAGAAATCTGCAAAATAACAGATACAGGATTCAAAATGATTATAAGGAAATTCAGCAAGATGTAAGAGAAAACACACAGATTAAAGAAACGAGAAAATAAATGAGTAATATAAATGAAAATACTAAGGAGATAGGACTCATTATGAAGAACCAGACAGAAATACTGAAGATAAAATCTTCAATCAGGGCCCACAACAATGGTTCAATGGCTAAGAACCTCACCTTGATCTGCTGGGATCCCATATGGGCACCAGTTCCACTTCCCATCCAGCTCCCTGCCTGTGGCCTGGGAAAGCAGTCGAGGAAGACCCAAAGCCTTGGACCCTGCACCCACATGGGAGACCTGGAAGAAGCTCCTGACTTTTGATTTCAGATCGGCTCAGCTCTGCCCACTGTGGCCATTTGGAGAATGAACTCTCACTCAGGAGACACAGAAGGAATTCCACGATCCTGGCTTCACATTTCTCTGTCCCTCTCCAACTCTACCTTTCAAATAATTATAAATCTTCAAATAAATAAATCTTTAAAAAAAAGAGCAAAGTCCTCTGACCTAAAAAATACCTAAACACAATGCATAATGACCCTCCCACCAGCCCTGTAAACTATGGTTTTTAAGAACTGTATCCTGATGAAAAAATCATGCGAAAGCTGGAAATACATAAAATGAACCTAGAACACCAGAAACAAAAAGTGCAGCAAGCTGTGCCTGAAGTATTCAGTGAACAGTTCAAAGCTTCTCCTTTTAGCCAAGTTTGAGAAGGTGCAAGTACTAAATATGATGATTTCTGCAGTGAGACCTTAAGCCGTAAGCCTAAACATGCTGGCCCTAGATCCCAACATTCAAAATTATTTATCCTGAAACCCTAGAGGAATATATCAACTCCTGAACTGAGCACACTCAAAGGGAAATGATGGAGAGTAAGTGGGCAACAGTAAGCAGGAAGGTGACAGAACTGAGAAGAAAGGCTGGCAGTCTCACAGGCGCCATAAGGGGAGGGGCTGTAGTAAATAGAGGCTTGCAGCTAGGTCCAAAGAAGGCTAAGCCTAATGCATAAAGGCTACATCCCAAGACCAAGAGCAACTCTGATAAAAAGTAGCCTAGAGACCACTTATAGGCTGGAACAGAAAGTAACCTGCTCCATTATCATTTTTCCAGGCAGAAAAAAAAAAAACTTACAAAGAAAACAATCTTACAAAATATATCATCAAAAGAACAAGAGAACTGTCTGATTTTAAAAGAAGTAATGGATCCCAGAGCACCACAGATTCCTTTGACGAGGGGAAAGAAACTGCTAAGATGGCCTTTTAAAAAAAAATACGAGGGGGACCTGGCGGCGTGGCCTAGTGGCTAAAGTCCTCGCCTTGAACGCACCGGGATCCCATATGGGCGCCGGTTCTAATTCCAGCAGCCCCACTTCCCATCCAGCTCCCTGCTTGTGGCCTGGGAAAGCAGTCGAGGACGGCCCAAAGCTTTGGGACCCTGCACCCGCGTGGGAGACCCGGAAGAGGTTCCTGGTTCCCAGCTTCGGATCGGCACACACCGGCCCATTGCGGCTCACTTGGGGAATGAAACATCGGATGGAAGATCTTCCTCTCTGTCTCTCCTCCTCTCTGTATATCTGGCTTTCCAATAATAATAAAATCTTTACAAAAAAAAAAAAAACGAGGGCCCGGATTGGTAGCCTAGCAGCTAAAGTCCTCTCTGTGAACGCGTCGGGATCCCATATGGGCCCAGTTTATATCCCAGCAGCCCCACTTCCCATCCAGCTCCCTGCTTGCAGCTTGGGAAAGCAGTAGAAGATGGCCCTAAGCCTTGGGACCCTGTACCGGCGTGGGAGACCCAGAAGAGTATCTGGGCTCCTGGCTTCGGATCAGCTCAGCTCTGGCCATTGTGGCTGCTTGGGGAGTGAATTAACGGATGGAAGATTCTCTCTCTCTCTCTGACTTTGTAATAAAATAAACCTTTAAAAAATAAATAAACAAAAATATATATGAAATAAACAGACTTCAAGAAAAGTCAAAACAATTTTACTAAACAAATATGGTCTAAAATGAAATTCTTTCAACAAGAGGAAATCATTGCACCACCATGCTCTCATTTGAGAATATTAACAAGCCTAAACACTACATTAAACAACAGTGAGTAATCCAGTTTAAAACATGTGAAATGAAAATATAAGACAGTGAAGATACAAAGACAAGATGTTAAGAACCTAAACAATGAAAACAGGTTACTTAGAAAGACAAAAATAAAAATGAAAGGAGATAACAATGTAAAAATTAAAGGATGGGAAAAGATTCACTACGCAAAACTATAAATAGAAAAATGTTGTCATAGGTAGGCTAACAAACTTAACCTATAAGGCAAAAAGTATTCTTAAAGGTAAAAACATTTTATATCTATTTCCTTCAAAGAGCAAATATAATACTAAACTTCTGAATACTCAATAACTAAATATTCATACACTCAACAGCAAGCTCAAGTGTTTCTCTCAAACTTAGAATTTTTTTAAAGATTTATTTATTTTTATTAGAAGGTCAGATGCACAGAGAAAAGGGGAGACCAACAAAAAGATTTTTTTCATCTGCTGGTTCACTCCCCAAGTGGCCACAACAGCCAGAGCTGAGCCAACCTGAAGCCAGGAGCCAAGAGCTTCTTCCAGGTGTTCCACACAAGTACAGTGTCCCAACGCTTTGGACCATCCTCCATCCTCCACTGCATTCCCAGGCCACAAGTAGGGAGCTGGAAGGGAAGTGGAGCTGCCAGGATATAAACTGGGGCCCATATGGGATCCCACTGCACGCAAGGCAAGTACTTTAGCCATTAGGCTACCAAACTGAACCCTCAAACTTGGAATTGTTCATAATTCAACACAAAATTCTATTTTTAGTCACTGGAAAACAAATCATTATGAACCAAAATCAACCATTTTCACCTTAAAAGGAGATTTAGAGACGATCATCTGGCCAAAACTCAGAAGTTTATGTTCCACACCAGAGTGCCTGGGCTCAATGACTCCCTCTGGCTCCTGATTCCAGCTCTATGCTACTGCAGTTCCTGGCAGGCAGCAGTGATGCTCAAGTAACGAAATTCTTGCCACACGTGCCTACCTCTTAGCTTTAGCCTAGGCCAGCCTTGGTCCCCGTAGGGATCTGGAAGTCAAACAGCAGATGGGAGCTCTGTCTCTATGGTTATCATTCCAATCTTCAAATAGAGACCAATATCGTGGCACAAGGGTTAAGTCATTGCTTGGAATGCTTGCATCCCATGTCAGATGGCCAATTCAAGTCCTGAATGCTCGTTTCTATCCCTATTCATGTGCCTGGGAAAGCAGCAGAAGACAGCCCAAGTAGCTGGGGCCCTACCACCTGTGTGGGAGATACAAATGGAGTTCTTGGCTCCTGGCTTCCAACTGGCCCGATCCCAGCCACAAGGTCAGTGGTCAGTGAGCCAGCACATGGAAGGTCTCCTGATCTCAGTATCTTTCTCTGTCTCTTTCTCCTTCCCTTCTTCTTTGTATGGGTACCTCCCTCTCTGTCAGTTTGCCTTTCAAATAAATCTTTTAAAACTATAGATACAATTCCAATAAAGAAATCAAATCATTAGAAGTATCATTTGTATGCATATAGCAACTCACAGAAAAAGTATGTATTTCAAACAGAGAGGAAGCAACAGACAGATCTTCCATCCACTGGTTCACTCTTGAAATTCCCACAAATGCCAAGGCGGGGCCAGGTTGAAACCAGGTACCTGGAGCTTCATCCATGTCTCCCACACAGGTGGGGGGACCCAAGCACTTAAGTCATTTTATTTTTAAAGATTTATTGATTTTTATTGCAAAGTCAGATATACAGAGAGGAGCAGAGACAGAGAGAAAGATCTTCCATCTGATGATTCACTCCCCAAGTGACTGCAACAGCCGGTACTGTACCGATCCTAAGCTGGGAGCCAGGAGCTCTTCCGGGTCTCCTACGCAGGTGCAGGGTCCCAAGGCTTTGAGCTGTCCTCGACTGCCTTCCCAGGGCACAAGCAGGGAGCTGGATGGAAAGTGGGGCTGCCAGGATTAGAACCGGCGCCCATATGGGATCCTAGCACGTTCAAGGCTAGGACTTTAACCACTAGGTGACTGCGCCGGGCCCTTAAGTCATCTTTTGTTGATTTTTCCAGGTGCATTAGCAGGGAGCTGGAAGGGAAGTGAAGCATCCAGGACTCAAACTGGTGCCCACATGATGCTGCCAGCATCACAGGCAGCAGCTTAACCTGCCGCTGGTCTTGACAGTGTGTTTTCTGAGTATACTTTAATATACAACTTCAGGAAGTTCTTTTTTAAAATTTCCAGATCCTTCAGAATTTGAGAGATGCTTTATGATGTCTTAAAATATTCTTGATTATAATCTCTCATGATGTGCTAACTAAATTGGTAAGATACTCAAGGAAAAAAGTCAACAGCAACATCAGACAAACTTCCCAACACCTACTTTTATACAGTGTTCTGGTTCACTTGGAATTACCAAGTATCACTGTCATCGCCATGCAACCTGCAGCCTTGTAATCTATGTCACTAAGTACCTGCCTCTTCACACTTCTTCCAAAATCTGTTATTACAAGTGATGAGTTATGTTTCAAAAACCATTTGTAAAACAGTATTTACAAGCAGTTTTTTGTAGATCTGTGTTATATATAGACAACAGCCAATGCTATCATCTGAAAAAATTGAGGATGGGGATAATACGTACAATTCACTAATTCTGACTCCTACTTTCTAGTCTTTACATTATTAAGCTAATTGAAATCTTGGTGACCGGTAACTCAACAGTAAGCCAAGAGGAAAAAACATACGCCAAGTAACTCTTCCTATTCCACCCCCAATCCTGACAGTCAAGGTAACTAGCACTCAGATTTTACAAAGTTGACCTATTAGGATCGCCCGTGAGGATACAGGCTGCCTCTTCCCAGGCTATTTTTTAATCTTAGAAATTCATTGAACAAGGTCAAGGTGAGAAAAAAAATTATTTCCTATATTCAGGCACTTTCCAATAATATAACCCAATTCATTGTCCAACCTATTTCTTTTCAGATTGCCATTTCATAGCAAAAAAAAGTGAAAAAATCAGGGCAAGCACTGTGGCACCTTGGGATAAGCCTCTGTTTGCCAGTCAGTCCTTCAAGTTCCAACTCTCCACTCCTGGTCCAGTTCCTTGTTAATGTGCCTGGAAGAACAATAGAAGATGCTCCAAGCACTAGGAATCTTACATCCACATGGGAGACCCAGAAGTTGTTTCTGGCTCCTGGCTTCAGCCTGGCCCATCTCTGGCCACTGTAGCTACCTGGGGAGTAAACCAGCTGGTGTGTGTGTGTGTGTGTGTGTTTCTGAATTTCAGATAGATAAAATCATAAAAGAAAAAGAAAAAAAAAGGAAGGAAGGAAGAGAAGACTGGGGTTAGTGCAGTGGCTTACAGGCTAATCTTCCACCCACAGTACTGGCATCCCGTATGGACACTGGTCCAAGTTTCAGATGCTCCCCTTCTGATCCAGGTCCTTGCTAACAGCCAGGCAGCAGAGGATGGCCCAAGTTCTTGAGCACATGAACCCCCATGGGAGAGTCCGCAGAAGGTACTGGCTCCAGGTTTTGGAGAGCTCAGCTATGGCTATTGCGGTCACGAAGGAAACACACCAGCGGATGCAGCTTCTCTTTCTCTCTCTCCCTGTCCATCCCTCCCTCTTCACTCAACTTTCAAGTTAAAGGAATCTTCAGGAAAACACATACATACATACACACACACACACACACACACACCTCAGATTTTAAAAAAAATTAAGATGAGACTATTGATTCCACCGGTCTCTTGAACACAGAACCCAATTTGCTATAACCAGGACACATATCTTCCAGAAGTCAGGCATATCCACTGTCCACAATGACTCATGCCAAACATATATGCACTTTCAGATGTCATACCAAAGTATAACTTAAAACATAGTTCCCCAACTATCAGGACCTCTTTTATGCACACTATTCTCCAGATTTCAGTGAAATCATCTTTTAAATAGAAAGTTATTTTACTAAAAATTAATGCATTTGTTGAATGTATTCTAAACCACATTAGTTCAGCCCAACAATAAGAATGATTTGACACCCAGATAATCCTGGTTCACCTACTAAGAGCTTTATCTACCGCCCAGTGCTTTCCGAGTCAGTGTCCAGGAAAGCACTGAAGTGCTGAGAAGTCCTGCCCAAAGAGGACAGCAGTGCACTGCAACTCCACACTTGCTAGTTATCACGGAGCTCATCTCCTCTCCCCTCGTTAATGGAGGGAGTAAGTAGGAATAGCAGAATACCTGTTAACATCTTACAGAAAAATATTTCAGAACAGGTAGCTTTAACTAACATAGTTACATACTTTGCACATATAAACAACATACACTTACTAAATTCTTAAAATAGTGAAAGTTGGTTTGAAACACACAGTATATACCTGTATTTTGCTTTTTCATGAACCCAGACATACTCAGGGTCTTTCAAACTCAAGCGTGCAAGGTCCTTTACAGATTTGGTTTGTGTTGCTGAGAAAAGTAAAGTCTGACGCTTCTTGGGAAGATTTTCAATGATGGCATTCATGGTATCAGCAAAACCCATATCCAAGATTCTATCTGCCTCATCAAGAACTAAAAGAGGAAAGCAAAAAAATTGAAACATTTAAAATATACATTAAGAGAAATATAATCTGGTATCATAGGTCAGTACCTAAAATAGGAAAAAAAAAAAAAAAAAGGACATTAGTGGAAAAACTGATGAAATCTGAACAAAGCCTAGAATTTAACTAAGTAACATGCCAGTATGAATATTAGTTTTGACAAAGGTACCACAGCTGTATAAACCACTAACACTAGGGAAAACTGAGTGAAAGGTATATCACGATTCATTATTATTGCAACCCTTCTAGACATCTAGAAGTATTGGCACTGTGGCATAGCGCATTTAGCTGCTATCTATGATGCTGGCTTCCCAGCTCTGCTTTTCTGACCCAACTCCCTGCGAATAAGCCCAGGCAGGCAATAAAAAAAAGGCTCCTGCTCTAGGCCCCAAACACTCCCAGCTGAGACCCAGCCAGAGCTCCAGGCTTAGGCTTAGGCTTGGCCCAACCCCAGCCCGTGCTGCCAATTGAAGAGTGAGATGGAAGATATTTTTCTCTCATTTTTTTTCTCTCTCCTTCTTTGTGTCTCCGATTCTAAAACCCTGTCTTTCAAATAAACAAAGTAACTCTTAAAAAAAAAACTATAAAAACATCCTACTTAGTTGTGGTTTCTGGATTTTAGAGCACAATGCTCAAAAAACTATTTCTCACACTGTTTTCAATCAGAACATTTCTCAAATATTTCTGCCATTAATATTTATGAGGTTCTCTCCCAAATCTCAGCTTGTTCCTTATTAGAAATTCGTTACACTCACCTAAAATTTGGAGATTGGTTGCGTGAAAACATATTGTTTCATCCATGTGTTGAAGAAGCCGACCCGGTGTGCAAACGAGTATGTTTATGTTGTTGATCCTCTCGGCTTCATGCTTCAGATCCTGCAAACAGTTGTTTCCTCTGATTACCCACACTTGTCACTCTGAGCAGCCTGCGCACCAACACTAAGAAATCCACCTGCATGTGGCACTTCACCACAGCAGATTATATATTCTCAGAAATAAACATGACTTCTTCCTTCTATTTTTGCAGCACATCCAAATTTTGAGGCTAAATAAAAGCCCTTACTGAAGACCTAAAGATTTTAAAAGTTCTATATTTGTAGTCACACTTAGAACTTTCAGGCCAAAAAAAAAAAAAAAATCAGGAGAATATGCCAATTCTTAATTTCCTATCCACTTGACCAGAACTGACTTAAAACTGGAATTGCGGGGTCTTTTTACTTTTCCTCCTGCCACTATGGCAGGGGACTAGGGTCTTTTCTATCTCAGAACCCCCTCCCATCACTAGGACGGGAGTCTCCTTTCTCAGCTTTTCTAATAAATCTTGCTTTAAAACTAAAAAAAAAAAAAAAAACTGGAATTGCTCCCACTCTTCCCATCAGAACTCTAGAGTCGAACCAGACACCACTCACTATACTTGGCAGACTGAAACCAAAGCCAATCCGCACATCCTAGAGGCTCTCTACTTTTAACACGGGAGTGAGAGAATGTCAGAAGCCAAGGCTGGTGGCAGGTCGAAGAGTACATGAGGGTCTGTGATGTACTCTTTCTTCTTTCGCACATGTTCACAACTAAAGTCAGAAAATCACGCGTCCAGAGCGGATTACAGTAGATACAATCACCCCATGTATTCTATTAGAACAAAAGTTGAGCAAGTTTTACCATGACCTAAGGAAACAGTCCTCCAATCTACCTTCCTTTCTTTCGCTACTAATGAAGCAAATGTTCTGAATTACTCAAGCTGTCAGATAGAAAACCTTATCAAAATGCTCAAGTCCACAAATTGAAATGTTATCTTTCCCAAGGTACAAGTCCAGTAACAGTAATTCTGTCTCCGAGTCTAACCAGTTCTAATATTCTGACAAAAATGGGACTCTGTAGACCTATGAAATTGGTACTGTAAACCACAGTGGCCACTCACAGGTGCACCCACCCTGTGAAGTCCTGTCCAGAAGGCCAGTCAAGTTACATGAAATCTCTACCAGACTTCTCACCAACACACACTTTAAGCTTCAATACAAGTACGGAAGAAAAGAAGGAAGGGTAACAGGAAAAGGACAAACCTTTCCACCAATGATGAGGCCAGCCGAGAAGTCATGATTCTTCCCCACTTTCCGGAGAACCTCGAAGGTCTGATAGGCCAGTTCTCTAGTAGGCGATATTATCAGAACCCCCAGGCCATCTGTTGAAGTCCACTGCAGACGATACAGGGCTTCCAGCACCTCAGAGAAGACAGCAAACGTGTGTTCAGTAAGACAAGTGCCAAGACAGCCTTTTGATCCACATGTTCGTCTCGTCCCTCTAAATCACAGATACCTTCCAAGCAGAAAACACAGCCCTCAAGTTTTACCCAAGAGACTGTTCCTTTGTCTTCCATCTACCAGAAGCATAAATCAAACAGAAAGGAAAAGCCCGTGGTACCCCCAGCCAGGGCTACCAGAAATTAGGCTATCACAGAAGACACTCTTTTAAAAATAAAAATCTAGGGCCCAGCGCAGTGGCCTAGAGGCTAATGTCCTTGCCTTGCATGTGCCAGCATCCCATACGGGCGCCAGTTCTAATCCTGGCCCCACTTCCCATCCAGCTCCCTGCTTATGGCCTGGGAAAGCAGTCAAGGACAATCCAAAGCCCTGGAATCCTACACCCTATTCTTCTGGACCAGCAATGTTTTACAAATCAAAAATAAAAAACTAAGTGAGATATAAGTGGATTCCTAAGCACCTGCTATACTGTTAAAAAGAACAGATAGCAATGAACCACGAAATTCTCAATGACCAACCAAAACCCCTGACAGTGAGCATCTTCAGGTTTAACCTAAACACACAGCAACTGGAAATGAAACTGGCAGGCCTGCACCAAATAAAAGAAAAAATTATAATAATAATAAAGATTTTCCCCATCTAATACAGAGCAGAAGCATTCAGTGCGTCCAGCACCCTTTAAGACTGTAATTCCTTCACCTAGCAAGTTAATGAGGGCACCTCATGACCAGTGTGGCTGGACCCGGGGGATACAAAGGAGCACAAAAGGTCTGGCTCCTGGGTGCTGAGGCATGCTTTCTGGACATGGAGATAAAACATAAAAACTCTTTATGTAATTATTTTTTTGTATCTAGGCATAAATGTTCTGACTATACACAGAGGAGCTGACCCAATAACTTATGTACTTACTGGAACCAAGAAAGCCAAAGTCTTGCCAGACCCAGTCTTGGCAGCTCCCAGCACATCTTTCCCTTGCAAAGCCAGGCCAATCGTCTGCTTCTGTATCTCGGTCACCATGCGGTACTGTGCTTCTTGCAAACCTGACAGTGTGAAAAGGAGAAAGACACCTTAGAAAAAACCCTGCAGAATGTCGTTAGAGGCTGAAATACATCCCTGAACCTACACTGAAGTTCAGAATGTGACTAAAGGCCTCTGAGGAGAGATTAAGTAAAAATGTGATTCTTGAGCCATTCCATAACGTATACATATTTACAAACATCTTGTCATACACTATAAATTCTTCTTTTTGCCAAATAAGAGGCAGTAAAGAGGTAGCGACCTGCAAGCCAAGAAAGGAGGCTCAGAACAGATCCTTCCATCTAGCCCTTAGGACATCAAGCCTGCCACCATCTTGATTTCAGACTTCCAGCCAACAGAACCGCAAGAAAATAAATTTCTATTGTCTATGCTACCAGTCTGGCATTTTGCTATGGCAACCCTGGAAAACTCATAACAATGGTGTCACATTTGTTTATTCCATTAATTATTTAGCACAACTAGGTTTTTCTGTAATTATTCAGACACTTCTGGCATCTTTTTTTTAATGAAAAATTAAAATTTTACAATTAAAACTCAATTATATAAAGGTCAGCACATTGGCTAAACTGGCTCATCCTCTGCCTCCAAGTGCAAGCATCCCATATAGCGCCAGTTTGTGTCCAGGCTGTTCTATTTCCCATCCAGCTATCTGCTTATGGCCTGGGAAAGCAGCGGAGAATGACTCAAGGCCTTTGGAACCTGCACCCACATGGGAGACCTGGAAGAAGCTCCTGACCCCTAGCTTCATATTGGCTCAGTTCACGCCACTGCAGCCATTTGGGGAGTGAACCAGCAGATGAAAGATCTTTTCTTGTCTTTCCTTCTCTCTATAAATCTGCCTTTCCAATGACAATAAATAAATGCTTAAAAAAGATCTCCATTATACACATTTCCTATCTATCAAAATTATCCAACAAAGTAAGATTAGTCAGGTTAAGCTCCCTCTAAACATTCCTTTTATAAAAAGTATAAATACATACAGTAACATGTCCCCAAATCACTATATCCTTACCTTTCAGTGTTTTCTTGGATAAGGGAAAATCTGAAAATCTTGTAATTTCATTCACATTTATCTACAGGGAACAACAGAAATGTAGAAAACAAAAGCAAGTTACCTACTGGACAATTCATTTGTTCCAAAACAGTCTATTTTCTGTAAATTGTACTGTTTAGCTCATTTTTTTAAAGATTTTTTTGTTGTTGTTGGAAAGTCAGATATATAAACAGGAGAGACAAAAAGGAAGATCTTCCTTTCACTGATTCACTCCCCAAGCAGTTGCAACAGCCGAAGCTGCACTGATCCGAAGCCAGGAACCCAGAGCCTCTTCCATGTCTCCCATGTGGGTGCAGGGTCCCAAGGCTTTGGGCCATCCTCAACTGCTTTCCCAGGCCACAAACAGCTGGATGGGAAGCGGGGCTGCTGGGACACAAACCAGTGCCCATATAGGATCCCAGTGCATGCAAGGCGAGGACTTTAGCCACTAGGCTACTGTGCCAGGCCCACTTAGCTCATTTTTGATAATGTAGGATTGAATTCAACCATCACTTCTAATTAAAAGTCATATGGCCGGCATCCCATATAGGGGCCAGTTCATGTCCCAGCTACTCTACTTCCAATCCACCTGTCTGTTTATGGCCTAGGAAAGCAGCAGAGAATGGCTCAGGTCCTTGGGAACATGCACCCAAATCGAAGACCTGGAAGAAGCTCCTGGCTCCTGGCTTTGGATCAGCTCAGCTCTGGCCACTGCAGACATTTGGGGAGTGAACCAGCAATGGAACATTGTCTGTCCTTCTCAGTAAATCTGCTTTTCAAATAAAAGCGAAAAAACATTTTTTTTAAAAAAAGGGTCATCTTCCTTTTGAAATGAATACTTTGAAGAAGCTTCCTGAATAAAAAAACATAACTACAACATCCTTCCCCCACATCAGGGCCCCAAACAACCATTTCCTCTCCAAGCCAGATGTACTGTGAAAGCAGGAACACCACACTTTCTTTCCTGTCCCCCCATGGACACAGGAGGGAAAACTGAAACGTTTATCTTACCCACCTTCCCCCAACCCAATCCTCTCCAACCTAACTGCAAGTCCACACAGATCTATAATCCCCTCATCTTTGTAATAAATATTCAAATAATTTTAACAAAAAATTAAAATAAAAATAACTAAAACTATTTCACTTAATTCAAAAAACTTCATTCAAGACACACACATGAATTTGAACAACCATCACCTTCAAAGTGAGAACAGCTCAATTTTAGGAAGAATGCATATTTGTAGTCATTCCTCAACGGATATCAATTTTTTTAATTTATTTATTCATTATTGGAAAGGAATATTTATAGAGAGAAGGAGATTCAGACATAAAGATCTTCTGTCCACTGATTCACTCCCCAAGCGGCCACAATGACTAGAGCTGAGCTGATTTGAAGTCAGGAGCCAAGAGCTTCTTCTGATCTCCCACATGGGTGCAGGGTCCCAAGGGCTTTGTGCCATCCTCTCTTGCTTTCCCAGGCCATAAGCAGAAAGTTACATGGGAAGTGGGCAAGCCGGGTCAGTAACTGACACCCATATGGGATCCGGGCCAGTGCGAGGCAAGGCTTTAACCTGTAAGCCATCATGCTGGGCCGAAGGGCAATCAACTTAAGAAATAACTACAAACTACAGACCATAATGATATACCTTCTAGAATACACTGAAGTTAGCTGATACAAATACATCTTGACAACACAAACCTTTTAAAGGTTTAATCATCCATCAATGGCATATGAAATCCAACCTAATCATACTCACTTGTGGGTAACTGAAGGAAAAGTATCATCTCAAAATAACTAGGAGAAATTTGTGTCGTGATACGAAGTCACAGTACATAACATTTTACCCTTTAACTTTACAACTTTAATGTTATCCAAATGTTCTTTACTGATGTTCTTCATTAGCATAAACTCAATTTTCTAAATTTCATTTCAGCAGCTCAGGAGAATTACTTTATTACAGATGCTGAATGCAGGAATCACTGCTCAGATCTTGCAATATGTTGCCAAATTATTCATGATTCACAAAAGGGAAGGCTGGATTTATAAGGTTCATTTATTTAAATTACACTCTAGGCAGCAAAAATATTACATTGGTATTTCATTTCATAATCTGCACACTTTCCCAGAATTGTTAATGTTACTAGGAAGGGTTATTGTCTACCTCCAAATACTAAAAACACACATACAAATATTACAATAGTATCTTAATCCCAGCAAATCACTCCAGGTAACACTACAAAGTAAGCAGATGTAACGTGCGCTAGAATTAAACGAAGGTTTATTCAAATATTTTTAAGATTTATTTAATTATTTGAAAGTCAGAGTTTCAGAGAAAGAGACAGATGGATTCCACCTGCTGGTTCACGGTCCAGATGGCTGGACCAGGCCAAAGCCAGCAGCACCTTCTAGGTCTAGCACCTGGGCATCAGGGCCCAAGCAACAGGCCATCCACTGCTGCCTTCCCAGGCCATTGGCAGGCAGACAGACTAGAAGTGGTGCAGCTGGGACCCAAATCAGCACCTTTATGGGATGCCAGCAGTGTCAAAAGACCAGCCCCAAGAAGGGTTTATTCAAATAATTTGCTGTTCTAGCAAGAATCGTCACCCAAAAGATAATCCTCCAAACAGAACTGGATTGATGTGCCAGACATCCTTACACGTGTGGTATTCTTAGCTAAAAACTCTGTTTTCATGAGGCTTGGGATGCCTGCAAAAGGAGGTAAACTAGCAACACACCCTGCAAACCCCATCAAAAAACACAACCCACGCAGGCACTCAAAATGCTGCACATCTTTCTAAAGTATGTTCACGCCCTGGTGAGAAGGTTGGGCAGAACCAAACTGTTCCAGCACTCTACCACTAACTACCACAAGAGAAAGCTCTACACAACATTCTTTTTTTTCTAAAGATTTATTTATTTTTATTGCAAAGTCAGATATACAGAGAGGAGGAAACAGAAAGGAAGATCTTTCGTCCAATGATTCACTCCCCAAGTGAGTGCAACAGCTGGAGCTGAGCTGATCTGAAGCCAGGAACCAGGAACCTCTTCCAGGTCTCCCACACGGGTGCAGGGTCCCAAGGCTTTGGGCCGTCCTCGACTCCTTTCCCAGGCCACAAGCAGGGAGCTGGATGGGAAACGGGGCTGCCGAGATTAGAACTGGCGCCCATATGGGATCCTAGCACGTTCAAGGCGAGGACATTAGCAATTAGGCCACCATGCCGGGCTCTCTACACTACATTCTTAAAAGGTCATTGAAGAAAAAATGGAAATTAACTGCTGATGCCATAAAATACAGGTCAACAAACAATGCCTAAAGACCAAACACAATCTGCTGCCTATTTCTGTAAAGTAGCTCTGACAGATTATGTGTCTCACAGGCCTAACAGACTTCTGGCTAAAGATTTACAGGGAGAATTTGCCAACCCCATTCTGGAAGATCCTTAGTAATATTCCAAGTAAGCATTTTGAAGCCAACAAAAGACAGCTATACTTCCTGTGACGGAAAATGCTCTCTGTCCTTCCCTGCACACCTTTATCAGAAAGAAAGCAAAAGGCACTAGGCTGAACGGTTAAGACTGCTTGGGGCTCGGTGCGGTAGCCTAGCGGCTAAAGTCCTCGCCTTGCACACACCAAGATCCAATATGGGCGCCGGTTCTAATCCTGGCAGCCCCACTTTCCATCCAGCTCCCTGCTTATGGCCTGGGAAAGGAGTCGAGGACAGCTCAAAGCCTTGGGACCCTGTACCTGTGCGGGAGACCCAGATAAAGCTCCTGGCCCCTGGCTTCAAATCGGGGCAGCTCAGGCCATGGCGGCCACTTGGGGAGTGAATCAGCAGACGGAAGATCTTCCTTTCTGTTTCTCCTCTTCTCTGTATATCTGACTTTCCAACAAAAATAAATCAATAAATCTTTAAAAAAAATAAATATTAAAAAAAACTGCTTAGAGTGCCTATATTCGACATCAGAGCGTTTGGGTCCACAGGTGAACTCTAATCCAGCTTCCTGCTAACATGCATCCTGTGAGGCAGCATGTGCGACTCGGGCAGTTGAGTCCCACCACCCACACGGGAGTTGTGCATTAAGTTCCAGCCTGTGATCTCGGCCTGACCCAGCTCTGGCTGTTGCACCGGGAAATGAACCAGCAGATGAGAGCTCTCTCTCACAAATAAAGTATGCTTAAATTCTTAAAAATTCCATCTCTAAATCCTTTCACACCACCTAGAATCTGTATCACTATTCATTGAGACAATAGATGTGTTAGGAATGTGCCTCTTCGCTCCTCTTTCACAGGCCCTTGCAGATACTTCAGGGCAGTCACACGACATCTGCCACCCTAGCCTATGCAGCTTCCAGGGACAAGAATGTGTACATTGTGAGGAAGCCACTATTCCTCCTACCCCAGCCTCCAAAAGCTGTTCACAAGCCACCTTCCACTCTCCCCTCCAAGCCCTTCCGAAGCCAATTCAAAAGCACATGCAACAATCCACGGAGAAAAAGGTCTTCAAACCACCTCACAAAAAAAAAGGGACAAAAAAAAAAAAAAAAAACAGGTAGTTTTATTTTGGTGCAATTTTTTTTTAATTCATGCACTTTTTTGAAGACCACTCATACGTCCTTCCTTGAAGAACATGTATTTGCACGTCCTTTACCACTTTACCTTGCTACCTCTGCCTAGAATGACCCTGCCAATCTTTTCCATCTGCTAAACTCATCACTCAAAAACCAGTTCCACTCATGGCTACCACACACTCCTGGACAGTTTGTGCCCTGCACAAACGCACCTCCGAAGGATGAGGTACTAAGGGTTCGAATCTGGCCAAGCTGAGCTCCCAAAGTCAGGTCTGAGGCTGCAACACTCAGGAAGAAGGATAGCATGCCCAAGAAAACATGGGTTTCCTAAGGGATCCGGCCAGGAACTCCTTAATGACAGTTCATATTTAAATTTCAGTCTTTTCTCAGTCTTTTAAAAGATGCTGAATTAGTATCCTTTGATGCTGGGCAGCTTTCAGTCAACCACAAGATTGCACTGCAAATTTTTTGTTTTAGCTTCATACCTGTTGTTGACTTTGTTTCGTGGTTTCTCATTTAAGGGATTGTGTAGTGACTGTGTAAAACAGACAAGGCAGTATGCATCTCTACCTCCAAATCAAAGATGGACTCCCAATGAAACTGTTGGACATATCTAAAAAATGGAATGCAGTACTGTGACGTTATCTGTACCAGCAATGTCAAGATACACTTAAATAACAGACTGATGGAATCATGACAGCTTATGAAGGAATGTACTACTGTCTTCATGGTTGGGGTTCTGAGATCAGCAGCTCAGATGGAGCGATCCCAAAAGAAACTTTACCTGAGGTGATCCCAGGCCTGATTCTTGTGTGTGCACGCCAGTACAGGGTCTGGCACTGCCCGTTACCCCAATCAGCTTATGCATATTATAATAATATGGGGGAAAATCAGTTGGGGGAATTTGGGCAGGGGTAGGAAAATTCCAGACTCTATGGAATTGTACCATAAAAACCATAAATAAATAAATAAATAAATAAATAAATAAATGAATAAATAAAAGAAGTGCAAAGGTAGATGTAATATAGAACATCTCTTTGGAGTCAGAGGAGTTACACAGCCATAGTCAAGGAATTATGGCAGCCCTGAGAAGCTTTAAAAAAACAAACGAAAAAAATTGCCAGACATTGATAAGGAAATCACAGGCAGGACTCAAAATCCAGCAAATCTAAAGCAGGTTGATTTTTAAGTTGTTAATTTTACATGGCCTGCAAATGATGTTACAAATATCTAAATGGTTCCTGGCAGAAAAAAGGTTTCCCACTCTCCCCAACCCTCCCCAATCTCCTACCTCTCCTGCCACCGCCCCCCCAATCTGCCCCCTCACACCCATGATGCAGACACCTAGATTTCTACCCAGGAAGCTGATCTCACATTTTGGACCTCCAGAACAACAGGGAATAAACTTCTGTTGTTCCAAACCACAAGATTTGTGTTAGCTTCTTACAACTGTAATAGAAAGTTAATACAGCAAATTATGAATTCAGGAGGGATAACTGTTTTACGAGAAAAAAGATAATGACTTCCAGCTGCTAGCATAACCTGTGATATCTATGATTCCCTGAAGACATCTAGGGCAGCCAGAAACAAAAGACAGAAAGCTCTGGATAGAACACAAGAACAGTCCATGGTCCTCAGGAACAAACTAAGAAAGGACTGAGACAACGTTCCCTAAGCCAGCCTTCCCCACACTTTAGCCCTAAGCAACTCCAGTCACAATCCAAAATGAAATATAATAGCAACCTTCTTTACAATGTCTGCCTAAAGTGCTTTAGTAATACAGTAGCAGCTAATATACAGCATACCTATATCTGCCATAATCTCACTAAATCGCCCACCACAATGTATAAGGTAGGCACTATTGTTTTGCCTTTCGAAGACCAATGGAACAGAACAGAGTAGGCACCCATCCTGAAGCCACACATCTAGTGAGCAGGAGTCAGATCAAATATGATCATCTGAACCCCAAAGTCCAAATTCTACGATGCTAACCTCTACCTCCTTACTAAATTGATCTGAGGGTCATTTACAATAAGACTAAAGCAGGATGACAAGTAATGACAATAATCCAGGAATGTTCTCCCTGTGAAATCACTTACTATACTGCCTTAGAAGGGACCAGTCACTGAGAGGCCAAGCAGGGTGAGGGAAAGCCAGCAGACAGGGATTGAGGTGGAAAGGAACTGCCACTTCTGCCAGGGTTGGAGTGAGAGATCAGAGCGCCCAGGGATACTCACCTTGGGAGTACCACTGACAATGTAGGGATCACAAGGACACGCAGCAAAAGAGGCAAAGGGGATAGCCACAGGAGGGAGGATGCTGAGGGAGGCAGAATGGGTTAACAGTGAATAGCATGGAGCTGGTGTTGTGAACTAATGGGTTAAGCCACTGACCCCAATGCCTGCCTCCCATATGGGCACCAGTTCTAATCCAAGTTGCTCTGCTTCCTATCCAGCTCCTTCACCTTCCTGGGAAGGTAGAAGATGTTCCATACGCTCGGGCCCCTGAACCCATCTGGAACACCCAGAAGGAACTTCTTAGCACCTGGCTTTAGCCCAGCCCAGCCCTGGTCATTGCGGTCATTTAGGGAGTGAACCAGCAGATGGAAGATCTCACCATCCCTCTCCAATTGTGCCTTTCAAATAAACAAAATAAATCTTTAAAAAAAAAATAGTGAAAAACCACGGCCGGGGTGAAGATGCTACCTGCAATGCTGGCATCCCATATGGACAATGGGACGTCCCAACTCCTCCACTTGCCACACAACCACCTGTCAAGAGCCAGGGAAAAGCAGCACAAGATGGCGCAAGTATTGGGGTCCTTGCCACCTCTATATGAGATCGGAATGAAACTCCTGGCTCCTGCCTAGCCACTGCAGCCATTCCTGGAGTGAACCAATGGAATATCTTTCTAAGCAAATCTTTAAAAACAAAAATTATTGAGGAGCAAAGGTTTTGGAATTAGACATGAGTGTACTTGCAATTCCACAGCATCTGTTAAGTATGAGGGCTTGGGACAAGTTTCTTACCCTCTTAAAGTTTCACTTCTCTCATCTGTAAAATGGGAATATTATGATAAATACCGCAGACCAAGTGAAAGCACAAAAATAAAGCACACGAGGAGGGCTACCAACGTGGCATCGACTCCATCACTGTCACTACTACTCCATAAGTTCGCGGGAACAGACAGCAATGGGCTTCCCTCCCTCAAATTCCACTGCATTCCCGTGCTTTTTTCGCGAACAGCATAATGACTAAAGGGTGGCCAGGATAAGAGAGGTGTGAGGCGAGGAACCCGGCACTTACCCAGGGACACCCGCTTACACCTGACCCGCACCCCCCCCGTCGGCCTGCTCCCCAGGCACCAGGCGGCCCGACCCCCAGTGGCACGCTGCCCGGCCGCCGGAGCCCCCTGCCCAGCACCGGCCTCACCTTCCCGTAGTTCTCCACGAGGCGGCTGATTCCCTCGCGCTCCACCTGCCATTCGGGCTTCTTTTGCTGTTTCCTCAACTGCTTCTTCTGTTTCTGTCTGTGACTGT
Organism: Ochotona princeps; assembly: GCF_030435755.1. Classification (NCBI taxonomy): domain Eukaryota; kingdom Metazoa; phylum Chordata; class Mammalia; order Lagomorpha; family Ochotonidae; genus Ochotona; species Ochotona princeps. Next base: position 80,240,279 of record NC_080835.1, read on the forward strand.
GTTTCTTCTTCCAGCGATTAAAGCTCCGCACCGGGTCGAGCCGCGCTCCTGGAGCCCGCCAGTCAGCAGTTTTGCCCATGGCAGTGGGCAGCAGCACACACGGCCCACAGACACGAAGGCCAGCCTGAGGAGCGGGTCCTCAGGCGTGGGGAACTCGCAAAAAGCGCATGCGCGAACCCAGGCGCCCGCCCCCCCACGCCTTTGAAACCGGGGCACGCTCTGATGACGTCCCGGAAAACTGAGCGACCATTGGTGACTTGGCTTCCGCAGGGAGGAGCGGTGTCAGGGAAGGGGCGGGGCGTCCGGGCGAGGGGGCGGTTCCCAGAGGCGCCCGGAGCACGCCAGCTCTTTAAAAGTACGCATGCTCAGCTGTTGCCGTTACTATGGTGTTACTCCACTTAATATTCAAAGAGGAGGCTCTACTTCGCAAATACTGTGATCTCCGTTCTGCAGATTCAGAACCGAGGAACCGGAACAGCTGGCCAAAAGCAAACAGCTAGTTAAAAACTTCTAATTTCTCTCCACTTATGTCCACCTCCTTAGGAATAAGCACATATTATGACTCCCGAGTTTGCACTTTCCCTTGGGTCCCTGAAACAACTGCAGCAGCGAGGGAACAGGAACAGAGAATAAATTAAGTTTTGGGCTTAGAGTGCTGCTATTATGAAGATAAGATGATGATTAAAGCAAACAAAGAATAGAAACGCTATTTGGAAACTGGTTAGTCAGTTAATTGGCGTTCGCGTCATTGGTTTTTCTTTTCTAGGAGATGGTTTATGGTGGGAGACAGGGAGACAGCAGAATCTCCATATTCAGGAATACTAGATGTGGTAGTGAGTAAAGCTCTGTAAGTGGAAGTCTTGTGGAAATATAATCACACCCTCAAAAATGAAAAACAGAACTACCACTAGCCCACCAATTCGTCTTCTGGGTGTATACTCAAAAGAACTGAGAGAAAGAACTCAAAAATGCTTTTGCTTACCCCTGTTCATAGCAGCAGTGTTCACAATTACTAGAGAGATGGAGAGACAGAAAGCTCTTCCATCCACTGGCTCAGCACAGCATGATCTGAAGCCATGCATTTTATAATGATTTCAAAATCAACTTCATTGTTTAGTTCAATGTTTCACTGAACTAAAAGGCAGTTGCATATATAATTTTAAACACTTTTTTTTTTTTTGGCTGTATTGGCTCAGGAATACTCAAGGTCTCCTCCTTGTTGTCTGTACAAATCAGTGATTTTGTTTTGTTCAGTTATTCCCATTTTTCAAAGTTATATTAAGCATCCATTGTCAGAGCGTATGATATGGTCTTCAGGGATCATCCCTCTTTTTGAGACTTAAAGCTAAAATTACATTGGTTTGATAGTCATCCTCATTCTTCTGTCCAAGTGCCCAAATCCCTTATTTAAAGAGAGTTTAATAATACAATATTCCCTGGATGGCAGCAGGCTTGAAAAAAAATTTTTTTTCAGTAGTCGCAATACTTGAACAGCATAATTGGTTATAAAGTCTTTGGTTCTCAGATTTTTCCTCAAATTCCTATGAATTGTTCTTCATCATTGTAATAGTATGTTGATACAATGTCTGCTGTCATCTTAATTTTCTTCCCTTTTCAATTAATTTGTCTTTTTTTACTTTTATTATTATTATCATTTTGTGATACACGTCCATAGGCCCTGGGATTTGTCTTATCCCCTTCCCAGTCCCTCCCCCTCACTGAGTTCCCCTATATCATTACTATGGTATAGTTCTTCATACACAGTCATATGTCCATCATTGAAGGCATGGACAATGGCAGAGAGTCCAGCATCCTATTGTCAATATGCAGTAAACAGTTTCACTGGGAGTCCATCTTTGTCTGTAAGTAGAGATGCATACTGCATTGTATCCTCACATCTGGATATGATAGTCTCCATTACACAGTTACTATACATCCCCTTAAATGAAAAGCCACAATACAAAATCAACAACAGGAAGAAAAATAGAAATTTACAATGCCATGAAGTTCTCAGGAGGTTTTGATAGTTCAACAGTACTGAATTGTTGTCAATCCCGCCACTCCAATCACAATGAGAGCTCTCCAGAATCCACTGGCTGCTATGGTCCAACTTAGAGTTTCCGTCTGCCCTGATATTCACTGCCAATGCTTGATTGGAGTAGTTAATCAATTTGTTGTGTCCTCCATCCTCTGCCATGGTACCAGGTTCCTCTGGAGGCTCCAATGTACTGCCATATCCTCCATGTGCATCTGGATGTGCCATCCACTGCTCTGTCTGAGACTCTGAGGAAGCCCAGCTCTGACACACACTCCACGGTCAGACCATCGAGCCTGCAATTCTTTCCGTGGTTGGGGTTCTGAGTCCAGTGCTTCAGTTGGTAGGAAGTCGCCAAAGAAGCCTCATCTGAGGTGATCACAGACCTGATCTTGTGTTTGCCAATACAGGGTTCGGCACAGTCTGTCCCCCAAATCAGTCTACGCAAACACTAGTAGTTGCAATTGCTGGATCAGCTCTGTCTCCAGTCTCGTGTTTTACGCAAACCAAAGGATGGGATCCTGCCCACCACATACTTGGCCTTCATGCAGACTAGTGGCAATTGCAGCCTCATCGGAGCAACTCTCAATAATCCCCACCAGGCCCGCCCCCGCCCCTGGTTCCCGTGCTTGCCAATATGTACAGCTGACTGTTCCCGTCTGTCTCATATCTCATTTGGCTCTCGTACATGTCAATAGGCATTGAAGTGCAGTTCATCCCAATCAGCCCCACTATCCTGTCCACATATGTGCCAGTGGGTGCCACCATCTGTCTAGCAATGCTGCAACTGACAGAATTTGCCCCCCTCACCCGTGCCAGTATCTACTAACTGATGCTGCAGCAAAGCCCAACCCACCCACACCCACTCTGGCTTATGCATGTACCAGAAGGTACAGTCAGATCAGTCTGGCCTTTTCCTGATCCAGATCACATGTAGGCCATCAGATGTTGTGGCCCTGCCCGGCCTGGTCTGCCCCCATCTCAGATCTCATGCTCACCAGAGGGAATAGTGGCTTAAAAGGGGGTCCCCCAGTGGGGCCATTCGCACCACCACATGGGCTTCACATGTGCTGGTTGGGTGCTACAGCCCAGTCTGGTACAGCCTGCCCCACTTCAGCATTTGCCAGTGGGTGCTACAGCCTGGCTGGGCCTGGCCCGCCCCAGTTCCAGCTCATGCTGGTGGGGCTACAGCCTAGCCCAGCTCTGCCAGCCCCCAGTCCTGGCCCTAATGTAGACTGGATGGTATTGCATCCTGACCCAGCCCAACCCATACTCCATTCTGGCATTCAGATTCTCCAGCAGATGATGTAAACTCACCCATCCTGGCGTGCCCCCACCTGCGCCAAATTTATACCAAATTGTATTTTGGCCTGGTCTGGGCTGCTCCCTGTCCTGTTTCTTGCACTTACCTGCAGCGAGTGTGTCCCAACTGAGGAGTTCCCCAAACTCCTCTATCAGGATCTCTCCCAATGCCATACATGATCTCTCTCACGCCCACCAGTGGGTCCATGGGCCAGCCCTACTTAGTCCACCTCCTGTCCCACAGGAACAGTGGCCTAATTTCCTGAATGGCCCTCACCCATTCCGGTTCTTGTTATCGGGTGCTACAGCCCAGCCAAGCCTGGTCTGCATCCAGACACAGCTCATACATGGCTCAGTAGGAGCAAAGACTTAGCCTAGCCCCCTTCCAAAACCAACCCATACACTTGCCAAAGGATGGGGCTACTTTGCCCAGCTTGCTCGGCCCCTAGTTCTGGACCATGTGTTCACCAGTGGGAGCTATGACCCCATAGGGGAGTTTCCCAGGTTCTCCCACTCGGCCTGCTCCCAGACCCAGATCTCACATGCTCCAGCAGGTGCTAGACCCTTGCCTGGCATAGCCTGCCCCTTCATCTTGGTCTTTGAGTTGGAGAGTGTTGTGGACAGGCCCACTCCACACCCTGTTTTAAGATGGAAATGCAGGTGCTGCAGCTTGGACCTGCCCAGCCTATTCTCAGCTCCAGTACCCATGAGTGTTGGCAGGTTTCATTTTCACACCTAGCTCAGCACATCACCATCCCAACTCTTGAGCTAACAAGCGGGCCTTGTACTTCCATAGGGCTAGGCCCATTTATCCCCGTGGGTTGTACCCCAGGGTCTAGTTCTCTCCTGTGCTGGTTAGTGTCATGGCCCTGCCTAATGTGACCTGTCCTCTGACACTCAATCAGGTACTTAGATCTAGGTCAGCTAGACAAGCCCCCAGCCACAGCTTTCGTGTGGACTGGTATGTGGCAGTCAGCGATGCTCTGTGCTAACAAGCCCACAGGACTCCCATGTGGGCTGGTGAATCAGTCTGACCCAAAAAAACTTCCAGTCTCTGACCTCCAAATCACCAGTTCTCAGTCCCCTCACTTACCTGTAAGTACAGTAGCTTTGTCGTTGACTGTCCCTCATGATTCATTCCTCACATACACACCCAGTGGCCTTATCCATGGATGTCCGTAGGCAGTAATTGATACCCCCCAAGACCCCAGAGCTCGCTGCCAGGAGGCCAGAAGGTAGAGCCCCGCACCACTTGGCACACTGGCCACCCACAAGCCCAGGACCCTCCCCTGACTCAGGAGCAGTAGATGGAGAGCTAGGTTCCCCAGCAGGTAGCCTTGCACGGCACACCTTCTCCCAGCCACAGTCACATGGCCAAGAGAGTAAGGTACCAACTCTACTGTTCTTCAATAATAATTTTTCAAATTCAAACAATTTTTCTTCCTTTTTTTTCTAAAAAACAAATCTCAAATTTTTTTAAAACCAACTCACATTTTAAAGTTAGCTGCTGTGAGTTATTTTCCCCAGAAACACAAGGAACTTTTAAAACACAGCTCTTTGTTTCAGCTTTTCCTACTCTGTGCTGTAACTGCTTCCCTACATTGTCACTGAAATCAAATACTGTTTAATTTTCAAGACAGTTTCATGAATCTGAAAAATTTGTCCTAAACTGAAGTGAGCCCCCATCCACATGTGCTTGCCATGCAAGAAAGAAGTAAAAACTTTTTTACTAAATCAGTTCCACTTATGCTTGGTTTTAAGTCCATTTGAAAAGTAGGGTATGTAATACAACGAAGTATATATTCATTCAAACAGTTAAGTCTCTCTTTGCTTCCTTTCATGTTATAAATGTCAGTCTGGAGTCATTTCTACGAAACAATATCCTTATGGAATTTCAATTTATTCTTTAAAAATTCACTTTCAAATTCGTATTTTCAAATTATATTCACTTTCAAATATTTTAGCTGACAAAAACTTTTCAGATTTAGGCACCATGTAATGTATGTAACATTATATATAATATAATGTATAACACAGTGATAAAAACTTTTTAGTAGTATTGAGCCCAGCGTGGTAGCCTAGGGTATAAAGTCTTCACGTTGCACACGCTGGGATTCCGTATGAGAGCCGATTCTGATCCTGGCGACCCCACTTCCCATCCAGCTCCCTGCTTGTGGCCTGGGAATGTGCCACCCAAAGCTTTGGGACCCTGCACCCACGTGGGGGATTCGGAGGAGGCTCCTAGCTCCTGGCTTCGGACAGCCTTACTTCATTGCGGCTCACTTGGGGAGTGAATCATCGGATAGAAGATCTTCCTCTCTGTCTCTCTTCCTCTCTGTATATCTGACTTTGTAATCAAAATAAATAATTCTTTAAAAGAACATTTTAGTAGCATCTTTAAGGGTTTTTATTTTTGAAGAGAAATAAACAATACATTACCATTCTCTACTGTTACTCCACTACATAATAAAACACGTGAAGTTCTTGGTCCTGGGGAGCTATAACTTATTCCTCATTAGCCAATCTTTCCCTATCGCACGCTTCCCCCTACCTTCCCCAACCTCTGGTAACCTCATTCTACTTGAAACTTACAAACAGGACAGTACAGATGTCTCTTTGACAGACTAACTTTCCTTCTTTTCAATACACACCCAATAGCAGTTTTGCTGAATCAAATGGTAGTTTGCTTATTGTTCCTTAAGACATTTCTACGTTGTTTTCTACAAGGACTGTACTATTTTTTTTTACTATACTAATTTTAAAGATTTATTTATTATTATTGGAAAGGCAGATTTACAGAAAGGACAGACAGAGAGAAATACCTTCCCTCTGATGATTCATTCCCCAAATGGCCACAATGGGCCATCTTCCACTGTTTTCCGAGGCCACAAGCAGGGAGCTGCATAGGAAGTGGGGCAGCTGGGGCTCAAATATGTGTCCATATGGGATCCCTGGGTTTGCAAAAGGAGAATTAGAATTAGTCAACTGAGCCATCACACATATCCAAGAATGTATTTTTTTAATAGTATACCCTGAGCTTTATTCCAAAATTTAACTTTCTAAAGATTTATTTATTTTTATTAAAATGGCAGATCAGATTTATGAAGAAAAGCAAAGACAGAGAGAAATATCTTCCAGCGACTGGTTCATTCCCTGAAAGTCACAATGGCCTGAGCTGAGCCTATCCAAAGCCAGGAGCCAGAAGCCTTCCAACATCTTCCTACTTTGGTGCAGGGTCTCGAGGTTTTGGTCCACCCTCTACTGCTTTCCTAGACCATAAACAGGGAGCTGGTTGAGAAGTGGAATAGCTGGGACACAAACAGGTATCCATATGAGATCCTGGCACTTACAAGGTGGAGATTTAACCATTGAACTATCGCGTCAAGCCCTCAAAATTCAAATTTTTAGCAAACAAAAACTAATGATGATCTTCACTAAGAAAATTGAGTTCATTTTTTAATCTGTCACAGACCAGCAGGTGGCAGCATAGGATTAAGTGCTATCTTTCCCGTGACGTATTTTTTTATTTATCTTTTCTTATCATTTTTCTGTGAACATCTAAAAATATTTTTATTAATTTATTCGTGTATTTGAAAGACAAAGTCTCTCTCTCTTTTTCTTTCTCCCCCCTCTTTCATACACGTACACACACACACACACACACACACAGATTCGTCTTCCTCCCACTGGCTCACTCTTCGGGTGGCTATGGCCATCATCTGCTGCTTTCCCAGGCACATTGCCGGGGAGCTGGAACAGAAAGGGAGCCCACTGCACCACAGCACCAGCCCCTGGCCTGGGTTTCTATAATGAACAAGCAATTGATTTACTCATTAGTTTATCTACATTGAGCCTTTAGGACATGCTTTACTATTATTACCCCAACATTTTAAAATTCTTTTTTCAACACTTCTTTCAGTTCATTAGAATGGATAATCTGTATTCAGTACATAGTAGGATCATATGCATTGCTGGGTTCTTTACATACCTCCCACCTTCAGACAACCCATTCCTCAGATGAGAGAGTACTAAAGTTAAGAAAGGGTATGAAATGTTCAGGTCACCAATACCAAGTTTCCATCTCAGATTGTGTCACTGCCACACATACATAATTTGATATATTTAATCTTGTTCAGGAAAACTTGGATCTCACAACTAGAAGCTTATCTTCTGCTAGATTCACTCTAGTTGTTTCTTACATGAGATTAAATTTGATTATTTGGGATGACATTGAATTTCACTGTCAGTGACTTCTAAACAACTTTCATGTAATCTTGTATCCAACACAGGCTAAATAAGAAATTTTTATGAGCCCTTGTTAGGTAAGTGGTCAGAACTTCTCTCTCGAGTGAGGGGCTTTAGAACATACAAAGCTGTGGTGGAAAGGCCTTGAAAGCAACCCAGTAATTTACAGCAAAAAGTCTTGCCTGTATCCTGATAAATTCCCAGGAAGCCCCAGTCTTTCCCCCAAAGAAAGCTTCCCAGGAGAATCCGTGCTGCCCTGCCCTGACCTGTCAAGTGCATTCTATCCTTAAACTGTGAAACCTTTGCTTTCCCCAGTCTGAATGACCAGGAACTTTCTCTCTGATTCTGTCTGGAGAGGTGTCCGTTTATTTTGATGGATGCCCTCCCTCTCAATCCCCCAATTAAACCTTGCCACCTTGCCGCCTTGCTCATGACTCTTCCCTGTGTCATGTCTGAATTTTATTTTCCACGGGACAAGAACTAATTCCACTCATCTTTGTTAATACCCAGCAGGGTATTCGACAGAGAAGAGCTTAGATGTCTTTATGGCATGAAAAAGATCCAGACAAACTGAAAATCAATACCTTTTCTTGGACCCATTAGAAAATTGATTTTAAGAGCCAACTGCCACAAGGAAATCTTGAGAGAGACAAACAAATCCAGACTGCCAAAGGAAATAACTGAACAAACTCCAAATGGAAGTTTGTACTTTCAAATGGAAAGTACACTCAATAGAACTAAAAATCTAACAGAAGGCATCCATAGCTGATTAGGTCAAACACAAGACAGGTCACTGAGCTCAAAGATGGGCTACTTGAACATAACCTGCTGTGGAAAAAGAATGAGGAACTTGGGACAGCACAGGAAGAACTAAGTTACTGGAGTCCAGGAGCGACATGATCATGCCAGAGGGGTAGAAAGCACATCCAAAGACATAATGCTAGAAAACATCCAAAATCCAGAAAAAGATACACTAAGTATAGGAAAGTAACAAGTCACCAGTCAGATTTAGTCCAGTTGAATATTTTAACCCAAGACATGTTATAGTCAAGCTCTCCAAAGTCAGAAAGAAAGGGAGGACCTCAAGTTGCAAGAGACAAAACAAACACATAAAAGGGTTCCCTTTGGCCAGACTAGAATTCTCAGCAGAAATCTTTTTGTTTGTTTGTCTTGTTTTATCAGAAAGGCAGATTTACAAAGAGTAGGAGAGACAGAGAAAAGATCTTCCATCCACTGGTTCACTCCCCAAGTGGCCGCAATGGCTGGAACTAAGCCAATCTGAAGCCAAGAGCCAGGAGCTTCTTCTGGGTCTCCCATGTGGGTGCAGGGTCCCAAGGCTTTGGGTCGTCCTCGACTGCTTTCCCAGGCCACAAGCAGGGAGCTGGATGGGGAATGGAGCAGCTTGGACATTAACCAGCACGTATATGAGATGCCGGTGCTTGAAGGAGGAGGATTATCCAGTTTAGCCATTATACCAGGCCCTCTCAGCCAGAATCTTGGCAGTGGTATGAGGTTCCATGGTATTAAATCCAAAAACTGCCGAAAAGAAATGTGCTCAACAATAAAGGCATTCCCAGATCAACCAACTTGAGAGAGGCAGCAGTCGTGGTGTAGCCAGTTAAGAGCCGCTTGGGGTGTCTTCATCCCCTATTGGAGTACCTGGGTTCAAGTCCCATGTTAACCACTTAACAAATTAGGGTTAGATGGAATGTACCACAACATAGGAAAGGTCATATTAAACAAGCTATAATGACTGTAGTTTTTTATCTAAGATCTAGAACAAGACAAAAAATGCCCACTTGTTCTACTTTTTATTCAGCATATTATTAGATGAGCTAGGAGAGAAATTTGACAAAACAAAGAAATAAAGGGCATCCAAATCAGAAAAGCAAAAAGCCAAATTGCCACCATAAATAATGTGATCTTATATACAGAACTCCAAAGGCCCGCCCAAGAGCTATGCAAGAACTAACAAATTCAATAAAGCAGCAGATACAAGTCAAGGCTCATACACTGATAACCTTGTTGCAGCAAGGCTATATGAAAAAGAAATGCAGAGAGCAATCTCATTTCCAGCAAAAAATATGATAAAACATCTAGGAATAAAATTTATCAAAGAAGTGAAAGAGCTCTATAACAAGAACTGTGAAGCACTGATGAAAGACATTTAAGAGGATGCAAAAAAAAAGATGGAAGGACAACCTGTGTTCATGGACAGAGAAGAGTCAGTATTCTGAGTACCATTACCCTAGGTGATTTACAGATTCATTGCAATCCCTACAGGAACACCAATAATATCTATCACAGAACCATAAAAAAGATTTGCTGCTAAAATTTATATGAAACCACAGAAGAACCTAATTAATCAAAGGAGCACTGAGCAAAAAGAACAAAACTGGATGGAGGCATAAGACTGGCTGGCTTTAAAATATGTTGTACATTTGCACTAATTAAATCAACATAATATTGACTAAAAATACATATAGCCCAATGGAACAGAGCAGAGACCCAATAAAACTGAAAATATGTCTCTATGGTTAACTACTCTTTGGCAAAGGTAAACACTTAAGTCTTCCTCCACATATGAATGGATAATATATGACATGTGTACATGATGGAATACCACTCAACCATTAAAAAGGATGAACTCTACACCTGGATGGAACTGGATGATGTCATATTTACAAAGCACAGAAGAAGAAATATTGCATGGTCTCACCCACATGTTTTCAAAAAGTGATCTAATTGAAGTTTAAAATACAGCAGTGGTTACAGAAGCTGAGGAGGGAAGTAGAGGCAGATGGACAGGGAAAAGTTGATCAACAGATATTAAATTATAGTTACATAGGAGTAAAAGCTTCTAGTGTTATATTGCACATAGGGATGCTAAGATAATGTTAATGTTTTTTATATTTCTTTGTTAAGAAAAAGCCTAGAAGATAGGATTTTGGATATTTTTACCCCCAAAAAAGTATGTATTAGAGGAAATGGATGTATCTAGCCTGATAGAGCACCATACAAAGTATACATGTATTGAAAGTTCAATTGCATCCTGTAAAGATAAGCAATGTTGATATGTTTGCTGAATTTTTAATCATTAAAATTTTAGTTAAAAAATACAACAACTCAACTAAAAAATGAGCTAGTTTCTTTGTGGATACTTCATGACAAAAGCCATATAAATGCCAGAAAGCATAGTTTCTATATCATGAATTATAAATTAAAATAATATCCCTAACCCCATAAGGCAATCTCTATGAGTCTGTAACACCTCAGTTAAATGCTTGAACATTGAACAAAAAGGACAGAAATCAAGCTCCTGTTACATGTCAAATGAGAATGGTGTAGTCCTTTAATCCTAAGAGAGCATTTGGGCTAATTTAGTGTTCCCCATTGATCTCGTCTGGCAATATTTCAGGTTTAGATCCTAGATGGAAAGATTAGTTCTGCTACAGACTTTTCTATTATTCCTTGTGGTGACAGGAAAGTGTGCTTGGTTGGGAGCCATTCGTTCTGCATACTCACAGTATAAGCTGAGGAGACATTCTCTGAAAAATATCCTTTTGAAATATTCAATGTCATGTGATTTTATTTTATTTTATTTTTTAATTTTATAGATGCGTTCCAAACAGAATCTTTTTCCATCTTGTAGTCCTACAAACATTTCAGTGTCCCTAATATCCAGGGCTCTTTTGTCCTGGGATCTCTGAATGGGAATCTAGCTCAAGGCATCACTTTCATGTCAACAACCCTATAATCCATTTCTTATTATGGCTTGATAGCTCATTTCTTCTTGCTATTGATTAATATTGCATTCCATGGGTGAAGCACAGTTTCTTTGCCCATTAATTTATTAAAGGATATCTCAATTGCTTCCACTTCCGGAACTTACAAACAATTGTTACGAACATTTGTATTTACGTGTTTGTGCAGATGTATATTTTCTGCTCTTAAAAGAAGATTTAAGGCCTGGCGCAGGAGCGTAGTGGTGAAAGTCCTCGCCTTGCACACACTGGGATCCCATGTGGGAGCGGTTCTAATCCCAGCAGCCCCACTTCCCATCCAGCTCCCTGCTTGTGGCCTGGGAAAGCAGTGGAGGATGGCCTGAAGCCTTGGGACCCTGCACCTGTATGGGAGAACCGGAAGAGCTCTTAGCTCCTGGCTCCTGGCTTTCGATTGGTGCAGCTCCAGCGTTGCGGCTGCTTACTTGGGGAGTGAATCATCAGACGGAAGATCTTTCTCTCTGTCTCTCCTCCTCTCTGTATATCCGCCTGTCCAATAAAAAAAAATGATTTATTTATTTACTTGGATTTGAAAGTCAAAATTACAAAGAGACAGAGAGAGAGAGACTCTTCCATGCACTGGTTCACTCCTCAGACAGCCACAGCAGCAAGGGCTAGGCCAAAGGAGGAACCAGGAGCCCCCTGAGGTACCTATCGGGGCAGCAGGGGCCCAAGCACTGAGACTGTCTTCTGCTGCTTTTAGCAGGCAGTTGGATCAGAAGTGGAGCAGACAGAACTTGAAATGATGCCCATATGGGATGCACGTAGTAGCTCTACATGTTATGCCATAATGCTGGCCCTCAGATTTCAGTTTTCTAACCAGTAGGGTAAATATCTAAGGCTCTAATTGCTGGATTGTGAGATACAAATATGTTCAGTTCTGCCATCTAAAATGACTGTAACATCGTGCATTCACACCAGCAGGGAATGAGAGTCCCTGTTGCTGTAATTCCTAGTCAGGATTGAATGTTGTCAGTGTTGTGGATGTTGAGCACAGTGGCAGGTGTACATGGAGCCAGCAGAGCTGAGGCATTGGGCTTGCGTCTTCCCGTTCCACAGACAGAACGATCCACAGAAGTCTGAACAGGGCATGCAGCTGTAGAAACTCAACTCTTCCCTTGCTTCTCTCCATCTGGGCCTCCCTTCTCCTTGTCACCCTGCCCTCTTTCTCTGGAAATGCTCTCTTGGAGGGAGCCGGACCACTGAGAAGACGAGATGGAGTGGAACAGCCTTCGCTGGCTGCCTTCCACTTTAGACATAGCAGTGTGTCCCACCCCACCAACCCACGGACAGTGATGTCACACATCAACTGCCAGCTTCATGTTTATAAAAAAGAAGAAAAATGCAATGTGAGCAATACACTGAAGACAGTTTTAACTGATATTTGTACCTTGGTTAATCTATGGAACAAATTACATGAAAGAATACAAATGTGTCTTTTGCTGCAAAAACTGAAAAACTGCAGTCTTTGATATCCCACTGAAAGAAGGTAGATAAAATAAAAATGCATACAAGTAATTAAACAAATATCGTTTGTATTTAAAACCAATGAATATAAAAGACATCAGAGGACTAATACGGGTAATAAAATAAGTCAACAAGGTAAGAAAGAGTAAATTTTATTTTACCTCAAGGATATTCTAAATAAGCAAAATGCTAGCACAACAGTACTGAAAGTGAAATGGGTAACCTTGCATGGGAAATTCCATCTATATACAATGAAACTTAAGACACTGAAGATGAACTAGAAATGCTTTATTTGAGAGCTAGCATTATAGTGCATCAGCCCAAAGATTTTTTTAAATTTTTATTTGAAAGGCAGACATACAGAGACAGAAGGAAAGAGAGACCTTCCCTTTGAGGCTCCATGCCTCAAATGATCACAACAGCTAGGACCGGGTCAATCCAAAGCAAGAACCCTGGAAGCTTAAGGTGCAGGCAGAGGCTTAACCTACTGCCAGCCCCAAGGCAACTCAAAATAGAGACAGCGGACATCTTTGATAACATTGATGTAATATAGCTGTATTAAAAGATTATAATATGGAATAAGCAGACATTTGACAACTACCTAGAGAATCAAGATGCAATATATATTTCCCTTTATTAATTTATTAATGAACTTTTGCAGCTAAATCTCTAAATTAAGAACAGCACCTTTAATAAATTGCTAATGTAATACATTAAATGTCACTGTGGAACTTTTTGGAGGGTGTGACAGATTAAAAACAGAGCTGCAAATGCATGTCACCTGCTACCCATGTGGGAGACCCATTTTGAGTTCCAGCACTCGCTGTGGGTGAAATAGCAGCTGGAAGATCTCTCTTTCTCACTCTCTCTGTAGCCCTGCCTTGCAAATAAAATGAAAAGAGTAAATAAATTAAAAACTTGTAAAACACAGCTGAACTACCACCAGAGCGAGTGACTGAATGGAAACTGATAAAGAATTTGTATTCTTACATTATGGTGTATTCTTACATTATGAGAAATATGATTGCCCTAACATAACTTGACTTATGTTAAACTCTTTTGGGTAGTGTGTATTTAGTCTAGTGTGTATTTAGTCAACAAGGCTTCCCATAAGGTAATTTAGACAGACACATTATTTTCCAAAATAATAGTAAGCAAACTGGAGCATTTCTTATTTAGCTATCAATGTTTGTAGCTAGCTCTTCTGCCGGAATCGGTTAGCTGGCATAGATGTTTCAGTACAAACAGTCTGTGATAGAAACAAGCCAATTTGTTTATGTTTGGGAACCAGCATCTTTCAAGATGATTTGGAACTTGAAAATGGTTTTAAAATTCTACCAGTAGTAAAAATCCAATGTGGCATGAAGCATGCTTAGCAAATAACAGGAGATGTGGTTAGTGCTATGTTTAAAATTTCATGTGCATTTCCTGTTATACTATGTTCAAACTGCCTTGAATGTAGTAACTTAAGGAACTAACAACTCTGCACTCATGAAGGAAGACAATACAAGAGCAAAGGAAGACATGATTGGTGGACCCATTTAGTTTTTTCAGCATGCAAACATTTCCCATTACAGAACAAAACGCCGTTATGCATACTTTATTACTAATGAAACATGCTGCGTTCTCCTAAAAAACTGAGCGTGCAGGTCCCAAGCATGTCATGAAAAATGCTGACATTCGGATGACATTGCCTTGGAAATACACAGCACAGGATCGAGTGACCCTGTGGGGATTCATGTGATGTGATAATTCACCAGATTTCCCACTTTTCTGCCTCTGATTCTGTGCTTTGGGCTTTGTCCTCACATTCTTCTATTTAAATCTCAGCTTTCTTCTAAAACATGTTGCGGATGTATCATCCATCAGGTTCACGGCAATTCTTCCTGCCCCAAATTCTCGCACCATGGAACATTTCTACGACTTATTTCCTGTATTTTTCTTTCAGTAACTTGTTTCCTCTCTTGTGTGGAAACATAACAGATGAGGACGCCATGTGCTCTAACACTCTCTAGTTGAACAAGGAAGCCATTTGCCAGCTATGAGTGTGACACTCCTTCTCAGAAAAACATACTGCCCAAATATTAAAGCAGTCATACTTGGAAAATTCATGAATAGTGATAGGTTAAAAATTGGCAGCATTGGACCCAGCGCGGTAGCCTAGTTGCTAAGGTCCTCACCTTGCATGCACTGGGATCCCATAAGGACAACGGCTCATATCACAGCTGCTCCACTTCCCATCCAACTCCCTGTTTGTGGTCTAAGGAAGCAGTCGAAGATGGCCCAAAGCCTTGGGACCCTGCACCTGCACGGGAGACCCGGAAAAAGCTCCTGGCTCCTGTTTTCAGGTTGGCTCAGCTCCAACCACAGCAGCCGCTTGGGGAGTGAACCAGCAGATGGAACATCTCTCCCTCTGTCTCTCCTTCTCTCTGTAAATCTAACTTTCCAGTAAAAATAAATAAATTTTTACATAAATAGTTTTTTAAATGGCAGCAAATATAACATACAAACATTTCCAACCAGACAAGCATAAAGATCTAGCTTTAATTATTAATTTCATTTTGATAAAAACATTCACTAAAAATAATTATGTCCCACATAGTTTCCTTATATTCCATCCTATATTATCATTATTAAATTAAATACAACTTGAAATTACTACTGATAGAAAAAATACCACCAAATATTTTTCTTTTAAGTAAGTGAAAATAAAAGCATTAAGTTAGTCTCTCGCTAATCTCGGAGGTGTTGTTTTTGCTTTTTTATTTGGCTCGATGCCATTTGGAAAATTCCTGAAAACAGAGAATACATTATTCAAAGTTGTTAAGGATTTATTACATCACAAAAAACACTGTCTTAGCTAAATGTAAGAATGCAAAACAGTTGATTTTTGTGTGTAGCCCATGCATATAATTTCATATGTGACTCATACAGTATGTGTTTCCTGTCATATCAAGAGAAAGTATTGTTTTGTTAATTTAAATTTGGTTAAACTGGAAATTGCAAGGTACTCACAGGGTATGATGAAAACTACCTGAACTGTGTAAGGGGCTGGTATTGTGGCATAGAGTGTTAAGCCATTGTCTTTGACTTTGGCACCTCCCATGGGTCCTGGTTGGAGTCCCGGCTGTTCCACTGACATTCCAGCTCTTTGCTAATGCATGTGGAAAAGTAGCAGAAGATGATCCAAGTCCTTTAGACCCAGAAGAAGCTCCTGGCTCCTGGCTTTAGTCTGGCTCAACTCTGGCTGTTGCGGCCATCTGGGGTAGCGAACCAGTGGATGGATGATCCTCTGTCTCTCACTCTCCCTCTCTCTTTCTGTAACTCTGCCTTTCAAATAAATAAACTAAATAAAGTTTTTATAAATATATATATATATATAATTAGTACATTCAATGAAAGTCAAAAGACTTTGCTATTCTTTGCAAACTTATCGAAGTTCAAACTTGTCTGGAATAAGTAAGTGTGACCAACGAAAGACAGTAATGCTTGCTTCTGTGTCTGGAACATAATGGGGACATAATGAAGGACTATCAGGGTGATCCCTAAAGTATAAAGTAGGTGACTATGCCCTTTCAAAAACTGATTTAAAAATGTTGTATACACACACACACACACAGGAAATTTGAAAGGAGAATTACATGGTGTCTACTTTGGGAGTTATGTTAGAGGTGGAGAAAACTGAAGCATTCGTGATCAAACTAAATGAGTGACAAAGTAATAATAATCTGTGCAAGTTTGAGATAAAATTCTGAGACTCAGAATGATAGCATGATACTGCTATGTCCAGTCAATCCTGTGTGGCTCTTCACGGGCCTGAAGTTTGCTGGCAGAAAACACACGAAGACTAGAGCCATCTTCTGCTGCTTTTCCAGGCATGAGCTCTTCCGGGTCTCCCACACGGGTGCAGAGTCCCAATACATTGGGCCGTCCTCCACTGCTTTCCCAGGCCACAAGCAGGGGGCTGGATGGGAAGTGGGGAGCTGGATCAAGAGTGGAGCTGGATCAAGAGTGGAAAAACCAGGACCCAAGCCAGTGTCCGTATGGCATGCCAAAGTCACAGGCTCAAGACTGACATCCCATGTCAGCCCCACCAAAGACTGTCTTTAAAATATTTTTGTTGTATATTTTTAAAAATTTATTTATTTTTATTGCAAAAGCAGATATACAGAGAAGAGGAGAGCCAGAGAGGAAGATTTTTCCTTTGATGATTCACTCCCCAGGTGACCGCAATGGCCGGTTCTGCGCTGATCTGAAGCCTGAACCTCCTCCTCCGAGTGCAGGGTCCCAAGGCTTTGGACCATCCTCGACTGCCTTCCCAGGCCACAAGCAGGGAGCTGGATGGGAAGTGGGGCTGCCGGGATTAGAACTGGTGCCCACATGGGGTCCCGGTGCATGTGAGGCGAAGACTCTAGCTGCTAGGCCACTGAACCAGGCCGTTTTCTCGGATTTTGTATTTATTGTATCTTTTGGAGCTATCAGTACAGATTCTTAGTCAGTTTCTCTACTGGGACTCTGTTAATCTGCACCTGTGAACAACCGAGCATGTGCCAAATGTTGATTGACTTGGGTGTTGGAGGTCTGTTACAAAGATAAACACATGTAAATGGAGTCTGCCTTGACCCAAAGCTGGGCTGCAGCAGATGTGTGAGGAAGAACTCAAAAACACCCCTCCACGACCAACAATAATTCTGCGATGATATCCTAGTGGGATTCCTTTCATTTTAGTAGAGAGACTGTTCCTTGTTTCTGATCAACGAAATGCAGTAAATGGGATGGGGTCGTGACCCCTGCATTGAGTTAGTCCGTGTAAGATCATGTCTGAACAGACAAGAGTAAGATATTGAGCTGTTGGTCTTGAAGAAGAAGTAAGCTGACACTACATGAGAGATTCTGAGAGGGGGGACACGTGGTAAGACACCGAGGAACCAGCTCACTGGCTCCACAGGCTAATCTTTGGCCTGCAAGTGCCAGTGTCCCACACGGTTACTGGTTTGTGTCCAGCCTGCTCCACCTTCTTTCCAGCTCCCTGCTTATGGCCTGGGGAAGCCATAAAACATGGTTCTAGTCCTTGGAACCCTAAGCCCACGTGGGAAACCTGGAAGAAGCTCCTGGATCTTGGTTCTCAGCCTCAGATCAGATCAAATCAGCTCCAGCAATTGCAGCTATGTTGGGAGCAAACCAATAAAATTGAATAAATCTTTTTTAAAAAAAATAGTCCTGAGGATAGCTTCCAGCAGCTAATAATTGGTCCCAGCTGCAATAGGCAGGCTAGCAAAAGAATTAGGGTTTCTGCCCTACAATATAAGAAGTTAAAATCTGAATGACCCTTGAATAAGAACCACAGAAAAGGAGCAGGCCCTGCGCCGTGGCAGAGTGGCCAAAGTTCTCACATTAAATGCGCCGGGATCCCATATGGGTGCCTGTTCATACCCCGACAGCCCCACTTCCCATCCAGCTCCCTGCTTGTGGCCTGGGAAAGCAGTGGAGGACGGCCCAATGCATTGGGACTCTGCACCCGTGTGGGAGACCCGGAAGAGCTCCTGGCTCCTGGCTTTGAATTGGTGCAGCACCAGCCGTTGCGGTCTCTTTGGGAGTGAATCATCAGACAAAGATATTTCTCTCTCTCTTCTCTCTATATATCTGACATTGCAATAAAAATAGACAAATCTTTAAAAATAAAAAAAAAAAGAAAGAAAGAAAGGAGCACACGCTGGTTGGTACCTTGTGCAACCTTCTAAGGTGCCGAATGGAGGACTCAGTAAAGCTGCGCTTGGACTTCAGACCTATGAAAACTGTAAGATCATAAACATACATTAGTTAAGCCTCTAAGTGTGCAGTAACATGCCACACAGCAAAATAAAATAAGGCCTGTAGTTTATTATGGAGAGCTGGAACAATCATTCAGCATTTACTGAGGCTACAAATATGATCCCTAGGGACCCGTCCCTCTTTCCTTATGGAACATTTATGTTTCCTGTAAGACAAGATTAAATAGCAGCCATTAGCCAACTTCCTGTAAGGGAAAATCTCCACAGGTGACAGATTTTGTGAGTTACCTGAAGAGTGGTCATCCTCATACAAAGTTTTTTTTCTTCTTTTTAGATTTATTTATCTTTATTACAATGTCAAATACACAGAGATGAGGAGAGACAGACAGAAACATTTTTGTTCCGCTGATTCACTCTCCAAGTAGCCGCCATGGCCAGAGCTGAGCCAATCCAAAACCAGGAACCAGGAGGTTCTTCCGGGTCTCCCACATGGGTGGGAGCCATCCTCCAGTGCATTCCCAGGCCACAAGTAGGGAGCTGGACAGGACGCGGGGCTGCCAGGATTAGAACTGGCGCCCATATGGTATCCCAGAACGTGCAAGGCGAAGACTTCAGCCACTGGACTACCATGCTGGGCCCACATGGAGTTCTTCTGTGATTATGTTTGACTTGAGTGCTTCTGCGGCTATGGTATGTGGCTTTAGCATCAGGTTTTGTTCATGTAATCGAAATAAGAACACAAAGGGATTTAGCCTTTAATATGGAACACTTACTGTTAAGGAACTTCTGTGCCTCTGTCTACAGACATGCATGTGTGTAAAGCAAACTAATAGCATTAGATATTACATATTTCCTGATGTAGTTATATTTTTTCAAACAGGCACCAAAATCTTTAGGATTTTGGAGAAAAGTGTAATCAGTTGTAGCTTTGGGGGAGATTATTGTACCGTATAAGGAAAGATTCATGAAGGCAGGAGTCACAGATTCAAATGCCTGTAGGTGATGAGCAGGTGCAAAAAAATGTGGGGTGAGAGCCAAGCGGGGACTTAGAGAACAACCTAGCTTAGGACTTAGGAGAGTTGGATGTGGCTGTGCTAGCAGAGTGGTAAAGTGAGCATAAGAATTGATCCTTTTGGGGCTCATATAAAAGGATTGGCTCAGCTCTGGCTGTTGTGGCCATTTGGGGAATGGACCAATGGATGGAGGACCTTTCTCTCTGTCTCTCCTTTTCCCTGTGGATTTGATCTGACTTTCCAGGAAAATTTAGAAAGTCAAAACTGAGTTGATGAAGCAATGGCACAATATGAACCCACAAGTGGCTAAGATGAGGTACAAACAAAAAAGCCAAAGAGTACCGGTGCAGAGACAATAAGTAAATTGTAACCTGATTGGCATGGGATGCATTCAAGGGCACAAAAGGAAGAATTACAATATTCACAATGAATTCAGACAACATGGATGAAAGATTCGAGAGATGACAATTCTAAGAAACTGGCTTGTATGATATTGTGGTTCACAAATCTAAAACGTGCAAGTAAGCTGGTAGACTGGAGACTCACGAATGAGTTGATGCTGTAGTTCAATTCCAAAAGCATTCTGCTGGCAGAATTCCTCTTAGGTGGAGCAGGCTGGTGGAGGGGGAGGGCAATCGTTTGGTTCCATTCAGGGCTTCAAGTGATTTGGCGAGGCCCACCCACAGAAGGAAGGCAATCTGGCTGACTCATAGTACATGATTTCACTTGTAAATCTAATCCAAAAGCATCTTCCCAGAAACCTGTAGAACAATCTTTGACCAAATATCTGGGCACAATGACCCAATCAAATTGACTCATAAAATTAATCATTACATTTGCTTTAGGACCATGCACTGGCTCTCCGTCTAGCTGCAGCATGTTCCCAGCAGCTCTCTGCTCAAGGGCCAACTTCTCAAAACGATGCCTTTTCTGACCAGACTATTTAAAACAGCAGGATGTCCCCACCTTCCTGTGTTCACTTTGCCTGCTCCACTTTCCCCATTGTATCTCTTTCTTCTCACCCTACAAAAGACTATAGAACATGCTTCTTGAACCTATTTCTTCTCCCCAACCCTTCCTTCCTATTTACCTGTCTAGTTCACTGCTTAAAACAGTGCTTGAAACACTTGATAAATATTTGTTTTATGAATGAATCTTTAAATTATAGAACAATTATTTTATTTTTGCATTTTATCATTTCCTTTGTTAACCTTTTTAAAAATAGAATATGTTTATTTATTTGAAAGACAAGAGTACCCAGAGGGAGGGAGAGACAGATCTTTCAATTGCTGGTTCACTCCTCAAATGACCGCCTTGGTAAGGGCTGTGCCGTTCATAAGCCAGGAGCCAGGAATTGCCTCAGGGTGCAGTGGTGCAGTGGCCCAAAGACTTGACCATCTTCCAGAGCTTTCCCAGCCTGGAGAAATCTAAGTAAAAACAAGTGCTCACACTGGATGCTGATGCTACAGGCAGCAGTTAATACTCTATACCCCGCTGGCACTGGCTCACTTTGTTAACTTTTTAGTAAATTTTATAAGTTACCATCTCTCTCTGTTTTTGATTTTTATTTTTCATGATACAGCTCCATAGGCTCAGGGATTTCCCCTTTCACTTTCCCCATTTCGCATTCCCCCAGCTATTTTCCCCTATATTATTACAATAGTATAGTCATTCAACAACAGTCGTAAGTCCATCATTCTGCTATCTAAGTGTATCATGGCATTATATATTAGTAGCTTTGAATCTCTTGACACATTCATTTTCCAAATCTCTCATGTTTTCCATCTGCTTGTCATTTTGCTTTTATTTATAGGCAAATTCTTCTAATTGATTAGTTATTCCTTTATTGAATTTTATATATCACTTTCCCAAGATTTTGTCCCTTCCCTTTTATAAACATTCCTTTAAAATTTTGTTGTTGTTAATATTTAGGGAACCAATTGCATGAGTTTCATGGACAGAATTTTAAGAGTGTAACAGTGCTTTCCTCTCCTGTTCTCACTCCTAGACACTTCTTTTATACCCTTCTGTTGCTGCTTGTTGGAGGTGCTTTAAAAAGGTTAATGGGTCTTACGTGATGCTTCTGCATGTAGAGGTGGATAAGTTCGATACAACACATACATCTCCTCTGTTCTCTCTTTTTCCTCTAATTTCCTTTTCTGATGAAGTATTGTCAAGGTTTTTTTCTGATTACAGGATTATTTGAAAACAAAAATGTCTGGTAAGCTTCAGCTCTTTCTTCATTGTTCAGAAGCAGGTTTGATTTGGGGTGTGTTGGTCGGCACCAATCCTATTGAATTCTAGTCATGCTTTGCTGGGGAGGTCTGTGCTGCACGTCACAGGCTCCTTAGCAGCCTCTGTGGACTTTCTCCATTGACTAAGGGTGACATCTTTCCTCAACTTACTTTTTCTTCTTTAAGATTTACTTTTACAGAAAAGGCAGATTTATAGAGAGAAGGAAAGCCAGAGAGGAAAATCTTCCATCTGCTGGCTCACTCCTCAAAAGGCTGCAACAATGGTAGCTGAGCTGATCTGAAGCCAGGAGCCAGGAACTTCCTCCAGGTTTCCCATATAGGTGTAGGGTTCCAAGACTTTGAACTATCCTTCACTGCTTTGCCAGGCCACAAGCAGGGAACTGGATCACAAGTAGAACAGTCAGGACACAAACTAGTCCCTTTATGGGCTACAGATCCTTGCAGGTAGAGAATTAGCCAGTTGAGCCATCACATTGACCCCATCCTTCCTCAACTTTTTACTAAAAGATATCTTTACCACTGTCTGTCTATGGAAAGGACAAACTTGTCTCCATTCCAAACTCCTGCTCTAAACTAATCTGGTAAGATTTTGTTGCAACTCCAACCAAGCCTGGGTGATTGACCATTTTTCTCATGGGGTAGTCAGTTCACAGGAAGTCCTCCATGTTACTGTCTTGAAGTTACTGCTGGGCCAAGAGCACGTATGGAGGATGACAGCAGCTCCTCATTGGGTACACGGATTCATTGTTAACTGCCCACCTCCACCTGTCTCATCTCATAGCAGTACCTAATTCTACCCTCCTTTGTGCCTAGTATTGTCCGATCCAGAGTTGCTCTGGTTCAGTTTCCAGAGAGAATCACAGTTCCAGTCTTCTGTGAAGATGGGAGAAAGCGACCCTTAACTCTACAAACTCAGAGTTCACCTAACCATCTTATTGCTCTTCACATACATTTTCAACCAATCTTGTTTTAATCATAACTGTATTGTGTTTTTTAGGAGCCTATAGTTAGACTTTTTGTTCTGCAGCGAGAAGCAATTTTCTTCTTGAATCTCCCTACATTTTTTCTTTCTTTCTTTTTTAAATATTAACTTATTTATTTGAAAGGCAGAGTTACAGAGAAGGAGAGAGAGAGCTCTTCCGTTTAATTTAAGCGTTGCTAGCCCACTCCCCAAATGACCTCAACAGTTGGGACTGTTCAAAGACAAGAGCCTCTTCTGGGTCTTCCATGTGGTCACAGGTGCCAGGCACTTGGGCCATGCTCCGTTGATTTCCCACAGCATGTGGGACCAGAAGCACAACAGTGGGAATCAAACCAGGGAACAAAAAAGGATGCCACCTCCACAGGCAGCAGCTTTACTTACTATGCCACAATGCCAGTTCCTTACTCCTTAAATTCCATCTTTCTTGGTTCTGATCAGTTCATGCATGTTATCCCATTTACTTCCAGGCTTCTTAAATGGTTTTTCTTTTTCTGTTTGCATTCTCCCTACAGATTTTTTTTTTTTTACCATATTTAATTCTTTGCTAGAGTCTAATTTTTGGAAAGAGTAAGGAAAAAAATCATATTCCATCTACTCTTTAACAAGAACTCTATTCCTGCATATTTTAAATAATGAGCTATGAGGGTTTTATGAAGATAATATGGTGATCTAGTTGAACATGGGGGAAATGCCTAAACACACTGTAACTCTCTTGTTGGAGTCCAGTTTCTCAGCATGTCACAGGACACCCCTGTGAACTGCCCTTCTCTCTGTTTGTTCTCTTCTACACTCAAACAGGGCTGCTGGGAAAGAAATCAGGGGCTTGGGATCTTTCTGATAACATGCTGAAGGCGTACCTTTCCACTGCTCCTGATGCGTATCTCTAAGATAGGAGCCATGGCATTTATTTTGTTGAATGTGCTTTCTCAGTTCAGGCCGGAAAGTCTGCGAGACTGTGGCAAAGCAACCTTTTCAGAGAAAAAAGCTTCTGTAGGAACACTCCTGTGTTGTTCCTGGAGCAACTGACCTTCAAAGGCTTATCTGGAGGAGCAGTGTTTCCAGTTCTGTGTGCTGACAGAAGCATTTCATTATTCACGCAGAGTGAAGCTGGATTGCCCATTCCCCACCCTCCATATCAAAACAAACGTGATCTAACAGGACACGAAGGACAGAGCACGGACTGTGAAAGGGCAGAATCTTTCCAAAGTCATGTAAGTTTGAATTTAGGTCCTTTCCTGCTTAAGGAAGGCAGAGATCTGAGAGGCTGGGTCCTTTCTTCAATGAATCTAAAATGAACCTAAATGGATTCTCGAATGAATCTAAAAGGACCGATCAAAAGAAAGCCGCTAAAAAGAGAGAGAAAGAGAGAGAGCCGGAGCAGTCTTCCCGGGTGTTAAGTTGCTGTTCAGCCGCTTAACTTTCCTGCTGTTTAAGCCCTGGGGTTTACAACGTGATTGAACAGGGAGGACCTGGACACTGAATTTCCATGTACCTCCTTGCCAAAATAAAGGCTGCACCCAGAAAGCACATGAGGCTAAGTCATGTTGGTTCTTGAAAAAAAAAAAAAAAAATTGCCTTAAATAGTCAATGCTAATCACATCCTGGCCACGTCTCCAACACACCAGCTCCACCTTAAATGAAAAACTTTTTCTTACAAAGCAACATCTGTTGGCATGTTTGCTTGGAATAAGCATGATAAATATAAGCATGATAAATATAAGCCTGCTGCTAAGAAAAACATTAGAAAACTTTGAATTAAAAAGCCAAATGTTATTGAACAGATATTTCAAGTTGGTGACCTTGATCTCTTTGATTAAGATTCCATATTTGTATTGTGGTATTATTGCAAAGAAATTAATGTAAGCATTGTAAGCAGAGTCTGTTTGTAGCAATACACATGTATATTCTTATTTCTCTTGTTAAGTAGTATTTTAATATAATTCATTCTGAGGCGTGATGTTGTACCCAGAGAAACAACATAGAATGCCCATAGAATGATGACTGTATTTTGAGAGGTGAATAAGCACAGACTAGATGAGGTTGCAGAACACTTTCTGGTATCAGAAGGTGATAGAAGGATTAGCCAAAGATGAAAAAAACCAGTGCCACCATCTGCACTCAGTTATTCCTCTCTCCACCCTTTTCCTTCTGTGTATATATTACTTCTTCCTGGAATAAAATCCTATCTATCTCTTTTATTAGGGAGACATGAGTGGTAACTTTTACCTATTTTCTCTCAGATCATATCTGTTTTTCCTTATTTTGCTCACACAAATGAATAACCATCTAGTTTGGGATCGAATTTTAAGTTAACAGAGCTTTGAAACTTTTATTCCATGGATTCTGAACTAATAATTCCTGTAGGAAAATTTATTCAATGTTTCCTTTTAGGACAGATTTTTTTTTTGGTTGCCTTGACTTTGTTTTTTAATTTTAGGTGTTCTATAATTCTTCATTCTGTTGTTTCTTTCATTAATCTAAAAAAAGTCTCAATAGCTGTTGAAACATTATCATCATTTTGTCCTTTAGAAATTAAAAAAAAGATTTATTTTTACTGATTTGAAAAGCAGAGTTACAGAGAGGTAAAGACAGAGCTCTTCCATCCACTGGTTTCTTCCCCAAATGACCACAGGCTGGAACTGCGGCACACAGAAGCCAGGAGCCTGGGGCTTCTCTCAGGTCTTCCATGTAGGTTCCCCTGTTACATTCCCAGGTGCATCCGCAGGGAGCTGGTTTGAAAGTGCAGTAGGCAGGAATGGAACCTGAACCTGTGTGGGATGCAGGTACTGTAGGGGGTGACTTAAGCTGTTACTCCACAGTGCTAATCCCCAGAAATTCTTTCATTGTTGTTGTTGTTAGCTTTTTGTCTTTCTAAGAATTTACTTATTTTTATTCGAAAGGCAGATTTACCAAGAAGGAGAGGCAGAAAGAAAGCTCTTCCATCCATTGGTTTACCCTGCAAATGGCTACAACGGTTAGTCTGAGCCAATCCAAAGCCAGGAGCCAGGAGGTTCTTCTGGGTCTCCCACGTGGGTGCAGGGTCCCAAGACTGTGAGCCATCCTCCATTGCATTCCTCATCCACAAGCAGGGACCTGGATGGGTAGTGGAGCAGTCAGGACATGAATACTGGGACCCAGGTGCTTGCTAAGGGAGGATTAGCCAATTGAGCCATCACACTGGGCCCTGCTCCTAGAAATTCTTGTTAGACAGATAGTGGACATCTTCATTGTTTTCTCTATATCTTGTAAACTAGATTTCATTAAACTACTGGAGATTCACATGTGTACATTACTTCAAATCTATATTTCAGATCAAGAATTCTTTAGCTCTATTTCCTATTTTTATTTTTAGAAATTGTAATATTTATTTATCTATTTTAAAGATTTATTTATTTTTATTGCAAAGTCAGATATACAGAGACAGACAGGAAACTCTACTGTCGGCTGATTCACTCCCCAAGTGGCCGCAACAGCCAAAGCTGAGCCAATTCAAAACCAGAGTTGGGGAGCCTCTTTCGGGTCTCCCATGTGGGTGCAAGGTCCCAAGGCTTTGAGCCATCCTACACTGATTCCCCAGGCCACATGCGGGGAGCTGGATGGGAAGTGGGACCAATAGGATGAGAACTTGTACCCATATGGGATCCCAGGGCGTGTAAGATGAGGACTTTAGCCACTAAGTACCCACCAAAATTACATATTTCTTTATTTGATTTTTAATTCTTCATGACAGTCATGTCACATTTTGCATTACCTTTCTGTGTCTTTGTATAAATTTAAAGCCCATGCCACCAAATATTACTATTAATCTATAAGTCTCAAATAACCTAGTTCTAATTATACTTTTGAAGATTTCTCATTTCTATATAATGTTTTAAATTATATTGTACTTCTGTATATTTTCTGTTATTTAGATTTTTAAGGTTCATAGGCAAGAATTACTTTATTGTTTTAATCCTGTATGCTATACTACACTTAATCTTAGCCAAAAGGCCGAGAAGCGATAATAATCCTGTATGTTGTTAGAACCTGATGTTTGCCATTGGATTTTTAATTTGTTGGCAAGTATCTGTAGTTGCTAGATGTCCTAATATTAAAATGTATTCAAAGTAGTGTGCATTTAATTCTTTATCCAAAGTCAAATACCTGTGTGTGATAATTCACAATTAAAGGCCATTTCATAGAAAAAGGCAGGTGTCCCAAAAAGTGAAATCATTAAGATTTGCATCTGCTTGTGTGAACATGACATGGTATAATGGAGTCATGAATCACTTTGATTGTTTCAGACCAAAGAGAAAAAAGAAACAAGGGTAATAATGAATGATGGGTTTACTCCAAACAGAGGTTTAAAGTATAAATGAATGAAAGTTTTACAAGTTGCGCAAATGAAGCCAAGTGCTGGAAGAATTGAACTGAATCATCATGAAGCAAATGTTATAAAAGTATAAAAAGCATGTTGTCACATATAAGATAATGTTTTATATAAATTTCCATTTTTGTACATGCAAGCTGCAACAGTTTATGACTATATTACACAGCAGTAAATCTGCCATGAAGGAATTTCTGAGGATTGTTCTTTAATCCATCTATATTGGATTCTGAATACGCAAGTAAGTTAAATCTTTCATTAAAGTAGAGGATTGGTGGTTTGAAAAAAAAACCCACAAAGTTCATTATTTTCTTTCAGCAAAACAACACCTTATTTCATCAATACTTTTTTCTTATTTATTTATGATACAATTCCATAGGTTCAGAAATTTCCCCCTCCCTCCCTCATCATCACATACTTGTTAACAAATTAATTCTTAGTTCTTCTAATTTTCTTTTTATTTGTTTGGTTTTTCTAAATTATTCATGTATTTTAACGAATCTACATGAGTCAGTGGCTTATGCCTAAAATATCTGTACCTATTTAAGTAACATGTAAATACAGACAGTTTAAGTCATTCAAGATCCAAGCAGTGATATATAAGATGAAACTCTAGAGTACAAGACAAAATACACATGTGACTCTGGAACTTTCTTTCAAAGGAAAATGTTTTGCATATTTATTTGAGAGAGAGAAGGCAGGGAGTTAGCACATTGCTATTTGCTGGTTCAATTCCCCAAATGTCTGCAACATCTGGGACTGAAGTAGGGCCAGAGGCAACCGCAAGCGGGAATTCATTCTGTCTCAAAGAACTCGATTTATTGGGCCATTACAGCTGCCTCTCAGGATCTGCACTTGGAGGGAGCAGGAATCAGGAGCCAGAGCTAGGACTGGAAATTAGGCATTCCAGTATGGGGCAAAGACTTCTTAACTGCTGGGCTAAAAGCCCACTCTCCTGGGTTTTCTATTTAGTTGAACAATATGATCTTCTGTTAAAATTCTACCTATACAGTGATGGTCTGTCTGGCAAGGCTAGGTACCATTACTTGACTGGGTGGTGGAATAGTGGACTCTTCTCATTTGGCGGGGTCAAGACACTAACCAGCACGCAAGAGAACTTGGTCCAGGGATAAACTCTGTGGGGGGAGTGTGGGCCGAACCCTGTGGAAATACAAGTCGCGCCAGGTTAGCTCACCAGCTGGGGCGGCGAGGGGCTAAGCTAGGAGTGACCATGGCACCTGCCATCACTTACAGATAAAGGAACCAATGGCAATCTGGGCAGGTCAAGGCAACACCACCCAACGGTGCATCCTAAATACGAAGTTGGGTGGGCCGAGCTGCAACTGGAAGGGGGCAGACTGGGCAGGGCCAAGCAAATCTCAACTCACAAAAAAGAATAGAAATCAGGATGGAGCACATGTCATTCTGACCTAGGCTCTTACCCCAACTGGTCGTCATGAAGCAGGAATATTGCAGCACAGTATCGAAGGCAAAGGCTGAGACAGGTGAGGAGCTAAGCCAACTGGGTCAGAGCACCAGCTGACATGGACACAATCTAGGGCTGGGAATACACTGTGGGGGAGCTGTGAGAGTACACCCTTGCTGGGTTGGGATTCCCATGGGAGGGTGTGGGGGCTGGAGTGGGGGCTGCTTTCCGGTCTGGATATGGCTGCAATCTCCCTAGGCACAAATGTGGACTGGGGCTGGGCGCACCAAGCTGGGCTAGACACCTTCACCATCTGGAGCTCTGGAGAACCTGGGTAGATGTAGAACACACTAGGCTGGGTCTCTGCCCCTACTGAGCCATGTGTGAGCAGTGTCTGGGGATGGAAAAGCCTTGGCTGGGGTGAAATAGCTAACACCAAGAACTGGAATGGATTGAAGGCCAGCAATGAGGGTTGATCCATGAAACCACCAGTATGCGCAAGACCTGGCATAGAGAGAGGTTCTGAAGGAGGAGCTTGGGAAACTCCTCTGTCAGAACACAGCCCCTACAGGTGAGCGCAAGAACCATGATGTGGAGCAACACAGACCAGGCCAGAGGAAGATACCCACAGGCATACATAAGGCATAGATGGGGGACAGACCAGGCTGAACCAGTTCACATCAACCACTGGCGAATCCAAGCACCAACATAGACTGTGGGTCAGTCCAGTTTCGGTCGCAACACATACCAATGCACATTAAGGAATGCCAAAGTGAGGTGACTCTTACTAGATGTGTTTGCAGCACCCAAACAGCACAGTGAGAACCAGGGGGGAGGAGGCAAAGCCGGCAGGGGAATGTGGGCTCCCCTGCTGGACACCCACTCCCATTGGAAAGCATGAGTTGGGATGGGGGCAGACTAGACAAGGCAGGGCTACAACCTCTGTGGACCTCTTGTGAGCTAGATTGGGAAAGGGCCAGATTGGGCTGACTGCTCCGACTGGTGCAAATAAAAACTAGAGTGGGTGAGGGTTGGTTGGGCTTTGCCACAGATTCAGATGGCAGAGGCTGGCACTGGGGGCTAAATCTGTTAAGTTAAATGCCAGAACTACCTGGAGAGTGCACAATCCAGAAGTTGAAGTGGCCTAGTAGGGAGATAGTGGGCACCTCCCTCATGGGTAACCACTCCCACTGGAGAGCCGAAAACCAGGACAGGGCAGGGGTGGTTAGACAGAAAGGCACCTCCCAGTATGTGTGGGGGCTGGATAGTAGATTGGTTGGGTTGAACTAGGCTTCAATGCCCATTGACAAGTATGAGAGCTAAAAGGGATGTGGGACAGACTGAACAAGCCTGTGGTAGATACTTACATGTATGAGAATTAGGAAAGGGAGCAGGCCTGCTAGCGATTATGGGGAGTCGCCCCAACTAGGCTGCAGCTCCCACTGGTTTGTATGAGGACCGAGTATGAAGTGGGTGGGATCAAGCTGGACTACAACACCCATTGGTTTAAGTGGAAGACAGGGCTGGAAACAGAACTGATCCAGCAATTGCAACGACCAGCACGTGCATAAGCTGATTGGGGCAATGGACTGTGCCAGACCCCATACTGGCAAGCACACACAAGAATCAGTTCTGGGATGGTCTCAGGCGAAGTTTTCTTGGAGATCCCTCCAACTGAACTGCTGATCTCAGAACCCCAACCATGAAGAGACTATGTTAGCCAGTGGTTTCTGAATAGGTTTAATCAAGATTAGAATGGCGAGACTGGCAGCAATTCAGAACTGTTGAACTATCAAAACTGCTTGAGCAGGACCCTCAGAGCTTGCCTCACATCAATGACCGGGGTTGGGTCGGAGGCTGGGTGGGGCTTTTCCCTTTGTTTCTCCCCTGACCTCAGATAGAAACAATGGTATAACCCACTTTCCTGTAGTCCTTGACCCTTTGTACCCTAATCAACTAAGTAAGATTATTTAAAATAAATAAATAAATAAATAAAATTTTAGCTACAGAAATTGATGCATAATAAATATGTAGCCCTGGGTAATAAACTTCCTTGCATCTACTCTTTCTCATTTCTAAAAAATAAAGAAAAATAGCTCTGTCCTGTCACAACAGTGGCATATATATTCAAATAGGATTTCTTTTACAAATCTCATAGATGGAGTCAATTTTACCCTCTCAGGGAAATATTCCAAGAAATTAGTATCTTTTATAATCAAACAATTCCCCTCCATCCCTCATCATCACATTTCTTCTGGGACGCTAGAAGTATCCTGGTCATCTCAAACACTAGACAAGAAGAAAGAATTAGATAAAAGAATTTTCTCAAAAATAGGAAAGAAACATCATTGCCTCCCCATGCTACCATAAGCCTCAAAGATGGCTTTACAATCTTTGGGAGTTTATATTCCTATTTTTAAAATAAGATTTATTTATTTATTTGAAAATCAGACTTACACAAAGAGGTGGTAGACAGAGATTGAGAGAGACAGAAAGAGAAAGAGGTCTTCTATCTGCTGGCTCACTCGCCCAAAAAGCACAACAGCCATGGCTGCGTCAGGCCAAAGCCAGGAGCCAGAAGTTTCTTTAAGTTAGACCATCTGCTGCTGCTTTCCTCAAGCTATTAACAGGGAGCCAGATTGGAACTGGAGCAGCCAGGACTCACACTGGTGCCCACCTAGGATATCAAGCCACAAGTGACTGTTATACCTGTTATGCCACACAGCCAGCCTCAATTCACATTCCTATTCTTTACCCGATGTTGGACTAACAGCTCTGATTACTGTCTTAAATGCCTTTCAATGAAAAGCAAGATATTAACAGTGTTATAACAGGCAAGAATAGTATGATTTCTACATGGAAAAACTGTGAAGATACTGGTTACTTTAGTCAAAATCCAAATAACAGGAACAGGTAGCTGACCTAGTGGCTAAGAAGCTCATAGCTCATCTGCAAGCTGCTGGGTTCAGTTTCCAGCTCCAGGTACTGACTCCAGGCTCCCACCCATACAGACCCAGGTGGGACAGTGTTGATGGCTCAAGTCATTGGGTTCCGCACCCACAAGGGAGATATGGATTGTATTTGTGGCTTCTGGCTTCAGCCCCAGCACAACCCTGGTTGATGCAGGCATTTGGGGAGTGAGGCAGGATATGGAAATTCTTTCAGTATGTTTAATTTATAAAATATAAACGCATGCTCTATTTTGAAGCAGAGATTATTAAGTTCACAATTGTATGGTCACTGTCTACTTGACCAAACTAATAGGTGTTAATAATGCATGGAGA
Organism: Ochotona princeps; assembly: GCF_030435755.1. Taxonomy (NCBI): domain Eukaryota; kingdom Metazoa; phylum Chordata; class Mammalia; order Lagomorpha; family Ochotonidae; genus Ochotona; species Ochotona princeps. The sequence continues at coordinate 80,272,207 of NC_080835.1, forward strand.
TGGGCACAGGGTGTGGCAGATAAGACACTGTGCCACCAGAATCCCACATCAAAGTAACTGGATTTGGGCTGCTCCACCCATGATTCCAGCTGCTGGGAGGCAGCTGGTGACACTTTAATTAAATCTCTGCCATCCGTGTAAGAGACCAGGACCAACTTCCTGACTCATGGCTTTGTCCCAATCCAGCCCCAACTGCCATGGGCATTTGAGAGGGAATCAGCAGACTGGTTAGATCTCGCTTTCTCTCTCTCTCTCTCTCTCTTTCCCTTTCTCTCTTTCTCCCTTTCTCCCTCTCTCTCTCTCTCTACCTCTGTGTGTCTCTGTTGCTCTGGATAAATAGTAGATAGAAAATGTCTCTGCCTTGCAAATAGATAAGAAATTCCATTGATTGATAAACAACTAATATTCTGGTAGAGCCTTAATTATGTGAACAACAAAGAAAGTCTTTCAAAACTGCAAAAAATTGGGCTCAGCACAATGGTTCAGTTGTTAAATCCTTACCTTGCAAGTGCCAGGATCCCATATGGGCACCAGTTCATGTCCCAGCTGCTCCACTTCCCATCCAACTCCCTGCTTGTGACCTGGAAAAGCAGTAGAGGATGACCCAAAACCTTGGTATCCTGCATTCATGTGGAAGACCCAGAAGAAGCCTCTGGAACCAGCAGACAGTGATCTGGAAAGTCAGATTTACAGAGAGGAGAGACAGAAAGATCTTCCACTCACTCCCCTAGTGGCATCAACAGCTGGTGTTGAACCAATACGAAGCCAGGAGCCAGGAGTCTCTTCGGAGTCTCCCATGTGGATGAAGAGTCCCAAGGCTTTGGGGATGGTGATCTTTCTCTCTGTTTCTTCTTCTCTCTGTAAATCTGACTTTTCAATAAAAAAATAAATAAAATCTTCTTTAAAAAAGCAAAATTTGAGAGTAGTCTGTAGCTGCATGAATATGTAACTGTATACAACTTCATGAACATGTGTGTAACATGTATACGGCCTTTGACTTAATAGCAGTCATGCATACAAAAATGTTTATGTGCACAAAATGTAGGGAATAATAATCATTATCTTATAATCATAAAGAATTAAGAATTGCTGAACAAAGTTGGCCAGCCAGTTTTGGGCAGCACCTGCACGTTTTTGTTAGTAGCCAAAGTGACAACAGATTCCATCTGAAGTACAGCTGTGAGAATGATAGTCATTTCTCAAGTAGCAGCCTCAGGCAGCCATGAGAATTAGGTACTGCTAAATGAGATTTCACAAGGTGCTACTACAGCTCTGAATCATATTTGTCATGTGAATATGACTACTCTTTGTGATATAACCTATGTTACTTATAGGGGAAGGGAATACAGGAGATACCCAGTGTAATTAACTTAAAAATCCAAATCCTTTTATAAAAACATGATTCTGGGAAAAACTTGACATGTGAGAGGGAGATTTTCAACCCTGGTGAAAACTGGACATGATTATAACATCATGGTTATATGATGTGACCTTTTCCCATTCAGGGGTTATATGTTTCAGGTGCTAGGCAGAAGTATCCTGAAATATTCCCAGAATAATCTCCACATTCTGGGAAAATAAATGTGAATGGTAGAGATATTTCTTGATATGAAGCCCTTTCTTCTCAAAAATGGACCCCTGAGTCCCAAAATGAGCAGACAGATGCACATAACCCCTGCTGTCTTTAAGTTCTACTCAAACGCATCTGAGTTGAGGGGAAAAAAAAAAATCTTGTCTTGCAGTTTTTAAATTTTATTATTAGTGCTAATTTGTACACTAAGAGTAGAAAAGCAGCATCATCATGCCACAGGAAATTCATAAGAGATGAGGAAAGAGAGAGGGTTACTGCTTATCATGATGCTCCAACAGGTTATAGTCATGTGATCCTGGCCTCCACACCCTGCTGTGGCTTGGGCAACTTCCGCTTCAGCTGACTTTCTTTTCCAAGTTGGCCAGAAATTTTGCTATAAATTCACTGGTTCTGTACTGGTTGTATACAAGCCCAAGGCACTTGCAACCAGTGTAGATCTTGTGTACACTTGTTATCACAAAAGGAAGATGGTCAAACAGGTCTTGGTGCATTTACCCCTTTGCAAGGTGATTCAGCTCTTCACGTCCACAAACAGCATCTGCAGCTCTCAGGCTAAGAAAACAGCAGGGAGAAGGAAAAGCTCCCAAGTTGTCTTGAGTCTCTGGTGTGCTTCTGGACTAGATATTGGTCATCTTCCTCTTGCTTCCATCTCCCTGGGTACACAAATATGACACTCCATTAGTAAATAATACTCTTGGAGTGTTGACACAGAAGTCGTTAGATAAAGCGTTTGCCTTCCATCTTGTAATGACTTTAGTGGCATTGCGATAGCAAGTTAAGCCTTACTTTTAAAGGGAAAAACAGAGGATTACAAAAAAGTTAGCAGTATGGACTAGATCCTAGTGCTCAGAAACTCTTACGTGACACTTAGTGATAGCCATGTACGTTATATTTTCCTATGCTCCACATCTAAGTAGGTGTTTAAAAAATTAGGAACCTACTTGAGGATTTTCTTCTTCTTCTTCTTTTTTTTTTTTTTTTGAAGATTTCTTGGAGTTGGTGCTGTGGTATCAGCACTGACTGAGGCACTGACTGTGGCACTGGTGTTCCTTATGGGTGCCAGTTCTTGTCCTAGGTGCACCACTTCTGATCCAGCTCCCTGCTGATGCACCTGGGAAAGCAGTGAAGATGGCCCAAGTGCCTGGTCCTCTGTGTCACATAGGAGATGCAGAAGTTGCTGACTCCTGGATTTGAACTTGCCCAGCTCTGGTTGTTTCAGCCATTTGGGAAGTGAACCAGCAAAGAAAAGATTGGTCTGTCTCTCCCTCTCTCTCTCTCTCTGTGACTTCACCTTACAAGTAAATATATAAAACAAGGAACAAACAAATAAATCTTTTTAAAAATGATTTCTTTCTGTTTTTGAAAGTCAGAGTGTCAAAGATGGCCTGTCTTCCATCCACCAGTTCACTCCCCAGGTAGCTGCAACAGCCAGTTATGGGTCAGGCCGAAGCCAGGAACCAGTGTGTCTCTGTCTGCTGATGTTTTCTCAAGCCATGAGAGAGCTGAATGGGAAATGGAGCATTCAGGATACAGCTAACACCCATATGGGATTCCAGTTGTTCAGGCAACAGCTTTCCCTGCTATGTCACAGGGCAAGCCCTTGTCTTAAGGTTTTCTATCCTGAAATGGAAGAGTACTTTGGTTGCGGTCTTTCAAAATGCTATCTCTTACCCTGGCCAGCTTACATTTTCTACTCCTCTGCCTGGTTGTAAAGATGTGCAGTCAGGGGCCAGGACACTAAGCACCACACTGAACACATGCTCCACTAGTTGGTAAGGGACAGGACAGGCTCATGCTGTCCCTGATGTACTCTCCTGGTTCAGTGATCACCTTCTGCTCTGGAACGTGATCATTTAACAGAAGTGTCATGGTGATGTTGACCACAATAAACGGAAGTCGCCTCTCAAGAGAAACTAGGAGGACTCCTTTTAGTTAATCAACACACAGAGGACAACGTGATGAGTCATACCATTCCAATGAAGCAACCGTCACACAATAGAATTTAGAGTCAAGCAGGAATAATGAGTCATTAGAGTAAAGTTTCAAGTTTGAATAGACAGCATACCTACAACCAAACAAAAAAGGGTCCCAAATTATTTGCATTTTCTCATTTAAATAATCTTTAGGCAAATATATATTTTAGTTTTATGACTGCTAAAGAAATAAAATGAGTTATTTCTGTGTTCTTCCTTTTTTACAAACCTTTTGTATTCATTCCTAAGCGTTCTATTTATTTCCAAACTATATATTCATTCCAATAACAAGTTCTAAATTCCTGTGCATAGCTATTGGAAGTAAGGATGAATAATAGTCTTCTCGTAAAAAAGACTTTCCTAACATAAACAGCATAGCCATTGTTCCTGAGATAACTTGAGTTGTTATCTCTTGTCACTTTCTTATGACAAAGCACTATCCTGATGTTGGAGAGTTACATAGTAATGGGAAGAAAACGCTTATGAAAATCTTTAAGTTCCACCATGTTTAGTAAGCAAAACTTTATTCCTGGCCTTTGGTAAAAAAGAAATAGGCTACTTCTAATCTTCAGTAATTTCAATTCTGAGTAGACATTCACTTACCAAAACTTCCCCTACCAGGTAACAACTTCCTTAGCAACTTTGGGTTCCCACCAAGTATCTTCCACACAGTGGTTATCCAGTATGCATTTGGTGTATGAAAAGGTGAACAAGTTAGTGAATTTCTCGAGTTGACACACTGGGCTTAAGGTAGGTCCTCTGTATGAACTCAGGAAGCCTGCCTGACACTGTTCTGGACACTTTTGTCACCAACAGCCACTTTTATGGTCATCTACTAACCTTGAGGGTGACCAAATAAGCAGCCTTAATGTGCACATCCTCACAAGTATTGTTTTAAGTGAGGAGACAGTCAAGGAAAGAGCTTGAGGAAATACATCATCACACCCTTCCCCACAGGGTCACCTTTAGTACTCCTCCCATGGCTGGAACCTCCAAATAGTTATTAGAGCAAAGTCTCTGCCAGCCGAAAATATCTAACCTGACTGCTGACTGCATCCCTGGAATGGTCTATAGCCTATTATAACATCATTATCATTAATCTACCACAGCTGACATATGCCATGCACCAATTATCATGATGCTTTCAAGATTCCCTTAAAAGGCCAGAAAGTGGGCCTTCAACAAATTTCTGGAAATTTTCACTCTTTCCTGTAAAACTCCACACAAAGCACCTACCCTTGTGTCTTCAGATTACAACTGCAAATTTCATGGGTTGCAGCTCACCTTGGAGCATGCCCATACCCCCTGTTGAGTATGTACTTCCAATTTGCTCATAATCTTATTCCTCAGTTTCCCTTTATTTATGTCTCATCCTTAAGTTCCTTCATGGATCGGAAACAAGGATGTGACCTCCTTGGTCCTGAGCTGCAGCTCTATAATCATCTGTGAACAGAGACCACAAAGCATAATTCCTTCCTCCATCATCAATGGCTGTGATGTCTTTTACCAATTTTGATCCAGTTATCCTGGACTGCCTGGTTGACAGGTTTTGTAAAGGAAACATTAAAAAATATGACTCATCAGCACAACTTAGACTCTACCTATTCTGTTGTAAGTTAACCTGTTCAATACAATAATAATTCACTTGGTGTGTCTCATCAGACACTTACACACTAATAAACATGACCATATAACAGTTTCATACATTTTACCATTTATCTAGCATAATTCTCTATATAATCACCATATCTTCTCAGGACTTATATAAGAATTAACTATTTTTGAATTCTGATGATCAAGGATTTTTTACTGTTTACTCTGACAATGACTCATACAAGAATGAATAGCCCAACTTCTGTGAAACATGAACTCAGAAACTCATGTAACTTGTAAAGTTCCTGAAAATAGCTTAGTGTTTGCACCTTCATGAACAAGAGACTCTTCAGTATGTTGTTGGAATGTTTATATAAAAAAAAAAAGGATGAAGTGATTGGTTGACTGGCCCTGTTTCTCTTCCAAACATGGGAGAATGGCATTCCTCAAGGGCCACCACTGACTTCAAATATCTGAACAAGTTTTTCTGAGGGCTGGTTCATCATCTTGATCCTTTAAAGATTCACTGGGTAACTCTAATGTATCTAATCAGAGCATAAGGTGTAATTGCTCCTTTGCCAATAGGAGCAGGGATGTTGAGAAACATCCCTGACACAACATTAATAATCACTTAAGAATCACCTGAGGAACTAGTAATTGGGATAACTTTATGTCTGGTTAAAGTTGCCTAAAAAGAACCAGCTCTACTACTTAATACCAAACTCCGTCGTAGAAAAGAAGCCAATATCAAGGAAAATTTTGCATTATTTAATTTTCTAAATTTTTTTGCAAGACAAATATATGATACCTAAAAATGACAAGTTGGTGTATTTTATTGTTTTTGTGTATTGGGAAGAGAAATCCATTCCTACATCTATATTACATTAAATATTCTATCTAAAATTGTAAGGTTCACACTGTTCTTTCATGTACAGGCAAATAAAAGAAAACACTGCCAATTAACTAGAAAGCTTGTTTATATCACAAAATTTTTATTCCATATTTATACATATTCCAATATATACATATTCTGAAACATATCTTTAAATAGAGTAAGATAGATTTTAATTATGTATCTTCCTGATGCAGAGATAAAAACAAAAACTTTAGAAAAAAATTACTTAGTGCCTTCCTCAGTATGATGGAATGAGTTCCTTCTGAATCACGTTTTGACCCACATTCATCATTGTCCCAATTTTCTACACAATATTGGCCCCTAGCCAAAAGGAGCATTAATGATGCTCATTGAAAAAAATTCATTCCACTTTTGCTGCCAAGAATTTCTTTCAAGTCTTTCTTTATTGCTGCTACTCCATGTCACCACGTTTGCTCATGAGAAGGTAATGACAACTGGTGTATGACTACTGTCTTGTGCACAGTAACTATGAGACATCATCCATTGTATGGTGTGCCATCAAATTTGGGTAACATAGAATTAGTGTGAGAATTAATAAGACATATATCAAATATATTAATAATATAACAATGTAACTAAACAGCAGTGCAGTGATTCCTTCTGATCTGTGATTCCTTATCCTGTCCCCAGAATAAAATTATTCAAAATTTTGAAGGTGATAATGTCTGATCTGAGAATTGGCATTTTGCACATGAAAAATTGGCATTCTGCACACAAGTGCTCTTTGGGCATCTCTAACTTGAAATACAACATCCAAAACGTTCCAAAATTGGAAATCGTTTGAGCATCAACATGATGTCATGAATCAGAAATTCCACAATTGTGTTAATATGACACAGTGCAGCCATAAAACAGGTGCACTAAAATATATCAAATCACCTTTAGGCTACTTCTACTACAAGTGGTATTAGAAAACAAAAATGAATTTTGTATTTACACTTAGATTCCATCTCTATGATAACACTTTTTGTATTTGCAAATATTTCAAATTTGAAGAAAAATTCCTATTCCACAATACTTGCAATGCCATTGAAGGACACTTAGCAGTACTATTGGTTCCTATGAACAAGGTGCTTATAACACCCTCTGCCCATCAGCTGTTCCTCTCCTATCCTGGAACTATAAGCATCAAAAATGTCTGCAGATCTTGCCAGCATGCATGAAAGATCAAATTCCGCTGGTTAGGAACCACTTACTTTAGATAATACCAAAAAGCAAAATACTGCGGATCATGAGATACTGAGAGAGAGCCTTACAAGGAGATCGAGTGTCAATGACTAATTCAGATGTAAGTCATTGTCAGGCCATCCCTGGACTTGCTGTCTCTTCTCTTGGCATTTCCCCCTTCTCTTTCCTCTGCTCCTCTTTTCCCCCTCCTCTTCTTCCTCAGCATCTTCCTTTCTTCTCCCCGCTCTGTCTCTCACTTTGAGGATGCAGCTTCACCTGAACAAAACGTATTCTAAGGCAGAATTCTGTCTGAACAATTTTCTATACCATGATATTTGGGTCAGCTTAATTCTCTGAGTTTCGCAAAGGATCTGTGGAGAGGCATAAGCTCTTCCTTCCTCCTGTACCCCCCAAGTGTCCTCCACATTGGAGAGGTTTAAGTTAAACAGGGTATATTTGACACTTTTTCTATTTCTAGATTATGACTAGCTTGCCCTGAATGTCCATTTGAGAACTTGGGAATAAAAACAAACAAAAATAGCTTCTCTTTTTGAGAGGTGCTATTCTGAGATGCCGGAGTCCAGCTCCAGCAGAGAGTTCGGAGCTTGGGAAGGGTGTGTGGAGTCGGCGATAAAGAAAGACACAGACACTGACACTTGGTGTATTCTCACAACAGCCCAAGAAAAAACTGTCCTTTTTATTTACTCAAAACCTCACAAGCTTCTGCACAAGCAACTAATTATTCTATTTTTACTTCAAGACTAAGGGGGCATGTACAGACATTTGGTCATTCCGTCTGCACTTCAGGGCTAAGCAGGTGTCCCCAGAGATAATTCCTTAAAACACTGTATTCATATTCTTCAAAGCAAGCCATTATTCATTCTTCAACAGTAGCCGTGGAGCGGCAGCCAGGACTCCAAGGCCAAGGCACATGCGATTACCTGCTAATCAGTAGTACATTCCTACCACATTTTTATTTCTACAACTTGCCCATTATTCAATGGGAAAATAGTTTACAAGGGAAAAAATATAAATCTAAAAACAAAAATTACAAATATTAAATCCCTCTATAACTATAAGCTCTACAACCCCATAAACAATAAGACAATAATCAAAAGCATTTTTCTTTAATAAAAGCATCCTTAATTCCTCTAGCTAAAAATTATAAAAGCGGCTAAAACAGCTACATTTTCTATGCTCCAAAAAATTGCAAAAACAGGCTAGCCTATAAAATAACAATAACTATACTTATTGCCATAGCAATTTCAGCTCTCACTCCCATCACTTGCATTCCCGTGGGTCCACTGGGTGCTACCTGACTGGCCAGGCCCTGGAAAGGAGGCAGATCCGCCTCACCTGTGACCTCCTGTCTTCCTGCTGCCTCCTGGCCTTGAACCAGTCATTATTTTAGGGCAGGGCACTCGTGCAGTGCTCCCAATACTGAGATAATGAGATTTAAATTTTTATTTTAGGACAATAAAATTTGAACACCAAATTTTGGTAGCAAACCTTAATATGCACAAGTGTTGTCTTGTAGTGCTTATTTAAAATGTATACTACTGCGGTGGACACTTCCTATAATAATTAAGATGCAGGTTAATTCTCCCACATCACCTTACTACAGTGGCTGGGTTCAAGTCCCAGTTCCACTCTTGATTTGAGCTTTCTGGGAGGCAGCAGGTGTTGAGAGACCCAGATTGAGTCTCTGGCTCCTGGCTTTGGCCTGTTCTAGTGCCAGCTGTTCCAGGCATTTGTGGGGAGAGGACAAGTGAATGGGAGACTTCTCTCTCTCTTTCTTCTCTTTCCATTTCAAATAAAATCTAAACATTTTCTTGAAAAAAAAAAAAAGAAAAAGCAAATTCTGGTATTGCTAGTGATTCTGACTCAGTAGACCAGGAATGCACATTTTAAACAAGCCATCTAGATAGTTCCAATCCTCAGATAAATCTTAACAGAAGTGCTGGTTCACAAAGGAATGTACTGAGACTACCTAGAAATATATAATTTTTCAGAAATGCCAAAGCACAACTTCTTTCAATGAAAATAAGACAAAAAAATTGCTTCATGGAGAAGAGCTCTGGAAATAATAGATTAGAGTCCTAGGGCCACAGAAACGTCCCTAGATTTGATCTAAGAGAAGACAATTAGCAAGCACATGGCCCTTGTTTGATGCAACTTTGGGTGGAGGGATGAAACATTAGTGAAGGGGAGGGAGCCTCGCATGTATAAATCATGTGTGAGGAAAGTGGGTAATTACTTGACGTTTAGATAATTATGCATGCAAATTAGAAGAGCATATATATATATGTGCAAGCCAAGCAAAACAAAGACAATTGTTAGCACATTCTAGAGAGCCATCATGCCAGTCACACCATCATTTTCAGCTGGCCAAATGTAAGTACAAGCAATGACATGATTTCTAATTGTTTGATGATCAGATATGCATATATCAAAATAAGAATTTTAATTTGGAGAGTATTTTGTACACTCAGTGAGGAAAATGGTCTTTTCCAGTAGACTCCATACTCTCCTCACACTAAAAACTGTAAGACATACAACATAAAAACCTGCACAAGTTTAAAAATAATTCTCATTTTTGATGGTGATTTGAGTATTCCTAGCATTAAATTCTAGAATTCTTCATTCTATCTTTCAGTTCTTTCAGTTGTTTAAGACATGTGAGTGATAAATGAATGATAAAAGGAATAATTTTAAAAATGAAGTCCTTTATCCCTTTTCTAATATCTTGTGTTAGATAATAATATTTTCATTAGTAATGTTTTATATTTGTCTTGTATTGAGCTCAACTCTGAAATAGTTCATGGAACTCTGTTCATTCTCAGATTTGTAGCTCAGTGGAATTTTAAGGACCAGCTTCTGGTTTTAGTTCTCATCATCTCTCCAGTTTATCTTGGGTCTCAGTTTGATGACACTTACTTGGGTGGTTTATGAAGCTAAACACAAGTGTTCACAATGCCTTATACACTTTAAAAAAAAAACTATCAGCGGGATGAAACAATTGAAGATCATGCATTTGGCTTACTAACTTCCCAACTCTAGCCCTTAACTCTGCTTCCTGCAAGTGCAGGTTCTGGGAGGTGGCAATGATAGCTCAAGTAATTGGGTGCCTGCCACCCACCTGAAAAAACTAGATTGTGTTTCTGGCTCCTGGTTTCAGCCCCAGCCCAAATGGCCAATCCAGGAATTTGGGAGTGAACTGTCTTCCTGTATGTCCCTCTGTCTCTCAAGTGAAAATTTAAAACAAAAAGGTTGAACTTAATGCAACATGCATGAATTTTATAGAAAACAATCAAATTAGAGTCCCTATTTCACAGAATTTCTGTCTGGCTAAGGGAGAGAAGAATGTAAACACAAATTGCCATGAAGAGTTACAGGAGCTCTAAGAAAGCTCTGTATGGGTGGATGAGGCTTGTGTTGGTGGCATCCGGCAAGGATGAATCAGATGGGAAGGAATGGAGAAGAACACCAGACTCATCATACCCAGTCTGAGTTTCAGTGAGTCTTGAGTATGCAATTCTGTCTTTAAAAGGCTGAAAATCAAGGAGTTCACAATCTCAACAGAAAATCCAAGCTTAAAATACATTTTAAAGTTACTGAATAATTTAACATTAAGTTGTACAGGATGGCTAAAAAAAAAAAGCTTTTGGAAAAGTAGGGCAGGTGGGTTGGAGCAGGTACAAAGGGCTCCATGAAGGTAGTCACGTTGCACCAAAGTCTCAGGTTATGGTTAAGAACGGCAGAGAAGCCTTGGGGGCATGAGACAGGTAAAGGGTCAGAGCAAAGACAGGGAAGGCAGACATCAGCTGTCTAGAACAGAGAGCACCTGGCACAAGCTAGCACAGGTAAAATGGAATTTACAGGGTTACGTCATGACCAAGCTACTCAATGTCAGGCTAAAATATTTAGTGGGACATTCTCCAACATTAATGATTTTTGTTTGGGAATAGCAGAGTTACAATGGGAACATTTATGTCATAATAAAAGCATGGGTGTATTGGAACAGGTTGAAGCAAGGCAATGTTCTTAAAATGATATTTTCAAATAATAACCTTTGACCACAATGATTAATAATCAGAACAATATTAGAAGTTGAACTGATGGTAATTGGGCAGATGTCCTTGTGGAAGCACCATATTGTATAATGTTGCAGTGGCCTCTATGTATGCTTGTGGTTCTAAAGGAGTCTTGTGATGATTGCTTATGAGGCAGTAATGTGTAAGAAAAAAAGACTTTCTTTTATAACCTCCAATTTTACTTATTGTTTATGGATTGACTCAAGGGACCCCATCTTGATTTTGACAGATTCACAGCAGTTTGGGTATTTGATCTAGATGGTGGTGGTGAGTTTCAGATTCCTGATGCCAAAAGTGACACTGAAAGCAGTAACTTCAGGAAAACAAGTTTGATTCCATGTCAAACAATGGACTTTAGATAACTTTAGGCCAAAGTCTTGGAGGCCAGTGTAGAGGCTACTGTGATCCACCGTGGGGCACCAGCACAGAACTGGAAGCAAGCGCATTGCTGCCTCTGATGTTGAACTCCACACATGCTTTTTTCTACATGCCTTTCAAATTGATTCTTCATCTTTTTTTAAAGATTTTTTTTTAATTGGAACGGCAGATATACAGACAGGAAGAACCTCCGTCTGTTGATTCACTTCCCAAGCGGCTTCAGCAGCCAGAGTTGTGCTGATCTGCAGCCAGGAGCCAGGAGCCTCTTCTGGGTCTCACACATGGGTGCGGGATCCCAAGGCTTTGGATCATCCTCAACTGCTTTCCCATGCCACAAGCAGGGCTCTGAATGGGAAGCCGGGCTGCCAGGACATGAACCGGCGTCCATATGGGATCCTAGGCATATAAGGCAAGGACTTTTTATCCACTAGACTATCGTGCCAGGCCCAACAATTATCCTTTCAGTATTCCCATTGGCATCCTATGCTGTCATCTGTAAAACCAGAACACTTAACAATGAGAGTTTAAATCAGACCTGCTTGATAGGGACCTCTCCAGTAATACCTAAAAATAAATGTACAAAATACCCAGAGATAGTGTAGAATAATGTGAAAAGGATGAGCTGAAAATAAAATGGAGGAAGGGGAAGCTGGGGTGGGGGCAACTCTTAAATCAACAGAAATAATAAGCCTTTCCTTCAACTAATGAAAGAGAAACAATTGCCTATTCCAAAGACTTAAACACATGAACTATTATCAGATCATCTTGCTTTCTGACTGGGACCACTGAATGTCTATTTTCTTATAGGAAACAGCCTTTGTATGTTTCCCCCAACATATTTCCAGGATCTCTATCATGTTTTTCTTCAGGTCTAAGAAATCTATACGCACTTCTCCTGTAAAAAAACAGCCTTTCTTTCCTCTGGATCAATACTTAAGTAACACAGTCTTGCTTCTCCTGGTTAATGGAAGCTGTTCTCCACCCATAGGTGCGGATCATATTTGTTCCAGCATTCAGAGTCATGTGAGCAAACGGGCTATAAATCAGAACACAATGCCTATGTGTTTCAAGTGTTTACAGTTCTTGTAGTCTAAAGCTGTCACGATGAACCAAACTTAAGCGTTTCATCTGGAGAAGATTGAGTTAATGATAGCATTGTGCTCAATGCACTGAGCTTACATTTGTACTATTCTCTGGATTACTAGGGTTGCGATAGGTAGGATTACAATTTTTTAAAAAAGATTTATTGTATTTATTTGGGAAACTTGGAGTTACAACAAGAGTGAAAACCAGAAACAGAGAGAGGTCTTTCATCTGCTGGCTCACTTCCTAAGTGGCTGCAATGGATGGAGGCTGGGCCAGGCTGAAGCATCAGGAGTTTCTTTCAGGTCTCTCATGTGAGTGCAGGGGCCCACGGAGTTGGCCATCTTCTGCTGCTTTCCCAGATACCTGAGCAATGAACTGGATTGAGAGTGGAGCAGCCAGGACTCAGGCCAGCGCCGAAATGGATACTCTCACTGCATTCAGCTTCTTTACCTGCTGTGCCATAACACCAGCTCCTAGGGTTACAAATTTTTAAAACACAGAATAAAACAAAAAAAGGATTTAAAAAATGTTCCCTTGAGGTCATATAACATCAAAATTTTGTATTAAGTGCATTGACAGTTTTGAGCAACTATAATTTCTACATAATTTCAAAACATTTCCAGTATCCACAAGGAAACCTTGTTCAGATTGAAAGATAATTCTTTTATAAGATTTATTTGTTTTTATTGCAAAGGCAGCTCAGATTTCCAGAGAGAAAGAGAAACAGAGAAAAGATCATATATCTGCTGATTCACTCCCCAAATGGCCACAACAGCTGGAGCTAAGCCAATCTGAAGCCAGGAGCCTCTTCCAGGTCTCCCACACGGGTGCAGAGTCCCAAGGCTTTGGGCCATCCTCCACTGTTTTCTGAGGCCACCAGCAGGATACTGGACGGGAAGCGGAGCAGCCGGGACACAAACTGGCACCTATATGGGATCCTGGCATGTGCAAGACGAAGATTTAGCCATTAAACCATCACGCTGGGCCCTAAAAGACCATTTTTAAACTGTCTAGGAGTGTGTGTATATGGCTTGTGCACTATTTAAAGTAGGTATTGATCTTCTCCTTCCTCTTCTTTCTTTTTTTCTTTTTCTTTTCTTTCTAAACTTACCCTTATAACCTAATTTATTTTAAAGATAACTTTATAAAAATGTGAGTCTAGTCATTGGAGTTGTGGCACAGTGTGTTAAGCTGCTGCCAGTTAACCTGGCATCCTATATGGGTGCTGGTTTGTGTTCGAGCTGTTCCATTTCTGTTCAAGCTTTCTGTTAATGTGCCTAGAAAAGCTAAAGAAAATGGCCCCTGCAATCCATATGGGAGACCCAAAGGAAAATTCTGGCTCCTGGACCAGCTGATAGAATCTCTCTCTCTAACTCTGCTTTTCAAATAAATAAATATATATTTTTAAATGAAGGCAGAACTTGGAGTCCAAGAAGAACAGCAGAAAGTTTCTGTTGTTCAGGTAACCTATATTTCTGGAAAATTGTTGGATAAAAAAATCTATGGGGAATACATTCTTCAAGAAGAAAAGTATGGAAGAATGGCTAGCGTAGCAAAGCAGGTAAAGCCAGCACCTTTGATGCCAGCATCCTATATGGGTATTGAGTTTCTGTCCTGCTGCTCCACTTGTAACCCAGCTCCCTGTTAATAGTCTAGAGAAAGCAATGAAAGATGGCCCAAGTGTTTGGGTTCCTGCCACCCACATGGGAGACCTGGATGGAGTTCCTGGCTTCAGCTTGGTCTAGCCCTGACTATGGTCAGTATCTGAGAAGTGGACCAGTGAATGGAAGATTTCTTTCTCTCTCTCTTTCTCTTTGACTTTCAAATACAGAAATCTTTGAATGAAAGCGAGACAGAGAGAAAGAAAGAAAGAAGGAGAAAGAAAGAAAGATAGGAAAGAAAGAAAGAAAGAAAGAAAGAAAGAAAGAAAGAAAGAAAGAAAGAAAGAAAGAAAGAAAGGGAAGAAAGAAAGATAGGAAAGTATAGGAGATGGAGGGGCAAATAACTGTTTAAAAGAATCAAAGTAGGAATCTAAAGGATATTAAACCAAAAAGGGCATTAAAGCAGAGAGGTAAACAATATTCATGGGGCATTGTACAGCACACAGCTAATGCTCAATAACTATTGGGTAACGGTGCAGCAAGTGAAGTTAACATTTGGCAACATTGGCATCCCATCTTACAGTGCCAGTTCCATTCTTGTCTACTCTACTTCCAGTCCGACTCCCTGCTAAACAGCCTGAGAAGGCAGCAGAGAATGGCTGAAGTACTTTGGGCCCTTATTGCCGTGTAGGAGACCTGGATAAAATCCCTGGCACCTGGCTTTGACATGTCCAGTCCTGGCTGTGCTGCGATTTGGGGAATGAATCAGTGGATAGAAAAATCTTTCTCTCTCTCCAACTGTCTGTGGCTAGCCACCCCCTCTCTCTCTTGCTCTAACTTTTAAAGTAAGGAATAAATATGTTTTTAATAAGCATTTATTAAATGAATGGATATGTGAAAAGGAAAATAAAAGGAATAGGTGAAAGGACACACTGAAGACAGGGGATGCAGAGCAGAACATTTCAAGGCTGAAGTTTATAAGCCAGCAGGGGAGGCATGCTAAATAATGACTATCATTGTAGGTAGACCTGCCTTAAAAACAAACAGTATGGAGATGTAAACAACCTATCATTTCATATTCAAATATTTACACTAAAAAGAAAAAGATCAAAGTCTCCATAGCTTTTGCTGCTTATCATATTTAAGGACTAAGATTATGAGAATTCAACTTCGAAGGGGAAAAACATTGAGTGAATTTAAGAAAAATGTAGGAAGGAAAAGGCATCTGTTATTATGTAGATTGTTCTTTAGTTGGAAAGTCTAGTACTGTTGTAAACTTATGTGCATCTTTTTCAGCCTTGAGGAAAGTATTCCCAGTGTATATTTCTTTGTATGTTGTGTGCATTTTCTCCCCTATGAGTATTCATTGAGGTATGCTATTAATTAAAGTTTGTCTGTAGTCAACCCCTGACCAGTTCAATGTCTGGCATGATACACACCATCGTGTGACTATTGGTATCACAATACAGCTAATTAAAGCACTAACCTATTTCCATCAACATAATAATTAGTCTAATAGGGTTTAACAAGACCTAGAAATTACTCTATTTCAAGACAGTCCACATTTCTGTTCTATTAATATTCAGGTTAGACACTGTAACTCAGGAACTCCAAGCGTACATGGCGTGTGTTAGCCGACAGCAGGAAGATTCTGCTCCTTTTGGGAGACCTGTCTAGCACAAACAGTGCTGGCTGATTTTACGTCTGGTCACAGGACCCAGTACGCTTCTGCACACAGCCACGATGTTCTGGGTGCTCTCAATTGCTCGCAGGTGGAAGCTTCCGTATCATTATTCTGTTTAGAGTCACTGGATGACATTGTGTTTATCATGTAACTTGTCATGTGGCAACAAGTTTCTAGCCATGTGAGACAACACATATAAAGGGAAGACAATTGTGTTTTATGGAAAAGGATGATGGCTACAATCCTGAAATATGTGAGATTCAGGCATTGTTAGAGGCATGCTCCACATATGAGGACAAATAACCAGCAAAGGATACAGGTACTTTCAATTCCAGCTACTGGAAAGTTGCCTACTTTAATCACTGTACAAGTTTTGAAGAACTACAATTTTGGTACTATGCTAAATAAATTTTTTCTAGTTTGAAATCCAGTTGCTCTAATCAAAATGGGAAAAAAAAATCTTATATATTAACACTCTTTTTAAAATGCATAGGGAAAAAGCCTTCTGGTTTAGTCTGAGCCATCATTTGATTAGAGGTAACTGATGTGTTAATTAATTGCATTCATCCAGCTAATTAGATGTTGCAAGAGATACCTGTGTACCAGTATTAAGGCATGGGGAAAGACAAATGTTAACTTTCTATCTCTTTCCCTTCGCTCTGATTGGATGTGGCTTTGACATTTGGAAGAAGTTAGATTCAGCCTCCTATACTGGAGTTTTCTGTAGCTCCTTCTGCACTGTTTTTCTCCTATCTCTCCAAAATTAAAAAAAAAAAAAAAAAGAAAGAAAGAAAAAGTAGAAAGGGCAGGGCAGGATTCCTAGGGTAGCAAGTTAAGCCTTCGCCTGGGATGTCAGAATCCCATATGGGTGTCACTTCCAATCCAACTCCCTGCTCATGGCCTGGGAAGCAGTGAAAGATGTCCCAAGTCCTTTGAGCCCTTAGAGAGATCTGGGAAAAGCTCCAGGCTTCTGGCTTCAGACCGGTTCAGAAATGACCATTCTAGCCATTTTGAGAGTGAGCCAGTAGATGGAAGATCTCTCTCTGTCTCTCCCTCTCTCTCTGTAAATCTGCTTTTCAAATAAAAATAAATGAATACATACACACACAGGGACATCTTTTCTACACAGCATCTAGACTCTTTCCCAACATGTGTTAGATCCTGAATAATATTAGTACTGCCATACACTGGCCACTTAACAGATGTTCTCTTTCTGGTTCTAGTTGTTTTAAAATGGATTCATTTGTGTTTTTCTAAAATAGCTAATTGTTATTTATAATAAATTTTCTTTTTTGCTGAGGGTTATATATTTCTAATCTTCTTTTTTTTTATCAATTACTACTGCCAAAGAAATTTTAGACAATACAGACAGTAGCATATATCTTTCATCTGTTTTCATTTAGTGGACTCATCACCAATTATGACATTTATATTATCTGGAACAAACTGTTCCTTATTATGTTGGACAAACATCCTTCTCATCCTGCTTTCCTAAGGATTTTAGATTTAATTTAATTTAGTTTAGTTGTAACAAAGAGAAAGCTTGGATTTTATCAGCAATTTTTAAAAATTAGTTTTCTTTGACCTCCTGATAGGGTAGCCTATGTTAACACAAAAAAATTGTTCTTCCTTTCCTGCTTAGCCATGTAATGTGTTGCTACATTTTGTTTTCTGGTATTTTTCTTCAGATTTTTTCCCACTTATATTCAAAGGAAAATTTCAGTGTGTTCTTTGAGATTTGTTCTTATTTGTTGGTCTTGTTTTCCCAGGTGCTGTTATCAGAATAGCAATAGATTCACAAAATTAAGGCCTTCATACAAACCTTAGAGTCCACTGCTTCCCTCCTTCACCTTTGTAGAGATGGGAACACTGGAAAGTTTTTGCATGAGGATGTGGAAATCAGGCAGAATTGAATGTTATGACTAGGATAGAATTAAGTATGTGCGGCTTAGGGCTGGGTTTTATCAGGTTGTTGCTTTGACTTTTTGTCAGGTAGACTTTTGTCTTTTAAATCTTCAATTTATTGATTTCTGACATGACAGAGCAGAAGGCAGTAGTGCTTTTGTCTCATATAAGACATTCTGGAAGACTCTTCAATACAGTGACTTTTCTATTCACATATGCTTATAAATATTTTTACATACACATACAGAAAGGAATAAATATTCAAGGATATGAGTGAATATGTAAAGTGAGAATTGTGGCACTAATTAATTAAAGTTGATTACTAAAGTTAATGAGGATATCAATACCTTCTTGCTGTTTTCTAGATTCTTGTCTTTACGTACAGAATGACTATTGTGGGAAATAACCACACCTGCACTATTCCATGAGGAGGTGTCCACAACTGGAGTGATTTCCAGCCTCTCTGTCTGATACAGTCTTTCATCCTTTCTCCTTCTTAGACTAAGAGGGAGGTAAGTTATCTGACTGGAAAGAGAGGGTATGGTATTCGTTGAAGCCTGTTTTGTTTTTATTTTTATTGGAAAGACAGATCAGATTTACGGAGAGAAGAGACAAAGAGAAAGATCTTTCATCTGCTGATTCATTCTGCAAATGGCTTCAATGGTCAGAGTGGAGCCAATCTGAAGCCAGGAGTCAGGAGCTTCTTACAAGTCTCCCATGTGGGTTCAGGGTCTCAAGGCTTTGGACCATCCTCCACTGCCTTCCCAAGCTACAACCAGGGGGTTGGCTGGGAAATGGAGCAAGCAGAACAGAAACTGGCATTCATATAGCATCCCAGAGCTTGCCAGGTGAAGATTTAACTGTTGATACATTGTGCCAGTCCAAAGCATACTTTCTGATGGGATGTCATTAATCAATTGGAAATAGTGAAGGTCTTGGCTACCATTCTGCTACCTTCCTATCACCTATGTCTCTCCTCACATTCAGGACTGCATCTGGTGCTGTCTGCCTTGGGACCCAGATTTGGAAGAAGTAGCATTAGTCAGTCCATTTATCTCCAGAACTAAGCCACATTGTCCCACTGGATGTTGCTAGTAGCAAGTGTGAGAATTTTGTTCTCCATCCATCTGACTGAGACATTCAAGCATGGGATGCAATGAACATTTCTCTAGGCTCAGTGAGTGACTGTCGGGGGTGAAAAAGTAACCTTATGCTAGGGATTTGCCCATAAGATCAGAGGAGCTAGGAAATAACCTGGGATTTCTGAAGATTAATGCTACCTACCTAGCTGTTCCTATTAAAAACCAAGCTGATGAGCAGGAGCTTGTCCAGGCTACTAGATTCTAAGAAGGAAAATGCTGCTTGTAGTTGGCTAAATAAGCCTTCCAAAAATCACTTTGAATTTTTTTAGAGCCTTTAAGAATTATCTTTAAGAGCATTTAGAATCTGCTGGAAACTATCATGTATGGTTTCCAGGGCATGCCTTCAATGCCTTGTAAATTTTCCAGTATAAACTTTCCACATAAAAAATTTCTCAATAATTTGTCCTGTGCCACAATTCAGGACTGAAGCATGCCTTGGTGTTGTCATCAGATGGGATTTGTTATTCCAAATTAGGTACTCAGCCTCTGTTCTCTAGTCTTATCTGTACCTATCTTTTCAAGTCTCATGGTTTTATCCATCATTTTGTAGTAGAAGACTTCCAAACTTAGCTATTGAACATGATTTCAAGAAATCCAATCTCACATTTCTCACTTTTGCTGAGCATCATTACTGTGTGGATGAATTCCAAGTATCTAAAATTCACCATCTGTAAGCTGAACACCATTTTTCCAAACCTTATGTTTCTTGCACCAGCAAGTAGATTAATCTCCTTTCAGATACCTTTCATGAAATCTTGTATTATCTTTATGACCCTTCTTCCTTAATTCTCACATCTAATGAGTTGTCAAATCCAGCCAATATCTTTCAAATCTACTTTTTTCCACTTTGACTTCTATGCTTTGTTCTCTTCTCCTTTCTCTTACATCTGCCTTCTCACACAATGGTTTCTTGCTGCCATCTTCTTTCTCCTCTTCCTTGTCTACTGCCATCAGAGTAGTCTTCCCAAAGTTTACTTTCAACCATATCATAACTAGCCTCAAAACCTTAGTGAGATGGGTACCAGTTGGAGATCCAGCCGCTCTATTTCCAACCTAGTGCCCCGCTAATAATACACCTGAAAGGCAATGAAAGATGGCTTCGGTCCTTGTTTGCTTGCACCCATGTAGGAGACCTGGAAGAACCCCCTGGCTTCTGGCTTAGACCAACCCAGCGCTGGCTGTTGAGGCCATGTGGAGAGTGAAATCAGTGAATCGAAGTTTTTCTCTCTTTCCTTTCAAATAAGCAACTCTGCTTTTCAAATAAATAAATAAAATGGGTTTTTTAATAGAATTAAAAACAAAACTTGTAATGGTGGTGGGCATTTAGCCCAAAAGTTAAGATGTCAGTTAAGACACCTGTGTCCCATAATAGAGTACCTGGGTTTGATGCCCAGCTCCGGCTCCTGACTCCAGCTTCCTGCTAATGAAAATCCTAAGAAGTAGCAGTGACCCCTGTTTTGGGCCTTTGAAGAATGACTCCCTAGAGTAGATATTCCTTTCTTTCCCCCTCTTTCCTGTCTTTCTCTCTCTAATCAAATAAAATTAACTTTTTGAATTTCTGAAAAACAAACCCTTTAATTGTGTCTTATTGCTTGCACAATGAAATCCAGATTGTTTAGCGTGGCAATCACAGTCACATTTTAGCCCTACTCATCATATGCCATATATGCTGGCCAGGGTATTCCTAATACTCTTTCTCATCATTGTCCCCCACAAGGAGCCTTTTCTAGAATTTTTGACGCATCACCTCCCTCATGAAATACTAATACCACAGGTGTGATGTGCATCTGTCTAGGTGTTGTGTATCTGTGTTCTATGCATACAAAGAGTGACATTTTGCACCTACTGAGAAGGTATGCTCCTACCAAAACAAATTACTTATTAAGTCCTAAATGTAGCCCTAGTTTTCCTACCTTCCAATTGTTGCTCCCCTCTGGTCATTGGTCAGAGTCCTCAATGGGCTATAAGATTCCCAGTGTGTGTTTTTGCTACTCTACAGTTTCCCCTTGCCTCCAAATAGACCCTACATCTCTTCTCACCACTTGTTACTCCCTCTTCTTGACATGTGATCTGTCCTGTGGCAACCTACACAGAGCATCCTCCCCCTAGCTTCACCTCACTGTGACTAACTTCCTGTCTGTGCTGCCACAGGATTGTCCTTATTCCTTACCATGTTCTTTTCGTTATATCATCTTTCCTCTATTGTGTTACCTCTTCCTAGGCTGTAAGCCTCCTAAAGACAAGGACCGTGTTGTTCACATTGCACAATGCCTTGATTTCATCATCACCTGCAGATCTTTGTTTGAAATCAATTCACTGATACACTGGAAACTTAAGAGATGTTGCCAGTGTCCATATGAAAAAGCCAATCATGTAGGCTGAATCAATGATCACACTGGGAAAATTGGATAGCATACACAAAACACAACCCCTAGCCATCGTCAACACAATTGATAAAGGAGCTCTATCTGTGGTACAGCATTGATGAGCAGAAATGGGTCCTGCTTCACATAAATAACAGATACTCACAGAATGCTATTTGAGTGGCCACTTGCCCAAACCTGCCCTAAATTATCATGATCACGACCAGGGCCATGAGGTCAAAACCTAGCTTTTATTCATTCATTAATTTCCATCATGTTTTTGTTACAGACGTGCCATGGAAAGAGATCCTATAGGTGGAGGCACCTCCTAATTGTTAGCAATCATCACCCTCACATGGGAAATGATGAAATTAAGCAACACTGCAGGAAAGTCCGTCTGACGAGTTATTTTTTTTTTATCTATTTTATTGTTTTGTTGTTGACAATCTTTACATAGTTAATTACAGTTAAAGGAAAAAGAAGGAAAAAAAAGAAAAAAAAAGGTTCAGGGGGATAGGGAAGTGGGTAATGCTATTATGTCCATATTGTTTCCATCATGTATCTGAGGTAAAGGGGGATATTGAGGGAGAAGCCCCACCCGGTTTCCCGCCCACTGACGAGTTATTTTATGTAGGGAGTGAACCCAGGAGAAATAACACATTTTCGGAAAACCCCTTGATAATTTTTCAAATGTGTATAAAGGAATGTCTTTGGAAATTTCCATGATAATTTGTTTCATCATGGAGTCACTGACTTTCTAGGAAAACCTGTCTGAAGCTTCATAAGATTAAATTTGCTATTGTCAGGAGATTAAGTATTTGAAAGTGTTACGTGTTTTACTTCTCTGATGCAGTCTGTCAAAATTATAAAATAGTACAGTAGATCTCTATTAGGTTTTCTATCATCCTGTGTCTAGGAATTGTCTTGTAAAATATAAATGGTGGTGGTGGGATTGTTTTCTAAAATTTGAGACTTTCGTGTAATAAAGGGTGTCTGAAGGATGGGAGACTTGGCAAATAATTCATTTCCAAGGATCTCCTAATTCCGTCGCTGTGGTCTGGTCAGTGTACAGACGTGGCAGTGTAATGCATTCCGCCCTTCCTGGTCTTCCTAGTAGGGCAATCCTTAAGGCAGTTCTAAGGCTCCTATTTGCAATTCTACTTCCTATTGGTTCTTAGTTATTGAAAGAGAGGATTAGTCGTGGATCTCTTTCCTCTTCACTCTTTCTAATAGTGAAGCTCAAGTTCTAAGAGCAAACAGCAACCGCCAAAGCAAATACTTCGGGGTCAGCACTCCAGCCTTGGTCTCACTTGGAGGCAAAGTTATGTACTGTGCAGGCTTGTTTGCTTAACCAGTCAGATGCCGGGGGGCGGGGCGCGGGGACCCGCCCCCCTTTGAAGGGGATTGGTTCCTGGCTCCCCTGAGTGGTTTATTTTGCTTCTCGGTTGGACGGGTTGAGAGAAACATATCATTAAGGTGTTGTCAAAATGAGCCCCGTCCGTGTGGGTTGTTTCCTAGGTTTGTAGTTTTAGATTTTCAAAGAGGCGGACTTCTAATTGGCTTTGGGACAAGTTCCTGATACTAGTCTTTTACACCTTGGAAAAAAATGCCGTCGTAACAAGAAGCGCCAAGCAGCTTAAGTGTAAGCCATACACAGTAAAGAAAATGACGAAAGTTCCTCAGGGAGTTGATTTGAGTTTCTTAAATGAGGAAGAAGCCAGGAAGATCCTTCAGGTGCTGGAAAGAAATGAGGAGCTGCAAAGGGCAGAGAAGGACAGGATCAGGTACAGAACAAATTCCTTTCTTCTCTCCCCTGGGCCTGGATCCAGGAAGGTCTCGGGTCGACGGATGCCCTGGAGCGGGTGGTGCGCGGCGCCGACGCGGGGAAGCCGCCCGAGGGCTCGGCCTCGCGAGGCTGTGGAGGTTGCACCTCAGGATGAGGAAACGTGCGTGGAGGATCTTCTCCAAGGTCGTTGCGAGGTTTGCTCGGCGCTGTCTCTGGGCGGCATCCCAGCCGCGCTCGGCTGCGCCTTCGGGGTCGCGCGGGCCGGGGGCGTTCCCGGCGCGTGGGTCGCGCGCGGCTGCTCGGCGCCAAGGCGGGCTGCAGGGGGCGCTGAGCGCGGTGGGCCGGCGGCGCTGCGCCCTGGGGCGGCTCGGGAGTCCGGGTGCCCGCACTCCTGCCTGACAGACACACATTTCCCTCAACCCAGGAGACGGTCGGGGGTGCCCCCTCACGGGCAGCTGGCTAAACGTCTTCGCAGCCCACAGGCGGGAACGTGAGGAATTCGTTAAGTAGGCTGTGGATGAGTAGGACTTGAACTGGGATGGCTGAGTGTTTGTGTGGTGCTGTGGGAAGGAAGTTTCTGTGGAATTTCACCCTTGACTTTGCTTTAAGGGTTGTTGGTGAGGGATATTTTACTAGAGGGGAGAGGAGGGAGGGGAAGTATGGAGGTAATTATCTGGGATATTAATAAAGCAGGTTTTCTGCGGGGTGTGGTGGGTGAATTGAGGGTACCCCTTCTCCTGTCTTGGAATCAGGCCTATCCAGTATCTTCCGTAGGTCACTGTGAAAGGAATTCTGGGTACCATTCAAAGGCCACAATGTATGGCACAGGTTGGAATTTAGAAAACCATTTAATTGATGATGAACTGCATGGTGATAGTAGTTTTGAGTTCCCAGATTCATGAAAAAGGGAGCTAAATTTATTTTGGAGAAAAAAAAAAACAGTTTGAAATCCATGCAGAGTTTGTTCAGAATTCAATTTCCTTGAACTTTTTGAACTCCCCTCAGATATTCCATTACAGTAAGAAGCTGGTTGTTCCAGGTGAATGTTATTGGATGTGACTTTTGTCTGACTAGGACGGGCCTTCGTAAGGATGCATTGTGTGACTGAGGAATTTGAGGGGAGGATTAAAAAATAAGGAGAGAAGGGCCTTAACACAAAGGCTGGGTTGGCTAATCCACCTCCAAGCTCCAGGATCTCATATGAGAGCCAATTCATGTTCCACTTCCCATTCAGCTCCCTGCCTGTGGCCTGGAAAAGCAGCGGTACATGACCCAAAGCTTTGGGACCCTGCACCCTGGCTCCTGGCTCCTGGCTTTGGGTCAGCTCAACTCTAGCCATTGTGGCCATTTGGGGAGTGATCCTGTGGGTTTAAGCTCTTTCTGTCTGTCTCTCCTCTCCATGTAGCTGCCTTTCCAATTAAGATAAATAAATCTTTTAAGTAAGATCACAATAAAGAGAAGAAGGGAAGCTTCCTTGTAGGATGATATCAGCTTGGCTTACCAGTGGCCTCTTAAGGGTAGTGATAGAAGTTAATTTCACACAAGGGGAATTTCACTTTTTGTATTTTATCTGTTGTTTGCCTTGCTTTGCTGTATCAGCTCATGGGGCCCACTTCAGTTTACCTTAGAGGGACTGGATCTACTGTCAGTGGCAAAGGCCCCTGGACGAGGTGTCATAAGGAAGGCTAGGAACACTGTGTGGTTTCATGGCCCTGAGATCTTAACTGAGGAGTCCACAGGAAAATCTCTAAGGCTAAGACAAAATCAACACTGTAGCCAACTGTTAAAAGTCATTTATTACTTAAATAATTTGAAAAACAGAGCCATGAAAATATGAAAGTCATGTAAAGGCAATAGATGCTCAGACCAAATGCCCAGAGCAGTGCTCACTAGTACTTTCCGTCAGAACAATTCCTGGCATCCATTATCAAATACCCGTATTTGGATAACGGCCTCTGGCATCGCTGTGCTTTCCTGCTGCAGGAGGCTCACGGGCATAGATTTCAGAAGCAGATACCAGCCTGCAGCAAGGGCCTGTTCCCTTGGCTGCCTCTTGGGCTCCTCCTCTCAGTGTGTATGATCATCATATTTTGCAAATCAAAGCCCAGGAATGTGACTGACAGCTCAAGAGTGTGGTTTCAGAGATAGTTTAGTAGCTTCCCTGAGAAACTCAGAAGGCTCTTGTGGTACGTTGAGGAGCAGCCCTCTTGGCAAGCACAAGAAGGGACCAAATAGGGAAGCCTGGAGAATTCACCAGTGAGAAACAACTGATGTGTCCGGTTGTATCCATGAACAGACTTGTGGCATCTACAAACAATTAAGAAGAAATATCCTAATATGTACAAGTGGAGACGTGCAGTGGCACGCAGGGCCACAGACGTCCAGGGGTGGATGTTGAAGAGTTCTGATGTTCTTTGAGGATGACAGTGGCTCCTGGGCACACAGAACTGGTCTCTGATCTGTCCTCATTTGTATCAGGCCTGTCTGGCTCCAGCTTTCTCAGAAAGTATTTGTATTCAATAGAATCATTACTGTTGCTAGTATATAGTTCATTTGAATTTTTAAGAAAAGCACCAAGATTTGGGCTGAGACTGTGGCATAGCGAGAGAAGCTTCTGCCTGTGACCCTGTCGTCCCATATGGACACAGTTCATGTCCTGGTTGTTCCACTTCCCATCCAGCTTCCTAGTTGTGGCCTGGGAAAGCTGCAGAGAATGGCTGAAGTCCTGGGGTACCTGCGCATTCGTGGGAGACCCAGAGAAGCTCCTGTCTTTGGACCAGCCCAGCTCTAGCCACTGCAGCCATCTGGGGAGTGAATCAGTGAAAGGATAATCTTTTTCTCTGTAACTCTTTCAAATAAAAAATTAAAAAAAAAACACTAAGGTTCAAATTGAGAAATAGATAAGAGATAGAAATAAATCTTCACATTAGAATTTATCAAACAGTGAATAAAACAGATGGGAAATGTTTCTACTCACAGTAGTAAATGAAGTTGAAGTAACCTCCAGATGCTACGTTGTCCCTTTAAAAATAACAGAAGAAAACTGTTGGAAGGTGTGGAATGAAATGAATGGTATCTGAATGTTCTTAGTGATGCTATGAATTGACTGCAAATCTCTGACTCTTGACCCACTTGTCTGGTACTTGGATGTTTCTCATTACTTAGGAGACTGAGGTGGGGGCGATGTCCACATCAGCGTTTATTCAGTGCTGCCCTTTCACATAATAATAGTAATTATTGTGGCAATAATAGCAGCTAATGTTTATTGAGTCTTTACTGTGGACAAGTGATGGGATAAGCATGTTATACAGACTTCATTAATCCTCCCAATAACCTTGTTAGACACATACTATAATTCACATTTCACAGAGAAAGAAAAAACTGACAAAGATAGAGGATCTTTGCCAAGTTAGACATCTGAGTCAGAACTCAAAACCTGGTCCATCTCAAAATGTCTTCTCATCACCATGGAGGAATTCTCACAGCTGTTCCTGCGGGGATATTATTTCAGCTTTTTACAGAAGAGAAGCTAGAATTTTGCAAGATTAAGGATCTTGCCCAAGGTCACACAGCTCATAAGGGCAAACTAGAATTTCAATCCTAGATTTACCTGTCTCTAAAACCTGCATACTTTCCATATATAGAAGGATGAGGATATTCAGAAAGTTTATGGCAAATGGAATGGAAAGACGTTTCTTTTGGTGCAAAATATTTTTAAGCCCATGCATAATTTTTACATGATTTGCTCATTTTCTGTAACCTTTTTAGCACTCTCATGTCCAAACATATACATGTGTATATTAAACTCATATACACATACTTGTAGATATATGTGTGTAATCTGAAAAGCCTCCTTTTTTTATGTCTTTGAAAACCTAAGATCTCTCCTCCCCCTTTCCTCGATGATTGGAACTCTGAATTAGAAAAGTTTGAAAGATTACACACGTATCACTCATCAGCTCACAAAAGAGATGCCAGTAAGCAAAAAAAATGTTTATTTGTCCTGTTGCACTGCACTTGCAGAGTGTAAGAAGTTGCAGTGCCTGACATAGTGAAGTTTGAAAATGGAGTGGCTACATCAGCTTTACTCAATGTCAAGATTGCTCAGGAGGGTTTTCAAGAATTTACTTGTTCCTGATAGATTTCCACTAGTGTCCTTGAGCTGTCACAGAGTTCTGAAGGGGACATTGTATATCAAAGTGATCAGTAGCCATTGGAAACAGTAGCATCTTGCAGAGATTAAAAATCAGATATCCAAACCTCCTGTCTTTCTTATGCTTTCTGCCAGGTTTCTCCTCTTCTTAGCCTGTAAAATGTGCCTTTAGCTAATAGCATGTCAAGAGGTTTCAAAGACATTATGATCTGGACTTGTATTATGTGCCAGACACAGTGCTGGCCCCGAGAATACAGCAGTGAATAAAGGGACTGCTCCAAAGAGCTTCAGTCCTTGGTGGTACAACCTTGTGAGATGAAGGAATGCCTAGAACAATGCCTGGGTTCTGTAGGCCTACTCAATAGGCTTGAGTGTTCTGCTGTAAAGTAAGATATTCGATTGACATCAGAATTTCTGAGGTGTCTGCACTTTCTAGTAACACATAGAATAGTTGATGCCTTCCTGGTGGGGGGAGAATCTTCTCTCACATGTGTTCTCCCTGTGGTTTTTCCGTCATCCGCAGTACACACAGGACTCTTGTAGGAACATACCGCCATAGCCCAAATTCAGGAAGCGATATTCTTTTGGGGCATTGTGACATTATACCTCTTTTAGCATTTAAACCCATATCTGAAATAATTTTAAAGTCTTTCATATGTTTTTTTAAAAAGATTTTTATCTATTTTTACTGTAAAGTCAGATAAACAGAGAGGAGAAACAGAGGAAGATCTTCTGATGATTCACTCCCCAAGTGACCGTAACGGATGGAAATGTGCCAGTCCAAAACCAGGAGCCTAGAACCTCTTCCAGGTCTCCCATGTGGGTGCAGGGTTCCAAGGCTTTGGGCCATCCTCCACTGCTTCCCCAGACCACAAGGAGGGAGCTGGATGGGAATTGGGGCTGCCACATGGAATAGGATCCCAGCGCGTGCAAGAAAAGGACTTTAGGCTACCATGCCAGGCCCTCATATCTGTTTTTTATCCTCATCCTAGACCTGATAAAACAATGCACTTTCATCTTATTTTTTGAGACTAATAAGAAAAACTATAATAATAACTAGTTTGTTGAGTACTTGCTGCGTAAATGATTAGCAGAATCTCATTTAACTCTCACAATGAACTGTTGAGTTAAAGGATATTTTCTTTCTCTTTTTTTCTTAAGATTTACTTATTTTTATTGAAAAAGCAGATTTACAAAAAGAATGAGATAGAAAGATCTTCCATCTGCTGGTTCACTCCGCAAGTGGCTGCAATGGCCAGAACTGAGCTAGTCTAAAACTAAGAACCAGGAGCTCCTTCTGGGTCTCCCATGTGGGTTCAGGGTCCCAAAGGCCTTGGGCCATCTCTGTTGCTTTCCCAGGCCACAAGCAGGGAGCTGGATGGGAAGTGGAGCAGCTGGGACATGAACTGGCACCCATTTGGGATGTCAGCACCTGGAGGTGGAGGATTAGCCAACAGAGCCAATGCATTGTCATGGTTTATCTTTCTTCCGCGGGGTGGGAGGGGTGGGGAAACAAAACAAAACAAAAAAGCTTACAGAGGATGGGTGCCTTTTTTGAGATGCTACTTCTATAGGCTTTAGGTTGCGTGTGTGTGAGGGGGTGGACATTGACACATAAACATTGTGCAGGACCACCTTCCACAGTACAAAACAGTTAAGGTCACATCTCTTGGGTGACTGTTTCAGCTGCAACATGACCAGGATAACATCTCTTCACTTTGAAATTCTTCCTATCTTCTTAGATCCTGAAAATAGAGGACATACAACTTTAAGTGGTTGTATGCTCCCTGTTAAGTGATTCTAAGTGGTTGATGCTGCTGTTAAGGACAAAAGCATAGTGGATATCTGGGAACAACCTGGAGTATCTACTCACATAAGATAAGTTTCTGGTGACTGTTTATATTTTAAAGATCCATCTATTAGGATACTAAAATGTTTATCTTTTGGGAGTGATACCAAGGGGTTTCAATCCTTTTTCTACTAGTGTATTATTATAGTTATCAGTTTTTTTTAAAGTAATGATCACTGTTTCTTTTGATCAGAAATATAAAATGTTTAACTATTTTTTATCATCATAAATATGTTTTAGAAAATAATCTCTTTTAAACGGATGCCTAAATGTTTTTGAACCATTGTTCTTTTCCTTATCACAATAACCTGTACATCGATAAATTGGTTCATTGTATACCAACCTTGGTTGTTGTGGGCAAGGATTATCTGTGGCAACCTCACACTTACAAGGTCCTCAACTCCTAGTTAAATGAAGCTTGAGTTACTGTTGTGTAGGGAATACATGCTAAGGGAAAGAAAGTTCTGGAGAACCATGTGAAGAACAAAAGATCAGATACTATCCTAATTAGCATGCCCAATGTTAAACCTGAGGTCCAGGAAGGTCCCAGGGAGCTCAGGCTCAGGTTAGTAAGGAATTGTTCCCTGCCCTGTGAACACACTCACTGAAGCAGGTGGCTCAGAGCCTTGCTGAAGCACTGACGCACACTGGGGATGCTCTCCTCCCGCTGGAGTCGGGTCTGGCTTTTTGCAGTTCTTTACTGCCCAGCTAAAGACACTCAGGAGACACAGGCTCACCCTCTTCTGCTCAGGAATGTGTCCTTATTGACAGTGCCAATGACCCCACTCAGAGGTTGCACTTCAGATATTAACTTGGCATACCACAGGAGCCAGCTTCCTCATTCTACTGTGCGGTAGGCTTTCTGATGACTGCTGTGATCCAATCCCTAGCCCCAACAAAAGGGGGTGATTTTTTTTATTGATTTCATATTTTGCCTTCTTTTCCACATAAAAACATGCATTTAACAGCAGTTGAAGGAGGAAAGGGGGTGAAGCAGAGTTCTCGCTCCACAGTGCCTGTCCTGCTCTCATCCCTGTGGCTTTATCTTTTCATAAATGTACAAATGAAAGCACAAATAATGATCTTTGTAGACCAGTCTCTGTGACTCAGAAAAAATACCTTTGAGATACATCCAAGTTGTTATATCCATAATTTATAACTTTATATCTCTGAGTGTATCAATAAGCCATGACTAATCCGCTGGCTTGAATTGTTTCCAGGTTTGGGTGGTATTGACTAGAGCTATTATAAATATCTGCATAGATTTTTGTGTGAATGTAAGGCTTTTTTAAAATTAGGAAATGAATGGCTTGATCACATTCTCAAATTTAGAAGGAACAGCCAAACCTTTTCTTCAGTGGTTATACCATTTTACATTTGTACCAGCAATATATGGAAGTTTCAGATTTCTGTCAGCTATTTGGGCAGCTGCAGCTTCCTGTTCACAGTGTGGATCTGATTTCTTACCTGATAATGACCTATTTATCAAATATGGTGCCTTCCTGAGGCTTCACATGATATTTTCTATTTTTTTATTGGTTTTCTTGTTTTCTTCAAGAGGTAAAGAAAGAGGTGGGATGGGAAAAGGAGAAAGAGAGAGAGAAAGAGAATGAATATCTCCCCTATGCTGGTTCAAATGCGCATGACAGCCAGGGCTGAGCCAGGCTGAAAGTCAGAGACCAGAACTCCATCCAGGTCTCCTGTATATGACGTGGAGCCTCAAGGATTTAAACTACTGCCTACAACCTCCAAAAGTGCACATTAGCAGGGAACTGAAATCAGGAGCAAAGGAGCTAGGACTCAACCGGGCTCTCTGATATGGGATCTGGGCATCCCAAGTGGCAGCTTTACCACTGGGCCAAATGTTCTCCCGTCTTTGGTTTCTGGAGAAGATTGCATAACAATGGTGTTACAGAGTCTCCTTTAAGTCTTTTGTAAAATTCTGTGGCATAGTGTGTTAAGCCTCTGCCTGTGGTACTGGCATCCCATGTGTATTCTGGCTGCTCCACTTCTCATCCAGCTTTCTACTTATAGTCTGGGAAAGTAGTGGAGGATGGCTCAAGTCCTTGGGACCTTGCACCATGTGGGAGACCTGGAAGAGGCTTCTGACTTCTGATTTAAAACAAGCCCAGTTGTGGCTGTTCTGACCATTTGGGGAAATGAACCAGCAGATGGAGGAACTTCTGTATCTCTCCTTTTCTAAAAATAAATCTTTAAAAATAACTAAATAGTCTGTAAAATTCACTGGGAAACTGCATGGAACTGGAAGTGAAGGGTTTTTGGTTTTGTTCTCTTTTTTGGAGTTTTTTTTTTTTTTAAAGAAAGTTTTAAACCCTGAATTCAATTGCTTTGGTAGATATAGGTTTTTTAAGCTTCTCATGATGGGTGGGTTTTATTTTTGAGAAATTAATCTATTTTATCTAAGCCTTCAAGTTATTTGCACAAAATTATTGCAGTAAGTTTATGGCAGAGTGCATTTAGTTAGACCTTGTGTTTGTGATTATTCTGATCATTTCTGTCATTTAAGTATTTTGTTTACTTGGGGCATTTACACTTAATGCACTTTTTTGGGTTTAAAGTTGTCATTTTATTTGTTTTGTTTATCTTTTTTTTTTTTTTAATCCATTTTCCCTCTCCTGCTGATGCACCTGGGAAAGCAGTAGAGGATTGCCAAAGCCCTTGGGCCTCTGCAGTCCTGTGGGAATTCTGGTTAGAGCTGATACTCCTGGCTTCAGCCTGGTCCAGCCCTGGCCATCAGAGCCATTTGGATAGTGAACTAGTGGACAGACATCGTACTCTGTGTCTCTCCTTATCTGTAACTCTTCTTTCAAATAGAGAAAGAAAGTCATCATTTAAAAAGATAGTTCAAGAAGAGGGAAGTCTATCAAACAGTCCTCTGTGTGAGCTCCATATCTGTAAAATTCAATCAGAAATATTCAAATAAAGATATTCACAGATAAAATTGCTTCTGTATTAAACATTTAGTACATTTACAATTTTTATTCCATAATAATCCATTATAATAATTATTTACACAGCATTCCCATTGTAGTAGGTGTAACAATTCATAAATAATTAAACCTATATAAGAGGATTTCCAGAGGACTTGAACACTTTTTTCATGTCTAACAACCTTTGGATTTCATTGTTTGAAAATTGTCTGTTTATGTCCTTTGCTTATATTTTAATTGGGTTGTTTGTTTTGCTGTTGTTAAGTTTCTGGTGTTGTTTGTAAATGCTGGATATTAGTACTCTATCTGTCAAGTGATTTGTGAATATTTTCTCCCATTCTGTTGGTTATCACTTCACTTCACTGACCGTTTCTCTTGCAGTACAGGTAATTTTTAGGTTGATGTAATCCTGTTTGCTTATTTTTGCTTTAATTGCTTGTGCTTTTGAGGTCCTCTCTGAGAAGTCTTTGCTCACTCCTCTATCTTTCGGGGTGTTTCCGAGGTTTTCCTCTAGTAACTTGTTGGTGTCAAGTTCTAGGTTTAGATCTTTGATCCACTTACAGTTGATTTTTGTATGAGATGAAAGGTAGGCATTTTGTTTCTTACTTTGGCAAGTGTATCTCCAATTTTCCCAAACACCGTTTATTAAAAAGACTATCTTTTCGCCTTGGGTTGAACTCGATCACTGGTCAAAAAATCAATTGACTATAGATATGAGTTTGCTGTGGCAAGAATGACCTATATATAGAAATCAATAAATAAACATTACTGGTGGAGATGCAGAGATAAAGGTACCCTACACTATTTTTTGGTACGAATGTAAACTAGTGTAACCGCTGTGGAAGTCATATGGAGATTACTCTGACAACTGGAAATAGGTCTACATATGACCCAGCCTTCCTACTTTTGGGAATATAGTCAAATGAAACGAAATCTACATATGAGGTATCTGCAACCCCTTGTTTATAGCAGTGCAATTTGTAATAGCTAAGAGATAGAAACAACCCAGATGCTTTCAACAGTTAAATGGATAAAGAAAATGTGGTGCATTTATTCCCTGGAGTATTATTCAGCCATAAAAAAAATGAATTCTTACATTGCAACAGAATGGACCTTGTTGGGAACCATTGTGCTTAATGAAATTAGTCAATTCCAAAAGGGCAAATAAAATGTTCTCTGTGATTTGCAACAGCTGATACACAGAACACACACACACATACACACACGCTTGCTCACACAAAATACAAGGGGGGATGATTCCTTATACATGAAAACCTGTATTGCAGGGGAAAATAAATAAACAAATAAATAAATAAATAAATAATATATATATATAAAGGTATACAAGGGGATTTGCATAGGTTGTATAGGATATATATGTATATGTATATAAAAGTTATATATATAGTTATAGATATTTAGTTTTATATATATCTATATATATATAGTTATATTACACACACCATTTTGTGTAAGGAATTTGAGCATCTTCAGAGTTTGTTATCTGCTGGAAGTTCTGAAACCAGATGGTGAGGGACAACTGCGCCTCTGCAGTTCGCCCTTTCAGTGGATTTTTCTCCATTCGGGGTGTTGTAAGATGCCTCCTGGGATTGCTTCCCTTCCATCTTAAGAACTTCCTTTACTCTTTTCCTGCAAAGGGTTGTTGCCAAAAATTTCTGTTTTTCTTCATGCAAGATCATCTTTGTTCCCTCTTCATTCCATAAGGATGTTTTCATAGAATTCAGGGTGGAAGTTTCCTTTCTCTTAGCACTTTGCAGTGGTGCCCTCATGAGCCACGCTCTGTGCTCTGCTTGGACTGTTCAGCCCCCTGGGGTGCCCCTTTCATTCAGCAGTCCTCTAATGGGAGAAGGAATGAGAGATAAAACAAAAGTTATATGCCACCCCCTCTCTGGGACCACGGCCCCTAGGGGAAGGTTCCTTTCTGTCGTGGTTACAGTGTAGATGGGCGCATGCTCCTGCTGCCCTGCTGCCAGGAAACCCTGTCCCAGTGCCTCAGTCCTGCATTAGAGAGCTTTTCTGAGGGCACTTTCCACTCACACCAGTGCAGCTGTAGGCTTTGACGGCCCTCTCTCCACACAAAGGCATAACAGGATAGATGAGGTTAACTGAGCTCTGCTTCAGTGGCCCTTTGTCTTCTTGCACACTTGCCTGCTGTTATTTGCTTGCCAGGCTCCTCAGACAAGTGCTTTGTGCACTTCTGTTCAGGCTTTATGGCTACATTCACTAGGAGAGATGGGGTAAAAGCATTTACTCTGTTATACCTAGAAGTAACGCTCCCTGCATTTACTTTTCCAAAAAATATATTTTTATTGAGGGGAAATTAGCAGAACACAAAAATATCTACTTTCTTAATGACGTAAGCTTCTGTTCAATTTTTACTATTTTCCTTTTTAAAAAAGATTTATTTATTTTTTATTGCCAAGTCACATATACAGAGAAGAGGAGAGACAGAGAGGAAGATCTTGCGTCAACGATTCACTCCCCAAGTGGCCGCAACGGTCGGTGTTGCGCCGGTCTGAAGCCAGGAGCCAGGAGTCAGGAGCCAGGAGCTTCCTCCAGGTCTCCCATGCAGGTGCAGGAACCCAAGGCTTTGGGCCGTCCTCCACTGCTTTCCCAGGCCATAAGCAGGGAGCTGGATGGGAAGCGGGACCGCCGGGATTAGAACTGGCGCGCAGATGGGATCCCACCTCTTTCAAGGCGAGGACTTTAGTCTCTAGGCCACCATGCCAGGCCCCCTACTTTCCTTTTATTTGAAACGTAGAGAGAAATCAGAAAGGTAGAGCTGTTATGCACTATTTTGCTCCCCAGATATTCAACACAGTCAGAACTGAACCTGACAAATTTCAAACTGAGTCTCTGACATGGGTGGTTGGGACCCGAGCACTTGGGCCCTCACCTGCTGCCTCCCAGGATATACGTTAATGGGAACCTGAATGGAAAGCAGAAGAACCACAACTCAAAACAGTGCATGTTGATATGGACACACTAAGCAGAGACTTAACTGCTGCACCAAACACCCAGCCCAGAATTATGCACTTTATAGTGCACAGTTTAGCGTATTCACAATGTTGTACAGTTGCTGTCTCTGTACCAAAGTGTTCTCATCATCTTGAAACAGAACTGATTAAATAGTCACTTCCCATTCCCATGTCCCTCTAACTGCTGCTGACAACCACTCATCTGCTTGTTGTCTCTGTGGATTTACCTATTCTAGCTATTTCTTACATGTAATCATTTCAACATAACATTTGTGTCTGGCTTCTAATTAGCATAACGTTTTTTGAGGGGCACCAACATTATAGCATAAAACAATACTTTGCTCTTTTTACGGCTGAATAATATTCAAATGTGTATATATACACATTTTATGTACACACACACACACACACATATATATATATACATGCAATTTGTTTATCTACTTATCTTTTGGTATATATTTGGCTGTTGTGAATAATACAGCTGTGAACATTTATCCACAAGTCTATGAATGCTTGTTCTCACTTTTTTTGAATCTATATCCAAGAATGGAATTTCTAGGACATTTGCTAATTCTTTTTAAATTTTTAAGGAATGGTCTACGTGTTTCCCTCACACCCACTTTTAACACAGTTGTGGTTAAACTGTCTACATTTTTGTCTGTTACTTATGTGGCATCATAACAAAAATAATTCCTTGCACCAGCCCAGTGTGGTAGTCTAGTGGCTAAAGTCCTTGCCTTGCATGTGCCAGGATCCTATATGGGCACCAGTTCATATCCTGGTAGCTCTGCTTCCCATCCAGCTCCCTGCTTGTGGCCTGGGAAAGCAGTGGAGGACAGCCCAGAGCCTTGGGACCCTGCACTCATGAGGGAGACCCAGAAGAAGATCCGGTCTCCTGGCTTCAGAGCAGTGTAGCTCTGGCTGTTGCAGCCGCTTAGGGAGTAAATCAACGGATGGAAGATCGTCCTCTCTGTCTCTCCTCTTCTCTGTATATCTGACTTTGCAATAAAAATAAAATAAATCTTTCAAAAAATAATCCCTTCAAATTAAGCACACCTATACAATCTTACTTTTGTGGTGACATACAACTCTATTGGATACATGACTGGTCTAACTAGTCCATTGTTTTAGCCACTTTTATTTCTCCTTATTCTATTTGTTTCTTATTAATGTGTTACATAACACTGTGAAAAAACTTTGTGTTTACATCATTAATTCAATTTTTATTTTAAAAATATATTTTTATTTTGAATTTGGAATTATGTGGTACAAATTCATATAGGCTGGGATCCCTTCCCCCCAGACTCTCACCCCCAGACAGATTTTTCCCATTTTACTACAATGGTGTAGTCCTTCTTAAGCAATCATAATTCTATCAGTGTTCTCCTAGGGTAAATTTCAGAAAAGTAGAATGATTTGCTTAACTAATATAAATATTTTGTGAATTCTTGATACATGGTATCAGTGTGGAGATTGTTTTACCATTCCCTTCCCATCAGTGGATGGTGAGTGCTATTAGTGAACTTTTAAAGAATTCTGTCCAGTCTGTATTTGATTTCATTTCTAAAACTGTAGTTACACTGAACTTTGAGTGAGCTGGATAGGAAGTGGAGCAGCCAGGATACGAACAGGCACCTGTATGCCAGCTGGCAGGTAGAGGATTAGCCAGTTAAGCTGTCACATTGGCTGTAAGCTGTAGCATCTTTTGGGCATAGACCCGAGAGTGGATATGCCCTGATTTATCTTGAAAGTAAAAGCTTTCCTGGATGCCCTACCTTCATGTATGTTGGCCAGAACCCTGTGCCTACCTGGGAGAAAGCAGAATGGTTCTAAAGTACTGATTGCGCTCCAGGCACTGGCATGTACACTGCTGTTCATAGCACAACCAGGATGGAAAAGAGCTGGGTGAGACATTCTAGAAGGCAACCAACACTGACACAATCATGGGGTGGCTTTTGTTCCTATTTTACTTAAATGTTTCCCTATACATTAAGAAATTTACTTATATACTTCATTGTGTATAATTTTTCAGTTTTTAGCTGGCATTTAGCTTCTATTTATTTGAAAAATAAGCTTTCTTCATTTTTATGGGGTAAAATGGAGTTTTTTAGTCATTTCCTTTAAAAAAATATTTTACTTGAAAGGCAGAGAAGTGGCAGATAAAAGCAGAAGGAGAAATGTTCCATTTACTGGTTAACTCCCCGAATGCCCACGACAGCCAAGGTGAAGTCAGGTGCCTGGAGGCAAGAACTCGGTCTGGGTCTTCCACGTGGATGGTAGCTATCTGAGTTATCAACTGTTGTCTCCTAAAGTCTATGTTAGCAGAAAACTGAAGTTAGGAGCAGAGCTGGGGTTCAAACCCAGAAACTTCAGTATGGGATGCTAGCATTCCAAGCAGCATCTTAGCTGCTAGATCAAATGCCTGCTGCACCTTTTGTTTTTAAGATTAGAAAGTTTTCACCTATAGGCTAGATTAAACTCACTTCTGATTTTCAGAATCTCTTCTAAACTCTGTAGCTTTTAAAAATTCATCCAGTATGTATTTTGTCTGTAAGTTGGGATACTTCTATAAATTATTTTTTTTCCCAAGCAGCTAGCTAATTGTCCTGGTACAATCTGCTCCTACTGTCTATAAAATGCAGTAACCACTCCCCTTATTTATTTCTGTTGCATCAATGGCCAGTGATGTACAATAACCTGCTCCCACCAACTGTGACTTTTTTCCATAGTTGCAGATATGCAAGGCAAGCCATGGTCTGAAAATATTAAAGGGAAAATCCCAGAAAATACCAATTCATAAGCTTTAAATAGTGTGCAATCCCAAGTAGCCTGATGAACTCTTGTGCTGTTCAGCTCCATCTCCCCTGGGTTGTGAATTATCCCTTTTCCATTGCATCCACAGCATATTAGCTTCCCATTAACCACCAGGTGTCCCTCTCATTTATCAGGTCAACTATGGTGCTGTGGTAGTGCAAGTGACCCTTATGTTATAACGTCACTCCATGGCATGCTGCCTGCACGTTCACCACATTTCACTCATCACATAGGCACCGTGTTAATTCACATCATTACAATATGATAATATTTTGAGGCAGATCATATTTATAAAATTTTTATTATAATACATTCATAATTATTCTATTTTGTTGTTAATATCTTACTGTCCCTAATTTGGTAAATTAAGCTTTATCATAAGCATAAATATATAGAAAAAAATATGTAGAATTTAGTACTGTCTACCATTTCTGGTATCCATTGGGAGTCATGGAATGCTTCCTCCATGAGTAAGGGAGACTACTCTGATTCCTTGACGGAAAAGACTGAAACAACCAAACTGTAATGACAAAAAGGAATTGGTGAGGCAACTTTCATGGAATTTCAAGGAAAAGGCTTTGTGTAGGGAATTGTGACTTCTAGGCCTTTCACAGTAGGCATAGTTAAAATATCACCTCTCAGGTTCTCCCCTCTTTCCATTTCCTGGGCCAAGTGGCAAACAGACCTACATTCTCATTTTGACGTCTCCATCAGGTGACTTGAATATCATTTCAGTCTGCT
This sequence comes from Ochotona princeps, assembly GCF_030435755.1. Classification (NCBI taxonomy): domain Eukaryota; kingdom Metazoa; phylum Chordata; class Mammalia; order Lagomorpha; family Ochotonidae; genus Ochotona; species Ochotona princeps. The sequence goes on from NC_080835.1 coordinate 80,310,996, forward strand.
TTTACGGCAGGCAAACCCATGTGCTGGGTGTTGTGATACTTGGTTTTCATCCATGGTTCCGGTTCGTAATTCCCTTTCGGACAGGCTATAGAAGCTAGAATTCATCGAGGCAAGTTATCGAGATCCTGATCTACCAACCCACATGCTCCCACCACCTCAAAGCTGTTGACCATGAAAAAAATTGTCTCATTGTCCTTGAGCGATAGTTGATGTCTCTTTCCTCATGCCTGCAAGCAGAGAAGGCTGAAGAATCAGGACAGACCCTGCTGAGTACTCATCTCCAGTCTATAAAGCATCAGACAGATGACTTTAGTCCAATCACAATAGGACTATGCTTATGTGAGGGAGCCTCCATAAAAGCTTTGCTTGTGGCCTGGGAAAGCAGTGGAAGATGGTCCAAAGCCTTGGGACCCTGCACCTGTGTGAGATACCTAGAAGAAACTCATAGCTCCTGGCTTCAGATCAACTCAGCTCTGACTATTGCAGCCACTTGGGGAGTGAATCAGTGGACAGAAGGTCTTTCTGTCTCTCCTTCTCTCTGTAAATCTGATCTGCTAAAAACTAAAAAAAAAAAAAAAAAAAAAAAAAAAATCTGATCTGCCTTTCCAATAAAAGTAAATAAATTTAAAATAATAATAATAAATATTTGACACGCTCAAAAGGCTACTGGGCAGCTGTTGAACAGGAAGTTCCTGGAGGGCACATATGCTGGAAAAGAGAATGCAGGTTCAGAGGCCCTTCCCACACACGTGGCCTATACATCACTTCATTGTAATGTCCCCTTATAATAGACACATAAAGGAAATTAAGGCTCTCCCTGAGATCAGGAAGCTGCTTGAGCAAATGAGTTAAACACAAAAAGGGGTTATGGGAACTTGGATAGATCACAAGCACAGCTCATCGGGGGCTTGCAGCTGGCATCTAGAGATGGGGGCAGAGGAGTGGTCTTGGGGACTGAGCCCTTAGCTTGGGCCATCTAATGCTATCTGCAGGTGGAGAATTGAAGTTGAGCCTGCCAGCTGGGGAGGGAGATAAGATCACTGCTTTTGGCATCCCAGAAGTCTGGTTTATTGCTGTAGTGTGAGAACTAGGGAGATACTGTGAGTTTCTTCACCAGAGTTGCTCCAGGTTTTTAAAGTTGATTTCCTTTGAAGATTATTTAATCAGGCAGCTAAGCAACTAACAGGATTACTAGACAAGCATCCAGATAAGAAAGAAACTTCTCCTGGGGAGGTGAGCTGTCAGGGATTATTATCTGTGCTTCAGCGAGGGTCGTGCCAGGAAGCTATAAATGATCTGTATGTAAAACAGAATTCAATGCAGTGAATTGGTTACAAGGTGATTTAAAAAAAAAAAAAAAAAGGCAGAGAAATCCATCAGAGACAGTGTGGCATACCAGAGATTTTCAGCCCCGGGAAGTCTCTACCGCCCCTAGGCTGGGAGCAGTAGAGAGCTATTAACTGGCAGGAGGTGGGTGAGGAGCTGGGGAGAGCCCTCACTTGTGGCACTGTCCAATTCCATGCTAGTAACTGTTTAACATCAGCTTGCAACAATGCCAAATATTTACCAGTCTGCCCTTGTGAGCCGCACAAGTGAGCTCTAGCATACCACTAACTGGAGAGACTTAGAGGAACTATTGGTGTTACTCAAGGCAGTAGTCTGGGATATTGTGAGAGAAATCAGAACCCTGGCAGGTTCACTGGGGATTTAGTGATGTGGGAGAGACAGACATTTCCAGAAGTTATGAATGACACAGAGGAAGCAGGAGGAAAGCCCTGACTTTTCCCTTCCTCTCATCTTCTAATGTCCCATCAGTCCCTGGAAAAACTCTATTGAAAACCTCTGGCCAGTTTGAGCCTGGAACATGCCACCTGCAAAGGTCTCTCCCAGTAGCACAGAACAATGATAGCTTGTCTCCTTCTCTTTCCCTCCCATCCCTGCCATTCCCTAGAGTCTGTATTTCTCACTGTTCAGTCTTACATTGTCAAGGCTCTGCTTCTCTTTTGAAGATTCTCATGAATTTTCCTGTCCATGATCGATTTTCCGTGCCTTTTCTTTGGTCTTTTACCACTTCTCTCCTTGTTCTGCAACTGTTCAGAGTTGCCAGCTTCTGTAGTCTTGCTTCTATCTAGATATCTTCCTGGAAGGACAGGAATCAGACTCTGGGATGTGCACTGTCCTAGGTCTTCAGTAGGTGAGGACAAGTCTCACCTGGGGATCCTTTAGAAAGAGAGGATTTTGCAGAGATTAATGCTGGGCGAATTGGAATTTGAGGATGTGGGAAACCTAGAGGTCTCTAGAAACCAGCCTCTCATTCTGTTTTCCCCTGTTAGGATGACTGCCTACTTCCTGCTGCTGCATTCTTTTTTTTTTTTTTTACTTTTTTTTTTATTAATTATTATGCATTATGTGACAGTTTCATAGGCTCTGGGAATCCCCCCACCCCTCCCCACGCCCCTCCCCCCTGGTGGATTCCTCCACCTTGGTGCAGTATTACAGTTCAAATTCAATCAAGATTCTTTCCTTGCAAACATAAACCAAACATAGAGTCCAGCTACTTATTGTCCAGATGGGTTGAACAGTTTCTTGGGGAGACCATTTCTGGTCCAAAGTTAGAGCTGGTAGAATATCATCCCAGTCAATTAAGAGTCCCAATATAACATTAACAGCAATTTGTAACATTATGGAATTGACATGGTTTTGCGTAACCAGTATGTTAAAAAAAATAAAAAACAAGTTCTTAACCACAACTTATGATTTGCTCATTGACATTTCAATTTTTGTTTGTATACAGGACCGGCTGCTATATACCTTAAAATGGCTATAAGGTACCATTCAGCTGTCTCGTGTCTATTTCATTTTAGTATTTAGCCATTTGTTGTGTTGAAGTATAATTTTACTGATCTTGGCAGATTTTAGGATAATCTAGACTGGCTTGTAACTCTAACAAGACATTTGTCAACAATTAAGGTGCAGAAGATTTTTTTTGGGTGGGGTGGGGTGTGCAGGAAAGTCCCCAACACCACGGTGAAGAGTGACTAATCTTCGTGTCCCACCCAGCGAGGCAGGAGCAAATCCATGCCAGCTCTTTCCTGTCAGATTCCAAGCTCTACTTTTTGTTGTTTGTCTATTTATTTTAGATTTTTTTAGTTTGTATGATTGTTTGCTATGAGGGGTTTTCGGAGCGATCCTGATGGTCATTGCAAGGGAGGGTGGGGGTCCAGAGTTGGAGCCAGGCCCGGACCAGAGAAAGCTCTCCTCCCTGGTCCCGAAGGACGTTTATTGTTCTTCTGTTTCTGCGGACCGCTCAGGGCTTTGCTGCTGCATTCTTGAACTGCCTTATTCTCCCTGGCCCAGATTCTGATGGCCATCATGCAAGGCCTCTTAACATATGTCTAGCCAGCCTGCAAAGAGACTGCCCTATGAGCAGAGCTCCCAGGGGAAAACTTTCTAAGCCAGAACTATGGGCCATCTAACTCACATAATGTACTGTGGACACTGTAGGCACCAGGATCTCCCATCCAGGAGGAGTTGTGCACATGCTTTTTCTCGACTTGCTTTGCTTTCCTCTTAGTGTGCCCATGTGTGCAGTAGAGATAATCACACATTTGATGTCTGCCTGGTATCTGTAATCTGAGGCCACAGTCTATGCTGAGATGGAGGTCCTGAGCCATAGCTGAAATTACACCCCTTCCCCTGGGGAATTCTGGAAACTCCCAATGCCTGCCTCACCCCAAGACATTCCTGCCTAATTGCTCTGTGACCGGGTTGCAATTGATACTAAGGGATCCCATCCTGGCTACCTGGGCACTTGGGTCACTGGCTTGCACTGTGGCATCTATCCTATAGTCCACTGCTTGGCATGAGTTGGGGAAAGTGTGAGGTCCTGGCAAAGCACCATGGAGAAGCCTATGCCCAGCATCATGGAATGGACTTGACTGCTAGTACTTTCCCACTTTAAAATAGCTTGACAGGATCAAAGGCACCTTCTGCCCTGGAGCTGTTTAGTCTGGCAACTGGAAGACTCACTTCTTACTTTTTGTTTTTGTTTTGTTCTACTGCCCAGGCGAGTGTGGGTTGCCATTAACATAAATGCTGTAATACCCACAAGCTGATGAGGACTTGGCCTTGTGGATGGCTTTCTTTGAAGTCCACTGGAGTTGTAAGCACATTGGGTGGCTACCTTCAATGCCTGTTTTCATAATTACTTCAAGAATTTGATGCGAGGTCCTTGTCTTCCTTCTCAATGCCATAAGGGCATGTAAAATGACTCTTGGCGTTAGGCATATTTGAGGGTAGATCTAAGGTGCTGGCTGAATTACTACATTTGCATTTGGGCTTAGATTTGAAGCTCCTCAATGTCCCCAGTAGTACTAGTAGAGGGGATTTTGACAACAGACCTGTATTAATGTGTCAGGGAGTTGTGGCTACCTCTTTGCCATGTCTGTCCACTTCCCAGAGTCTCTTCCTCCTTAGGGACCTGTTTTCTCCTATTTTTAGCAATCCTCCTCCTCACCTCCCCAAAGCACATTCTGTTGTAGGTTCCACAGAAGGCAACTTGATAGGCCAATAAATTAGGTCATGGCTATCCACAGCTGTTTAATGGCTTGCACTGGCATCCTGGCAAAATCCTTTAAGAGATTTATGAGTAACATACTCCCTCCAGGGTAGCTGTCTCCACCTTCAAAGCCATACCAGACCCCACCCTCACCTGACTTTGCCCAACTCTTTGTACACCCGCTCTGAACAACGGCTCCAGCTTGCTTCCCAGCTTTCTTTCCACTTCCTTCATGTGTTAGCTTTAATTTTTTGTATGTATTCAAAGGGAAACACACAAATACACACACACAAACAAAGTTTGTGCCAATCCACTGACTCATATTTCAAATGCCCACAATGAACCAGGCCAAAGCTAAAAACTCAATCCAGGTTTCCCGCATGCATAGCAGGAACACAGCTAATAGCGCCATCGCCACTACACCCTGGAGTCTGCATTATCCGGAAGCTGAAGTCACAGGCGGAGCTGGGCATTGGAGGCAGGCACTCCAAAGAAGGACACAAAGTTAACTGGCACTTTGATATGCCTAAGTCATGTGTCATCTCTCTCATCATGTGTGAACCCCTCAGAGTCTTAAGGAAAGCTCACAGGAACAAAACAATTACATCAATGTGAATTTTGGGTTGAAAGTAATTTAATCTGTCTAACAACCAACTTACAAAACATTGTAAATGCCACAATTTCCAAGTAATGCTGCAAGAAAACAGCAGCTTTATCCCTGAAGGGGTAAATCTACTGTCCTGTTCCCAGCTTACCTGAGCTGCATGAGAGGCCGTTGGCACTCACAGGTGACAATCCCTGAAGATACATAATCTACACCTTCACCAGGCCTGGGTCCTTTTGAGAGATCAGCCAAGTTCTGGCTAATTCTTTGGCTTGGATCTGTCTTCCTTCCTGGAAGACAGGTAGTCATCAGGACCCTTTTTTTTTTTAAACTATAACTCAGCCAACCATGAAAATTAAGTGTCAGGATCAGCATTGCAATTTTGCCTTTCTCTCATGGAGCCACCAAGTATGACCAACTCCTCTTTTTCTAACATTTTGCAGCTTCCTTTGGGATCTATCCCTGCTGTAGTGTTTCATTGCATTGGGTTCTCTGTGGTCTCTAGAACAAGGACAGACTATACTGCATGGCATGATTCAACAACACTTCTGTCCAGAGCAAATATTCATCTACTTGGTTGAGATGTTGTTATGCCAGAGATGCAGAAGTACTGCCTAGAATCTTTCAGTGTAGTGAGGGAGATGCAGTTAAAAAGTCTATTCAGCATACTAGAGCAGATGATATGACAGGGACAAGAACGGAGGTCACTTAACCCATGTAAAGTCTCAGAGGATATTTGCTAAAGAAAGTGACAGATGAACTAAGGGTTTTTTTTTAAATATATATTTTTTTATCTACTTGAAAGGCATGTCTGCTGAAGGAGAGAGAGAGAGATCTTCCATCCACTGGCTCATTCCCCAGATGCCCACAACAGCAAGACTGGACCAAACAAAGGCCAGGAGCCAGGAACATAATCCAGGAGTTCCACCTGGTGGCAGGGGCCCAGCACTGAGTCATCACCTGCTGCCTTTCAGGGTGCATCAGCAGGACTGGAAGCAAAGGCTCCAGATTCATACTGTGACTCTGGTTTAAGTCCAGTCTGCTCACTTTATTATTTTTTTCAGTTCTTTTTTTGCATTTTTAAGTTATTATTTCCATGATATGGCTTTGTAGGTATAGGGATTCTCTTCTCCACTGCCTCTTCCTTCCCCCCTTCTCCCATACTCAGCATTTTATCCCTATTATAATAACAGTATAGTCCTTCAGGAACAGTCACAAGTCCAACATTCTGCTATCATGTCATTGTAGGTATAGACAATGGTAGAAAATCTGATATCATATCTGATATCATATCGTCAAGGTATATTTAACAGTTTCATTGGGAGTCCTCTTTTTAGACTGGATTAAAGATGCATACAGCAATCTATCTTCAATTCCTAGTCAGCATTATACATCTATGAAAATGTATGTATATACATGGTTACTTATGTATCCATTTGTTTTGTGTTTTGCATGAACTTTGTCTTATATCAGAAAAAAACATAAGGTATTTGTCCTTTTGGGATTGACTTATTTCACTGAACATAATGGTCTCTAGTTGGGACCATTTTTGTTGTGAATGGTAGAATTTTATTCTTTTTAGTGGCTGATTAGTATTTCATGGAGTAGATACACCAGTTTCTTTGTCCATTCTTTTTTCTTTCTTTTTAAAGATTTATTTGGTTTTATTGGAAAGGCAGATCAGATTTACAGAGAGGAGAGACAGAGAGAAAGATCTTCCATCTGCTAGTTCACTCCCCAAGTGGCCACAATGGTTAGAGCTAAGCTGATCCGAAGCCAGGAGCAAGTAGCTTCTTCCAGGCCTCCCACGTGAGTGCAGGGTACCAAGACTTTGGACCATCCTCTACTGTTTTTCCAGGCCACCAGCAGGGAGCTGGATGAGCAATGGAGCAACTGGGACATTAACCAGCATCCACATGGGATGCTGGAACTTGCAAGGTGGGGATTTAACCATTGGGCCGTTGCACTGGGCCCTATCCATTTCTCTTTTGATAAGCATTTGGGTTGTTCCTATGTCTTCGCCATTGTGGATTGTGCTGATATAAATACAGAACTGAAGGTCACTTTCTCACATGAAAATTTCACTTGCTTTGTATGTATTCCCAGTGGGATAGCTGCTTGAAATAGTAGGTAAATTTTTTCTTGTCAGCACTCTATACTGACTTCCATAGTTGCTACACTAACGTACATTCCCACCAACAGTGGAGTACGGTACCTTTCCCTTACATCCATGCCAAAAGGTGTTTTTAATAGATTTCCAAGTATAGGCCACTTTCACTGAAGTTAGATGCAACCTCAGTGTGGTTTTCATTTGTATTTCCCTGACAGCTAGGGAACCTAAGCATTTTTCATATGTCTATTAGACGTTTGAATTTATTCTTTTGAAAAATGTCTGCTCATTTTCTTTTCCTATTTCTTCATAGGGTTGTTTGTTTTGCTGTTGTTGAGTTCCTGAAGCTCTTTGTAAATCTTTTTTTTTTTAAAGATTTATTTATTTTATTACAAAGTCAGATATACAGAGAGGAGGAGAGACAGAGAGGAAGATCTTCCGTCCGATGATTCACTCCCCAAGTGAGCTGCAACGGGCCGGTATGCGCCAATCCGATGCCGGGAACCAGGAACCTCTTCCAGGTCTCCCACACGGGTGCAGTGTCCCAAAGCTTTGGGCCGTCCTCAACTGCTTTCCCAGGCCACAAGCAGGGAGCTGGATGGGAAGTGGAGCTGCTGGGATTAGAACCGGCGCCCATATGGGATCCCGGGGCATTCAAGGCGAGCACTTTAGCCGCTAGGCCACGCCGCCGGGCCCAGCTCTTTGTAAATCTTGACTGTTAGTCCCTATCTGTTGTGTAATGTGCAAAGATTTTCTCTCATTTGGTTGGTTGCTTCTTCACTTCATTGAGCATTTCTTTTGCTGTACAGAATCTTATTAGTTTGTTTAGTTCCATTTGTTTATTGTGGCTTTGACTGTCTGTGCTTTTTGGTGACTTTTCTAAGAATTTCTACAATGCCTGTACCTTACAGAGTGATTCCTATGTTTTCCTCCAATAGTGTAATGATTTCTTGGTATCATCATTGATCAATTTAGAGTTGATTTTTGTATAAAGTGACAGCTGAGGGGGTCTTGCTTCTTACTTCTGCAGGTTGATGTCTAATTGCCTCAGCAGCATTTGTTGAAGAGACCAGATTTTTCCCTGGGTTATTTTCAATTATATTGTTAATATCAGTTGGTTGTACATAGGTGGGCCCACTTTTGCAGTTTCTATTTTGTTCTACTGATCTTTGTTTCTGTACCAGTACCAGACTGTTTTGCTTACCACTGTCCTGTAGTATGTCCTATGATCTGGAATTGTAATTTCACCAGCTTTGTTTTTATTCTTCAGGTCTCTTGCACCTCCAGATGAGTTTTTGTATCATCTTTTCTGTTTCTGAGAAGAATGTTAGGATTTTGATTGTGATTGCATTGAATCTGTATAATACTTTCAATACTATAGATTTTGATGATGTTGATTCTGCCAGTCCAGGAACACAGTAAATTTGCACCACTTTAGATCCAGAACCCTGTTAATATGGCCCAAGTATTTTAATCCCTCTACCAAAGTAGGAGTCCTGGAAGAAGCTCCTGGTTCCTGGCTTTGGCCTGGCCCAGCTCCATGGCATTGATACAATTTTGGGAGTGAACCAGCAGATGTTTCTAACTGTTCCTTTTAAATAGATAGTTTCTGGGAAATGTGATACAGGCATCCCAAGTGGTCGGTCAGCACTCCTCCCACTAAACTAAATCTTGAAGGAGGCAAGGGATAAGCAGAAATGGGATGAATGCTCCAAGTAGAGTGAACACCATTCCATAAGGCAGGAGGATGAGTGTGGTGAGATTCGGGTGTTGTTGGCACTGGATATCACTAGAATAGTAAGTGTGAGCAAGACAAACAAGGGGGTTAAAGGCCTGTGTACCATCCTGAGGACCCTGGGGGTCTAGACAAAGCAGAAGGCAAGCGGAAGTTGTTCAGGGTAGTTAGGGCAGTAGTGACAACTTAGTTGCTTCTTGGGTGGGTGGAGAGCTCTGGATGCAGGGTGAAGCCTGAATTAAAGGAAGGCTGTAGTTAGAAGCTGACTGTGTTCTCTAAAGGTTGTGTGGGAACCTTGAATTCCACTGCAGAATGTGGTGAAGAGGAACCTAACAGGAGGTGATTAGCCCTTGCAGGCGAGTTACTGTTGCCATCATGGGCATGCATTTTCTAGACCGGTCTTGTTAGGGATTTGGGACCCTCTCGTTCTCTTACTTGCTTTTCACACTTTCTTGCTCTCCCTTCTTTTGTGTCAAGATTAGCACAATACGAAAGTCCTTCCAGGTCCTCCTAGACAGGTTCCAGGACCAGGAGAAATTAATTCGTTTATAAGTTACACAATCTGTTAGCGTAGATTTATTAGAACAACACAAAACAAACTAAAACAGAGGCTTTTGACTGGGGACAAACAAATGGTAAGATTCAAGAAACACTTTGAAAGTCAAATTAGCAGGACTTTGTGGCTGACTGATTGGAGGAGGCAGTAGCAAAGAGACTTGATATGGTGCTCATTTCCAGCTTTGTTGCATTGGATGTACTACTTACATCAACATTAGTGAGTCCCCTTGGACTGTGTTCTGTGAGTCCAGGGCCAGATAATATGAATTAGAAGGACATACACTTCTCCATCAGCTTTTACACACTCAGATACATTGTCTCTTGGTGACCATTACTTCTTAGCAATTGAGGTCAAGTTTTAAGCCTGGGACCAGGATTGGGGATGCAGGGAGCACTGGGCAGATTTCAAAACAGAATGCTGGCAAGGAAATTGGAATGTGTTCCCTAGCTCCAGATGGCCTGGTGAAGGACTTCTTGGGGAAAGATTGGAAGCAGCCACCTGATGGTAGAGGAGAGAACTGATTGGCCCATGGGAACCACACACCAGCAAGCCTGGCAAATAGCCTGCCAGACAGCAGGTGTCCTGTGAGCCAGAGGAACTGCAGGTGCTCTCATTTCCTCCATCAGCTTTGGACTTTTGTCAGCACTTTCATCTCTCTTCTAAGCAAAAACCTTTAAGGCCAACTGATCATGGAGATACCTACTCCGCATCTCAAAAATAAAAGCAAATAGCAAAACACAGCATTTCAAGGAGCTGTTTGTGCTCGCTGGAGCCTCAACAAGCTGACTTTTCAGAGCACCCTGCCTTTGGTACAAGTCAGTAGAGAGGCATTTCACCTTCAGTGAAGGGGGATCATCCCAGGGCACTGTGGATCTTGATCTTGAACCTTATCTGGAACCACCGAGGACAGAGGCAAAGCTAGCACTGTACTGTGTGCCCACCTGCACTCACCAGGTAAGCTCCGTGTACCGGAGAGGGCCCTGGAAGACCATCTGGCCTTCATATTCCAGCTGCTGGTTCAAAGCAACAAGGCTGTGAGCTATTATTTCCAGGGTGATTATAAAGGAAGGAGATACCCCTTTGCAGGCTTCTCATGATGTGAATGTACTTAAATAAATCCCAATATTTGGGAGTATTAATTTAATTTATACTAAATTTATACTAAGATAAGAGACAGATACTTTGAAGACCTACTGTTTTAATTTAAGGGCTGTGCAATTTGCTCTGGTAAATGCAAAGTGTAAGAGCCAGATATTTATAATCTATTTGGAAGGACTGGACATGGAAATTCAAATAATGTTCAAGGATGCATGACTAAGTGCCTGATGTGTGGCAAGGCAGGAGTGAAATCGGTTTTGAAATGAGAGAGTGATGGTTTCCTAGCCTTATTAAGAAAGTGTTTGTACAAGGGGGGCTTTGAAGTATAGAAGGGTGTGGATGCCAGGAAGGTGGAAAGGGGAGAATAACTTTTCAGTTACGGATTATTAACTCTTCCTTTGAACCTACTGTACAGAAACACACGCTAAGGCCGATTTTTGTGACTAATTTACAAGTTTTTATGTGGTATTAATCCTATCCTTTATGTTTTTAAAGCAAAAATCTTAGGTTTCCAGTATATAATCTATTAGGTATTACTTTGTATCACAAATATCTTGCAGATATCATCTTCCTTCAGTCAGTCCTACATTTCCTAGTGTCTGCATATCACCCTTACAAATTTTAATGCTTATCATTGTTGAATGAGACTCTTCCACTCAGAATGCCTTTTTACGACCGTTTAGCTAAGTGCCAACACTGAACCAATGAGACGAAGAATGTATAAAAAGACAAGCAAAATAGAAACTCGGAAGATGGCCCAGAAAGCACAGCAAAGAATTTGTAATGCTTGGCACATAGGATGTAGATGAGGGAGTGGTGGGAAATAAGTCAAAATAGGTAAGCATGGGCTGGTTGTGAAGAGTTGAGTTTTATAGGCGAGGAAAATGAGACACAGGAAAGTTATTTGATTAGCCAAGTAATAAAGGGATTAGAGCCTGCCCCTGATCATCTCCATCATCCAGACCCAACACCCACACGTAAGTGCAGCCAGTGACTTTTTGCTCCCACGCAAGTCTGGGGCTGGGAGAAGATGAAGATAGAGATACAGACTATCTATGACACCTTTGTCTGTACAATTAGGCTACATGATACCTCTCTTTGTAGTTATCCCTGCAATCTGAACAGAGACAAGAGCAAGAAGAAGCAAACAAAGAAAATTAGGCATAGTGAAGGCAGCATTCATAGTGAAGTCATCTGTGATAGGCTGGCATGGCCAAGCTGAAACCCCAGTTGGTGCTGTGTAGAGCAGCCTGTGAGCTATGTTCTAAAACAGATGCCAAGAGTTACCAGGTCTGCCATGATTCTGGCTCTTAGACCTTCACAAACCCAACATTTTCAATGATACCTGGGTTAAAATTGTAAGCAAGGGGACCAACATGGTGGTGTAGTAAGCTAATCCTCTACCCTGTGGTGCTGGCATCTCACATGGGCACTGGTTCATGTCCTGACTGCTCCACTTCTGATCCAGCTCTATGTTTATGACCTGGGAAAGCAGAGGAGGATGGCCCAAGTCCTTGGTCTCCTACACCCATGTGGGAGCCCCAGAAGAAACTTCTGGCTCCCAGCTTTGGATCAGTGCAGCTCTGGTTGTCGTGGCCATTTGGAGACTGAACCAGCCGATAGAAGACCTCTCTCTATTTCTCATTCTCTCTATATAAAATCTGTCTTTCAAATAAAAATAAACAAATCTTTAGAAAAATCATAAGCACAGATGTTGAGCGGTTAAGTCATAAAACTAAACATATCCAATAAACAAAGGAAATAATGTTCAAATTCTCTCGTAATCTCAGAAATGCCCCCCAGTAATCCAAATCTGCTTTTTGCCCGTCAGATTAGCAAAGGCCGAAAATTTTCTTAGCTAATAGTGGTAAGGAGGTGGGTAAAGAGAGCTTCATCGAGGCAAAAAAAAAATGGTACAGCCTTTCCACAGAATAATTTCGTGACATATTTCATAAATCATTAAAACATATTCATCCTTTGGCCTTAAAATTGCATTTCAGGAAAATTTCTTCTAAGATATTAATCAGAGATATGCATGATGCCTGTTATTAACTATGTTTATTTCAACATTATGATGAAAAATTAGGAATAATTCTTATCCAACAGATGGAATGAGATATACATGTGAGTCTCTCATACTATAAAGCTACAATGGGAGAATGTTGATGAAGCACAGCATTCTGACTACAATGCTAAATGGGCAACCAAAGCTACACAACAGTGTGTATAGTGGAAGAGCATTTTTAACAATGTGTATATGTGAAACTGGCATGTTGAGCAAGTAGGAGTAATAAAGTATGGGGATAATATGAAAGTACCTTTAGTTTTGTCTCCTACCATCTCTTTTAACTCCACTGGAGAAAAACAAGGGCAATCCGATGACTTTATGCTCACACAAGAGAATAGAAGTCCTTTGGTCCCTTTAAGACATAAAACACAGTCTTGTTTCAATGGGATAATTAGAACGTCTGGGCCCAGATTAATTCCAGCTTATTCAGAGGAAGCAGCTGCTTGGTCTTGTACAGTTGCCACTTGCTCAACGAGACGTCTGAAACAGCAAGGAGCAATTTGATCCTCTTTTTCCCCATTCATCTCTCCCTTGCTACACCAGTGGTGGTAGGTTTCGTTCATTCCAGGGTTCAGGTGGAGGGGAGCAGAGGCTTGGGTGTGAATGGGAGGTGTGTGCTGGAGCTCTTGAGCTTGGTTGGAATGTCACTGGGGGAAGGCCCTGGAGCTGCATGATTTCCTCTTGCAGCCCTTTGGAAAGCCCGCAGTAGACCTCTCTTTGCTTTCTGCTAGGAATCCAGTGATTCACTCACAATTGCTTTCTTGTAGGGTCTCTTTAACCCAGCTCTTTTTGCCATGAACTAAGAATACGCCATGCCTCCTCACCCTCTTTGTCCATGGAAAACACATGTAGTGTTTGCCCTTGGAACCCTGGAAGTGGGGATGGGTTGCCAGCAGGCTAATGCACTTAACCACAGGGGAATCTTCTTGCCTGCCCCTGGTCTCCCAAACTCAAACTTCCCAGGTGGGAGTTGGACACTGCTCTCTCTTCCCCCAACCCTGATGTGGAAACGTGATTTAGTTCTTCTAGTAGTACAGCCGAGCTCTCCATCTCCACTCATCTTGAACCAGTGTTACTAAGGGACTTAGCAGAGAGCTTTAGGTCTTGTTTTTGTCTATTTTAAGCTTTTTTTTTTTAAATGTTTAGTTTTTTGTTTGAAAGGTATGGTTATAGAAAAACAGGGAAAGACAAAGAGTTCTTCTCTCTTCTGATTTCCTCCCCAAATAGCCAAAACAGCCAGGGCTGGGCCAGGCTGAAGCCAGCACCAGGAGGTCAGGAGCTTCATCCGAGTCCCCCAGGGGCTCAAAGACTTGAGCCATCATCCACTGCCCCTCTAGGCAAATTAGCAGACAGCTGGACAAGAAGTGGAGCAGCCAGAACTCACACCAGCGCCTGCATGGAAGGCCAGCACTGCTAACAACATTTAACTCACATGCCACAACACCAGCATGGGGTTGGTTTGTTTTTATAAATTCTACCAAGTGAGTTTTCCTGGCTGATCTTCTCACAATGCACTTTGACATCAGGCATCTCTTGCTTTCCTTCCTCAGCTAAAACCAAGAGAGGCAGAGCCCCAGTCCTGTTTTCCCAGATTTTAAAATCCTAGGTTAACAAATGCTTGCACATCAGTGGTGGGGATTGTGAGTTACATTATTTCTTGAAGCTTTTCTGTAATTTCCAAGTCTTTTGCATTGAGTATACAATTATTTCATAGCCATTTTGTAGTGGCAAAACAAACTCAGCTTTGTTGACATTTGTAATTTCCTGCCCCTTATGCACACACTTCTCCACACTGCTTATGACTGGATGTTTGGTTAACGCTATTTCAGGTGACGAGGCACATCACTCGTGTGCGCAAGTCACGGATGACACTTCGTCACAGGGGTACACTGGGGAAGCAAGGAAACGTGGGACTCAACCTCAGCCCTTCACAGGCAACAGGTCAGAATAGTCTCATCAACTGAGCTGATAGTCACCAGCTTTGTGACTCCATTCCTTGGCTTCCCCATCGCCATGGGTGACATACTCCTTGTGATTTTTCTGTCTGCCCCAGTGTTTCTGCCTCTTCACTCTTCACAAGTCTTGTGGCTTCTGCTCAATGTCTTGTTCCTGTATGTCACACAGACTGTCACTTTAGCCTATCTTGCTTGTCCTCATGATTTCAAAACATGACAAGAAGAAAGAGGTAATTAAATTGTTAATCACTCTCTAAAACACAGCGTTACCACTGGGCAGCGTTCTTGCACATGTTTAGCATTTAGGTCAAGCATGATTTCCCAGTTTAGTTGGTTAAGGCCAAGAATAGCAAAGAACTTTGGATTCCTTTACTAAAAATACAGCAACTACCCATGAACACTTTATTGTGAGTGAGATAGGCTCCCCATACGTTATGAGCTTCCTGTGTGCCAGAGAAAAATTCTTTTTCCAGACAGATCCATGGCTTAATTCATTTGTTCTGTGGCTTAATTGAGTTCTATTTTGGGGTGTGAGTGAAGATAAGAGAGGTGCCAGAATGACTTAAATCAGGAAGCAGGGATCAGGAACAGATTTCTTTTTTTTTCCCCCAGATATTTATTTATTTATTTATTTATTTATGAATAGTCTTTTTTTTTTTTATTAGAAAGTCAGATACACAGAGAGGAAGATCTTCCATTTGTTGATTCACTTCCCAAGCGGCTGCAACTGCTGGAGCTGAGCTGATCCAAAGCCAGGAGCCAGGAGCCTCTTCTGGGTCTCCCACATGGGTGCAGGGTCCCAAGGCTTTGGAATGTCCTTGACTGCCTTCCCAGGCCACAAGCAGGGAGCTGGATGGGAAGATGGGCTTCTGGGATATGAACCAGTGCCCATATAGGATCCCAGCATGCTCAAGGCGAGGACTTCAGCTGCTAGGCTACTGTGCCAGGCTCTAACCCAGACATTTCTTAATCCTACCTAAAAGAAAACAGCTTTGCAAAAAGAGCCAAGTGATTCAAAACTAAATGGATAAAAGCTTTTAAAATCTGAAGTAATTGTTTATAAATACACCACACCCACATACGCATACCAGGTGAATAGTTCTTTTCATTTCCATTTTTCTTTTGTAGTGTTCATCTGGGATTGTGGCTTGCTTGTGCGGAGGTTTCTACTTATTTTTGAGAAATGTCTTATTGTTTCCCAGTTGAGTACAATTGTTCCATACCTATTCTTGATGCTCTGAGATATCGTCATTCAAAGTACATAATATTCTCTGAAGCCGCATTATCAATTGTCAAGTATAACAAAGCTTCATTTAAGCCTTTTCTACAAAAACTCAGTGAACTCTCATCATGAGGTGCACAATGCATTATGAAGAGTAATCACAGATTTTGTTCACTGTTGTGATTGAGAAAGAATTAATATACGAAAATCTGGAAGTTAAAGCATAGCAAATATTAAAAATACATAACAAAGTCAAGCTTCCATAAATATGCTACATAGTCTGAATAGACACCTAGAAGTGTCCCATCAGCATTGTTTAATCTCATTCCACCCCAGGTGCATATTTTATGAAAGATTCAGACTAGGAGTGCTTCTGAGGAGGATGTTTTAGTAAATTCTTGTTAAAACTAAAGACAATTTAATCGGGTCTTCTGAATGAGTTAGTATTATCAGGAAACCATATTTGCCAAGTAATAGCTCCATTATTTCATTTTGCACAAGGCTCCAAGGAGGAAATGTTCAAAGGAGACCCCTGGAAATGTGATTATGTAGGCTCTTTGAGTGAGGTGCGATGGCTTGTGGGGTCAAGTGGCTTGTCAATAAATGGAGATCAGATTTGGAAAAGACCAAAGCCATATACCTAACACGTACTTCAAGGACAGACACTTTTTGAACACATACTACAAACTGCTATCAACAGCCAGCTTTCTTTAACCCAGGTGTGACTTTTAGGAGCCACAGAGAATTTTCTTAGCATTCTGTGCCCTACAGCAAAGAATGGATAGTTTTCTGACGTCTGTCTTTCTTTCCTCCTGACTTGCATGTTTGATCAGTGTATATGGGTGGAACAGGAGGAGAGAGAGAAAGAGATTTCTTACATTCTTTCTGCAACAAGAAATTCTTTCAAACTGAGGTTAATTTCAGAATGTTATATAATGAAGTGATTTTCTGGGTTCTAAAGATTTCATGAAACAGAAGATGAATTAGTGAGTATGATTAATTGTAAGTTTAATCACAGTTTGACAAGTGAAAATAATGTAGATTTGTAAACTTTATGCCTGGGATTCAGAATGAGCTTATGAAGTATCATTTTCCTTTAACCTTGTCAGATTGGCTAGCCTCCTCTTTTTATGTTGTGTGGCAGGACAGCTTTGAGGATAAATATTAAATCATGTGACTCTAGGGAAAAACCATACTTTGCATTCTTATCAATGAAAGTAAATGAATGATACAGTAGATATTCTTGTATTCAGTTCCATATTGTTTCCTAACTCTTCCAGTCATGTAGAGAATGAGGACAGGATTTAAGATGTAGTTGTCATTGGAAAGAAGCCATGTCTAATATATTAAACAAGTTCAACATGTTAAGGTCATACAGTCTATGCATGAGAAGTTTGTAGGCTCTTACCCCCCTCGCCGGTGTGCTGACAACAGCCCTACAGGAGGCATTCTGTCCAGTTCCACAGCTCTGAGAAGCTTCCCTGTGCTTGTAGAATCCTAACAATCAACTTGTATTCACTTGCCTTACTATTGTCAGTGGAAGATGTCTGAATATCTGTACAAAGGCAAGGGGCTAGCAAGTGGTGTAGTGGGGTAAACTGCCACCTATGACACCAGCATCCTATACAGATGCTGGTTCAAGTCCTGGCAACTTTATTTCCTACTCAGCTCCCTGCTAATATGCCTAGGAAAAGCACCAGAAGATGGCCCAATTGCTTGGGCCCCAGACACGCCTGAAAGGAACCAGGATGGATCTCCTAGATGCTTGATTCAGTCGATCTCAGTTCTAGCTGCTGCAATCATTTAGGGATCTCTCTCCCAAACAAATAAATATACCAGAAGGTGGGATGCAAAAGCTAGAGACTCTCTTTTTAATCTCTTATATCATTTGTTGGTTTACTAAGCAAATATTTATGAATTGCTTGCTGTGTGTTCAGGGATTTTAACACTTGACTTAGGGATCTGAAAATCTGGTGATAGGACAACCAGCATGAAAAAAATGGTTAATACTCAGCTAAGGAGGGTTTTTCCAGGAAAATTTGGAATAATTCAGGCTGTGGGAAATAATCTGGAAATAACCATACTCATTCAACAAAAGGGGTCTGAATCAAGATAGAAACCTAGCTCTTCTCCTACCACTTTGCAACCTCTGGCAAGCTCATTCATTTAGGCCTTTTAATCAAAATATTTACAATGTTCTTAGTAAGTGTACAGACCAAACTGTGGCACCCAACAGTGCATTCAACACAGGTAAAGGCCTGTCCAGTGAGCCTTACCCAGCCTGCTCCTCCATCTTAACTCTGCTTTCCAGGCTATTAGTGAACACTGACAATGCACAGTTTAGTTTTCTCATAATCACACCATTGATTTAAGTGCAATGTAGAGATCCAAGAGAACTTGTGTTGGGCATAAGTCAAACAATAGATGTTTTTTTAATTTCTTTATAGGAAAAAGGTCTAATTGTTATTCTCTTTAATGCCATTGACCTCTGTTGTGTGGGGATAGTGATAACAATTTCCACCTCACTATTCCTTCTTTACCAACTTTATCACCATTGTGTGCATTTTCTAAATCCCAATTTGTATTGGTTGGGTAGGGAGTTAGCAAGGGTCAAAGCTGCTGAGAGGTTTCCAACAGTCTTTGCACCTTAGCCATGCACTATTAAAAAACCCCACCCTCTTCCATGCCAGTTAAGCACACTCCCTTTCCCATGATGCATTTCAGTGTCTCCTATCATTTGCATAATCATAAAGATCAGGGGCAGTGTTGAATAAGTCTAAATTTAATTCATCTTCTCAATATTGTAATTTTTACCTCAGTAAAGTGTGAGATAGCTACCTTTACAAAACTTCCTGTGAAGATTAAATGAGTTGTATGTGTAATGATATCTGACCCAGTATGAGTGCTGTGTAAATATTAGCTGTGGTTAGTTTTCCAGACTTCTCCCTATGCAAAAATTACATCTGTCACTTATGTCAGGGATTGATTTATTTGCTTCACAACGGTGGGATAAGTTTGTATAACTTATTCATTATTCCAAAAGCAGACCAAATATAAACTGGATGGACTGCAAGTCAGGAACCAAGCTGGGTACCGCAGGCATGTGAAGATGCAGATGGCACAGTTCCTCCTTGTCAAGGAGCAGATAGCTTCATTGCACCGAAAACAGGTACATGACAGGCAATTCAATGTGGTTTGGTAAACCTGGAGTTGATGCAGGGTGATTTTCAGGATGGTTCTGGTAGAAGGTATAATTGGATTCAAAGAGCTCAGATAAACTTACCAAGAGAAAAGTGCTGTGATGGCTGCAAGAAAACTTGAATCTAAATTCTAGACTTTTCAACAATACCTTCTTTAGGGTGACTGTTGACAAAGGGTTTCAGTTTTTGTTGTCTAAACCAGTGTGTCTATTATGCATCCTTGTTACTTAGATGATTTAGTGTGTCCTTCTGATATGAATTTGTGTGACATGAAAATAAACATCCATGAAGGATACAATGGTCAGTTTTTAAAACATCGGGAAGGCGGTCTTTTATCCTGCAGTGTGCGGTCTCCATCGCAGCTCTTTGAGGAATTTAAAGTGGGCTTTAGGGCTTTATTACCTAGTTTCCTGAAGGACGGTGTTGTGACTTTTCAGAGCTCTGAAATGTCATTGCTATTTCTTGCTTTAGTTTATCCCCTTTATCTGAGCTCCCTTCCTCCAGACTTCACTTCTCTCTGTGGCTTTTCACTCTACTCTTTTCAAAAGAATACAAGTGCCTCCCACCCATATACCTACTTACTTTTTCTAATTTTTTTCTTTTTTTTTTTTAATATTCATTTATTCATTAATTACATTGCATTACATGACACAATTTCATAGGTACTGGGATTCCCCCCCCCTTCACCCCAACCCTTCCCCCATCATGAATTCCTTCACCTTGATGCATAACCACAGCTCAAGTTCCGTTGAGATTCCCTAATTAAAAGTTTACACCATACAGAGTCCAGCATCCCACTTGTCCAGTTCAAGTTCAACGGCCTCTTAGGGAGGCCCTCTCAGGTTTGTAGGTACTTTTTCTAATTTTTAAAAAAAGATTTATTTTATTTTTATAGAAAAGTCAGATATACAGAGAGAAGGAGAGACAGATCTTCTGTCTGCTGATTCACTCCCGATCTGAAACCAGGAGCTGGGAGCTGGGAGCTGGGAGCCTCCTAACAGGGAGGGGCAAGAATTGGAAAAGTGGACCCAGCGCGGTAGCCTAGTGGCTAAAGTCCTCACCTTGCATGCGCCGGTTCTAATCCTGGTGGCCCTGCTTCCCATCCAACTCCCTGCTTGTGGCCTGGGAAGGCAGTCGAGGATGGCCAAAAGCCTTGGGTTCCTTCACCCATATGAGAGATCCTGAGGAAGTTCCTGGCTTCGGCTCAGCGCAGCTCTGGCCATTGTGATCACTTGGAGAATGAATCATCCGATGGAGTATCTTCCTCTCTGTCTCTCTTCCTCTCTGTATATCTGACTTTGCAATTAAAAAAAAAACAAAACAAACAAAAACAAAAGAGCAGAGGCCTCCCCTCCCTGTGCCCAGTACGGTTGTCTAGTGGCTAAAGCCTTGCATGTGCCAGGCTTCATTTCGGCTCAGCTCAGCCCACTGCGGCCACTGCAGGAGTGAACCAGTGGACTGAGGTCTATTTCCCCCTTCTACCTGTAAATCTGACTTTCCAATATAAATTAATAAATCCTTAAATAAGAAAAGCAGAAGGGAGAGGAGAGGCTAGGCTCTGATACAATAGAACTGCCATTGTGCCACAAGGCTTCTGTTGCCTTTTTTCTGTCTTTTCCTGGCTGAGAACTCTCAGTAGTTTCTCTGAACGAGGTCAGAACTGTATGTCTGGAAGCATTACCTTTTCTGGAGCAGGAACCTGAAAGAAGCCAACTAACCCTTCCTAGGCATGGGGAGTCACCTCTGGGACTTAAGGGATACATTATGTATTAGCCCTGAGCCTTAGGCTCAAGCTCTGACTCCGGACACGGTTCACGTCCAGTGCTTTCCATTTGTGTTTGTGTTGTAGTTGCTGGGCAATGGGAAACAAAAATACGTTTGAATGCCTGCATGGGAGGAAAAGTTCAACCTGATTGATCGCCTGTAGGTAGGGTCGCAAAATCCACACAATCAGTATAGGGGAAAATTTTTTTCACCGATTACTGAACCTGTGACACAAAGACAGTGCCAGGGTTGGTTTGGGTGATATTTGGCAAGAGGTTCTGGAAACCTAGAATAGGGGGTTGATAAGGATTAGGCTGCTTAGCTGCCTGGAAAGTAGTACAAGGTGTAATATGATGGTCATGTATAGAAAGACCAGAAGTGAAAAAAAAATGGTGTACAGAAGGCAAGGAAGTGAGAAAGGCAGAAGAAAAATCAGTGAGAAGACAAAAAAAGAGTCGAACAGTGCCAAGAGGAATTGATGCCCTCAGTAAGAAGACCTGATAAAAGAATATTTGGGATTTTGCTGACAAGAAAACAGAAGCTTCAATTTCTGTGTTTTCAGTCTTAGCAAACGTATTTCCTTTCAAATGTTGTAAAGTGGTTTTCTCTTCAGTTGTATTTTGGATTATCACTGCCACCTGTGTAACTGTTAAGTTTCTATCAATCACTTGCATTGCATATTAGTGAGGTTCCTATTCCCAGAGGCTGTGATAGAAAGGAGGGACTCAGAATCAGACACAGGAGTTCACATCCCAGTTCAAGGGCTGCTTGTTTCAAGGACCTGCAGGGTTATCAGACACACCCATATTGAATCCCATAAGTAGGAGGAGCTCAATAGCTGTTGTCATTATTTTTCATTGTTACAATTTCGCCTGAAGATAGGAAACTTGAGCAGATGATGTCTTCAATCCTCTTTCAGCTTCATGAGAGTTCTCAGTGATTTAAATGTTATGAAGAATGCTGAGTTTTCTTGGCCGTTGATTTATAAATCAAAAGATACCATCAATGTATTTTCATGTAATATCCAGTTTTATAATTGTACACTACAAACTGTTCTAAAACTTGAAGGATGAGGATAATATCTATGTTAGTCTGTGGGACAGCCATTTGCACAGATGGTTTGTGTGGGATCACTCATCTGCCTCCAGCAGTCTATGCTCAGCAGGGTCTTGTGGTCTAAGATGACTTCAGCCACATGTGTGCACAGTTGTGGTATCCCTCAGTTGGTGAGCCTGCCTCTGTGAATGATCTTGATTATAGACGTTATAAGCTGGAGGAGGGAAAGAATAGATAAGAAAGCTTATGTTAAACTGACAGCTTTGGACTAAACCAAGAAAGAAGAGGAAAAAAAAGACTCCATATTCCTTTCAGTGCATTGGAGGGTAGTCATCAGGCAGTGTGGTGTCCTACATACAGGGCCAGCCCGCTGAGAGGCCACATCACAACACTGCCCATCTTCGTGTTGTCCTGCCTTTCTTGACTATAGCTACTGTAGCATCAACTTCAGCAATTCATGCTTTCTTCTCCCCAAATTTTTGTTACAAATTACCCTGCCTTCTTTGTGGGCATTTTCAAATGCCATGTGACTGACAGCTAGGGCATCTGCCCCAAGGATCAGTCCTTTTGATTCTGGGAATCATCTGTAAGTACTGAATGGAAGAATCCTTTAGATTTCCGAGACTTAAGCAAGCACAAGGCCAGCCCAGATTCCAGGAGAGGTGAAAAGACCCTGCCTCTCCATGGGGGGAATGGCAACGTTAGCCTGTGGAGGAGAGTATCTTCTGGGATGAGGGGAATCGTACAGGCCTTCTTCAGTCCGTCCACCATATTGCCTAGCTCTCGGTTACAAACAGAAAAATAAAGCAAAGAATTAAGTATTGGGCCAAGATCGTCCAGCTGGAAGCAGTCACTCCTCCAGTTCTATCTGATGGTAACTCAAGAATGACACATGGTTTGATTAGAAGAGAGCAGATAAATGTGACTCAAAAAGAGGTGATGAAGAGACAGCTATCATTTACTAAGGGCATTCTAGATGGATAGTACATAATTAATTAGTCATGAAAATAAAGGTGAGGACAAAGACTCAGATTAAAGACAGAGAAGGTGACTAGCAAAGTTCAGCAAAGGTGCAATGGGGGAGCACCACGAATGGGGAGAGGTTAGGATCTAGAACTGAAGGCTGAATTAAGAAGGAAGAAATCCACTGAATTCAGGAGGTGAAACTCAGGGGAGTGATACGTCCAGACAGAGCTAGGTTGGAATCCAAACCAGAATTCCTGTGAAGGAAGAAAGGACATCTGGACTTGGAACAGATGGCTGGGCCCATGGCCTGGTTAGAAGAGACCTAATTTTGTTTAGTCAAGCTAGCCAGCCCGGGGGCGAAGGAAATTAAAAGTGTAGACAGTAGTCTCTTTTGATATGTTGAGTCAAACTGGACTAATTAAGCACGCAGGCTGCATCCTAGTCATTTGCCGGTTTGCGTGTCATTTTTACCCCAAGGTTCTTGTCTTTGTCTTCAATTGGACGGTATACTCTACCTGGCTGGCTGAGTATGTAGCAAACCTACATGTGTGAAGAAGAGCCTTTGCAGGCTGCTTATGAGCTTAGCTGGATTCCACTTGGTAACAAATATTCCTGTCAAATCGAGGCTACCTGTGAAGTAAAATACTATTCTCAAGATGCACAGACATCACTGTGCCCTCGCTTTTATCTTCAGAAGGTCTTTTACTATTGAACTTAGTTGATACATTATTTTATTCGTCTGAAAGGTAGAGCCACGGAAAGAGAAAGACATGGAGATCTTTGCTTCACTGGTTCACTTCCCATACAGCTAAAACAGCCTGGATAGGGCAAGGCGGAAGCCAGGAACCAGGAGCCTCTGCCAGGTCTCCCACATGGATGCACAGACCTGACACCCAAGTCATCTTCCTCCACTGAAAGGAGGGGAGCAGCCAGGACCCACACCAGTGCCTACATGGATGCCAGCACCAAAGGCATTGGCCTCAACCCCAACCCCCAGTGATATTTTCAGTAAATGAGTGAGGTAAACTCACTGATTTAAAAATCACTGTGTTCTTTTTCAATAGAAGAAGCTCAGTCAAGCATTATAAATATGCAAGTTGTTCTTTATAGTACACAGAGCGGTTGGGTGTGTAAGGTGAAGAAGACAAGGTGCAATGTTTAGATTCTCATAGCATAATTTCCCCTTTTCAGCCACTTACTTCACAGGCCGGAGCTGCTATTTTTTTCTTCCTTAGTAGTAGTAAGCACAGTGCCATTGAAAACCATCTGAATGTTGAGTTTTCTATCTCCTAACTGTATATTTTCTTTTTACTTATTTATTTTATTTTTATTGGACAGTCAGATATACAGAGAGGAGAGACAGAGAGGAAGATCTTCTGTCCGGTGAATCACTCCCCAAGTGACTGCAACGGCCGGTGCTGCGCTGATCCGAAGCCAGGAGCCAAGAGCTCTTCCAGGTCTCCCACACGGGTGCAGGGTCCCAAGTCTTTGGGCTGTCCTTGACTGCTTTCTCAGGCCACAAGCAGGGAGCTGGATGGAAGGTGGAGCTGCTGGGATTAGAACCGACAACCATATGGGATCCTGGCGCATGCAACGTGAGGACTTTAACCACTACGCTATCACGCCGGGCCCCTGACTGTATATTTTCACCTATTTTTCTGACGGCCACCCCAGGATCATTCTTAAAATGTGTCTGCTTTAAAAGCTTCCGAATTTCTTCAGAATCTTGTTCTCCACATGTATCTGCATATCACAGCTATCTTGATTTTATTTCTCACTGCCTCTGGGAAATAAAAATTAGTATTAAACATCCCTCCAGATTATGTTTTACCTACTCTAGCCTAAGCCAGATGATTTTATCAAAATGGGGAACCACACTGTGGCACAGTAGCAGCTTAAGCTGCCATCTGTGACTCAAGCATCCCCTGTGGGTGCTGGTTTGAGTCCCAGACTGCTCCATTTCCCATTCAGCTCCCTGCTAATAATGCACCTCAGAAAGCAGCAAAAGATGGCTCAGGTATTTGGACCCCTACATCCACATTATTGGGCTACAAAGATGAAGCTTCTGGCTCCTGGGCTCAACCTGGCCCACCCCTGGCAGTTCCAGCTATTTGAGAGTGAACCAACAAATGGAAGGGTGTGTGTGTGTGTGTTTCTCCTCCCTCTGTAACTCTGCCCTTCACATAAATCAACAGATCTTTAGAAAATAGCTTTAATCAAGCATTTAAAACGGATAAGAAAAATAGAGAATTGCTGTTTTTTTTATTAAACATGTCTCATGGTAATAAAAATGTCAGGCACTGATTTATACAAAGCATACTGTTGCCAAAACACAAAGTGTAATTGCTAAACAGACATATGGGAAAGTATTCAAACCGCACTATTTATCAAATGACGGTAGCATGTTTTATTAAACAAAGGAAAGAAAAAAATTTTAAAGAAGCATATTATTGACAGTAACAAACACTGCACCATGAGAAGCTTATGCCAGGAAAATAAAATTATATAGTTTTCCAGGAGGGCCTCATGATAGTCCTGCACATTACCAGCATGAATGGTCTTAGTAAAACCATTTTAGAAAGCATTTTGGTAATATGTATGTGGAATCACAAAAATGATTTGACTCTGACCCAATCCTGTAACATTGTCTTGTCAGGAAATGCACAGCAATGTTCGTTTCAGGAGTATTTTCAGGGAGAATGTCAATGTCCTGAATCAGAAGAAAAGTAGATTATGGAAAACATAGTAGCTTTAATTTTATGCAAGTACGTAAGGATTGCTCTGAAAAATAAGTGGCGCTAAAGATGATTTTGATAAAGTGTTCTGCTTTTAAGATAGTATGTACATGAATGATGGCCTTGTGACTACTGTTGAAGGACTATGCTGTTGTAATGATAAAAGGGGAATCAGTGGGCGGCAAGTGGGACTGCAGAGGGGAAATCTCTGATCCTGTGGAACTGTATCATAAAATTTTTTATTTAAAAAGATTGCATAGGCATGAACTCTGTGAATAGCATTTTCAAAATGAATTCTAAGTATTTAAAATTTTATTTTCATTTTATTGCAAAGACAAACACAAAACAGTAGAGACAGAGATCTCTCATCCACTAGTTTACTTTCCAAGTATCTACAGTAGTTGGTGCTGAGTCAGGCTGAAGCTGAGAATTCAGTGTGGATTTGCCATATGGGTAGCAGATACCCAAGCACTTGAGCCATCATCTGGTGCCTCTCCAGAATCACTTCACACTTGGCAGATATTGGCCGTCAGTTTTAGTCCCTGGGTCTCTCTGAACACACCGCTTTCCTCTTTCTCACCGCTTTCATCCTGGCCCAAGAAAATCATTCTGCATCCTACAAATATCTCGACCCTCATTGGAGTTTGTGTTCCACCTGCAGCTGGAAGAGCTTCTATAAAGATGAAGTCCAGGGCCCAGCACAGTGGCATAGCAGCTAAAGTCCTCGCCTTGAATGTGCTGGGATCCCATATCGGCCCCAGTTCTAATCCAGGCAGCCCCGCTTCCTACCCAGCTCCCTGCTTGTGGCCTGGGAAAGCAGTCGAGGACAGCCCAAAGCTTTGGGACCCTGCACCCATGTGAGAGACCCGGAAGAGACTCCTGGCTCCTGGCTCCTGGCTCCTGGCTTTGGATCAGCTCAACTCTGGCTGTTGCGATTACTTGGGGAGTGAATCATCAGAGGGATGATCTTCCTCTTTGTCTTTTTTCCTCTCTCTATATATCTGACTTTGCAATAAAAATAAATAAATCTTTTAAAAAAAGATGTAATCCATTCTAGGTACATCTTTGCTAGGCCGTCTGTGCTTTCTCACTGCTCATGGCTCAAGCACTGTAGGATTGACCTAACACTGGCTAGCCTAGTAGCTTGCTTCCTCCTCTCCATCCCTACTCTTAGGCCTGTCCTTTCTCATTTCCATTCCTTATTTCTTTCTTAAGCGTACTTGCTGCTCTAAAGCTGCTCCTCCTTTGTCTAGAAAGCTTTCCCACAGTACTTTGTGAGAGTAAATTATAAATATTATATTAGCCTTATATATAATATGTAAATATTACATGATAAAGCCATAATATTTATATTATATTATATTATATTATATTATATTATATTATATTATATTATATTATATTATATGGACAAGTATAAAATCAAGTATTGGGCCCAGAACAATAACTTAGTGGCTAAATTCTTACCTTGCATGAGCTGGGATCGCATATGGGCACTGCTTCACATCCCAGCTGCTCCACAACCCTCCTAGCTCCCTGCTTGTGGCCTGGAAAAGCAGCAGAGCACGGCCCAAAGCCTTGGGAAACCCAAAAGAAGCTCCTGGCTCCCAGCTTTGGATCCGGCTTAGCTCCTGCCATTCTGGCTACTTGTTGAGTGAACCAGCAAACGAAAGAACTTTCTCTCTCTCTCCTTCTCTCTGTAAATCTGCCTTTCCAACAATACAGATAAATATTTTTAAAATAACTTAGAAATTAAATTAAATTAGGCATTATAGGTATAGAATAAGTATATTAAAAAATGCCCACAACCAGCATTTTAAGTCTTCATCCCTCCAGCTCCATGTTATCACCTCTGGGAAATCTTCTGACCAAATCCCCTTCTTCCATTTTGTCACACCAATTACATGTTAGTGTTTGTTCCTCCCTGCTCCCCACCTCCTCCAACCCCACCCCTACACACCCTCCAACCCCACAAAATTTAAATTGCCTGAGCGCAGTGACTTGACTTAACTATTCTTAATAAATTAATTTATTTTATTACGCAATGATACAGCTCCAAAGGCTCCAGGAGTTCCCTTCCCCTCTCCCCAAATTCCCACTCTTCCCTACCCCCAATTTCCCCCATGTCATTACAATAGTATAGTCTTCACAATCAGTCGTAAGTCCATCATTCTACTATTTAAGTGTATCCTGACATTGTAGGCATGGACAATGGCAGACAGTCCAGCATCCTATTGTCAAGATGCATTCAACACAGTTACTATACATCCCTTACATGAAAAGCCATAAAACAAAACCACTTATTCACTATTTTTTCCAGGTTTCAAACATGTGTTAGATGAACAAATCAAATGTATTGCTGCTTGCCACCTCACATCTCTCTCCTGTTAGACTGTAAATTCCCCAGGCTGGAGCCATATTAGCTGTATTTCCTGTTGTACCCCATCAACTACACCATAGAAAACCTTCCATAAATGAATGCTGAAGAAGTTTTATCACACTTAGTTGAAAAATACAGGGGAAAAAAACACAGCAAAAAGGCAATGGTGGTAGGGTTAGAATTGTAAAAATATGAATACTTGGCCTGGCGTGGTAGTCTAGTAGCTAAAATCCTCACCTTGCGGTCACCAGGATACCATATGGGCGCCAGTTCCTTCCAGCTCCGTTTGTGGCCTGGGAAAGCAGTAAAGGACAGCCCAAAGCCTTGGGACCCTGCACCCATGTTGGAGACCTGGAGGAGGGTCCTGGCTCCTGGCTTCAGATTGGCTTGGCACCAGCCATTGCAGCCATTAGGGGAGTGAACCAGCAGATGGACAAATATTTATGTCTCGTTTTCTCTCTGTAAATCAGACTTTGCAATAAAAATAAATACACCTTTTTATTTTTTACAGTTTTAAAAAAGATTTATTTATTTTTATTACGAAGTCAGATATACAGAAAGGAGGAGAGACAGAGAGGAAGATCTTCCGTCCAATGAATCACTCCCCAAGTGACCCCAATGGCCATGCTGTGCCAAGCCAAAGCCAGGAGCCAGGAACCTCTTCCAGGTCTCCCACATGGGTGCAGGGTCCCAATGCATTGGGCCGTCCTCGACTGCTTTCCCAGGCCACAAGCAGGGAGCTGGATGGGAAGCGGGGCTGCCGGGATTAGAACCGGCAACCATATGGGATCCTGGCGCATCCAAGATGAGGACTTTAGCCACTAGGCCACCATGCCACGCCCAAAAATAAATGTTTAAAATATATATGTAATGGAACAATGACAATATAAATAGAAATCCACAGTTAAGCAAAAAGAAATAATAGTTGCACATATTATACTTTTTGAATAAACAGTTAAAAGACTAAACATAGAAATGGCACATAATTATTTATACTGTGAGCAACCAGATGTTTTGCCTTTTTTCCCTCCTGTATCTAAGTGGCTTCATCTTTTTTGCATCATCATAAACATAGAGAAAATGTTCTGTTTTGTTTCCTGCTTCATGTTCTGTCACATGCCTTTCCCCAGGAATCTACACTGCCCGCGTAATTACTACTTAGCAACCATGTTATGTTCAGTTAAATTAATGTACTTGAGGTGGGGTCATTGGTGAAAAATACATTTCCTACAACAGATTTTAAAATGTTTGAGTGTTCACAGGAGAGCATAAATCTCTGATGTCCTTGACCACAGGTGGAGAAAAACAGGTAGTGATGGGTGTGTGTTTAAGTGTGTTTAAGAAACAGGTAGTGATGGGTGTGGGTTTAACTGTGGAATGGGTGCTTGCGTTAGGATTACATGAATGGTGGTTTCTTTTCAAAGATTAAGTCTGTAGGGGAAATTAATAGGTTATGCTTATAGAGGGTGTTCCTAAGTCAGGTTGGTAGCATGAGCGTCCCTTGAAATAACATGGATGTTTTGAGATGTGGAAGAGGGCCGTGCTGGGGGTGGGCCTCAGGAAGTGAATGTGGCATACAAGCACAGACACTAGTAAGCACGTGTTACTGAATCGGAGCAGCCAGAATGGATCAGAAGCAGATCCTCAGGAATCTGAGTGTGTTCTCCACTTGACCTTAGCCAAAAGGTCGAGAAGCGATGAATGTGTTCTGTCACTAAGGGAAGCAGCAACAATGACAGGAGTGACCTGGTGTTAGGCTGACAAAAGAGGAAGCACCCATGCAAATTCTGTAAACAGAACACAGTTGTTACCTAATGTTCCACAAAATGCAAGCCTGGGCAGGATACCCTCTGGCTTCCTTCTTGAATGATTTTATAAATAGCAGTATCGTAGCCCCAAGCAGGAGCATGAGTTATAACCACATCAGTTCCTTACCTTTAACCCCAAATGTGCCACTTGGCAGCCTGCTCACAGCAAAAACAACTTGCCTAAAAAAAAAATCTCACAACCCTCAATGGTTTAACTTAGAACTTGAAGCAGCACTTTCTTTTGAAATAGAACTAAATAGAGAAGGCCAGGAGAGAAGGAAAAAATCACAAATGATGGGGTTTCAGATCTTGTATTCTGTAGGGGTAAGACAGACACTGGTGTGCTGGGTGACTTTTTCTGTCTATCTGAAATTACACTGTCCGTTACAATGCACAGCTCTGTGCCCATTCATGGATTTTCAGGTCTTCACCTCTAAAGAATTATGTTGTCCAAGAATTAACACTCAACAATTTTCTTTTATCTCTGACCAAATAAGGATTCTGTCTATGAAAGTCACCGTTGAATCCCCATTGCCTACACAGGCCTTCAATAAATGTTTAATTGCTTAACATTATTCAATAAATATTTAATGGGATAATGAGTAAGCAGATCAGAATATTCTAGTTTTAACATGTCATTCAACATCTTATCAACCTATTGGATTAATAAGTTGGTTTTTAGCACATTATTCAGTTGTCAACTATTAACTACTAGCAAACAACAACAAAA
The DNA here is from genome assembly GCF_030435755.1 of Ochotona princeps. Lineage (NCBI taxonomy): Eukaryota > Metazoa > Chordata > Mammalia > Lagomorpha > Ochotonidae > Ochotona > Ochotona princeps. Next base: position 80,341,544 of record NC_080835.1, read on the forward strand.
AAAACCTTAGGTTGTCATCATATTTAGAAAAATACATCTAGATTTATACTGATATGCAGTGCTGAAATTCTTATGAGTCATTTTTAAAAGCTAGATTTATTTATTTATTTATTTATTTATTTATTTATTTATTTATTTGAAAAGCACAGTTCAGAGAGAAAGAGACAGATCTTCTTTATGCTGGTTTCCTAGAAGAGCACAAAGCCAGGACTGGCCCAGGCCAAAACCAGCATCAGGAGCTACATCCTGCCCTCCCACATTGGTGCAGAGGCACAAATACTTAGGCCGTTTTCTGCAGCTTTCCTAGGTGCATTGGCAGGGAGCTGGATCAGAAGTTGAGCAGCCAGGACTTGAACTGGCACCCCTATGGGATGCCAGCACAGCAACTTAAACCACAGCTATGGTCCCAGAGTGAAATTTTTAAAGTTGGGACTGGCTGATCCACACCCTGTGTGCTGGCATCTCACACGGGATATCATGTCCCAGTTGCTCCATTTCCAATCCAGCTCTGTGCTTATGGCCTGAGAAAACAGTGGAGAATGGTCCAAGTTCTTGGGCCCCTACACCTATGTAGGAGACCCTGAAGAAACTCATGGCTCCTAGCTTTGTATGATTAGCTCAGCTCTGGTTGTTGCGGCCATCTGGGGAGTAAAACATCTGGGGAGTACAATGGAAGGCAGGTTCTCTCTCTCTTTCTCTCTATCTCTTCCCTCTTTCCCTGTATAATATCTGCCTCTCAAATAAAAATAAGTACAACTTTTTTTAAAAAAAGATTAAGTTGATACTGCATCTCCATTTGGTAAAATTTAGCTCTTCTCTTGACTTTGCCCTGGATGGGAATGAATTTCAAATTTGAAGAGTGCATTGATATGTTTTCTTTTCTTTCAGCAAACTTCAGAAGACAAAGAGGGATATCAGATGGCTTCAAGGAGTGACTGGTGAATGGTTTGAAGAGATTCAAAGGAAAAAGTTTTGTAATGAAACAGATGTTAGCCAAATGTTGAAACAACCACTTAAACACAGGTTAAGGAAGGAAATGGCAAAAAATGGTGAGAAAAATATATATATTGATTTTCTTTCTTTTCTTTTGTGGCATAGTATTGTATAAAAAGGTTCTATGGATCTCCAAATCAGCCAGTCCATAATTTAGGACTATTACATTTAGCATTGTTAAGGCACAAAAATTTTATAACACAGCATATACTTTTTTTTTATTAAGTTTATTCATTAATTACATTGTGTTGTAATTTCGTAGGAACTGGGATTCTCCCCACCCCTCCCCACACCCTCCCCACATGGTGGGTTCCTCCACCTTGTTGCTTAATCATAGTTCAAGTTCATTTGAGATTCCCTCTTTGCAAGCATATGCCGAGCATAGAGTCCATCATCTTATAGTCCAGTCAAGTCCAACTACTTATTGGGGAGACCCTCTCTGGTCTGATGGCAGAGCCAGCAGAGTATCATCCCGATCAAATAAAAGCACTAACATACCATCAGCAACAATTGACATCATATAATGATGAATTGACATACTATTGAGCAGCCAACATGTTAAAAAATAAATGCGATTTCTTAACCACATTCTGTGACCCCCCCATTCACATTTCAATTTTAGTTTATATATGATATATGACATAACATCTATAACATAACATGTTATACATAACATCATATCATCTTAAATTAAGGCAAACATGTGGTATCTAACCTTTTGGGATTGGCTCATTTCCCTTAGCATTATGGTTCAGCATATACTTTGAAAAGTGAACTGACAGGACTCGGAATCTAGTGGCTAAATCCTCGCCTTGCATTCTCCAGGATCCCATATGGGCGCTGGTTCGTATCCTGGCTGTTCCACTTCCCATCCAGCTCCCTGCTTGAGGCCTGGGAAAGCAGTTGAGGACAGCCCAAAGCCTTGGGACCCTGCACCCATGTGGGAGACCCAGAAGAGGTTACTGGCTCCTGACTTCAGATCAGCTCAGCCTTGGCTGTTGAGGCCACTTGGGGAGTGAACCAGTAGATGGACCTCCATCTGTGTGTCTGCCTTTTTAATAATAAAATAAAATAAATCTTTTTTTAAAAAGTAAACTGACATTTTATTGTAATGATGTCTGAGCAGTGTATTTTTTTTAGAATCAGACAGCTAAGCAACATAACATAGTGGTTAGGAACATAGTGATTTCAAGAAAGGCATGGGTTCAAATCTCCCTTCTGTCTGTCCATGTGGATCTGTTGGAGATATTTATTCTGAATCAATTTTGATTTTTTTCATTTTCAAATGAATATGATAGCTACCTCAAATGGTGATTATGAAATTTAAATAAAATTATATGTGTAAAGTCTTAAGGACCCAGCGCTGTGGCCTAGCGGCTAAAGTCCTCGCCTTGAGCACACCGGGATCCCATATGGGCGCCGGTTCTAATCCCGGCAGCTCCACTTCCCATCCAGCTCCCTGCTTGTGGCCTGGGAAAGCAGTGGAGGACGGCCCAAAGCTTTGGGACCCTTCACCCATGTGGGAGACCCGGAAGAGGTTCCTGGTTCTCGGCTTTGGATCGGTGCAGCACTGGCCGTTGCAGTCACTTAGGGAGTGATTCATTGGACGGAAGATCTTCCTCTCTGTCTCTCCTTCTCTCTGTATATCTGACTTTGTAATAAAAATAAATAAATCTTAAAAAATTATATGTGTAAAGTCTTAAGCCATAACACAGTGAGCTTTTGAATAAAAGGGATAGTGATGCAGGAGGAGGAGGACGCAGAAGAGTGAGGGGAGGGAGACAAGAGGAGAGGACAAGGAGAGGAGCTGGCACCCTCTCTGTCCCTTTGGTGAGCTCCACAAATGAGCTCTCATAAATACCTGTGGACAGCCTCTGTGACTACCAGCACCACTCAACTATTTTTATCTATAGGTGAGAATAGTTAAACCTACTTCCAGAGGTCTATTATGACAATAACAGTGCATTAGAAATTACAAAATGCAAAATTGGAGCTAAGTGTCTTTTGCACTGCTTTTTACACATGTTACTAACACAGGTAACATCATGAAACATGTAATGATATTTTTAAATTTACAAATTGGCAAATAGTCGCAACTCCCACAGTGAGTAAATCTGAACAGACTCACACTGAGAGTTTTAGGTTAATGCCATCCATACCATTAGTGACTTGACTTTGACCTTGGATTCCTCAATATTTATAGTCACTATGTCCAAAAGTATTATGGTGTGAGAATACTTCAAAATTTTTGTGGAAGAGAAGTAGAAGATAAGTTTGGGGCAGGCATTTGGTGAAGCAATGACGACACTTTCTCGGGGTGCCTACATCCCACACTGGAGTGGCTGGACTCTTGTCCTGACTCTTCTCTTGATTCCAGCTTCCTACTAACATACACTCTTTGGGCGACAGAAGACTCAGGTTTAGGTAACTGGGTCTCTGCCAGCCAGACTTAAAGGCCTGGATTGATTGCCTGCTCCCAGCTCCAGCCTCACCCAGCTCCAGCCCTTGTGGCCTTTTGGGGAGTGAACCAACGAATAGAGGCTCCCTATCTGTCTCTCTGTCTCTGCCTTTTAAATGAATAAAAATTATGAAATAAAAAGTTGATTTGGGTGCAAGAAATTTAAATCCATGCTTGTATCTTTTTTATATAAATATGTGTTTCTATTAACTTTTTGGAGTTATTTTGTATTTACCTAGGAATATAAAAGATTTCATTATTTATTTGAAAGGCGGGGTTATTAATAGAGAAAAGAATTGAGAGAGAGAGAGTGTAACAAACATCAGCTGGGTAATTCCCCAAATGGCCATCCGCACTAGCAAGGGTTGGTTCAGTCCAAAGCCAGGAGCCAAGGGCCTTTTCCAGGTCATGTGAGTGGCAGGGGCCCATGCATTTGGGCCATCCTGATCTGCTTTCCCAGGCACATTAACAGGCACTAAATCAGAAGAGGAACAGCTAAGACTGGACCCGGAGCTTATATGGAATGCGGACTCTGCAAGAGGTTTAACTTGCTGTGCCACAGTGCCACCAACCTCAAACCTGGGAAGGATTCACCGAGGCAAAATCTTTACTCTATTTTTAGATCCTTCGGAATTACAAACATCAAGATCTAAAAATGAAGCTAACCCCAAAAACCAAACATCTGTTGCTTCTCGGCTGAGCCTCCGGGCGTCCTTTGCATCCCTGTTCTCATTCAGAAAGTCTGGAAAAGAGAGTTTAAAGCCTCAGTCGCTGGGACAGAAAGGGTGAGTTAAACTGCGATCCTGTGACAGCTCCTTGGTTACATGACATCAGAAATCAGCAGCCTGTTTTGTGTTCAAAATGTGTAATGTTTGTTCTTAGGATTTCAGTTCAAGTGATAACAAAAGAGCCAGCAGTTAGCTAACAGGAAACTGCAACAGAGTCCCTAAAATCCTGTTTCCAGACAATAGCAGAGGTCCCTGGTGGTACGGTGGGCTAAAATGTTAGGAAATAGCTCCTGACCTCTTCCCTACCGCAAAAGAGCCCAAGTCTTGGCTGGGAGGACACATTTAAAGCCAAGCTATTCCTTTGGGGAGTGTGTGTGCCCCTAACTTAAGGAGAACTGGCGTGTAAAGAGTCCATGCGAGTCAATAAAAGATAAGCCATAGAGTGGAGGGGAAAAAAAAAGAACTCTTGAGACAGAGGGATCAAGGTACTGCTGTCGCCAGAAATGCTGAGAGCAGCCGTTGCCACGTGGTTGCCCTGAATCTACAGGTGAGGTGCAGGAGGGAAGCCACTGGAGCTGCAGCAGCATAGTTCCCAAGGATTTCCAGCCTGGAATTGTCAAAATCTGTCCATGTGGTCTCCTTATGTTGTTGGATTGTTTTGTGAAAAACAGAGCAAGGCTAGGCTAATGTGCACTTGAGCTGACTGCAAAATATTTTTGGCAAGTCTTCCCGGTTGCAAAGCTTCCCACCCCCTTAAGGTGTTGGCTTGGCACGTGATGTGTTCCGGGTGCCGTCAACCCATTAACAGTGCGTGGCTGCACGCTAAACGGGTGTTGGAGGTCGCGGTTGCTGAAAAACAAGAGGCAGCCGAGGTTGGTGAAGTGGGGGATGAGGCTCCTGGCTTAGCAGAGCCCGAACCTCCCCTCCTGGAGAGTAGAAGGAAGGCGTTTCACTCCTGGCCTTCACCTGAGGCTGCTTTTGTCTGATGAAATCACGGAGAGCTGAACAGAATGTAGGTTTGCGTGTCTACCTCTGCCAGAGTCCCATGCCAACAAAAACTGTGGGAGTAGGTGAGTCGCTTTTCTTTGTAAAAATGTTTGCAGTACCAGTACTTCTCTTATTTGTGGGATTGAAGATTGTGTTTTCTATGCTTGGAAAGTGCTGCTTTTAAGGAGGAAAGAAATATATCCAGTCTGTAGGACAGCTAATATTTGTGATATAATTTATATTGTAAGTGATTTCCTTTGAGGCAGAGATTTAAATAGCTAACAGTCGAACACTGTTAAACTGGGAAAAGTCGAGGGACCTGTTTAAATCTGTGGACAAGTTATTTCCAAGTTCATATTAGAAGTTACTATACAAGTGGGTCAAACAAGATAAAAGATCTATAATATTCATACTCAGTGTCATACATTTTGGTTACACATAAATTGGAGGAAAAAAAAAAAGAAAATTTGGAAAATTCTGCCTGGCAAGTTTCCTTCTTAGATACCAAAATGACATCTTGCTTTTAGCAAGGTGAACTGAAGTACACAACACGGAGTGCAGAAATCACATTACATCATTAAAGCGTGTGTGTATAGCGATTTTCAAAACTATTCACTTAATTCCATTTTAATTTCAAAACCGAAAAGGGGCTATCACCTTTACCCTCACATTACCATTGGTGTTTATAAATATTTATCGATTCTATTGGTGTAAAATATAAGGGCAGTATATTTTGGGCTCCTTGGAGACCTCAGAAGACAAAATGTTAAAACATGTCCTTTATTTTTAAATTTGAATGTGCCCTTTGGGCCTAAATCCTACCTGTGGAGGAAGCAGTATTTAAGGCAATGTTATCAACAATGAATCAGACATGCTGAGGGGACTTTCATCTCAGGAAAACTGGGCTTCCTCGGGCAGCTCTGATCTTCCAAAAACACAAAATCAACCTTCCAAGTCCATGCTCTACGCCAGGATCTGCTCCTTGCCAGCGAGCACACTGGGAGGGACCGCCGAAGGGCTTGGGAGTGCAGGGCGGCGGTCAGGTTCCTACTTGCTCAAGTCAACATGGGCTTGCTTGACTTTGTCACACTAGGTGCCCTGAAGAGCAGGGCAGCAGAGCAGGTTAGAAGATCTTTTGCAAAACGGAGGAAAACAATCAGCTCCTGCGTGCAAATGTCCATCTTCTATTCAGCCTTAAAAATACTTGACTGTCAGAGAAATCGTTTTCCTGTTTTTAAAAGTTAGCTTTGGGTTTAACTGAGCAGTGAGACTGAAGGAAATGGTCTTAATTTTACCAGATACATGTCTTCACCTTAAGGCCCAGACAATAAAAGCATTTGGTAACTTCTTGACACTCCAACTTTCTAAAATCAATGGATTCAAAAAAGCCATAGGAAGACAGCAGCCTCATGAATTTATTTTTGAAAGGGGCATAAAATATATTAACAATATGATTTATTCTTCCAAATTTATACATTCCCAAATTATAGCATTATAACTTAAGAAAATTTGTTTGAAAGTCAGAGTTATGGAGACAGAGAGACAGGGAAAGACACAGATCTTTCATCTTCTGGTTCACTCCCTAGATGGCCACATGGCCAAGGTTGGGCTATGCTGAAATCAAGAGCCAGGAGTTTCATCTGGGTCTCCATGTGTGTGGCAGGGTCACAAGTACTTGAGCCGTCTTGCTCTTTTTTCCTAGGCTATTAGCAGGAAGTTGGATCAGAAGTGGAGCAGTTTGGGACACAAACTAGCATCCACATGGAAGCTGGCATTACAGGCGGCTATATGCACTACAGCACAATGCCAGCTCCACTATGATAACATAATCACATTGTTAAGGATTGATCTGCCCCCAACCTCAGGAAGAAAGAAAAATATTTTCTGTTTGTGTTTTGATTTATTTGCTGTTAGCTAATAAATTCAAGAAAAGAATACATATATTGTATGCAGCTTTCCCCCAGAATTTTTCCATAAGTCCCATTTCTTCTCTTGTAATGAGGTGTCCAATGCTTATGACATAAGGTGATCAACCCACAACCATGGAATTTTAGTGACTGCATTATTTTGCAGCTTCCTTTCATACAGTTCAGCAAGTATCCAAGTGTGCAAGACAAAACCATGTTTGTCCCTGAGTGTTCCATTCTTGTCGTAAGCGCAAGCCCTTCCAGGACCCTTCCCCATTATGAACAAGTGATATGCATTGCTGTTCTCTGATCTATGCTCCTCCATTGGGCTCCACCATGAGATCACACTCTCAGGGAGCACTTATTCTGGCCACACACCTTCCCAAATCAAAGTGATACAACCACATGCTGCCTGTTTGTTCTCATGAAGTTTTTCCCCTCACTCTTTTCCTTGTGCTAGTTCCAAGGATTAAGGAAAGGTGAAGTACAAGGGAATCAGCTCAAAAGGCTCATGAATAGCATGTACAGTTCAGGTCACTTCTTCCCTGTGAGAATGCTCACAGGGCTCTCCATGCAGTGCTTTGCTCACCACAGGGTTGTGATGAGTAGCATGGCCGTCTTGGCATGAGTGTTTGCGTACCCACTACTCTGTTGCTGTAGGACGTGAAGAGCTTTGATGGCTCCACCAAGCTGCTCTTCAGACATGCCCATATTTGCCTGATCCACAGGGCGTTCACAGACTAGGTCATGCAACTGCATCTTCCCTTGCGTAAGCAAAAGAGCAAATACTATTTTGGAAATTTTAAACGGCAGTCTGTTTTTGTTTTTGTTTTCCGCGCTCGCTGTCTTTCTCTTCCATTTTTCCTTTCCTCTTTTCTAATTGATTCCTCTGCTTGGACTGGATGATGCAGGGATCTGAGACATCTAGGCTTGTGGGAAGTCTGAGTAAGCAGGCGCTTTCTTTGGCCAGCTCCTTCCGGGATCCCAGGTGTGGTGTCCACAGTTAGGCAGCTGGAAAGAAGTGAGATTAGGGGAGTGGCTTTGAGTTTCTCCCTGGGTGACCAATGATTTGCTTCCCAGGTGATCTGGTCGATCATTATTAGACTCTCATCAGTAGTTTTAAGATAATACCAGATAATCAGGCCTCAAGCTAGGGATTCAGTTTCAGAAAACATTAAGTAGGGCACAGCAGCTTGACTTACTTCATTTCCTGGATGCTCACTCAGGTTTGGGAACCACTTTAGCTTAGCTTATTCCTGTAATGATAGGGTTGTCAAAATTCTTAGAACGAGTGATAGTAGTCACAAGTGATAGCCACCCTTTCATGTATTTATGAAGCTTTTATCAAAGTTATTACCTTGAGTCCAATAATTTGTTTAGTGCTGGAGATAAAATAGTGAAAATGAAGCAAAGTCCTTTGTTGAGATTTTATAACCCAGTGAGGACTGCCAAATTCTTAGCTGCAGTCAGGCAAGAGGTAGAACATAGGATTCTAGGGAGGGCCAGTTGTTACTATTTATTACAGAAATTTCCTGTAAATGACAATCAGGAGTCTAGAGGAAGAGGTGTTCTGTAGACTTCACCTGTGATGTGGCCTGGCTGCCACCTGCGTAACAGATGAAAACACGGGTGGCTGCATTATGACATAGTTCATACAGTGTCCTTTTTTTTTTAAAGATTTATTTTTATTAGAAAGGCAGATATACAGATAAGAGGAGAGAGAGGGGAAGATCCGTCCAATGGTACACTCCACAAGCGGCCGCAACGGCTGGAACTGAGCCAATCCAAAGCCAGGAGCCTTTTCCGGGTCTCTCACGCGGGTGCAGGGTCCCAAGGCTTTCGGCCATCCTAGACTGCTTTCCCAGGCCACAAGCAGGGAGCTGGATGGGAAGTGGAGCTGCCGGGATTAGAACCGGCGCCCATATGTAATCCTGGTGCATTCAAGGCGAGGACTTTAACCGCTAAGCTATCATGCCGGGCTCTCATACAGTGTTCCTGTCAGGAGAACAAACAGGAGAACTTCACTCATACTAGAGAATCCTGAGGATTCTTGGAAGAGGAGAGCCAGTGTTTGGAATTAAGCTAAGCGATTAACAAGTCCAGAGGCTACACCATGCAAAAGGAATGACACAGCAAAAGTTGAGACTAGAGAAAGCAAGAATGATTCTACATCACTGAGATTTAATGACACAGTATAGGTAAGGACTGATAAGAGAAGGAGCAGAAGTTGGCAAGGCCAAAACACAGGAGCTTATGTATGCAGTGCAATACTAAAGAATTTGGATTTGATCCTGTGGACAGAGGCATGTAGTTAGTGATGCCTAAGGTTATATAACCGTTCTTTCCCTTATTATCTATGTATAACAGATAAAATCACCCACAACCTGCTGATCTGGACAAACATTAACATTTCTAAGTATTTCAAATTAGTGTACACGTGCATGAATTTTTTCCAATGAAGTTTTCAAGTGAAGAAATGATATAATCAGATTGTCAGTTCAGAAAGAACATTTGACCTCAGAGTTTCTAACCAAAGACAGTTTTGTCCCTAAGGATCATTTGACAATATTTGAAAATAGTTTTGATTTTTACAACCAAAAAGAGAGGAAAAATTGGCATCTGGTGGGCAGAGGTCAGCAATGCTGCTAAAGATATGGTCCAGTCATCTGACCAACACAATGAAGAAGTCTAACTGCCATGGCTGAGAAACTTGGCATCTGCTGTTACACAAGGAACACATTTGAGGGGACAAGCCAGAGTCAGAGAACAGGTAAGAGACTATTCAGACCATGTTCTACACAGTCTACAAAGGGTATAGAACCATTTTTCTGCCAAGTCCATTTAGATATCTGTAACACTACATATGAGTCACACAAAACTAGCACTTAAAAATTAGCCTGCTGCAGCGTTGTTTGATTTTGGGTACCGCTTGTGGTTATCTTGGCAGAGCCAGACCTAATGATTTTTGGGGCCTTATATGGCCTGTAGGCTGGACATTTTCCACCTCTGAAAGAGAGACTCAATGAAGAAAGCAAAGAAAATGGGTAGATTTGTACAGGATTTAGAATGGGAAATCACAGGTACCTGTAAGTTGGAAGTGGGGAGTGAAAAACAAGAAGACACAAACTTTCTGGTTGTGATATGCAGAACTACGCAGACAAACATAAAGGGTATAAAAGGAAGAGCAAGTGTAGCAAGGATAAAAATGAATGCATTCATTCACTAATTCAACAAAATCACTAGGAGAAGACCATGTGCAGCACCATGCATTCATTTATTCAACAAAAACTGCTTGGAGGACACTGTGGAGCACAAGCACAGAGACACAGTTCTTGACTTCATAGGCACTGGTTTTGTGAAGACAACAAAAAGGAAGTAATGGAACATAGAAGAATACTGCTAAGACAGAGAAAATGTGTATGCTGTGGGAGCAGTTAGGAGGGGGTACATATTTTTTTTTAAAGATTTTATTATTATTGGAAAGCCGGATATACAGAGAGGAGGAGAGACAGAGAGGAAGATCCTCCAACCGATGCTTCACTCCCCAAGTGAGCCGCAATGGGCCGGTGCGCGCCGATCCGATGCCAGGAACCAGGAACCTCCTCCAGGTCTCCCATGCGGGTGCAGGGTCCCACAGCCCTGGGCCGTCCTCAGCTGCCCTCCCAGGCCACAAGCAGGGAGCTGGATGGGAAGTGGAGCTGCCGGGACTAGAACCGGCACCCATATGGGATCCCGGGGCGTCCAAGGCGAAGACCCTAGCCACCAGGCCACACCGCCGGGTCCAGGGGGTACATATTTTACACTAAGTCTAGGGAGATGTCTGAGAGAAGATGACATGATGCTTCTCCAAGTGTGAGTTAGTCATCCAAAGAGATAGAAGAAAAGCAAAGAAACAATATGTGCAAAAGCCCAGAGGTCTATGAAGACCTCATAGCAGAAGAACTTCAGGAAGGTGAATGATGAGCCTGGAAAGTATGCGGAGATCACATGAGGCCTGATGCATACCGACAAGAATTCTAACTTCCACCTGAGAGCAAGTGAAAGTCTGCAGAGCTGTATATCACTCAGTGTCTACTGATCACTCTGGCCAGCTCTAGAGAATGGATCAGATTGGCACAAAACCTGAAGAAGGAAGGACAAGTAAGGGACTCTTGCAATAATATAATTGAAGAAATGATAAATGGTTTAACTAAAGTAAAGACAGGGAGAAGCGGAAATATGGTTGGATTTTGTTTTTCGTTTTGTTTTGTTTATGATATGTTTTTTGGTTTGTCAATTGATCCAATAAGAGGTTATAGAGGGAAGGCGAATGTGGGGGTCATGTTGGATATATAGGGTTCAGACTGTGGCTGTCCAGGGGGAGCTCCACAGTGAGTAAAGTATGCCTCATCAACAGTTGGAGGAATATCACTTAGGATTCTGGTGAGAAAATTTATATACTTTAGCCCTACCCTACCCTTAGATGAGAATTTCCAAATGGTGTCTTCAATAATGTGGAAAGAAAATAAAATCATAGGGCTGAACTTGCTGAATCTAAAGAACAAATACCTATGGAGGAATGGGGTATAGGGAAATGAGGCTTGAAGCGTGAGGGCCATCGGGCAGATGTGCCACATGGAAGTCTGTGTCAGGTGAATATTTTGGATAATACCTTATAAGGTTTTTAGACAGTAGCTTGATAAAATCAAAGTTACATTTCAAAGCTTCCTATTTGGTGGTGTGGAGATTGGAGAAGAATCCAGAAGAAAACCCTGTGGATGTTTAATATTAGGCTGAATTATTAGAAACAAAAAAGTAGGGATATCTCTAAGACATGGCATCAGTAGGTCTTGGGAGTAAATGTGGAAGACGGATATCTTTTTTCCTTTGAAATCGCTAAGGCCGGAGAACTTGTACCAGCATAGCTGATATGGCACTACGGTTGCTTGAATTCCCTCTACAAGGGAAAGTCATACCCATCAGAAACAACTTAGTTGGTAGGAGCCCCCTGCTAATTCACCTAAGAAAACAACAAAGATCGTCCAAATACTTGAGCCCCTTGGGAGACCTGGATGGGGCTCCTGGCTCCTGGGTCTGGTCTGGCTCAGTCCTGGTCATTGCAGTCATTTGGAGAGTGAACCTGCAGATGGAAAAATCTCTCTGTAAGTCTAGCTTTCTTTCTGTATCTCTGCTTTTCAATAAGTAAATACATTTTTGAAAGTTTATTTTTGATGCTGTATACAGTCGAGTAGGGTGGGAAGGATCAAGGATTAGGAGAAAGTGGGTGAGACCATTGTTTCCAAATTATCTTTTTCTTTTTCCTGTATCTGGGGGAAGGAGGGAGAGAAAGGAAAAAGCCACAGCCAGCCTCCCAGCCACCTCGGTACCCAGGAATGGAGAACAGCCACCCAATGTCATCCTAGGGTTCCAATATGGAGCATGCTCTGAGGGTTCTGCTCAAGTGGTTTTGATAGTTCTGAGATGCTGTCAATCTTGCCAATCCAAGGATAAGAAAATCCTTCCAAGGTCCATTGGCTGACATAGTCTACCTTACAGTCTCCATTTGCCCAGATATTTGCTGCCAACACTTGGCAATACAAACCAATTTGTTCTGCTCTCCTTCCTCTGCTATGGTACCAGATGTCCTCTGCAGGCCCCAATGGACTACTATATGCTCTGTGTGCATCTCTGCAGGCCCCAATGGACTACTATATGCTCCATGTGCATCTTAGAGCAATGGGTATGCCGTCCATTGCTCTAAGCCACTGAGGAGGCCCAGTTCTGACATATACACTCCACACTCAGACCACAGATCCTGCAGTTCTCCCTACGGTTTGAGTTCTGAGTCCAGCAGTTCAGTTGGAGGGATCCCCAAAGAAACCTCATCTGAAATGATCCCAGACCCATCTCTTGTGTGTGCTTGTCAGTACAGGGTTCAGCTCAGTCCATCACACACATCAGCCTACACGCACTGGTAGTTGCAATTGCTGGGTCAGTCCTGTCTCCAGCCCCATCTTTTAGTGTACCAGTGGTTGCTGTGGCCTAGCCCAATCCTGCCCCCCACACACTTGACCTTCATGTACACCAGTGGGAACTGAAGCCTAGTCATAGCTACCCCCAGTAACCCAAACCAGGCCCACCATGTGCAGCAGACTAATCCAGGCTGTCCCACATCCCATTCAGCTTTTTTACATGTCAATGGGCATTGGAGTTTAGCTCAACTGAACCAACTCCACTCTTCAGCCCACCCTTGTGCCAGCAGGTGCCACTGCTTATCTAGCCAGGCCCAGCCCCAAACTTTGTTCTCATGCTCACCAGTGGGAGCTGCAACCCATCAGAGAGGTACCCACAGTTTCCCTACAAGGCCCACTCCCAGTCCCGGATCTTGCACTTTCCAGGTGGTTCTGCAGTCCAGCTAGACAGAATGTGCCCCCAGTCCCAGAACTTGCCTGCTAATCAGCTAGTGCCATGACAAAGCCCAGCCACCCTGCGCTTACTCTGACTCATGTGTACACCAATGGGTGCACCCCTAACCTACTTCACATGCAGGACAACAGGTGTTGTGGCCCTGCCGGACCTAGTCTGCCCCCTGTCCCAGTTCTTGCACTCACCAGTGTGAGTGGTAGCCTAGCACGGGAGCCCCTGCTGCCCCCTTACCAGGTTTCTATTCCCCCTACACACACAGGTCTCACGTGTGCTGGTGGGTACCGCAGCCCAGTCTTTTAAGGCCTGCCTCAACTCGGCATTTGCCAGTGGGTGCTGCAGCCTGGCCTTGCCTGTCTTCCCCCAATTCCAGCTCATGCTGGAGGGTGCTGTAACCTAGGCCAGCCCGGCCAGCCCCCAGTCCCGGCCCTAATGTGAACTGGCTGATGTTGTGACCTGACCTGACCTATCATGTACCCCGTCTTGGTTCTCTCAAATCTTCTAGGTGTTACAAACTGGCCCAGCCTGGCCTATCCCCAGACCTGACCCACACTTAAACCAGCGAGTACTGAAACCTAACCTGGTTTGAGCTGCTCCCAGCCTTGGTTCTTGCACTCACTTGCTGGGACTGCATCCTAACAAAGGAATTTCCCAAGCTCCTCTGTCAGGTCTCCTTCCAATGGCAGATGCACACACTGGTAGGTCCTCAGCCCAGAATGACTTAGTCCACCCCCTGTCCTGGCAGGAACAGTGGTCTTATCCAATCAGTCCACACCAATTCTGGCTCTTTTAAAACAAAAGATTTATTTATTTTTATCAAAAGACAGATTTACATAGAGAAGGAAATACAGAGAGAAAGATCTTCTGTCTGCTGGTTCGCTCCCCAAGTGGTCCCAATGGCCTGAGCTGAACCGATAGAAAGCCAGGACCCAGGAGCTTCTGGGTTTCCCACATGGGTGCATGGATCCCAAGGCTTTAGGCCATCCTCTACTGCTTTCCCAGGCCACAAGCAGGGAGCTGGATGGGAAGTGGAACAGCCATGATACAAAGCAGCACCCATATGGGATCCTGGAGAATGCAAGGCAAGGATTTAACCACTAGGCCATCTTGCCAGGCCCACCCATTCTGGTTCTTAGTGTTGAGTGTTGTCACCTGGTGTATGCCCAGACACAGCACTCACATGACTCAGCAGGAACTGATACCTAGCTCAGCCAATCCTACGCCACCTTGGCTCTCCTGAGCACCAATGGGTGCTGGAGTACTAGCCCAATCCAGTACACCCCAAACCCAGTCCATATCCATGCCAAGGGACACTGCAGTCATATCTAGCCCAGATCGCCATCCCCATTCCAGCTTTCGCACTCACCAGTGGGAACCACAACCCAGCTAGGGCATCCCCTTAGCTCTCCAACCAGGCATTTTCCCAACTCAGGTCTCCCACTTGGGCAGGTGCATAAGTCTGACCCAGAAAGGTTCTCCGGATTCCCCCCCTCCAAACTGCTCAATCTCAGCCCCCTTGCTTACTTGCAATTACAGTGGCCTTGTCAATAGAAATTCCCCAGAAGTCATTCCTCATCTGCAATATACTCCATCAGCAGGCCTCCCTCCCATACATCCCCATCCCATATCCCCCTCTTTGAACCATCCACAGTACCAGTGCCAGGGAACACGTGGGTTCCCAAGCCCAGTCTGTGGTGGGGTGGCGTACTGCTCTTAAGTCCTGCCTGCCACCAGAGAGCCAAGATCATAGACAGGTTTTCAGGATTCAATAAATGTATACATAGAGAAGATCTGAAAATAAAAGAATCCACTCCAAAAGCTGAAGTCCAGTGTGCACCAGAATCTGAAACTTTGAGGGCTGAGAGGACATTGCAAATGGAAAATTCCACACCTAACCTCATGTGATAGGTAATGTCAGATCATAGCAACACAAAAGCATTGCCCTAGAGGTATGTGTATGAGATGTATTAGCAACACAGTCATGTCTAGACTTGAGTCCCATGCCTAAGATATCTTGTAATGTAAATGCAAAGATTCCAAAATTCGAAACATCTGAAATCTGGAATACTTCTGGTTCCAAGCACTTTGGATCAAGGCTATTCAACCTGTGTTTTGACTTGTAGCTGTTATTAGTAGAGGTAGTATTTTCGAATAATATGAAACAAATCCATGATATTAATTTTAATTTATTTGAAATTCGACATAAACTACTAAATACATAGAAGTAATTTTAAAATACAAAATCATTTGGCTCCATAGTTTTAAAAAATATTTGGTTATTCATCTGTTCATTTATTTGAAAGAGAAACAAAGACAGAGAGAAAGCGAGAGAAAGAGAGAGATTTTCCATCCAATGACTCCAAATGACTGGAATAAGTAGGACTGAGCCAGGCCAAAGTCAGGAGCCAGGAGCCAGGAGCTTGGAGCCAGGAGCCAGGAGCCAAGAGTCACATCTTCTACATGAATGGTAGAGTCCAAAATACCTAGCCATCTTTACTGCCTTCCCAAACACATTAATAGGAAGCTGGATTAAAAGTGGAGTGTCCAGGGCTCACACCAACGCACTGATATGGGAAGCCAGTATTGCGAGTGTCAGTTTAACCTGCTGTGTCACAAATCTATCCTGCCTGGCTTTATGATCAACTTGAATGAACAGTAAAACAGTAGGAATTTGAATGAAGGACAGCTGTACCTTATGACTTTTGACTGATCTGAGAATCCCAGTTCCTTGAATTCTTGATTCTCCTTGCTATTCTCTTAATGGAAAAAAACAGATTTTAGACAGGACTCTGAGTCATAATCAATACAATTTTGGTCTGGGGCAGAAAAAAAATTTGTTTTGGTTTGACATTCAGAGAGAACACCCATTAACATAGTATTATAGATTTAAAAGATTAAAATCTACCTTGGGCCTGGCGCAGTAACCTAGTGGCTAAAATCCTTGCTTTGCATGCACCGGGATTTCATGGGTACTGGTTCCTATCTAGCTCCCTGTTTGTGTCCTGGGAAGGCAGTCAAGGACAGCCCAAAACCTTGGGACCCTGCACCCATGTGGAAGACCGGAAGGAAGCTCCTGGCTCCTGGCTTCAGCTTGGCTCAGCTCCGGCCATTGCAGCCACTGAGAGTGAACCAGCAGACAGAAGACCTTCCTTCTTCTCTGTCTCTCCTCTCTCTATTTCTGGCTTTCCAATAAAAAATTAAAAGAATCTTTTTTAAAAAATCTACCTCAATTTCAGATATAGATCTTATAAGTTGTCCATTCTATCTGAATTTGAAAGAAGTAATGTAAACATAAAATCATTTGTTCACTTCCCAAATGTTTTATAATAAGTCAATCATCTTTACAAAACTAAATATCCTTATGCAAGTTTAATAGGGTTTACTTTCTAAACAATCCTCTTGTAGATTGTTAAGTCTGATCCTGACTTAATTACTCTTTAAAACAAACATAGATAGAAAGTATGCTTTCTATTTGCATCAGTGCACCATACTGGTTAAGAAAGAGGGCCCTAGGGCCAGGACTGTGATGTAATAGGTTAAGCAGAGGCCTGCAACTCCAGCATCCCATATAGGAACCTTTTCAAGCTCCAACTGTTCCACTTCTGATCGTTTCCTGCTAATGCACTTGTGAGAGCAGAAAAAGATGGCCTACTAACTGGGCCCCTGACAACCATGTGGGAAACCAGGATGGAACTCCTGGCTCTTGGTTTTGACCTGGCCCAACCGTAGCTTTTGCTGTCGTTTGATGAGTGAATCAGCAAATGGAAGATCCCTCTTACTCCCTCTCCCTCGCTTTCTCTCCTCTCCCTCTCTCTGTATAACTCTGCCTTCCAAATAAATAAATAAATCTTAATTTTTTTAAAAAGAGGACTCTATGATTAGAAAGGAGAAAAGAGAATAAGTTCTGATGGGTGTGTATAGTAGAGTTACTATACATAATGTATAGTGTGTATACATATACATACAATAGACAATGATAATGTTCTGTATATTTCAGTAATGCTAGAAGAAAGGTTTCTGAATGTTCTTAGAAAAAGAAATGATAAATGTTTGCATTAATAAACCTGTCCTGATTTGAACATAGTAAAATGCATATATATACATATGGCAATATCACATAATATTCCCATATCTTAAGCTATTAACACTTATTGGTAAACAGGCTAATTTTTCCCCTGGTAAAAAAGCATTAAGTTTTTCTTCAAAGAAATTGTTTGAAATTTTCTCCACAGGTGTGATGGCCGTCTAGAACCTCCTGTCTCTCTGAAGGGAACGTCTGTGGTGAGTAGCCAGGGAGTTGGAGGCTATGCCAAGAAACTCCATTGATGAAATCCCAAATGGGCTGCTATTTGAGTAGAGTTCCCATTGGTTCAGTCATAAACATACTGTGGAAGTTGAGATTTCTCCGGGAAGTACGAAATTTCCCAGTCGTGGTTGATTTCCAGGTGGCTTTGATACTGCAATGTGCAAATGGTAGGCTCTGCTAGGAAGGAGTAAGGCCACACCACCACTCCTGTGTAGTCCTAAAGGGTTGGGCAGTCACAGTCGCTTTGCAGGTGCATTAGCGAGCCCAGACTGGATGCTTTCTGAATGTGATCATTGTTTGCACTCCAAGAGGGAACCATTAAAGCACCAGATGCATGTGGCCACAGTAAGAGATGCACCCAACTAAAGGTTTAAGGGTAAACGTATGAGTGTGTTCATTGAAATTCAGGAGCTTTAAGCTTTCTGTTTCTGCTTATTCACTTTGGGTGTAGGCATGTCTCCAAACTTTCTGTGTAACATAAGTTTTGAAGATAAAAGGTAGAGTTTTGGAAGGAACTTAAGAATACAAGGAGGAGATGGACTTGTGAAAGTTAATGAAAGACCCCATTGTGAAACTGGAGGGGAAATCAGTGGAGTGTGGAGGGAACCTGGGGAAACCCCAGGGAAAACCCCAATGCCTATTAAACTGTGTCATAAAACAAAATAATTATAGTAAAGAATACAGGGAAGAGACATCTTCCATTGCCGGTGGCCTTGGTTCTAGTACCTATTTTTCTTTCCCTTTTCCCAAAAAGAATGGAATAGAATGCTCTCAGAGTTAATGTATACGTAACTTCTCTGTGTCAAAACCCAAAATGAGTCCTCTTGTCCTCTGAGAGCAATGCTGGCTCTCTCTAGATGATGACACTGAACCTGTATCTCTCTTGTCTGTGCTTCTGTCCAACTGTGACCCTGGCACCCACAGCTGTTACTCTTAAAGGCTGTTCACAGTCATCATCAGCTTTAATCCCTAGAGAAAAGTCGATGAGGTAGACACTCTTATTATCCATATTTTAAAGATGAAGAACTGATGTTTAGAGCTTTTAAAGATCACGATCAGTGCCATACTAGTAAATGGTCAAGTCATGATTAGAAAACCTTGGACTCTGAATTCCACAGCCAAGAGTGAATAATACTAATAGCTCATTAGCCTAAACCCAGTTTGCACATGGACCCCAGTGCTGCTTGCAGAGATTCTGCTTTGATAAACAATGGACTAAAACAGCACATCTTCCATGTGCAGCTGTGCCCAGAGCATAGAGCTTCTTCCAGGACACTTCTGTCCTCTTGAGTTTCCCATGGAAACGGAAATAGGTGAAACCTAAGAGAAGAAATACAAATGCCTAGAAACAATAAAACAGTAGTGCTAGTTTGGCATTCTCAGGATTTGAAAATCCAGCTTGTGGATTTATTGATGCTTTCTTGGATACTCTTGATTGCTGCTTGTATTACCCATTTAATGGCTCAGAGCAGGTGAGTCTCAAATGGAACAACTAGGCAAACAATGAAACTGAAGCCAGAGATTGCTGTTCTCAGTTAATAGCAGCAAGGATATTTCAGAAAATTCATGGAGAAAATGAATTAAAAGATAAGTTTACTGGGCCCGTCGGCGTGGCCTAGCGGCTAAAGTCCTCACCTTGAATGCCCCGGGATCCCATATGGGTGCCGGTTCTAATCCCGGCAGCCTAGCTTCCCATCCAGCTCCCTGCCTGTGGCCTGGGAAAGCAGTTGAGGACGGCTCAAAGCTTTGGGACCCTGCACCTGCGTGGGAGACCCGGAAGAGGTTCCAGGTTCCCGGCTTCGGATTGGCGCGCACCGGCCGTTGCGGCTCACTTGGGGAGTGAATCATCGGACGGAAGATCTTCCTCTCTGTCTCTCCTCCTCTCTGTATATCTGACTTTGTAACAAAATAAATAAATCTTTAAAAAAAAAAGATAAGTTTACGTTGGGGCAAAATCCATGCATGGTCTCCTAATAAAACACATTTTTTATGATTGTTTTGAAGACTTCTCTTAATAAAGAAAGTTGGGGAGAGACATTGTGGCCCAATGGGTTAAACTGCCATTTGGGTGACACACATCTCATAGCAAAGTCCCACCTTTGAATTCAGGCACCTCTGCTTCTGACTAGGTTTCTGCTATTGCATCATAGGAGGCAGCAGAGAATGGCTCAATGCTTGGGTTCCTTCCTCCCAGGTGGGAGACTAAGGTTAAGTTTTTGTATCCTGGCCTTGTAATAACCCTGGCTGTTGTAGATACTGGGAAGTGAACCAGCTGGTGGAAGTCTCTTTCTCTCTCCTCTCTCTCCCCCCTCCCTCCCTCCTTTCCTCTCTCTCTTGCTTTGTCCCTTCTTCCCTACCACCCTCCCTCCTTTTCAAGACAAAAAGTTTAAAAAAATTTTTTTTCAAAGTAGGACAGAGAAAATAATGAAAGTACTAAATAGAATTTTGTATGATTTGTAGGTTTTTTCACTATTTATTTATAAAGATCCTTACTCCCTTATCCCACAGAGAACTGGTAGTTAATCATGGGAGCTACAGGGATTCTTGCCAATGTTTGAGGCAATGAGTTTTCCATCACATAGTTGGCATCCTGATAGAAATGTTTTAAGGGAGAGCTAGGACTTTGTGTAAGATTGTGTTAGTGGATGACCTTCCACTCAGAACAAATGAAGCTATTGTTTAAACATTTGCATAATGTTTAAAAAAGCAAAAATTGTTAGAAAATAAAATTTTTAGAACTGTGGAGAACTTAGAGATCATGCAGCCCAGGATTTCTGTTAACTTCAGCACTACTGACTTTGTAGGTTATACTTCTCTGTTGGACAAAGGCTGCCCTGAATATTGTAGAGTGGGGTGTTAGTATCTGTAGATGTCTCCAGATATTGGAAAATAGTCCCTGGAGAACAAATGGTCTCCAGTGACAAACCATCTCCTTTCAGGTGCAGAATCCAATGTCAGCGTAGCCGCCATCTTTGAGAATAGAGGCAAAACTGATGGTCTCACAGCTGAACAAATTCCAGCTAAGCCTTGCCCTGTGACCCTAAGAACCCCTGCAGTTCCCACTTACGCGTTAGGCCTAGGTGAGCTCTCTGAGTCAGGGACAGTGTCACACTCACCTATGCATGCCTGCTGCCCAATCCAACCTGAGCACTCCACAACTGAAAGAATAAATCAATGGGTGAAGCCAGAGGTACATTGGAGGATGTGACCTGTGTAGAAAAACAGACACAGAACAAATTAAGGAACACCTTGAAAAATTAATTTGTTGACTTTACCAAGCCATTTGATAACATCAGTGAGCTTGGGTTTCAGCTCCAACAGCTGTTCTGCAGGTTTGGCTGCCTGAGGAGGCTCTCAATTATACTGAGGTTACTCTGTGGCAGAAGGCGTGTTTGTCTGGCCATGTCGGAATTGCAGACACTTATCGGTATGGTGAATTGGAGCTATGTAAAACTCCTCATTTTACTTAGCCCGTTTTTTATATTTTATTTATTTTCATCTACTTGAAAAGCAGGAAGAGAGACAGTAAAAGGTAGAGAGATTGAAAGATCTTCTGTTTTTTGGTTCCGTTCTCCTGATGCCTCAACAGCCATTGCTGAGGCATACCAAAGCCAGGAGCCTGGAATTGTATTAAGATCTCTCCTGTGGGTCGCAGGGGCCCAAGTATTTAAACCATCAGTTGTTGCTCCCTAGGAAGCATTAACAGAAAGCTGGATCGGAAATGGAGGTACTGGGACTCAAACCAGACACTCCAACATGCGCCACATGGGACTCAACTGGGGGTTTAATGCACTGTTGAACAATATTTACCCCTGCTTAGCCTATCTTAGGTACTATATTTGAGAGAGTAACCCAGGATTTGAGACTGCAGCCTCTTTTCTCATTGGCTCATTGGCTTACAGACATCAATAAGAGCCATCCTGGAATTCTCTATGACCACAAAAGAATACTAGTAGTTAACAATAAGGACTTTCTAACTAGACACTTGTGTTTTTGAATTACTAATCCACTTGATCCTCATGCCAACTAAAAGGTCAGTAATGTTGTTTCTATGGTTTTCTTTTCTTTTTCATTCTGCCAGCAAAGAAACTGAGGTACAGAGAGGTTAAGTAATCTGCCCAAAGCCAGTTAGTATTAACCGGCAGAGCCAGAATTGCAACCTATGTAGAGCCCATGTGTCTAGCCACTGCACTGAGCTGCTGCAATGTGATTTTGAAATAGATTTGTTCGTTTGAAAGGAAGAGTTATAGAGAAAGGAAGAGAGAAAAAAAGAGGAAAAGAGAGAGGGGGAGGGAGAGAAAGACCTTTAGTCCACTAAAACATTCTCTAAATGGCTGCAATGACTAGAGCTGGACCAGAATGAAGCCATGAATCAGGAGCTTCTTCCAAGTCTGCCACATAAATGCAACGGCCCAAAGATTTGAGCCATCTTCTGCTGTTTTCCCAGGCACATTAGCAGGGAGTTGAATCAGAAGTAGAGCAGCCAGAACTCAAACCAGTGCCCATACGAGATGCTGACACCACAGGCAGTGGCTTTACTTGCTACATCAACTGAACGTATCCCTAATGTGTTTCTCTCAGTTTTAATTCTGTAAATTTTCAGTATTTCAATTTCTGTTATAATCATATATATGAATTTCTTAAATTTTATTTTTTTACTTAATTGAAAGGCATAAACAGAGGAAGAGAGAGAGAGAGAAATCAATCCTTATCTGTTGTTCACTCCCTAGGATGTCCACAGTGGCCAGGGCTGGGACAAGCAGAAGCTAAAAACAATGAGCTTTTTCTGAGTGTCCCACGTGGGTAGCAGGGTCCTAAACACTTAGTCATCCTTTGCTGCTATTCCCAGGCTATTCCCAGGGAGCTCGATCAGAAGTGGAACAGCCGGGACATGAACAGGCACCCATTTGGGATGCCAGTGTTACAGACAACAGCTTTACCTGCCGTGCCACAAAGCCGGCCCCATATATGCCCTTAAATACTTTGGTTATATCATTAGTAATTCATAACTGCATGGAGAATATCATAAACTACAGGCAATGAAGGGCATGGAATATTTAAGTCAAGGCTTCTCTCTGTCTAGAAAGTTTACCATCTAGCTGAAATATGTACATTAATAAAATAATAACAAAAATATGTAACAGAAAAACCAGAATTGGGAACCAAGCATAAGAGTGTGAGTAAGTGGCCAATGTTACCGTACATATTATTCGTGGGACTTAAGTAAGACACTTACCTAATACCTGATTTTCTCATCTACAAAATGGGAATGACAAGCCCTATCTAATTTACAAATCTGTTTTAAGAATCCAATAAGAAAAGATATAAAAAGCATATGGTATTAATAGACATGTAATTCTGTTCAACCATGAGGAAAGAGAAAAAATACACAAAAATGTCTTGGAGAAGTCCAGAAGGAATGTGATTGTGCGAATAGTCTCCGATTTGATGTTAATCAGCTGCTTATATATGAGATACCATGCTAGATGCCCAAGATAAAAAAAGAGAACACTCTTTTCTTAATCATTTTAGAGCTCACTCTATTTCCACGGCCTCGATTGTATGTGTTTAAATGCTTGGTTTGCTAGATTGCAGAGGAGACTGAAACTTGTGGTGCTGGGAATACTGTGAACATCAACTCTGCCCAGCAAAGCAGGGGCAAGGCTCACAGAGATGGTGTTGTATCTGCCTGTCTGCCTGTCTGTCTGTCTGTCTATCTATCCATCCCTCTTGGATTCTGAAGGTTTGGTTGCCACCATTTTACTACCAAAACACATTTGAGCCTCATCCTGCAGGCAGTGACTGGGAATAGGCGTCAGCTTTTATTGCCTAGTAGTGAGATGGTGGGAAACTAACTCCCTTTACCACTACCACCGGAGAGCACGAAAACCAGGACAGGGGCAGGGGTGGCTGGACAGAAAGGCATCCGCCAGTATGTGTGTGGGCTGGATAGTAGGGTTGGTTGGGTTGAATTAGGCTTCAATGCCCACTGACAAGTACCAGAGCTAAATGGGAGGTGGGACAGACTGAACAAGTCTGTGGTACATTCTGGCAAGCATGGGAACCACGGTAAGGGGCAGGCCTGGTGGGGGTTATGGGAAATCACCCCAACCAGGCTGCAGCTCCCACTGGTTTGCGTGAGGACAATGTATGAAGTGGGTGGGATCGAGCTGAACTACAACACCCATCAGTTCGCATGGAAGACAGGGCTGGAAACAGAACTGACCCAGCAGTTGCAACCACCAACATGCGCAAAAGCTGATTGGGGCGATGGACTATGCCAGACCCCGTACTGGCAAGCACACACAAGAATCAGGTCTGGGATGGCCTCAGGCAAAGTTTCTTTGGAGATCCCTCCAACTGAACTGCTGATCTCAGAACACCAACCATGAAGAGACTATGTCAGCCAGTGGATTCTGAAGAGATTTCATCGTGCTCAGAAAGGGCCAGGGCAGCAGGGTTCTGGGGCTCTAAATGATCCCTGGATAGAAACACTGTTTTCTAAATCCATCAGTCATAAGTGCTGAGGTCTGCTATGAGCTTCAGCTCACAGGATCTTGAGAGAAGTGCAATGTTAGGAAATCTAAAATCTCAACTCGTTGTGTCTTTGGAGAGATCTCTCCACCCAGCACAAGTCAACAGGCGTCTCTGCTTAATGTGTGTTGTACAGTATGAACTTGCAGGAAACTTTGCAGAGAGAGGTTCAGTATCTTTCCTAATGAGTTAAAAATTAAAAAAAAAATCACTGCAGGGCAGCTGGCATAATGACATAGTTCGCTAATCCTCCACCATGGTGCTGGCATCCCATTTGGGTGACAGTTCATGTCCAGGCCACTCCACTTCTGACCCAGCTCCCTGCTAATGGCCTAGGAAAGTAGCAGAGAATGCTGCTCTTTGTTCCCCTGCACTCACATGAGAGATGCAGAAGAAGCTGCTGGCTCCCAGCTCTGACCATAGCAGCCATTTGGGAAGTGAACCAGCAGATAGAAAAATTTTTCTTTCTCCATTTGTCTCTTTCTCTGGAATTCTGACTTTCAAGTAAAATAAATACATCTTTCTTTAAAAATCATTGTAGGGTACATAGAAGACCGCCTTAAGTTGCAAATGGCAAAAACATGAAAAAAATATTTTAAGTTGAGAAAGAAAGAAAGAACAAGTTAGGAAAGTTGATTTGTAACCCTTAGACAAGGACTTTTAAGCTTGTGATGCTTTTGTGGGAAACATGTAAGTGTTCTGGCTCAAAGTTTAGAAGTAATATTTTGTGTTCTACTTTTAAATGAACAGGCAAAAATATTCAGTTCACCTCTGGAAAACCAACGTGTCAACAGCACATTTGGCCCCAAGCCAGCAGTCATGAGGGAGGGCAGTGGCGTTCCTCCTGCCTGGGATGCATCACTCCTGGAGAACGAGATTTTCCAAGGTAAGTCCTTGTATTAAATTGTCTTTGGAAATCCTGATACTTAGGGGAAACAAATGATAATTACAGTGTGGGTTAAAGTGCACAACACTCTTCAAACCCTATGATTCATTTTTGAAGTCCTCTTGTTTACCTTAGCTGAAGAACATACTGATATATACTGTTAACATAAAAATGAAAGAACTGTATCATTAAATGTAATCAGAGCAAATGGTCTAAGACCCAAGACTGATAGATGTTTGGAAGAGTAACAACGTTTAAAATTTAACCTCAGGTAAGAAGAAAATACATCCGTAGGAAACACATCCATAAGCTTTGCTATTTATATGAAGACTTTCTTTGTTCCTGATTAGGGCATAAATGCACTGTGATGAAATCTAATTGCTGTTCAAAGATTAACCTTGTGTATAGATAACAATAAAAACGGAAACAGTCTCTAGAAGTACCAATGAACATGTACCTTATTTTTATATAATCAAAGTTCACTTTTATGTGGGTTATTCTACTTCAAAACAAACATGACCATTGGAAAAGTTAAATCACCCATCCGCTTCACCTTAAGAAACTAAGCTTAGTTTGCCATGACAGTGACAGCCACTCGACCCATTAGTGTATGTCAGGTAAGGTAGCCAGTGAGAGTCAGTGCCAAGGACAGGCCCCTGGAGGCTTCCCTAGTGAGATGGCCACCAGGAAGAAAACCTCTGTCCTGAAACCAGATAAGACAAGAGCTCTCTGAAAATAAAGTCCAGAAGGAAAGCGGGAATTGC
Organism: Ochotona princeps; assembly: GCF_030435755.1. Lineage (NCBI taxonomy): Eukaryota > Metazoa > Chordata > Mammalia > Lagomorpha > Ochotonidae > Ochotona > Ochotona princeps. Next base: position 80,367,509 of record NC_080835.1, read on the forward strand.
CTTGATGTCTTGTTTTGTGTTTTTAAAGATTTATGTTTTTACTTGTAAGACAGATTCACCCAGAGGAGAGACAAAGATCTTCCCTCTGCTCGTTTGCCCCCAAATGGCCAGAGCTGAGCTGATTTGAAGCTGGGAGTCAGTAGCTTTTTTTGGTTCTCCCATGTGGGATTAGGATCTTAAGGCTTTGGGCTATCCTTCACTGCTTTCCCAGGCTATAAATGAGGAGCTGTGTCCACATAGGATGCCAGTACCACAGGCAAAACTCTAGGCTGCCATGCCACAGCACTCTCCCCAGGCATTGTCTTGACTTTGAGAGATATAACTTTAAAAAAAAAGAAAGAAAGAAATTGTAAATAGGGGACTCTAAGGAACTTTGAGTACTTGATTCTGAGGTTTATTGGTTTGTTTGAAAGGCAGTTACAGAAGTAAATGGGAAAGACAGAGATAGGCCATCCTTGGATTATGCCCCAGATAGACACAAGAGCCAAGACTTTGCCAGGCTGAGCCAGCATGAAGCTGGGACCAGAAACTTCCATGTGGTCCAGGGACTTGGGCTATCTTACACTGCTTTGCTAAGCACATTAGCAGGGAGCTGGATCCGAAATGGAACAGCCAGAACTCAAATCAGCATCCATATGAGATGCCAGCGTGGCAGGCCATAGATCAACCCTTTGAATAACTTAAAATCCCATTACAGAAATATTAAGAAGTACTTGCCTCTGGTTAGGATTCTAGGTAATTTTACTTTTTTGGTATACATTGCTATATTTTCTATTCTAACTACATTTGCTTATGTAGTCAATCCAAGACTTTACAGGAAAAAAATGAAAGCAGCTTGAAAGGAAAACTGAGAAGCAAAGATATTTTGTTGCAAATGGTTTTTATATTAATTAATTTATTATTTTTAATAATGTCTTACAAATGTTTTAAAGACAGGTTTGCACTTACATAGTTTCTGTTCTCTTTTTAAAAGATTTATTTATCTGAAAGTCAGAGTTACACCGAGAGAGAGAAACAGAGAAAGAGAAAAATCTTCCATCTGCTGATTTACCTCCAAGATGACCGCAAGGCTGAGACGAGACAGGTTGAAACCTAAAGCTGCACTGACTAAAGATTATTTCCGGAACACTCCCAGAAAGTATAAATATTACAGCAACCTATTGACATGGAAGAAATAGAAAGACATAGCTAAATAACACCATGGTTATCTAATTATTTCACAATAGAACCAATACTTCAATATCTTATTAATTGCTGTGTAATACTATCCGTATCTTACCAAAGACACAATAAATTTAGATGTTCTGAAAGAGATCATGATTAAAAAATCAGTTAGGAAAATATATATATACTCATATGTATATCTTTAAGGCATTGTGGAAGAATTACTTTGAAAAACTATAATTTGAAAAATATGAAAGTAAATTTCTATTTTCTAAAAATCAGATTGCCTTTGAAACAAAATCAAAATCATCACATTTTTGATAATACAGAGGTAAAATACTTTAAAAAGGTCATATTGTCTTGAATAGGACCTTCAACAATTCAAGTTAACATTGAATTAAAAGCATATGCCAAAAAAATGATTTATATTCTCCTTTTAGTTTTAGATGACTTGGATAGCAAACTGGCTCAGGAACAATCTGCACACTCAGTCAACAACAGAACGCCCTTCAACTATGGACCAAGAACACAGTTCAACCATTCTCACCCCAGTGAGAACACACAGAGTAATGTCACAGGAAAGCACAAAAATCGCTATAATGAAACTTCCAACATGTCCATCTATGACATCCTAAGACCAGGAACTCCTAGAGAACGTTTTAAAACCTTTTCTCCTAGGACAAGGACGATTTATGATATGTACAGAACAAGGGAGCCCAGAATGTTAAAAGAGGATCGCCAACAAAAGAATACTTTTAGTAGCACTTCTCTGCATTTCGACGACAGGCAACAGTCAGCCTCACTAGCCCCAAGGCATTTCACAGCACGAAGCTTGCATTTTCCAGCCACAACTGAGAACAAGAGTGGTTTTCTACCACCATGCCACCAGCAGAGCCCAAAGCGAACACCTTTATCATCCATCATATGGAACACATCAGATTCTTCTAGAGATAAGCAGAACCAAGGAGAGTTCTTGGGGGCACCTTCCCCAATGGAAATTGACCCTGATGACCAGTATATAAATCCCAGGTGTTTCCAGGAGAATAGGAGATATGAATTGTGCCATTCACAGCAAGTTTGTCAAAGCATTGGTTTAAATGCTCCTATGGATACTGCAATGAGTCCTGACACATTTGAGAACTCGGAGAACATGCCATTCTACCATGAAGACAACCCATTTGCCAGGCCTTTCTTGAGCAATTCTTCTGGGCAAAGAAGAGAAAAGAAATTTGCACAGAGTTCTTTTTGGAGCCAACAGGCAGAGCATTCTGTATGGTATGATTTTCATCAAACCAGGCGATCATTCCATCCATCTGACAGAAACCTTGAAATCTTTTCCATTGAAGCTGCTGCTGCATCAGCTATGCATGGGCACACTGCCCTTTTTCAGCCCCGGGGATCACCTGGTTATGGAACAGATCTCTCTAGAGGCCAAGAAGGGGCCCATGCCTGGCAGCGTGATTTTCAGATGTCCTCTCTGGAGAACATGGAGGTATCACAAGGTATTGAGAACCAGTCTACATATTTCAGAGCATCAGATGTTTGCCACAAGACTGATCCAAACCATCCCAAAGACTCCTTTGGAATTGCTCAGACTCAGGCATCTCCATTCAAAACTTGCTTCCCCCAGATTTCTAATGTTAAAGGGAATTTTCAGAGTCCCCCATTTCAGAACCACACAGTCACTGTGCAGAAAATTATTCCCATTAAGCCTGTCTCTCTTCCGATAAGAAACCATGTGGAAATCAATGTAATCAACCAAGATTCAGTTGATTCTCCATTGGAAATCCAGGCCATGAATAATAAGAAAGACATGAATGACTCTATTTCAGAAGAAGATAAACAACTAAACAAGAAGGACCAGACAGACATGATAGGTGACATACCCCAACCTGTTTCACAGACAGCAAGCTGTAACCCTTTACCTGAGTTTCAAAATTCCCTCTGTCAGGAATCTGCCAAGAATGACAAGTTTTATTTCAATACCTCTCCCACTGTGAGTTCAGCAAAAGCACCCAGACTTGTTTCCAGGAAAGATACCATCAAAAATTATATAACAAATAAAATTCAAGCAGATGAACTTAATAAAGATAAGGGTTGCCCTGGGAAGGGAAAACTTGGCTCAGCAACTTGCCTACCATATTTCATTCAGGAAAGCAGAACACCATCATCGTTCCCTAACTCAAATCAAGTAAGTCATGAAGATAATTCAAGCAGTATTAAAAATAGCCACTGGAACTCTGGACCCACCGACAATTCACACACACCATCTCCAATGGAGCCTGTCATTCTAGATAGTGAAGGAGAACCATGTCCCACAACTGATGCTGCTGAGCACAGTGTCTCATGCCATTCTGCCCATCTGTCAGCAGGTGCACCACCAGATTCCTCCCCACCACGTAATTCTTTCTCTAATTCTCTGGTGATTCCTTCTACTACAGTGTCCACCAGGAGAAGACCTTCAGACAGAAGATATCTATCTCTGGGAGAAATAGAAGATAAAGACAAGGCCAGCCAGAACCAAAAGAATCTGTTTTCTGAAAGTTCTTTAGAAAACCAAAAGGATAATGATACTCACAGGCTGACAGATGATGACACAGTTGATACTGTCAAATATCACTCATACTCTTCTTTCCAGAATGGAAAGGGAAAAGGAAAAGTAAGACCCCGCATATCCTGTATTGAGAAGTTAAGTAAAGCAGAAAGATCAGCGCTTGCAAGTGACAGCAGTAGCCTCAGTGAGGAGAAGCGAAGAAATCTCAAAGCTTCTGAACTTGGCACAATTTACTGTACATTACCAAGAAAATCAGCCAGCACTACAGGAAATACCAGCCAGTCGGAAAGCAAGATAGTGGCGACTTCTATTAGGAATGGACCACTTCCATTTCAAATCAGAAATCATGTGGAAGCTCCAGCAGGGAAGCAGGCAGCCCATCAGTCCAGCGCCAGTTCTCCTGAGTCAGGGGATGAACATTCCCAAGTGGCTTCTGGCTCCATCCCAGCAGTAACTATAACCACAGAGAGGAAGACAAACATGAAAGCCCTTAGATCTGCTTCTGTGAGAAAAGGGCCACTTCCATTCCTCATCAGGAGAACTGTGTCGTGTCCTTCAGCAGAGCCATACAGCTCAACTGGAAGAGATGATGGGGAAAGATCATCAGACACGAGCGCTGCTGCAAGCCCTGGACCTTGGGGGAGGGTCGTGCACCCTCTCAAAAGTGACTCAGCCACCAGAGATTCTTTTTTAACCCAAGGATACCAGCAAAAGGAATCTCCTCACGAATGCATGGAAAAAGCTGATAAAATTGCTGCCTCCAGGACAAGTATACTTTCCCTTTCAAACAAAGACCCTTTATCTTTTCGTTCAGATGTGTCAGGAAATGACAGTGGGAAAATATTACATAAACTTAAGACGACTAGTTTGGTTTCCGTTTCTGGAGATGAAGATAATGTAAAGTGTCTTGAGGTGGTTTCAGTGTATTATACGCTTCCAAGGAAACCCAGCAAGAAGTTCTGTAGCCTCCTTCAACAGTATACACAAAATGCGGATTCTCTCATAGAATCACCTCATGCGGGTACCAAAACATTTCCTGATGCTTTAGGAAAAGACAAACTGTATTCTTCTACACACGAGTTACCGGGAAAACCATGTGAAGACCTACACTTGTTGGTTGACTCTGCTCAGAGCAACCACTGTCTTTCTCACTCCATTGAAAACATAACTGCCTCACAATCACCAAATGGGAGGTCTTCAGGACCTGTCTTACAAGAAGTGGCTTCCACAGAGGTAGCTGTTTCTCTAGAAGGATCTAAGACTCAGGAACTTTTTCCAGATAAATTAGCCAAAACATCTCTAGGTGATCTTGAAAGTAGGAAAGAAAGTGAGAAAAAATTGCAAAATGAAATCCTGCATATTTCATTGGTGCTTCAGGGAGAAACAGCTACAGAAGAAAAATCGGAAAATTGTCAACCGTCTGTTAATTCAGGTATCCAGAATCTCTCAGCCCATTCAGAGTATAAGGATGAAAATTCCCAAGCCAGAAAGAGTTCTGGGGAATGTACAGAAAGTGGTGTTATAGCCATCACATCCACTGGGAGTGCGACATGCCCACCAAAAGCACACACAGCTATAGATGATAGCCCCACTGGATCAGAGCCTAAGGAAGTCCGAGAGAACATCGGAATGGAACACCAAAACAGGACTGATAAAGCACTTCATGAGTCTGAAAGTCAAGCCTCTGCCCTTATACCAGCACTGAATAAGCTACAGCTTATTGAAGATGCTCGCTCTGATGAAACAGATACAAAAAAGGTGCGATCTGAATTGAGAGAATTACCTCCCAGGGGCCAGGAGATGAACCCAACAGAGAGCAGGCAGGCTGCCAAGGATCTGCAGAAGCCAACATGGACTCAACCTTTACTGCACGGAGGAAACAAAAGAAATAAAACCCAGGTGGATGATCTAGGAAAGGGAGGACAAAGATCTTCAGTGAAACATGCATTGGCAGACATGTCTAAAGCAAGTAGAAAATCTCCAGCTCAAGATTTAAGCCCCAGAAAAGATCTAGATGCCATCTCCCCCCAGAGTGTGAACAGATCTGCCTTTGGCCACTTGTTTATTGGCAGCCTGGAGTGCAACTCACTGTTGCCTGAACCCATTCCAAAGTCTACACACTCCACAGGTGAAGGCATGCTGAGCAAGGTTGGGCTGAACGTCAAGAAGTCTGAAAGCCCTCTCCAAGTTCCTGTAAAAGGGTGCAGAGATCAGAGGTCTAACAGCATTTCACAAGAACATCAGGATGAGTTTAATCAAAGTATCTCAGGATCACCCAAGTCAGAGAATACTAAAGAAGCAGCAGCAGCAGCTGTTCACTCTTTTCAAATAGAGTCAGGGTGCCTGGCCCAGCTCACCTCTTCCAGCCTCAGGGATCCAGGCTACTCCCTCCCACAGAGGACGCTGAGCCCTCCTTGTCCATTGGAGCCTGCCCAGAAACGGACAGCAAGCATCCCTCTGGCCAGCTGTCAGCGGCGACAAAGGAATCTTTCATCACCACAAGGGGGTCCTGAGCCACAACTCTATCGTTCCAAGAGTTTAAAAAGCATCAATGTGCATGGTGACGTGCTACACGAAAGTCATCCTGCAAAACTCAGAGAACGCCATTTCTCTGAAAACACCTCTCTTGACCATGCCCTGGGTTGTCTGACCCTTGGAAATGAGTTCTCTGTGAACCATGGGTACAATAGAAGATTCAAATCCGTTTCTGAACTTCCTTCCTGTGATGAAAATGAGAATTGGTCTTTGTATAGTGACAGAACAAAAGCAGGTCCCAGGTCCGCCAATTCTATCTCCAGGCCTATTGACTATGGGATTTTTGGGAAAGAACAACAGCTGGCTTTCTTAGAGAATGTGAAGAGGTCACTCACACAAGGTAGATTGTGGAAACCAAGTTTTCTTAAGAACCCTGGCTTCCTAAAAGATGATATAGTCAACTCTCCCAAACCATCAGATTCCTTAAGCTCAAATTCCCCTGATGGTCAGGTGCCAGGTGACTTGTCCCCCAGTGAGCCACTCAATATCTATGAGGAGGACCCAATGGATTCAGACTGTGACACTGACACAACCACAGATGATGAATACTATCTGGATGAAAACGACAAAGAATCAGAACTGTGAGACTTTTCTCGATTAGATACAAAGGTTTTTCACAGAAACCTTAATAGGACTCTAGTGTTAATCTGTGTGGCCATGAGAAGACAAGATATGAAAATATCTAGTCTGGGCAATATCTGCACTGAAATGACCCAAATTCCTTTTTTTTTTTTTTTTGCCTTCCACACCCTGTGTATTACTGAATTCCAGAACAATGAATTTCCGATTTGAGTGCTTCTCCCTTTGAATATGTTTTTGGCTTGCCTTCCTAAACTCATTTTAATTCATAACACAAGGTCAAATTTTGACTGGGACTTTACTCTCCCCCTAATTTTTAACATGTTCATTCTGATTTTTACACAGTATCACCAGCACATACAAATTTTATTAATCCTCTGGCACAACTGTCAAATCATATTTTTCCTTCCTGTCCACACTCTCTATTCATGATACTAGATGCAATATAGGGACCATAACAGTGGGGTAAACTTTCTTATCTGTGTGATTCATCAACATTTAGAAAGTTAGTGCGTTTTTTTCTCTCCCTTTAAAGCAAAGATGAAAGTTTTTCTAAGAGGATGTGGTTACATCCGTAGTGGAGCCCAGGAAGCACAGGAAGGTGCAGATGAGGACCTGAACTTCTCTTGACATTCGTAGGAGTTCCTCTAAAACAGTTTGGGAAGCGGGGAGGTGCAGAAGGGAGTAAGTGAATTATTGAGGATCGAGTTGTAATCAGCCAAGGACTTTCCCGCAGGCCACCTGACAATAGAGGCAGTGGCTTGGCAGTAGGATTTCTTGGGAAGGAATTAAAACTGACGGTCAGAAATAAGTAAAGTTTCTTTATGAGATGTAACCTACCTCTACAGCACCTCTTACTTGTTCTTCCAGTTTTCCCAGAAACACCAATTTCACTATTTTCTTTAAGAAAACAGTTGGATGGAGCACTTGTTTTCAGGGCATTTTTAGTCACAGCACAAAATGGGATGCCTAGCCAAACACCTAATGCTGTCAGTTCAGATCTGACTGTTGAGTCCACAGGCTCCTCTAAAGGATCAGCTACCAAGCCCTCAGGAAATTCTAACAGTTGCTCCAGGGGCAACTGTGTTTTTCTCAACTTATCAAGAATAAATCCCTTTGATAAATATTGACAAGTTAACTTTCCTAACTCTTTAGTTGCCATACAGAACATCTGGGGTTTCTCTCCTAATTCAGAACGAAGATCAGTAAATTGCAGAGAACCATGGAGAGCATGTAGTCATGATTCAACACCAGGGTGGTCAACCTAAATGAAGATTTTATCTCATTTGTTTTATGTTTGCTTCCTGACATCATGGACATCATGTCATCTTTCATTTTTCTCAACTATGCTGTTTCATTCATATAAATTAAGAATAATGATAGGTGTTGGTGAGGCATATAAAGATCTGGAACTGACAGAAATCCAAAAAATAGCTACTATATCATTATTATTATTCCCCTATGATCATTGCCTTGCCTAAAAACAAAATTCCAGAATGAGATTATCTTTCTCTAGGCAATTCAGAACTAATGAGCATGTGATAACGAAGATGCAAATATTCCTTACATGGACAACAGAATTTTCAGTAGACTGTTTCCACTCAAATTTGTAGGGTCTCTTAGTGTATTGGTCTCATCAATCTGCAGACAAGATTGCCCAAGAGTGTGGCACTAGTATCTGCATATCCGCTCTGCATCTAATGACTTTTTGCTGCATCATAACAAGGCGAAAGGGATCCCATGGCAAGACAGGGCAAGTGCTTAGCTGGAGTCTCTTCCTCTTGTGTCATCTGATGCTAACTATACTGTAAAACTTCCAGCTTCAAATACCCTGAGCTATGAATTGGGAGAGTAACTTTACAACATACTAATTTTGGGAGGACACAGACAATCTAGAACATGCAAAGAATACCTAATATTTTATTCTTTGTCTAATGTACATTCGTAAGTTCCATCTTTTTTCTATTTATCAAATTATTTAAACTTTTCATATGTAATATGTTTTTTCTATGTAATGTTAAAATATTCTGTTAATATTTAACATTAAAATTCTTGCTTTTTAAAATGATCAGCTTGCAAGTTCTATTTCGGTAGCTACTGTGAGTCAATAAGTATGCTGCAAAAAGTGAATGACGTTTCAATAAGTTTAGGCTACGTCACAGATCTTTTTAAGAGACACACAAGCCTTCTGTGCTCAAAATCTGCATTCTGAATTCAGAGGTAAGTGACGACTGGTACTCAGTTGCACTGTTTGTAGTTTTTGCTCGTTGGTCTGGCTCGAGAAACAAGAAAACTTATATATAGCACCTTCTAGAGTTTTATATTTTTATAAAACACTTCGTTAAAGAAGTGGCACAAATTTTAATGTATTTTAACATATAAATTGTTGATTTTTAAAGTTCATTTTTGGCATCTTTGTTGGTAGCCATTTGTATATCCACAACTTGTTTTCTGAAAGCTGTAATCATTGTTAAAATAACTATGTAAATGGAGCAAATCACAAGGAAATCAATGCTAGTAAGTACTATTAAGTTCTTTGTAAAATATCTGTTTGTTTAGATATCAGACTTTATAAGCATAGTTTTATATTACAATGTCCATTTCAAATTGAACTTGGGGCAGTTGTTTGGACTGTGGTTAAGCTAACAGTTAAGACACCCACATCCCATGTTGGAGTGCCTTGGGTTCAGTCCCTTTCTCTCTTAGCATATGTTCTTGGCTTGCCTGCTAATACAGACCATGGGAGATGGTAGTGATGGCTCAAGTCATTGGGTCCCTGTCACCCACATGGGAGACTGGCATTGATGATTGGACTTGACCCTACTGGGTCTGTTGCACCTCTGAGGGGAGTAACATGTGGTGAGAGCTCTTTCTCTTTCTCTCTCTCTCTCCACCTCTCAAATTAAAATAAATAAATAAAATAATGGAGCTTAAGTTTTAGAGATGTTTCTCTAAATAATTTACTCTTACATTATAAATACATTGATGTTACTAAAACTCCTACTGTTACTAGCAAAGCTTCTTTGTATAGGAAGAAAATTGGTGAAGATGGGTGCTAATGCTGACTATCCTTCATCGAAGGCCTGACTGCTGAATTTATTCTTAATAATGATGCTTCAGAATATTCTATTTAATATGCATTGTAAGTATGTACATATCTTACATGTGTGAATGTATTACCATTTTATACCTCTGTGTGACTGCCAATTCTGTGTTTCTGAAACAAAAAGCTGTTAGCACTTTCATTAAAACTTCGTCAAATAATCCTTTTATGTAGTTTCATATTTGTTCTCCAGGTATGAAATATGTTACAAGACTGTGTAAATTTAAAGTAATGCTTGTGTTACAATAAATGATTTAAATAGATGCACTATTTGATTTGGTTTTACTTATATTCTCAAAAGATGGTTTTCAGTCGTGAAAGTTTCAGGAAAAATATAAAGGGGAGGAAGGCAGAAGTATCCAAACCAATATTTCTGGTGGCCATTGAACGAGAGTTAACATACAGGTGGTTTTTAAGAACGCTGGCTTAACGTAAGCATTGTGGCACAGTCTGTTAAGCCAAAGCTGAGAAGGACGGAAGGTGGCACGGTGCCTGGTAGAGACTTGGGACTGAGGTCTGCCGAGAGGGTACAGAAATCCTATGTGGTTTCCAAAGTGAGTTCTCCTTGCACACTCTGCTTAGAATAACTAGCATTTCCCGCCAACTGGTTCAAGACATTAGCAGACACAAAAGAGAAAAAGCATTGAACAAAGTGTAAATGGAATAGTCAGGAAAGAGGGGCAGCCCGGCCTTTAGGTCCCGTCAGGCTATATTCCAGCATCCCCCTTCAGCTTCCCAGCAGTGGTTGAAGGCCAATGTCAACAATTCACATCCCTTCCCAGAGGTAGGTGCCGGCTTTGAGGGCAATCTCAGCTACCAGGCCTAGACAGGACTGCCATGCCACTCCGTCTGCTGCTGCCCCAGGGCCCACTTCTTTGACTTGGCCCAAACTGCTTGGAGGTTCAATAAGTTTGTTTAAAGAAGGGGGGAAGGGTGGCTGTGGGTTAAAAGGAGAAATGAGGAAAAGAGGAGTAGTGAAGGGAATCACTCCAGTCAGACTGAGCAGAGGAAACAACACAGAACACGGGCAGATGGCTTTGACTCTGCATCTTGTAAAGGCTTGTGATTCCTTGGGGAATGTGTTTCCCTTACACCCAGCCAAGTTCTTCCCACAAGAAGGGTTCTCTCTGCTCCCCAAACACTGACTACCAAGTCTGCGTCCTTTACCAAGACGCAGGCATTGTGGTTTACAGGAGGTGGGGACAGCCGTGGCAAACCCGCGGCCATGCGGGGAGCACCCAGGCACCCTCGGTCTCACGGGGAAAACACTCTCTCCACTCTTTTCCTCCTGGGGTCCAACGGGGCTGGCGAGAAGGAAGAGAAAGGCGCGTGCACGCCGGCCTGGCGCCTGCCCGAGCTCCCGCCTCCAGCCAGCGGGCGGAGGCGCACAGCTCCGGCCCGCCCCCGTGGGCCCCCGCCCCGGCCCGCGGCGCTCCCGGGCCCGCCTCGCCGCCACCGCGGAGTCGGAGCTCAGCGGCCCGGCAACCATGCGCCGCCTGCCCCGGGCCGCAGCTCTGCTGGTGCTGCAGCTCGCCCTGCTGGGAGCCGCGGCCGGGGCGCCCGAGGCGCTGGTGAGCGCGCCGCGGAGCCTGGTCTGGGGGCCCGGGCTGCAGGCGGCCGTCGTTCTGCCCGTCCGCTATTTCTACGTGCAGGCGGTCAACTCGGAGGGCCAGAACTTCACTCGCTCGCCCCCAGGTAGCGTCCAGCCGCTCGGGCCTCCCTAGCCCCGCTGCCCATTCCCCTGCGCGCGCCCTGCCGTCCGGGAACCGGCCCACGGCCTGCGTGGCGCCCTTCTCCCCGGGACCTGCCGTCCTCTCTGGGGTCTGCCCATGCTCTCTGCTCCTCCACCTCCCTTCCGGACACACGGGCAGGCGAGAGTCGCCACGAAAGTTTGTGAAATGAATGGATGACTCCGAGGGCCCGGCCACGTTCCCTAAGCCGATGGATGGGCCTGAGTGTTGCGATGGAAGCCTGTCCAGCTGCCTCTGGCTTCGGTCTCAACTGTGTGAGCCTGCAGGGCGTGCCTACCCGATGAGTCATAGAGTCCCAGAATCTCCCAGAATCGCAGGGGCCTGATGGGTTTGAAACAGGAATGCCAACATTTATGAAATGTCAGGAGGTAGGCCTGAAGGAGGCAGCTTTGTTTTCTTCTCAGTTTTTACTGGAGAAACTCAGTAGAAAGTCCCAGAACATTTCCTACACCCGAGGGTGGACCCTGTCCCGAATCCTTTTTACCAGGTCCGCCTCCCTTGTTGCTCACATCTTCACTTGCAGCTCCTTTCGTCTTGCCCTGCTGGTTTCAAGTTGTTGCCAGCCAGGATTGCTAATCTGTGTCTTACACTCAGGGCTCCAGCCAGCTGGCACCCTGTGTTATCAACGGACTATAAAGGAGTGACCCAGGGTCCCCTCATCTGAAGTTGGAGCAGGAGCAGGGAGGGGGTGAGCAGATGAGGCAAAGCAGAGAATCTAAGACACAAACATTCACTTTCCATGTTTAAAATTCCATTCATTCAAGAAATGGTGGTTGACTGGCTGTGTGTGGTGGGTATTCTGCTAGGGCTGTAAGAATGAAAATGCAGGACTTGCAATCAGTCGCAGAACTTGTGTTTAGGGCAGTGAAAGAGTAGAGGGGAGACGCGGAGGGGCTGCAAGGCTGGGAGGACTTGAAGAGCAGAGTTTGCTGGGCAAGTGTGCGGGGGGACACGCCAGGGTGCGCAACACACAGGTGTACGAAGCTGTAATGTTCCTGGGAAGGGTTCGTTTAATGATGCTAAGCGGACGCTGCTGGTGAGTTGTGGCAGAGATCTTCAAGGGCCTTGAATACCAAGCACAGGTTTTTAGTACTGGCTAATCGGTCCACCGGGGGGTCTTTGAGCTGGGGCGTAACAGAAATCATGCCTTCCTTAACCAAGTCAGTGGCAGTTGCTGTGTGATTGAGAATTTATATGTGATTGAATTGCCATTTCCAAAATCATCTCTGTCACTTTGATAACATGTCTATCAGTTAGACTCTAACTTGTTTGGTTTCATGGGCTTTGTTTGCTTTAGGATGGGATCATTGTGATGTAGTTGACCAATTTCAAAGTGTGTATTGGGATTGGGCAAACTTTCTTTGAAGGATCAGGTAATGAGTTCAAAAGTGTTCCTCATCTTTGGGTTTCCTCCCTTCCCATTCCAATATTTGGAAATGTAAAAAAGCTTTCTTGGCTCACAGGTTTTGCAAAAAAGCCAATGGGCTGCATCAGCCACAGTTTGCCTCAATTAAAAGCCGGATAACTGTCTCTGTCACTCTCTTTCTGACTCTGATTATCCAATAAATTTAAATAGGACAGGGGCGCTGGGCACAGCAGTTGAGACCCCACTAGGTGCTCCTGCATCTATATGATAGTGCTTCTGTTTGAACACCCACTCTGCATTCACTTCTAACTTCCTGATGCTGGGAAACCAAGAAAACAGCTAAGCACTTGGGTTCCTACCCCCCTCACAGGAATGCTGGGTTGAGTCCCAGGCACCGGGGTTTAGCCTGAGGCAGCCCTAGCTGTTAGAGTTATTTAGGGAGTGACCCAGCAAAGGAGCTCTTGTCTGTCTCCCTCTTTTTGTCTCTCTGACTTAAATGTGAAACACTGTACAATAAGGGACTCAAAGTTGTATTACATATGAACATGAACACATACATAGAATTTGGGGGGGGGGTGACAATCCACTTCCATGACAGTCCACTTCCAAACAGTGTATATTAAGTATCAACAAAAAGCAGTTGAGCTGCCCTTTGGGATGTCACTGTGACTCCATTTAATTCCAAACTCCAGCTCCAGATTACAGCTTTCTGCTAAAGCAGACCCTAGAGGGCAGAAACGGATGACTCAGGTAGCCAGTTCTTCCCACCCATGTGTGCCTCCCTTGCCTGAGTTTCCTGACCTGGCTCAAATCCTGGCCCAGACCTAGCCATTCCACGCTTTGGGGAAATGTACAGTAGATGAGAGCTCTTTCTTTATATGCCTCTTATATGAAAGAATAAGTTTTGGGGAATTTAATGCACAGCACTGTGAATATGCTTGATACTACTGAAATGTATACTTAAAGTGACTCAGTTGTTGAATTTCATGTACTTTTTTTTAACCACAATTTAAAATATTAAACAAAAATTTAAAATAACACATAAGATTAATAATGTCAGGCTAATCCTCTGCTTGTAACACTGGCATCCACCTGGAGAGTGATTCGTGTCCCATCTACTCTGCTTCCAAGCCAGCTCTCTGCTTTTGGTCTGGGAAAGCAGTGGAAGATGGCCCTAGACTTTGGCCCCCATACATCCATGTGGGAGACCTGGAAGAAGTTCATGGCTCCTGGCTTTGGATCAGCTCAGCTCTGACTGTTGTAGCCATTTGGGAAGTGAACCAGCAGATGGAAGGCCTTGCTCTCCTTGTTTCTCTGTAAAAATCTGCCTTGCAAATAAAAAGACATAAATCTTTAAAAATAAAGAAAAAGAACTGATTTCTATACTTATATGTGTTCTCACTGGTTACAGCAATAAATTAGGAATTTTTCCTTTTTCATATTCTTCTTTACTTCCCCCAGAAAATTTTTCTCCAAATTGATCCCAATGTTTTCCAAACCAGGAAAGAAAATTGTGAGAAAAGAATACTAGCGACTTACCAAGTTGCTAAAGACCTTTCAGACCACTGTACTTGCAGTCTCTTCACTTGTTTCCTTTCCGGGCACTTGATTCCTAGTGTGCAGTTACAAAGCTGCCGATGGTAACGGAAAGCTTACCCCACCAATTTCTTAGATTTTCTGTCCAGTTGGTACATCCTCACATCTTTCCTTCTTCAAGAACTAAATGAAACAGAATAAAGATTCATGATGTATAGATACCTTCTGCTTTCCCATCTTCTACCATCTTTCCAGCATAATCAGGGAGTTGTATCAGCAGCATGTGCAACTGGGACTCAAGCGTCTCTCATAAGGAATGCCAGGCGTCACATGGCGTGGCTTAACGTGCTCAGCCCCAATGCTGTCCCCACCATATCTGTATTTACTCTCACCACTGGCTGAACGTGAACATTTCCCCAAGTCTAGTTGATGCTGTTTTATTCCAAGAATCTAGAATGTTGTCTCGCAGTGGGACTGAGTAAGTACTGTAGATGAACAAGAAAGGACAGAAGGAGGGATGGTTGGAACATTTCAAGAAAGAAAATTATAAAAACTTGTTTTCTAGGGCCAGTGCAATGGTATAGCAAGCTTATCCTCCATTTGTGGCACCAGAATCTAAAGTAGGTGACAGAAATGGCTACTCCATTTCTGATCTAACTTCCTATAATGGCCTGGGAAAGTAGTAAGGATGACCCAAGTCCATGGACCACTGTATCACCATGGCAGACCTAAGAAAAAGCTCCTTGCTCTCAGTGTTGGATTGGCCCAGCACCAGTCATAGCAGCCACTTGGGTAGAGTGAACCAGCAGATGAAAGATCTCTCTCTGTCTCTCATTCTCTGTACTTTCAAGTCTTTGGGAAAAAAAATCCATATGGAAGTATGGAGGTCAATGTTGTAGCATAGCAGCAAGTAAAGCTGCCACCTGTAACACCAGCATCCTATATTGTCACTGGTTAAATTCCCAGCTGCTCTACTTCCAATCCAGCTCCCTGGTAATGACTTAAGAAAAACAGTGGGTGGCCTAGCTGCTAAAGTCCTCATCTTGCACATGCCGGGATCCCATATTTGCACCAGTTCATGTCCCAGCTGTTCCACTTCCCATCTGGCTCCCTGCTTGTGGCCTGGGAAAGCAGTCAAGGATGGCCCAAAGCCTTGGGACGCTGCACCCATGTGGGAAACCTGGAGGAAGTTCCTGGCTCCTGGCTTTGGATTGGCACAGCTCTTGCCTTTGTGGCCACTTGGGGAGTGAACCAGCAGACAGAAGATCTTTCTGTATCTCCTTCTCTATAAATCTGCTTTTCCAATTTTAAAAAAAAGTGAATCTTAAAAAAGAGAAAAAGTAAAGCAGTAGAGGATGGCTCAAGTGTTTGGGCCTCTGCCACCCATGTGGGAGACCCAAATGTTCCTGGCTTCACAGATGGAAGACCTCTCTCTTTTTGTTTCTTTCTCTTTGTCACTCTTTCAAATAAATAAATAAATATTGTTAAAAAGAAAGTACATATGGGGCCCACAGCATGGCCTAGCGGCTAAAGTCCTCACCTTGAAAGCCCTGGGATCCCATATGGGCGCCGGTTCTAATCCCGGCAGCTCCACTTCCCATCCAGCTCCCTGCTTGTGGCCTGGGAAAGCAGTTGAGGACGGCCCAATGCATTGGGACACTGCACCCGCCCGCGTGGGAGACCCGGAAGAGGTTCCAGGTTCCCTGCTTCGGATCAGCGCGCACCGGCCCGTTGCGACTCACATGGGGAGTGAATCATCGGAGGGAAGATCCTCCTCTCTGTCTCTCCTGCTCTGTGTATATCTGGCTGTAATAAAATGAATAAATCTTTAAAAAAAAAAAAAAAGAAGTACATATGATATAAGGGATGACCCAGTCTTTGGCCCATAATAGAGGTTAAAAAAGTAAACTTTTAGAAATGCCTTTGTTGTTTTCCACATTAGTAGTATTCAGGATTTGTGATGCTATGAATGTGACATGTCTGTATTGCCTTTTGTTTACACAATGACGGAATTCCCATATTTCTGTTCTTCCTAAGTGAAATTGGAATCTGTGGA
This sequence comes from Ochotona princeps, assembly GCF_030435755.1. Lineage (NCBI taxonomy): Eukaryota > Metazoa > Chordata > Mammalia > Lagomorpha > Ochotonidae > Ochotona > Ochotona princeps. Next base: position 80,384,153 of record NC_080835.1, read on the forward strand.
GTAGAAAGCTCAAGCTGATTTTCAATTTTATTTAATTCTTTTGGCTCCCAGGGCTAATAAGAATTCACATTCCTTCCATTTGAAGTAATTTCATACTTTACTCTTCTCAATTATCTTTTGAAGATTATCTATTTAAAAGGCAGAACTAGAGAGAGAGAGCAATCATCCATTCACTGATTCACTCCCCAAGTGACCACAGCGCCCTGGCTAGTTGAAGCCAGGAGCTTCATCCAAATCTTCCAGGTGTATACGAGTGCTTCCAAGCTGCCTTCACAGGCATATTAGCAGGATGCTGGATTAGAAATGAAAGAACTGGGACTTGAACCAACACTTACATGGGATGCTGGTAGTAGCTTGATCCACCATGACTCTAATGCTGACCCCTTTACCTTTTTCTTGTATGCAGTTAGAATTGTTTGTTTCTGGGCCTGGCATGATAGCCCAGTGGCTAGAACGTTGCCTTGCATGTGCTAGAATGCATATAGATGCCAGTTAGTGTGCTGGCTGCTCCATTTCCCATCCAGCTCTTTGCTTGTGGAAAGCAGTAGAAGATGGTTCAAAGGCTTTTACGCTGCACCTGCATGGGATACCCGGAGGAAGCTCCTGGCTTCTGGCTTTGGATCAGGTCAGCTCCAGCCATTGTGGCCATGTGGGGAGTGAATGAGCAGATGGAAGACCTTTTTTTTTTTTAAGATTTTATTATTATTATTGGAAAGCCGGATATACAGAGAGGAGGAGAGACAGAAAGGAGGATCTTCCATCCGATGATTCACTCCCCAAGTGAGCGCAACTGCCGGTGCTGCGCTGATCCGAAGCCGGGAACCTGGAACCTCTTCCAAGTCTCCCACACGGGTGCAGGGTCCCAAAGCTTTGGGCCGTCCTCAACTGCTTTCCAGGCCACAAGCAGGGAGCTGGATGGGAAGCAGGGCCGCCGGGATTAGAACCGGTGCCCATATGGGATCCCGGGGCATTCAAGGCGAGAACTTTAGCTGCTAGGCCATGTCGCCGGGCCCAGATGGAAGATCCTTTCTCTACGTTATCTCCTTCTCTCTGTAAATCTGCTTTTCCAGTAAAAATAAGCAAATCTTTAAAAAATTGCTAATTTCTATTTCAGTACCAATAAATGTTATTTTGCATTGATTCTAACATTTAATTTTTGCAAATGATTAAAGAATACTATAAAAACAATAATAATTAGTATATGTATTTGTACCTTCAGTAGCTTTATTTTTTTTTTAAGATTTATTATTATTGGAAAGCCGGATATACAGAGAGGAGGAGAGACAGAGAGGAAGATCTTCCATCCAATGATTCACTCCCCAAGTGAGCCGCAACGGGCCGGTATGTGCCGATCCGATGCCGGGAACCTGGAACCTCTTCCGGGTCTCCCATGTGAGTGCAGGGTTCCAAGGCTTTGGGCTGTCCTCGGCTGCTTTCCCAGACCGTAAGCAGGGAGCTGGATGGGAAGTGGAGCTGCCGGGATTAGAACTGGCGCCCATATGGGATCCCGGTGTGTTCAAGGCGAGGACTTTAGCCACAGGCCACTGCACCGGGCCCATAAAATAAATTCTTATAAAAATAAAATAAAATGTATTTACTTACAAGTATAAAACTATACTTGTATATATAATAAAGCTACTGAAGGGCCTGGCGGCGTGGCTTTGCGGCTTAAGTCCTCGCCTTGAACACACCGGGATCCCATATGGGCGCCAGTTCTAATCCCGGCAGCTCCACTTCCCATCCAGCTCCCTGCTTATGGTCTGGGAAAGCAGCCGAGGACAGCCCAAAGCCTTGGAACCCTGCACCCACATGGGAGACCCGGAAGAGGTTCCAGGTTCCCGGCTTCGGACCGGCACAGCACCAGCTGTTGCGCTCACTTGGGGAGTGAATCATCGGATGGAAGATGTTCCTCTCTTCCTCTCCTCCTCTCTGTTTATCTCTGACTTTGTAATAAAAATAAATAAATCTTTAAGAAAAGAATTTATTTTATTTTATTTTGTTTTATTTCATTGGGAAGGCTGATATACTGAGAGAAGGAGAGACAGAAAGATCTTCCATCTGCTGTTCAATCCCCAGGTGGCTCCAAAGGCTGGAGCTGAGTCTATCTGAAGCCAGGAATTTTTTCCAGGTCTCTCACATGGGTACAAGGTCCCAAAGGTTTGGACTGCTTTCCTAGGCCACAAGCAGGGAGTTGGATGGGAAGTGGAGCATCCGGGATACGAACTTGAGCCCATATGGGATCCTGGAGAAAGCAAAGCGAGGATTTAGCTACTAGGCTATCGTGCCGGAACCAGTACATTTTAAAATACAACTTTTAGGTACTACCTCAGACAGAATTGCTTTACTGTGAGAAAGCAATGATGTAATTACCATTTTCAATCCTCAAATAATGAGGCATCTTTATAGGATTTTTTCTGAGTGTCCACTTCTTTCCAATACAAAGTTCAAATACTTAAAAAATAGTCTTTTCTCATACCTGGTTTATTTATTAAAATAATACTTTACAGAGAATAAGAAAATTTAACTAGGAGGCAAGAAGTTCTTTTTGGCTCTTTCCAGTTTGGAGAGGAAGCAATGGAAGTAACTTTCTAGTTTCCAGACCCCGCCCTCCTGATTTTCAGTCTGCTCTGACATGTAGCCTTTCAAACCCAAGTGGGAAATGATGCAAAGCAATAATTTGTGGGTTTTATAGGATTTCAATTTGACATTCAATTTTTATCTTTTTATAATATCCCCTATGTTTATTTTGTATTATCTTGGTTCTTTTATGTTAGAATGTTCTTCCATAATTTTATCATACTTTTTTCTGACATCATAAAATGTGTAACTTTGGTGCTTATTACTTAATGACAAGATATTAGCTACCACCTCCCTCTTACTAAACTGAAGAGGCTAGGAAACGTTTTCCTAAGCCAGGAGAAAAAATAGAATCCTTAAAGTTCAAAAGAAAGTAGAATCATATACTGATTGGGTTTGGAAACTAAGAATAGGAGACATAGCATTATTCGATTATTTTTAAAATTCTATTAAATAGGCTTAACTCATAATAATAGGATAGATGTGGCATGAAAGACGATTTTGGTCACAGCCTTCTATTTACTGGGACAGTGGGTTTCAGAGGATTCCCGGCGTGCTTAGCTTACCCTGTGATACGGAGCTTTCAATGTTATTCCCACTGTTTTCCATACCAAGTGCTGCAAAGCATATTCCTAGAGCACAGAAACACCAAACACTCAGTGTTGCTTCAAAGCCTGAATGAATCTGCTAATAGGAAAGGTGAGTTTGTGAAGAAGGAATTTTTTACCTGAGTCAAAAAGAATTCAAAGAATTTGGGAGTTGGAGGAGAATATCATATTGTAACTAATTCATTTCACGATAAAGAAATAGATTCAAGTAAATGCTGTTATTTTCCAAAGAAATGTAAATGTGTGTGTGTGTGTGTTTACATAGAGTCTGGTAATTATGATTTCTTTTTACCTAATGAAATGGGTTTAGAAATATAACTTCGAATTTGAACTTAAAAAGGTAGACATTTTCTCAGAAATTAGAGTTCTTAGATACTTAAATGCTATATAAAGAGAACTTGTATAGTTCACGAGGAGATAGGTGAATGCCATTGAAGACTTAGTCTTCGAGTTTATATTCAAGTTTATGGATTTTTCAACTACCTTGGCTTTAATGGTTTTTCAATGAATTGATTTTGTTCATTCAATAAGTCATTATTGACTTTATGAGTCAAATGTTGAGTCAGATCATTCATTTGAACACATGAGTCAGCTGCAGCTCCTACAAGTTGAAAAGATTTTATTTACCATTGATACTACCACAAAAAGTGACTTCTATACAGGGCATCTGTCCAATAATGTGACAATGATGAAATCATAGAGTTCTTTTTTTTTTTTTTTCAGGTGAAACGTTATTCAAAGTAGTAGTCAAATCTCTTTCTCCTAAAGATTTAGTCCGGATTCATGTCCCAAAGCCTTTGGACAGGAACGATGGAACATTTTTGATGAGATACAGAATGTATGAAACTGTCAGTGAAGGTCTAAGAATAGAGGTGCTTTATGATGGTGAACACGTGTCTCAGTCTCCTTACATTTTGAAAGGTAAGTGATTTTACAAGTTAGCTTTAGCTGTACGTCACAGGCCTTCCACAATGGTGTATGACGACCTTGAAGTCATGTGCCACAAAATAAACATGGTATACCTGGTTGGAGCTCAGTTTTTTACATTTATCTTTCAATTTTGAATTAACGTGGATATTTGTACAGTTTTACGGGATATGCTGCAATATTCCAGGACACACACAGTGTAAAGTGATCATAATAGACAGCATTTCCACGTCCTTGTCTTTCCACTGTTTGCAGGGTCAATGAGTGCTTCTCTAATTCTCTATGCAGTGTGGAATCTGTCATGAACCATGGTTACTACTGTTCTTCTCCCAGCTCTGTTCTGTACCCATTAATTAGCCAATCTCCTGGGCTCTCCCCAACCCTTCCCAACAGTTAGTAATTACTATATCAAAATCAGATCTAATACATACATACGTATTTGTATCTAACTATGATTTGTTTTAACTTCTACATGAGAGAAAATGTGTCTTCCTGTATCTTACTTCATTTAACATTACAATCCATCCATTTTGCTGCATATGCTAAGGTTTTGGTTTTTTTTTTTTTTTTGGTTTTGGTGTGTGTCTGTGTGTGTGTCTGAATTACATCACATTGTATAAGGATACCACATTTTCCTTATCTGGTCTTCCATTGATGAACACCTAGATTGATACCATGGCTAGACTATTGGAATAGTGCTGCCGTGAACACGGGAGTGCAGGTTCCTCTTTGATAAGCTGACTTCATTTCCTTTGCATATGTGTGGCCAGACGATATGGCTGGATCATGTATGTAGTGCACTGGTTGTGGTTTTCTGAGGAGCCCCACACTGCTGTCCACAGTGGCTGTACTCATTTGCTCCCGCAAGCAGTGTGTTGCATTTCCCTTGCCTCTGCATGCTTGCCAGCATTTGTTCTTTCGTGCAGTTTTGATAACAGTCATTCCAGCTGGAGTGAGATGATATCTCATTGTGGTTTTGGTTTGCATTTCCATGCTAGTTAGTGATACTGTCATTCTTTTCATATATTTGATAGCCATTTAGTATTTCCTCTTGTGGTAAGTATCTATTCAGATCTTGGGGGTTCTCTGTATGTGCAGATGTCTGTCCTAGAAATTATAGCTGACTTGATCCTTCAGCACTGAGTCCAGCTCTGCAAGTCAGTGAGACTGTCAGGTTCTGCCTTCTTTTCCACCCCACCCCCACTCCGGCCTGAAATTGCTTTAAATGGTAAACTGTGCCAACTCCAGGACTCACTTTCCTTGGTTTTCTCCTCTCGGCCTCATTGCCCTGTGTCCCGCATTGCTGCATGTCCTGTGTCTCAGCACTTGTTTCATGTATTCCATCTGTTGTTTTTATTTTTAGATAGGTCAGTCCCTGTTACTCACCTTGGTCTAAAATACAAATCCTCAAGAAAATGTCATGCTTTTTGATTTTTTTCTCGTGAAATATAGATATGTATTGCAACCAGTTATGAAATTCACATAATTTTTGTTTAGTTTTTTTTAATTGAATGTTCTGGTTGATCAGTTCAAGCTGCACTACCAGGACTCTCCCCAGCTGGCTGTGTACATTTCTTCTTTGAGATGTGCTGATGAAGGAGAGGCCGTCTGGATTTTTTGTTTTAAAGGGTACCATTCCTGCTGTTATAAAGCCTATTAATATATTCTCTTTTTCCTTATTGAAAGGCAAATTATTTTTTAAATGTTTATTTATTTTTAGTGGAAAGGCAGATTTACAGAGTGAAGGAAAAACATAGAGAGGAAGATCTTCCATTCACTGGTTCACTCACCAAGTGGCCACAGCAGCCAGAACTAAGCTGACCCAAAGCCAGGAACCAGGAGCTTCTTCTGGGTTTCCCACATGGGTGCAGGGTCCCAAGGCTTTGGGCTGTCCTCGACTGCTTTCCCAGGCCACAAGCAGGGAACTGGATAGGAAGTGGAACTGCCAGGACATGAACTGGCACCCATATGGGATTCCAGATGTGCAAGCCAAGGACTTTAGTCACAAGGCTACTGCGCCATGCCAAAATTATTTTATTTTCATCAATCGTATATATCTCACTAGAAATTAGTTTATCAGGCAACTGACTGAGAGTAGAATAGATGAGAACAGAGCATGTGCTATACTGGGTTGTCCATGGTGGTTTTCAAAAGTGGATAGTAGTCAGGACTGTACAACCCTGACCAAGATTTCTTTAGGGGAGTTTATCTGTATCTGGACAATCTTCGAACTGACCAAGAAGTCACCTCCCAATTCACATCAGGGACAAAAACAGCTCCCTGTGTCGTGGTGCTTGCTAATGAAACATGGTCTCCTGTGCCTTGTGCCCCTAGGACCAGTGTACCATGAATACTGTGAGTGTCCGGAGGAGGAGCCCCACGTCTGGCAGAAAACCCTTTCTTGTCCAACTGAGGAACCTCAGATTGCAAAGGATTTTGCTTCCTTCCCCAGCATCAATCTTCAGCAGATGCTAAATGAAATCCCTAAGAGGTTTGGGGATGAGAGGGGCGCCATTGTTCATTACACTATTCTGAATAATCGTATTTACCGGAGATCTTTAGGGAAATACACAGACTTCAAAATGTTCTCTGATGAGATTTTGCTGTCACTGGCAAGAAAGGTAAGAGGATAAATGAAGTGACCTCAACAGTTATATTGTTGAATTGTTTCATTATAACACTTAAATGTTCAGAATTATAATGGCACAAATATGAAAATGGAACTTCTTTGCTGTGATTTAAAAGAAGTGGCTTGAAAACCTCCCCCAGTAGCCAGGCCATAAGGTGCCCCTACCCTGAAGTCTCTGTCAGCTCTCATGTTACAGCCTCACAGGCACTTCTCTAAGTTTCCACTTTTAATACTCCTCCCGTTCACATTTCCCCCCTCTGCCATTCTTTTCTCCTCAAAATGATTTGACCGTAGAATATTTTCCTTCTTTTATTTTTTTTAAGATTGAGCTATTTAGTTGAAAGAAAGAGTTACACAGAGAGAGAGTTTTCATCTGCTGATTCACTCCACAAATGAATATAGCCACCAGGATTAGGCTAAGCAGAAGCCAGAGCTGCTTCTAGGTCCCCAACATGGGTTCAGGGACCAAGCACTTGGGCTGTCTTCTGCTGCTTTCCGAGGCCGTTAACAGAGTGCTAAATCAGAAGTGAAGCAACTGGGATTCAAACTGGTACCCATATGGGATGCCAGCATTGCAGGTGGTGGCTATACCCACTATGCTACAAAACCAGTCCCTCATTTTATCTCAAGTGCCTCTTGAAAATAGTGAGCATGACACATTTTATTGAAGGTTAGGGCAATAGGGATTATTTTGTACCCACACATACTTTATCTTTCTTCTATTTTATTTTTAATTTTATAATACAATTCCATAGGCTCTGGGATTTCACTTATCCCTTCCCCAAATTCCCTCCACCCGACTAATTTCCCTCATATTATTACAATACTATAGTCCTTCATGAGCAGTGGGAAGTACATCATTCTGCTATTTAAATGTATTCTGATTTTGTGGGTACACGCAATGCCAGACAGTCCAGCATCCTATTGTTGAGATATGTCCAACAGTTTCATTGGGAGTCCATCTTTGATTTGGAAGTAGAGATGCATACTGCATTGTATCTTCACATCTGGATATGATAGTCTCCATTGCACAGTTACTATACATTCCCTTAAATGCAAAGCCATAAAACAAAATCAACAACAGGAATAAAGTTAAAAAAATTACAATACCATGGAGTTAAATAACACACTACTGAATAACCAATGTGTTGATGAAGAAATGAAAAAGAAAACAAAAACCAACACATACTTAAACACAAATCCTAGCATTTGAAAAATAGGCATTTGGTGGAGCAGTTGAGACACTATTTAGGGTGCTCACATCCTATATTGAAGTATGTGGGATCAAGTCCCAGCTGCACCCCCATCCCTGCTTCCTGCTGTTGCATTCCCAGGAAGGCAGCAGTTGATGACCCAAGTCTTGGTTCCCTGCCTTGCACTTGGGAAGCCTAGATGAAATTCCTGGCTCCTGACTTTGACCTGGCCAAGCCCAAGCTTGTGCAGACATTTGAGGAGGGAACTAGTGAATGGGAGTTTCTATGTGTCTCTGTCCCTTTAAAATTCATAAACATTTTTTAAAGATGTGTTTGTTTTTATTGGAAAGGCAGATTTATATAGAGAGAAGGAGAAACAGAGTGGGAAAGACTTATTCACTGGTTTACTCCCCAAACGGGCGCAACAGCTGGAGCTAAGCTGATCCAAAGCCAGGAGCCAAGAACCTTCCCTGGGTCTCCCATTCACATGTGCAGTCCCAACGTTTTGGGCCATCCTCTACTGCTGTTTTTCTAGGACATGAAGAGGGTTTTGGAAGGGAAGTGGAACAACTGGGACACAAATCAGCACCCATATGGAATGCCGGTGCCTACAGGCAGACAATTAGCTAATTGAGCCATCATGCGGGTCTCAAAATTTTTTTAAAGTAAAAAGACATCCCTGTACTAGTGAGACTCAGTCATGCTTGCCTCTGAGAAGTACTGGCTGTCCTTGATCTTCTGGTCTTGACCTCTTACTAAATTCTTGGTTCCTCTGACTTTCAGACTCTCCGTATTTCTCAGTAACTTTCTCTGTCTCGTTATTCATCCCCTCCTTTCCCACCACTGTTGAACTCTAAGTTCCTTTCTTGTTCTGTTGAGGCAGAGTGGTCTTTCACCTAGAGAGACCATCAAGGACATTTTCTAAACCACAAGACAGTTTTCCTGATAGGAAGTTCCTGATACCATGTCCCAAGTTTCTGATATAACTTCTTCAGTCTCCTGAATGTGTGGCTGAGGTCCATTCTCAATTTAAATAACGGTCACCTTCGCCCTACTATCAGTTTGTGTTCTGAGCCTGGTTTTCACTGCTGTAATGCTTAACTGTAACTACCCCATAGTCAGCCGACACCTGGTTAAGTGAATTTGCCTTGAGCCATCCTCATCTCTGGTTCTCCAATACTTCTAGTGGTCGAGAAATATTCTCTTCTGTTTTCAGATGGTCAGTTCTATCAGAAATACTTGAAAAGCCAAATAACTGCCGTGTTTAGTACTGAAGAAGGAGGTCTTTTCAGCACTGAGGTTGACACTTTTGTTTGTTTAGGTCATCCTCCCAGACTTAGAATTTTATATCAATCTTGGCGATTGGCCCTTGGAGCATCGAAAAGTCAATGAAACCCCTGGCCCTGTACCAATCATTTCATGGTGTGGCTCCCAGGATTCAAGAGATGTTATCCTTCCAACCTATGACATTACCCATTCCACACTTGAAGCAATGAGGGGTGTTACAAATGATCTCCTCTCTCTTCAGGGAAATACAGGTATGTTAAGGCTAATCTTTAAGAAAAAGCACGGAGTCAGGAAAAGTATGGGGATTATCCAAACAGAGGAAATGTATATTAACTAAATAACCATTCTTATTTGCTAATCAAGAATAAAGGAAAACAGCACCCTAAAAAATCAAGGTTTTGTTTAGGAATTTTCTAGTCCAGGAATTAAAGATAATGCTGTTTGAAGTACTAATTCCCACACCTACTTTAACTGAGACTGTGTTGAGTTGATCACTTATAAGTACCATTTTAAAAATTTGTATTTGGTAAAGTTGTAACTGAATTCCAGTTCTACTGCCTTTATAATGCTGAGTGAGATGAACAAAAATTTTTTCGAGATGAAAGAATTTCTGAAGGTGATAAATGATACATGAATTTGAGAGAATGGTGATAATAGTGTAATTCAGATGTTATTGCTTCTAATGTTTTGTAAGGAATTCTCCCTTATCCTTTAGTTTCTGATTTCTAACCCCCCATTTGGTGACTTTACCCTTGTATTGCACAGCACACCTTTCAATTAACCGAACTCCCTGACTAGAACAAACCCTGCCTTATTTTTATAACGTATGGTTCAGTAGATTTATTTGGTAAAGATGATTAGGTATATTTTTTGTAAACTCTAAAGATAACATGAAGCTAAAACCAAGTTAATTTGATAACGGTGCATTTCTAAGCAGTGTCCTAGCACAGTAAAGTTGTAAGTCCCTCCAGTTTCTGTTTAGGATATGTTCTAAGGAACACATGACAGGCATTAACCAAGACGTCTGTCTGCAGCTTAATCAAAACACTTAATTAAATTAATTCTTCCAGATTGTTTCCCTTCCAGGAAAGATAAGATGTATTTTTCTTATATTGATCTATTAATCGTCTTTCCTACATTCAGAAATCTGAGCAGTGTTAAGTGCTAAAGATTGTGGGTGTTGCTGAGTTATACAGTTCTGTCTTGCCTCTTTGTCTAAGAATAAAGGCCTATTGCATGTTTAGTTTTGAAACACAGAAGGTGGGAGAAGCTGATGCCTTTGTGAATGGGACAGATCATTAAATCTCTTTTTGCTTTGAGTTTGGTCCAGTGTCATTTTGGATGTTTGTTGGTGGTGTACAACAGAAAGCACCAATTCTTATGTGAAGGCTCAGCAGTTGAGAAGTGGATGAAATCAGTGTATTAGTTAATACAGCAAATGAAAGGACTGTTTTTGAAAATCTAATCTTCAAAGTTATCTCAAGCAAATTAAGACCCAGTTCCATATATTTTAGAATCTGCTTTTGAAGATGAATTGTTGATTAAAAGGAGTTTAACATTTTAATTAGCAATGGTAGATAAAAGGTGGCTGTATTTATCATATAAATGTCAACTTCGTAATCATATATTTTCTTTTGTGGCCTCAAACTTCTAGGCCCTTCCTGGATCAATAAAACAGAGAAAGCTTTCTTCAGAGGTAGAGATAGCCGAGAGGAGAGGCTCCAGTTGGTACAGCTTTCCAAAGAGAATCCGCAGCTACTAGATGCAGGAATTACAGGATATTTCTTTTTCCAAGAGAAAGAAAAAGAGCTTGGAAAAGCCAAGTTGATAGGTTTCTTTGATTTCTTTAAGGTATGCCTTTCAGTCTTCCTGTTTGGTTATGAAGGGATAAATTTGTTTAAGTCTAAATTTCTCTTATCTTGTGAACTGACACATGCTTTTACATCTTCTTATCAGACACAGAAAGTTGTGATTTCCATTGTTGTTGTTGTTGTTGTTAACTTTGTCTATCATATAACTCATAAGTTTAGTGCTCAAAATATAGTACAAGGGTTAAGTTGGGCTTATTCTCTTGTTCTCTTTTTGAATTTGTTTTAATCAACTGGAAATGAAGTAATCTCAAATTTCTTTTGTTTATACAGTATAAACCCCACATCTGAAGCTAAGAGGTGGGACCAGGGCTTAGCTCCTGTCTCCGATCCTGCCCTGTTGATGGAGGCGGGACCGACTCTGGTCTCTAAACTGCCAGGGTCCTCAGAATGTTATCAGGACTTCAAAGGACACAGAAATAGAAATAATGTGATAAATTAGTTAAGAAATAATTAGTTACCAGATCTGGGAGAATATCCTCATAATTTCAATGTGACTTAATGTATTAAAAACAAGAGGTGTTAACAGACAATAGAGATCAATGCATTTCTGTGTTTACTAAGTTTCTTGATTGCAGAAGGGGAGGGAAGGTTAGTCAGACCTGCTTCATATTGCTACAACTGATTGAGGCTAATGCCTACAAAAGATGTTTTTGATATGTAAATAAAAGTTATTGATCCAGTAAATATACAAAGTGTGTACTCCACATTTCTGTCTCTTGACTCTAAAACTGTAAAATAAAGATAATGCCTTCTTCCTGTTTCACAGGTTGAAGATAAAGAACAAATGAAATAACATGTAAATGAAAATATGAATTATTATCACTATTCAATTTTAATTCTTAAAAGATTTATTCATTTTTATTGGGAAGGCAGATTTACAAAAAGAGGGAGAAACAGTGAGAAAGCTCTTCCATCTACTGGTTCACTCCCCAAATGGCCACAATAACCAGAGCTGCGCTTATCCAAAGCCAGGAGGCAGGGGCCTCTTCTGGGTCACCCTTGTGGGTGCAGAGTCCCAAGGCTTTGGACTGTGCTCAACTGCTTTCCCAGGACAGAAGCATGGAGCTGGATGGGGAGTGAAACAGCCAAGAGATGAACTGGCACCCACAGGGAAATCCGGGCACTTGCAAGGGGAGTATTAGCCAATCGAACCATCACTCCAGGCCCTTCATTTTAATAATTTTAACAGCCAGTTTGAATACCCGATGATAGAAATCTGGATTTCCCCATCAGTGACATAACTGAAGCGCACACTCATTTCTGATTGCTGAGATTATTTATCATCTTGTTTTTAAGTGTACTGTATCTTTTCTTTTTAAAAATTATTGTTATTATTTTCCATGATACAGTTTTACAAATACAGGTATTCCACCCTTCCCTTCCCATTTTTCCCTCCTCATCTTCCCCTCCCACTGTTTCCCCTCCCCTATCTATTATATCTATAGTTTCTATGTATCTATTATATCTATGTATCTATTATATCTATAGTAATATAGTCCTTTAGTAACAGTCACAAGTTTAACATTCTACTATTGAAGCACATCATGGCACTGTAGCTATAGGCGAAAGTAGAAAATCTAGTATCATGTGCATTATGTTTCTTAAAACCCATCCACTAAAGATTCCTTAGGATTTTAATGCAAAGAAAAAATGTGTTATAAAACTTTCAAACATGCAAGTTGGAAAGCAATCATAATTCCTTTGTGTTTAGTGTTACAGTATTGATGAGAATCCATGTGGAGCCAATGACTGCTAAAGTGTTGCTTGTTTTATGTTTGTTTACATCCTCAGTACAAGTATCAGGTGAATGTGGATGGGACTGTGGCTGCATACAGGTACCCCTATCTCATGCTGGGGGACAGCCTGGTTCTGAAGCAGGACTCACCGTATTATGAACATTTCTACATGGCGCTGAAGCCCTGGAAACATTATGTTCCTGTTAAAAGAAATCTTAGTGATGTACTAGAGAAAGTGAAATGGGCCAAGGTATGTATCCCGCAATTTTCATTTCTTTAGAGAGTAACAAATCTGCAAGTGTGAGTTATATGAGTTTCATCACTGCACAGATCAGTTTGACATAACGGAACCAAAGGAAGTATGAATGGTTTTGAAACTGTCAACATCAGACTCATTCTGTGTACTATTACAAGGTTTGAAATCTGCTGTGTTCTGGAATATAGATTTTCTAAATGAAGTACTATGCATGATTACACACACAAACAAGGACATATGAAATGCAAATTAGAGATTGAGAAGACTAGAGTGCAAGTGTCTCATGTACAGAAAACCCTTCACAAATATGGCTTGCCTTTTTTTTAGAAAAAGATAATGAAAAAAAAAAAACCACAGGATGTTAATGAATGCATGCTGTATCCTCTGTAAGAATCTCAAGTTTCCCATAAAATAATAAAAAGTATTAAAACTTTATTTTTTAATATAAAGCTATAAAATTTACCCTCTCATTTTAACACTTTATTCTAAGAAGCTGTACTTGGTTATGGAAATAACTAGATGCCTAAGGCAGATTTGATTCTGTACCTGGAATGGCTTTTCCTGTGGGCAGCCTGGCACAAAGTTCATCTTTTCCACAGATATAGTTTTTGCGTGTCATCCTTGCGCAGGGGCCATGCCAATCTTCTCTGTATCATTCCAATTTTAGTATATGTGCTGCCGAAGCGAGCACTTCCACAAATATAGTTAAGCACCTTGTCTGTTTCTGATACTGGAAGACTAGCCCTTTGGTGCTAATGACTAGATTTTTTAATTACAACAAAGATAGCCTTTTGTAACTACCATGTTATAACAATGTTCTGACTCTAAATCCTTAAATATTTTGTGTATTTGAATGGCAGAGTTACAGTGAGAGGAAGAGACAGAAAGTCTTTGATCTACCAGTTCACTCCCCAAATGGCCATAACAGCCTGGGAGGGGCCAGGTCAAAACCAGAAGCCAGGAGCTTCTTCCAAGTCCCCCACATACGTGGCAGGGCCCCAAGTGCCTGGGCCATCAGCTGCTGATTTTCCCAGGCCTTGGTAAGGAGTGGGCTTGGAAATGAAGCAGTAGTGACTCCAGCAGGTACCCATTGCAGGTGGCAGCCTAACTCACTAGGCCAAGTCTCCAGGCCCTTGTAAAGGATTTTGAATTGTTAGAACAGATTCATTCTGTTCTCAAGTGGGCAAGGCTAGGCTGGAGGGATGGGAGAAGAACTGCAAGCTTGCTTGCTGGCAGGTTAGGAAGAGCCGAGATCATCACATCAGAGGCTGCATGGGACTGCTGCACCAGGTGCAGAGGAAGGTTACTGCAACTGTGGAATTGGGCCCCAGCTGCGTGACCACGTCTCTAACAGGGATGCTTATGGTGGCACTGTGTTTTCCTAACTTCATTCTTGTTTTATTTCCATTATGTTCCAAGTCTCATACTGTGCATGCTCAACCCTGGGCTCACACTCACCCCTGGATTTCTTTGTGGGTTACAACAGTGATTTTCATTCAGGGTTTTAAAAAACCTTTTTTAGGAAAATGATGAAGAAGCCGAGAAGATTGCCAAAGCAGGGCAGTTGACGGCCAGAGAACTGCTCCAACCACACAGGCTTTACTGCTACTATTACAGCGTCCTACAGGTCAGTGGAGAACGTGCATCCACCTGATCAGGTGCCCGCAGACCTCGCGTGGGGTCTGATTCTTCCCGAACGGTTCAGGGTCATCCGGTAGCACTGTTGCACAACCAGCCACAGCAAAGATAGGACTGTTGTGAATCCCTTGTGGCCTGTTTTTCAGTCTACAGTATTATGAAAAACAGTGCTTGAAGCCCTTAGGAACGTGGAATAGAAGCTTCTCCCATGCTGACATGGCTCGCTCTGTTCAATGCCTTGTGGGTGTTTTATGCAGATGTTCTGTGAATGTCAGTATTATTCCTCACCTGGAAAGTGAGAAAATTGAACTAGTTAGAGGTCATGAAGTTCGCTTTGCTGAAAAATCTCCTTCTTGTTGCTTAAAATTCATTGCTGTCAGAGTAAAGTGTGAAAAGCAAAATACTTGGTGTCTACCTAAAGCAATCAAACATGAAAAATGCTGTAACTGTTTTAACAGCTTGTGCCAAATCTACAGGATGCTGGGGACCATAACTTGAAGTAACTGCTTTGTAGTTCATTCAGTAAGATCTTGCTAGAAAGGCAAAAAAAGAAAAAGAAAATACGCATTGAGTTGGAAAAATACATTTTCTCATGTGCCCGTGGCTTCTACCCTCTCCCAGAAAAATAAAAGGATAAATTATACCATTTACTATGAGCAGCTCCTGTTTCCTCTGTCCGTCCAGCTTTGATTTTAATAAGAATCTTTCTGTAAAATATTTTTGGCTCACCTCTTTGTGTCAACATTTTCTTGGGTTTGGCACCACACCAGGAATGGGCCACTATAACGTGCACAGAGCCCATGAATGAAATATCTGATTTGTAGGAATGTCTCTGTCCATGCCTTGGGTGGGACAACATGTCAAACAAAGGCCTATCACCATTGTTAAATATGTGCAGCCGCCGGCCTCCCCGGGAGACTTGTCTAGTCCTCTGGCTTAACTTTGAGAAGCTTATCATCTCTCTGCCGGTTTGTGTATCCTGCAAAGCCAATCATCCATTTAACAAGTGGAGCAAATCCTGAGAGCTGCTGTTGGTTTCAGGCATGAACTTTAGGCCCGGCCAGCCTGTTTTAGGGAAGCCCACGAACACATAAAATTGTGTACTGGGGTCACTTGCTAGATTCTCGAACGTGGCAGAAGAGTTTATGACTACTCAACTTCAAATGGCACGCAAATGGAATAAGCCACTTGGTTTGAGTCTGAAACAACACAGGAACTAGAAAAGATGGCAGTGACTGAAGTGGAGGTATGGGGCAGTAGGCACTGAAGTGTGGACTAATCTTTCCATTGCCTTCAAATACACATTTCAGGAATATGCCAAGCGCCAGTCCAGCAAACCCAAAGTACGTGAGGGAATGGAACCTGTGCCTCAGCCAGATGATGACATGTCCCTCTGCCACTGCCACAGGAAAAAGCCCTTCAGAGAAGAGCTGTAGTCAGCCCACGTTCGGCGTCCTGTGTACATCAGCTCTAACAAGCCCTGGGATGGACACCAAGCTGTGAAGGACAGCAGTACACAAGACGTCACCCAGTGGCCATAATGCGGCTGCGCATGGCAGTATTTGAGCAGCTATTACCAAATATCTTTGAATATTAATTTGTTTTAGGTAAACATTGCTTTTCTCAGCATCATGGTTTTTCTGAACAGAAAGCCTGAGGACTGTAGCAGATAGAGTCCTGCCCAACTGTAAACCGCGTCTGAGTCCGTTTTTACCACATGTGTTAGTTTCCTCCCATTCTTTGCCCACTTTGTGCCACTTCCATTTATGACAAGAAAGTATTTGTTTGGAAGCCCCCTCCACAGCGCTGCTGCGCATGCTCTCCCCTCTTAGAAGCTGCTTTTGGCATTCAGTAATCATGGCCTGTCAGCAGGTGTTTAAGACAGCAGTGAAGCACCGCCACACTGGAGGAGGGGCTTTGGCTGCTCAGCTTCCAATCCAGCTTCCTGCTATTGCAGGTCCTCGGGAGCAGCAGGTGGGGTGGGTCCTTGGTCTCCGTCACCCTTGTGGGGGATCTGGATTGGGCTCCGGTTTCCTGGCTTCAGCCTAGCCCAGCCCCATTTGTAGCTGACGTTTAGGAAGTTGGAGAGTGAACCAGTACCTGAGATATTTTCGCTGCTTCTCTCCCTCCTCACACCTCCCCATCTCCCTCCCTTTGGCTTTTCAAATAAAATGCAAATAATAAAATTCTTAAACATGGACACTAACTTCCTCTTGGAAGGTCCAAGAAAAGTAATTTACAGAAGATGGTGACTGGTATTAAGGGTGGTGTGGAGATAGTGGTGGAATGTGGTTTTAAAGTGCAGCTTGTATCTTTCTGTTACCCAAGGCCTGCGTCAAAACAAAGGAAAAACTACCTTAAGCTACTAATTTCTACATTACCTGAGTTATACACATTAAAGACAACATAGTTATTAGTTAGTGTACAAGGGTACCTCAAAAGATTCTTGGAAATGGATTTAAAAGGTAAATTTATTTTGGTGGCAAATATTTTGAAATCCATACACACAACATCTTAAAAATTCATATTATAGGGCCCAGCACCGTGGTCTAGTGGCTAAAGTCCTCGCCTTGACTGCGCCGGGATCCCGTATGGGCACCGGTTCTACTCCCGGCTGCTCTACTTCCCATCCAGCTCCCTGCTTGTGGCCTGGGAAAGCAGTCGAGGACGGCCCAAAGCCTTTGGACCCTGCACCTGTGTGGGAGACCAGGAAGAGGTTCCAGGTTCCTGGCTTTAGATTGGCTCAGCTCCAGCCATTGTAGTCACTTGGGGAGTGAATCATCAGACAGAAGATATTTCTCTCTGACTCTCCTTCTCTCTGTATATCTGACTTTACAATTAAAAAAATAAAAATCTTTTTAAAAAAATCCATATTATAAAAAAATTATGCATGAATTTCAAAGCCTTTCAGCACCAAAGTAAATTTACTTTTTAAGCCCATTTTTCTATGAACTTTTGGAAGTACTCTCACACAGGACACCCTATGGGCAATATTTAAGGCCTAGATTTCAAGCTCTGACTTCTGACTCAGTCTGCCTGCTATGTAGACCATTGGGAGGAGAAATTTGCAGCCGGAGAATTGGTACTGTTTTCATCCTAAGAAACCCCTGTTCTGCGTAACTGCTGGCACGCCTGTCTCCCCTAACTTTGCTGTGTGACGAAGAATGTCGGAGTGCTGGTTCTGTGAAAGCTGATAGAGCACTCACCGTGTGCCCGATATTTATGTAAATCAGCACCATGGCTTCCAAAACGGACTTCGCAGGAAATTTTGATTTTGCTTTTTATTACTTTTTATTGCTCCCAACTCCAGGAATGAATACTGTAACAGAACACCTTGCATTTCAAGGAGTTCCTGGAGATCCTTCCTATTTAATTGTACACTGGGGTCCCCATGCGGTGCCTAGTGGCTAAGGTCCTTGCCTTGCATGTGCCAGGATCCCATATGGGCGCCAGTTCTAATCCTGGCAGCCCTGCTTCCCATCCAGCTCCCTGCTTGTGGCCTGGGAAAGCAGTTGAGGACGGCCCACAGCCTTGAGACCCTGCACCCATGTGGGAGACTCAGAAGAGGCTGCTGGCTCCTGGATTCAGATCAGCGCAGCTCCAGCTGTTGCGGCCACTTGGGAAATGACTCAGTTTTTTGGAAGGTCTTCCTTTGTATCTCTCCTCATCTCTGTGTATCTGCCTTTCCAATAAAAATAATCTTTAAAAAAAATTGTACACTGGCAGGCAGTTTACATTCTTATACCTAGAGCCTAACTTATTCATATACTAAAAATTCACATTCCTTATAAAACATCAACTTCATATCTTTAGCAAAAGCTTTACTTACTTACTAATTTCCATAAGTATCTTTTATTTCTGTCAAATGGGTTTCCTTCGTGGCACTAAGAGCACATATGTTGTGAAACTGTATGGAAAAATAAAAATGTATCCAAGAAGTTGGAAATTTGGAAGAAAGATGAAGAAAAAGGCATTTTCACTTTTTGTCATAAGCATTTCTATGATATTTAAATTGTTTTTACTATAAGAATGAATCAAATTGTAAAAGAAAAATGCCAAGCTTGGAAAAATGCACAAAGGATATAATTAGGAAATGAGAACAGGTATTTATATTTTTCATTATGCTCTTTTTAAATCTGTTGTGTCTTTTATTTTATATCATGGGACATATGTATACTTTTTAAATTAAGTAAATTTTATTTTAAAAAAGTTTAAAAGGATACTTTTTATTGTTTTATTATAAAAGGTATTTTATTTTTAAAGAAAATGTCACCACTCTAACCTTCGTGTTTCCATCACAAAATTGATCTAATTTTCTTTTTGATTATGTCTTCATGAATAAATGAACCAAAACCTGTATTACCACCACTCCATCCAAAATGGGTAGAAAAACCATCCTTTTGGTGATGAGGTATGTTTGACTTAAATTACTTAAGAAAAGAACTATCCAAACTCCAGCATAGAAATTCCTCTTTAAAATTTTTTATTGGAAAGACAGATCTACAGAGAGAAGGAGAGACAGAGAGGGAAAGATCTTCTGTCTGCTGATTGATTCCACAAAAGGCCACAGTGACTAGAGTGAGCCGATCTGAAGCAAGGAGCTTCCTCCAGATCTCCCTTGTGGGCACAGGGCCCCAAGGGCTTTTGACCATCCTCCAATGTTTTCTCAGGCTACAAGCAGGGAGCTGGATTTCAAGTGGAGCAGCCAGGACATGAACCGGTACCCCTATGAGATGCCAGTACTTATTGGTGGGAATAGGCCAGTGAGCTATCATGAAACCCCTCTTTGTGCTCAGAGGCAGAGTCCCCCTTTCCCACCTCGGCTGCCTCTCCCTGCCTTCTACCTCTGGTGGAGCCCCTGTGGAAACTGGGCTCGTAGCAGACTCTTCTAGGATGAGCCCTCTCAACAGAGACAAGGGGCAGAGGAAGCTATCAATGAGGCTGAAACATTTCCTCCTGGACACACGCCGGTAAGAGATTCACATTTCTTTATTCTATAGGAAGAAAGCAAATCCTGGAAGTGGGCTGGAGGTGGCTTGATAGGGAAGACACAGTAGATAGATAGGAGGATGTAACAGCCAGAAGTCAGGGGAAGAGAGGAAGAAAGAGGAAGAGTATTTTCGTGAAATGCCCATTCTGTTCTACCTGAAATCAGGTGTACGTGTTGAATATTCTTTATCCAAAGTACTTGGAAACAGTAGTGTTTCAGATTTCAGAAGTTTGCAAATTTTGGAATATTTGTAAAGACTACCAGCTGGGCATTTCTGATATGAAAATCTGAGGGCCTGGCGCAATAGCATAATGGTTAAGGTCCTCGCCTTGAACATGCCGGGATCCCATATGGGCGCCGGTTCTAATCCTGGCAGTTCCACTTCCCATCCAGCTCCCTGCTTGTGGCCTGGGAAAGTCATCGGGGACGGCCCAATGCCTTTGGACCCTGCACCCATGTGGGAGACCTGGAAGAAGTTCCTGGCTCCTGGCTTCGGATAGGCGCAGCACCAGCCATTGCAGCCACAAGGAAAGTGAATCATTGGACGGAAGATCTTCCTCTCTGTCTCTCCTCCTCTCTGTTCATCTGACTTTCCAATAAAAATAAATAAATCTTGTAAAAAAAAAAAAAGAAAATCTGAAACACACCAAAATCTGAAACTTTAATCATGTTGGTACTAAAGAGGTTCCAGATTTTAAAGCATTTCGGTTTGGTGTTTTCATGTTAGGAACGTTCAACTTGTATTTCCATAATGCTAACCGCCCGTTAGCATCAATCCTCCACATGTCCTTACAGCCACCAGCTGCAAGTGTGAGCCACAACACATGTCCCAATTGTGAGCAGCTGGCTGACTTCAGGGCTTCCCACGGCCCTCTTGAGAATTTGTTGACCCACTGGAAGAACTCAAAAACCCTGGAGAGTTCTATACAGGTGCTCCTCCACTTACAAAAGTGCCAGTCCTGCTAAATCCTTTATAAGTTAGAAATATTGCAATTTCAAATGCATTTTATACACTCACTTACTGACCATCACAGCTGAGCAACACAGGACACTGTGGAGTGTAGATTTTCTCCCTTGGTATTCACATGGCTTACTTGGCAGCTGCAACTCGCCACTTCCCAGCACAGGGCGGTCTGCTAGAGCATCCTGCTAACCCCGGGGTGGAAAAAAAATCAAAATTCAAAGTACAGTTTCTACTGAGCGCATATTGCTTTCACGCCATTGCAAAGGCAGACAATCTTATACTGAAGCATCGTAAGTTGGTAAATATCTGTACTTGATGACAATTTTAATTTGGATAACACGCAGCTGAGATCTGGAATGATGTGGTAAACTCCATGCAGTTTTCCTTGGGCCTCATCAGTACTCAGCACCCCTCTAAGTACATCACTGTATCCAGCTGCCAGGAAGTTCTAGTGAGCCTCGGTGTCCAGAATGTCCTAGAAATCTCATTCCACAGACACCACCTGTCATCTGATTGATCTCCAGCTCCTGGAGGCAGGCTGTTGAAAAACCCAACTCTGATCTCATGCTTGGACTTCCAGACGGACAACTCCATTCTGCTGCTCCGCAGAAGCACACCACAGAAGTCCAGCAACACTGCAACAAACACACTTCTACTGGAAAACTCTAAGGGTTTCTGAAGCTCTGTGCATAGAATGAGAGTCCTTAAAGACCAGAGTTTTTATAACACAAAACAACCCTCAGGGCTTGGGAGCTGAGGACCCTGCAACCATGAGGCTTGATGTCAGGGTACGAAGTGGTAATACAAGCACTACCCCCACTCCCGAAGGTGTGTGACAAACACCTGAGCCTTTCTGTAAAAATAAGTGTTAACCAACTCCCTTCTAATTTATCAGGACATGTCGTGGGTTGGGAGAGTATTTTAAGGTAAGCTTTCCTCTGTGGTTTCAAGGGTTGTTATCTTTAAACTCAGGAACGAGTTCTAAGCTTTAGAGACAATGAATGGGTTTGAGAAACATACAAGTTGTTTCTCCATATCCTATCCCATTTGCTGAATCTTGCTGTCACCAGTGATCAAACCCACCTGCTGGGGCTGGCATGGTGATACAGTGGGTTACCCCGCAGCTTAGATAACAGCCTCACCCATCGGAGTGCCAGTTCAAGTCCGAGTTGGTCTGCTTCGATTCCAATATCCTGATACTGTGCCTGGGGAAACAGTGGAAGCTTGTCCAACTGCTTGGGTCCCTCCCACCCAGGTAGGAGACCTCAATGGAAACATAAAAAAAGAGAGAGAGGAAGAAGGAGGGAGGAAGGAAGAAAGAAAGGAAAAAAGGGAGGAAATAAAAATGCTACCAATTGCTAGCACTGCTAGCACTAAGATGCCCTGTTCCCTGGGAAGAAACTAAATGAATCCCACAAGGAAAATGTCTTGGCCACTGCCCCATGCTCTTACCATGGAAAGTTAGCACAATTCATCAAGTGACTCCCTGACTGGGAATAGTTCAGAATGACAGGAAGACTTGTAAAACTTCTGTTCTGGTTGCCACAATCAAAATTGTCTGTTCCTGCTGTTAAATAAAATTTATAGGAAGTCGTGAATATGGACTGGGTATCTATACTGGGTAAGCCCGCCAGTGACTGAGCTGCTCTTGGTTCCAGAGGGCCTGCAGCCAATTAGCTGATCAAGGTGTAAACAATTAGCTAAGGCAGCTGTAACAAGCCACTGGTTGACTCAGCTGTAGCCAAGGAAGGTATTTTCTAGCCCTCACTTCTGTTTTTCTACAAATGCAGTCAGACGAGGGCTAGTTAGTGCTCTCAGAACCTCCTTTAGTTGTGAGAGGCGTCTGCTTTGTAAAGCTTCCCTGTTTCACTTTGTTCAAATAAGCCTTACTGAGAAGAGTTAGCCTACGGAGTTTCTGTTTTCACCATTCCGGGAGCCGGGTGGCTGCAGGATCTGACACAGACCTCCGATGACTCCTCGGAAGCCCCAGGTAACCAGGCCTCAGTACTCACTGAGCCTGCCTTCTCGCCGTTTTCTTGCGTGTCTGGGGCTGGTGAGCCAATGTTGTCTTGGCCTCCAAAACTCCACAGGTTTGTGCTTTGAGCTGAACTGTGTAAGCAAGATATTGGGTCAAGCTTGGGCTTGAAAAGTTGTGACAGAAGCAGGACTGTGAAGTTTCAGGTGTCTGACCTGGTCAGTCTGAAGTTGAAGTAGGTAAAGTAGGAAGAGGGGCTGTCCTGGAGGGAAGTCTGGCTCAAATGGTTCTTGTGACAACTGGTTGGTCTTAGAGGAGTAAGTGCCTTCAACTTAGTGTACTGCAGCAGCATTTTACAGGGTGCTGCTTCCTGAACTTGAGTGGGCAGCTTGGAGCTGCTGGAGCATACGTGTGACCTGTGAAGTAGGTCAATAGGAGGAGAGTATGTGGAGTCTTTTTCTGGGACCTAACGTCTTGGTGTCACACTGTGATGAAGTAAAGCGGTAGATACTGTTGGAATATCTGGGTCTTCCTGAGATGCGTGAAATATAGAACCTGCCTTATTAAAATGATATGGATTGGAAAGACAAAATCACAGAGGCGGGGTTTGGGAGGGAGAAAGGGAGGGAGAGGGGGAGACAGAGAATCTTCTGTTTGCTGATTCACTGATTAACTCCCTAAATGGCTGCCATGGCTAGGGATGAACCAGGCCAAAGCCAGGAGCTTGCTTGCTTGCTTGATTGATGTGCTTTGAAAGTCAGGACGAAGCAGAAGGAGGGAGGGAGGGAGGGAGGAAAAAGAGAGAGATCTTGTATTTGCTGGTTTGTTTCCCAAATGGCCTTAGCAGCCAGGATAAAACCAGGAGCCTTCCTCAGCTCTCCTGAGTCAGGACAGGGGCCTAAACACTTGGAGGATCCTACACTGCTCCAGCGGACTGATTCTCGTTGTGGGAGGCTTCCTAACTACCTTTGCTGGGAGCATGCCATTAGACATTCTGAGAACAGCTTCTCACTGCTTTCAAGAACATGTGGAAATTGTCTAGGTTAACTGCAAGACACAGCTGAACAAAATTACAAGTCGTTTGAGGCTGATACACTGTGGCGCTAGAGATCCTGGACAGTTTCTGTGTAACATGTTCTACTAGGGCCACAGAAGTAATAGCAAAGAAGGTAGATGTAGGGCTTTTTCCCCTTATGGAGTATTCTAGAGGAAATAAATGTATACTATAACATAATGATATTCTGTTGGCTTTTTTAGTATTGTGGGGAAGAAAAAGGATTGTTCACTCATTCGTATTTGTAAATAGGAGAGTGGTTCACTGCGTCCCATTTTACTTGCCGTTTAGTAAAACAAAACATACAGTTGATTTTACAGCTCAGTATTTGATGTTCACTAAGTTCTAGTGGACCATCTTATTTTTAGTCATGTGAGGAAATTGGGTGTATTGGATCTCAGACACAAAAAGGGTTCTATTGCAGGGAAACATGTTTCTAGAGTGACTTGGTGATCATTCATAAGATGTTAATATAAAGCAAATCAGGACTGTGTCCTTTGAAAGCGCTCAGTAGAAATTAAGGTTACTAAGCTAAAATTCCAATACATGTAATTAAGAGAAAATAACTCCTTATGCAGGAAACTTAAATTGTTTTGGGTGAAGGTATAGGCTTTAAAAGATATTTCTCCAGAAGAAAAAAAACTTGGACTGAAGTTGAACAGCAAGTTCCAAAATGAGGGAAAATCGTTGGACAAGTCTTTCTAAGAATCGCACGTTAGCTGGACACAGAGGTAAGCAGAACTGCGGTTCGTTTCCCCGCGTTGAGACAACAGGGTTTTCTTGGGGAATTGACCTGCACTTAAAGCAGAATAGAGCTTTGAGGTCCTTGTGGTTCTTCAGGAGACCTTACACAGCTCCTAGGGCAGCTGGACTTCTTCTGGTTCTGTGGCTTTCTGTATTGGCGTTTTAATTTTTGATTGTCCTTTTGAATAACTAATTTTGCAGTGACGTATGGTCTTAAAAGTCTTGAACTTCTGATATGCCGGACAAACTTCCCTGAATCAAAGTCTAGATAGAATCTTTTAACTTAACTGGATTTGGGTTGTTCCAGAAAAGACTCTGGAACACGTGAAAGACATTTGACTAACTAGGTATATTTGCTAGGTTGAGTAATATGGCAAGCATTGTGAAATGATGTTTCATATTTGAGCTCTGTTTCTATAGATGCGTTTATGTCTTCTGGAAATCATGAAAAATTCAGAAATCTCTTTTGGTGTGTTTGGTTATACTTTTTAGGTTTCTGAAGATGTATGCAGTTTCTTGAGGTAGCAAGATTCCTTGTTAATTACTAGTTATAATGAACTTTGATTTTATTTGTCATAATTCTGTTACAGAGTGAATGTCTTAATTCTTTGCTAAAATGTTTAGCAAATAGCTACAAAGATTTTTGCGCTAGAGAATGCTCATGGAAAGAGCAAGTACAGGTTTGGATGGCTTTGAGATCATGTCATTGAAGCCAAGCCACATATGGTGGGGCAGGAACTAACTGAATACTACAGAAATGATGATGCAGACTTGCAAGCCAGCCCAATCAATGGTGAAACTTAAGAACTAAAAATGAAAATGGAATTGCTTTAGATGGCTTGTTGATTAATGCTCAGAAAACTGCTCTTAACCCTGATTATGGGTGCTACACCAAACTGTACTCAAAACCACACTTCAGTAAAACTCATGGGCCTGCAACCTTTTTAAAAAAATATTTTTATTTCAAAGATCTTCCATCCTCTGGTTCACTCCCCAAATGGCTGCTGTATGGATTGATCGAACAGAGAACAAGAAGATGCTTAACAGAGAAATGATTTTTATTCATCTACACTGCGGCCATCATCCACACTTTCAGGATGACACACTTTATTGAGCATACAGACTTGTATACCCCAAAAGAACACAGCTGTCTCACAAAAGCTTTCATTAATCCTTATCTTATGTGAAGCTAGCAATTCTTAGTTTTACTAACGTAAGAAAAATTACTCTAAAAAAGTAAGGGAGAAGAGATTAACACAGCATCTTGGTATGCTTTGGTCTTTTATGCTCAAGGAAAGCATAAGAAGAGACAGTGTTAAGGCCAGGGATGCTTTCTTCCATTATTTGTTACCAGAGGGAGACACAAAGGAGAGATGGCACTGGGGATTTCGGTCTGCCACTTGGTGTTCCAAGGTTAGAACAAGCCCAAGCTCCCTGGTCCTTTGATTCACTTGGCTCCTTCAGTGACTGGGTCTGGGCCAGGCTGAAATCGGAAGCCAGAAGCTTCTTCAGGTCTTCCAGTTGGGTATAGGGGACTAAGCATCCTCCACTGCTTTCCCAGGTCATAAGCAGGGAGCTGAATTGGAAGTGGGGCAGCCTGAATTCTAACCAATGTCCTTATGGAACACCGGTATCACAGGCTGAGGCTTAGCCTAATATGCCACAGCACAAGCCTGCGATCTGTAATCTTGGATCCATAACTAAATACAAGGGAGCCGCTGTGGGCTCCTAGTACACCTGCTAGAGGCTTGAAGGTAAAGCTTCCCCAAAAGGCAGCACCTTGGGACCAGATTTCCCTAAGGCGTCAGAGTAAGACTGCCATGATGGAAGTGTTACTCTTAATTCTTCTTTGAACCTACCATTTTTGCTTGACAAGATAAAACTAGTAGCTAAACTTGCAGCAACTAGATCTTACTGCCTTGTTTTAACTGAATCAGGTTATGGAGTGCTAGGTTATTAGCTAAGCATAGAGGAGTTTACACAGTAACTAATACTTGTAACTGCATATGGATAAATATATTAGGTATTGAGGAGATTCCACTACTCCTTGCCCCCTAAAATTTTTGACAACAGGGTGTTTAAAACTGAACAGCTCCTTGTCAACTCTCTTTGACCAGTTTGCTTTGTGGAGAACTTGGCTTAGATGCATCTTCCACATTCCTGGTATTGCTTACCAAGTCCTCAAAAGAGCAGTTTACGCTGGTAAGCAGCATTCCTTCCACAGATGTCCATTCCGCAAATGTCTACACACACCATCTGTCAACTGGTAATTGGTCTCTCTCTAGCTGGAATGACAAGAACTTAAACACATGAATGTAAGAACAATGTGCACCGTGGCTGGGTCAACACTGGAGACCCGGATGCATGGTGACCTACAGTGTCACTGATGCGAACTCACTTGGGGGACATGGCTCAGAATGGAAACTTGTTCAACAAACTCTGGGAGGCAAGGCAGTCACACTGGGCACCGCCACTGGACTCAACAGAACAAACCAGTAGCGTTCAAATGTAGTCACTGAGCTTTGGCTGGTTACAGAAAGCCTGGTAAGTCAGTGAACTAAGAGATAGCAGCTAACTAGGCTATAGCTGATTGGTTGATTAGGTTGTAGTCAGTTAAATTTTGGCTATGCTTCATTTCTGGATTTTTTTCTTCCAAAGATTGTCAGATGAATGTTGCTTGGAGTTCTCATCCTTATTTGCTTAGCTTTTATTTTTAATTGAATAAACACTACTAAGTTAAACTGGTCTTAAAAAAATTTCTTTGAATCCCTCAAGACTCCAGAGTGTGTTAAGATGCAGTTTAGACTCACAGCTAATTCCCCTCACATGAAACAAGTCCCAAAGGAAGCCTTGAAGTGCATGGATCCCAGAAGCGGAATGCCACAATGACCAGCTTAGGGTCTGAAACAGCAGCTTCTGAAATGCCCAGGTTGGTGATGTCCCAGAGTTCACCCCAATCAGCTGTCCAGTGGACTAACCCTGACACAAACCTTGTTGAAACAGTGGCACCTTAAAATTGCCCCGAGACCTAGCATTTTTAGCAACAAAAATTGCCAAATGAGGCAAATAGGGAATTAATGTGTTGTGCTGTAGTTCTGTTGGAACAGTAGTTTGCCAAAATGCTTTCTACACCTGATCTCAGCCAAAAGGCCAAGAGATGACAATCTCTTTCCAACAATACGTAGCCCATTGGTTATAAATTTAAACTGGCCTATAAAACAGAATCAGATATCAGCATGTTAAGAATAAATGGAACTCTAACTTGAGTACATATACGTACATACATGTGCAAACATGAAACTTATTATTGGTATACTGTTTCATTGCTATTAATACTGTGGGTGGGTAAGTTCCTATTAAGAAAGCAACAGGGAAATTCATCAGTCACGGGGATAAAGAGGATTGTTTCTGTGGAAACAATCAGAAACATAACAATTCTTTGCCCTCTGCTTCAAACCGCTAAGCCTCAGGAGCATCTGTGCCTATGGGTGATCCCTCCTGCTTCCTTTGGGCTGCTGCATGGCTCCCATCTTTGTTGCGTACTCATTTCCTGCGTGTATCCTTCCGGCAGTCTACTACCTGAGGTATTTTCCACAGTTACATTCTGCACTCACATCCAGGATCATTTTGCCCATTACTGAAGTTTGGTCCGGTGCCAAAATCACAGAGAAAAGAAATGGGATATTAAAGAGCCTGGCATGATGGTTCAATTAGTTAATTCTCACAAGTGCCAGGATCCCATATGGATGCTGGTTCATGTCCCAGCTGCTCTACCTCCTGTCCAGCTCCTTGTTTAAGGCCTGGGAAGCAGTAGAGGATGACCCAAAACCTTGGGGCCCAGCATTCCTTTTGGGAGACCCAAAAGAAGCTCCTGGCTTCAGCTCAGCTCAGCTCCAGCTGAGACACAGAGAAAGCTCTATCTTTGCACTGGTTCACTCCCCAAGTAGCTTCAACGACCAGAGCTGAGCTGATCTGAAGCCAGAAGCCAGAAACTTCCTGCTTGTCTCCCTCATGGATAAAGTGTCCCAAGGCTTTGGGCCATTCTCTGCTACTTTCTCAGGCCATAAGCAAGCAGCTGGACAGGAAGTAGAACAACCGGTACATGAACTGGTACCCATATGTGATCCTGGAGCATGCCAGGTGAGGATTTACCCATGAGCCATAGCACCAGGCCTGGGTAATTTTATTTATTTATGTATTTATTAAGAGTTGAAAGGAGTTTAGATGTATTACAGCAGTTAATAGCAGGCCCAACACTTTTACATAGAAATCATTGTTTTTCTGGGTCAGGTTAGGTGACATAAGAAGCAATCAAGTACTAAGTATTGTCTATTTAAAGAAAAAAAAACATTTTGAGGTGTTGGTACTGTGGCATAGTAAGTTAAGCCTTTATCTGAGGCACTGGCACCCCATATGAATGCCGGTTCAAGTCCTGGCTGTTCTTTGATCCAGCTCCTTTCCACTGTACCTAGGAAAGCAGCTGAAGATGGCCCAACTGTTTGGGACCTTGCACCGAGGTGAGAAACCTAGGTGAAACTCCTGGTTCCTAGCTTTGAATTGGCTCAACTTCGGCCATTGCAGCCACTTGGGAAGTGAACCAGTGAATGGAAGATCTTTGACCTCTCTGTAACTCTGTCATTTCAAATAAAAATAAATCATTAGATTTATATCTTTAATTTTTTTTTTTATTTGAAAAGGCAGAGTTACAGAGATGAGGGGGAGAGGGACTAGGGCAGAGACAGGGATCTGGGCCTTAGGGTTGGGGGTGGCTTATGGCTCCCCTCAGTGTGGCGGTTGTGGGGGGCGCCCCTGCCAGGCTGGATCTAAGGCTGGGGACTCAGGCCAAAGCCACCGCCGAAAGGCAGTGACTGAGTCCTTGGCTTTGGGCGGCCAGTGTACCAAGTGGTACCATGTTCTGCCTGCTGGCCGCCCAGCAGAGAGCTCTGGGGTTTTTAGGATATGAAATTGCTGCTTAGGGACACCCATGAATAAGGCCAGCTTTAGTGTAGGTGAAAGATGAATTCTGGGTGATTCCCAGTAACAGGGTCATGAAACTTTCAGGCAAGCATGGAGACTGAGACCTGATGGTTTGAAGGGTAGTGTCCATAAGATCTATTAGGGCCAGACAGAATCACCAGCCAAATTAGGAATCCTGAGATGGACTGCTACCATAGAGCATCACTGACTGCCTCACACCAGTCCACACCAAAACTATGGATGGGGGCCTATCCGGCAGGGCCAGGTACCATTACTTGACTGGGTGGTAGAATAGTGGACTCTTCTCATTTGGCGGGGTCAAGACACTAACCAGCATGCGAGAGAATGTGGTCCAGGGCCAAACTCTGTGGGGGACGTGTGGGCCGAACCCTGTGGAAATACAAGTCGCGCCAGGTTAGCTCACCAGCTGGGGCAGCGAGGGGCTAAGCTAGGAGTGACCATGGCACCTGCCATCACTACTTACGGGTAAAGGAACCGATGACAATCTGGGCAGGTCAAGGCAGCACCACCCGAAGGTGCATCCTAAATAGGAAGTTGGGTGGGCCGAGCTGCAACTGGAAGGGGGCAGACTGGGCAGGGCCAAGCAAATCTCAACTCACAAAAAAGAATAGAAATCAGGATGGAGCACATGTCATTCTGACCTAGGCTCTTACCCCAACTGGTCGTCATGAAGCAGGAATACTGCAGCACAGTATCGAAGGCAAAGGCTGAGACAGGTGAGGGGCTAAGCCAACTGGGTCAAAGCACCCACTGACATGGACACAATCTAGGGCTGGGAATACACTGTGGGGGAGCTGTGAGAGTACACCCTTGCTGGGTTGGGATTCCCATGGGAGGGTGTGGGGGCTGGAGTGGGGGCTGTGTTCTGGTCTGTATGTAGCTGTAATCTCCCTAGGCGCAAATGTGGACTGGGGCTGGGCGCACCAAGCTGGGCTAGATGCCTTCCCCAACTGGTGCTCTGGAGAACCTGGGTAGATGTAGAACACACTAGGCTGGGTCTCTGCCCCTACTGAGCCATGTGTGAGCAGTGTCTGGGGATGGAAAAGCCTTGGCTAGGGTGAAACAACCAACACCAAGAACTGGAATGGATTGAAGGCCAGCAATGGGGGCTGATCCATGGAACTACCAGTATGTGCAAGACCTGGCATTGGAAGAGGTTCTGAAGGAGGAGCTTGGGAAACCCCTTTGTCGGACCACAGCCCCTACAGGTGAGCGCAAGAACCATGATGTGGAGCAACACAGACCAGACCAGAGGAAGATACCCACAGACATACATATGGCATAGGTGGGGAACAGACCAGGCTGAACCAGTTCACATCAACCGTGGTCGAATCCAAATGCCAGCATAGAGTGTGGGTGAGTCCAGTTTCGGTCGCAACACATACCAATGCACATTAAGGAATGCCAAGGTGAGGTGAGCCGTACCAGATGTGGTTGCAGCACCCAAACAGCACACGCAAGAACAGGGGGGGAGAGGGGAGGAGGCAAAGCTGGCAAGGAATGTGGGCTCCCCTACTGGACACCCACTCCCACTGGAGAGCATGAGTCGGGATGGGGGCAGACCAGACCAGGCAGAGCTGCAACACCTATAGGCCTCATGTGAGCTAGATCAGGGAAGGGCCGAATTGGGCTGACTGTTCCGACTGGTGCAAATAAAAACTAGAGTGGGTGAGGGTTGGTTGGGCTTTGCCGCAGATTCAGATGGCAGAGGCTGGCACTGGGGGCTAAATCTGTTAAGTTAAATGCCAGAACTAAGTGGAGGGTGCACAATCCAGAAGTTGAAGTGGCTTAGTAGGGAGATAGTGGGCACCTCCCTCCTGGGTAACCACTCCTACCGGAGAGCCGAAAACCAGGACAGGGCAGGGGTGGTTAGACAGAAAGGCACCTCCCAGTATGTGTGGGGGCTGGATAGTAGGCTGGTTGGGTTGAGCTAGGCTTCAATGTCCATTGACAAGTACCAGAGCTAAATGGGATGTGGGACAGACTGAACAAGCCTGCGGTACATACTCGCATGCATGGAAACCAGGGTAGGGAGCAGGTCTGGTGGGGGTTATGGGGAGTCACCCGAACTGGGCTGCAGCTCACACTGGTTTGCGTGAGGACAATGTATGAAGTGGGTGGGATTGAGCTAGACTACAACACCCATTGGTTCAAGTGGATGACAGGGCTGGAAGTGGAACTGATCCAGCAGTTGCAACCACCAGCATGTGCATAAGCTGATTGGGGCCACAGACTGTGCCAGACCCTGTACCGGCAAATTCACACAAGAACCAGGTTTGGGATCATCTCAGATGAAGTTTCTTTGGAGATCCCTTCAACTGAACTGCTTCTCTCAGAACCCCAACCGTGAAGAGACTATGTCAGCCAGTAGATTCTGAATAGGTTTCATCACGATTGGAACAGCAAGATTGGCAGCAATTCAGAACTGTTGAACTATCAAAACTGCTTGAGCAGGACCCTCAGAGTGCCTCACATCAGGGACCTGGGGTGGGTGGGAGGCTGGGTGGGGCTTTACCCTGTTTCTCCCCTGGCCCCAGATACAGGGAAAAAATATTAGTGTGGAAACAATGGTATTACCCACTTTCCAGTATAAAATAAAAAAACTAAAGAACCCCTTTATGGGGAAAGCATCGACAACAACAAAAAAAAGGCAGAGTTAGAGACAAGGGGGAGAGAGCCTAGGGCAGAAACTGAACTTTCATTCTCCCAGCTCAGTTCCTAAAGGGCTGTGATGGCCAGAGCTGGGCCAGACCAAAGCCAGGAGCATTGAATTCCATTCAGGTCTCCCAGGTGGGTGGCAGGAGCCTGAGTACTTGGGCCATCTTCTGCTGTTCTCCCTGTAGCATTAGCAGAGAGCTGCATCAGAAGCAAAGCAGCAGGGCCTCAGGCCTGGCACAATAGCTAGTGGCTAAAGTCCTCACCTTGAACCCGCCAGGATCCCATGTGGGTGCCGGGTTCTAATCCCGGCAGCTCCACTTCCCATCCAGCTCCCTGCTTGTGGCCTGGGAAAGCAGTGAGGATGGCCCAAAGCCTTGGGACCCTGCACCCATGTGGGAGATCTGCAGCTGTCTCCTGGCTCCTGGCTTTGGATCAGCGCAGCACCGGCCTTTGGGGTCACTTGGGGAGTGAGTCATCGGACAGAAGATAGTTCTTTCCGTATCTCCTCCTCTATATACATATCTTACTTTGCAATAAAAATAAATACATCTTTTTAAAAAAAAGCAAAGCAGCAGGGCCTCAATCCATAGTCCAAGAGGAATCCTGGCACACTGGGCAGCAGTGTAACCCATGGACCCAAGAGGCTAGGCCCTGCGTCTTTTAAAAAATCTTCAGAAATACTCTTTAATTTTGAGGTTATTTTTTGAGTATTACTTTGACAGGGTAGTATGGCTTAAATGTGCTTCTGTTAAACTTTCTGCCTTTAGAAATCCTTGTTCTGAATTTGCTGGCTTCATTTTATGGTTTATAATTTTAGTTTTCTAAGTTACACCAAAATACATGCAAAATTACCATTCTATCCACATATAAGTACCCAGTTGAGTGAAATACAACATATTCTCATTGTATATTTCTGCAGTTTTAAATTTTAAGTCCAATATCAACTAGGTTAATCCTTCAGTATGAGTATGTATAGTGTTTCTATGACTACACTTTCACCCTTGATTACTCATAACACCGTGCATTAACACATCTACATGGGATGTGAGCTAAAGCGCACCCTCTGGCTTAATATGACTGTGCTGCAGCAGTGATTCTGAAGAACTGTTGGAACTGTTAGGTTCCCCAAATTAGCCCTACAAGGCATCGGTACAAATGACTCTCCTATATGTGGAATTCCTTCTTGCAGTGTCTGCTTCCCCTTGGGATGTTGACCTTCCTTGTAAACTCTCATGCTGCTTGCCTGAGAACAGGAGGGAAGCTGGGAACAAACTACTACAAAGACAAGAACTCAGGACTGACTAGAGCATCGCCACGGTTGGTTAGAAATCAAACATGTCAGCTTGCTCTTCCTATAACGATTTGAGAAGGTAGGGCGTGGGTGGAAGTGCGCAGAGTTGGAGAGGGAGAGCTTTCATTGTGGGTTCACTCTCTAAAAGACGAAGCAGCCTGAGTTGGGCGGGCCAGGCCAATATGTTTGCAATGAAAGAATCTTGATTGAATTTGAACTGTAATACTGCATCAAGGTGGAGGAATCCACCGGGGGGAGGGGAAGGGGAGGGAGGAGGGGATACCCAGAGCCTATGAAACTGTCACATAATGCAAAATAATTAACAATAAAAAAAAAAAAAAAAAAGAATGAAGAGCCCCATCCAAGTTTCCTCTGTGGATGGCTGGGATCCTAACACTTGGGCGGTTATCTGTTGCCTTGCAGGGTGCCCATTCACAGGCAGCCCAGCCGGAAGCAGGTTTGATCTTTAGACACCAGGATATGGGATACAGACCCCAAAACCCACAGTTTAACTAGCTAAGCTGCAGTCAGACCCTACCTAACTTAACATTGTTTGAAAACTCTAAAAGTCATTGGTTTTGACTACAAACTGGCTTAGGCATTACCAGCTAAAGACCGTGAATTAAGCAACAACACTGGATATATTCCTAGGAGTGTTATTGCTGGATCATACGGTATGTTGAATTTGAGTTGTTTGAATGTTCCCCATACTGATTTCCATAGAGGCTGTACCAGCCTGCAGCCCCACCAGCAGTGGAGTAGGGTTCCCTTTTCCCCACAACCTCGCCAACAAGTGTTGTTGGTGCTTTTATTCATGTGGGCCAGTCTTACTGGCATTAGGTGGTACCTCATTGATGTTTTAATTTGGATTTCCCTTATTGCCAGGGAACTTGAGCATTTTTTCATATGTTTATTTGCCATTTGGGTTTGTTCCTTTGTGAAGTGTTTGCCCATTTCCCGTGCCCATTTCTTGAGTGGCTTGTTTGTTTTGACATTTTGGTTGTTTTGTAGCTCTTTGTAAATTCTGGAGATTAGCCCTCTATCACCTACGTAGTGCTCAAAGATCTTCTTCCATTCTGTGGGTTGCTTTTTTACTTTTTTGATTTTCCCTTGCTGTACAGAAGCTTCTTAGTTTGAGATCCCATTAATTCCATAATGATGTAAATTTTTGCTGATGGTATGTTGGAGCTTTTGATTGATCGGGATGATACTCTGCTGGCTCTGCCTTCAGACCAGAGAGGGTATACCTAAGAAGCCGTTGAACTTGACTGGACAATAAGATGCTGGACTCTATGTTTGGTATACGCTTGCAATGGGGGAATCTCAACTGAACTTGAGCTGTGGTTATGCAACAAGGTGGAGGAATCCACCATGGTGGGAGGGTTTGGGGAGGGGTGGGGAGAACCCAAGTACCTATGAAACTGTGTCACATAATACAATGTAATTAATGAATAAAAAAATAAATAGGAAAAAAAATAGCACTGAATGTAGCCACATGCACTCATTTTTTCATCTAGATCCAAACCTGTCAACCCACTAGAAGGAACAGTTTTCCTACTTACAAATAAGTAAATACTACATTTAAGTGCTTTCTAACATCTGTAAGATTTGAAGTCACCAGACTTTATAATCTATCGAGCCCAACCTCGTTATAATTGCTTAGGTGTTTCTTTCGTCCTTTACCTCTAAGCCACTGACACTGGAGTATGTGACAGCTTCAGCTGTATTCATTCTACACCTCTAAGGCCTCTGGACCTCGGCAACAGGATAAAGCAAAACCTAAGGCTAGAAGGCGGGGCTTCACGGAACCCGGTTAGGTTATTTCCGTTTGCCGCGTTACCAAGGGAACGAGAGGCTCCGGAGCCAGCTTCATTTGGCAGGTGAAGACAGGAGGCCTAGGGGGTTCTGCTACTCCGTTTATTGGGCTTGTTGGGCGACTGCACTAAGCCTGGTGGTGCTGCTTTAAATTCCCATGAACTCCACAGCCCCGCCCCATCCATTGGTTGGTTGGAGAAGCAAAATTTTAAAAAGAACAGCAAAGTCTACCTCTGAGCCCTTAGTCTATAATTTTATGGTCCTGCGTGGGATTAATCTCTTGTCAGGCTCTTCTGTGTCCTGCCTGTCTGGGTTTCCTTGAAAATCCATCCTGGGAACTTGGATTCCCCCACCAGCTGTGGCTGAGGGAGAATACCTATGATCAGTTTGCTGGAGTTTGAACGATTTTGCTGTTTAATACGTGAAATGACCTTAGAACTATTCACTTAATAATTTGGAGATGGGAAAAGGAAAGGTGTTTTAAGTAGGTTCATACGTGTTTCTGTTCAATCCTAAGTGCAGGGGACCAAAGATAAAGAGAGGTGAGATGATGAAATTGGCAAAAACCATGAATCAAGCGTGTTTACTCTGTAGAATTTAGCGTGGGGACCCAAAATAGGAAGCAGAGGTTCTGATCACAGAAAAGTCGAGGAATGTTTTACAGCCCAAGCGCATGTCAAGGCTTTGATTGAGAAAGTGAAGTCAGTCGGTGTGTTGGGCAGCCAGGAGTCCATGTTGCTTTCTCCCACAGCTGACAGTTTAAGGGGAAGGTTAAGATTAGCAGAAGACTTGGGACTACTTAGCGAAGTGGAAGCTCCCATTGGAGCAGCAGTGCTTCAGCCTTGGGCTCATCCTTCATGTGACTTGTCTGGCTGGCAGCTGGTGCTGTAGTGGAACTTGGCAGGACCTGGCAGATAAACCAGGGCTCTGTGACTGCCCACAATCTGGTCTTTTTGTGGAAGACTGCAAGGTATTCAGCATCAAGTGTGTAATGAAAGTGGGGGTGTCAGCCATGGTAATGTCTTTACAGTGACATCCTAAGGCTATCACAGGGCCACGTAAACAGCCACACTGCTTGTTTTCAGCATGTTCTGGGAACAGCTTTGCTTCCTTAGGATCTGGGCTCCCAGCTGTGGAAGGTGCTCTGGAGTCGGTCCCCAGGGGAAGGATGTGGTGACACGTTTCTTTCATCTTTTTCTAATCCCTGTCTCTTTAGCTATAACAAATGGTGGAGCCATGGGCCACCATTGGCTTAGTGCTTTCTGGAGTAGACAATACACTTGAAAAATCTAAGATTCATTTATTTGAGTGATTGACAGTCAGATCCTGTCTGGCTCACTGAATGCCCTCAGCAGCATGGGTCAGGCCAGGCTGAAGCAAGAACTGCACACATGTCTCCCAAATGGAGATCTTATCTGTGAACTTGCATGTGGTACCTAAATGTAGGAAAATACTTCTTTGTAGCTTGTAGTATTTTAGAACTTCTGAAGGATTTTCTTGTTTACCTTCTTTAAAGCCTCAATAGCTAAGTCCATCTTAGCTGCTGCCTAGCCACTGCTGCAACCCCTCCTTTTCTGTTCTGGGATTTGTCTGCTTGAAGCGACTCAGAATTTTGCCATTTAGTTTTCTCTTTTGGAGCTTTAATTTATCCTTCAATACTACATAATACTTCAGATTCTCCTGTGTTAAAGAAAAAAGTCCCTGCATGCGTCCCCAGCCTCCTCCTACCAATCTGCTTTTCAGCTCCGTGTATCACCCCAAAGAACTGTTGCTATACCCTGGTGATTCAATCTTCCAAATTCCCAAGTCCAAGTCCCAAGACTTTGTTGTTCTGCTACTCAGCCAAAACTTAGTGCAGTTGTTGAAGATGAATGTAATTCTTCATCCTCTATTTACTGGTCCCTTCAGCAATGCTGGACACAGTTAAGAACATTATCTCTTTTGAAGTGAGGTATATTTCATTTCAATAAGGACATGACTTATTTCTGAGCCAGATAATTTTAAATACTAGAAGATGATTGGCTCAATATTTTATGATAGCCGTAATGATGACAGTAGTCAGCATTTCAAAGTTGTATTTACTAACATTTTTACTATATTTTAATTCTAAAAAATGAAATAGTACATATTGGCTTGTATTCGATAATTTCTGTGATGTAAATGATTCCTGTGGCCAATTTCAGGTTATTGATATGTCCTTTCAGGAACTGGGAAGAATAGGCAATAATACAACTTGACAAAGGATCTTCAGATACGTCATGGGACTTAAATGTATATTACAAAGAAATTATGCATGAACTACATTGTATATGAGTAAAAATAAACTTTAATTCCATCTTCAATAGATTTTTAAAATATTCTCATAGGATTCTTAGCACACGAGTGTGAGTCCAGTGACTTTCACCTGTGACAGTTTCTGGATGCATTTTCTACTTGTCAGCACTGTGGTACTGGTGTCTGAGTAAAGGAGAAGAGTTCTACTAAATGTCATACCATACGTAAGATGAGTTTTGCCATGAAAAATTGCCTAGCCCAAGCTATCGCTAGTACCATTGCTTAAAAACTTGAAAAAACACTATGATGTAGTAAAATAACGATATGTCTTGAGTGTTGATTACCATTATGTAAGTTTCAGTTTATCAATTTAACAATAGCTATGTTTAAGTACCAGTTCTCAGGAGCAGGGATTGTGGTAGAGTGAAAGCTCGTGTATTATAGTGCCAGTTCAAGTTCTTGTTGTAATTCTAGTCCATCTTCTTAGCACACTGCACCTGGCAAGACGGCAGATGATTGCTCCAGTGCTTGGGCCGCCGCCATCCAATGGGAGACCAGATGGAGTTCCTGCTCCCAGGCTTGTGTCTGACCCACACCTGGCTGTTGGCAGTGATCTGGGGAGTGAAGCAGTGGATGGAAGATCTCTATGCTGTTGTGCCTTTCAAGTCTTTAAAAAATCTCAGAAAAGCTGTTGTCCTAGCTCTGCAAGTTAAGCCACCGCCTGCAACACCAGCACCATTTCACAAAATACCTAAAAATTTAAGATTTGACCCTACTGCATCCAACCAGCTCCAGAAAGCAAACCACTCCACTCCTTTTCCCACATGATTATGCAAGAAGTCTCCAAAACTTCATTGCAAATGTGTATATGAAAAAGCAATGGTTTTCAGATTCTATGTCCACAAACATTTAATTTTACTTTTCTGTAAGATTTCTGAAGTGTCCTCTTATCTCTTAAGACTGTTTTCTAGTTGTCCTGATTCTGTGGTTACTTCAGGAAAACTGAAATAACTTGCTTCAGTATAATGACCAGTAAAAAAAAAAAAGGCACATAAACAGAAGAGTAATTGTGTTGACTGTTATGGTGCAAAATTCGTTATTTTTACTTGAAAGGCAGAGTTTATAGAGACTGAGGAAGAGAGTGAGTAGGACCTTCCTTCTTCTGGCTCAGGCCCCGGATGGCTACGACAGACAGCTTGCGTGCGCCAGGATGAAGGCAGCAGCCTGGAACTCCATCTGGGTCTTCCAGTGAGAGGTGACCCAGTAGCACGGAGCTGGATCAGAAGTGGAATAGTGGAACTCACACTGGGCTGGTACGGGAGCATCATTAATCTGCAGTGTGATGCCTGACACAGCCTATATTTTAAATTTGAAATGTAAGATTTTTTAAAGTTATAACCAATCTCGGCTGCCTTTTCTCTTTAATGAATTTTTTTTCTTGAATATTCATTTATTCATTAATTACATTGCATTACATGACACAATTTCATAGGTACTGGGATTCCCCCCCCCCTTGATCCCAAACCCTTCCCCCATCATGAATTCCTTCACCTTGATGCATAACTACAGCTCAAGTTCCGTTGAGATTCCCTAATTAAAAGTTTACACCATACAGAGTCCAGCATCCCACTTGTCCAGTTCAAGTTCCACGGCCTCTTAGGGAGGCCCTCTCAGGTTTGTAGGCAGAGCCAGCAGAGCGTCACCTCGATCAATTAGAAGCTCCAACATATCATCAGCAACAGTCCAGGTATGATGAGGCTGGTGCAGAGTCCACTGATTGACATAGTCCATCTTACGGTTTCCCCTTGTCCAGTTTTCCGCTGCAAGCATAAAGCTGAGGTGGTTGATTCATCTACTCCATTTTCCATCTTTTTTTGATTAATGCTTTGATTCCTCCATTTTGTTCAGGGGAATCCCCCTAAAAAAAACTTTGAGGCATTGAATTTTAATAGTAAAAACTGAAATTATTACAGCTAGTTATCATACCATTCACAAGGAAAATGCTTTTCCTAAAGTGTCCTGAAATATACAAATGAACTAGGTTTCATTATTGTTTCTCCACCTGCTGGCTAGAAAGAATATAAAATATGGTTCCTTGAAGAAATGTATTCCTTTAGACCCCAAGCCTCATTCTTCACCCTCTTCTGTTCTAATTCTTGGTAAGGGAATAATTGTGCTTAAATTATTCAATTAGATCATATTCTGGCAATGATGTATGAAATAGGTTTTACATGGGAAAACTGTTTAGCAATAATACAATTTGAGGGGTTATTATGATAGGCTAGGAATTGTACTAAGCACTACCTATATTACGTGATTCAATCCTCACAGTTCTATGAAATAGATGCTTCTGTTCTCTGAGCAACTTACACAGATCACACAACTAAGTATGAAGTAGAATTTGTTGATTTAAACCTGCTGTATTACACCTCAGACACAAAGACATGACCCCCTTTCATGTCCCTCATGGGCCTTGGGTGCAGGGAACAGAAACATAGAACCATATCCCTGGAGAAACCTCGCTATCCTTTGAATGTCAATTTTCTTAAAAACTCGGTGACATAAGAGTTAGCTTTAAGCCCCCAAATAAGTGTTAACTAAGAGTATACAAACAGATTTTTTTTCTTTCACTTTTCCAATAAATGACGCATCCTTTAGACAGGTTTTCTGTTTGATCTCTAAATAATGCATTTTTAGTAGATGTTTAAATAGTTTTGAAGACTTTGGTTCTTCAAGTAATACATGTTGTGTTTTAAATTTATTTTTAATTTTATGAAATGTACTCACTTTGAATTGTGACAAAGCATCTGAGAATAAAGTATTACTGTAAATATGATGTGACATAGTGTATGTGGCATGTATTAATAACTGAGATTAACTAAAGCCATGTTTTTCCATGTGTTTAGCTTAGGGTCCTTTGTTTAAATTTTTTTTTATTGGAAAGGCAGATATACAGCAATAAGGAGATAGATCTTTTGTCTGCTGGTTCACTCCTCAAATGATCACATCAGCCAGAGCTGCCTCCAGGTCTCCCACATGGGTGCACAGTCCCAAGGCTTTGGGCCGTCCTCCACTGCTTTCCCAGGCCACAAGCAGAGAGCTGGATGGAAGTGGAGCAGCTGGGACATGAACTGATGAACCAGCACCCCTATGGGATCCCAGTGTGTGCAAGGAGAGGATTCAGCCACTAGGCTATTGCACCAGGCCCTAATACAGGACCTTTTTAAATTTTCAATTTTACTCTTATTATTTGTACCCTTTTTAGTGTAAACTCGAAATTGTGAAACTGACCACTTCTTTGGAGTTTATTGCAAAGCTTTCCTATAAAGGAATGAAGTTGAAGCTTAGCAATGTTAATCTATATGTGTATGATTATATTTAATAAACAATGTGAATTCAAAACACTTCCAGTTTTTTTTCAGTTCACTAATCTTTCTAAGGTCCTATTTAAGAAAACTACCCAAAGGAAGAAGTTATTTGCAAATCTTAGGTATTTCCTGTCGTTATTTATACTGAAATGAGTGCAGCTGCAGTGCACAGGTAACTTCCGGTTTGTGTAGGTTGCGCTGCTCATCCGACACTGGAGCAACACTGGGACAGTTTGTGTTTTGAATGAGCTGCTTTAGAGATGTTTAAACAGCATAGGTGAGAATTGAGCTTAATGTGACTTTTTATGGGCTTGAAGCATAATGCTCTCCTGACTCCTAAATCCTTCATCTTAACGTTATTTTGCTTCCTAATAGCGTTAATGTTTTTAACAGTTTAGTGGTAAACTTGAAACTAGTCAATGAAGACTCAAAAGTCTATAATACTCTCAAATTTTAGGTCATGGGCCTGGAAAATCTTGTACATGAAGCTACATCTCTGCATGTAAGTGGAGAAATGTCTTTGGAAGTCATGAAGCACCATATATAAATGTACAGATCAGACTTTCCAGACAGACTTGAGTTCGAAACTAGAATAGT
The DNA here is from genome assembly GCF_030435755.1 of Ochotona princeps. NCBI lineage: Eukaryota > Metazoa > Chordata > Mammalia > Lagomorpha > Ochotonidae > Ochotona > Ochotona princeps. The sequence goes on from NC_080835.1 coordinate 80,425,603, forward strand.
TGCTAGTTGACCTTGTGCCTTGAAGTTTGATCTTAAATACAATCACAGTAGTAAGTCTTGCTATGCAGAATGGTCATTGGACATAGAAAATATAAATACGAATGAGACAATCAGTAATAGGTGACTGAATTTTATTACAAGTATTTAGGTGGGCCCGAAGCGATGGCCTAGTGGTTAAAGTCCTCGCCTTGCATGTGCCAGGATCCCATATGGGCGCTGGTTCTAATCCTGGCAGCCCTGCTTCCCATCCAGCTTCCTGCTTGTGGCCTGGGAAAGTAGTCAAGAATGGCCTAAAGCCTTGGGACCCTGCACCCATGTGGGAGACTTGGAAGAGCTCCTGCTTCGGTTTGGCTCAGCTCCGCTGTTGCGGCCCCTTGTGGAGTGAACCATCGGATGAACAATCTTCCTCTCGGTCTCTCCTCCTCTCTGTATATCCGCCTTTCCAATAAAAATAAATAAATATTTGAAAAAAAAAACAAGTATTTAGGTGCTAAATCTCAATGTATTGTCATTTATACAATCCTCCAGTCTCCATTGAGTTATAGTGATAGTTTGGAAATGACATATCAAATGTTACAAAACACCTTTTTGCTTACTGTTGCTTAGAATTTCAAATGCCCAAGAAGCAGGAAACAGAGTCCCAGCAGCAGGAAGAAGCTGCCAGAGTCATCCAAAAGGCCTGGAGGCGTTTTCTTGTAAGTTTACTATTAGCTTTATGAGATAAAAATGTACATGATACAAAACGTGTCAGTTTAAGTTCAACAGTTGTTAGTGTATTTACAGGTTTATTTACCATCTCTTTAATGGCAGACTTTAAATAAGTTAACTAACTTGCTTTATAAAAACTAAGTTCCTGAATGGGCCAGGCACTTGTAAAATGACAGAATTTCCAACCTTGGAGTTTGTCCTCTCAAATCCCACTGCTGTTCAATTTAGGGAATACACCAAGTTCTTTGTCCTTTCAATTTTGCACTAACACCTTTACCAGGAGTAGACATTATCTCAAGAAACTGCTCCCTTTACAAAGCAAACGACCTGCTAAACGTTTCCTCCTGAGACTGTGGACATTCAGCCAGGTAATCATGCTCTACTTCTAGTTTCAGGTCTCTATTTCCACCATGTTTGCATTCACTTCAACTGAAATTTTAACATTCTGTGAAAGATTGAGCCAGGGTCTTTTATAAACTCCTGTTAATTTTGGACTTCTTCCCATGAGCCTCTATTTTTCCCAGTGGCATCTACAATGGTGACTTCTTTCCAGAAGGTTTTCAGTTAACTTTGCCATATGAAGTGATAGATCTGGGCAGTAGTAGCCTTATTAAATGCATTTTTTGAATAAGAAGACTTAGTTCCTTAGTCCGTGGCAGGCTAAGCCAAGTGGCTGGGAGCCACGGGGCAACGGCTATGGGGGCACACTATGAGTGACCAAGTCTTACATAAAAGGTACACCAGGGGGTCTTTGCCTGGAGGAATGCTCTATCCTCTCAGGCTACTAGGCATGTGTGCTGACATAATATCTCAGCTAAGCAAGCAAAGCAGAAGTTAAAGCAGAAAAGATTAGAGTTAGCAATGAGTAGTAGGTGGATGGCTAGACTTACTGTGTGAGATTTCGGGAAGAGTAACTGGCTGTCAGCTTCACCTTAAAGGAGGCAGTGCCTTCATCCTCCAGGAAGGGATCAGGGAACTTTGAGGCCAGGCATTGACTTTTCCTCTCCAGCTCTGAAAGTCTGATGGCATCTTCTCACATTACACTGTTTTTCCCACAGTGAAAAATCTCATGTTTAATGGAGCCTCTTTCATCCAGCGTCTTGCCCCAATCATTGCAGCCATCTGGGGAGTGAACCAGCAAACGTAAAACACTCTTTCCTTCTTTCTCCCATTCTTCCTTTCTATTACTGTGTCTTTCACATAAAATACTGCTTTAGAGATCTGGGTTTTTTTTATAAAAGATTGAAAGGAACATGGATACCTTTTTTTATTTTTTGATAATTTTTTACATATTTGATTAGGGCGCAAAGGGTCAAGGGCTAGAGGAAAATGGGTGAGACCATCGTTTTTACATTCTCTTCTTTCATTACTGTGTTTGGGAGAAGGGGAAAGACAAGGGGAGAAGACACACCCAACCTCCCAACCATCCCTGGGTCCCTGATGTGGGGCCTGCTCTGAGGGTATTGTTCTAGTCGTTTGAATAACTCCACAGTTCTGAATTGCTGACAATCTTGCCACTCCTATCATGTTAATCTCTCCAGAATCCACTGACTGCCACAGTTCATCTTAGAGTCTCCAGTTGTCCAGGTATTCACTGCCAACCCTTGGCTGGGGTTGTTGATCGATTTGTTCAATCCTCCATCCTCTGCCATGGTAGCAGGTGTCCTCTGCAGGCTCCAATGTACCGCCATAATGGATACCATTGAAAGAACATATTGTCATAGGCATACCTGAAATAAAAAGAAAAAGGCACTGAAAGCTAGCTCTCATTGGAGACTTTCCAAGCCTTGAAACAATGTTGTCATCCAGGTACAGAAAGCTCAAAGGACCACAATCAGACTGAACCTAAAAAGATCTTCAGGGCACACTGTAGCCAAACTTTCAAAATTAAGGACAAATAAAGGATCCAAAAGGAAGATAAATGCATAAACTTAAATATAAAAATCAATTAGACTATTGGCCAGAAGAAAATGAGCTAATATATTCCAGGTCTTCACAAACAACATAAAATCTTAAATTATATTGGTTACATCTGGTGAAATTGGCCTTAGGAAGTAAAGGGCAGTTTTACTGTCTTTTTTCAACATCCAAGATGTCGAAGCAAGGATGTTGTGTGTCCTCCAGTGTGACATTCCAGATACCCCTGGGTAGGCACCTTGATCACTGTGCTGACAACACAGGGGCCACAAATCTGTTTCATCCCTGTGAAAGGGACCAAGGGACAGCTGAACAGACTTCCTACGACTGGTGTGGGTGCCATGATGAAGGCCACTGTCCAGAAAGGCAAACCAGAGCACACAAAGCAGGTACGTCCAGCAGTGATGGTTTGATAATGAAAGTCCTATCAAAAAAATGATGTGTTATCTTGAAAATGCAGGGATCCTATAAACAAAAACAGGTGAGATAAGACACTGCCATCAGTGCACCAATTGTGAAGGAGTGTAAAGACTTGTGGTCCAGGATAACATCAATGCATATAGCAATGAATGATGCTCCAGTGTATTTGTGTCTAAACAAAAAAATGATTGGACCCCTGTGCAATAGCATAATGGCTAGAGTCCTCACTTTGCATGTGCCAGGATCCAATATGGCCACCGGTTTGTGTCCCAATGCTCCACTTCCCATCCTGCTTCCTGCTTGTGGCCTGGGAAAATGGTGCAGGACAGTCCAAGGCCTTGGGACCCTGCACCCATGTGGGAGACCCAGAAGAGGCTCCTGGTTTCATATCAGCTCAGCTCTAGCCGTTGGCACCACTTGGGGTATGAACCAGCAGATAAAAATCTTCCTCTCTCTCTCTCCTCCTCTAAATCTGACAAAGCCAGGAGCCAGTTGTTTCTACCAGGTCTCCCACATGGTTGCAGGGTTCTAAGGCTTTGGGCCACCTTCCACTGCCTTCCCAGTCCACAAGCAGGTTGCTGGATGAGAAGGAGAACAGCCAGGACACAAATAGTGCCCATGTGGGATCCTGGCATGTGCAAAGTGAGGACTTTAAGCCACTAGGCTATCATGCCAGACCCAAACCACTTGTGTTTATAAACTGAAAAAGTGAAAGATATTTAAAACATTTATCACTAGAAGTCTTAGAAATCTAGACTGGGAGTCCTCCATTAGAAGTAAAAACCATGGTGGCTGTTTTTGTGGCACAGCTATTTGAACTGCAGATCTGATGCTTGGCATCTTATTTGAATGCCTGTTTCCTATTTGAATCCCAGTTGCTCCAGTTAGACTCTAGCTTCCTGCTAATGTGCTTGGGAAAGCAACAGAGCATGGCCAGAGTTCTTGAAACCATGTCAACATATGAGAGATGCAGATGGAATTCCTGGATCCTGGCTTATGTCAATGATGATCAATTACCATTGTTATTCAAAATAATTTTGGAAGTTTTAGCCAGAACCATTAGGCAGGAAAAGAAAGAGATACAAATTGGAACAGAAGAAATCAAATCATCCCTGTTTTGAGATTTTAACGTGTTTTTATGACGTGTAATGACGTGATTTTAAGAGTCTTCCAATTCTTCTATGTGTAAGATTATTAGGATTCAAAAGTAGGGCAGAGTTGCAGGACGTAAAGTCAGCACTCAACAGCATTTACACACACACCAAAAAATACCATGGCTCATAAAGAACTTACAGGATCATTACATTCACATTAGCTACTAAAAATTTTAAATACTTTGGGGGTAAATTTAACTAAAGATATGGAGAATCTCTACAGTTAAAGTTATAAAACATTGAAGAAATGGCATGGTTGTGTCACAATGGCCCAGAAGCTAAGCCCTCACCTTGAACATGCACTGGGATCCCATATGGGCACCAGTTCATGTCCTAGCTATTCCATTTCCCATCCAGCTTGTGGCCTGGGAAAGCACTAGAGGATGGCCCAAAGCCTTGGAACTCTGCACCCATGTGGGAGATCTGCAGCAGTCTCCTGGCTTCTGGCTTTGGATCGGCTCAGCTCCAGCCATTGTGGGCACTTGGGGAATAAATCAGCAGACAGAAGATCTTTCTCTCTCTCCTCTCTGTAACTCTTTCAATAATAAATATTTTAAAAACTTAAATACACACAATGAAATATTGTTTGGCTATGAAATGGGATCCTATCATTTGCAGCAGAATAGAGGGCATCATGTTCAGTGAAATAATCCAGACAAAGAGAAATATTGGATATTCTCCCTCGCATATGGGACTTAAAAACCTGTTCTGAACACAGAATGTTGCTTACAAACATTTTTGAATTAAAAGAGAAAACTGATATTCAATAATTTTAACAAAGATGCCACATTGAGATACTAATAGGAATGGATGAAAGCTATGTGGGAACTCTTCATATTACTGCTCATAAATACTGTAAATTTTGTTGTAAATTTGTTATGAAATATTTTTAAGAAAACCTATGAAAAAAATACCAAAATGCTTTCTGTAGTCAATGTACATTTCAATTCTTCTGTTCATTTGGAAGGCAGAGTTACAGAAAGAGGAGGAATCTTTCATTCGCTAGCTCACTCCCCAAGCTGCCGCCACAACTGGGGCTGGGCTCGCTGCAGCCAGGAGTCAGGAGCCTCTGCCAGGTATCCCACATTGGTGCTTCTTTGCTTCTTTCCAAGGCCATAAGCAGGAAGCTGGATCAGAAGTGTAGCAGCAGAGTTTCAAACCAGCACCCCGTGGGGAATGCCAGCTTTGGAGATAACTGCAGCATTGCCCCCATCACTTTGCATTTCTTCCAGCAATACACATGTTTTCCAGGGTTTTTTTTTTTTTAAGCCTTCACCAATATTCTCTGGTTTTATAAAATGGCCGTCATAATAGATAGGTGGTATCACACTGTGATTTTCACCTGCTGTTTCCTAATGACCTGTAATGCTCTGTATATTTTTGTGTTCATAGATTTTAAGTCTTAAACATACATTCAACCTTGGCACATTTTTGAATTGTTTTGACATGCAGGACTTCTATGCTTTGAATATTACTAATCAAATATCTATTGTGGGAGCATTTTAGCCAAATCTGGATTGCCTTCTTTGTAATTTCTCAAGTTTTCTCCGTATATGCAGTAGCTCTTGTTTTCATGTAGTCAAATTTGTTTTTAATTTGCTGCTTTTATTTTTGGTGTCATATCCTAGAGATCATCACCACATTCAATGTCATGGAATTACTCTGTTTTTCTTCCTCTGTTTTGTGGTTTTAAGCCTAAATTTAGATCATTGATCTGTTTTTAATTGTTGTGTATAGTGTAAGGTAAGAGATAATTTCATTTTCTTACTTATGGACATACACCTTTCCAGTAGTATTTGTTGGCAGTACTGTCCTTCCATTGGATGGTTCTGGTACTCTTGTTAATTTATTACAAACACAAGAATCTGTTTTTGAGTGCTCTCTTTTGATCCATGCCTGTTCTGTGTCAGTATCAAACTATTTTGATCTTTTTAGTTCTAGTAAGTTTTAAACTCAGAAAGTATGACTTTTAAAAAAATGTAGATATATTTTAATTTTATTTGAAAGTCAGATATACAGAGAGGAGGAGAGACAGAGAGGAGGATCTTCTGCCTGCTGACTCACTCCCAAAGTGACCACAACAGCCGGAGATGCTCTGATCCAAAGTCAGCAGACAAGAGCCTCTTCTGGATCTCCCACACGGGTGCAGGGTCCAAAGGCTCTGGGCCGTCCTCGACTGCTTTCCCAGGCCACAAGCAGGGAGCTGGATGGGAAGCTGGGCTGCCAGGATTAGAACCAGTGTCCATATGGGACCCTGGCACATGCAAGGTGAGGATTTTAGCCACTAGGCTATCATGCTGAGCCCAGGAAGTATGACTTTTATACCTCATATTTTTTCACTTCTTTTTCAAAAGTGGTTGTTCAGTGTCCCTTGAAATTCTATATGAATTTTAGGGTGGACATTTCTGTTCATATATTCCTCTTTATCATACTCAACTTTGCAGTAAAGTCAGTGTTAAGTCATGTTTCCACCTAACACGAAACAACTATCGTTCAAACAGGTTATCTCTGTCCCCAAATCAATCTTATTCTCCCTTGGATTATATTTATTCCCCCTCCTTCCTGCTGAGCCAGAATGTCTTGTAACTTAAATACTAGATATAAGGTAAAGGACTTGTGTTTAAAATTGCTGTGGATAAGGTGCTGTAAAAACAGAAACAAAATACATTCCGGAGGACAGAAGCATGAAGTATTTTTTGGAGGAGGGGCTAAAATCAAGATGTCAGTAAGGCTGTGCTATTGATGAAAAGTATATTGAAGAATTGATTTCCTTTTCAATCTTGTGAAAGCTTCCCCTTCCATCTTCAAATACAGCAGCAATCGAATCATTTTCCACCCACCCATTTCACTTGTAGTGCCCCTCGGGGTCACTATGCCACTATGAGAATAATCTCCCCAATCCCAGTCAGCTGATTACCAACCTCTGTGTAGAAGCAGTCTAGATCCCTCTTTTTCCACATTACATAGGAGAGTTAGAGATTCCAGAGCTCAGGCATCCTCAAGAGGCATTATCCTGCCTACTGCAGCACTGTTACATTTGATAATAGAGAAACAGGAGAGGAACAATTATCTGTTAAATATTTTTATATAAATACTTAGGAGAAATCCTTATATACCTGTTCTGCAACCAATTATGAAGCTCCAAATGATATTAAACTTTGTTCCTTCGCCAGCACTCTATATTGCTTTGCTTTTTCCAGCAAACTTCAGTCAATTGTAATTCCTTGCCTAGGATTTTGGCTCAGATCTTCTACAGCTTTAGCAATTCAACCTATATTGAGTTGCTAAAATGTCACACTAACTTTGCCACTAGAACACCCTTCAAAAGATAGCCTAAACTCCTGACACACTTCTCCCCATCCCCAGTGGTGTCAACATCACATTTCAAATTCCAGATTATTAACTTCAGCCGTAAAATAAGTGCCTTTCAGATTGGGGGTGGGGTGCGGGTGGTGTAGCTTTGTGGAAACTTTGCTCTCATGGGGACAGAACCCTTATGTCTCTAGAGCCAGAAAGTATAAGGGCATGAAGCAAGAATGTAACTAGTAAGTCACTTCCAGTTCTACTCCTTGATTCCCGGATTCATGAAAGCTGACTGAGAAACAGCACCATTTCTTGCCTTGGATTTAGAACCTCTACTGCCACACCGAAGGCATCCCTTTTGTATGAGAAGTCTTATGAGAACTCTGACAGTAACTGAGTCTTCAAAATGCTCTTCTTCTTTAAGCCGGTTGCTGTAGGGTGATTTGGAAAAACATAATTAGCATACTACATTTGCAGTGAATAGCCAAGATAATCAATTTGCTGTAAGGAAGCTGAGCGGTTCTTCCAGCAGATCATGGCCTATTGGCCTCACTGTTGGCCTTTGCTTTGCAGCAGCCAGATGGGATGAGTAGAAACGCTTCTTGAGCCAGTGGGTGATCTCTATTACCACTGCCATGTCTGCTTTGTTCAGGAGCCCACGGGGTGAGGTGAACCGTGGCTGAGGAAACAGTGATTGCGAAGACCACATTGTTTTGTATAGCTAAGATTGTTTTCCTGTGAGCTTGTTCTTGGTGTACATGCATACAGGGAACAGTGTCTTCATACTTTGCGCCCATTTGGGAAGTCCATGGATCTGCGCATGTGCTGCTGTTCAGCAGACCTGTCACTCTTCAATGTCCTGATCATGTTCTTTCCAAATCCATGATCACCAGTCAGCTATCAGCAAGCAGCCATTTTCTAGATCTGCACTTCCTGTCTGTGTTTCTGGGTGGAGTAGACAGCCAGATAGGCTACTTGAGACGCTGACCCATAGAAAGATGCATCTTCACCATTGCACTTGAGGCCACTTCTAAGCAAGGTTGTGATACATCTTGTTGCACCTTGTCCTTGACCTGTTGTGAGCTGATAGGGGTTGAATTTGACCAGTAGAATGCAGAATAAGTGTTTCTGTGTGAATCCAAGACAAGGTCTAAGAAGCTTTATAATTTCGGCTTCTCTGTCTGGTACCTCGAAACCTCCATGCTGTGAAGACGCTCAAACGGAAAGTCCATGTGGAAAGAAGGGCCTAACCAGCCCAGATGTTCCAGCCTTCCAGACTAGTGACCCAGCTGACTGTGTGTGGTCATTGTAAGCCAGTTCCTGCTGGGCTGGCGGCTGACTGTAGTCACCCACCAAAACAGAAGCAATAAATTATTTTGTTCCAACTTGCTTGTTTTTGGAGTAGCCTATTATGTACTGGTCTAAAACAAATATAGAAAATGACATATGCAGCAGGTACTATTTAAATTTTAAATTATAATGTTTCCTGAAATTAAATTTTGAATTTCAGGAAAATTATATTTTCCTTACAAGAAATAGTATTTGAACGGACATGGCAATTGTAACAGGGCTTCAGATTTTTCATATTGGTATTATGAATTCAATTTAGTTTTACTTTATTTGGTTAAGAATAAGCATTGGAGGAATAGGCAATTTATCAAGAATTAAAAAGTTTTCAAAGGTGTAAAAATTGTTGGTTGTTGAGGGTACAGCACAATAGCTTAGCAGCTAAAAGTACTCATCTTACATGTGCCAGGATCCCAAATGAGCACCGGTTCTAATCCCGGCTGCCCCACTTCCCATCCAGCTCCCTGCCTGTGGCCTGGGAAAGCAGTTGAGAATGGCCAAAAGCCTTGGGACCCTGCAGCCACGTTGGAGACATGGAGGAAGTTCCTGGCTCCTGGCTTCGGATCGGCTCAGCTCTGGCCATTGTGGGCCACTTGGGGAGTGAATCAATGGACAGAAGATCTTCCTCTCTGTCAGTTCTCTTCTCTGTATATCTAACATTTCAATAAAAAGAAATCTTTAAAAAAATCGTTGGGAGTTGACTAAATTGGTACTAATCTGAAAAGTGTAGATCTTTGAATCAGTGTAATTACTAGAGGAAGGAGGAAGGAATGCTTTCTCTTGCCAGGTACTACCCAGTGTGCTTTACAAATGCTTTATTCTTCATGGTAGCTCTGTGAGGTAACTATTATTCACATTTATTTTAATTTTTTAATTTTATCGTACAATTCTGTAGTTTGGGGATTCCCCACCCCACAATTTTCACCCCCCCGAATGATTTTTCCCATATTGCCACAACAGTACGTTTCTTCATTAATGAGTTACAATTCCATCAGTCTGCTCTCTGAGTGTGCCCGACATTGCTGATACAGACAATGTCAGACAGTCCAGCGTCCCATGATCTAGATATGTCCAACACTTTCATTGGGAGTCCATCTTTTATTTGTAAATAGGGATCCATGATGTCTTGTGTTCAAATATGGATAAGGTAGTCTCCATTACTCCATCACTGTACATTCCAATTTGCATGATGGTTTTCTTATATTAGAGAACATGTGGTATTTGTCTTTTTGGGATTGACTTATTTCACTGAGCATAATGGTTTCTAGTTGGAACCATCTAGTTGCAATTGGTATAATTTCATTCTTTTTAATGGCTGAGTAATACTCCATGGAGTAGATGTACCAGTTTCTTTTTTTTTTTTCTTTTTTTTTTCCTATTTATTTATTATTTAACTTCATTAATTACATTGTATTATGTGACATAGTTACATAGATACTTGGGTTCTCCCACCCCTCCCCAAACCCTCCCACCATGGTGGATTCCTCCACCTTGTTGCATAACCACAGCTCAAGTTCAGTTGAGATTCCCCCATTGCAAGCATACACCAAACATAGAGTCCAGCATCTTATTGTCCAGTCAAGTTCAACGTCTTCTTAGGTATACCCTCTCTGGTCTGAAGACAGAGCCAGCAGAGTATCATCCCAGTCAATTGAAAGCTCCAACATACCATCAGCAAAAATTTACATCATTATGGAATTAATTGACATAGTAATGAGTAACCAATATGTTAAAAGTAAATGCGAGTTCCCAGCCACCTTCTGTGACCACCTCACCTACACTTCAATCTTAGTTTATACACAACATATAACATTCAAAACATAACATGTTATACATAACATCATATCATCTTAAATTAAGGCAAACATGTGGTATTTAACCTTTTGTGATTGGCTCATTTCCCTTAGCATTATGGTTTCCAGTTTGGCCCATTTGGCCACAAAGAACTGCATTTTGTTTTTTTTAATAGCTGAGTAGTATTCCATGGAGTAGATGAACCATAGCTTTCTTATCCAATCCTCTTTTGATGGGCATTTTGGTTGCTTCCATGTTTTTGCAATTACTGATTGTGCTGCTATGAGCATAGGAGTGCATGTTGGTTTCTCATAAAACAATTGTTCTGGATATATTCCTAGGAGTGCTATTGCTGGATCATACGGTATGTTGAATTTGAGTTGTTTGAATATTCTCCATACTGATTTCCATAGAGGCTGTACCAGCCTGCAGCCCCACCAGCAGTGGAGTAGGGTTCCCTTTTCCCCACAACCTCGCCAACAAGTGTTGTTGGTGCTTTTATTCATGTGGGCCAGTCTTACTGGCGTTAGGTGGTACCTCATTGATGTTTTAATTTGGATTTCCCTTATTGCCAGGGAACTTGAGCATTTTTTCATATGTGTATTTGCCATTTGGGTTTGTTCCTTTGTGAAGTGTTTGCCCATTTCCCGTGCCCATTTCTTGAGTGGCTTGTTTGTTTTGACATTTTGGTTGTTTTGTAGCTCTTTGTATATTCTGGAGATCAGCCCTCTGTCACCTATGTCGTGTGCGAAGATCTTCTCCCATTCTGTGGGTTGCCTTTTTACTTTGTTGATTGTTTCTCTAGCTGTACAGAAGCTTCTTAGTTTGATGAGGTCCCAGTTGTTTATTTTGGTCTTGATTTCTACTGCATTTGGAGTCTTTTTTAGGAAGTGAGGGCCTACCCCTAAGTGTTCCAGTGTGTTTCCAACATTTTCTTCCAAAAGTTTGAAGGTTTCTGGATGTAGGTTTAGATCTATTATCCATTTAGATCTGATCTTAGTGTATGGTGAGAGATGTGGATCTATTTTTTTGTTTCTGCAGGCTATTAACCAGTTGTCCCAACAGCATTTATTGAACAGACCTTCCCATTTGCCTGGATTGTCGTTTGTCTTTTTGTCAAAGATTATTTGGCTGTATCTGTGTGGGTTTCCTTCTGGTGTTTCTATTCTGCTCCATTGATCTTCCTCTCTATCTTTGTGCCAGTACCACGCTGTTTTGATAACCACTGCCCTATAGTATGTCCAGAGGTCCGGAACTGTGATTCCCCCTGCTAACTTCCTGTTTTTCAGGATGGTTCTAGCTATCCGTGGTTTTTTGTGTTTCCAGATGAACCTTTGGATCATTGTTTCCAGTTCCGTGAAGAATGTTTTGGGCAATTTGATTGGGATTGCGTTGAATGTATATATTGCTTTTGGCAGTATAGACATTTTAATGATATTGATTTTACCTATCCAGGAGCATGGGATGTTACTCCATCTTTTGAGGTCTTGTTCAATTTCTTTTTTAAGTAGTTTGTAGTTTTCTTCAAATAAGTCTCCTACATTTTTGGTTAGATTTATTCCCAGATATTTCATACTTTTCTCTGTTATTTTGAATGGTATCTTGCTGGTTAAGTCTTTTTCCATCTTGGGGCTGTTTGCATACACTATGGCTGTTGATTTTTGTTCATTAATTTTGTACCCTGCCACTCTACCAAACTCTCGTACAAGTTCTAGCAGTCTCTGTATTGAGTCTCTTGGCTCTTCTACATAAAGAATCATATCATCTGCATATAGTGAGAGTTTGACTTCTTCGTTTCCCATTTGGATTCCTCTGATATCTTTTTCTTGTCTTATGGCCTCAGCGAGTACCTCTAGGACTATGTTGAATAGTAGTGGAGAAAGTGGACATCCCTGTCTTGTTCCAGATCTCAGTGGGAAGGGTTCCAGCTTTTCTCCATTCAGTATGATGCTGGCGTTGGGTTTTTCATATATGGCTTTAATTATGTTGTGGATTTTTCCATCTATGCCTACCTTGGTTAGGGTTTTTAGTAGGAAGTGGTGTTGGATTTTGTCGAAAGCTTTTTCTGCATCTATTGATACTATCATGTGATTCTTGTTTTTCAGTTTTTGGATGTGGTGTATCACATTTATGGATTTGCGAATGTTGAACCATCCCTGCATTCCAGGGATGAATCCTACTTGATCTGGATGAATGATCTGTCTGATGTGTTTTTGAATTCTGTTGGCTAGGATTTTGTTGAGAATCTTAGCATCAATGTTCATCAAAGAGATAGGTCTGTAGTTTTCCTTCTCTGTTAGTTCTCTGTCTGGTTTTGGGATTAAGGTAATGTTGGCTTCATAGAATGAGTTTGGAAGGGTTGCCTCTTTTTCTATTGTTTTGAAGAGTTTGTAGAGGATTGGGGTCAGTTCTGTTTGGAATGTTTTGTAGAATTCTGGAGTGAAGCCGTCTGGACCTGGGCTTTTCTTTGTTGGGAGGTCTTTAATCACTGATTCAATCTCTACTTCAGTTATGGGTTTGTTCAGGTCGTTTGTTGCCTCTGGGCTAAGTTTTGGCAGGTGGTAGAAGTCTAAGAACTTTTCCATTTCTTGGTGATCTTCTGACTTGTTGGAGTACAGTGCTTTGTAGTAATTTCTAATTATGGCCTTAATGGATGCGGTGTCTGTTGTTATGTTGCCTTTTTCATCTTTGATGCTGTTAATTCTTGCCTTCTCTTGTTTTTTCTTTGTCAGTCGGGCCAGTGGGGTGTCTATCTTGTTTATCTTCTCAAAAAACCAGCTTTTTGATTCATTGATTTTGTGTATGGTTTTTTTTATTTCTATCTGGTTGATTTCCTCCCTTGTTTTGATGATTTCTTGTTTCCTATTGTGTGTGGGGCACTTCTGCTGTTGTTTTTCCAATTCCTGTAGGTGTGTGTTTAGTTCTTGTATTTGGCGCCTCTCTTGGGCCTTGACATGAGCTCCAATTGCGATGAGTTTACCCCGTAGCACTGCTTTGGCAGTGTCCCACAAATTTTGGAATGTTGTGTCAGAGTTTTCATTGGTTTCCATAAGTTTTTTGATCTCATCTTTAATTTCTTCTCTGATCCATTGTTCGTTTAATAGCATATTGTTCAGCCTCCAAGAGTTTCTGTATTTCCTTGGGCATTTTGAATTGCTGATTTCCAGCTTCATTCCATGGTGGTCTGAGAGGGTACATGGTATGATTCCTATCTTTTTGAAGTTATCTAGATTTGCTTTGTGTCCTATCATGTGGTCGATCCTGGAGAAGGTGCCATGCACTGCTGAAAAAAATGTATAATCTGTGGCCTTAGGGTAAAAAGTTCTATAAATGTCAACCAAGTCCAGTTGTTCTATTGTTTGTATGAGCTCTGTTGTTTCTTTGTTGAGTTTTTGTTTTGTTGATCTGTCTGTTGTTGTTAGTGGGGTGTTAAGATCACCCACTATTATTGTGTGCATATCTATGTCTCCCCTTAAGTCCGTGAGTAATTGCTTCACGTAGCTAGGTGCATTTGAATTTGGTGCATATATGTTCACAATGGTAATTACTTCCTGATGGATCAGTCCCTTCACCAATATATAATGTCCTTCCCTGTCCTTTTTGATGTGTGTCAGATTGAAGTCCACATCATCTGAAATTAAGACAGCTACCCCAGCCTTTTTTTCTCGTCCATTGGCATGAAATATCTGTTTCCAACCTTTCACTTTCAGCTTCTTCGAATCTCTTCTGGTTAGATGTGTCTCTTGTAGGCAACAGATAGTTGGGTGCTGTTTGATAATCCATTCTGTTAATCTATGCCTTTTGATTGGTGAGTTCAGGCCATTTGTGTTAAGAGTTAAAATTGAGAGGTTGTGATTTTGCCCTGCCATACTTGTTTTTGTGGGTGTTGATATCTGTGTAATTGCCCTTCCTTGTGTGGACTTTAGTGGGGAGACCTTCCTGTTTGCCATCTTTGCTTGTGATTCACCTCCTTTTTTTCTGGATTTAGTGCATTTCTAAGGAGATTTTGTAGAGCTGGTTTTGTGCTGGCATATTCTTCTAATTTCTCTTTGCTGTGAAAGTATTTGATTTCGTTCTCAAATACGAATGAGATCTCTGCTGGGTACAATATTCTTGGTTGACAGTTGTTCTGATTCAGGATTTGGAAGATCTTTGTCCATTCTCTTCTTGCTTGTAAAGTCTCTTCAGAGAAGTCAGCAGTGATCCTGATTGGTTTTCCCCGGTATGTGATCTTTTCTCTGCTTCGTACTTGTCTCAGGATTCTTTCTTTGTCTTCGTTGGAGTGGAACTTGAGCACCATATGTCTGGGTGAAGATCGCTTTGGGTCATATCTGCTGGGAGTCCTCTGACCGTCCTGGATTTGGGCTGGGTTCATGTTCCAAGTGTTTTGGAAGTTTTCCTGTATAATTTCGTCGAGCACCATTTGCATTCCTGACTCTTTTTCCGCTCCTTCAGGAAGGCCAATAATCCTAATATTTGATTTTCTGAGGTTGTCTTTCATTTCTTGTATGGTCTTATTGGCTTTGTTCAGACTTGTCTCCAGCTGTTTAATGAACTGGGTATGTTCGTTTTGTGTGTCTTCCGTTTCAGAGATCCTCTCTTCTGCTGTATTTGTTCTGTTGGTTAGGCTCTCAATTTTGTGCTCTAAGTCAAGGATTTTACTTTTCATTTGTTGTATTTCTGAGGCTATGTGGTTCTTGAATTCCTTGAAGTCCTCCCAATTCTTCTCATTGTCTCTGACATATTTCAACATTATTTTTTTGAATTCCTTGTCTGGTAGATCTTCTATGTCTTCATCTCGCATCTCCGAAATAGACATTGGCTTTTGATCCTTTATTGGTAGGGTGTTGGCACTCTCATCTGGATCATTACCTTTTCTGGTATTTCTTCCCATTGTGTTAGTGTTTCTTTTTTGAGAGACCTAGGCACCAGTGTGCTGAGGGGTCTCCAAGCACTATCCTGTAGAGATCAGAGTCTGCAGGCGTGGAGTAGCAGGGTGTGGGGATTTTCAAGGCACTTTTGGTGCGTCTCCAGAACACTGGACCTCAGGGCGCCACTTCCAGGGCCCAGCGGATTCAAAGCGCACTCCCAGCTCGTCCCCTACAGGTATGCTACCACAGGGCGTGGGGGAGTGAAGGCACTCTCTATGCGCGCCCCCTGTGCGCGCGATCACAGGGCTCAGAGGGTTCTAGGTGCTTTCTCGGTGTGTCCCCAGTGCCAGGGATTGCAGTGTGTGGAGGTTCCAGGTGCTCTCTGGGAACGCCTCCTGCACGCGGGTCTGCAGTGCTCTCCTGGTTCGTCTCCCAAGCACGGGACTATAGGGCGTGGGGTGTTCCAGGTGCTCTCTGGAAACGCCTCCTGCGCAGGTCCGCCCACCCCAGCACTTGCAGGGGACCGACCGCCCCGGCGCTAGCAGGGAACTGCCCAGCCCAGAGGCGTGCTTGGGTTCCTGTGGGATAGCACCGCCCAGCTGAGTGCCACACCGCAAAGGCACAGGGGAGTATCCAGTGTGCCTTTTGCCTTTCTCCCAGACACAGTTTTGGCAGTTTCAAGGCACTCGCCCTGTGTCTCTAGAGGCTGGAGCCTGGGGGGGGGGGAGGGGCGGGGAGACCAATTGTGTTCAGGCTCTGTCCGTGCCCCTGGGGGGCCAACTCCCGAAGCCTCCAACCCACCACTGTCCCCACCCAACTCACTCAAACCTCAGGTTCTTGCAGTTTGCCTCTTCCTCTGGTGGGAACCCTCGCCACGGATGCATCTCCCGGCTACTGCGTCCGTTGCTGGTCCCGGCGGGTGTAGGCGGTGGAACCTGGAGGCTGCGGAGTCCCGGCGGGGCTTGGCGACCAGGGTGGGCGGATGCCAGCGGGTCCGGTGACTCAGGGTCCTGGTGTCCGCAGCGGGCGGAGGTCCTGGCGGGTCCTGGTGACCAGGGTGAGCAGATGCCAGCAGGTCCCGATCACCGCCAGTCCTCACGGCCACAACGTCTGCGGGTCGGTCGGCGGCTTTCAGCGTCTGCATTCAAAGGTGACTCAGCAGGTCAGGAGCGGAAAGTCGTCTTCCCTGCCCTTCGTTTTGTTTTTCCCTGGTTGCTCTTCCGAGTTGTGTGGATTTTTTCGGTTCCACACTGTCCAGGGAACTTCACGTTCTTCTCCCTGTAGTTCTATGCTGCTCCACTTACGCTTTTGTCGCATTCTAGCCCTCTCTGTCTGTGAGCTCTCTCACAGTCTTCCTCCTATGATGTACCAGTTTCTTTAACCACTTCTCTTTGGAAGGGCATCTGGGTTGTTTCCATGTCTTTGCTATTGTAGATTGTACTGCTGCAAATATAGTATTATAGATCCCTTTCTCATGTGCAGTTTTCATTTCCTTTTGGGTATATTCCTAGGAGCGGGTTAGCAAGGTCATATGTGAGGTTTGTTTGCAATTCTCTAAGCACTCTCCATACTGATTTCTATAGTGGTTATACTAGCCTGCACTCCCACCAACAGTGAAGGAGGGTACTTTCTCCCCACATCTACACTAGCAGATGTTGTTGAGTTCTAAATGTAGGCCATTCTCACTGGATTTAGGTGGAACCTCAATGTGATTTTCATTTGTATCTTTCTGAAAGCTAGGGAGCCTGAGCATCTTTTCCTAAGTCTGTTAGCCATTTGACTGTTCATTTCCATCGCCAATTTTTTTACAGGGTTGCTCTTTCTACTGTCCCTGGTTTTCTGAAGCTCTCTGTAAATCCTGGATATTAGTCCCTTATCACTTGTAGTGTGCAAATATTTTCTCCCATTCTGTTGGTTGCTTCTTCACTTTGTTTCCTTTGCTGTGCAGAAGCTTTTTAGTTCGACATAGTCCCATTTGTTCAGTTTGACTTTGATTGCCTGTGCTTTTCTAAGAAGTCTTTCCCCCTTGCTATTTCTTGGAGAGTGCTTCCTATGTTTTCCTTTAGTAGTTTGATAGTTTCTAGGTGCAGATTTAGGAACTTGATCGATTTAGAGCTGATTACTGTGTAATGTGACAGGTGCAGGCCTTGCTTCTTAATTCTGCAAGCTACTATCCAGTTGTCCCAACAGCATTTGTTGAAGAGATCAGCTTTTTGCCTGAGTTGTTTTAAGTTTTCTTGTTGAAGATGAGTTGGCTATACATGTGTGGGCTCCCTTCTGTTGCTTTTATTCTGTTCCATCGGTCTTCTCTGCTTCTGTACCTGTACCAGACTGTTTTGATGACCACTGCTCTGTAGTATGTCTTGAAGTCTGGAATTGTGATTCCTCTGGCTTGATTTTTATTCTTCAGGATAGTTTTGGCTATTTGTGGTTTCCTGTGCTTCCAGATGAACTTTTGTATCTTTTCTATTTCTGAGAAGAATGTTGTTGGGATTTTGATTGGGATTGCATTGAATTGGCGTATTATTTTTGGTAATACAGATATTTTGATGATGATGATCCTGCCAGTCCATGAACTGTTTCTTCATTTTTCAATATCTTCTTCTATTTCCTTTTTTCATGTTTTATTGCTTTCATCATAGAGGTCTTCTTGGTTAGCTTAATTTCTAGGTATTTAAGATTGCTCGGGCCCGGCACCATGGTCTAGTGGCTAAAGTCCTCGCCTTGAAAGCCCTGAGATCCCATATGGCTGCCAGTTCTAATCCCGGCAGCTCCACTTCCCATCCAGCTCCCTGCTTGTGGCCTGGGAAAGCAGTTGAGGATGGCCCAATGCACTGGGACCCTGCACCCGTGTGGGAGACCCGGAAGAGGTTCCTGGTTCCCAGCTTCAGTTCGGTGCAGCACTGGCCATTGTGGCTCACTTGGAGTGAATCATCGGATGGAAGATCTTCCTCTCTGTCTCTCCTCCTCTCTGTATATCTGGCTGTAATAAAATGAATAAATCTTTAAAAAAATATATTGCTCTCCACTATTGTGAAAGGGACTGTACTTATAATTTCTTTCTCAACCATGGAATTATTTGCATACACTAGTGCCATCGATTTGTGTTCATTAATTTTGTATCCTGCTACCCTGCCAAAGTCTCTTATGAGCTCCAGTAGTCTCTTGACTGAGTCTTTCAGTTCTCCTAGGTAGAGAATCTTGCCATCTGCAAATACAGATGATTTCAGTTCCTCGTTTCTATTTGGATTCCTTGAATTGTTTTTTCTTGCCTAATAGCTCTGGCAAGGACTTCCAATACTATATTGAGGAGTGGTGCTGACAGGAGACATCCCTGACTAGTTCCAGATTTTAGTGGAAAGCCTTCCAATCTTTCCCCATTTAGAATGATGCTAGCGTTGGGCTTTTTGCAAATTGCTTTGATTGTGTTGTAGAATGTTCCTTCTATTTCTATCTGGCTTAGGATTTTCAGCATGAAGTGGTGTTGGATTTTATCAAATGCCTTTTCTGCATCTATTGAGAGGATCATGTGGTTTTTATTTTTCAATTTGTTGATGTGATGTATCACATTTATTGATTTGCTAGTGTTGAATCATCCCTGCATGCCTGGGATGAATCCCACCTGGTCTGGGTGAATGATCTGCCTGATGTGCTGTTGATGAAGCCATCTGGTCTAGGACTTTTCTTGGTTGGGAGGGCTTAAACTACTGATTCAATCTCAGTGCATGTTTTTGGGCTATTTAGATTGTTAATTGCTTCTTGATTCAACTTTGGTGGATTGTATATGTCCAAAAATCTATCCTTCTCTTCTAGGCCTTTTGATTTGTTGGCATATAGTTGCTTGTAATGGTTCCTAATAATTTTCTGTATTTCTGAGGTATCTGTTGTTGTATTTCCTTTCTCTTCTCTAATGCTATTGATGAATATCTTCTCCCTCCTTTTTTGATTAATTGGGCTAGTGGGTAGTCTATTTTGTTGATTTTTGCAAAAACCAGCTCTTTGATTCATTGATTTTATGAACCATACTCTTGGTGTCTATTTGGTTTATTCCCTCCTTTATTTTGATGATTTTTCTTTTTTCCTACTAACCTTGGGATGGCTTTGCTGTTGTTTTTCTAGTTCCTTCAACTATAAGGTTAGCTGACTTACTTAATGCCTTTCTAGTTTCTTAACATAAACATTGATTCAGATGAACTTTCCTTTTAATACTGCCTTGATTGTGTCCCATGGGTTTTTTTAATTTTGCTTTTATTATTATTATTTTTATGATACACGTCCATAGGCCCTAGGATTTCCCTTAGTCCTGCCCCAGTTCCCCACTGGATTCCCCTATATTGTTACTATAGTATAGTTCTTCATACAGTCATATGTCCATCATTGCGGGTATGGACAATGGCAGAGAGTCCAGCATCCTATTGTCAAGATATAGTAAACAGTTTCACTGGTAGTCAATCTTTAGTCTGGAAGTAGAGATGCATACCACATGTATCCACACATCTGGATATGATAGTCTCCATTACACAGTTACTGTACATCCCCTTAAATGAAAAGCCACAATACAAAGTCAACAGGAAGAAATACAGAACTCCACAATGCCATGAAGTTAAATAACATACTATTGAATGACTAATGTGTAGATGAAGAAATGAAAAAGAAAATGAATAACTTTCTTAAAGACAGTGATGCTACTGTATGATCTATGAGTCATTGAGGAATTTGTCAGAAGAAATTGTTTCAAAGAGATGAAACTAACAAAAAAAATCAAAATCCATGAGATAGTTTCTGCTGATCTTTGATGGTGAGATATGTCTCCTATAAGCCACAAATAGATGTGTTTTTTTTAATCCAGTCTATTAATCTATGATGTCTGGTTTACAAGTTTAAGCCATTTATATTTAGGGTTAATATGAACGGGTGGTGATTTGGTCCTGTCATTTTTGCAATGGGTTGTTCATTGATTTAGTCTTCTGTTGTTATTTTATTGGGATGTTCTTCACATTTGCCTTTGGTTTTGGTGAGTGCTATTCCTTTTCTTTGTCTAGAGAACATCTTTAAGTATTATTTGTAGGGCAGGTTTTGAAGAGGCAAATTCAGTTTATCTTTACTGTGGAAGAATTTTATTACATTTTCAAAGAAAAAGTTTTGCTATGTTGATATGCTTTCATTTGTTTCAAGCAATTTTTTAAGTTCCCCTTTGATTTCTTCTCTAATCCATTGCTCATTTAGTAACATATTATTCAGTCTCCATGTGTTTGCAAGTTTTCTTGGGTGTTTTGACTTCTTGCTCTCTAGCTTCACTAAATGATGGTCTGAGAAGATGCGTGGTGTGATTTCAGTTTTTTTTTTTTTTAATTTGCTAATGCTTGTTTTGTGGTGTATAACATGGTCAGTTCTGGAGAAAAAAATTCAATCCTGTCATCTTAGTAATGGGTTGTCCTCTGAGTCTTCTGTTAGCCTTTTAGTGGGGTATTCTCTACATTTACCTTTGGTTTTGGTAGCTGCTATTCCTTTTCTTCTTTGAGTATTACTAGCAGGGCAAGTTTGCAAGAGATGAATTCTTAAGAGTTTTTCTTAATTGTGGATGAATTTTATTTCATTTTCAAAGACAGACAAAGAAGAGCTTTGCAGGATATGTTTTGGGCTGAAAATTTTTCTCTTTTAGAGTCTGGAATATGTCACTCCATTCTCTCCTTGTCTGCAGTTTTTTCTCTGAGGGGTCAGCTGTGAGTTTGATTTGGGTTCCTCTATAGGTCACTTGATTTTTCTCACGTGCACATTTAAGGATTTTTTTTTCCTTATGTTCAACTGAGAAGAGCTTGATTATCATGTGTCTTGATGAGGTTTGCTTTTGATTAAATCTGTTGGGAGTTCTGTGACACTCCTGTATATTGTTTTTCTTTCTTTCTCCAGATTATGGATGTTTTCATTTTTTGTTTCATGAATACACCTTTAATCACAGTTTCTCTTTCTGCACCTTCTGGAACTCCCATAATTCTTACATTGAGCCTTTTAATCATATCATTTAATTCTTAGATATTTTTTTTTAGCTTGGCCTAGCTCTGCTACCAGCTTTTTGTTTTTCCCACTTCTGACAGGAAATTTCTTCCAAATCTGATATTCTTTCTTCTGCTTCATTCTATTTTTGAGATTCTCCATTGAGCTTTTAATTTGTTCCACTGTATTCTTTTCTGAAATGTCAACTTTCATTTGATTCATTTCCTGTGTAATATATTCCTTAAATTCCTTGGCCTCCTGTATTGTGTGCTTCCCATTGTTGGTCAGAAGCTTTATAATGAGTTTTCTGAATTCTGTGTTCCCCATTTTTTCAGTGTCTTCCTCAGTTAACTCTGAGGGTGGTAGAGGCTTTTGTTCCTTTACCAGGGAGTCTTCAGTAACATTCATTGTGTCTCTGTCTCTTCTTTAAACTTTTAGCATTGCAATCCTTTTTGGCAGATTTTTCTCTTTAGTACAGATTTCTAAGATGTATTCTCTACAGGTAGAAGTCAATTTTTATGTTCAATCAGTATCCTGGATTAGGAAGATGCCAACTGTCCCAGATAACTGGTTTTTTGGTGGTGCTGACCTTCCAAATCGGGGACCACACAGATCCTGTAGAACGTGAAGTTGGCCCTGTCCTCCCCATGGGATCAGCCTGGTGTCACTAGCTGGGCATTTGATTGGAATGTGCCCACTCCAGCATTTGATCCCTGTGCTGTTAGCTCTGACCCTGCACCAGTCGGGCCACTGTGTCTATAGCTCCCTTTCTTTTGTTGTTGGGCCAAAGTATTCAGCAGGATTGGCCAGTCCCAGCCTGCCTTCACCTCCCTAGCTCCCTGTGTGAACCCAAGCTCCCACCTGGCTGCCACAAGGGCTGATCTATGGCCACTGCTGGATCCCTGGTTGTCGCTGGAGTCTGGATCACTGCTCACTGGTGGCTGGTGGGTTTTCTGTTTGCTGTAACATTGCTCCAACATCATTGCCTCTTTCCTGTGTCCAGGGAGTCTCCAGGTACCTCCCTGTTGACTGCCTGACTCCTTTCTTTTTCTGTAATCTGCTCTCTCTGCTTTACCCTAATGATTCTCCATCATCTCGAACATGTCTGCACTCTATGGCCTCCCATTTCTTTATTTCTTTTTTTAAAAATTACTTCCTAGATTAAGAAACCACAGAGAGGTTAGATTAAGAAACCACAGAGAGGTTAGACAACATGTTCAGGTTCATGTGCCTATTAACTACTAATAATTGAACCTAGATAGGCATTATTAGCAATTGCACTATATTTGGGTTTTTTTTCCTAGAATATTCTATATACAGTAGACAGAATTTTAGAGTGTTTGTAGCTGACAGTCACATAGTTAGAAATTCAAGGGTAAGACTATCAGAATAATAGCAATATTAGCTAGCTTGTCAAAGCAAACCCTAATATATAATATACCTAAAATATAGTTTTTGTATATAAATCTATGGCTTTTGTTTTTTTCCCTACTTAGGCAAAAAGCTAATTAGAAGTAAAAAATCAAGTTTTGACCATAAAATTTCTGTGTTTGAACCTTCAGAATCTTGCTGTATTTGAGCACTTTAAAAGTCTGATTAATTTAAAAAGACAAGGGGAGCCACGTCACATACTGAAGTACTTTAATCCTAAAGAGGTAAGGACTTTGTCGATATAGAATCTTTAATCTTAAAAAATGTGACGACATTATCGCTTCAATGTGCTCATGTTTGTCTCTCCAAAACCTCTGCTATTGAAGTCTTACATGTTGAAACTTCATCAAGTGTGAACGTACAGCTCAAGCCCTCGCCATATGCTTCTGCATTCATCACTCAGCTTGAGATGTTCATGGCAGCAAATCACAGCCAACCCCCTGGTTCTGACATTGCACTTCAGTCTTCTGAGTTTTAAAAGTATTTCTTCACTGATTTGAAGGAGAGAGACATAGCCAAGGAGCGATCCTCCATGTATGAACTCTCTGTCCAAACACCTGGCATGGCCAGAGCTGGGCCAGGCCAAAGGCAGGAACTCGGAACTTCTGGTTTCCCATACAAGTGTCGAAGATCCTAGTATTCTTTTTATATATTTGTTATTTTTTAAAAAGATTTATTTATTTTTATTGGAAAGTCAGATACATAGAGAACAAAGAGGAAGATCTTCCACCCAATGATTCAATCCCCAAGCGGCTGCAACAACCAGAGCTGTGACAAATCGAAGCCAGGAGCCAGGAGTTTGTTCTGGGTCTCCCACGTGGGTGCAGGGTCCCAAAGCTTTGGGCCATCCTTGACTGCTTTCCCAGGCTACAAGCAGGGAGCTGGATGGGAAGCAGAGCAGCCGGGATTAGAACCAGCATCCACATGGGATCCCAGGGCATTCAAGGCGAGGGCTTTAGCTAGTAGACTATTGCACTGGGCCCAAGGTCCTAGTATGCAAACTGTCAGCTGATGCCTCCCAGGCTCTGTGTTAATAAGAAACTGTAATCCAAAGTGGATCCAGGATTTGAACCCTGGGCACCCTGCAGAGGAGTGGACATCCAGTTTGCAGCTATTGTAACAACTGCTTCTGGAATGTTCCCATTCCCATTTGTTAGGATTTCCATTCCACCTAGAAACAGAACTGGTAAATGAGTCAGGCTTGCCTGCAACTCTAGAAGATAATATCAAGCTGCTTTCTAGAGGTTACTGTGCTTATTTATGTGTACTAGCAGTGTTTGGGACTCCTTAGTGGGCCTCATCCTCATAAATACTCGATGTATCATCAATTTGCATGCATTCTGATACTTATGAGGTTGAACCACTTCCCTGAAGTTGTCTGTTCACATTTTATGTGTATTGCATTCCCTATTCTTACAGCTTTTAAGAGTTCTATTTTAAGATTTATTTTACTTGAAAGTCAGAGGTAGTGAACAAGGAGACACAGAGAGATGATCCATTCACTGCTTCACTCCTCAAATATCTGCAATGGTCAAACTTGGGTTGGTCCAAAGCTGTGAGCCTGGAGCTTCTTCTGGGTCTCCAGCATGGGTGCAGGGGACCCAAGGTTTTGGGCTATCTTCCACTGCCTTCTCAGGCCATAAGCATACAACTGGATTGCAAAATGGAGCGGCCAGGCCCGGCGTGGTAGCCTACCAGTTAAGTCCTCCCCTTGCATGGGTCAGGATCCCATATGGGCACCGGTTCTAATCCCGGCAGCCCTGCTTCCCATCCATCTCCCTGCTCGTGGCCTGGGAAAGCAGTCGAGGAAAGCCCAAAGCTTTGGGACCCTGTACTTGCGTGGGAGACCTAGAACAAACTCTGGGCTCCTGGCTGCGAATCGGCTCAGCTCTGGCCGTTCGGGCTGCTTGGGGAGTGAATCATTGGGTGGAAGATCTTCCTTCTTTTTCTCTCCTCCTCCTCTATCCGACTTTGCAATAAAAATAAATAAATCCTAAAAAAAAGAAAACCAAATGGAGCAGCCAGGAACCTAACTGATACCCATATGAAATGCTGATACACAGGGTGAAGGATTAGCCTGCTAGTCTACCATGCTGGCTCCAACAGTTCTATTGTTTAACTAATTGTTTTTTCAATTTATTCTGGTAAATAAGACATAAATATTCTCATTCTTAAGTTTTTGTTGAGAGGTGGGGAGAAAGATTTTTAAAACATGCTCCCAATTCACTGAGTCCCTCTACAAATATCCACAGTGGCCCTCGGAGGGCCAAAGATGGGAGGCAGGTGTGTAGTTCAAGTCTACATGTGACAGCCAGCAACCAAATTCATTACCAGAGCCATCAGTGCTGCCTCCCAGATGCTGTACTAGCAGGAAGCCAGTTAGGAGCTGAAACTGGAAATTAAACACATGTTTTTTGATGTGGGATGCAGGAGTCTAGATTGCTATTTTAAATGCCCAATCCCAAATATTCCCATCTTTACCACCCTGCAGTATGTCATTCATTGGTAGTAAATAAATGTATAATGTTGTACAGGTATCATCCACTTCCACAGATATTTTTATGATGTAGACCTGAAGCTCTAAATTCACTTCCTAGCAATAACTTCATAGCAGGTGATATTGTGTCATAAAGGGTTAAAGTCCATATGGACGCTGGTTCAAGTCCTGGCCATACCACTTCCAGTCCAGTCCCTATCCTTGCGCCTGGGAGAGGAGTGAGAGATGACCCAGGTGCTTGGACCCCTGCACCCATACTGAAGACCTGGGTGGTATTCCTGGCCCATCCCCAGGCATTTGGCCATTTCAGAAATGAAGCAATACAGAGATGATCACTCTAGCTTTCTCTGTAATTCTGCCTGTCAAATAAAATAAATTTTAGGTCCTGGCGAGGTGACCTAGTGGCTAAAGTCTTCGCCTTGAACATGCCAGGATCCCATATGGGCACCAGTTTGTATCCCAGTGGCCCAACTTCCCATCCAGTTCCCCTCTAGTGGCCTAGGAAAGCAGTAGAGATAGCCCAAATCCTTGAGACCCTGCACTGCGTGGGAAACCCAAAAGAAGTTCCTGGCTCTTGGCTTCCGGCCATCATGGTCACTTGAGGAGTAAATCATTGTACGGAAGGTCTTCCTCTCTGTATATCTGACTTTGCAATAAATCTTTTTAAAAAATAAATTTTTAAAAATAATAAACTCCCATTCTTCCCCTCAGCTCTAGCAGCCACTAATCTTTGTGCCTCTGTGAACCTGACAGCTCTAATTACCTCACGTAAATGGAATGATATATTATTTGCCTTATTTCCGTTAGCACAAAATCTTCAAAATCCATTCACACTGTAGCATATTACAGAATTTCCTTCCTTTTCAGATGTGATAATACTAAATTGTGTGGCTATAATACATCCTTCAGCAGCTGCCTGGGTTGCTGTAATGAGTAATGCTGCTTTGAAGATGGGCACAGATCTAGAAGTGGAATTGCAGAATTGTGTGATTTATTTTTGAAAAACAGTCATATCGCCATTGTGTATTTCCACCAACAATGTGCAATGGTATTGCTACCTCTCTGATTAGTTGGAGGACTTGTCCAAACCTGAGTCTGCACTGACATCAGGGTGATGGAAGAAAATAGGTATTTATTGCAAAGCATAGAGCAAGGGGCTGGGTAGTTGTATAATTCCTGGGCTCCTGAAGGAGTTGCTGAGAGGTGCAAGTCCAGCTTGTGTCTAAGTTCTTGGTTGGGCAGCGGTACTTGCGACCTTCCTTTGATTGATTGGCAGTGGTAAGCTCTTAAGAAAATGTGTATGATGGCCAGGTTCCAGTTGATATGGGCGTTGTATTTATCATACTTCTGTCCCAAATCTGGAATTTTTCTTCCTGGAGTTGGAATTCCCTTATACCCATCATTCCAGATAATATTGGTCAAGAAGATTTTATCCTGTTGGTAAAACAAATGAGTTGAGTCCAGTGAGGCCATCTGTGTCACTCAAGCCAATGAGTTCCTTTTGATAAAGGGCAGGAAGGACACGTTGGGCTTACAGAGGTTAGCCAGGAAAGGCTGGATCCTGTCATACGGGTTCAATCTCAAGTCCTTGATTAGATAACTTATGTTGAACACACATTTTTTTTGTCTACTCTTTGTCTTGACTTGTCATTCTTAAGGAAGTCCTTGCTTGGATTTTTGCTATGAAAAGTGTTAGTGTAATTTAAAATAGCTGGTAGAGAAATTTTTTGAATAATCTCAACTTGATAATTATCAGCTTGATAAATATTTGAAGTGGTTAGGGAGAAATAATGGGCTTAGTTTATTGTCAGGCACAATGCCAAGGTCAGTTACGATAGTCTTCTTGATGGAGTCCCCTTTGATCTAAAATCCAACTCTTGATTTAAAGTCAGTCAGTAGTGATAAATTCCTGATGAGGGTGTGTTTCTTTGACATTGGATTAGTGGATGCAAATTCCTTCCTTATCTGGGTTCTTGGAATTCTAGGCATTTCCTATAAGCACTGGAATTCACAAAGTCAACAGTTAGATTTGGTTACACAGAACACAAAAGAAGAAAAGAAAATGTACTGTGTTTTAAGGTGGTGGTAATAGATTTCCTTGTTACCCAGATGTGACCATTACACATTGTATCCACACAGTGGGTGTAGCATTGTGCCCCAGAAATAGTGACTGCTATTAATTCAAACTAAAAATCTCAAGATATACAGACCTTCACTTGGATATTAAACAGTGCACATATGTGTCGAAACATCAGTGCCCCTAGATAATGTTTGATAGCACTTCAATTTTAAATATGCATAAAAGTTGAAAGAATATAACAAACTGCCATGTCATTGGTAGATTTACAGCTAGAGTTTCATCGCCATTCTTGTTTTATCCACATCTCTACCACTTCCCACAACCCCTTGGTTATTTGGAAGCAATGTTTTCCAGTGAACAAATTCTTAATTTTCATAAAGTCCAACTTATCAATGTCTTTTCTGTGTGTATAAGCCTTTTCTATACCTTTCCCAAGTTAAGCTCATGAAACCTTCTCAGATTAGCTTTATTGAATTGTCTTTCATACTTAGATCTGCAATCTACTGGGCTTGATTTTGTGTGTGTGTGTGTGTGTGTGTGTGTGTGTGTAGCATGGAGAAGTCAACATCCATGTCCTTCCATAGAGATACCCGGTTGATTAAACATTTTATTAAAAAGGCAGTTGGGCCCAACATGGTAGCCTAGTGGCTAAAGTCCTTACTGCAGGGTGCAAGCGAGATCATGCCAGAAAAGTCTAAAGCTTATTAAGGAGCCTTTATTAACCGAGCTTGGTGATAACAGGGCACACTAGAAATAGCAAATCACAAATCCATGTGGCAATCCAGTCAGCCGTAACCCCAAGAGGTACAAATGGTCATTACCCTGAAGTCCATCCATTAAGCTGAAGACCTATGACCCAGCTTACTCAACAATATAAATTATCCTAAGAGATATATAGTGAACAACTTGGGTACACTTAAAAAGCTACAGACATCCACCTTTCCCTGGCTTCTCTGTCCATATTCCACTACTGCTAGGCCTCACCTCTCCTGGAACTCATGATAGTACACACATTAGAAATACAAAGCATCTTAGCATTGCTGTCTTCACTGTCCTGCCCAAGCAGTGAGCAGAAGGTAAGGCATACAGACACACAGGGGACATGCTCAGGGGTTACCTATCCTCCGGAAGCCAGAGAGCAAGCAGGTACTGGGAAGGTAAGTGTCCATTAACGCCAGAGAGAGAGGCACCCAGCCAAGAGAGAGCCCCTCCTTATCATGAGCCTTTATATAGGGGCTTTTGAGGGGAGTGGCTACACAACAATGCAATAGCACCCCCTCTCAGGTGATAGGTGAAAGTCACAGGTGGGCAGGAGGGAACATCTAGGTGGTGGTGTGGGAGTGGCTTCCAAGCTCATGACCCTGAACTAGCTGCCTACCTCACCTTGCATGTGCCAGGATCCCATTTGAACAACAGTTTTTGTCCCGGCTGCTCTACTTCCCATCCAGCTCCCTGCTTGTAACCTGGGAAGACAGTAGAGCACTGCCCAAAACCTTGGGACCCTGAACTTGTGTGGGAGACATGGAAGAAGCTCCTGGCTTCAGATCAGTTCAGTGCTGGTTATTGCGGCCACTTGGGGAATGAACCAGCAGATCAAATATCTTTCTCTTGGTCTCACTTTCTCTCTATAAATCTGACTTTCCAGTAAAAATGAAAAAAAAAAAAAAAAAAAAAGACAATTGCCATCCCCTCTGCTTTGCAGCACTACCTTTATAGTAAGAGCAGTGATCATCTGTGTCCTGCCATGTTTCTGAGTTCCCTAGTTTTCTACTCCTGTCTTGATGACTATTTCTCTGTAACTATCACTTGGTCATGATGTATGATTTTTACACATGGTTGTGCTTGATTCGCTAACGTTTTTGAGGATTTTTATACACATGTGCTCATAAGAACTGCTAGCTTGTAGTTTTCCATTCTTGTGCCTGACTGGTTTTGGTATGAAGGTAATTCTGGCCCCATAAAATATGTTACCTTTGTTTCTGTTTTCTAGAAGAGTTTTAAATAATACAATTTATTTAAAAGAATTTGTTTTAAAGATCTGTTTGAGATGCAGAGAGCATGTGACACGGCGGCACAGTCTTAATTGCTGATTCACATTCCACACACTGGCAGCCGGAGACAGGAGGCAGGAAGTCAGTCAAGTTCTCCTTCATGCGTAGTGGGACATAGGCATTTGAGTTATTACTGGCTCCCCATCAAGGCCTGGCTTAGCAGGCCGCAGAAACTGAGGCACTCCAGTCTGGACATGGACATTCAACCATTAGGCCTAACACCTGCTCGTATAACTCATGAAATCTTTGGGAGAGTTCATTCCTGAACCCATCTGAGCACATGCCTTCTGTTTTGAAAGGATTTGATTACTGATTCAATTTTTACACACAGGCCTATCCAGAGTGTCTATTTCTTTTTGTATAAGCTGGAACATTGTATCTTTCTGGGCAATGGTCCATTTCATCTAGGTTAATGTACTGTCAACACAGGATTGTAAATTTTACTCCCCTGCTAGTGTATGTGGACTCATGAATGCTGGCCCTCTGTGATTTTTCATGCTAGTAATTTGTGTTTTCTGTTTTCTGTCTGTTGCCCTGATCAGAAGTTTATCAATTTTATTGCAATTTTTATTTGAATTGTTGCTTAAAGTGTATTGTTTAATATCCTTCTATAGTTTCCTAATTATCTTTCTACTACTGTTTTTATTTTTTTATTAGAAAGTCAGATATACAGAGGAGGAGAGACAGAGAGGGAGATCTTCCATCCAATGAATCACTCCCCAAGTGACTGCAACGGCTAGAACTCAGCCAATTCGAAGCCAGGAGCTTCTTCAAAGTCTCTCACCTGGGCGCAGGGTCCCAAGGCTTTGGGCCATCCTTAACTGCTTTCCCAGGCCACAAGCAGGGAGCTGAATGGGTAGTGGGATCACCAGAATTAGAACCAGTGCCCATATGGGATCTCAATGCGTTCAAGGCAAGGACTTTAGCCACCACACTGGGTCCGTGGTTGTCATTCTTGGCTAAATTTTTTCCTAGGTACCATCTTGTATCTATTGAAAGTAGCGTTTGCCTCCTAATTTCATTGTATCTTTTTGCTGTATTATTAAGATTCAATTTCTTGTGTTTTGTGAGAATTTTTTGCAACTACCTTCATCAGGGAGATTGGCCTATACCTTTCTTATTTTGCCATGTTCTTTTCTGGTCTTAAGTTCAGGGTGATGCTGGGTCATTAGCTTAATATAGAAGGTTTTACACCCTCTCAATATTAAATCATTTGAGAAGAACTATTGTTAGTCTGCCCTTGAAAGTTTGGTGGAACTCAGCAATGGGAACTTGGGATTTTGTGGGGGAGATTTGTTATTACTGATCTAATGTCATTACTTATGGGTTTTTCAGGTTTTCCGATTTCTGATTTCAGGTTTTGTGATTAAATTTTCATGGGCTGCATGTCTACAACTGTTTCTGTGTCTTCTATTTATGTAATTCACACATGTACTAAGTTTTTAATTTCTATGGTATCATAATGTTTTATTTGGTATCTGATTTGGGTCTTCTCATATCCTTTTGGTTAATACAACTATAAAGTTTTGCCAGTTTTGCCTATCAGAAAGGCAACTCTTCATTTTATTGATACTGTATTTTTATCTTCATTTTATTTTTTATACTCTTCCTAAATTTTGGTTTGACTTCTTCTTGCCTAGCCAATTCCTTCATTTTTTTTTTCACGGTTAGGTTGTTTATTTGAAGCCTCTTAAAAATATGTGCATGTTTATGGCTATGAACTTGCTTGTTAATAGCAGTTTTGTGTGCCACACAGGTTTTGGTATGTTACGTGTTAATTTTTATTTTGTTGCAAGAAATTCCAAAATTTCCTTCCTGATCGCTTTCTTTGGCCCATTGTTCTTTCATGAGAATGTTAAATAGCTTGCATGTGTTTGTCCATTCCTTCTTTATTTTGATCTGAATCATATTTTATTGTGGTCAGAGTATATAAAGTGCTAGAATTTTGATTCTTCTGAACTTATAATACTTGCTTTGTGGCCTAACATATGGTCTATCATAAAAATATACGTATAGAAGAGAAGAAAGTGTGTACTGTGTAAATGTTAAGGGCATTAGCTCTACAGTTTACTTTGATTAGATGCTCATTTTTTAATTTTTTGGCTAGATGATCTTCACTGAAATTACAGTATTGGAGTCTCTACTATTAAATTGGAGGCCATTTTTCTTTTTAGACATAATATTTGCATCATACAGTTGAGTACCTTTTTTATTGAGTGTATATGTATTTACAGCTGTTGCATCTTCAGCTGATCCCTGGATTACTGTTTGGTGACCTGGTTTGTTTTCCTTTGCAATTTTCTAGTTAAAACCTAACTTAACTGGTAAAAACATAGCTACTGTTGCTTACTTTTGATTTCCATCTATATACTATGTGGGTTTTTTTCCCCATCACTTCATTTTCAGTCTGTATTTGTCTTTACTGGTAAAGTGGATTTATCAGAGGCAGCTTATCATTGGGTCCTATTTGTTTATTCCATTCAAGCAATCTATTCCTTTTAATTAATTTAAACTGTTTACATTCAAGGTTATTATTGCTAAGCAAAGACATACTCATATCATTTTGTCAACTTTCTCTGGTTGTTTTGCTTATCCTATGTTCCTTTATTATTCATTTTTATAGTTTGGTGATTTTTTTTGTACAAATCAGGCTGTTCTGCATTTGTGCTCTGCTGCTGAGTTACATGCATCGGCGTGTTTTCAGGACGATAGCTGTCCTTTTGCTTCCTCAGTATTGCTGTTGGGTCCTGTGCACTGCAGATATAGCCCTCCAGCTGTTTATTTTCTTATGACATCTTTGTTTCAGACATCTTTGATGTCTGAAGGATGGCTTTGCCAGATGAAGTATTCTTCATTGGCATTGTTCTTTTAGGACTTTGAATACACTTCCAATTGTTCATGGAAAATGAAAGTTAAATGATAAACATATTTGAAAAAAATGGAAGCACATGCAAATTTCTGGAATACAGTAAAAGCAGTACCAATATGGAAGTTTCTAGAAATTAGTGCCCATATTTGGGATAAAAAAAGATCAAATAATTAATAATGCAGCATCTCAAGACCCTAGAAAATAAGGAATATCAAATCTAAAATTGGAAGGCGACAGCAAAGATCAGTGGAAAAATGGAAAAGTACAAAAGATCAATAAATGAGTTCTTTTATTAAATAAAACCAATAGACAATTGAATCAGCTTAAGTAACAAGAAAAGCAAGAAGATGCAAACAAGAGATAAAGGAATTACAAAGAATCACTGGGATCTGTTATCACCAACTGTGTTTTAAACAATTGCAATACCCAAGATAAATCTCTGAATATCTATAATATCAAAACTATATCAAACCAGTAACAAATGATTAGTTTGGATCAGTAGAAGTTTCCCAGCAGAGAAAATTCAGGACCAGATGACCTCATTGCTGATTTCTTCTAAATACTTAAGAATTAATGCCAGTTCTTCTCTTTATTTTAAAGATTTATTTACTTTCACTTGAAAGTCATGTATACAGACAGGAGGAGAGACAAAGACGTTCTGTTTGCTGAATGACTCCCCAAGTGGCCGCAATGGCCAGAGCTGAGCCAATCTGAAGCCAGGAGTCAGGAGCTTCCTCCAGGTCTCACACACAGGTGCAGGGTCTCAAGGCTTTGGATCGTCCTCTACTGCTTTCCCAGGCTACAAGCAGGGAGCTGGTTGGCAAGCAGGGCTGCCGGGATTAGAACCGGCACCCATATGGTATCCCAGCACGTGTCAGACAAGCAATTTTAGCCACTAGGCTACTGCACTGGGCTCAACACCAGTTCTTAAGCTATTCTTTAAAAATGGAAAAGGAGTGAAATATTCTAAGGCCATTCAGTAATACAGGATTATTACGATATAAAAACCAAAGTTTAAATAATAACAAAAATCAAGTTAATGGGCAAGAGATTTGAATAGAAATTTCTCAAGAAACAGAGGTGAGCAAATATTTACAAAGATGCTCAATGTAATTATCCACGTGAGAAACACAACTCAAAACCAAATAAGATGATGCCTCACTCAATTTAGATTGGCTATTACCAAAAACATACAAAATAAGAAATTCTGGTTGGAATGTAGAAATATAAGTACTGCTATGCAATGTTGGTGAGAGTGTAAATTAGTGCAGCCATTGTGGAAAACAGAATGGAGATCCTCCCTAAACTAAATGTATATCCACCATGTGACCTGCTGTTGCTTTTATGGATACATGTCCGGAGGAAACAGGGTGCGTTCATCCAGGAGATGGGTCTTCACATGTGAGGTGTTCATATAACAGCACTATTCATATAAGCCAAGATACAGAATCAACCTAGATATCCATCAGTGGATAACAGACTGTGTAGTTTCTATACATAAGGAAATGATTTTTGCAAAGTCAGATATGCAGAGAGGGGGAAAGACAGAGAAGAAGATCTTCTATCCAGTGATTCATTCCCCAAGTGACTGCAACGGCCAGTGCTGCACCGATCCAAAGCCAGGAGCCAGTTGCTCTTGAGTCTCCCATGTGGGTGCAGGGTCCCAAGGCTTTGGGTTGTCCTCGACTGCTTTCCCAGGCCACAAGCAGGGAGCTGGATGGGAAATGGAGCTACCGGGATTAGAACCGACGCCCTTATGGTATCCCAGCACGTTCAAGGCAAGGACTTTAGCCGCTAGGCCGTGGTGCCAGGCCCAAAGGAAACTTTTTGAAGTACCTTCATATCATTCAATTTTCTCCTGACCCATTAATAATCCACTAAGAAATCTGTTTCTTTAAGATTCCCTCCTTGGAGCTTTTCTCTTAGTTTTAGTAGTCTTTGTCTTGTACTTTTGATAGTTTGTAGTAATACCTCAGAGGATAGCTTTTGTTGAAGTCTATTATGGGTCTTATGAGTGACTTCAGCCTAAATATTAGAAGCCTTCAGCAATTGTTTCATTGGACAGTTTTTCTGGTCTATTCCCTTCTCATCTTCTGAAACACCCTTAAGTGATGGTTTATACATTTTCCAATGACTTGTAAGTCTTGTAAGCTTTACTCATTCTTCTTATTTATTTATTTATTTTGACTATTCTGTGGCAAGAGATCTTGCATCAGCCTACAAATGCTCTCTTCTGTTTAATCCACTGTGCTGTTTAAGCTCTCAACTGTATTTTCATTTCATTTGTTCTCTTTTAGCTCTGGGATTGCTAGTTGATTCTCTGGAATGCTGTCTCTTAGCTGAGTTTCTTGAAATGGTCTTCCTGATTGAATTGAGTTTCCTTGTATCCAATTATGTGTCCTTAGAATATTGTTTTTGGATTATTTGACAATTTTCAGTGACCTTTTCTTTGGAGGGAGTTGCTAGAATCTTGTGTTTTTGTAGAGATGTCACACACTTTTTGTTTTTTATGCTTCTTGTTTCCTTACATGTGTACCTCAGTTACTTGTACAAACTTTATAGGGCGATTTTCACCTGTGTTTGAAGTCTGTTGGAGAAATTGTTGGGCTATGTTCCAGATCGCTGCTGTAAGGTAATGTTCATGCAGCTTTGTCATTTATAATCAACATTACAGGTGTTGTACCATTCTATCAGCAGGTAGAAGAGCATTTTCTGATGGCATGACTGCCGATTGTGGGCCTTTGTGACTTTCCACATATTGGGGCGAGGCCTTTCTAGCAGGCAATGTGAGCAAGTCAGCTCATGTCTCAGCAGAGGAATAGTAAATGCCAATTGTTGAAGGCCACATTAGGCGTGCCCCGTGGGTACAGTGCAGCATGCCAGTAACAGAGCACCTGCAAGTTCTAAGGACAAAACTGAGTTTGGGACAAACATCAGTGGCTATGGATATCCAGAGGCAAACTCATTCAGATCAGGCTGCCCGGATGTTTTCTGAGGGGTAGGAGGGTGAGTAGTACAGTTGTATCTTTCCTGGATCTCAGTGGGCCAAGCTTGTGGAGTCAGGATGCCCGGCTTCCTGGCATAGAAAGCAGGATGAGCACGCTGAGGTGCTTCTAAGGAGCTTCCGTGAGCTAAGTCATTCGTGGAAAGCTGCCCAGTGCTCCAGCGTCATGGGTGGAGGGACAGGCCCATTCTCCTCTTTACTGCAGACCTGGAGGCTGTTGTGCTGCTTCCCAGAAACACCGAGCAGTGAACGGAGCTGTTTATCTTAATCTCAGGGACTTTGGGGGCTAAGTCACTCAAGGCTGACTGCACAGTTGCATTCTGGGAAACAGTACAGGTGAACACAGCCTCCTGACTTTCCCTGGAAGGTTCTTTTTTTTTTTTTTTATCTTTTTTATTGCATTGTTGTTGACAATCTTTACATAGTTAATTACAGTTAAAGAAAGAAAAAGAAAAAAAAAAGGTTCAGGGGGATATGGAAGTGGGTAATACCATTATGTCCATATTGTTTCCATCATGTATCTGAGGTAAAGGGGGATATTGAGGGAGAAGCCCCACCCGGTTTCCCGCCCACCCCAAGTCCCGGATGTGGGGCATGCTCTGAGATATGTGCTCGAGTGGTGTTAATAGTTCTCCGGTTATGAATCGCTGCCAGTTTCGCTCGATGAGGTCGTCCACTGACTGATATGGTCCATTATAAAGTCTCCGTTTGCCCCATATTTCGCTGCCAACATATAGCTGAGATGAATGATTGATCTGCTCTGTCTTCTGTCTTTTCTTGATTAGAATTCTGAGTCCAGCAGTTCAATTGGGGAGATCTCCAGAGAAACTTTGAGGTATTCCCAGACTAGTTTCTTGTATGTTCTAGCAAGCACAGGGCCCGGCACAGTCCATCACCCCGATCAGCTGGTGGGTTCAATTGCTGGGTTGGTTCTGTTTTCAGTCCCGAGTTGCACTGGAACCAATAGGTGTTGTAGTCCAGTTTGGTTCGGCCCTTACATCAACCAGTGGGAGCTGCAGCCTAGTTGGGGCGACCCACAATAACCCCCACCAGGCCCGCCCCCTACCCTGGTTTGCCAGTATGTGTAGCAGAAGACCAGTCTGTCCCCCATCCCATTTGGCTCTTGTACTTGTCGATGGGTATTAAAGCTTAGTTCTATCTAACCAACTCAACCATCCAGCCCTCACGGGTGTTGTTGAGTGCCTCTCTATCTAGCCATCCCAGCTCCCGTCCTAGTTTTCATGCCCTCCCACGGGACTAGTGACCCAAGAAGGGGGAACCCACTTTTTCCCTCCCAGGTCTCTCTGTCCCGGTTTATGCACTCTTTATGTGGTTCTGTGATTTGACTTGACAGAATCAGTCCCCAGCGCCAGCCTCTGCGGCTATGCCCATACATCCCTCACCCATTCTAATTTTTTCTTGCACCAGCAGGAATAATCAGCCCAGCCTGGCTTTTCGCTGGTCTAGTCCACATGCAGCGCACAGGTGATGTAGCCTTGCCTAGTCTGGTCTGTCTCTGTCCCAGCCCACGCTCTCCAGTGGGAGTAGCTGTCCGGCGAGGGGACCAGCCCCTTAATCCCCCTGCCAGTTCTGCCCCTCCCTTCCTGGATCTCATGTGTGCTGGTTGGGTGCTGCATTCATATCCAGTACAGGCAACCACGCCCTGGCATTCCATAATGTGTACTTGTTTTGTCGCAACCAAACCCGGCTCATCCCACACTCTGTTCTGGTGATCGGATTTGCCAGTGGTGACATGAACTGATTCAGCCTGGTCTGCTCCTGACCCATGCTGAATGTGTGCCAGTGGGAAACTTTCCATGGCCTATTCTGGGCTGTTTCCTATCATGCTTCTTGCGCTTACCTGCAGGGACTGTGTCCTGCCAGAGGAGTTGCCCAGGCTCCTCCATCAGAACCCCTCCCAATGGCAGGTTTTGCACATGCCAGGGGGTCCTTGAGCCAACCCTACCCAGTTCACCTCCTGTCCTAGCAGGAACAGTGGCTTTTCCTGGCTGGCTTTCACCCCATTCTGGTTCTTGCTGTTGGATGTTTCAGCCCATATATCCACATACAGCTCACGCATGGCTCAAGAGGGGTGTGAGACCCAGCCTAATCAGTCCCACATCTACCCTATGGTTCTCCATGACACCAGATGGTGTTGGGATCTGAACTGGCCTGGTGCATCCAATCCCAGCCCACACTAGTGCCTCGGGTGACTACAACTGTTTCCTAGATAGAATGCAGCCCCCATTCCAGCACACGCGCCCCTTGGTGGGAACCTCAACCCAGTTAGGGTATCCACAAGCCTCCCCAACTGGGCCTGTTCCTAGCTGTAGATCATGCGCCTGCCAGTGGTTGCTCTGACTCAGCTTATCTCAGTCCCTCACTTGCCCTGGCCTCTGCCTTAGACAGTGTGACTTAGCGTCCTTGACTCAAGTAGCTACCTAAGCAGCAATTCAGACAATCAATACCCCAGAGCTCCCTGGCCGGGCGGCCAGCAGGCAGAGCCTGGCACCACATGGTGCCCTGGCCGCCCTGGGGGAGGCCGAGGACTCGTTCGCTGCCTTGCGGCAGTGTCTTTGGCGTGAGCCCCCGGCATTGGGTCTGACCCGGCAGGGGCATCCCCCACAGCCGCCACACTGTGAGGAGCAGCACTTGCCCCCGATCCCAAGGCCCGAACCCCCTTCCCTGGAAGGTTCTTGAGGGTTGCCACTCAGGGTGAGCTTCTTACACAAGTCTCAGTGCTATACGAGGTTGGCAGGTTCACCTGGCTATTGAATAAGGCTCAGTAAGCGTAACTCTGGGTGAAACTGCCTGGCAGCCTCACAGGACCCTGGACCAACAGGGATTCAAGATGGCATTGTATGGCTGTACGCTTAGTTTGTCCTCTTCATTTTTCAAGGTAGTACAGTGTCATGGTTCAAAATGAAAAACGTTTTACACTAGAATCTCAAACTTCCATTCATAAGCTTTTTAGGGAGGATGGAATTCTGCAAAACAAACTATCTTTTTCAAGCATTACAGACTGGACAATATAACATCTTTCTTCCAACTAACATTATCAGGAAATAAGCTTGAATTGTCTTCTGATAAGAGATCAAGAATTTTGATTTCTACTTTGCATTCAGCGTAGAACACTAAAGTTGTATCTAGTATGTACACCTCTGACAGAAATCTGAACATGGGCTTTTGGTAGA
The DNA here is from genome assembly GCF_030435755.1 of Ochotona princeps. NCBI lineage: Eukaryota > Metazoa > Chordata > Mammalia > Lagomorpha > Ochotonidae > Ochotona > Ochotona princeps. The sequence goes on from NC_080835.1 coordinate 80,464,237, forward strand.
ACAAAAGCTGGTTAAGAAATTGTCATCTGATATTGAAGCCATGCAAACCAGTCTTTTTCCCCCTGACTTTTCCTATAATATAAAATCAAATGTTGAGGGTCATACTTGAAAGTTCAGCTTTATGAAGAACAAATCACATGACCTTTTTATTTCTGTATTGCATAGCAATAACTTAAGATAATTGTGACAAGTAGTACTTTGATGTCTACAGAATATTGAAGAATAGTATGTTTTCTTCTAGGCAGAGCTCCTAGATGCTGCAGCTGGCATTCATGTACGATTCAGATTAGGAGGAGTAAGTAAAGATGACTTCTTATTTACTGGTTTTAAAACACATCTATATGAAATTCAAAGATTCAATTTTTAAAACGCATATCTCTCTGGCATTGCAATGATATTTTGAAATTTTTCCACATGCAGGATAAATTTCCACCTGATATATATTATAAAATTTTCACTCACAGACATATTGAAGATTTGTGTGCTAATAGCCCTAGAGATTACACAAAACTTTCAGCAAAGCATGTGTCTCATAATAAAACTAACGAGGTTCAGGAAGAAGATCGGAGTGGTTGGTACCATCGCATAGAAAACAACGGCTGGAGAATTGTATCTGATAAGGTAAAAAGAAATAACAGCACTATGTACTTTGAAATCCATTTGTTCTCTTGAAAATGTTTTTTTTAAAAAACTGAGGTCATCTTAGTAATTTAACTGGTAAGATTTAAGATGACTGTTCTGGGGTGAGAAATACTTCAAGGTAGAGCAATTCAGTGAGCTTCCTCCCATCCCTTACATTTACTTCTTTTAGTAATCAGCTTTGTTAACTGAAATATCTTTGCATATTCTCTGAAATCTGGCAAATTGCATACTCAAGATGCAGTCTGCAGGCTGCAATATGTTTTCATGCTAAGCATGAACATTGAAAATGATGAAGATGTGCATTCATTCAACAAGCTTTTTTTATGTCCTATAACAAGTATTGCAGATGCTGGAGAAGACCATGGTTAAGAAACCAATCCTTTCATTCAAGCAGTTTGCTCCCTCAATAGGAAGGTGTTGTATAAAGAGGGTATTTCAGAGCAGCTTACTAGGGGAAAATACATGGTATTGGGGTGGGGTAGCAAACTCTTCTTGTTGTGTAGTGTGTATGCGTGATGGGTAGGGCAGGTAAGAATTGGAAGCAAGGAAAGTAGGCACACTGCAGAATGTGTCTTGCAAGGAAACAGCAGCCTCGGGACCTGGTTGATGGACTAGTGTGTTCTGGGGTGGCAGCAGGTGCAGGGGAGTGCTGGCTACCTATACTCTGTGAATCAGAGTCATCCACAGCAACACTTAAACACACCGGGCATATTCATGTGAGAAGATTAGACTTTCATTCATATATATATATATATATAATCTCCATTCAATCAGTAAATACTTCATTCCCCAATACACTAGTACTTTTAAAATCTTTCTATAGCATATGCTTCTGAAAGCTCAAAAGTACTACTCTTGCAACACTTAATTAGAAATGCCTTAAAGGACCTATCCTCTCTTCTGTTTCTATCTTCCTAAACTATATTAAACACAGACGTTCTTGCTTAGAGCCAGATAATTTTGCAATCAGTATTTCAGCATTCTGTGTATTTGTATTTTCATTTCTCGATAGTTTTGGATACTTGGGGAAAGTGAGATTGCGCAAGGAAAAAAGGAAAGTGAGTTCCATTTCTCTAAACTGAAGAGAAGGCAAGATTTGGAAAGGAAGAGAAAAATTAAAAAAATAGAATGGATGAGGCAAATGTGAGTACACACGATACTCAGTTACTGAGTAGTATCTGTTCATATGGAAGTTGGAGAACTTGCATTATCTGATTTGAAGAATTATCAGTTCCTGTAGTCATGACAATGTGATATTGACAAATAGATCAATGAAACAAGGTAAAATAAACCCCACCCCTGCACTGATTTTTAGTGATGGTATCGGGGAAATGAAAAAAACATAACCTCAAGAATTGTGATGTTGAATGCAGGAAAATATACCTTGACTCATACTTCACATTACACATAAAATAACTTATGGATGCAAATATAAAGGCCAAACCCATAATGCAGCTAAAAATAATGGAAGGAGAAAATAGTATCGACTTCAGTTTTGGGCAGTAAGACTCATTTAAAATGTAAAATTTCTTAAACAGAACACTTTTACAATTTTTTACAATTTAAAATAAAAATTCCATAGAGTCTGGGATTCCCACCCCCAACTGATTATCCCAATGTATGCATATTGTTACAATAGCACAGTCCTTCATAAGGAGTTATAATTCCATCAGTCTGTTATTTAAGTGTGCCCCGACATTGCTGGTACAGACAATGTCAGACAGTCCAGCATCCCGTTGTCTAGATATGTCCAACAGTTTTACTGGGAGTTCATCTTTGATTTGGAAGCAGGAATGCGTACTGCATTGTATCTTCACATCTGGATATGGTAGTCTCTATTACTCCATCACTATACATTCCCTTAAATGAGAATCCACGAAATGAGGTCAACAACAAGTATGAAGTTAAAGAAAACATGTACTTTGAAACAAAAATTAAGTTACCTGTAAACAAAACTAAAAGTTCTTACTTTTTAAAAAATTTTATTTTTGATGATGTTTGCATAGCTGATTAGGGTGGGAAGGGTCAAATATTAGGGCAAAGTGGGTGAGATTGGTTTACTGCACAAGATGGTATGTGCAGCAGACTGGTTCAGTCTATCTCACATCCCATTTGGCTTTTGTACTTGCCCATTTGACTGCACTATCCAGCCCACACAGTGGTGGGTGCTACTACCTGTCCAGCCAGGTCGACCCCCCCAGCCCAGGTTCTCATGCTCACTGATGGGATATGCAGCCCAAGAGGGGTGCCCACAGCTTCCCCACTAGGCCCACCTTTAGCCTCAGATCTTGCATCTTCTAGGTGATTCAGCCTGACAAAATTTTCCCTCACTTCCAGCACTTGCCAGCTGATGCTGCAGCAAAACCTTACCAGCCTGCACTTAGTCTGGAGCTTGCATACACCAGTAGACACGGTTGATCAGCTCAAACTGGCTCTTCCCACAACCTAGCTGATAGGTAGGCCAGCAGGTGCTACAGCCCTGCCCAGCCTGATCCACCCTGGGTCCCAACTCTCATGCTCACCAGCAGGAGTAATGGCCCAGCAGGGGAGCCCCGCCACCCCCTCCCCACAGGACTCACCCCACCAAGTGTTACATGCACTAGTGGATGCTGTGGCCCAGTGTGGCATGGGCCATCTCACCTCAGCACTTGCCAGTGTGTGCTGCAGCCTGGCTCAGCATAGTCTGCCCCCATTCCCACCCCTAATGTGAACTGACTGATGTTGTGGCCCAACCCGGCTTGTCCTGCACCCTATCCATGTTCTCATATCTGTCAGTGGATGCTAAAAAAATAGCCCAGGCTGGTCCATCTCTAGAGCTGACCCACAGTACTAGAAGGTACTGTAACCTGGCCTGGTCTGGGCAGCTACCAGTCTCGGTTCCTGCACTCAGCTGAAGGGACTGTGTGTCCTGACAGAGGAATTCCCCAAGTTCCTCTGTCAGGTCACCTTCCAATGACAGGTCTCGTGTACACCAGTGGCTCTTTGGCCCAGCTTGACTTGGGTGCCAAGACCTAGCCCAGCCCATCCCACACCAATCCTATCTTTCACACCAGTAGCTGCTGTAGCCTAAGCAAGTCTGGCAAACCCCATTCAGTCTACACCCGTACCGAGGTATACAGCAGCCACGTCCAGCCCAGTTTCCTGCCCCTATCTGGCTCACACTCACCAGTGGGAACTGCAACCCAACCCCAGGGCATCCATTTATCTCCCCAAACAGCCCTCCCCCCTGCCAGCCACAGATCCTGTCGTGCCAGTGACTGCTGTGATCCTACCCGGCACAGCCCATTCCCCAGAGCTAGGCTGCTGCAGCGCCAACATCTGTTGGCTCTACCCAGTCTGTCCCCATTCCTGGCTCATGCAAACCAGTAGTGTGCTAGCATAGCCCAGCATGACCTGCATGCCATCCTGGCTCCTGCAAATGCCAGTACAAGTTTTAGTCCAGCCCCACCTGATCCTCCCCCCTTCGCCCCCACCCCAGCACAGCCCAAATGCAACCCACACATTTGCTGACAAGTAGAGCAGCTTCACCCAGCCTGATCAACACCCAGGCATGAATCACCTGCTTTCCAATGGGAGCTAAGTACCACCAGGGGAGTTTCCCAAGTTCCCCTACCAGGCCCACTCCTAGACTCAGATCTCACATGTCCCAGTGGTTGCCAGTCCCTTACCCAACACAGTTGGGCTCTGCCTTGGCCCTTTGTGTGTTCTGGTGAATGTTGCAGCCCGGCCTGCTACATAACCTATTCTTGAGTGCATGTATGGGTGCTGCAACCTGGACCAGTTCTGCCTGTTCCCAGCCCCGGTACCAATGAGTGCCAGGGGATTCCATGGTCATGCCTAGCTCAGCTTGTTATTACCTGCAGCCATTGAACAAACCTGCAGATATTGCAGTCCTAAAGGGTGAACCCACATATCCCCCCCTGGAATCTGCTCCCAGACCTAGTTCTCTGGCATTCTGGTTGATGTCATGGCCCAGCCTAACATGGCCCATCCCCTGTTCTGATATTCACTGGCTGGTACTGTGATCTAGCCCTGCCAGATAGACCCCCAACCCTAGCTTTAGTGTATGCCAGAGGGTGGTGGTTGGTGGTAGATGATGCTGACTAGTCCAGCTCAGGTCTCCCATACAGGTGGGTGCATTGGTCTGACCTAGCTTCCCTCCTCCAAACCACTGGGTCTCAGCCCCCTTGCTTATCTGTAAGTATTGTGGCCTTGTTGGTGGAAGTCTCCCAGAAGTCATTACTCACCTACAACATACTCCCTCAGTGGTCCACATCCCTATTCCCCCTTCCCTGCTCAATCCACAGTTCTTGTGTCCAAGAGTGCATAGGTTCCCCACCCTGGTCTTCCAAGCCCAGTTTTCTGGTTGGGTGGCAGGCTGGCCTGGAGCTCTGCCAACTCACCAGGGACCCAAGCTCATAGGTGGGTCCCCAGACCCAGTCCTCTGACATGTTGTGCCAGTCTGGGACCCTACCCCTCTGCCGACCCAAGACCCAAGCATGTTCACAGTTCCCAAAGCCCAGTCCATCAGCACACCATGCCAACATGCTAACCCTCCTGGGAACAAGCACATGCAGAAATCCCCAGGCTCACTTCATGTGCTTAGGCAGGACCCCCCAGGTCCCCACACGCCCCCCATTGATGCCATGTCCCAGGGCCTTTGCAAACCCACACCCCCAGACCCCCATGTCAGGTACTCACACCAGCCAAAAGCCATGCATTTATCAGCGACTGCCTGTATGCCATTCCAAAGCTGTTTTCATTACCATATCCTTGTGAAGTGTGTGTATTAGTGTGTTGCTGTTTCATTCTGTTCAACATTTCCTTGCTTATTTGGGGTCTTTCTTGTTGTTGTTCCATACAACTTTGGTAGTGTCTCCTCTACTTCTGTAACAAAAGTCATTTAGATTCTATTACATACCATTGCGTTGAATCTGCATATTTTTGATAATATGGACACTTAAGAATATTGATACCCCCAATTAATGGACACAGGATTTCTTTCCATTTCCTTGTGTCCTTTTCCATTTCTGGCAGTATGTTTTAATTTTAATGTAAAGACCTATATGTTTTGTCAGAAACTAGACATAGAATTGCTTTCTTGATTTCTTTTTCAGTTAGTTTACTATTGGAATATAACAAAATTACTGGTTATTGTACACTGATTTAGTTGTGCACTTCATTCACTAGTAATTTTTGGTGCAGTCTGTTTTTTAAGATTCTGTTTTACTTGCTTTTTAAAAAAAGCTTTTTAAAATTTTTTATTGGAAAGACTTTACAGAGTGAAGGAGAGACAGAAACCTTATTCCATCTGCTGATTCACTCTCCAAGTGGCTGCAATGGCTGGAGCTGAGCCAATCCAAAGCCAGGAGTCAGGAGCCTCCTCCAGGTCTCACACACAGGTGCAGGGTCCCAAGCCTTTGGACCATCTTCTACTGCTTGCCCAGGGCACAAGCAGGGAGCTCAGTGGGAAGTGTAGCAGCTGGGATATGATTTGGCGTTCATATGGGATTCCGGTGCATGAGAGGTGAGGACTTTAGCCACTAGGCTACCTCACTGAGCCAAGATTCTGTTTTACTTGCTTTTATTTGAAAGGCAGAATTACACAAAGATGGAGAGACAGAGAAAGAGGTTGACTTTCCGTCTACTGGCTCACTGCCCAGATGCTCATAACAGCTGGAACTGAGCTGATCCAAAGCTGCGAGCCAGGAGCTTCTTCTGGGGCTTCCACCTGGTGTTGGGGTCTGGCCTGGCTTGGTGCATCCAGTCCCAGTCCACACTTGTGCCAAGGAAGACTACAACCGCTTCCTGATCAGAACGCAGCCCCCATTTCAGGCCATGCGCCCCTTGGTATGAACCTCAACCCAGTTAGGGTGTCCCCTTAGCTCCCCAACCAGGCCTGTTGCCAGCCATTGATTGTGCACCTGCCAGTGGTTGTTCTGACTCAGCTTGGCTCAGCCCTTCACCTGTCCTGACCTGTGCCTTAGCATCTCTGGCTTACGCCGACCAGTAGGTGCAAGAGCCTGGCTCTGCATGACCTGTGCTCCATCCTGGTTTCTAGTTTCACTTGTGGGCTAAGGTTTGCTCAGTCCTGCCCGGTCCACCCCGTCCCATTACCAATTCACACATTAGCCAGCTGTTGGAGCTACTTTGCCCAGCTTGTCCGACCCTCAGGTCTGGACCACATGTTTACCAATGGGAGCTATGACCCACCAGGGGAGTTTCCTAAGTACCTCCACTTGATCCCCTCCCAGACCCAGTTCTCATACATGCCATTGGGTTTTAGGCCAGTGCCCAGTGCAGTCTGGCCTTCCATTTGGCCGTGTATGAGCTGGTGAATGTTGCAGCCCGGCCCGCCCCACACCCTATTCAGGATGCACATTCCATCCGGGTGCTGCTGCCTTGACCAGTCCAGACTGTTATCGGTTCCTTTACCCATGAGTGATTGCAGGTTCCTTGGTCACACCTAGCTTAGTTCATCACCACGCCAACTCTTGAGCTAACCAGTGGGGCTAGAATTTCCACAGGGTTTGGCCCACACATCTCCCACAGAATCTACCTCCAGATATGGTTCTTGAGTGCTAGTTAATGTCATGGCCCTGCCTGATGTGACCCGTCTGCTGATCCATCATCATGTCAGGTGATAGGATATGATCCTGCTGAACAAGCCTCAAGCCTTAGCTTTTGCAGGGACTGGTGTTTGGTGCTCAGCATTGTTAAGTGATTACAAGTTCTTCAAAGGAAGAGTTACTGTCATTGGGAATCTTTAGGATTGATTCACATCCCAGCAGCACAGTAGGTTCAACCTGGAGCTACCTAAGCAGAGATTCAAAGAACCAAAACCCCAGAGCTCCCAGGCCAGGCGGCCAGCAGATGGAGCCTGGCGCCAAATGGCGTGCTGGCTAACCTGGGACAGCTGACCACATGCACACAGTGGCTGGAGCCAGGGATCCGAGCATGAAGACGCTCCATCCTGAGACCCACCAGCAGCCGGCAGGCTGTGGGAAGTTTTTGAAGTGATAGAAACTTAAAATTCATTTGTTAATGAGTGGAAATCAGGGATAAGAAATACTTAGAAAAAAATCTGCGTTTGTGCTCCATTCCTTCACACATTCTGAATTTTTAGCAGATTAGTTGTTTGAAAGAGAAGTAGACTGAGGTCTCTCATTTGCTGCTCATTCTCTGAATGGCCACAGCAGCAGGACTGGAGCAGGCCCAAACCCAGGAGCCCAGGACTCAGTCCAGGTCTCTCTTGTGGGGCCAAACTCCTTAGTGTTGTGGCTTGTAGCTACACAGTATGTGTATCAGCAGGAAGCTACAATGGCAAACAGAGCTTGGACTCAAACCAGGAACTCGGTTATGGGATGCCAACTGGTATCTTAGTCACTGCATATGATACTTGATCTTAGTTTTGAAATTCTGATGTCCCATTATACATATTTGTATGTCAACAACACTCCACCTATAATAATTTACATTTACCATTCTCAAGATTTAGCTAATTTTTTTAATTTGAAAAAGTGATAGGGGAAGATGGATAGAGAGGTCTTCCAACTACTGGTCACTCCCCAATGGCTATGACAGCTTGGGTTGGGCCAGGCCTAAGCCAGTTACCAGGAACTTCATCTGGATTTCCCACATGGATGGCAAAGGCCCAAGGACTTGGGTCATTTTCTGCTGCCATCCCAGGCATATTATCAGGGAGGTGCATCAGAAGCCATGTAGCCAGGACTTGAACCATACTCTGATACAGATGCTGACTTACAAGTAGTTGCTTAATATGCCATAATGCCAGCCCTTAGTTTGAATTCTAATCTTCATAATTCAGATATAAACTATTTATGTACTGCGTTTATGTGAAGTTCTGAAATTGCATAGTCTTACCTAATGAGTTTCTGTCTTTACGGTTTTTCTTCTTTACTGTTAACGCCTCTTTGCTTAATCTAGAACTCCTTTTCTCATTTTTTGTGAGATAGGTCTGGGAGTGATCATTTCTGTCAGTTTCTGTGTTTCTAGGAACCCCAGTCTCTCTGTTTCACACCTTAGGGTTAGCTTGGCCAGATACATTAATTGTTGGCTACTAGGTGTTAGGTTTTGTTTTCCCTTCAGTACTGTAAAAATCTTGTCTCAGTTTTGACCTGTAAAGTTTCTGCTGAAATATGTGGTCAATTACACATAACCCTGTTTATTTTATAGCTTTGAGGATCCTCTGTCTTTGATCTTGGAGAAGTTTATTAACATCTTGGTAGAGTGGGTGGTGTGAAATCGGATGGGTGACTTCGTCTTCCTGTATTGAGATGGGTGTATCTCTACGTTTGAAAAGCTTTTTTTTTTAATCATACTAGTTATGCTTTCTATCCTTTTGTCCTCCCCAAGGCTCTTCAGAAGCTCAGTCATTCAAAGGTCTCCTTCTAATGCTGTGCCAATGTTCCTGTGAGCTTTCTACATCACCTTTGACTCTTTGACCCTCTGATGTCATTTGTAACTAGCTCTGTCTTCGTGTTCACGGCTTCGTTTTTCAATTTGATTTGTTCTCCCAGTTTTGTCTTCTGTTATGTTTTTAATTTAATTATGTTTTGTTGAGTTCAAGGATAATTTTTTAAATAATTACTTCCATACCTCTGTTAGAATATTAAAACATTTCTGTGCATTCTTTTGAGATTTAGTGGCATTAGTTAAACAGCTACTTGGAGTCTTTATGTGAGAATTTGCAAAAACCACTGGTTAGCTTGTGACATCTTATTTTGCTCATTGAGTCATGGTTCTCTTGAAAGTTTTTGATGTTTGTTGACATTGTGTTGTCTGTACACCAAAGGCATTTTTTCCAGTCCTTGTAATCTAACTTTGTGCTTATCCATCCAGAAATTCTATCTGTTTGCTTATGCTTTGTTCTCTTAACCTGTGGACACTTGTGATCTTTCGGCACAAACAGCACATGTTGAAGTTGGCTGTAAATCTGTTGTTGGTGGATCATTGCTTTTTTCACATCAGGATAACCCATTCTGGATTTCCCAAGTACACAGCTGCATTATTATTTTTTTATTAATTATTTTGCATTATGTAACAGTTTCATAGGCTCTGGGAATCCCCCCACCCCTCCCCCCCTTCCCTCCCCCCTGGTGGATTCCTCCACCTTGATGCAGTATTACAGTTCAAATTCAATCAAGATTCTTTCCTTGCAAACATATACCAAGCATAGAGTCCAGCTACTTATTGTCCAGATGGGTTGAACAGTTTCCTGGGGAGACCATTTCTGGTCTGAAGTTAGAGCTGGTAGAATATCATCACAGTCAATTAAGAGTCCCAATATAACATCAACAGCAATTTGCAATATTATGGAATTGACATGGTTTTGAGTAACCAGTATGTTAAAAAAAAAAAAAAACAAGTCCTAACCACAACCTATGATTAGCTCATTGACATTTCAATTTTAGTTTATATACAGGACCGGCTGCTATATACCTTAAAATGGCTGTAAGGTACCATTCAGCTGTCTCGTGTCTATTTCATTTTAGTATTTAGCCATTTGTTGTGTTGAAGTATAATTTTGCTGATCTTGGCAGATTTTAGGATAATCCAGACTGGCTTGTAACTCTAACAAGACATTTGTCGACATTTAAGGTGCAGAACTTTTTTGGGGGGGGAGCGGTGTGCAGGAAAATCCTCAACACCATGGTGAGGAGTGACTAATCTTTGTGTCCCACCCAGCGAGGCATGAGCCAATCCACGCCAGCTCTTTCCTGTCAGATTTCAAGCTCTACTTTCTGTTGTTTGTCTATTTATTTTAGTGTTTTTTTTTAGTTTGTATGATTGTTTGTTTGCTGTGAGGGGTTTTCGAAGTGATCCCGATGGTCATTGCGAGGGAGGGCGGGGGTCCAGAGGTGGAGCCAGGCTCTCGGACCAGAGAAAGCTCTCCTCCCTGGTCCCGAAGGACGTTTATTGTTCTTCTGTTTCTGCGGACCGCTCAGGGTTTCTGGTTGTCTTTCCGATGAGGTTGGTTTCTGCGCAGTAGTGTTTGGACTTCTTCCATCCCCTGCGGAAGCTCCGGTTGGGGGTGGGTGACCTCAGAGTACTCGGCCTCCGAGGGCATCCAATTCCCTGTGGCCTCCTTGGCAGTTGGGGTATAGTCCTTGTTGCTCGTATTAATAGTTTGTGGTGAAGGTCTGGGAGTCTTCATGGTTGAGATCCAAGCTTCCTCCTTACCACCTGCTCCACTCTGGAGTGCCCCCCTGCTGCACGCACATGACCTCCTGTTAAGAGGTTGTCAGGGGGCTAGGGGCGGCCCTGAGCAGGGGCTGTGGCGGTTCGCGGGGACCCAGCTGCGGTGGCTGCGCTCGCTGTGGGGCTGCGGAGAAACTACTGAAGTTCCTGTGGAAGCAAGTAGAATTTCATAAGAACATAATGGATGGAGAAGAGAAAACTTACGGTGGCTGTGAAGGCCCTGATGCCATGTATGTCAAATTAATATCCTCTGATGGTCATGAATTTATTGTAAAAAGAGAACATGCACTAACATCAGGAACAATTAAAGCCATGTTGAGTGGCCCAGGTCAGTTTGCTGAAAACGAAACCAATGAGGTCAATTTCAGAGAGATCCCTTCCCATGTGCTATCAAAAGTATGCATGTATTTTACCTACAAGGTTCGCTACACTAACAGCTCCACTGAGATTCCTGAATTCCCAATTGCACCTGAAATTGCTTTGGAACTCTTGATGGCTGCGAACTTCCTAGATTGTTAAATAAAATAAATTATAATAAACTGTTAACTTTTTCAGTAAAAAAAAAAAAAAAAAAAAGAGGTTGTCAGGATCGCACCCAATTCCCCTCTCATGCATTGGTATAGTAGTTTTACTGTTGTTTAGTGCCGCTTTGAGTCTGTTGTCTATGAATTACCAGATTTGATCTTGATAGGCTATATTGTACTTTTTTCTCACTCTTTTTATGGTCCTGAAAGATTTCCCTGCACTCCCTCCCCATTACAGGTTAGCATAGCGTATTGAGGGTATAGTAGGTTTTACAGTTTTTCGATGTAGATCTTAAGTATTCTGACATTAATTGTTGGTTTATAGATTATATCGCGTTATCTTATTGCATTGGATACAGGTTGTTAGAGATTGCACTAATATTACAATATTCAGGTACTATCTTCCAAGTTGTCATCTTTTCATCTCAGATTAAGGCACACAAGTGGTATTTAACCTTTTGGGATGGGTTCATTTCTGTTAGCATGATGGATTCCAGTCGGGCCCATTTGACCACAAAGAACTGCATTTTGGTTTTTTTGATAGCTGAGTAGTATTCCATAGAGTAGATGAACCATAGCTTTCTTATCCAGTCTTCTATTGATGGGCATTTTGGCTGCTTCCAGGTTTTTGCGATTGTAGATTGTGCTGCTATGAACATAGGCGTGCATGTTGGTTTCTTGTGTAGGAGATGTTTTGGATATATCCCTAGGAGTGCTATTGCTGGATCATATGGTATGTTGATTTTCAGTTGTTTGAGTATTCGCCAAACTGATTCCCATAGAGGCTGTACAAGTCTGCAGTCCCACCAGCAGTGGAGTAGGGTCCCTTTTCCCCACATCCTCACCAGCAAGTGTTGGTGGTATTATGTATGTGTGCCATCCTTACTGGCGTTAGGTGATACCTCATTGTTGTCTTCATTTGGATTTCCCTTATTGCCAGGGAACTTGAGCATTTTTTCATATGCTTGTTTGCCATTTGGGTTTGTTCTTTTGTGAAATGTCTGCCCATTGCCCGTGCCCATTTTCTTGAGCAGTTTGTTTGTTCTTGTGTTTTGGTTTCTCTGGAGATCTTTGTATATTCTGGAGATCAGCCCTCTATCTCCTATGTAGTGTGCAAAGATCTTCTCCCATTCTGTAGGCTGTTTTTTTACTTTGTTGATTGTTTCTCTAGCTGTACAGAAGCTTCTTAGTTTGATGAGGTCCCAATTGTTTATTTTGGTCTCGATTTCTACTGCTTTTGGAGTCTTTTTTAGGAAGTCAGGGCCTACCCCTAAGTGTTGCAGTGTGTTTCCAACATTTTCTTCCAAAGGTTTAAAGGTTTCTGGATGTAGGTTTAGGTCTTTTATCCATTTAGATTCGATCTTGGTGTATGGTGAGAGATGTGGGTCTATCTTTTTGTTTCTGTAGGCTATTAACCAGTTGTACCAACAGTATTTATTGAAAAGACCTTTCCATTTGCTTGGGTTGTTGTCTGTCTTTTTGTCAAAGATTAATTGACTGTATCTGTGTGGATTTCCATCTGTTGTTTCTATTCTGTTCCACTGATCTTCCTTTCTATCTTTGTGCCAGTACCAGGCTGTTTTGATGACCACTGCCCTATAGTATGTCCATAGATCCAGTACTGTGATTCCCCCTGTTAAGTTCCTGTTCTTCAGAGTGGTTCTGGCTATTCGTGGTTTTTTGTGTTTCCAGATGAATCTGTGTATCATTTTTTCCAGTTCGATGAAGAATGCTGTGGGTAATTTGATTGGGATTGCATTGAATGTATATATTGCTTTTGGTAGTATAGACATTTTAATGATATTAATTTTGCCTATCCAGGAGCATGGGATGTTGTTCCATCTTTCGAGGTCTTGTTCTCACAGCTGCATTATTGCTAATCAACTGTGGCAATGTCTGACAGGGGCAGTTGATCCTGGCAACCCTCCTCATGGAGCTGGGGAAGGCATAGACTCCTACTTCTATTACCACCATCATGGCCATGAAAAATTATTCCTGGAGTTCATAGTGGCCTGACACCAGCACACATGGAGTTAGGACCAAACCCTACACTGCTGCGGTCAGTCTACTGTGAGGTAGACTTATGGCCTGAACTACAGCATCTGGCCACAGCTGATGTTTTTCTGGGAAGTGTGTAGTCTGTTAGTGACAGACCTCCACTGAGCACTGAGCCAAGTCCAGAGGCTCTGCCTGGGGACAGAACTGTTAAAACCTTCCTGGTGTTGGTTGTACTAGCCTGATACTGAATCCCAAAACAGTTCTGTAGTTCTTTGCAGTCTACCCAGGGATGGGGGAGAGGTGCTAAAGGCAGTCCCTTAGGCTTCCAGAACAGCACTAAGCTAGGTCCATGCCTGGCTCTCATAGTCATTAGGCTGGGTACAGTCTCAGGAATGCACGACAGGCTCAGGCAAGACTGGCAGGGTTGCTTGCCAGAACCAGTCCAGCTCACCACAGCACAAGGCACTGCCTGATGCAGCAGTGAGTTTCAGACTGTCTCTGAGCACTGGCCTGAAGCAGGAGGCTTTGGGCTTTGACAGAATGCTTAATCTCATGTCAGCAGAGCTGGTTCTGGGCTCTAATTATTTATATTGTGTTAGAGTCACCTGTGGTATTTATACAATCATGTACTGTCTAGGTTTCAAAGCCTGGGCGTGATAGATTATACCACATAATCTAGATGGTAAGTAGGCTGTCCTACCTAGGTTTGTGTAAATGTACTGTTATGTTCCTGCAGTGATAGTCCCGGATGTGAGCCCAGCAGAGTGGCTCAGTTGAGTAATCCATCCCCTTCAAGAGCTGGGATCCCATATGGGTGCCAATATGTGTCCCATCCCAGTCACTCCACTTTTCTTCCAACTCCCTGCTTGTAGCCTGGAAAAGCAGTAGAGGGTGGCCCAAAGCCTTGGGACTGTGCACTGGTGTGGGAGACTCAAAGAAGTTCCTACCTTTTTTGGCTTCAGATCGGCTCAGCTCTGGCTTTTGTGGCCAGGAGGGAAGTGAACTAACAGATGAAACCGTGTTTCCATCTCTCCTTCTCTCTGCAGATCTGCCTTTTCCAACAGAAATAAATAAATCTTCAAGAAGAAAAAAAGAAATTCCCTGTTGTATTTCTCAGAGCAGACCCCCCCCCCCCCGGCTTGGTTAAACGGTGTATGAAGTATTCCAGTTCTGGCACAGCCCACAGCCTACTAACCTCTCCTCTTGTTCATGTGTAGTGGAGCCGCCCATCAGTGTGCACACGTGAATGGCAGGTGGTGCTGCTGAGGAAGGTGGAATCAGGTTTGAACATTGACCCTGGCACATACTTGCCACCAGTATGATCTTGAACAATTTCTTCAAGTTTGTTTTGGGGAATGGAAAGGGTCAAGAATCAGGGAATAGTGGATAAAATCATTGTTTACACATTTTCTTTTTCTTCCTGTATATGGAGGAAAGGGGAGTACAAGAGGAGAAACCATGCCCAGCATCCCAACTGCCGCATTATCTGGGGAATGGGGAACTGCCACCCAGTGTCCTCCCAGAGTCCCCATTGTAGAGCGTTTTCTGAGGGTTCTGTTCGTGTGGTTTCCATAGTTCTGAGATGCTGTTGATTTCTCCACTCCATGAATGAGGACATCCTTCTGAGGTCCATGGGCTGTCATAGTTCACGTCTGAGTTTCCATTGGCCCAGAAATTTGCTGTCAAACTTTACTAGGGTAGTTGGTCAATTTATTCTGTCCTCTAGCCTCAGCAAAACAATGATACTGCAGCCCACCCTAGCCCTGCCCAGTACACACTCGACCCTCATGTACCACAAGGGGAGTTACAGCCCAGTCCGAGTGACCCTTAATAACCCCCACTGGACCAGCCCCTCAGCTGTGGTTCTTGTTCCTGCCAGCATGTGCAGTGGTCTGGTCTGGTCTGCCCTACATCCCGTTAAGATCTCATATACATCAGTGGGCATTGAAGCCTAAACAATCCAACTTATTTCACCGTTCAACCCACACTCCTGCCAGCAGGTGCCATGGCCTGTCCAGCCAGGCCCTCCCCCCGTCCTGGTTTTCATCCTCATCAGTGGGAGTTGCAGCCCATCAGAGTGCAGCCCACAACCTCCCCCATTGGACCCACTCCCTGCCCTGGATATTGCACTCCAAGGGGATTCCGCAGTCATCCAGCTCAACAGGACTTGCCCCAGTCCTAGCGCTTGCCAGCTGATGCTGCAGCAAAGCCCAACCCGCCTGCCTTTATTCTGGGTCATGCCCGTAACAGTGGATACAGTTGGTTACCCTAGCCTGGCTCTCCACCTAACCTGGCTCACATGTAGACCAACAGGTGTAACCCTGCCCAGCCTGATCTCCTCTAGTTATAGCTCTGACACTTGCCAGCATGAGCGGTAGCCAAGCAGTGGAGTCCCCACTATTCCACTACCAGGTGCTATAGCCTGGCCCAGCCTGGCTGTGTTGACTGGAGCTGCAGCCCAACCTGGTGCAGTCAGTGCCCAGTGCCCAGTGCCAGCACTAATGTGAACTGGCTGGAAATGTAACCAGACCCAGCCTTTCCTACCCCCCACTCTGGGTCTCAGATCTGCCAGTGAGTGTTATGAATTAACCCAGCCTCACTTGTCCCCATACCTGAGCCACACCTCTGCCGGCAGTTACTGTAACCTGGTCCACTCTGGGCTGCTCCCTGCTTTGGCTCTTGGGCTTACCAGCAGGGACTGTGCCCTGACAAAGGAGTTCCCCAAGTTCCTCTATCGGGTCTCCTCTCAATGGTAAATCTTGCACACATTGGTGGGTCTTGGTTCAGGCTGACTTAGTCCACCACCTGTCCTAACAGGAACAGCAGCCTTGCCCAACTGGCGCACACCCAACCCAGTTCTTACTGTTGGGTGTTACAGCCCAGCCACACCTAGTCCCTAGTCCATGCCCTGACACAGCTCTCATGTGGCCCAGTGGGAGCAGAAACCTAACCCAGCCTGTCCTCCTCCCACTATGGCTCATGAGCACAATCTTCAAGTTTTAACTTGTTTATTCAAAAGCATAACAAAAAGCAACTGCCACAAATAACTATCTTTTTAAAAAGAGGATTAAAAAGATAATGGATGGAAAATAGAACAGCTGGGGTATGAACTAGCACCCAATCCTGGTGCATGCAAGGCAAGGATTTTAACCACTAGGCTATTGTGCCAGGCCCTCTTGAGTAATAATTTTTAAGTGAGATCTCCTTTCAGTTTGACCAGGTTATTTTCCACAGCTCCCCCTCCTCACCAAAATATTGAATTTCATAGCTCTGGCTGTTGGCAGTCATTTGGGAAGTGAACAAAGGATGAAAGATCTTTCTCTCTGCTCTGAGCAACAAGTAAAATAAGTATTTTTATAGTTGATCAAACATGTAAATAGTATTAAAATAAAATGTGATATAAAATACAAATAGTTTGTTTTGCAAATAACAATATATTTGAGCTGTTTTTACTTGTAATCTGTTTCAAGAGATTTCTCATTATTTCTCTATGTAGGTATTACACAGGAACTCTGAAAGCTAAGGCAACACGTGATGAAACGCTAAATTTAATTCACACAGCAACGAAAGGACTCGTAAGAGCTGTTGAAGATGGGGGAATCGATTCTGTGATGGAATGGGAGGTGGCTGAAGTGCTGAACTGGACCAACGCACTGGATTTTGATGAGTGGGTATATTAGGACCATCAATTTATGTCCATTGCTATATCCTGCTACTGGAGTAGTTTAAGTTTTTTGGTTCTCTGGTGTAGAGAATCATGTTGTCTTAAAACAGGAATAATTTAAAATTTTTTTTATTTTATGTTTCTGTCTTTGGGAAAAAAGTAGTAATCATCATGTATTTTTCTGCATGGCATTTCCTATTTGTTGAATCTTGGGCCCAGAAACATAATCTCCAAAAAGCGATGAATATTTATTACTCACATTAAAAGGGAAAAATAAGGGATAGAAAATGAATTACTCCAAAATAGGAACTATTAACTTAGACTCTGATATTTGCTATTGTTAGATTTAATTTTTTTTCTTTATAACATTCCAGCTCATTTTTAGTAGACCTCTACCATGCTTGAAAAAAAAAAACCTGCTCCAAAGTTACATAAATCTCTGATTGTTTAAAATACAAATGACCAATTTAGCCCAAAGGGCAAATACTTAATTGAAAATACTTGATCATTCTTAATAAAATATTTAAAGAGTAAAAATATCTGGAACGAAGCATTTTTTTTTTCATGATACAGTTCTGTAGGTTTCAGGGAACTCCCCTTCCGCCCTCCCCATTCCCGCGTCCCTCACGGATTTCCCCTGTCATTATTTGTGCATATATTAGGACCATCAATTTCTGTTCATTGATACATCCTGCTACCCTGCTGTATCTATTGATATATCATGCTACTGAAACGAGTTCCAGTAGTCTCTTGATTGAGTCTTTTGGTTCTCCTGTGTAGAGAATTATGTTGTCTAAAAACAGGGATAATTAAGATATTTTTTATTGAAAAGGCAGATATACAGAGAGAAGGAGAGACAGAAAGAAGGATCTTCTGTCCACTGGTTCACTTCCCAAGTAGCCGCAACAGCCAGAGCTGAGACAATCTGAAGCCAGAAGCCAGGAGGTTCTTGAGTGTCTCCCACATGGGCCATCCTCCACTGCTCCCAGGCCACAAGCAGGGAGCTTAATGGGAAGCGGAGCAGTTGGGACACAAACTGGCACCCATATGGGATCCCACACATACAAGGGGAGGATTCAGCCACTAGGCTATCGTGCTGGGTCCAAACAGGAATAATTTTAATTCCTCATTGCTCATTTGAATTCCTTTAATTTCTTGATCTTGCCTAATAGCTCTAGTGAGAATTTCCAATACTATGTTGAATAAATAGCAGTGGTGAAAGCAGGCATTATTTTCCAGTTCCAGATCTTAGTGGGAAAGCTTCCAGGCTCATGGCTTATATTCAGCACTGAGTTTTTCATAAATCGCTTTGTGCTGTAGAATGTTCCTTTTGTGCTTGTCTCATTTAGTATTTTTATCATGCGGTGCTAAAAAGTCATTTTTAGCATGGATTTTTTTCAAATGCCTTCTCTGTGTCTGTCGAGATGATCATATGGTTTTCATTTTTCAACTTGTTGATGTGTATCCCATTCACTGAATACATGTGTTAAACCATCCCTGCATGCCAGGGATATATCCCATCTGGTCCAGGTGAATGATCTGTCTGACGTACTGATGGGTACTATTGGCTAATATTTTGTTGAGGGTTTTTGCATCTATGCTCATCAGAGATATTGGTTTGTAATTTTCTTTCTCTGTGTTTCTATCTGGCTTTGGTATGAATGTAATATTAGCTTCATAGTGTTTGAAAGGATTGCCACCCCTCCTAATGCCTCAAAAAGGTTCTCCTTGTTGTTAATGAACTTTAGAATTTTAAAAAATTCTTTATCCCCCAGTTCCTCAATGTCTTCCTCAGTTAACTGTTAGACTGACAAAGACTTTTGCTCCTTTGAGGGGGAAGCATCAGTAATATTCATTGTGTCTGTCTCTTTTGTTCTTAGTCATTGCAACTCTGATTAATGGGTTCTCCTTGGGGCCATTTTTTTTATTGGAAAGGAAGATATACAGAGAAGGAGATGCAGAAAGATCTTTCATCCACTGATTCACTCTCCCAGTGGCCATAATGGCTGGAACTGAGCCTATCCAAAGCCAGAAGCCAGGAGCTTCTTCCAGGTCTCCTATGCAGGTGCAAGATCCAAAGGCCATGGGCTGTCCTCAACTGTTTGTCCAGGCCACAAGCAGGGAGCTCAATAGGAAGTGGAACAGCTGGGACATGAACCAGTGCCCATCTCATATCCCTGCTTGTGCAAAGCAAGAACTTTAGCCACTAGGCTATCATGCCTGGCCTGATGTTTAAGCTGTGTTGCCAACAGGTCTACAGGTCAATTTTACTGATCCCATTCAGTACCTATTTCTTCACTTGCAGTTGCTCGTGTCACTCCCTCCAGCAAGTTTCAGTCCCAGGCTCTCATGCTAGGTGTCCACCATGATCTCCATAGCCTCAGCTCCTGGCTCACCACTCTCCACCCACTGTGATCCTGTGCTTGGCCGCACTGTTGCATGCACAGCCTTTCTCCCACCCCTGGTTGGAGTAGTACCTGGGATTAGGGAGATGCCAACTGTCCTAGGTCACAGGGCTGTCAGTGGTGCCAGTGGCACAGATATTTTTTTCTTTCACTTCTTACTGGAACCTGCTGGCCATTAGGCCTGGAGGCCACCTGGACCTATCTTGGGTGGAATCTGTAGGATGCCAAGTTGGTACCGATTTCCCAGTGGGACCAGTGCAATGTGTTGAACCGGCAGTGAGTTCACTCCTGTGCATGCACAGTTCGCTGTTACCCCTCTACCTGCACAGGCTGTGCCTCAGTACACAAAATGACTCCTGATGTGGCACTGCTGAGGGCCATGAAATCTGCCCCATTGCTGCATCTAACTGCTTGGGCTCTGCCACTCTGCCACTTTTGCTCGTGGTCCGATTAAACAACCCAGCAGGATGGGCAATGCTATGGCTGGGTTCACCTCCTGAGCTCCCGGCAAACTCCCATTCCCACCTGGCTGCCATGAAGTTCCAATTGCTGTTTGCTGATTGCCACTGGGGTGTCCAGTCACTGCAACAGTGCTCCACTGTTTCTGCTGCTTCCCCGTGTCCCCAGGTCTCCAGGTATCCCTCTGCTGCCTCCTTGTCCTCTCCTGTTTCCTGGGATCGCAGCATCTCTGCTTTGTCTCAGCTAATCCTTCTCCACCTGTGTAAATCTTTATTCCACCTATTCCACCATCTTTGCTCTCTTTCCAGACTTTATTCTTATGCCTTAGTCTAACTCAGCTTTGTTTTTATTTTGAGATTTATAAGAAAGGCTAGAAACATAACATTAATAATATAAATAATTTTTCAATCTATTTTTGTAATTTTTCTGGGTGAAACATGAAAAGTTGTAATTTTTTCTTGACATAGGAAAAACATCGTGGATTTTCTGGACTGCTTTGACTCTTGGATTAGTCTCACCTGATATTCCCACGTAGGCCCATTTGGAAGACTCGGATGGAGCTCCTGGCTTCAGTCTGGCCAAGCGCCATTCTGTTGTGTAGTACCAGAGAGGGACCGGGGGCAGATGGGTGAGGACCATCCTCCGTAGACCAAAATTCTGTTTGGTTTTTTTTCCCTCATGTGTAGTTGTTTAATCTTTCTGTATTCAGTAATGACAGGGCATCAGGCATAGATCTTTAGTCATCTCTCACTGACACTTGCTGGTGAATTAGCTAACAGTATAGAGGAAAGGCAGAGCAGGATTTCAAAAACTCACCTGAGAGACGTCCCTGCTCTGTCCCCACAAAGCCATTCCAAGCAGACCCCGCTGTGTCTCTCCCCACAATCCCCCTCTTCTCCACACAATTTTAACTCTTGTGAAAAGAAGTAAATGCTGACATTACGGCTTCCACCTTTGGAATTTTTTTAAAGATTCATTAAATTTTTATTGGAAAGTCAGATATACAGAGAGAAAGAGAGACAAAGATCCTCCATCCGCTTGTTCACTCCCCAAAGTGGCTGCAATGGCAGGAGCTAAGCAAATCCAAAGCCAAGAGCCAGGAGCTTCTTCCAGGTCTCCCACATGGGAGCAGGGTCCCAAGGCTTTGGGCCATCCTCGACTGCTTTCCCAGGCCACAAGCAGGGAGCTGGATGGGAAGCAGGGCTGCCGGCATATGAACCGGTACCTGCATGGGATCCGAGCATACATAAGGTGAGGACTTTAGCCACTAGGCTACTGTGCTGGGTCCTGGATATTATTTTTTAAATGATTGTATTTTAATTTATTTTGAAAGGCAATTATAGAAAGAGGAAAGAGACAGAGATATAGAAGGATCTTTCAACCATTAGTTTGCTCCCTGACTGGCTGCTACCAGTGAGTGAGTCTGGGCCCACGTGAAGCCAAGAGCTTCTTCTAGGTCACCCACATGATGTCAGGGGCCCAAGTGCTTGGACCATCTTGTGCTGCTTTTGTGCACATGAGCAGGGAGTTAGAACAAAAATGGGACAGCTAGGACCCAAACCTGCCAGCACCACAGGCAGAAGCTTAGCGTACTATGCCATAGTACCGGCCACTGGATATGATTTCTTACTTTTTAAAAAAATATGTATTTGTTTATTTGAAAGACAAAGTCAGCTCTCCCACCTAGTGGTTCACTCCCCAAATGGTCAAAACAGCCTAGGGCTTGGCCAGACTGAAGCCAGGAGTTTTGTCCGAGTCTTCCAAATGGCTCTAAGTGGGAATATCAGATGAGATTAATCTGCGAGTTGAAGTAGTCTCTTGAATTTTGTGCTCTATGTGGAGCGGGATGAATACACTCAGCTTACATAAAGTAAGAGTAGCTGAAGATCTCTGTTTTTAAAATGCAGGTACCATGTGTTTTTAATGGAAGTACAACTTGTATCAAGTCATTCTGAGTTGGATAATGCTCATAATTTGGCACCAACTGGGAATCTTTGAAGGAAGGTTTTCCACTGGAAAGAAAATGCAGACTCTAGAATGATGAGGGAGTATTCCACCAGCACTGCTGACCAGAAGCACTGGTAGTATTAAGCCAGACAAAGTTACAGACGGCGCCATGGCTGCCTGCAGGTGTTACACACATGCACCTTCTTCGCAATGCATTAAGCCCTTATAATCCTTGTAGTCTCTTCAGATCCTCCCGATGGCTGGATGTGACTGGGTGATACCTGGTTTCCAGAGCATTTCCAAATCTGACCATTATCCCTTTAAGAGAAGTGACAACCACTAATTGCTTAAAGAACACTTTTTAGAGTCTTTTGTTTCCAGTCAGAGCATCAGAATGGCAGAAAAAAACAAAGAATTCATGAAATAATGAAATTACAAGGCAAATTCATTTGGTACTAAGAATTGAAATTCATGCATAGTTTCATAATATGTATTTTTTAGAAAGATTTTCTTATTTGTATTTGAAAGGTAAATTTTACAGAGAGAGGAGACAGTAATCCATCTACTGGTTTGCTCCCAAATGGCCAGAATGGACAGAGCTGAGCAGATTCAAAACTGGGCACCAGGAGCTTCTTCCCAGTCTCCCTTGAAGGCACAGGGGCCCAAGGACTTGGCCATCCTCTGCTGCTTTCCCAGGGCATAAACAGTTGGATCAGAAGTAGAACAACCACAACATGAACTGGTGCCAAACTGGGATGCCAATGCTAACAGGCAGAGGGTCAGCTTGCCATGCCACTGCCCCAGTCCCCATAATATGCCATTTCTATGGCCACTTTCCAAACCCTTGATACACATTGATTTTAAGGTGCTTTTTTGGGAAGGGAGAGAACACTGAAATCAGAGCACCTAGTCCATTTTCAATGAACTATTCAAAATACTGTTGTATAGTCCTGCGGCTTCTCATTAGTGGGGACTTTTCGCAGAGTGTTAATGTTTTGGGCCCGGTGTGGTAGCCTAGTGGCTAACATCCTCACCTTGCATATGCTGGTACCCCCTATGGGTACTGGTTTGTGTCCCAGCTGCTACACTTCCCATCTAGCTCCCTGCTTGTGACCTGGGAAAGCAGTCGAGGACGGCCCAAATCCTTGGGACCCTGCACCCATGTGGGAGACCTGGAAGAGGCTCCTGGCTTTAGATCGCATCTGCTCAGCTTCAGCCATTGCAGCTACTTGGGGAGTGAACCAGTAGACAGAAGATCTTTCTTTTTGTATCTTCTTCTGTGTAAATCTGCCTTTCTAATTAAAAAAAAATCTTTTTAAAAAATATTTTAAAATGTTAAGCTTATACCCCTGAAGAGATTCTTTGTGGATTTCACATATTTATTTTTAATTATCTAAGATTCTTGATGAAACATTCTCCATAATATAAACAGCATACCAGCACTTTCACCAGATTGTTGCTAAAACATATTTCTAAAACTGAGAATGTACTGGTATGACTTAAAAGAACTTAAGTAACGGAATAAATTCACATTTGAATCTTAAAGCGGGGCCGATGACTGTCCTCAAACATGGCATATTTGTGCCCCAGAAAGTAAGGGTTTTGTGTAGTATTTTTGGGGTTTATTTGGTGCTCACTTTTTGTTTGTTTGAAAAACAGTTGGAGTGGTGGTGGAGAGATCCTCCATTTTCTTGTTCACTTTAGGGGCTGGGCCAGGCTGGAACCAGAGACCCCGAGGTCAGTGTCTGCCTTATGGTTGGCAGGCACTCAAGTACTGGAGTCAGGGTCTACTGCCTCCCAGGATTAGGAAGAAGCTGAATTGACAGAAGAATATGCTGGATTCAAGCCAGGCACTCTTTTTTTTCCCCTTAATTTTATTTAAGTTCTTTAATTTTTTTTTTAAGATTTATTTATTTTATTACAAAGTCAGATATACAGAGAGGAAGATCTTCCATGTGATGATTCACTCCCCAAGTGAGCCGCAACGGCCGGTGCTGTGCCGATCCGAAGCCGGGAACCAGGAACCTCTTCCAGGTCTCCCACGTGGGTGCAGAGTCCCAAGGCTTTGGGCCGTCCTCGACTGCTTTCCCAGGCCACAGGCAGGAAGCTGGATGGGAAGTAGAGCTGCTGGGATTAGAACCGGCGGCCATATGGGATGCTGGGGTGTTCAAGGCGAGGACTTTAGCGGCTAGGCCCTAGTTCTTTAATTTTTAACAGAATCCATATACTTCAGAGATATAATTCCAATTATGATCTTCCTTCCTTCCTCTCTTTATTTCTTGTCCTTCCTTTCCTCTTAATTTCTTTTGCTTTGCTTTCTTTCATTCATTCTTTTCTTTGCATATTTCTTTAAATATTTATTTGTTTGAAAGTCAGAGTTAAGCAGAGAGAGGGACAGACAGACAGACAGACAGACAGACATGGTCCTCAGGTGGCCACAACAGTCAGGCAGAAGCCAGGCCCTTCTTCCTGGTCTCCCATGTGGGCAGCAGTGGACAAAGTGCTTGAGCCATTTTCTGCTGCTCTTGCCAGCAGATCCATCCGCAGAGTCCTGGATCAGAAGTGCAGCAGCCAGGACATGAACTGGGGGCCACTTGGCATGCCATTGGTTGTTTTATTTTTCCTTGCCTGTCTCCTTCCTTCCTTTCTTCTTCAAGTGTGGCAATCTGACAAGTTATGTGGGCCCCCATGTGGCAGCCTGCCCTATAGCTTCACAGTGCTTAACCAGGAACTTTGCAGACTGTTGATCAAAATCTTTTTTTTTTTTTTTTTTTTGTTCCTGAATGGAGAAAAAAACCCTAAGTATAGGAAGGTACTGCAAAAAGCTTATGGAAAATGGAAATAAAGATGGGTTGGTTTTGGTGCTAAAAATCTTGAAATCCTTACGTGACCATTTTATAATCTGTGTTTTCCGTGGACTTTTTGAAGACCACCTGATATAAATCCAAGGAAGAAAGGCAGTTGACACTCAACTCTTCATCTTGTTCCTGAGCAACCATGGAAAATAGAAAGTCTGCCTAAGCTTGAGGTCAAGTGGATGAGTTGCCTATTGAGGGCCTAGAATGGGCTTACCCCACCTGGGTGTATGGGACCTTAGTTCCGTCACAGGAAACACACCTCTTGGGGTCTCCCTCGCCCTCCCTATTCATCATACCAAGTTCTTTCACATTCTCCCTTCCCTGTTCTCCTCGTGTCAGTCTGTCTGGGAAGCTACGGTGACAGCTGCATTTTCCTACTTGGATGTTACCTTTCTGCTTTCCAGATACTGTGAGGACGAAACTGTTGTTCTAATGAGATCATAAGCCACATGCTTTAGTTTCCCTGAGATATCAAAGACATTAGGTATGGCTATGTAGAACTTTCTCTCCATTGTTCCGTTAGAATTGCTAAGATCTGAATAGTCACTCACCTGAGAGCATGATGTTGCAGGAGACGGGATCAGATGAGCTGTGGCAGAGGGAGCCGGAACCCTTCCAGGGTAGATGGCCGGTTCTGCTTTTACACCTAATGTAATTCTTTGTCCTGAAGACTGCCTTGGCTTCACTGAATGATTAGACAGTGGGAAAAGCCATAAATGTTGAACACTGATACTAGTGAGTTTGTCACCACTAACCTAAGATTTCTTAGAGAATGTGGATTTTTTTGAAGTATTCCAAGTATGTGCCAGTGAATCAACTTATTACTTACTAGTGAATCAATATAATTTAATGAATGTCCATATACTTTTGTTTAGGTATATTGCCAGCTGGAAGGAAATTGCCACAAGCAACTCTTCAGCTAACTTCCAAGGTAGGTGACTGTTAATGATGGATTAAAAAAAAGTCCTCGTGAGTCAAAATGATGCATTATGCACCGGTGTGTGCTTGTGCCGCTGGCATATCAGTGTCCTGAAGAATACATACACGCAAAAGAACTGGCCGAGTCATCTTTACCTTTATCTGTAAGAATGCTATTTTAAAAAGAGGAAAAAAATGCCCATTTTAGTTGAAATAAAGGCATTTTTAAAGTGAACACTTTTTAAATAAAGTTATAGATATTATGGTTTCAGTAGTACTTTTTCATGAGCAAACCTCATTTGTTAAAGTGAAGTGTCTTCACATGTTGCAAAGATGTCAGGTCCCGTTGCACTTGCGTCCTGCTAGTGGTCCGGAACCCTGAAGAGCTGACAGCGGTAGCAGGTTGGGAAGTGAATCATCACATCCCCGAGACACCGGCAGTTCTAACATAGCAAAAGCCCGTTTGTGGTTTTTACACTATCCAAGTGTGCAGACTCTGTCATGTGGCAAGCAGAAGACCAGGGACGTTGCAGCTGTACAATCTTTTTCAGACTGCCTGGGCTTAATTTTGGCCTCTCCTATTGGCTGCCTCTGTGATCTGAGACCACTAGTCACTTGGTTTCTTCACATGTAACAATAAGAGCAACAAACAGCACCTTGTTCATAGGCTGCTGTCAATCAGTAATATACATGAACAGCTTGGACTCAGGCGTGGCAGATGGCATGTTATTCCGAACGCACCTCTCTCCCTGCTTATGTCTAAGCCTCTGCCAGCACCCCACTCCACCACACCTTTGTCCCGCCACAAGCTTGTAAAATGCCCCACCGGTCCTCTCTCCACACAGCATCTGGTGATCTTTTACACATTTAAAGTGGCACAATTGAAACACTTTGATTTATTTAACAAATTCTTCTTTCCTAATTATGATGCCAAAGTACTTTGAATATTAATGCAAATTTTTCCAAGCCATGACTGTGAGAGCAGGCTCTATTATCTGCATTGTACAGACGGGCAAAGAAGATGTGTGTATACATGAGCTTCCTCAAAGTTCATGGGCGTGCCAGGAGTTGAACTGAGATGAGCACA
This sequence comes from Ochotona princeps, assembly GCF_030435755.1. Lineage (NCBI taxonomy): Eukaryota > Metazoa > Chordata > Mammalia > Lagomorpha > Ochotonidae > Ochotona > Ochotona princeps. Next base: position 80,490,960 of record NC_080835.1, read on the forward strand.
GGAAGTCTGCTTTTAACTGTGACTGTGCTCGGCTGCCCCTCACCGCTTTCCATCCATCTGGCTAAGATTCTAAGTTGGCTTCTGGCTGTGGTTGTGCCCCAGCTTTCCACCCTTGCACGTGCCATTCTTCCCCTCACGTCCATCATCCTGTGTCTCTGACCTTATTGCCTAATGCTCAGGCAAAACCGACTGTTTGGTTTTCATGGTCTTAAAGGATTGATGGGTTAATTGCAGGTAACTGTCTACAGCAGGAAGCTCAGGTTGCTTCTCAACTCTGTAGCACATAGTGGCTTCTCAATGGCAGCTCAGAGAATAAGAGAATACTAAGAAATGACAAGTACAGAAACTAGACTGTAAATGACTGCCTTCAAAGACTGCACAGGAACGAAGGAAGGATACAGGATGGCAGTGTAGGAGCGAGTGGAAGGCACTGTAAGCAGTAGAGTCATGGAGATGCCGGCATCGGAAGAGTGCAAGCCAAGAAAAGATCAAATCTAGCATTTATTCAGGCTATTTAGTCCTGAAGAGGGAAGAGGCATCTCTTTGTGAGTGAAGTACTTATGGAACACTAAATACCAGACTATGTTGAGTTCTTGACAGTGCTCACAAAGGAGATGATGAGGCAGGTGCCATTATTAGCCCATTTTACAGATTAGAACACCAGGACTGAGAAAGGTTGTTAGGGAACAAGATGGGAGGTAGATTTGCTGCCTGTGGTGCACAGAAATGCAGCTGGTGTCACTGGTCTTTTGGGAAAAGGCCAACGAGCAGGGAGATGAGGGTAGAAACTCCAGTCCCGTCTCCCCAGTCGGGTTCGGGGGAAAGTGGTGTGAGTTCAGGAAGGAAGCCGAGATGTGGACATATGCCCGGGAACCTTGCGATGGGCGGCCCCATGAATGCCTGTGGCCAGGGACGGGCCCAGGGGACCAACGAGGCAACCAACATGGCTTGCCTCAGAACCTTCATTTCCTATGGCTGCCCGGTTCTTCAGTTCCCATTCACTGATGCCCTGTCGTGGCTCTGTGATGGAACCACCACTTGGGTTCAAGGTGTCATTTTCAGTCATCGTCCTGCTTTTTTGCACATACACGGCTCCTGAGGCTGGTCAGTCTCAGTCTAGTTGAAACTGACTTCAGCCAGCTTGGTGGTGACACTTGGGAAAACGATCTTAAGAAAGTCATTTATGCATCCAGTCTTCATGCCTGGAATCTACTGTCAAAGAATGGGGAGGTTTGGGGAAAGAAAGGAGCAAACTCAGCAAGGTGTCGACTGGAGGTCTAAGTAAGGCTTTTATAACTTACATGAAATTACACAGCTGGTAGATCAAGTCTCCTACCCAGGTCCTACAGTCTTCCGTACAGATCTATAATGACACATGGCAGTGGGAATAGGATGAACTCAGAAACGTGGGGTGTTTATGGTTTCACTTGAACAGTGTGCAAAGATAACTGCTCTGTGAGGGATGAGAAGGGAAGTGAAACCAGACAGCAGCAGGCAGGATGAGTCTGTTACACACCTATCATCTTTCTAACCATTGGTCATTTCTGTTAAGGTTTCAGGTTTGAGCAAGAACAGAAAGATACATATAACTATGAAGATGTACAACATCTACAAATGGGAGTACCATATGATCATTTCTTCGAAAATATTTATGATCAGTCAAATTTTGGCAGATTAACACCTGACTCCACATATGGACTATAAATATTCTTTCCAAGTTATTGCATTTCAAGCTCTTATCCTATCAGTCACAGCCAAAGGAGAGTTACTGTGACTGGATTGACTTGTGTATATATAAATGGCCAAACACACAGTGCAGAATATAGCCCAGTCAAGTAAATGTCAGAAAACAGAATATTAGACTAAATATGGTCAGGAATGATGTAAGAATTATTCCTGAATTTTTAAGATATTACACTATTCTAACATTCACACTGAAATAAAGATACTATATTTAGGTATTAAAAAAAAACTTCGACTGGTGGTTTTCCTTTATGAGACACACTAAGTGCATTTGTGCACAGTAAGGCTGCTGGTGCCCTCATCCGAAGTCCAGTGAGCATTGCTTCCTCCTCCTGCTGTTTCCCAATCCTTCCATTTCTCCACTGTCCTCTCTTCCTCTCAACTCTGGGCCTTCTCACTCTCCTAGATGTCTTTGCCTTTCTTCATCTGTTAGTCACCTGATTCCTGTTTTATATATAAGTTGTGTCTTTGCTCCTAGGATTTTCATCTGTCTTGTTTGCATGCTTTCTTCATTGTTGCCAATTTCTTTTTTAAATTTTTCGTTTCTGGAATCTGTCCCCACAGATGGTTCTTGGTGGAGCCCATGATTTGTCTGCACTGTTTTATTTGTTTTTATTTGAATGGTGTATTTATATAGAGCAGGTAAAAGAGGGTGCTCTCCATCTGCTGGTCGCTCCCCAGATGGCCTCAATGCCGGATCTGAGCCTATCTGACGCCAGGAGCCAGGAGCTTCTGGTTCTCCTATGTGGGTGCAGGGACCCAAGGACTTGAGCCATCGTCCACTGGTTCACTCTCGCAAATGACCGTAACAGCCAGGTCCAGGCCAGGTCAAAACCAGTAATAAAATCTCCAGCTAGACCTCCCGTGGGTGGGCAGGTGTCCAATCATTTGGACCATCAATAGGAAGCTGAATCAAAAGTGAAGCAGTCAGAACTCAAACCAGCACTCTGATATGGAATTCCAGTATTACAACCAGTGACTTAACATACACTGTCACAACACTTTTGTTGTTTTTGAGTTCTACACACACATATGTATAGAAATGGTATGGATATCAATTTTGTTTCTCCAATTCTGTAAATTCTTTCTATACTGTTTCCTTTACTGTGCAGAAATTTCCTAGTTTTACCTAATCTCATTGGTCTAGTTTTGCCTCGTGGCAATTCTTATGCCTTCATTTTTCTTCTTGCTGAAGGTCTCTTTGTCTATTTGACCTCTTTGCTGTTTTCTTGTGAATTTTAGGGCTGATCTTGGTAAATCTATAAAGAATGTTAATATTCTAATTGACTTTATATAGAATATATTAATCACATTCAGTAGTATTGTTAATGTGTTTTTTCTTATTCCAAGTTCTTATTCCCACTGAAATAAGAATTCCAAGCAGAGGCCTAAGTAAGATGCCCAAGTGAAAGCAGAATTTATTTAAATGTGAGACAGTAAATATACAACGTGTGTGAGAGTGAGCAGCCTCACATGGAGGGACCCTCACCTAGCCAGTGAGGTAGAAAAGAATGTATGAGGAGGCCAGAGAAAGGGATCAACAAGGGCCATAAAATGGAAGGACTGCTTCCTGCATTTTTAAAAAAATTATTTTTATTGGAAAGTCAGATATACAGAGGAGGAGAGACACAGAGGAAGATCTTCTGTCCAATGGTTTACTCCCCAAGTGGTCACAATGGCTAGAACTGAGCCAATCCGAAGCCAGGAGCCAGGAGCTTCTTCTGGATCTCCCACGCGGGTTCAGGGTCCCAAGGCTTTGGGCTGTCCTCTCCTACTTTCCCAGACCACAAGCAGGGAGCTGGATGAGAAACAGGACCACCGGGATAAGAACCAGGGCCCACATGGGATCCTGGCGCTTGCAAGGTGAGGACTTCAACCACTATGCTATCACACCGGGCCCTAAAAATCCAAACATCTTAATAGTTGATGGATTCAGAGTATAGACTTGATCCAATTATGGTATCTAAGAGGCAGGGCAAGTGGGAGTTCTTTGTATTGTTGGGAGTGATGCCCTGTGAGGGTGGCTCCAGTGCAAGGATTCTTAGAGTTTCAGTTTAGCTTGGGTTTTCTCTGCTTCCTAGCTTATCATGTAATTGTGTCTCCACAGTCACTCATGATCACCCTTCCACGAATGCCGGATTGTGGTGCTACACAATCCTAACCTGTCAACTCTAGATTGTAAAATGAAATACACTCTTTTTTTTTTTTTTAATTATTTTTTATTTAACTTCAGTAATTACATTGTATTATGTGACACAGTTACATAGATACTTGGGTTCTCCCCACCCCTCCCCAAACCCTCCCACCATGGTGGATTCCTCCACCTTATTGCATAACCACAGCTCAAGTTCAGTTGAGATTTCCCCATTGCAAGCGTATACCAAACATAGAGTCCAGCATCTTATTGTCCCGTCAAGTTCAACGGTTTCTTAGGTATACCGTCTCTGGTCTGATGACAGAGCCAGCAGAGTATCATCCCAGTCAATTGAAAGCTCCAACATACCATCAGCAAAAATTTACATCATTATGGAATTAATTGACATAGTAATGAGTAACCAATATGTTAAAAGTAAATGCGGGTTCCCAGCCACCTTCTGTGACCACCTCACCTATACTTCAATTTTAGTTTATACAAAACATATAACATTCAAAACATAACATGTTACACATAACATCATATCATCTTAAATTAAGGCAAACATGTGGTATTTAACCTTTTGGGATTGGCTCATTTCCCTTAGCATTATGGTTTCCAGTTTGGCCCATTTGGCCACAAAGAACTGCATTTTGTTTTTTTTAATAGCTGAGTAGTATTCCATGGAGTAGATGAACCATAGCTTTCTTATCCAATCCTCTTTTGATGGGCATTTTGGTTGTTTCCATGTTTTTGCAATTACTGATTGTGCTGCTATGAACATAGGAGTACATGTTGGTTTCTCATAGAACAAGTGTTCTGGATATATTCCTAGGAGTGCTATTGCTGGATCATACGGTATGTTGAATTTGAGTTGTTTGAATATTCTCCATACTGATTTCCATAGAGGCTGTACCAGCCTGCAGCCCCACCAGCAGTGGAGTAGGGTTCCCTTTTCCCCGCAACCTCGCCAACAAGTGTCGTCGGTGCTTTTATTCATGTGGGCCAGTCTTACTGGCGTTAGGTGGTACCTCATTGATGTTTTAATTTGGATTTCCCTTATTGCCAGGGAACTTGAGCATTTTTTCATATGTTTATTTGCCATTTGGGTTTGTTCCTTTGTGAAGTGTCTGCCCATTTCCCGTGCCCATTTCTTGAGTGGCTTGTTTGTTTTGACATTTTGGTTGTTTTGTAGCTCTTTGTATATTCTGGATATTAGCCCTCTATCACCTATGTCGTGTGCGAAGATCTCCCATTCTGTGGGTTGCTTTTTTACTTTGTTGATTGTTTCTCTAGCTGTACAGAAGCTTCTTAGTTTGATGAGGTCCCAATTGTTTATTTTGGTCTTGATTTCTACTGCATCTGGAGTCTTTTTTAGGAAGTGAGGGCCTACCCCTAAGTGTTCCAGTGTGTTTCCAACATTTTCTTCCAAAAGTTTGAAGGTTTCTGGATGTAGGTTTAGATCTGTTATCCATTTAGATCTGATCTTAGTGTATGGTGAGAGATGTGGATCTATTTTTTTGTTTCTGCAGGCTATCAACCAGTTGTCCCAGCAGCATTTATTGAACAGACCTTCCCATTTGCCTGGGTTGTCGTTTGTCTTTTTGTCAAAGATTATTTGGCTGTATCTGTGTGGGTTTCCTTCTGGCGTTTCTATTCTGCTCCATTGATCTTCCTCTCTATCTTTGTGCCAGTACCACGCTGTTTTGATAACCACTGCCCTATAATATGTCCAGAGGTCCGGAACTGTGATTCCCCCTGCTAACTTCCTGTTCTTCAGGATAGTTCTAGCTATCCGTGGTTTTTTGTGCTTCCAGATGAACCTTTGGATCATTGTTTCCAGTTCCATGAAGAATATTTTGGGCAATTTGATTGGGATTGCGTTGAATGTATATATTGCTTTTGGCAGTATAGACATTTTAATGATATTGATTTTACCTATCCAGGAGCATGGGATATTACTCCATCTTTTGAGGTCTTCTTCAATTTCTTTTTTAAGCAGATTGTAGTTTTCTTCAAATAAGTCTTCTACATTTTTGGTTAGACTTATTCCCAGATATTTCATACTTTTCTCTGTTATTTTGAATGGTATCTTGCTGGTTAAGTCTTTTTCCATCTTGGGGCTGTTCGCATACACTATGGCTGTTGATTTTTGTTCATTAATTTTGTACCCTGCCACTCTACCAAACTCTCGTACAAGTTCTAGCAATCTCTGTATTGAGTCTCTTGGCTCTTCTACATAAAGAATCATATCATCTGCGTATAGTGAGAGCTTGACTTCTTCGTTTCCCATTTGGATTCCTCTGATATCTTTTTCTTGTCTTATGGCCTCAGCGAGTACCTCTAGGACTATGTTGAAGAGTAGTGGAGAAAGTGGACATCCCTGTCTTGTTCCAGATCTCAGTGGGAAGGGTTCCAGCTTTTCTCCATTCAGTATGATGCTGGCGTTGGGTTTTTCATATATTGCTTTAATTATGTTGTGGATTTTTCCATCTATGCCTACCTTGGTTAGGGTTTTTAGTAGGAAGTGATGTTGGATTTTGTCGAAAGCTTTTTCCGCATCTATTGATACTATCATGTGATTCTTGTTTTTCAGTTTTTGGATGTGGTGTATCACATTTATAGATTTTCGAATGTTGAACCATCCCTGCATTCCAGGGATGAATCCTACTTGATCTGGATGAATGATCTGTCTGATGTGTTTTTGAATTCTGTTGGCTAGGATTTTGTTGAGAATCTTAGCATCAATGTTCATCAAAGAGATAGGTCTGTAGTTTTCCTTCTCTGTTAGTTCTCTGTCTGGTTTTGGGATTAAGGTAATGTTGGCTTCATAGAATGAGTTTGGAAGGGTTGCCTCTTTTTCTATTGTTTTGAAGAGTTTGTAGAGGATTGGGGTCAGCTCTGTTCGGAATGTTTTGTAGAATTCTGGAGTGAAGCCGTCTGGGCCTGGGCTTTTCCTTGTTGGGAGGTCTTTAATCACTGATTCAATCTCTACTTCAGTTATGGGTTTGTTCAGGTCGTTTGTTGCCTCCTTTCAAGTACTTCAGTGAAAGCAACAAAAAGCAGACTTAACAGAAAATTGGTACTAGGAGTGGGTTTGTTACTTTTAACTACACCTGAAGAAGTGGAGGAGCCCTGTGAGGTTAGTTTATTGGGCAAGTTTAGAGCAGACTGAGAAAGCCTACCAAGTTGTAGGGTGACTGCTGTGGGCAATTTTGATACAGGCTCAGAAGACAGCAGAAATATGGATGCTAAAGGTAATATTGATGGGGTTTCAGGCAGAAATGCAAAGCCTACTGTGAACTGGGCTAACTGCCATCTTGCTGCCTTCTAGCAAGGAATCCGGTTTTATTACGTCCTTGTCCAGAGGTTTTCTTGGGAGGCTGAACTTTGAAATGGTCATCTGGGCTGTTTGGTGGGATTCCAAGGCTGCTGAGAGTTCAGGCTGCAACATGCTTGTTGATGGCTACTCTTAGTTTGTTTCACAGTGCGAACTGGGAGCAGAGAACAGAGCTGAAAGATCACCACCTGCAGCTTGGCCAGCGAAGTGCTAAAATGAAAGCAGTGTGTTCAGGACAGGAAAATACCATGGAGAAACTCCTCGTGAAAGAGGTAAGTTCAGATACCGGGAAGCCACGTGTGAATGGAAAAACAAAAGCAAAGCATTTCAGAGAGCCTGGAGGCAGAGGTACATAAGCACAGGTTTGTTTCAAGGATCTTTCTGTCAGGAAGGAGCCCAGGGCACCTGCCTTGCCCTTCCAGCTCTGGGCCTGCTGGTGGCAGATCTCTGCACTCTCCCTGTGGGGCTAGCTTTGCAGGTGTGCAGAAATGCAGTGAAATCTGGGGTCATGTCTGGCATTTCAAAAGAAAACCTGGAAAGCCAGGAAAAGGGAGCTGAGCGGTGGAACCCCTGTGTGGAGAAATGTGAAGTTGTGACAGTGCAGTGGCCTTGATACCAGGAAAGGGAAGTGGCTGAGCCAGAGGTCACCCAGTCCCTGTGAGTTCTATTCTTGTCAGTTGGCATGCTCCCCATGCCTGGGATGCTTTGTTTCATCTGGGGCCTGGGTGGAAAGTTGCCATGTTATGTGTATATTAACACCCATGTGGAATGTTACTGAGGTTCCATAAAACTCTCGGGTCATTATAACACCTAATAAAAGAAGGTGCTGCAGGCTGCCTGTCCTTCTTTTAAAGCAGAGCAAGACGAAAGGAAGTGCTAAGCTGCTCCCCTTCCCGCTTCTCCCACCCCACCCTTTTCTGCCTCCACTCCACAGCTATGCCCATGTGTGTTTGTGTTTTCTCACTTTTAACCAATTTATTGGTTTGTGTGTCCTGTGTATACCTGTACTTAGAGTGCTTCTTTATGGGGCTGGCATGGTGGCACAGTGAGAAAAGCCACCACCCTGCAATACTGGCTTCCCATAAGGGCTCTGCTTCCTGTCCTGGCCCCACTTCCAATCAGTTTCCCTGAGAACAGTCCGGGAAAAAGCAGTGAAGATGGCCCCAGTCTTTGAGCACCTGCTACCCACACAGGATACTGGAATGAAATCCTAGGCTTCAGCCTAATCCACCCTTGGCTTTGCAGCCATCTGAGGAGCAAGCCAGTGGATCGAACATCTTTCTGTCTGTTCATCTGTTACTCTTTGAAAATTAATAATTTTTTTTTCTAAAAAGGAAAACAAAAAATACTTCCGTAAAGTAGAAGGCAAGGACCTGGACGAATAAAACCCACATCTCCCACTTGAGAGTTGCAGAGGAAACCCCAAAGCAGCAGAGATGCCAGTGATGGGCGACCCTAGCCAAGACAAGCACCAGCAATGTGGCAGGGCAGCCTGGGAAGGGCACGGACATCAGAGTGCAGGCTCACGGGCAAAGACCAGCAGGGCCATGCAGGGGTGGGGCTTCCACCTGGATTCCACAGCAGGTTGTGCACAAACCAGGGGCTAAGCCAGAAGGTCACTGCAAGAAGCTTGTACTAGAGCAATACCTAATAGAGCTTCAGAGGACTCCCATTCATTTTTTAAAATAAGATTTATTTTTACTGGAAAGGCAGATATACAGAGAGGAGAAACAGAGAGGAAGATCATCTGTCCGATGGTTTATTCCCCAAGCGGCTGGAGCTGAGCCAATCCAAAGCCAGGAGCTTCTTCCAGGTCTCCCACACAAGTGCAGGGTCCCTTTGGGTTGTCCTCGACTGCTTTCCCAGGCCACAAGCAGGGAGCTGGATGGGAAGTGGGGCTGCAGGGATTAGAGCCAGTGCCCATACGGGATCCTGGCATGTTCAAGGCAAGGACTTTAGCCACTAGGCTAATCGTTCCGGGCCCTCATATACATACTTGAAGAATGAACATGGGCTGGACCAGTAAAGCTTTGTGGTAGAGTTGCTCAATGTGCTGGAAATCAAGCCCCCACCAGTGTGTCCAGGGTACTTGACATACATACAGCTTTAAGAATAATGTCTGTGGGTTACTGGTTTCGTGTTGGCTCAATTAATGCTATTTCTTTGTCTCTCTGCTTTATGATGCAACTGTACATCCTTTGCGTGCCTCACCCACTGCCATTTTAGAAATAATTTGTTTTCAATAACACAATTTCACACTTATGAAAGTGTGCTTTGAGTCTCAGATAAAACTACAGATCTTTATTGTTGGACTGAGATGAGGATTTCGGTGAACGGAAGTGATTAGATATGAGGACTTTGAGCTTTGGGGAACCAGGGGTAGAACATTATGGGTATAGGATTGGTTTCCCCCAAATCCTGATGTTGTAATGGTAATGGCTGGTGGATTAAGGGTGGAGAAATGCTCTAGCTATGGGGGCTAAGGGGTAGGGCCAGTGGATGGTTCTCAGGAGAGTTGATTGTTCCTCATATTTGCCCTAGGTCGTCTCTGCATCTTGCATCAACATGTGCCTGTTCCTATACATCCGCTGTGAGCAGCCTTTTATGTGAGTTGGGCTATATGGGCTAGGGTGGAGTTGAGAGAACAAAATTGCTGAGAAGTTTCTGGCAGTCTGTGCCTTAGCCCTGTACTACTAAAATTAACTCCCTTCCATGCCAATTCAGCACACTTATTTTCCCATGATGCGTCTGAGACACCATGATTAATACAAATAAGCCGAATTGCACATGAAGATAGTATACATCCTTTCCAGTGAACATGATGTGCACCAGTCCCCAGCCAAACTCCACTCCATAGGTGTATATTCAGTAAGGGCACCACTCCCTGGGGTGACCGCACTAAACTGAATTTTGGTTTTTCTAAGGCTGTATTCATGTTTCAAGGTGCACTGTCCCTTCGATCTTTTAGAATAAACCCCACTGTCATACTTGCACTTTTGTTTTGAGTTAAGAGGAGAAAAGAACTTGGGATAAATCCAGTTGGGAACCCCACCACACACCCCACAACGTAAGAGGCTGCTTAACTCTGGTCTCCAAAGCATAAGAAAATAAACATTTTCTTTGCCAAAGAAGTTCCTCTCCTTTATCTTAATGAGAAGTTAGTACAGACAGGAAAAGGTCACCTGCAACAGGGATGCCTTGACTTCCCTTCTGTCTGACACACTATCCAGAGAAAACTTCTAATGCTATGTTGAATAACAGCAGTGGGAGTAGATACAGCTTATTTTGTTCTAGGTCTTAGAGGAGGCTTTCCCCATTCAATGTCATGCTGATGTGGGTTTGTCATTTAAGGAAAAAAAAAACAACCCTTATTTTATTCAGAGTCTTTGTGAATACTGACTTATCAGTCACCATTAATTTTCATCCTTCAGTGTGTTGGAGTATCATGTTTACTTACCTGCACGTGCTGAACCACCCTTGGATAAATCCTATTTGATCACAGTGAATGATATTTTCTGATGTGTTATTGGGTTTAATACTTTGTTGAGATTATTTTACATCTAAAGGTATCAGGGATAACAGTCTACAATTTTCTTTCTTGTGTCCTCGTCTGGTTTGTAATCAGAATAGTACTGGCAAAACTGGAATTTTGTTAGGATAACACTGACTTCATACCTAATTCCAGTTCAGGGAGAGCTACTATCTTAACACCGAGACTTTCAATACATTAATATGCTACACATCCATATATTTAGGCCTTTCTCAGTAGTATTTTATAAAAATCCAGTGTACAGGTAATACATCTTATTAATTATGCCTGATGTTAAATTTTTTTTTTACTTCAGTGTCAAATTGTTCGCTTGCAAATATGTAGAAATGTTGTTGCTTTGTGTTTTGTTCCTTACTATTTCACATTAACTTAATGGATCTTAAAATATATATCTATGTCTATATCTATGTATCTCTTAGGATCCTCTTAAATGATCATGTAATCTACAATTGAACATAACTTTATAAAAATGTCTTTTACTGCTCGTTGCCTTACTGCATAGCTAGGCTCTCTCAGTGTAGTGTGGAATAGAAGTGGTGGGAGTGACATCTTTTTGTTTCTGATCTTAGGGGAGAAAGCCATCAGTAAGCATGATGTGACTGGTAAGGATTTTGAAGACACAGTTTGAACTGAAGATGTCCCTTTGAGTCCTGGTTACAAACTGCATGAGCACAGAGGTTTGTCAAACTTTTCCAGCTTCTACTGACATAATATATGACTATTAGCTTTTTTTTTTTAAAGATTTTATTATTTTATTACAAAGTCAGATATACAGAGAGGAGAGAGACAGAGAAGAAGATCTTCCGTCCGATGATTCACTCCCCAAGTGAGCTGCAACGGGCTGATGTGCGCCGATCCGAACCCGGGAACCAGGAACCTCCTCCGGGTCTCCCACGCGGGTGCAGGGTCCCAAAGCATTGGGCCGTCCTCAACTGCTTTCCCAGGCCACAAGCAGGGAGCTGGATGGGAAGTGGAGCTTCTGGGATTAGAACCGGCGCCCATATGGGATCCCGGCGCGTTCAAGGTGAGGACTTTAGCTGCTAGGCCACGCTGCCGGGCCCGACTATTAGCTTTTTTAAATTGATTTTCAAATAGTAAGCCAACCCATTATTTCAAGAGTAATACCATTTTGTCAGGAATTTTTTTTATATTGATGAAAGTGATTTGTTAGCATTTTCTAAAGACTTCTGTATTCATGAAGTGTAGTTCTGTCTGGTTTTGATAAGACTAGCATGGGCCTCATAAAGTAGTTTCTTACAAAATCAAGAGTTTTCATAGGAAAGATTTATTTCTTCCCTAGAAATAGCAGTATTAACTCATCGGGATCATTTTAGTCTTTTCCCCTCCTTTTCACACTGTGTGTTTCAGTGCCTAGGAGGTCCATTTGTTTGCACTGCTTTACACTTCAGTCATTTAGAACAAAGATGGTAAACAGCTGACTACTACTTTCTCCTTAAAATCATGCATTTTAGAAGCATTGATTTTTAAGCATTGATTTTATGTATTTTTAAGCATTGATTTTATTGATTTTTAGTAGCACTTCTAAATATTTAAGCCTATAGTGATTATTTAACACTGCACTGGGCATGATTTTGAGTAGTTTTAAAACCTGATTCTGGTACTGTTAACGTTAAGGTTATTTTAAAACTGTCAATAGGAAGGCAATCTTAGTTTCTAAAAAATGGCAATAACTCACCAATAATAACCACCATTAGAACTGGTTCTCTGAAACAACCTGATAAATATTATGTTCATAAAGACAGAAATGTTTTTAAAATGTTTATTAAAATGGGGGGAGGGCTGAGAGCGAGAGACAGCGGGGAGGGGAAGAGAAGATGAAGCAGAGAGCGGAGACAGGGAAGAGAGAGGGAAGGAGAGAGATCAGGACCTTGGTAATAACTGCATATTCTTAGGTCTTCTAGCACTTTTTGACCCCAAAAGTGGGACTTACTAGCTTTTGAGTCAAGCAGGAAAAACTACTGAGACTCTTTAGGCTTAGAAGCAGCATACCCGACTGTGGGCTCCACAGTTCTCACTGCAGTAGCTTCCCCAGACCGTGAGCTCTACATCAGCTACCTTTAGTGCAAACAACACCCCAGCATTTTAATAAAATGGATGGATCCTAGCATACTTTTAAAATATTTATTCAAAAAGTAGCAGTGAATTAGGTTCAATGATAAACTGAAGCAATTTCATTTAAGGTACCACTAAAATGCTTGAGATAGTACATATCCCTAATATTTCAACAACAGTATGCTGGCTTTCTACGTTTGAAAAGAGTTTAAAATTTTTTCTCTTTGCTTTAGATCATAGACATCTGCAAGTGCAGACAGCATTGACCATGGAGTTACAGCAGCATTGATTACCCAGGTACTTTTAGAAGTGCCAAGCACAGAGCATGGTGGGAGGGTTACCACTCGAGCAGTAAGTAATTCAGTTGGTTTTCACCTACTCTGTGAATCTGGATTCTTCTCACTTATAAAGGTTTTAAGTGATATGTTATCCACATTAAACTTGCAATTTACCTTATCTTCTGATCACACACATACCTACTCATTTCCAGTTTGCTTCACCCAGGTGTAGGGTAACATCAGTAATATCACTTTTATCAAAAGTAGAGACGTTTCATTTATGTCCTTTTGTTGGAAGGAGCAGTCTACAATCATTTCTCTTGCTACTGGTAGTATTTCCATCTCAGTTAATTCTAGACAGTGTTAAAGCCTGTCAGGATATCTGCAATTTTGGCGAACTTTTCAAAGCCATTACTAAGAATATCTGCATAGGAAAGGAGTCTTATGACATATCATTTAAGGCTGAATAGTAAATGAATGACATGTCAAGATTGGTTAAAGACATTCTAAATTTATTAATTTTCCTTGATTAACTGCGGTATAAAACTACCAATGCATACAAAATACTCATTTAGGTGGCTTAAGATACATGAAATTGATAATTTGAATGTGAAATAATTTTCAGAATGGTTTGAGAAAATTCCACATGAGAATCAAATGGAGGTAACCTTTCAAAATACAAAAATGGATGAGCAGTCAAAAGATAACAGATAAACAGCAGAAATTTGATTTAACGAAGCTTAATTATAAAACATTTTATAAAAGGAATTGAAACTTGAAAACAAAATATACTTAAAATATACAGCTAGAACTGAAAACTTGACAGACTCCCAATACAGATTATTTACAACTGTATATAAAATTCATTATCTAATACAAACAAGTCACAGAAAGTATCTGACACAGAATGGAATATATACATTAGACAAAAACACTAACATTAACCATAACTTTGGAATCTGCAACTTCATTATTATTACTGTGTGACTTTCCTTCCTACAGAAAATCCAAATACATTTCAAGAGTACTTTGTTTTCAAATTGCTTTTAATGTAGCTTTATTATGATACAAGGTTGCAACTGGTAATTTAATATTAGCAAATATTTATAATATCCGGAGAATAAGTCTTAAAATTGGCCTCAAGTATTTTTACTGGTTCAAATTTAGAGAAGAAACTCTAGCTGCTGTCACTGTTTCAGCTAACAGGTTCCTCAGAGATCCTACAGAAAAAGATACAAAACAGGTACTTGGGAAGAAGTGTCCAGTGTGCGTCAGAGCACCAAGGGCAAACAACTGCTTCCGTGTGACAGCAGAGATTGCTTGGGACGTGCTGACCATCTTTGGATAGTCTCTGAAGGATCAGACACTGAAAAAATATTCTTTTAAAAATACTATCCTTATTCAAAGTTAGTGAGTGGGTTAAAAATAAACTATGATTCCTATAGGCTAAATTCAAGGGTAATTCATACTCTTAGGGTCAGTCATACCCAAGCTTTCCATCCTGGGAAAAGTCGGCTAAGGTTCTTGGGGTCCATGGCCTGCTGGATGAGCAAGTTGACCTGCCCGCCCACGCTGAGCACAGTGCCTTCCTCCACACCCTTCAGCTTTTCTTGAAGTCTTATCAAAACACGTTCAGCCACTTTGTTCAAAGTGTCATCAATATCACTAATGACAAAAAATAGGTTTTAATGAGGGGTGACAATTTCAAAGGTTTTAACATGCATTTAACAACTTCTGAAATATGTAAACAATACACAGACAATGCACACATGTTCCTAAAATGCTGCTCACCTGAGATTTCGTTTGCATTCTTGGCCATCTGCATTGGGAGTGGGCTGAAATTCGGTTTCATCTTCTGGCCTCTGTTGTAAATACAACGCTTTCAAAGGATTCATGGTCCAGTCGAAGAGTGGATCATACAGGAGGACCTAAACAGAATAGAGATATTAAAACTATGCATTTGGAACACATTTTCACTAAATAATAAACAGTGTCATTGGTAATTATGCGAGAAGGACATCACATTTAGTATACATCCTTCATGCCTCTGTATTCAGGAAGCCATAATACTATTAACGTTCCAGCTTCTCATCCCACCCTAAATTCATTCTTTAAGGCTGGGCAGTGACATCCCTGGATGCACATTTCCAGACTGAGTGAAATTAATCTACTGAGAGGAGGTAAGCAGCACCTATATCCTGCCCAGGGTGGTTCTAGGTAAGGGTATTTACTTTGCAGGCTCCAGTTTCTCTCCGGTGTGCCTCTGTCTTATTCGTTTTAAATTTGTGCAGGGAAAAAGATGATGTAAACTCATTTCTCTCAAATGCTGTAAGAACTATTCTGAAAGTTTTTTAGGGGGGTTTTAGGATGTAAAAGTATTGATTTACGTATTAAAGACTAGAGATTACTTACTGTGCTATAACACTCAAACTTGACAGTACTGGAGGAATTCCCAAGCTAATTATTTTTTAAAATTTCATTTGAGAGACAGGCCATGCTGCCATCTGCTGCCTGCATCCTGGGATGCCTGCAGTAATCATTACTAGGACGGGATGAAGATGGGAACTTGGAGCTGGATGCTGAGGCCTTAATCGGGATCTCCAGCAGGTGGTATGAACTCAGTACCCAGTCCCTCCCCTGATGCATTCTAGGGCATATGTTAGCAGAAAGCACTGGGAGTTGAGCTGGAATCTCAATCTAGCAAATTTAAAAAAAGAACCAGCATCTTAACCACTGGGCCAAATACCCACTGCTAGACCAGTAATCTTTGACGTGTGGAAATGCTCGGTGTGCAGCCTCCTCTTTGTGCGGTACAGTATACCACATTACCAGACAGTGTACCTACTCAGGACGAACACTGCTTCATTTTAAAGAAAGCTTTTTATACTTTACCTCCACGATGGTTAACAGAGTGTCCTTAGAATTTCTCATAACCTCCAGTGTTTTCTCACAGCATCTACAGAATTAAACACATTATAACTATGGATTTTATTATGCAACAGTTTTAATGTACCTTTTTTTAAAAAAATGCACCTTTTTAAAAAAAAAATTATTGAAAAGGAAGATTTTACAGAGAATGAGATGCAGACAGATCTTCTGTCTGCTGGTTCACTCCCCAAGTGACTGCAACTGCCACAGCTGAGCTAATCTGAAGCCAGGAGCTTCCTCTGGGTCTCCCATGCAGATGCAGGGTCCCAAGGCCTTGGGTCATCCTCTAGTGCCTGCCCAGGCCACAAGCAGGGAGCTGGATGGGAAGTGGAGCAGCTGGGACATAACTGGTGCCTGATGTGTGCAAGGCAATAATTTAGCCACTAGGCTACTGGGCCAGGCCCTTAATCCACCTTTTGGTCCTCAGAGATGCTGCCATGACTCTTAACAATTCCCAAATGGGTATGTCAAAAGGCAGAACAGGTTTTAGTAACTTCCTGAAAAGAATACATGTAAGTATTATTAGCCTGGTATTTATAACAATGAGACTATGAATGTCCCTTCCAGGTCTTTGCTGTTGTTGAGCCACATAGTCAAGCTCTTAAGCAATAGGCTAGGAAGTAGGTTGTGGATAAAAAATGGAAGGTAGAGATGGTGGTTGGCAGACAACCAGGTGAAGAACTGAATGATAAAAGCATAACATTGCAGGCCAGATTCTAAGTTGGCTTCAAACGGACTCATTGTCCTGCCCTTGACCCCAGGTCAGGGTTCAGAGTTATCTGGGTATCAACATTTTACAGGAACAGAATGGAGAACAACCAAGAGGACGGTGCTCTGACCTCTGGCTATAAACTCTGGCCCTAGGTCTTGCATGGCGAACAGCTGGCTCGAGGTAGTCCTCCTTGTATCTTGTCTCAGAATAGCCATGTTTCTTAGGAAGTTGTCTTTCCAGGTCTGTGCCCCACTACACTCCTGAAAGGCTCCCAAGGGATGGTTCTGTTACAGGGAGGGGATGTTGGCCATCATGGTACAGGCATCACACAAATGGTCCCACTCAGTCAGCATGGTACCACAACTCTTCCTGAAGAAACGCTGGGCCTTACCAACATTGGTGGTCAAATTCACCCAAAGGTCTACATACTCACTGCAGGCCTCTCCAGAAAGAGTTCTCATATATACCACAGTGAAGAAGTATATACCCGGTAAGCTGTTTGGTGAGTCTGTGTCATATCAATGATGGGACTAGCGCTGTCTGTTTGAAGGTCAACGTTATATACAGATAGACAGATTAGGTGGCACACTAGCCCAATGGCTTCAACAGCCAGGGCTGGGACAGGCCAAAGCCATATGGGTGCACAGGCCCCAGACACTTCAGCCATCTTCCACTGCTTTCCCAGGCACATCAGCAGAGCTGGATTGGGAGTGGAGCAGCCAGAACTCCAATTGGTGTATTAATATGGGATCCCACAGTTGCAGGCAGCAGTCCAACCCACTATGCCACAAAGCTGGTTCCTCTCTTAGCACTTTTCATCAGTCTTTTGTACTGGTAGAGCATAAACACGCAATTCTAATCTTGAGTTTTATGCATACAAATCTATACTCTGGAGCTGGTACAATGGCTCAATTGGCTAATCCTCCCCCTTCAAGTGACAGGCCCCTTCACGGGACACCAATTCGTGTCCTGGCTGCTGCACTTCCCATCCAGCTCCCTGCTTGTAGCCTGAGAAAGCAAAGGAGCATGGCCCAAAGCCTTGGGACCCTAAACCCACGTGGGAAGAAGCTCCAGGCACTGCAGCCACTTGGGGAGTGAACCAGCAGATGGAAGATCTGTCTCCTCTCTCTAAATCTAGCTTTCGAACAAAAATAAATCTATAACCCAAGTAATTCAGAGAGCAGAAATTGTCCTTCCTCCCTTAGCTTTACCACTTACCTTCTGAAGACTCCTTCAACACCAGTGATGCCCATGCCGTCCACAATATCTCTGGTAAGTCTAAAAGGCACTGTTTCAGGAGTAGGAAGTATTTTGCCCTGTTCAAATGCGACTCCTAAAACGAAAAAATACAGGTATGTTAGGAGGTCTGACAGCTACTTCACCTTGCTCTCAACTGATGTGAGCTCTGTGCAGGTAACAACTCTAATCCAATACTCTGTTAGTCCCAGAATACTTCCTTTTGAAAAAAAAATTTATTATTTATGAAATTCTTTGGATTTCAAATGGATTTCACAAACACTGATGGAGATGAGAAACCCTGAAGCAGAGCAGAGTGAAGAGTGACAGGGTTTAAAGTGCAGAGGATAAATTCTGCCAAGATGTCGATGAGAAGCACTGGATGTGCTCTCTTCCAAAACAAAGGGTCAGAAATGAAGAAAATAGCTATCTGGCCAAAATACTTAGGGAAGAGTACTGAACTACAGTATGTGCAATTCTGGAACAGAGACTACAGCTGGCGTGGACAACATGGGAACAAAATGATTTGCAACACCCCCCTTCGTCCCAGTCCATATCAGTCTGAACCTTGGATAGTCATTCCTAAAACGGGCAAAGACTAAAGGAAAAGTTAAGAGTCCATACTGGCACCACAGACCAGGGTTTGTTGCTGGGGAACATTCTGGCTCTCACAGTCCCGTTGAGGAATTCTTGGGAACTTGCCCCACTGCACTGCAGCACTACCTGTATCATGTAGTATGCTTTTCCACCATGGATGCTGCAGCATGGTGCCCATCTAAAACCAGTCCCAACCTGCCATGACCTCACTGCTGTCTGTAGGCAACTCACCCTCCTGAGCACTGCAGTTCTGAGATGGACAGGTGTGTTCTCTGCCATAGCAACCCTGCGGCCAAACCAGCTGCATCTTACTCCTATGCTGTTGCTCTAACCCAATTAAGACAGTTTCTACAATGGAATACTTCAAAGGAAGAATGAAAATTCTGTCTTTGAAGATCTCTGCCTCACATTCCCTTTCTGTTACTATGCCCTTTAAATATATAAATAAATCTTTAAAACCAAAATCTGAAAAAAATTGAATTGGTATTTGAAAAAAATTTTCAAAGATTTACTATTTTCAGTGCAAAGTCAGATATACAGAGAGGAGAAGAGGCATAGAGGAATATATCCCATCCACGGATTCACTCCCAAAGTGGCTGCAATAACCAGAGCTGCATCGATCTGAAGCCAGGAGCCTGGAGCTCCTTCCAGATCTTCCATGTGGGTGCAGGGTCCCAGGGCTTTGGGCTGTCCTTGACTGCTTTCCCAGGCCACAAGCAGGAAGCTAGATAGGAAATGGGGCCGCCAGGATCAGAACCGGCATCCATATGGGATCCCGGCGCGTTCAAGGTGAGGACTTTAGCTGCTAGGCTACTGCACCTGGCCCAGTATTTAAAAATTTAAATGAAACTTTATATTTTTGAGATCTGCATATGCAGCTTTAAGAACTAAGAAGAGAAGACCAGTGCAATAGCTCTACTGGCTAATCCTTCCCCTTCAAGCACAAGGATCCCATAATGGGCACTGGTTTGTATTCTGGCTGTTCTACTTCCCTTTCAATTCCTTGTTTGTGGCCTGGAAAAGCAGTGGAGGATGGTATAAGTCTTTAGGCCCTTGCACCCACATGGGTAGCCCAGAGGAAGCTACTGGCTCAGGTTGGTTCAGCTCTGACTGCTGCGACCACTTGAGGAACGAACAAGCAGATATAAGCTCTGTCTTTCTGCCATTCAAATTAAAAATACATCTTTAAAAGTACATCTTTATAAACAAACAAACAAAAAGTAACGGGCTTAGGTCACAATCTTCTTCCCTGTCCCAACTTTAGAATTCATTCTGAGGGAAGGCTACATGATATCCCTGACTACCTCTGTCCTACCAGAAATCTAAGTCTACCATAGTGGGACATTTCTGTGTGGTACTAAGGATCTTGTACACGGGCTACACTGCAGAACTCAGTCTCCCTAAACAGCACCTCTTTAGAAATCTTCAGTTTCTAATCAAAGCCTCTTTCCTTCCACGCTCTCACTTTTACTGTGTAGACAATTCAACTGAGACTTCTCATCTGTCAGCATTCCTCCCTTCCTTATGCAGGCAACCCTGACACAGGACAAGGTTGACTTCTGTCTCCAGCACCTCAGACGTTTGCACCTGTTCTTCCACCACACCTGCATTGAACTGAGTTCCAGGGATGTTCACAAGTGCTAGAAAACCACAGAGTGGCAACACCGACTCTACCATAAATTTAGGATAATCCAAAAACTTACTGGCATGTCCTTTTTTACTTATTCCTTTCTCCTCTATGTGGGCTCATGACCTTGACACCTGTTTGACAATTTCAGTGTTCTTTCAGGACCAGTTACTATGCCTCCACTTTTTGTCAAATTATTTTGCTTTCTGTTTCTCAGAGAACAGAAAACACAACTTCCTTTCTATTCTTTCCCCTCTAGCTTAAGACTTCTTTTCAGCACTTATGCTGTCCTGCCTCTCAGGAGAAAAAAAAGGCCTCATTCTAAAGTAAATGTTACCAGGCCATTACATACTTTGATTTTTCTGGCTCCTTCAATTATTAGGTTCCTCTCTTCTGTCTTCAATGTCTAATATGCTCATGCTTCTCTCTTCTCAAAAAAGCAAGGACCAACACTGTGCCTTTCATCTCTGGCAAATTTCTCTCCTTCCTTTCTTAACTTCTTGCAGAACAATTCCATATTTGTAGTCTACACTATATATCCCTAACTTCCATTCAAGCTAATGCCTGGTTTCCTCCACTCTATCCTAGTCCTGTAAGACTGATTGTTATCTCAAAGATCTACTCTTACGATTAATTCTACTGGACTTTGTTCTATCAAACATGATGTACTTTACAAAATATTACTCTCCCCTGGCTTGCAACATATCCTACTTCCTAGTTTTCATGACTTGATTATTGCTCACTTTTTGTGTGTGGTGACCTTTTCAATGCTAACACCCTTAATTGATTCAATCGTTGGTCCTCCTTCATAAATGATATGTAAGATCAGTCTCCTCCATTGCAATGACTGATTGAAATCTAGTTGCTGAATATACTAAAGCCCTGTCATTATATTCAAATTATTCCTCTCATATCAAACTGTCTACTCCATCTTAATTCAAAATAATGTTCCAGGGCCCGGCAGTGTGGCCTAGCGGCTAAAGTCCTCGCCTTGAAAGCCCAAAACTAAATTCATTACTGATTTTCACAAAATCCTATTCAATTTCTACAATAGGCCAAATTTACATATATAACTTTGTAACTGTTAGAATATACATTAATCCTGGCAGCTAGATGAGTTTGGGAGGGGTTCGGGCCTTGGGATTCGGGGGCAACTGCCGCTCCTCACAGTGTGGCGGCTGTGGGGGGTGCCCCTGCCGGGTCGGACCCAATGCTGGGGGCTCACGCCAAAGACACTGCCGCAAGGCAGTGAACGAGTCCTCGGCCTCATCCAGGACCCAAGAGAGCTCATTCCTCGGGTAAGTGCACCATGAGGGAACTTGGGAACTGGCTTAAAATTCCTAGCTCCACCCAGCTGCTAATATCTGGCAGCTAGATGAGTTTGGGAGGGGTTCGGGCCTTGGGATTCGGGGGCAACTGCCGCTCCTCACAGTGTGGCGGCTGTGGGGGGTGCCCCTGCCGGGTCGGACCCAATGCTGGGGGCTCACGCCAAAGACACTGCCGCAAGGCAGTGAACGAGTCCTCGGCCTCATCCAGGGCGGCCAGTGCACCATGTGGTGCCAGGCTTTGCCTGCTGGCCGCCTGGCCGGGAAGCTCTGGGGTAATGGATGTCCGAATTGCTGCTTAGATAGCTCTAGCGTGACCCCACTGTTTCTGGGTTCTGAGTCAATCCTAAAGATTCCCAACGCCAGTGGCTCTTCTCTTGGAGAACTTCTAATCACTCAATAATGCTGAGCTTTGAACACCTATAATGCAGAAGATAACCCCCAGATTGTCTAGCAGGATATTTTTTTGCCTGACATGATGTTGGCTCAGGAGACTGGTCACATTAGGCAGGTCCATAATTTTAACTAGCACTCTAGAACCTTATCCTGGGGTGGACTCTGTGCAGGATGTGTGGGCCACACCCTGTAGAAAGTTTGGCCCCACTGGTAAACCTAAATTTTAGGTGGTTATGGACTAAGCTAGGTGTGACCAAGGAGCCTGCCATCAATCACAGGTAAAGGGATCCTCCATAGACTGGACTGGGCAAGGCAGCAGCACCCAAATGTGCATCCTGAATAGGTTGTGGGGTGGGCCGGGCTGCAACATTCACCAGCTCATACAAGGCCAAATGGGAGGCCAGAGTACACCGGGTACTGGCCTAAAAACCAATGGCATGTATGTAAACTGGGTTTGGGAGTGGATCAAGTGGAGGTACTTGGGAAGCTCCCCTGGCGAGTCATAGCTCTCGCTGGTGAACATGCCGTCCAGATCTGGGGGTCGGACAAGCAGGGCATAGTAGCTCCAAAATGTGTAAATTGGTAATGGAACGTAATGTACTGGGCAGGACTGAGCAAACCTTTGTTTACAAGCAAAACTGGAAACCAGCATGGAACACAGGTCATACCGAGCTAGGCTCTTGCACCTACTGGTCCTCAGAACAACCACGGGCAGGTGCATGATTTACAGCTATGAACAAGCCCAATCGGGGAGGTAACGGGACACCCTAACTAGGTTGAGGTTCCCACCAAGGGGCGTATGTGCTAGAATTGGAGCTGCGTTCTATCTAGGAAACAGTTGCAGTCACCCGAGGCACTAGTGTGGGCTGGGATTGGATGCACCAGGCCAGTTCAGACCCCAACACCATCTGGTGTCATGGAGAACCAGGGGGTAGATGTGGGACTGACTAGGCTGGGTCTCAACCTCCTACTGAGCCATGCGTGAGCTGTATGTGGGTATGGACGAGCCATGGCCGGGCTGAAACATCCAACAACAAGAACCAGAATGGGGTGAAAGCCAGCCAGGAAAAACCACTGTCCCTGCTAGGACAGGACGTGAACTGAGTTGGGTTGGCTCAAGGACCCCCTGGCATGCGCAAAACCTGCCATTGGGAGGGGTTCTGATGGAGGAGCCTGGGCAACTCCTCTAGCAGGACACAGTTCCTGCAGGTAAGCGCAAGAAGCATGATAGGAAACAGTCCAGAATAGGCCATGGGAAGTTTCCCACTGGCACACATTCAGCATGGGTCAGGAGCAGACCAGGCTGAATCAGTCCATATCACCCACTGGCAAATCCGAACACCAGATCAGAGTGTGGGATGAGCCGGGTTTGGTCGCGGCAAAACCAGTACACGTTATGGAATGCCAGGGCATGGTTGCCTGTACTGGATATGAATGCAGCACCCAACCAGCACACGTGAGATCCAGGAAGGAAGGGAGGGGCAGAACTGGCAGGGGGATTAAGGGGCTGGTTCCCTCGCCGGACAGCTACTCCCACCGGAAGGAGAGCGTGGGCTGGGATAGAGACAGACTAGACTATGCAAGGCTACAACACCTGTGCGCTGCATGTGGAATAGATCAGGGAAAAGCCAGGCTGGGCTGATTATTCCGGCTGGTGCAAGCATAAATTAGAGTGGGTGAGAGAGGTTTGGGCATAGCCGCAGAAGCTAGCACTGGGGACTAATTCTGTCAAGTCAAATCACAGAACCACCTAAAGAGTGCATAAACCGGGACAGAGAGACCTGGGAGGGAAAAAGTGGGTTCCCCCTTCTTGGGTCAATAGTCCCGTGGGAGGGCATGAAAACTAGGACGGGGGCTGGGATGGCTAGATAGAGAGGCACTCAACAACACCCATGAGGGCTGGATGGTTGAGTTGGTTAGATAGAACTAAGCTTTAATACCCATTGACAAGTGCCAGAGCCAAATGGGATGGGGGACAGACTAGTCTTCTGCTACACATACTGGCAAACCAGGGTAGGGGGTGGGCCTGGTGGGGGTTATTGTGGGTCGCCCCGACTAGGCTGCAGCTCCCACTGGTTTGTGTGAGGGCCGAGTACGTGCAGGGCAGAACCAGACTGGACTGCAGCACCCATTGGTTCCAGTGCAACTCTGGACTGAAAACAGAACCAACCCAGCAATTGCAACCACCAGCTGATCAGGGTGATGGACTGTGCCTGGCCCTGTGCTTGCTAGAACATACAAGAAACTAGTCTGGGAATACCTCAAAGTTTCCTTGGAGATCTCCCCAATCGAACTGCTGGACTCAGAACTCTAATCAAGAAAAGACAGAAGACAGAGCAGATCAATCATTCATCTCAGCTACATGTTGGCAGCGAAAAATGGGGCAAACGGAGACTTTATGATGGACCATATCAATCAGTGGACGACCTCATTGAGCGAAACTGGCAGCAATTCATAACTGGAGAACTATTAACACCACCAGAGCACATATCTCAGAGCATGCCCCACATCCGGGACTCGGGGTGGGCGGGAAACCGGGTGGGGCTTCTCCCTCACTATC
The DNA here is from genome assembly GCF_030435755.1 of Ochotona princeps. Lineage (NCBI taxonomy): Eukaryota > Metazoa > Chordata > Mammalia > Lagomorpha > Ochotonidae > Ochotona > Ochotona princeps. The sequence goes on from NC_080835.1 coordinate 80,515,459, forward strand.
CTCCTTTACCTCAGATACAACATGGAAACATTATGGACATAATAGTATTGCCCACTTCCCTATCCCCCTGAACCCTTTTTTTTTTCTTTCTTTTTCTTTCTTTAACTGTAATTAACTATGTAAAGATTGTCAACAACAACACAATAAAATAGATTATAAAAATTAAAAAAAAAAAAAAAAAAAAAGAATATACATTAATCTTTTCCTGCTGCCAGTACTACTTTTCTTTTTTTTTTTTTTAAAGATTTATTTATTTTATTATAAAGTCAGATATACAGAGAGGAGGAGAGACAGAGAGGAAGATCTTCCATCCCATGATTCACTCCCCAAGTGAGCCGCAACGGCCGGTGCGGGAACCTGGAATCTCTTCCAGGTCTCCCAAGCAGGTGCAGGGTCCCAATGCAAGGGGCCGACCTCCACTGCTTTCCCAGGCCACAAGCAGGGAGCTGGATGGGAAGTGGAGCTGCTGGGATTAAAACCGGCGCCCACATGCGATCCCGGCGCATTCAAGGCGAGGACTTTAGCTGCTAGGCCACGCCGCCGGGCCCTGCCAGTACTACTTTTCAAGATGCTATTAAAGCTGCCTTTTCAAACAACAATGATAAGGCTTTCCATTCACTTTTCAGTACTTAACAGATTAAACTTGTACACCTTTATTCTGGCTTTTAAAAGCCTGATACCAGCCTACCTTTAAACTAATCAAATACATGCAAATATCACTTGAGAAACATTTAATAGCTTGCCATTCCTATGACATCGTTCAATTTAGTTATTCCATTTTCTAATCTGCTTTGTCTTCAGTCTAAATTATCCTTCCCTTCTTTTGCAGACCTGGTTCTGGGTCGTTTCTCACTCCAGGCAGTCAGCCAGTCCCTCCAGCATCACTTTGTTTACAGTTCTTTGTGTGTGTGTGTATGTGTGTGCATACACAACTCTGATTTGTCTCCTTCATATACGTAATGCTTTTCACATTTTGACAAACAATTTCTTCATGACCAAGTATTTATTAAACAGAATAAAGGTACATATTTCTCTTACTTACCTAAGTCTATATGTACAAGTTCTGCTGACTGCTCATTTATCAGGATATTCTGTACATGTCTATCACCAAGACCAAGTATGTAGCCAACTGAAAAAGAATACCTGAAATCACCAACTTCATCTATTCTAATACATACTGAGCCATAATTTATATTTTACTATTAACTTTACATGGTTTTTTTAATACTAAGGTTTTTAGGTTAAAGTTAATACATACAAAACTGCACAGAGTTTAACTCCTGCCAGCTATTTTCATGGTGTATTTTAACAAATGAGATGATCTGCTAATACATATTTTCTCTTTACTAACAAGCACACATTTAAAAGTATTAATACTTTGAAAATGGTATGATTAAAGTACATTAGTATGTGTTCAAATTTTTAAGTTCCTCAGGAAAGCTTTCTTTTGTGTTAAATTTAGTTCATAAAGCAAATGAATCATTAATCTGTAATGCATCTCTATCTCCAGGAAAAGCTGCAGTTCAGCTTTTGAGATAAATAATGATATGATTTAATGTGCCTTACCTTCAGTGAGACACACCATATGGTATTCCTGGATAATCAGCTAGACGCTGGCTTGTTTATTAACTAAATTGGTTAAATCATATTAGTAATCCTCAATTTAAAACAGTTTAATAATTACTTGGAAACTTTTGCGAAAATATATACGTTCTTGTCTGAGATACTGTACATAAAAGATGGAGGGCAGTGTTCAGCTAAAAACCAACAAATTTTATGGTCTCTAATGATCCCTCCTGCAAGATCTAAAGATTTAGGATTTTATTAACTGTCCTGATTATTCCAATTTCTTAGAAATTATAAAACCAAATCAATACATATACTATACATGGAATATTCAAATACAAATCAACTATTCTGAAAGTAAATGTTATTAAATAGAATCACCTATTGTATTAAAGAGGTTCTGTGTAAAATAAAGTACATATGTCAAAGAATTATCAGACAAAAAAACGACGAAGAGAAAAAAAATCCATGTTCACTACAAATTAATAATTAGACAAGAAAAAAAAATCTGATTTCTCCACCTGTGAGTACACGTCTAAGAGGCTATGTATAGACACTATGCTTTGAGTTAGGAATCAGGATAAAACACAATCTTCACAATGATCTAATGATGTAAGATCTACCACAATCATTCCCTTGCACTTCAGAATGTAGCAAAGTGCTGAATTAAGATTACATGAAGATTACCAATAGAAGATGTGGCCACACTACGAGTATAAGCCAATCGTTTCTCAAACCAAACAGCCGGATCCAAGAATTTTTCCATGCAGAAGTAACGGAAAACTGGTTGAAAATGTTGGCAGATTTTCATGAAGGTTTTGTATTTCTTTTCGAAAGACTCCTTCTGTATGTCCTAGAATACATTAAAAGTTATTTTCTTAACATTGTGTTCAACTAATTCAATTTATGTCCACCTATATTTCTATATAAAAAAATAAGGGCAATAGAAATAAACAAAATAAAAATTGATTATAGATGCTAATTTCTTTAGGATTTTGATACTAATTTTAAGGGAAAGAGGCACAGCAACAGTGAGTACTATGCATTTTAATTACATTCTACTGTGAATGAGCCAATGACTCAGATGGAAGGAAACACAGAAATGCCAAAAAAGCTGCAGACACTCGGGATGCATCCGAGCACTGATAAGACCCACAGCAGCCGGCAGAGATCGGCCCTGCAGAATCTCCTAACGCATGGCTCCTGTCATGTACACAACTCCTGGGCCCACTGCAGGGACTTCTCCAAGTATCTATTCAGCATCTTCACTGGCATCATGTCCACTAAATAAACACTTGTGATACACTTCAGCTACTTGCACATTCTTTTTTTTTAAAGCTTTATTTTTTAATTTTCATTACCAGGTCAGATACAGAGAGGAGGAGAGACAGAGAGGAAGATCTTCCATCTGATGATTCACTCCCTAAGTGAGCGCAACGGCTGGTACTGAGCCAATCTGAAGCCAGGAGCCAGGACTCCCACGCGGGTGCAGGGTCCCAAGGCTTTGGGCCGTCCTCCACTGCTTTCCCAGGCCACAAGCAGGGAGCTGGATGGAAAGTGGAGCTGCCGGGATTAGAACCGGCGTCCATATGGGATCCCGGTGCATTCAAGGCAAGGACTTTAGCTGCTAGGCCACGCCGCCGGGCCTTACTTGCACATTCACCACCTAGTCACATGAACCAGAAAACTGGGTGCCACTGACCTTTCCTTTATTCAATCTCACTTCCAATCAAATCCTAAAGTTCTGCCTCCTTAAACTTTTTTACTATCGACCCATGAATCTGCATTCCTACCACTGTTAGTCTTAGCTCAGACCCCATCTCATGCTCCAGTCTTCTTTCTAAAAATGTAATTCTCAGGGCCTGGCATGCTGGTTCAGAAGCTAAATCCTCATCCTGAACACACCAGGATCTCAAATGAATGCTGGTTCATGTCCCGGCTGCTCCACTTTCCACCCAGCTCCTTGCTTATGGCCTGGGAAAGCAGAAGATGATGATCCAGAGTCTTGGGCCCCTGCACCCACATGAGAGATCCGGAAGAAGCTCCTGGCTTCAGATCAGCTCAGCTCTGGCCATTGTGGCCACTTCAAGAGTTAACCAGCAGATGGTAGATAATTGTCTATCTGTAAATCTGCTTTTCCAGTAAAAAATAAATCAATCTTTAAAAAATTATTATAATCCCCAGTGTTTTTAAAGTTATATTTCTAACATGCATGTGTCATTACTATTATTCTCCAGGGTCATTTATAAAGTACAACCTACTTTGCATTTCATGAGCAACCCTCCACTTTTGACTGCAACTCCCAGTCTAACTCCATCTCTCCACTTTTCCTAAAAGGCCATGCTTATTTCCTTTTGCTTGATTGCCCCTTCTACCTAAAAAATCACTCCATTTTCAAAAATTACCTCAAACACCATCCTTGTATGAATCCACTTTTTTCTGCTGCTGTCACCACAGAACTAACCATCTCCTCCAGGCCTACAATGTATCCTGTGTGTTCCATATATACTTTCATCATACTCTGTATAGCACTTACCACAAAAGTCCTTGCACCATTGCTTATTAGCTCATTATGAACAAATTAAGTATTTAAACTTTTAATTTTACAATCAAGGAAATGAAGGATAAAGTGAAGTCTCAGTATAATGCATGATAGATGGGCAGCATTTAATATGCGCTGATGTGGTGAATGTAACTTAAATCAGATGGTGACTAGCACTGGATACCCCACATCAATTGCGTACAAAAATTTTGTAAGTTTTCGTGTTAGCTAGCATTTTGGTTTGTTAAGAATGAGCTTCCTCCAAAGTGAAAATAAATCCACATACATTGAATAATATTTAAATTTCTTATCTGACAAGGACTGACAATTTCTGGAAATGTCACTTTGTTTTACTTAGTTTCTTTAAAATTCTTTCAACTTTAAATTTAAAACATGAAATTAAAACTTTATATATTTGGGCCCGGCGCCGTGGCCTAGCAGCTAAAGTCCTCACCTTGAACGCCCCGGGATCCCATATGGCCGCCGGTTCTAATCCCGGCAGCTCCACTTCCCAACCAGCTCCCTGCTTGTGGCCTGGGAAAGCAGTGGAGGACGGCCCAAAGCTTTGGGACCCTGCACCCGCGTGTGGGAGACCTGGAAGAGGTTCCTGGTTCCCGGCATCGGATTGGCGCGTACTGGCCCGTTGCGGCTCACTTGGGGAGTGAATCATCGGATGGAAGATCTTCCTCTCTGTATCTCCTTCTCTCTGTATATCCGGCTTTCCAATAATAATAAAATCTTAAAAAAAAAAAACTTTATATATTCTACAGAATTTTGTGGCTATCAGCCTACCTGAGCTATTAAATCATCTTACATTACCTGTTGCCACTCACCATCATTTTCCTTTGGCATTCCATGGGTCTGAAATCCTTTGGTCTGTATCTTTCATGAGCATTGCTTTCACCGTTAATAAGAAATTCACCAAGAGGGATAGTTCCTGTGCACCATTCAAGAACACCACTTCGCTGGGACAGAGGAACCACCTGAAGATACAGAGTCAATACTTAATTTAATGGAAGGCCATTAAAAGTAACTGATGATCATTCTTTTTTAAGTTGTATTGGTACTGTTCTGTCCATGAGATCAGCTCTAAGACTTCTAGATGCTTGGCACCATGTTTCTCTGGAAAAACATTTCTGTTAATAATTATCTGTGATTTATCCACATTTAGTTTAATCTTTTAGCTTAGAAGCTTAACTGCTCTCATACTTTCAATGTCAATTAAACTTGAGTTTCATTTTAGAAAACATTACTCATCAATATATCAATTTTGATGTACTTTACTGAAATTAGGTGTATTGTTGCTTTATAGTTTTATTACCTTCACCAAAACATATTCCTAACAATATGACTAATTAAATGGCTAATATTTGGGAAGTTAGTTTTAAATTATAACACATTATGAAACAGAAAATAACATTTACCAAATATCATTTTCACCCTTTAAAATCTTAATCAAATCTAATATTTCTTTTTTTTTAAGATTTATTTACTTTTATTATAAAGTCAGATATACAGAGAGGAGGAGAAACAGAGAGGAAGATCTTCCGTCCCATGATTCACTCCCCAAGGGAGCCGCAACGGGCTGATGTGCGCCGATCCGGGAACCTGGAACCTCTTCCGGGTCTCCCACGCGGGTACAGGGTCCCAATGCATTGGGCCGTCCTCAACTGCTTTCCCAGGCCACAAGCAGGGAGCTGGATGGGAAGTGGAGCTGCCGAGACTAGAACCGGCAGCCATATGGGATCCCGAGGCGTTCAAGGCGAGGACTTTAGCTGCTAGGCCACGCCGCCAGGCCCTAATATTTCTTACTTTTTCGGGAAAGAAAGGAAGCTCCCTTTGTAAGCTTTGTTGATTCCCTGCTTCTCCCCATTATCCAGATGACTTCTGATTTATTAGATTAACATATTTTGGACATATTTTTATTTTTTTTTAAATATTTATTATTATTGGTAAGCCGAATATACAGAGAGGAGGAGAGACAGAGAGGAAGATCTTCCATCCAATATTTCACTCCCCAAGTGAGCCGCAACGGGCCGATGCGCGCCAATCCGATGCTGGGAACCAGGAACCTCTTCCAGGTCTCCCACGTGGGTACAGGGTCCCAAAGCTTTGGGTCATCCTCCACTGCTTTCCCAGGCCACAAGCAGGGAGCTGGATGGGAAGTGGAGCTGCTGGAATTAGAACCGGCGCCCATATGGGATCCCGGGGCGTTCAAGGTGAGGACTTTAGCTGCTAGGCCACGGCCGCCGGGCCCGGATATATTTTTATTTTAAAGTTACCAATACGTAAAATGGTTTTAAGCAGTTCATTGTGCAGTGAGCTAATGTGGTGCTGGTATTTTAAGGATTCTGGTTTGTTTCCTGGCTACTCCACCTGCCATCCAGCCCCGTTTATGGCCTGGGAAAGCAGTCATGGATGGCTCAAGTACTTGTGACCCTGTGCCCACATGGGAGACCCACAGGAAGCCCCTGGCTTCTGTCTGCTCAGCTTGGCCATTGTGGCCATTTCAGGAATAAATCTGTGGATGAAAGATCTCTCACTCTCTTTCTCTGAAAATCTCTGCCTTTCAAATAAAAATTTTTAAAAAATAGTTGTAAGCTTTAAATAGGATTATTATGCTATATGAATAATTCTACATTTTGCTTAATACAGTTTTATACCTACCTGGTAATACATTCAACTTTTAACTTTTGCTTTTAACAACTGTTTAAGTATAAAAACACAATTATCCAATTTGCATCTTACCTTGACACTATTTTCAGATTTCCCTGAAATACTGCTACAACCTAACTAGTCTATTGCTAACATAATACAATTTCTCCTGGAATAAAACCTAGAAACTGAATAGCTGAGTCATTAGCGACACAAACCTTCAACTTAGCTTACCCATGTTGCCAACTAGCTTATCAAAGTGTACCAATTTGCACACATGCCAGGGGCTATTCTGTAACTTTAAAATTTATTGTTACATTTTATCAAATATATATGCAATTTTTTTCAAAGCGATAATGTTTATTTTCTTGATATTAGTAGAGTATCTTTTGATAGGTTTTTAACCATTCAAATATTCTCTTCTTGTAAACTGTCTTTATTTTTCATTTTACTTGATTTTTTATTGATAGTATTTAAGAGTTCTTTGTGTCTTCTTCCTTATGAACACTACTCTCTTCCTACTAACATTTTTTTTTTCTCAAATTATCCTTTACTGTATCTAGGTCTATACATTTAACATTTTTTAAATTTTATATTCATTTTAATTGAAAAGTAGAAGGAGACATATAGACCAAGTGATGGAAAACGACTGTCTTTAGGGCCTGGAACAATGGCTCAGTGGCAAAATCGTGGCCTTGTACGTGCTGGGATCCCATATGAGTGCCGGGTCATGCCCTGGTGGCTCGTCTCCCATCCATCTCCCTGCTTGTAGCCTGTGAAAGCTGTAGAGGAAGCACCAAAGCCTTGGGATCCTGCAACTATGTGGAAGACCTGGAAGAAGCTCCTGGCTCCTGGCTTCAGATTAGCTCAGCTCTGGCTGTTGTGGCCACTTAGGGAGTGAAGCAGCAGACAGAAGATCTTTCTCTCTGCCTCCTCTTCTCTCTGTAAAACTACCTAATAAAAATAAATAAATCTTGAAAAAAATTATCTTCAGTTTGCTGAATCGCTCCCAAATGCCTGCAGCAGACAGGATTCTGGCGCTCCATCTAGGTCTCTCAGGTATAGGTGGCCAAGTAGCTGAGCCATCATCTGCCTGCTGTCTCCTGAAGTATGAGCAGTGGAAGCGTAATTGGACACATAGTAGCTGGGACTCAAACCAGACTCTTTCATAAAGGATGCAGGAGTCAGAGCTAACACTTTAACTGCCACATCACTCATCTCCACACATTTTCATTTGAAAATATTCAGTGTTTGTGTTTTAGGGAGGTCTCTGATATATGAACATGTTATTTGTTGAGATTAAACGGGCATTTCCGTCTTCCCATTTAAGAAGTATCTCTCAGTATTACTGAGTTTTGTAGTATTTCACATACAATCCAGTATGCTTCTAGTTACACTAATATGAGGTAGCTTATTGATACTATTTAGCTTTTATTATTTAAAGGGACTTTTCTCCGTTATTCTGTTACATTAGTCTTAATGGTTATAAGCCCTATGTCAGAGTTAACTTGCTAGGGAAAATTATCATTTGTTACATGGATTATTTTTTGAGCATAGTAAAGATATGAGGTTAGTCTCTGACAGACCACTTCTCCATAAATAGTGAGTTATTCAATGCTGTTTTTTATTCACTTATCTTTCCAGAAACATGAAAATGAGTAAGAACAGTTGTAATTAAAACAGAGACGGAACAAGAAAGGGGAAAAAATAAGATAGGAAAATTAAATCACAAAGAACAGTGTATGGAAAAAAGCCTTTCAAATTGATGATTTTGGTTATTTCTCAGAACTTATACGCTAAATGGATGATCAACATAAGAACCAAAAATTTTTAGCTAAAACACTCATGAAACTTGAGAATGAATTTCAGGGAAATTGTTGGGAGTAAATGTACGTAAGTATACCTCATTGAGGGTATAGAGTAGGATATCTATCAAATTATAGGCAAATATAACCTCTATATCCCACAGATTCATCTGTATAAATATAAGGTTTCTATATTCAAGGCCAGTCATGGCATAATATTGACTGCATTGGTAAGTGACTGGAAAAATTCCACACACCTACAATATAGTTACGCATAAAAAGTAATCCACAAGGGCCAGGCACATTAGCCTAGTGGCTATAGTGCTCGCCTTGCACATGCCGGGTCCCATAAGGACACCAGTGTGACCGGGAGGCCCAGCTTCCCATCCTGCTTGTGGCCTGTAGAGGATGGCCCAAAGATTTGGGATCCTGCAGAAGCTCCTGGCTTCTAGCTTCAGATCAGCTCAGCTCCAGCCACTGCAGCCGCTTGGGAAGTGAATCAGCAGATGGAAGATCTTCCTCTCTGTCTCTCCTCCTTTCTGTATATCTGACTTTGTAGTAAAAATAAATAAGTTATAAAAAAAAATTACGCACATACACACAATGCCACTACTAAAAAATGACAAAAACTTCTGTAACACATGGCTGAGTAGAATAAAAAAAGGAAAAACAGTTGACTAGAAGAAAGACAATCACAAATAACAATAATGTTTATTAAAAACAAAATCAAACATAAAAAAATATTCTATTGTTTAAATCAGAGGAACCTTTGACTAAATTGAGCATCAGCATGATTTTATACAGCCTGTGAACAATGGTTTTTCAAAACTAAAACATTGTAAAAACAAAAAACAAATATATGACAGGTGATCTATGTGTTATTTTTTGGCCTTTCATGGAAAACATGTGGTGACTGCTACGCCTAAAAAATGATATATTTTATGTTCTTGGTGAAGGAGCTGAAGTACATAGGAGAAGTGTGGCCTGGCGGGATAAGTGTGGCCTGGCGGGAGAAGTGTGGCCTGGCAGGAGAAGTGTGGCCTGGCGGGAGAAGTGTGGCCTGGCCTGGCGGGAGAAGTGTGGCCTGGCGGTTAGGACACCGCGTGGGAGGTCCTCACCTGGTGACAGAGTGCAGCATTCGCGTCCCCACTCCACTCCCAGTACAGCTTCCTGCTTATGCGTACCCTGGGCAACAGCACAGGACAATTCCACCCACGTGGGAGACTTGGATCATCTGCTGGCCCCCAGCTTGGGTCTGGCCCAGCTGTGGTTTGGGTGGGCATTTGGGAAATGGAACAACAGATGGAATGTCTCTCAAGTAAATAAAACAAATAAGCACTTAACATTACCAAGTAGTTACCTTATATGTGCAGATCGTCAACTTCCTTTTCCTAGTTTCGCTGTTTCTCTGCAGTAACATGTTACACATCTGGAAAACCTGCTGCATGACAGCATCTTGTCTGAGGTCGTCACGGCCCTTCAGAATAATGAAACACGAATAACTAGATAAAGTTCATATTATTTAAAAAGTACAAGGCAAAAAGCACTTAGAAATTAAACGGAGCTTCCAAGCCCAACAATTTCAAATAATGCCTACTGTCATGCTTTCATTCAGAACAAACTATAACATGGGGTAAGTAGAATGATATAGAAAGAAAAATGTTTCCCCTAGGCTGGTGTAGCAATTAGACTGATTGTCCACTTGGAGCTACACAGCAAACCACCCGAGCACAGCAGCATTTCATCTATCAGATACTAGTTCCCCAAAATCTTCTGTGCTTTCACAAACAGAAATATGCTACTCCTTGGCACACCGACAGGCCTTATATACGGAACCAAAGGCCTTCAATTTATACTATTAAAGGAAATAAGGTAACAGCCACCAAAAATGGTCACAAATTAATTTTTAACCTCATGCTTATACATTTTTAAAATCTACATCAATATAATGATGCAAGCAATACAATGATAGTCTTACACATACACTGACTCTCACATGTAAAATTCTACAAGTTTTTCTCACTTATATAATTACTCAGAAATGAAGACAAAGAACCCCATGAAGAAAGAAATTTCAGCTTGAAATCGTCACTGACAGTGATGTCATTCTTTAAAGACTGCAGCAGAAAAGGAAATCTCACCTTTACAAGCTGTCTCCTTTCCCTGCCATCAGAGCCTACACAATCTATTATTTTTGGTAAATTCACACCTCCTGCTAAACGAAATTCTGCTTTAAATGACTGTATAGTCACAAGATTTTCATACTTTCCTGTGGGATCCACCTAGCAAAAAGCATAATTATATATTTAGTCAGATACATTATTTGCACTCAAATTATGAATGTCAACTTCAATACTATACCAAGGGATGAGTGACAAACTGCTCTTGGTTGAAAAATGCAGCTATATTTCGTCTCTAAGAAAAGAGTGCTTGACATTGGAAAAGTTGTAAAAATGACACACAGATAACATAATTAACCTTCCTAAATATCTCTTAATTAAATTAGGGCATACCAAATCAGAATGCTGCTGCTAAAAAGTGACTGAAAAGCCAGAATTTAAGTGCCATCACATATGTTAAATCTCCTGAGAAATCACAAAACTCAAAAATATAATCAGGTGACTATTCAAAAGGAGTGTAGAGGAGTTTTCTTAGTGCTAAATTCAGCATTAACAGGAAACATTCAGCTAAAATAGCTGACATATCTGAAAAGGTATAGTTAATCTATAAGATACAGTTACATCTTAAATAACTATATTAAGCACTAAACTGCAAATATGAAGGAGAGAATTACAATCTGTTTAATATGATCACTTTCTAAACTGTAACCTCTATTACATATTATCCTGGCTGCAAGGTACTCTGAGCAACAGAAGAGCTAAAATCTCTATCTAAAGTAATACTTGTAAAATATATATTAAGCTCCTAAATCAGTACTGTTGTAATATACCACAGGCAATTTATTTTGCATCCAGAATTTTACCTTACTCAAATAAAACTGGAAACTTTCTTTAAATCTGCCCAGCATGCATACATTTTTCTTTTCTGGCAAGTGAAACTTTCATTTTTTTTTTTTATTAGAAAGTCAGATATACAGAGGAGGAGAGACAGAGAGGAAAATCTTTCGTCCGATGAATCACTCCCCAAGTGACTGCAACGGCTGGCAATTCGAAGCCAGGAGCTAGGAGCTTCTTCCAAGTCTCTCACTTGGGCGCAGGGTCCCAAGGCTTTGGGCCATCCTCAACTGCCCTCCCAGGCCACAAGCAGGGAGCTGGATGGGAAGTGGAGCTGCTGGGATTAGAACCAGTGCCCATATGGGATCCTGCGCATGGAAGGCAAAGAGTTCAACCACTATGCTATAGCTCCGGGCCCTGGCCAATGAAACTTTTTAATAGTCCATGGATCTTCATAAGAAACGTGGGAGGTGTAAAACTGAGAGCAAGAGAAAGCAAAGAGGAAGAAATCTTTAAGAAATTTCAGGCTTGGGTAAAGGAAAAACTAAAACAGAAAAACTCTAGGTTGAAATACATGAAACTGCCAACATTTAACCAATTTTGACTAAAGTGTTATCAAATGGTTCAATTACTTAAAGCTTTTTAACAGGGACTGGCACAGTAGCCAAGTGGCTAAAGTCCTCGCCTTGCACACACCAGGATCCCATTTGGGTGCCAGTTTGTGTCTCTACGGCCCCACTTCCCACCCAGCTCCCTGTTTATGGCCTGGGAAGCAGTCGAGGATGGCCCAAAGCCTTGGGACCCTGCACCCACATGGGATGTTTCTGGCTTCATATCAGCTCAGCTCCAGCTGTTGCATGCTCTTGGGGAGTGAATCAGTGGATGGAAGATCTTCCTCTCTGTCTCTCCTCCTCTCTGTATATCTGACTTTTCAATAAAAATAAATAAATCCTTTTTTTTTAAAGCTATTTAACTTAAAAATCAAACCGTTAATGGTAAATTACCTTAATTTCCATAGTAGGAACAACAACAGCTTCTAAATTCTTTAGCTTAGTAATTGGCTGGTCTGCAGGAATACAGATGCCTTCTGTATTTAAAAGTAAAAATATTTTAGTGACTCCTGTAAACTGAGGAACATGAATGAATTAGACTACAACACATCCAGTATGAGCTTAGCAATGCATGACATGGCTCAGGGCCAGCATTTTGGCACAAGGAGTTGAGTCACCACCTACAACATCAGCAGCCTCTCTGTGGTTAAGGCACCTGGGCAGGCAGCGCATGACCAACCGAGTGCTTGGGTCCCTAATACCCACCCATGGGAGACCAGAATGGAGCTTCTGGAGTGATGGCTATAACAATCGAGAGAATGAACCAGAGGACAGACGCTCTCATGCTTGTTTGTATTCGCTGCCTTCCCTCTTTTTCTACCTTTCAGAGAAACAAATAATTCTTAAAGACAGACAGGTTTCTATGGCACTCCTACTCAGACCACATTCCATCTGAGGAACTGTCTTAAGGATAACATACCCTTATCTCTTGAGTATTAAGTACAACCTAAAGACTCTTATTTTAAAATACTAGAAATTTAAACTTGAAGATGCTAAGTATTAAAGTATGTGAGCACATGTGAGACTGGTCACAAAATCAGTATTTCAGAATCCTGTAATTGTTTGAACTGTACACAGCAAGAAGAATGAAGAGAGGCATTCTAATACCTATGGAGGAAATAAAATACTTAAGAACTTTCTGCCTGTAAGTCCTAGGGAATAGTAAGTAACTAATAAGCACTTAAAAATAAGCTATAACCAAGGAAACATTCAGTTTAAGAGACTTGTTTCTATGCAAGTCCCTGTAATAAGTATTTGCACTGCAGTTTATTACCGGTTCAAGTAATTAATTCAGTACAGTCATCTATTATCAGTTTCACCAAAAGATATCAAGTGAAAAGGGGACTACTGGATGTTGAAACAAACAGATAAAATCACATTGTTGGGTAATGTGTTAGCTGAAAATCAGTATGCTTACATTTGTAATTATAGACTTATTTGTGATTTTCAACATTCTTACAAAGAACTGTAGCAAGAAATACTCATTTTTTTAATAACATACTTCTCTGGGCCTTCCACTGAGTGGCATCTAAATTTGCTAATAAAATATAAGCATCACAAAGTGCCTCTATATTCTTGACCATTTGAGACCTCTTCCTTCTGATGGTATGTATTATTTTGTTTGCAGCCTCCATTCTATCCTAATAATGAAAAACAAAAACAAAAGCAATTACACAGGAAATAGCAATTTAGCTTCCTAGAAGTACAAAAATAAGCCAAAAAAAAAAAAAGCAATTTAACACAAATTTCAGATAACAAAATGTTATAATTTACCAGATACAAAATATCCATCATGTTTTGGAGGAAATATTCAAATGCACAACAGAGCTTGGCACAATGGCTCAATTAGCTAATGCTTCCCTCCATCTTCAAGTGTTGGAATCCCATATGTGTGCAGTATGCGGCTCAGCTGCTCCACTTCCCATCTAGCTCCCTGCTTGCAGTCTGGGAAAACAGTCGAGGATGGCCCAAAACCTTGGGACCCTGCACTCATGTGGGAGATCTGGAAGAGGCTCCTGGCTTCCAGCTTTAGATCAACTCAGCTCTGGCCATTGAGACCATTGGGAAGTGACCAGCAGATGGAAGATCTTTCTCTGTCTCTCTTTCCCTCTGAAATATCTGGCTTTCCAATAAAAATATGTTTTTGACGGCATAATAATTTCAAGACTTATGTGTCTATCAAAATCTGTTTTTCCCAAAGCCCATACAAAATGAATTTCAACAATCCTGGTATCTCCTATGCTTTGAGAAATATTCAAGAATTTTTAACTAACTTTAGGAATGCTATGATTTGGTTATCCCCAAAAGTCCATGTGTTAAAAATGTGGTCTCCAAAGTCTTACGTTAATGGCAATAAGAGGGTTAAAAACTTAGTTGTGTGGTTTGGAAGTGGGACCACTGGAAAGTGATCCGATTAGGTCTGGCTGTAAGGTTCCTATGGTGACTGTAGCAAGAGGCATCAAATGGACACAGGCTCCCTCTTGCCAAATGATGCCCCTTAGAACTCTGCCAGAAAGAACACCAATGATATACAGGGCCACCTGAGTTTGGAGGATGAAGCTACTGATAGCCTTTCCATTACTAAAGTTACTTCTTATTTTGTTGCAGAGACAGGAACTATGCAAGATGGCATTATAATAATAAAGGCTTTAAATGCTCTCAGAAACAGCATTTTAAAAACCCCAAGGTTCAAGAAAAAATTGAAAGAATAAAACAATTCATAAAGATGTATATATGTTAAATCTAAGTACCTCATCTTGTTGAGAGCTTTGTTTAGGTGCATTTTTAATTATCCTACTCCTTCTTGCGGCCTCTGGTTTTGTCAAAAATTCATCTTTGTTTGCATTTGCTAAAGCCAATATAATAAATAAGGTATGATGAGGATGATCCATCGAAATTCTAGAGATAAGCTGCCAGAAAATTAAGATTAGTTTTATGCACACAAAAAAATAGAAAATTCATTCTTCATTCTGCTTAACATTAAAATGCATGTTAATGTCCAGATACTATAGTGAGTTATGTGAGCGTGTATATTCTGTGAGAGATAGTCAGAGCTAAAGACTAAGCAACAGAGACTGAGTATAACTTGCATGACATTAGACATAGAATTTTCTAGTTTCCAAAGAGGAAGAATATTATATATAATAAACAATGCAATTGTTATGCTTTACTTTTCAGCTTTACTTACATTATTGAGAACTTCATGAAATCCCAGGCCTCCCATCATTTTGGTTCCCATTCTAGCAGCCAACTGGTACATAAGAGGCAAAAATTTATAGGATGGAATCTTCATTCCATGTTCCTTTCACCAAAGAAAAGCATATGAAGTTAATAAACAATATATTTCAAATATTTTCACATCTAAGCAAATTATTTTAAGCTAATGTTCCTGAATTAAATTATTCTGTTAATGCACCAGCAAAACCAACTGGTTGTAAACAAAACACCACTGTTTTTCCTTATCACTTACTCTATCCGAAAGTCATTCTTTCTAGTAAGTATATAGGTTGATTCAAAGATAAGTCAAAATATATTTTCCTATTTTAAATTGTGTTCCAAACTGGTATACCTGTTATTGTTTCATTCCACTGTTGCAACACTGGCTCCTTAGAAATCAATGTATAGCTAAATCCTTCCATTCCCCAGCCTACAGGATTTAGTGTGACTATGACAAAGATGGGTCCTATCTACTATGAATATTATCATTCTATCTAAGGAAATAATTTAATTTTTTTTAAAGATTTATTTATTTTATTACAAAGTCAGATATACAGAGAGGAGAGACAGAGAGGAAGATCTTCCATCTCATGATTCACTCCCCAAGTGAGCACTACGGCCGGTGCTGTGCTGATTTGAAGCCAGGAACCAGGAACCTCTTCCAGGTCTCCCACACGGGTGCAGAGTCCCAATGCACTGGGCTGTTCTCAGCTGCTTTCCCAGGCCACAAGCAGGGAGCTGGATGGGAAGTGGAGCTGCCGGGATTAGAACCGGCGCCCATATGGGATCCTGGGGATTTCAAGGCGAGGACTTTAGCCGCTAGGCCATGCCGCCGGGCCCGAAATAATTTAATTTTTACCTTCAACTTGACCTTCAATATCCATCAACACACACTTTAACATCAGGTGTTGACATTACAACAGAAGATTTTTAAGTAAAACTTCTAAAATACTACCATCTTGATATTTCCTTTAACTAATTCATTCTAACAATCACAGGCATAGGGTGCAGGGAGTAAAGAAAATCTAGTGATTACATTATCTTGATTTGTTTTCCAGATCTCACAATTTAGTGCCCTCCTCTTGGAAAGATAAAGGAAAAAACTTAAATCCTTTCATCTCGACAGAAACCTGTATCATTTACAGCTTACATGCTTCTGTAAATATCACTGAAATTCTCAAGACACAAAGTCCCTAAGTAAAAGGGCTTATGTTCAAGTGTAAAAAGCACAGGTTAGAATGTTGGGCTGAGTAGACTTACCATCATCATGCCATTGACTTCAGGAACTCCAGAATTTTCAAGCCAGAGAGAACAAAGCCGGAACACCCACATGTCATGTTCTTCTCCACTTAATAAGCAGTTGATGTAATTTTCAACTGCTTTACATAAAAAGCGCTTGCGATCCTCTTGCAGTGCACGAAGCGCACACTCATCCAACTCCAGCTCCCGCTGCACCTTTATGGTATATCTTCAATTAAAAGTGAAACAGAAAAGCCATAAAATGTTACAGCACTAGAAAAATCATAACTGATATACAACATAAATGGAAAACCAGATGTCCCTTCCTGGAAAACGAAATTCCAAGAATTATAAAGTGAACAAACTTCTTTTGCTTCTACTGGGCAAGTCATAAGCTTTTCCAAGCAAAAGAGGTATTCAGTTAGCTTACTCACCTACTTAAATGAAATATACAAATCCAAAGCTGGTTTAAACATAGGCATATAACAACAAAATAGTACCTTTTCTGTATTTTTAATGCCTATTTTTGTTTATTTGAAAGACAAACAGACCAGAATATCACACACATGCAGAAATATATACACAGATACAGAAAGAGATTTTCTACCACTCTCCTGCAACAGTCAGTCAGGGCTGGGACAGGCTAACTCCAGAAGCCAGCATCCCCCTTGTGGGTGACAGTAATGAACGGTCATCTGCTGCCTCTTCTGTGCATTAGCAGGAAACTGGATCAAAAGTAGAGCAGCTGGCCCTTATACCAGGCACTCTGCTGTGGGACATGGATAGAGCCACAATTCCTGCCCCAACTCTGTCATATTTAATTTCTGTATCTTTTTCCCAACTATGATATCAACTAACAAAGCAAAAAGCAAAACCAAAAAAGCTCACATTTAAACACCATGTGAGTTTACAACCAGATCATGAATACTTTAAAGAAACATGTCAGTGCCTGAGATGCTAATCTGAAATTAATCATTATGGGGACAAGACAATCTGTATGTGTGACTACTTAAGCCAAGCTTTAGTGATGAAAATGGTAAATCAAATAAAAATATCACATCACATTATTTACATAAATACATTCAATCAGTTACCTGGAGAATACAAAATTATTACTTGTACATGTTTACTTACCTGGTGGTTTGAATTCTGTGTTCCCTAAGGAGGCCCACTTCCTCTTTGGCCCTTTTTAGGAGGGCTTGCTTATTTTCAAATTCTGATGATTTCATATAGTTTTCAATTCTCTGGTACTGATTATCTGAGAAACGTGCTAATGAGAGAAATGCCTTCATTTTCCCATTTCTGAGCTCATCACTGCTTTCTCCATCACAACTTCCAGCAACTTCTACTGCCTTTAAGAACACACAAAGCCTTTTAATTTACAAATACATCTGAAGAATTACTCAAACCAAAGTAATCCCACCCTAAAGTTTATATATATGTAAAAGCTACCTCACATGAAGTCTAATATTTTCAAAATAACTTTGACAAAACAGAAATAAACAAAACAGATAGTATTTATGAAACACAAATTGGGGGTGGGAGAAGAACTTTGCATAATTATATTGTGCTTTTCAACCTGTATTTATTTCGTAAGGTAAATGTTTCTAAAATAAACTAAAGGAATGAGGAGGAAAAAAAGGAAGCTCAATGGGGCTAGAGCACTGGCGTCCTAGCTCTCACTTGTACACGTGAACATTAAAGAGCCAGCTTGTGTGTTCCTTAATCACGTATTTCTGGAGATGAATAAAGCATCACAACCAACTTATGTCAAAGTAGCTAGTGATGGCAAGACTGAGGAAGAGGAGGCCTTGCTTGGGCCCCTTATTTTGTAAAATTTCACTTCATTGTTGCCCTAAACATTATACAAAGGTGTAACAGTGATAACATATCAAAAAACAGAACTGTATATTTGCTTTTGAAATACATCTGGTTATGAGGAAAACAAAATAAAACTAGGTGTGTTCTTGCTACACAATTACCTTAAAGGTTATTCTAAAAGCTTACCTTTTCTAGATAGGTCTGCATGATTACTGTAGGATTTTCTAAACAAGTTTCTGCTAACCAGTTACCACAAACCCTCAGACATTCCGTATGTATAATCCTTAGGCTGGGATCATTCTGTGCAGGAAATGAAAAATATTAAAAAGTAACTCATTATAATGACTGTAAAAAAATGTCCCCCATATAGAAAGAACAGATTTTACAAGTTTCTAATGGCACAGCCAAAGCCATTGCTTGCAAAGCAGCCATTACATATAGGCACCATTTTGTATCCTGGCTGTCCAACTTCCAAATCCAGCTCACTGAAGACCTGGGGAAAAGCAGAAGATGGCCTGGGTCCCTACCACCCTCGTAGGAGAACTGCAAGAAGCTCCTGGCTTTGACCGGGCCCAGCTCTGACCACTGCAGCCATGTGGGAAGTACAATGGCAGATGGAAGAAATGGCAGATGGAAGATGTCTCTCTCCCTTTTACTTTCTGCAACTCTTACTTTAAATAAGCAAGTAAAATCTTTTTAAGAAAAGTAAATTGTTAACAAATATTTTCTTTTTTAAATTTTAAATAATATTTATTTATCTGAAAGGTAGAACTGCCAAGAGAGAGGAGAGAGAGACAAAGACAGGGAAAGAAAGTTATCTTCCATACAGCACTTCATTCTCCAAATAGTCACAAAGACCAGGGTAGGGACTAAAGCCAGGAACAACTTCTGGGTTTCCTATATGGGTGGCAGCAGCTCAAGCATGTGGGCCATCTTCCACTGCTTTCCTGGATGCTTTAGCAGGAAACTGCATAGGAAGTGGAGCAGCCAGGACAAGATTTGCTTCCCATGAGATGTAGGTGGCGGCTTAATCAGCTACACCATAGCACCAGCAAGCCACACAAATATTGATTTCCAATATTCTCTTTTACATCTTATTCATTAGCTGCTACTTTCATTCTGAATATTAAAAATGTTCAAAAACACAATCGTTTTCTTAACAAACAGTAAAACACTAATTCAGACAATAAAAATAAAGAAACCTTGCTATAGCTGGCATCCAACTTCTTGATCATTTGCTTGAGAATACTCAGGGCAAGACTCTGCTCCTTTTTGGCCCAGAACACTTGTGCTTCCTCTAGTTGCCATCCAGAGACTTCATGACTCACTGAATTATACTGTTTAATTTGAAATATTGCCTTTTCAGGGAGCTGAAATGACACAAGGGAATAAACATTCTCCTTATTACTACCACCATAACTAATAACAATGAAAGCAGCAATACCATTCACTGTATATTTGACCATTTGCCAGGGATTGCCTTAAATATCTGACAGCCTTTTACTCCTCCCTCCCCCAGTCTATCTGTATCGTCTATGCATTTATGTACCTGTGTATGTATGTATACACCGCACATAAAAATCTCAAGTTAGGTTCTACTCATCTAATTATAGGATTAATGTTGACAGAAGACAGTAACTTGTCCAAGGTTTACACTGAGGTCTAACTCTAAAAAGGGAAATCTTAAACTTGACTGTAGCATCTTAATAACAATGTCTATACCTCAGTGATAATTCTTTATCATACATGCTTTCTGAATAATAAAAGGAAAGGTCCAGGAGCAGAGATGATGTTTTAAATGTTATTTACCTGAGTGTTTTTAAATGTCCGGGCGAGGACAGAAAACTCTACAAGGTGCTTGGTAAGAATGTCCTTAAGACATTCTCGTTTGGAGTTCTCCATTTCTTTTTCCATCAGGATTTCCAGAATGACGGTGCGTAGTGCCATGATAGGCTCCTGAAAGCTGAAATCACTGTCCTTGAGAAGCTGGGAGTGTTTTTGCCACTTTACATACACTTCAGAGAACTGTCTTTCCATGACGGATCTGAAAATCAAGTCAATGAGTTTATACAAGGAAAAAGGTGGAGGGAAAATAATTAACTTTCTGGAACTCAAGTTAAAATATAAAGGAATCTTGGGCCCGGCAGCTTGGCCTAGCGGCTAAAGTCCTCGCCCTGAACGCCTCGGGATCCCATACAGGCGCTGATTCTAATCCCAGCAGCTCCACTTCCCATCCAGCTCCCTGCTTGTGGCCTGGGAAAGCAGTTGAGGACAGCCCAATGCATTGGGACCCTGCACCCGTGTGGGAGAGCCGGAAGAGGTTCCTGGTTCCCGGCTTCGGATCGGCGTGCATACTGGCCCGTTGCGGCTCACTTGGGGAGTGAATCATCGGATAGAAGATCTTCCTCTCTGTCTCTCCTCCTCTCTGTATATCTGACTTTGTAATAAAAATAAAAAAATCTTTAAAAATAATGTAAAGGAATTTTTAGTTTAGTGTATCAAGTCTGAAGCTTATGTGATTTTTTAAAAATTTTTTTTATTCATTAATTACACTGTATTATGTGACACAGTTTCATAGGTACTTGGGTTCTCCCCACCCCTCCCCAAACCCTCCCACCATGGTGGATTCCTCCACCTTGTTGCATAACCACAGCTCAAGTTCAGTTGAGATTCCCCCATTGCAAGCGTATACCAAACATAGAGTCCAGCATCTTATTGTCCAGTCAAGTTCAACAGCTTCTTAGGTATACCCTCTCTGGTCTGAAGACAGAGCCAGCAGAGTATCATCCCGATCAATTAAAAGCTCCAACACACCATCAGCAAAAATTTACATCATTATGGAATTAACTGACGTAGTAATGAGTAACCAATATGTTAAAAATAAATGCGAGATCTTTTTTTTTTAAAACATGACATCTCACTTCCTTTTTTTTTTTGTCTTTTTTTTTTAATTATTTATTATTTAACTTCATTAATTACATTGTATTATGTGACACAGTTACACAGATACTTGGGTTCTCCCACCCCTCCCCAAACCCTCCCACCATGGTGGATTCCTCCACCTTGTTGCATAACCACAGCTCAAGTTCAGTTGAGATTCCCCCATTGCAAGCGTATACCAAACATAGAGTCCAGCATCTTATTGTCCAGTCAAGTTCAACGGCTTCTTAGGTATACCCTCTCTGGTCTGAAGACAGAGCTAGCAGAGTATTATCCCAGTCAATTGAAAGCTCCATCATACCATCAGCAAAAATTTACATCATTATGGAATTAATTGACATAGTAATGAGTAACCAACATGTTGAAAGTAAATGCGAGTTCCCAGCCACCTTCTGTGACCACCTCACCTATACTTCAATTTAGTTTATACACAACATATAACATTCAAAACATAACATGTTACACATAACATCATATCATCTTAAATTAAGGCAAACATGTGGTATTTAACCTTTTGGGATTGGCTCATTTCCCTTAGCATTATGGTTTCCAGTTTGGCCCATTTGGCCACAAAGAACTGCATTTTGTTTTTTTTAATAGCTGAGTAGTATTCCATGGAGTAGATGAACCATAGCTTTCTTATCCAATCCTCTGCTGATGGGCATTTTGGTTGCTTCCATGTTTTTGCAATTACTGATTGTGCTGCTATGAGCATAGGAGTGCATGTAGGTTTCTCATAGAACAAGTGTTCTGGATATATTCCTAGGGGTGCTATTGTTGGATCATACGGTACGTTGATTTGAGTTGTTTGAATGTGACAGTATCAATAGATGCAAAAAAAGCTTTTGACAAAATCCAACACCACTTCCTGCTAAAAACCCTAACCAAGGTAGGCATAGATGGAAAAATCCACAACATAATCAAAGCCATATATGAAAAACCCAACGCCAGCATCATACTGAATGGAATAAAACTGGAACCCTTCCTACTGAGATCTGGAACAAGACAAGGATGTCCACTTTCTCCACTACTCTTCAACATAGTCCTAGAGGTACTCGCTGAGGCCATAAGACAAGAAAAAGATATCAGAGGAATCCAAATGGGAAACGAAGAAGTCAAGCTTTCACTATACGCAGATGACATGATTCTTTATGTAGAAGAGCCAAGAGACTCAATACAGAGACTCCTAGAACTTATACGAGAGTTTGATAGAGTGGCAGGGTACAAAATTGATGAACAAAAATCAACAGCCATAGTGTATGCAAACAGCCCCAAGATGGAAAAAGACTTAACCAGCAAGATACCATTCAAAATAACAGAGAAAAGTATGAAGTATCTGGGAATAAACCTAACCAAAAATGTAGGAGACCTATTTGAAGAAAACTACGAACTACTTAAAGAAATTGAAGAAGACCTCAAAAGATGGAGTAACATCCCATGCTCCTGGATAGGTAAAATCAATATCATTAAAATGTCTATACTGCCAAAAGCAATATATACATTCAACGCAATCCCAATCAAATTGCCCAAAACATTCTTCACAGATCTGGAAACAACGATTCAAGGTTCATCTGGAAACACAAAAAACCACGAATAGCTAGAACCATCCTGAAGAACAGGAAGTTAGCAGGGGGAATCATAGTTCCGGACCTCTGGACATACTATAGGGCAGTGGTTATCAAAACAGCCTGGTACTGGCACAAAGATAGAGAGGAAGATCAATGGAGCAGAATAGAAACACCAGAAGGGAACCCACACAGATACAGCCAAATAATCTTTGACAAAAAGACAAACGACAATCCAGGCAAATGGGAAGGTCTGTTCAATAAATGCTGTTGGGACAACTGGTTAACAGCCTGCAGAAACAAAAAGATAGACCCACATCTCTCACCATACACCAAGATTGAATCTAAATGGATAAAAGACCTAAACCTACATCCAGAAACCTTCAAACTTTTGGAAGAAAATGTTGGAAATACTCTGCAAGATCTAGGGGTAGGTCCCGAATTCCTAAAAAGGACACCAAAGGCAATAGCAATCAAGACCAGAATAAACAAATGGGACCTCAAACTAAGAAGCTTCTGTACAGCAAGGGAAATAATCAACAAAGTAAAAAAGCAACCCACAGAATGGGAGAAGATCTTTGCGCACTATGTAGGTGATAGAGGGCTAATCTCCAGAATATACAAAGAGCTACAAAACAATCAAAATGTCAAAACAAACAAGCCACTCAAGAAATGGGCACGGGAAATGGGCAGACACTTCACAAAGGAACAAACCCAATGGCAAATAAACATATGAAAAAATCCTGAAGTTCCCTGGCAATAAGGGAAATGATGGGGGAAGGGTTTGGGGTGAAGGGGGGGAATCCCAGTCATGTAATGCAATGTAATTAATGAATAAATGAATATTAAAGAAAAAAAAAAGATTGTCAAAAATAAAGAAAGAAAAAAAAAAATAAAAAAAAAAAAATAAGGGAAATCCAAATTAAAACATCAATGAGGTACCACCTAACGCCAGTAAGACTGGCCCACATGAATAAAAGCACCAACAACACTTGCTGGCGAGGTTGCGGGGGAAAGCTTATGTGATTTTTTAAATGAATATATTATCTTAAATATGAACCAAAGTTTTGCAAAGTGCAAAAATGCTATGTAGTAAGACCTCTAAAAGGTCAACAGAGGAGCTTATAAATAATGAACCTTTTTTTTCTAGAAAACATTATCACACACACACAAAATAGTCCTTGTAAACAAGCATCCTTCCGAAACAAGAACCGATTCCTCAGGCCTATCACAAAGCATGCTTACATCTTAGTTCTCCAATGTTCCCTGTAGTAAAACAAGGGAAAGTCAACAAGGGAATAAATAAATTCATTCATTACCTAATGAGAACGACTCTTGCCAACAAAGAAATAACACGGGAAGGAAAAGCTCAAATCCATAAAGCACCATCTACCAATGATATTTATTAAATCAATAAAAAATGTATACTGTGTAGTTTAAATGAATAGTATACTCAGATGACAAACTGAGCAATACAATACCATCCAATCAATCTCCTAGGCCTTTAGTGTTGAGACAAAAGATCAGTCAGAGAGATTAATAAAGATGATGAAGTAGTGACAAAGATATTGAAGCCTTTTGAACTATTTTCAACTGCCTCACAGAAAATCTTTTTTTTAAAGATTTATTTATTTTTATTGGAAAGACAGATACACAGAGAGGAGGAGAGACAGAGGAAGATCCTCCGTCCCATGGTTCACTCCCCAAGTGGCTGCAATGGCCAGAGCTGAGAGAATCCGAAGCCAGGAGCCAGGAGCACTTCCAGTTCTCCCACGTGGGTGCAGGGTCCCAAAGCTTTGGGCTGTCCTCGAGACTGCTTTCCCAGGCCACAGGCAGGGAGTTGGATGGGAAGTGGAGCTGCCGGGATAGAACCTGCGACCATATGGGATCCCAGCGCATTCAATGCAAGGACTTTAACCGCTACATTATAGCACCAGGCCCCAGCTCCCTCACAGAAAATCTTTACACAAATCTACAGAAATTAGAATTTCAATTTTATCCCAAATGTCTGTTGCAATAGGTCTGAAAACTTTTTAGTTCCCAGAATCCTGTTTATGTGCTTACAAATTATTTAATACTCCAAAGACGTTTCAATTTGTCATAACAGCTACTGATAATGTACCACATTAAACAATGAAATTCAGTAAAACCTGAAATCTTGTATTTAAAAGTAAAAATACATCTATCACAAGTCACTCCTGCTAACAAAAAAAAACCGCATTTGCTGATGAAGAAGTCCTGTGAATTACATACCTGGAGAAAAGCTCCCCAACATTTTCTAGCTCTCCAAGGGCCTGCAATCTGCTCAGCGTGGGGTAGACTGAATACACAGACTCGAGGCTGCCCTTACACAGTTCTTCCACTTCTTTTACTCTAGTGGTGGGGAAAAACATAAAGCCACTCTGAAAAGCAGAAAGAAGCTTTTAAAGAGACAAAAGTTCAAACTTGTTCTTCAAGAGTTCTCTTCGTAGGCCTTCCTGTTGATTTAATAACAGAATATTCACAAGAAACTGTGAACACCAAACAGCAATGAAAAGAAGTCATTGGAATCATACTGATCCAGATCTATATCCCTCTTATGGCACTATAACTTTGGGGAGATTACAAATAAGGCTAAATTATTCTACTTGTCTAGTTATCTCAAAGGTTAAAGAGTCTATGTGGAGAGATTTTCACAAAGTTTCAGCAGGTAACGAGCACTCACACAGTAGCAAAGGTGATTTCTGTAATACAGGTCACCACTGATAAAGAACATGTCTCAACTAACCCTTTCTAGTTAAGGATTTCCTCATACATCATCATATTTGTGACTCAGAGCAAGCCTGTAAGAATTTACCATCAATCACCATTTTAAACATTAATGCTAACAGAAGTAAAACACACAGCTACTAGAGGGGTTTGATTAAAAATTTCTAGGTCATTACCAATAGTTCCTTGAGTTTCAGGTTAAAAAAAATTATCCGAGGTCCCAAAGAGAACGTTTTTGGAGGGAGGGGAGGACAGATGACAAACACCTAACCATAACCCCAATCCTTTATCCTTGAATCTCAAAGCATGTTATTGGGCCAATCATTCCTCAAATTTTCAGAAGCCATGACATTGTTAAAATACAATGTTACAGAGTTGAAATACAGTAATTTTGTAATACCTGGCACATTTTAGACTTTCATAAAATGTAGAGAATTCTTTGTCTCTCAGAGACTGCAGAGCATTGTACAATGATTCATGGTAACTGGTTCCTTCCATTCCATTGCTGAGGTAATTTTTTGAAAATCAAGAAGAAAATACATTAAAAAGCAAAGAATTTTAAGATATACACATGCAGCAAATTTCAGTAGAGTACAAAATCTTTACCAGGGCACTAAAATTAATTTTTAAATGCACTTTTAGAAATTTGAGAAATTTGTATTTCAAAGAATTTCATGAGTATTTAAATTATTCAAGCAGACAAGAAGGGAATTTCTTAGATATTTTGCCTGGTTCATGTATTCATGTAGAGGTACTAGGATCAGATTCCAGAAATAGGGGATATATTGGTAGAAAAGTCAGATTAGATCCTTAAGTCTCCTGGGGTTTATACTCTGATTTAGACAAGATGGACACTAAAGCAAATATCAGTAATAACAAGGATAATTGAGATAATGACATAGTGATAGGTGGCTACTTTCAAATGCGCATTCAAGAAAAGTTTGAAGATAGGACACCTTGAAACTGGAATCTAAAGAAATCATCCATATGATAACTGGAAAAAAGCAGATCTATTATGGCCTTTAGTTAGGAACAGCTTGATTTGATTAAAACAAAACAAAACAAAACAAGAGTGTACCTGAGAGACTGAAAATACAGCAGTAACTACTGAAACAGCACATCTTAGCTTACAGAGACAAGTAGGAATCAGTTCATGTGGTAAAATGTTTTAAAAATAAGAGAGTGCGGAGGACACTGGGCCTAGTTTTAAGTCTCATGGGACACTATTTTTCATATCAGTGTACATGGGTTCATTTCCAGGTCCTTTTCTTTCAATTTCTATTTATTTTCACTTAATTTTGAGACAAAGATTGAGAAAGATTTTGAGATCTTCTATGTCTGACTCACTTGCTCCAGAACAAAGCCAGGAGTCTAAAATGCCAACTGAATCTTCCTTGTGGGTTTGAGCTGTTACCTGCTGTCCCTCAACATATGTATTAGCAGGAATCTGGACTGGCAGCAGGGTGGCTGGAACTATAACCAGGCATCCTACTAGGGGATGTGGATATCTCAGGCACTGAGGAGCTGCAGCACTCAACACCTGCCCCTCTGATCCCATTTCTGATTCCACACACTTCGGGACGCAGCAGCAGGAGAGGACGAATACTTGGGTCCTTACCGCTCATGTGGATCAAGACCCAGATTGAGTCCCAGGCTCCTGTCATTGGCCTTGTTAGGTTGCAGGCATTTGAAAAGTAAAAAGAAAAAGTGGACAGAAGATCTGTGTCTCTCTCTGCCTTTCAAATAACTGAAACAACAGGTACGTTTACAGCAATTTTAGAGTTGCCTGAGTTAGCCTCAACCTTTGGGAACATCTGGAGAATGAGGAAGTGGATAAAGATTCTCTCCCTGCTTCCTTTTCTGTCATTCCTCAAGTAAATGAACAAATTTTTAAAAATATATAAAGGAAATTAAGCATAATATCAAGACTATTTTAATTTTTAATGTTTGTATCAAAGACTTTACACAAATATGGAATTTTTACTGGATTAGGTATCTGGCATTTCATTCAGAAAGTATAGTGACACTACATACAAATTAGAAATCTTTTTCTTCCTGGGTAACCAATTTAGAAAAGTTTTTAATTGAAAAACAAAACAAGAAGTCTTCCTAAGGAAAGAAGAGAGGTCCTGTCCACCAATCCAGACAGGAAAAGCACTGAGTAAAACATAACCAGCATGATGCTTTCACCTTTCATTATATTCCTCAATCCCAGCAACATTAAGTGAGAAGATTCTTCATTTTTACTTTCAAAAGTATTTTTGGAGTACAGTTGTCCAAACTCAAGAATTAAATTAAAATAAAATACTAACTACCAGCTGCTATCTTGTTTAAGAATCTAGTGACATGACTTATAGCATCTACAGAATATAAAAAATGGAACTGTTGCATACATAGAATGTATAGAACCAGAAAATAAAACAAGGCAGGGACCTTTTCTTCATACCTAACAGAAGTGCTCAGGTCCCACTGCATATTCCTCCATGCTGCCTGGTAATGAAGTTCCTGTAGTTCAGTACAACTTTCCTTATTTTCATGATCTAAACCTTTTAGGTAGATGGAAAGAATATGGCACAGTCCCAAGTTCTGCAAGGCCTAAGTAGGAATTGTTACAAAAAAAAAAAAAAAAAAAAAAAGGTAATTTGGTAATTTAAGATATCCCAGGAAAACTAGAGGAAAAAAAAAAAAAAAAACAGCCACCATAAAACTTAACAAATACACACACATACACACACTTTGGTTCCTAACATAATTTTAAATCCCCCAAATTTGGTTATTGAGGTACAGCACATGAAGTTGTCACTTGAGCTGTCTGTACCACATGTAAGAATTCTTAGCAGCAAGTTCTCCCTGTGCTTAGGATGTAGTCTCCTGCTAATCCAAGGAGGCATCATGGCATGGCCCACATAATTGGGTCTGTGCCACCCTAGTGGGAAACCCAGATGAGGTTCCTGGCTCCCCGTTTTCGCCTGGCCTAGCCTAAGCCAGTGTGGATGTGTGAAAAGCAAACTGGCTGACAGATGATCTTTGTCTTACCCCATCACTCAAAAACAAAACTAAAAACTTCCCAAATATGTATATGTTTCCAAAACCAAAAACAAACCCACCAAAATAGAGCTCAAAGACTACTACTTAATGGAAAAACATTTCAAAAGTAACAGAAATGATACTGTGTACAGTGTACATCGCATGTGAAGTAGTGCCATATGAAGTACCTCCATGTGGAGACTCTATGTAAAATGTGCATTAATTACATTTTTCATAAACTTCTCGCAGCCTCCCCTTATACTACCTGGTACACTGCATGACTACGTTCTAGAAAGGTCTTCACCTGTTACAACATTATAATTAACAAATCTGTACCATCTTTCAGGTCAATAATGTATCTGACTAACCTGTGCATCTGCATTTTTAGCTAATACCTGGAAAACAGCTAAATTACAGCTGTATTTTAAGGGTTTTATCTATCTAGATATGAAATAATCAATCTCGTGAAATAATCTCAGACATTTACTAACGCTGGCTTTAACAAACCAGAAAAGCAAAGTACCTGAATTATTCCTGCCTGGCGTGTTGATGGGCAGATTGCTGTTTCAAGATCGTATGTCACCAGGGCTTTCCCCCACATGGCTTCATGTTCGTAAGTTCTCAGTCTACCAGAAGACATAATAACAATTTTGGGTTCCACATACATGCACCTCCTTCATAAACAGAACTGTTACACCACTATCGGAAAAAATGCTGTTTACCTGGTAAGGGGTTGTAACATTTTCCCACCACCACAGCCATAAAGACTATCCGGCTCCCCTATACTTCTGTAGATTTCTAAGAGAAGATCCTGAAAACACGAAAACAAAAACCAAAGGAAAATACCACTTTAAGAAATTCAGCAAATTCTAAATTCAGAATCAACATACAACTCCACAACTCTCAATGTTGCTACACAAAAAGTAATATACAGTGATATGGAAATAAATGTCAAAGATGTGAATCAGCAACACAGCAGACTGCTCCCAGAAAAAACCAATGATTATGGTCTACCTGAGAATCACTTGCAATTTCATGAAGTCATTAGAAATAAATACCAATTATACACAAAAATAATCACACGGCAAAAGCAATACTCAATAGCTAAAACTACATGACAAATGGAGTTCTTCCATTAAGTCTGACTCTTGAAAACAGGGCACCACTACTAATCCAGTTGTCTCAAGCAGTCTGGGAAGGCAGCAGAGGATAGCCCAAGTGCTTATTAGACCCTTGCATCCACATAGGAGACAGGTCCCTTGGCTTCAGACCAACTCAGCTCCAGCCATTGAGACCATTCTGGGATTCAACAGCAGGATGAAAGCTCTTTCACTGTCTCTCCCTCTCTACATACAACTTCTTCCCAAATACATGAATCTTGTTAAAAAAAAAAATTACACACAAAAAATTTACAAAGCAGACCTGGCACAATAGCCTAGTAGCAAAAGTCCTCACTTCGCACGTGCCAGGATCCCATATGAGCACTGGTTCATGTCCGGACTGCTTCACTTCCCATCCAGCTCCCTGCTTGTGGCCTGGGAAAGCAGTCCACGATGGCCCGGAGCCTTAGGGCCCTGCACCCATGTGGGAGACCTGGAAGAAGATCCTGGCTCCTAGCTTTGGATCAGCTCAGCTCCAGCCACTGCAGCCACTTAGGGAGTGAACCAATGGATTGAAGATCTTTCTCCCTGTTTTTCTGCTCTGTAAATCTGGCTTTCCAATAAAAACAAAAAAAAGCAAAGATGGATAAAGGGTGGGTAATCTTTTTACCGTCAGAAGCCAGTAGGATACTGGCAATGTCTTTTGTGGGTTATACAAAATCATCAACTGGAAAACTGAGCCTATTACAGATCTCTTCATTTTCCAGTCTCACCGTGGCTGCCTTCACAGGGCCCTTATATGACCTGTGCACTAATTGTGTGCTAGACACTCTCCACCCCTATAAAACAATCTCTGCGAAATAAAAAATAAAATGAAAGTATAAAAAAAACCCACTACATAGCCTAGAAAGCCAATCAAGAAACTCAAATGACTTGATGGTATCATTCCGGGAAATATTTTCTAAACAAAAATCTATTGATATTGGTATAATTCCATAATTTTAATTCAACTATTTCTACCAACAAGTATGAAAGCCAGCCCTCAAGAGTTGGAACGTTCAGTATCTAAGCCAAATATAGTGGTTTGGTACACAGCAGCTATTCCAAAAATGAAAGTAAAGGAATAGAAGTCTATAAGGAAGCTAAATAAGTAAGTAGACACATCAGCACAGTGGCCAAACACTAAGTTTATGGGAGAGAGTAAGCAAGCACAATTTCAATGGAATGAATGAAGAGAGGAAACTGATACAGGAAATACTGAGAACTTTTTCACAGAGCATTGACTACAAAGGGAAGCAAGGGAAGTGTTAAGATGTAGAACAGGATATAGAGAAGAAAGAAGCTACTCTGTTAGCATCAGAATGTAAAGGCTTTAGTCCGTCTATATTTGTTTGATACCAGAAGGTCTCAAACAGGAATCCTTATTCCTAGATGATTACTTTGTTGCTTTGAAAGAAAACAAAGTGTAAATCTTTGCATTTTTAAACACACTTTAGCTTTTAAAAAAAAAAAAAAAGCACTTTAAACAAAAGCCTACATAAAGCAAGTCTACCTGAACAAATTTGCAACTTTCTGTACAAAACACAGAACTCATTTTTCAGTTGCACAACTAAGCCTAAAGCCATGAATTTACCTGCAATATGCTTTAATTTCAGTTCGTTAGTCTTTATAATAATTAAAAGTATAAGCACCATCATAAATAATAGAAAAACTAATATTTACCTGTAAACTGATTCCAGTTTCTTCTCTACTTTTTTCACTCAAACTAGAAATAGCTGTGTTTTGGCTTCCTTCTTCAAATGTTATATTCGTACTTGTCCTAAGAGCACAACTCTAAATCAGAACATGTTTTCTGCAAGTGTATGAATACGTATACAATAGATTTATATGGGAAAACTAATGAAGGTTAGAATTATAACAGAATCAATAATTTATGCTTTGAAACATAATACCACATACCTAGGATGAAGAAGAAATTTTTCAATGTTAAATCTGTGAATAAAAATTTCATTTTAATGAAAATCTACGATATAGGTAACAAAATGGCTTATTTATGGAGAGAGGCCTGTTTAAAAACTGAGCAGTTGTGCCCATCTCTAACATAGCTCCTAAATATACTGTCAGTGGTTTATTTGTAGTACAACCTAATTAATGCAGACATAGCATAAGACACCACTTCATGCCTGGTAAACTGGCACAAATTAGGAAATCTAATAATATTTAAAAACTGAGAATGAAGTACATCAGTAGGATCCACTTAAACCCGGGATTTAGCAAATATACTAAGTGAATAAATCAAAACTCAGGTTAGCTACTCCAAGGCTTCAGCTTTAAACCATGCATTTTCAAAATCTTACTCAGTTCTTTAATTCTAAGATCATGACGGCTCTAGTATCTATGACAATAAAACACAATGTATAAAGTACACACTATCATAAATGATACGACCCTATTATTTACCTGCACATTTGTTTCTTTATGTAAACTACAGTTATGCCTTTGCTCCCTTCTTCCAATGACTTTCCCCACTGACATACTTCCTTACCAACTACACTGCGATAAATATACAAAGTGTTCAACCTTTTTGAAAAATCTCATACTACCTTATAAGGCTAAAAAATTTGCATAGTCTGCAACCCAACAATGACATATGTATCTACACTTGATACATAATTCATTAGTAAGAGAATGGGTAAGAGTAAATTATAGCATCTCCCACTGGCACAGCACATGCCAGTGACACACTTGAGAACATTAAGATACTTAAGATTGAAAATTAACATTTGTTTTCCAAGCCCTGTTTGGAAAAGCTGGAATTTACCTGTTAAAAATTCAAAAATTACAGACACCAACACGGAAGTCTCATATTTTCCTCAGAAATATATAAATAAAATACATTGCACAAGCAGTCTGGAGTATCTATCATGAAGAACTTGCTATTTAAGAGCATGAATAACAATTTTAAGAGAGCAGTTCATTCGCTGGACCTAACTGACATGGTTGGTGAACCACTGATGTTTATTTAGCCTACAAATATATTCATTTTGATCTCTTTAGAGTCACAAAGCCTGAGCTGACCTTTCTGAGTCACTGGGGAAAAACAACATTTCCTACACCCTATAAACCTCATCAGTTAAGCCTCAGTTACAAACAACATTTTTTTTCCTTCTGCTTTCTTTTTTTCCTACTTTTCATCACTATCAAGATTCAAATGATAAAAGAAAAGAAAAGTACTTAGAAATAGAGGTAACAGAAATTAGTCATATAACATCATGGTCAACAAGTAAAATGGCTCTTGAATATTTGAGGGATTAGAGGAAACCTAATATGACTGAAATTTTAAAAATAAAAATTCCTATTTATTTCAAGAAATTATCATTTCACTTGAAAACAAACTTTCAAGGGCCCCAATGCGGTGGCGTAGTGGCCTAAGTCCTCAACTTGCACATGCCAGGATCCCATATGAGCGCTGGTTCTAATCCTCCACTTCCCATCCAGCTCCCTGCTTGTGGCCTGGGAAAGCAGTCAAGCACAGCCCAAAGCCTTGGGACCCTGCACCCGCATGGAAGACCCAGAAGAAGCTGCTGGCTCCTTATCGGGCAGTTCTGGTCATCGCAGCCTTTTGGGGAGTGAAATCAGTGGAAGGAAGATCTTCCTGTCTCTCCTCTTCTCTGTATATCTGACTTTCCAATAAAAATAAGTAAATCTTTTTTTAAAAAATGGGAACTTTCTAAAATGTCTTTTTCAAAGGAAGACCAAGGTAAAAAAAATCTTTATTATATACCTTTACTGAAACGTCAACATGAATTTTATTTATTTTTTATTATTATTATTTTTAATTCATTAATTACATTGTATTATGTAACACAGTTTCATAGGTACTTGGATTCTCCCCACCCCTCCCCAAACCCTCCCACCATGGTGGATTCCTCCACCTTGGTCAACATGAATTTTAAAAAACTAAAGCTCGAAATTCCATTACCTTTTCTCTTGATCATCCACACTTTTCTTATCTGCGTAGATTTCTGCATAGAGTAGTGCTGTAAAGTGAGCAGCACAAGACTGAGCTACCTTGGCAACCTCTAGATAGTTCAAATCCAGCCAGAAAGCATCATCAAAAACTGTTCCTCTAGAGGGTCTAAAAAATATATATAATAAACATGATGTTATTTCACTTTATCAACCTCAACATCTAAAGAAAAGCACATTAGCATCATGAGGATACTTCTAAAGTTTGTGGGGAAATGTAATTGAAAGTTAAGCTTACTATGTTGCAAAAATATTTTTGAAAACTATACATTATACATTAGAACTACACATTAGAACGATCTTCAAAAGATTTACAGGAAACACGTATTATGAAAAATCTATCCCCAGATTTGGCACGAATATATGCACCAGTTGGCGATCTGGTTGTTGTGTTTCTGACCCAGCTTCCTGCCAATGGCCTGGGAAAAGCAGCAGAAGGCAGCCCAAGTGTTTGGGCCTCCACCACCCACTCAGAGATCCAGCTGAAGCTCCTGAGGTGTGGCTCAGCACACTGACCATCTCCACCTCTCCTCTTTCTGTACCTCTTTAAAAACAAGTATTGCTGTTTTAAAGAGGTAACACACCTAAGGATAACTTCAAAATTCACTTGTTCGTTTCCATAAAACATTTAGTTTAGAATAAATAAACTAAAGCACCTGTATTATTATTATTTAGTTAAGGTAACACTGTTGCTGGGACAGCTGAACCTGGAACTGAGAGCTCCTGACACCAATTTGAACCAAGGCTACACTCTGAATATGGTTTATTAAAAGGAGATTTATGTATAACACAAATCAAACATAACACATCACAGCAGCTTCACCTAATCATATTAAATTTCAGCCAACAGTGGCAATAAGTTGCACTTCTAAACCTCCAAACTCAAGAAACAATATTCATTACAATACCTCTTTTGTCTTCTCATATGGTCTACAACAGCAAGCATTGTTCTTTGGGATTTTTTATCCAAACAACACCGAAAAAAATGCTCTGGATCTAACAGATAAACAAAAAAAATATCATTTTAGTTCAAGCCGACTTACCTAAGCACATTCTTACTTCTTGTTGACCTATCAGTCTCACTCTAACCTATAACGTTCTAGGAGAAAATAAAGTTGATTTTAATAAGTATGAATGGATAAAAAGAATATAATGGCATGTCTCATACAGTTGGAAGAAATTGCACTTGTTAAAACGGACTCTATACTATGAGACACATTTAATTCTGAGGTGAATAACGCATTTATTCAAAAAAGTAGGATCTTTCACAAGACACTGGCCAGTAGACTTTCAGGAATAAGAGAGAATGTTTCTGATCACAGAACTCACTACTAGTGTGGGAGACTCTCATCCATAGTAGTAAGTGTGATGACAGGTGAAGTCCAGAGTGCTGTAGAGGAATACAGGAGGGAACCTACCTGGACAAGGAGAGTTCCACAGAAGAAAAAGAACATTCAAAGGAACAGTAATGACACTCAAGAGAAGCAAAGGACAGTAACTTTAGCAGAGATCATTTGAAGCAAGAAAGAACTTGTGGACTTGAAGAAGAGAATTTCAATTGTGCTAAATTAAAAGCTAAACAGAGAATTTTTGTATTAAGATGGTTGGTTCAGCGGGGGAGCCGCAGACAGTCCCTTTCTGGGTTCACCCTCTCCCCTCTGGGTCTCACGTGCTGCGGCCCAGTTTAGCAGGCAACACCCATTGGTTTGTGTAGAAGACAGGGCTGGAGACAGAACTGACCCAGCAATTCCAACCATTAGCATGTGCATAAACTGATTGGGGGGACAGATGTGCTGGACCCTGCATTAGTAAGCACACTTAAGATCAGGTCTGAATCACTACAGACGAGGTTTCCTTGGGGATCCCCCCAACTGAACTGCTGGAATAAGAACCCCAACCATGGAGAGAACTGCAGGTTCCATGGTCTGACAGTGGAATGCGTATGTCAGAGCTGGGCCTCCTCAGTGACTTAGCACAGTAGACAGCATATCCAAGTGCACATGGAGAATATGGCAGTAATCTGGAGTTTGCAGAGGACACCTGGTACCATGACAGGATGGAGGACAGAACAAATCTATCAACTACCCCAGCCAAATGTTAACAGTGAATATCTAGGCAAACAGAGACTATAAGGTAGACTATGCCAACCAGCAGATTCTGGAGAGATTTCATCGAGCTTGGAGTGACGAGATTGGCAGTAATTCAGAATTGTTGAACTATCAAATCCTGTTGAGCAAGACCCTCAGAGAATACCCCATATTGGAGACCCTGGGGTGGTATGGGGTGACTATCCTCCACCCCAAGGTACAGAGGCATTTGGGAAGCTGGCTGTGGCTTCTCCCCTCCCCTCAGATACAGGAAGTAAAAAAAGTGAATGTGGAAATAATGGTCTCACCCATCTTCCTGTAACCCCTGACCCTTATCACCGTAACTATGTAAATATCATCTAAATAAATTTAAAAATTTTTCCCATTAAAATTTGTCAAAACTTTCCATTCCACAAAAAGGCAATATAAATTTAGCCTGCATTTGACGGTATTCAAACAAATCTTACCTTTCTACAGTAATACAAAGTTAAAAGTAATGTCAGAAATATATCAGAATACCTGAATCCAAATTTGCAGGGGTTGTAGATCGGCTGTTTTGTGAGATGTGTTTTAAACAGCTGGTAAAAAATCCCTGAACATGTGTAGAAAGCAAATTTCTCCATGACTCATTTGTGTCTTGCAGTAAAATATCATGAATCAAGTAAGGAAGCAGAGTCTGACAAAAGTCAGCTTTCACCTAGAATATGTAACAATACAAAACTCAATATCCTAAGTGAAGCACCACATTTACCTAAAAATCCCTATCACTGGTATAAAACTCAGTAGCCTAACGTTCAGCCACAAGTTACACTCCAAGTGTAGAGCTTAACACTATTAAGAAAAACAGATTTAAAAGATAAAAGCTGCCAAAAATTTACTAGGGAAACTAAAATCTGTTTTTTGTACATTTTCTACATTTAGCAAACAGCTACAATAACCGTGTAAAGATGCTTGCTTTTGCTTGCCACTTATTTCAACAAGAGGCTGACACAGAGAAAGAGAGAGGATATCATTTGCTGGCTCAGTCACTGAATGGTCACAGTGGCTGGAGTCAGGCCAAAGATCAAGTCAGGAACTAGGAACATAATCTAGGCCTTTTACATTGGTGGCAGGCACCCAAATACTTGCGCCATTAGCTAATGCTTCTCAATGCTTACATGCTGAAATCAGCAGCTGGAGCCAGAACTGAACCAGGTACTCTGATGTGGGACACAGGAGTTCAACTTGTCAACTGCCAGGCCAAATGATGGCTACCAAATTTTATTTTCAAGAAAGCTTAACTTCTGGGTATAGAATTTGAGTAATAATTTCTAGTATATGTGAAACAACACAGAAATGTTTTAATACATGTCGTCTATTTTTTTTAAAGATTTATTCATTTTATTATAGCCAGATATACAGAGAGGAGGAGAGACAGAGAGGAAGATCTTCCGTCCCATGATTCACTCCCCAAGTGAGCCGCAACAGGCCAGTGCGCGCTGATCTGAAGCTGGGAACCTGGAACCTCTTCCGGGTCTCCCACGCGGGTGCAGTGTCCCAATGCATTGGGCCGTCCTCAGCTGCTTTCCCAGGCCACAAGCAGGGAGCTGGATGGGAAGTGGAGCTGCTGGGATTAGAACCGGCGCCCATATGGGATCCTGGGGTTTTCAAGGCGAGGACTTTAGCCGCTAGGCCACGCCACCGGGCCCCACATGTCGTCTATTAAAACAGTCCTCAACCTTATTTTATCACACTCTACAAATAGATTAATGATCATACTCCACACCAATATGACATTATAGAATACTATTTGCATGATTTTTTCTCTTTAAAGGCAAATCAAAAAGTCAATTTGAGAGCTAAAGGATTTATAGCAATAAGAACTAGAGCATGTATATTTGTATATTTAGAACATTTTACCTTCTGAGTCTTGGGTGTGTATGTTTAAGCTACCACACTGCTTTACTGATATGAGTGCAGTGTAGTATTACAGAGAATGTGGCAATTTAGTCACCATCACTACTTTACCTGTAGAAATTACAGTTTTTAAACTGTCTTCAATATGTGTGCTTCACTAAAATGCTTCTCAGGCATTTGTAATTGGCAGACACCATGTTTTCACATGTCTGCTAAGTTATATGTAACAATGTTATGAATAATGTCAACATATAAAGTGTAAAAGTTTTTGTTTATTTGGTATGTCCCTTTGTTCTTCATTAAAATGGAATGCATTGTACCTTCAGAATTAAAATGCTATTATAAGGGCAGGGTGAGTGATCCAGCAGTTCAGATGCCAGCTAAGAAGCCTGCATCCCATATCACAATACCCAGGCATGTCATTCATTTCTGGCTCCTGAACTTCAGCAGATCCTGGGAGGCAGCGATGATAGTTCCAGTAGGTAGGTTCCTGTTAGCAACACGAAGACTTGGTATTTGGTGGTGAAACCGTGAGTTAGCGGCTCTATGTCTACCAAATACATAAATGATTTTTTCTATGGTAAAATAAAAAACTAATTAATATATATAAAACTTAGTGACCCTATTAGAAATAAAATTAGAGCAGGTTTATGGTTAGTGCAACCAAATAGCATGTTGTTACCTCAAATCAAAAACCTACTGTACAAAGTTACAGCAAAAAAAAGATGGTTGGAGTCTGGCACAGTAGCCTAGTGGCTGGGATCCCACATGGTGCCAGTTCATGTCCTGGCAGCCCCGATTCCCATCCAGCTCTCTGCTTGTGGCCTGGGAAAAGCAGTAGACAAAGGCCCAAAGCCATGGGACCCTGCATCCATGTGAGACACCTGAAAGTAGCTCCTGGCTTCAGAACAGGCTCAGCTCCATCAGTTGTGGCCACATGGGGTGAAGGGTGGGGGGTGTGAATCGTTGGCTGAAAGATCTTTGTCTCTCCTCTCTTTATATCTGAGTTTACAATAAAAATAAATAAATCTTTCTTTTAAAAAAAAAAATGGTAAGTTTGCTGGATTTCTAACACCTAAAAACTTGGTCTTAATGCATTAAGATGGCATGCACTCTTCAGCTAGATAGGTCAAACACATGTATGCAGCAGCCTTATGGGATGAGGACAACAAGCAAGAAAGGAATTGAGCAAATTCTTCATCTTACTTCACACATCGGTTTTAACAACTGGAGAATTTCACTTTTTGTGCCTCCACTGTCCAAAAGAGCACAAGTTAGAGTTTTTATCCAAATATCATGATTTTCATTTTGAGGAATCCAGAGACTCATATCATCCAAGCCTTCTAAAGGGCTTTCTCTTTCAGGTCTGGGAACTTCTAAAAACTATATAAAAAAAAAAGGATAAAAAATATATAAATAAGAGAATAAGGAAATCATTTAACTTTTCCTCTCTAAAACAAAAACAGACATGGGACTGGTACAATGGCTCAACTAGCTACTCCTCCATCTGCAAGCGCTGAAATCCTATAGGGGTGCTAATTTATTTCCTGGCTGCTCCACCTCCCACCCAGCTCTCTGTGTGTGGCCTGGGAAAGCAGTAGAGGATGATGCAAAGTCTTTGAACCTGCATCCAATGGGATAACTGGAAAGACCTGCTGGTTCTTTGGCTTTGGATAGGTTCAGCTCTGGCCACTGAGGCCATTTGGAACATGAACCAGTGGACAAAAGATCTTTCTGTACATCATTCTCTCTGTAAATCTACCTTTCCAATAAAAATAAATAAATCCTAACATATATGCATATATAAACAAACTTGTTTCTAAATACAAATCATTTAAATTGAAATCTGCAAGAAATAATCACCTTCTGAAATTAAGACATTTAGGTTTATAAGACCAGAACAGTAGAATGATAAATTAATGGACCAGGCAGCAGGAAACTTGGCTTTTACTTTCACATTTGTCATTTTTACTAACATATCTACAAAAACCAAAATCTCTAATTCGTGGAATGCTTATATTGACAAGGAACAAGGGTTCCTAAACATTCTTCACAGAATATTTTCATGGAAAATGGAAAAACTCTGTAGGTCACCTAGTTTAACAGTATATTGTGTACATTAATGTGCCAATAAAATAATGGTTGATGACAAAATTTGTAAACCGTCCCTGGGATCAACAGTTTCCCTGCAATCAAAGGAAGGTTTTCTGTTCCCAAGGGAAAGATAACTCATCTTTAAGAGTATCCCCTCTCCTAAAAACAACCATCACTTCTCTAATTTACCTATCGCAGCTTTTCTGTACTGCCATATTAAAAATAGTGAATCCTATAGATTCAATAACTATGCTTTAAATTATTTCTAGGAAAGGCTAAATATCAATACAATATTTTAAGCAGTTTGATACTCATAACCCACATCAAACAAAATCATCCTAGACATAATGAATATTCAAAAAATACTTATCACTAAAGAGACCTTTTTTCTTGATGTTCTGAAAGGTTGTATATAGGCCAGCATGGGATCAGTTGTTGTTTTATAAACCTCCCAGAAACTGTGCCCAGTTTTTGTAGCCAAAATATTTTTCAAACAGGTAGCAGCAGCTGATCGAACTCTAACACTGAAAAACACATACAAACAATTCAAATGTTTGTCAAGACTACCAGTTATTAATTTTGATGAACAATTAAGCAACCTCCACCTGAAAAAAAATTAAAACTGAAAGTGAAAATTGGTAAATTTTACTTTTATAAAATCCTATAAAATCAAAGTGAAAATTAACTAAAGATTTTTATTATTCCTTCAGGAAATGTGAGTTACTAATAGCAGCAATTCATTTCATTTCATACAACAAAGCCAACATAAAGACTTGTAAATCCAAAGAACTTATAACATCTAAAATATCTATTAAAAATTTTAAGGGCCTTCCCTTTGGTTAAAAAAAAAATCAGTAAGAGAAACTATAATACAAGCATAATGAAAACAGCTGACCAGAAATGCCAAGCATGCACAGTAAACCTAATTCATCCTATATGCCTCCAAATTCAATTCATCAGCAAGTCCTGTGGGTTGTGTTCTAAAGACGTATAGTGGGAGGCTTCCATCCTGATTCAGTGAGCTATGCTTCTGTCTGTGGTGTCAGCATGCCCTATTGGTTAGTCTCAGGTGCTCTACTTCCTCTCTAACTTCCTGTTAATTAGCTGGGAAAACAGCCGCAGACGGCCCAAGCACTTGGGCCCCTGCCACCCATGCGGGATACTGAGATGGAGCTCTGAGTTTTTGGCTTCAGTCTAGAGCAGCACCAGCTGTTGGAGCTATTTAGGAAACAAATCAGTGGACAGAAGCTATCACTTTTTCTGTCACTCTGCCCATCAAACACATAAATCTTAATTATAAAATATTATATGCTATTTCCGTCTACTGTCTTGTCTTATGACTGACAATCTAATTCAAGTCACCATCACTGCATCATCTCTACTCTGAACTATAAGCTTCATAATCAGTCTTTGGTTCCCGCTTTTGCCCCTTCACGATTGGTTCCCATTTTTACCCATTTGCTCTATAAAATCCAGAGCAAAGTGCATTAGCTATACCATGACTATGCTCAATTTTAAATCCCATAGTTTCACTGAATTTCAATTAAAAACTCAAATTTCTTAGAATCAGATCCTTCCTTTCTAATTCATCTCCTACTATCTTCCTTCAAACCAGGCTTCTTTTAGCTCCTCAAACAACACACCAAGTTTATTTCCACTCTACCTACTTACTGTCTACAATGCTTTACTCCTAATCATCTCACAGTTGATTCTCGATCACTGTATAATAAAAGGTTGGGAAAGAAACCATGCCAACACTTTAAGGTAATAAGAACAAATACAAAGGAGAAAAATACAAACCTAGTAAATCCATAAGGATAACATGGCAAGTAAGAATTATTACCAATTATTTATTCTTCAAGAAAAGAAGGAAGATGGCAGTGATTTGGGGTGAATAAACCAAGTAAAAACATTTTTATCTTAGAGAAAGACACCTAGTTGCAAGAAAAACTTTTGGATCTACCACCTTAAAAATGACTGTTGTCGGGATATAAAAATATGTCAATAAATCAGTAAATCAACCAATAGGAGACAAAAAGCAAACCAAAGTAATCTGACAACCAACAAGCTGAATTTCCAATAACATATATTGCAATTTTGTTCTGCACGGAATAAAAATGAGCACTATGAAACTAACTAGTTTAAGATTTTCACAATTAGCCACCACAGCTTATTTTAAAAGAACCAAAATAAAAGCTGGCTTACAAAAGGATACATCTCTGATTTTGACAAGTGCCTAAAACATTATTAGTATTTATAGTCCACCTCAATTTTCTGTAGAATCAGCTGGAATTTCCTTATTTACTATTTACCTTGCTAGTTCATTCTCACTATAAATTAATCAGGACCTTCCCAGAACATGGTAGGAGTGATGATTATGTGGTAATAATAATAATATATGTTTTTATTGAAATATTTGAGATTTTTAAAAAGTATACAAAAGACAGTTTTAGCTATAAGAAATATAAATTCATGTAAACTATTACTCTCCATGAAGGGCAGATAAAGGGTGATCAGACATTCAAGCATCAATACGTACCAGTCTTCTACCAGGGTATTATTTAGGTGGGTCACCATTATTAAAGTCCAACGAAGGTCTTTATCTTCAAGCAACTCAAAGGCCTTTGTGTAAGATGCATCTTTATTGTGTTGTATAGCAATGGTAGAGAAATTTATGGGACCCAGTTCTCCTAAGCAGCTTCCAACAGCCTCTACATACACAAATTCCACTTTAGTAAAGTCACAGATACAACATTATACATGAAACAGTCATTTCTGGTTTAAAAAAATTACTGTCATGCTTCAATTATTGTGAATATAAACAAAAGTACATGATATTTTATCATTTCCTTTACATAACATCCATGAAGGCAACAGATATTTCCCTGTACAGAATCAGATACAGGAGACAGATTAACCAGTAATGGAAATCAGATATTGGGCCTAAACAGGATTATATAAGCGTTACAATCTCAAAACTGAAATCTGAGTGTTACCATATAAAGTTGATAAGTCTTAAACATGCAACTTAATAGAAGCATGTGCAGGCATACATGTTGTTTTCCCATCTTTGCTATCTCTACTCAAAAGAAGATACAATGTTTTTAGCATACTAGAGGACTCCTTATATTCTTTCCCAGTCACTGTGGTATGCGCTAAAATATCTCCACAAATCCTCTGATAGTCTTCCACTAGAAGATGAAGTGTAAACTCCTTCTCCTTGAGTTGGAGTTGTACTTACAGATTCACTTTTTTTTTTACTCTTTTTTTTATTCATTAATTACATTGTATTATGTGACACAGTTTCATAGGTACTGGGATTCTCCCCACCCCTCCGCAAACCCTCCCACCATGGTGGATTCCTCCACCTTGTTGCATAACCACAGTTCAAGTTCAGTTGAGATTCCCCCATTGCAAGCGTGTACCAAACAGAGTCCAGCATCTTATTGTCCAGTCAAGTTCAACAGCTTCTTAGGTATACCCTCTCTGGTCTGAAGG
Source organism: Ochotona princeps (assembly GCF_030435755.1). Lineage (NCBI taxonomy): Eukaryota > Metazoa > Chordata > Mammalia > Lagomorpha > Ochotonidae > Ochotona > Ochotona princeps. The sequence continues at coordinate 80,558,852 of NC_080835.1, forward strand.
CAGAGCCAGCAGAGTATCATACAGATTCACTTCTAATGAACAAATGCTTGAAAGTCTACTTTCTGACTTAAACTTATTCCCAGTTACTTATTTTCTAGATGCAATCCTAAAAAAAAGTTACTTTTTTAGTTTCTTTTTAAAATTATTCTTTGTTAATAAATAAAAAGACAACTGATTTTCATGTGTGATCTATTAAGGCCACAACTTGGGTGAAATAATTTGTTTCACAATTTTCTTGGAGATTATCTACAATCTTCTACGGGGAATAATGTCAACTATGAAAGGAGAGTTTCACTTCCTTTCTAACTTGGATCCTTTCAATTTCTTTTTCTTGTCTAACTGCCTTTGTTAGAATATCCAGTGTAATAAGTAACAGTTATGAAAGCAGGCCACCTTGTCTCATTGCTTATGTCACAAGGAAAGCTTTTAGTCTTTCAAGTTTAGTCTGATATGTATATACATAAAAAACAACCATGACTTCATATCACACAGAAAAGTGACTGAGGATTCCCAAAACAAGTCAGGTGTATCTGCAGAAGTGGTACTACCACTAACAAAGGAGTGCTTTAGGGGTCAGGGGTGGACCAGGCTGAAACGGTTCATGTCATCCACTGGCAAACCCAGGCGCCAGAACGGGGTGTGGGTCTGGCCGGGTTTGGCTGCGACAAAAACCAGTGCACAAGACGGGAAGCCAAGGTGAGGTTACCTGTACTGGATTTGAATGCAGCACCAAACCAGCACACATGAGAACCAGGAAGGGAGAGGGCAGAGCCGGCGGGGGGATTGAGGGGCTGGTCCCCTCACCGGACAGCTACTCCCACTAGATAGCATGGGCAGGGATGGGGACAGACCAGACTAAGGAAGTGGTGGGTTCCCCCCTCTTGGGTCACTACTCCCGCGGGAGGACATCAGAACTAGGACGAGGGCTGGGGTGGCTAGATGGAGAGGCACTCAGCAACATCTGTGAGGGCTAGATAGTTGAGTTGGTTAGAAGGAACTAAGCTTTAATACCCATTGATAGGTATAGGAGCCAAATGGGATGTGGGACAGACTGGACTAGTCGGCTATGCACATTGGCAGGCCAGGGTGGGAGGCGGGGCTGGAGGGGGTTATTGTAGGTCGCCCCCACTGGGCTACAGCTCCCACTAGTTGATGAAAGGGTCGAGTACGTGCTGGGCAGAACCAGGCTGGACTACAACACCCATTGGTTCCAGTGCAAGTCGGGACTGAGAGCAGAACCAACCCAGCAATTGCAACCACCAGCTGATCGTGGAGATGGACTGTGCCGGGCCCTGTGCTTACTAGAACATATGGGAATCTGGTCTGGGAATACCTCAAAGTTTCTTTGGAGATCTCCCCAACCGAACTGCTGGACTCAGAACCCTAGCCAAGAAAAGAGAGAGGACAGAACAAGTCAATCGACCACCTCAGCTATATGTTGGACAGCGAAATACTGGGCAGATAAAGACTCTATGATGGACTATGACAATCAATGGATTCTTCAATGACCTCATCGAGCTGGAAGTGGCGAGATTGGCAGCGATTCACAACTGGAGAACTATTACAACCACTTGAGCAGGTATCTCAGAACATGCCCCAAATCCAGGACTTTGGGCGGGTGGGAAACTGGGTGGGGCTTCTCCCTCAATATCCCCATTTACCTCAGATACATGAAGGAAACAACATGGACATAAAAATCTTACCCACATCCCTATAGCCCCTAAACCTTTACACCATAATTAACTATGTAAAGATTGTTAACAATTAAAAAAAAAAACAAACAAAGGAGTGCTTTACCCCATCAAGGGAAACATGCAGGGTTTTGTAAGTTTATATTTACTGGTCTGGGTAGCAGATGCACAGGTATGTTTTGCTTGTACACATTCTCTAAGCTATATACTTATCATTGCTGTTTCTACATATGCATCTCAAAAAACCTACAAAAACAAAGTATGAAAATATTGGGTTCCTACTGAGAAGCAAAAGATTATGCTAGCCAAAGAAAGCAGAATCTGCAAAGTATGTTATAACTGCCAATTTTCTAATTTTAAGCAATGCTGTCAGAACAACTTTAAGTTGCCTTTGTGATTTTTTCTACATCTAAATGCCTGCACTAGACATAAGTTGGCTGTTCATCTTACGTTAGGTTTTGCCTCAACTGCAAAATTACTTGAATGCTTCAAAATGTGAGTTTAAGGAGATGGAGAGAGAGAGATCATTATATCTATAAAACTGTATTATGGAAAAATAATAACTATAAAAAAGCAGAAAAATGTAAAATAAAAAAACATATGAGTTGAATCTAACCCTCGTGCTCGCTTCGGCAGCACATATACTAAAATTGGAACGAATCTAACCCTCCAAGTCTTCATTCTTACATGTGGCTTAAAGATATTAAGTATCACTTATACTGATAAAATACATCAAAAGTCAACATTTTTGCATCTTAATCTAACATATTTCTGCTCTTCCTAAATTACCCAAATTACTACTACTGTATGTGTACAATTATCAACTTTTCACCTTATAGAAATCTTTAAGAAAGCATGAGAGGGTAACTACAGATATTTCAAATAAAAAGAAATAGAACTCGGCATCTTTTATTTCCCCAACTCTCAATGACACACTTTTTCCTTTTGTAAGATAAAGGCAATTATCCCAACACTGAAATTATTAGCCAAACAGTTTACCTAGAACTTGTCTTTCACCAGTGCGGTTTACTGCCATCTTGGATAACTGCAACAAGTTGACAATCAGCTTCACCATTATACCATCTTTTGGGTTCTCTAGCAGTAATTTTGAAAAAAAAAAAAAGATTATTAATATTCTTCTGTTTATACTATGCACATGCAATAAATTATCTAACTATAAATTTTGTATAAAGTTTAGAAAGGGTTGTAGGTCATTAGTAGTCTGAAAAATACAGAGAATAAGTCCAATTTCCTTAAGAAACAAGAGACAGCAACATTTGACAGAGAAAAATACCATCAATAAATTGTCCAGAAAAGCCAACAAACTTAGCCAAATCATAATTAGAAACACAAAATCATTCAACATGAAAACTTAAAAGGACCATGTGAGCCCACTTGACTTTTTGTTATCTAGAATTCAGAGTCTAGACCAATAATATCAAGTAGAACTTTGCAATGATTAAAATGTCTATAATCTGATAGTGAATTACAGCAGCCACATATCCTACCTCTCAAATTTAGATTTTGATTAACTAAAACATAAATGACCAAATATGACTAATGCTTGTAGGGGGTACTTGAAAAATGAAAGTTGGAATGAAAATTTATGCTTTTCATTAAGTTACAGTAATGGTTGGGATGCCTTGTCCCATATCCAAGTGTCTGCATTTTTGTCCTACATCCACTTTTAATCTTAGCCTCCTACACTCTTGGGAGCAACAGGTTATGGCTCAATTAGTTGAAGTCCTGTCACCCATTTGAGTTCTGAATTCTTAGCTTCAATCTGATCCACACAAAATATCATAGACATTTGGGGAATAAACCAACAGATGGAGGATCTGTTTCTGTCTTCAAAAAACAAAACATTCTCCAGGATTGTGGCATAATGGATTAGCCCACTGGCTGAAATGCCAGCATCGCATTTGGCTGCTCCACTTCCAATCCAGATCCCTGCTAACGTGCCTGGGAAAGCAGCAGAAGAGAGCCCAAATTGTTGGGACTCTGCGCCCATGCAGGAAACCAAGAGGAAGCTTGTGGTTTCTGCTTGAGCTAACTTCAGCAGTTCTGTCCATTTGGGCACTGAATCTTTGGATGGAAGATCTGTCTCTCTCTGTAACTCTAATTTTAAAATGCTTTTTAAATCTTAAAAAAAGACAATTAAAAATTTTAAACTTTTATTTTAATGTCAAAAAAATATCTGAAATATACAGATACCAGGAGTCAAGAAGTTCATAAGATGTACATGACAGGAAAAGTTTGCATGAATGAAAAAAAAAAAGGTTTTGCAGCAAAATAATTTGTAGATAATTCCATCTCCCATAGACTTGTTAGCGTATCCAGATGACAGAGTTAGTCAACAAACATTCAAGAACAAGAGACCGTTGTGGGGTGGACATTTTGGCCCAGTTAATTTAATCACTGTTTAGGACACCCAATTCCCATAACAGACCACCAGTATAGTCTGGTTACTCCATGCTTCTGTTCTAATTTTCTGCTAACTTGCATGGTGTATAATACATTATGGTACAAAGATTTTGGCTCCTGTCATCCACAGAGTACACCCAAATAGCTTCTAGCTCATGCCTTGGGCCTGGCTCAGTCCTCATAGCAGCAGGCATTTGGAGTGAACCAGCACATGGATGAGAGCTCTGTCTTGCTCCCTCTACCTCTTCCTCTGCCAAGTTGCTTCTCACATAATAAATCTTTACAGAGTGCTTTTATATTTTATCTAAGGAAAAGACTCTAGACACTAAGCACAGATGGTCAAAACCAGCTTCTAAAAGTACTGAGAAAAATGAAATTAAATGGTAGAGGAAGACAAAACACAAGAGGGAAAATGTCTAATTCAAGCGCAATACTGGATGATATAAACTCAATCAATATAAAATGTTTTTCTAGAGAAAAAACACTGGAAACAATATAAGTGCATAATAGATACACATACACACATACATATAACACACATTGCAGCATATGACAGAGACATTTGTTTGTAGGCCTGGCTTTAAGGACTTAAAATTTTTGTTTTAGGCAGCAGGAAGGTGTGACAAATTTTTAAACAGAACAATTACAGAAGCCTATGTGAGTTTAGAGAAATCCTTCTGGCAGAAAATGGATAAAATGGAAACAGTTTAAGAAGAGAAAACCAGGTAAGACCAGTTTATGGTTAGATGAGAAATGATGACCTAAATGGTGAGCAACTCAACTAAAAAGACAAGCACGTGAGCAAAAATTTATGACAGATTTTTTCAAAAAGCACTTAGGACCACATCTTTAAATTAGTACCCTGAGAGGCTCTCACAAGATCCATCATCTGATCTTTATGTTGTGCAAGTTGTCTCTGAAGATCTTTCAATCCTTCAAGCCTTGTCAGTGGAAGTGCATCGTAAACACTAACTGACAGAAAGTGATTAATTTCCTAGAAGTGGAAAACAGTTTCAAATTTTAATTTGATTTCAACATTTGTTAATTAAGGCTGTGAAATTAAGCTTGGTAAAAGTAAAAAAAAGTTATAAATACCTTTTATAGAAACTATCTATGTATCTATACTTTGTTTGCTATCACTAACAAAGCATAAATAACTTTCGCACATTAAACTCTATCATGTTTTAAACCTTTAGATTCTAAAAGACTCCTTCAGGATGAAATAGATTTCAAAATCACTGCAGTATATTCTATTGCAAATAAACTTGGAAAAGCTTAAGCTTAAATTTCAACTTGTTTCCATCTTATTTAAATTCATTCTCCAATATATACACTAAGATTTAAACACTATAAGATCATTAATGACAGATACATCTGAATATAATTTTGAAGCATAAAAAGATTAAAATGAGATTGAAACTTGAAATACTCTTTAAAAAGTTAGCTATTAGGGTAGGCATTAAGCCTCCATTCCATATCGGAGTTCTTGGGTTTAAGACCAAACTCTGCTTCCAATCCCAGGTCCCTGATAACGCACACCAGTGAGCAGCACGTGGTGACTCAGTACTTGGGTCTCTGTCATCCACGTTACAGTCCCAGATTCAGTTCTAGAGTCCTAGACTGTGCCTAGCCAAACCCCAACTACTGTAAGGTTCTGGGGATTGAGCCAGTACACAGGAACACATGCATTCTGTCTTCTCAAACTCCTGAAAAAGTGAAATACAACCTTTAGTGCAAATGCTATATTGACCTTCATATGATTCATAGCATTTTAAGTACGGAAACAGCAAAACGCCCTTGTATCACACCTCTTAAAAAATGAAATTGAGCTCTTTACCAGAAATCTTTGATATTAATGCTTGTATTACAAAGCAAGGAGAAACATTTATTTTTTTGTCACGAGGGTATATCTCACCTTAGGTTTTTCTTTAAGCAAGAATGTTTCTAATTGGCTAGAGCATTCAAGATTGTTAAACTTTTAATTGTTATTATTTCCCATGATATAAGGATTCCTTCCTCCTCGCCTTCCACCCTCTACATCACCCTCTCCCACCACTTTTCCCCATATTATTCCAGTAGTATACTCCTTCAGAAAGACTTATGAATTCTGCTATTCCAGTATATAAAAATGTTTTAGAAGACTGTCATATTCTAACACAGAAAATACATATGACAGAATTTTTGTTACCTCCGAGAGTGAAAAGGGTCCTCTATTGTATTTGATTTTTTGCTGGGTAACACGCAAATCTTTAAAAAGAACATGGTCAGGAAAAGGGTCTAGAAGTTTAATCGTGAGATAGAGGTTTTCATTATCCTTGTTATCTATTACTAAGTATTTCAACAAGTTCAGCACCTAAATATAATTCAAAAGTAAAGATTAGAGAGGAGAAATAATTAACTGTATTTTAAAACAAGACAACTAAAGCTTTCAATAACAAATGAACTAACCTAATTCTAATAAAATGCTATAATTACTCATACCTTTCATAAAACACAACTTTCAGTTTTAACATAAAAGCGGTTACATTGAAGAGAGATCTGAGGCTCAAAAATGTTAATAATGGAATATTTTATATATGTAATGTTAATCATGTACCATATTTACGTGAAACTGGTTTTGATCACTTCTACAATTCAGTATAAAAAGTAGAAAAAAACTACGAGGTTAATAGACCAAAACTACCAAGTACTATGCAAATGATTACAAATAATAATTCACTGAATGTTATTGAACTATTCTTTGAAAATCTTTTCAATAAAATTAATAATCATAAGTACCTTTAAAATAGTTAGCTCCTTCTAACAATATTTTATCAATATTCTTCCAATATGATAAAGATGATCTGGGAAGTTACCTGTTCCTGAACTGCCACCTGATCATGCACAAGCGGTGTAAGTGTACCAACAATAACATGGAGATGATTTTCTAAAGCATCCCTACAGTAAGTCACTGCTGTCTGGCAAACCTGATTTAATAGGTCACAACAGAGCGAGAAGCTACGTAATGACACATCCATGAAACGAGAAGACCTATGTTGGGAAAAAAAAAGAAAAAAGAAGAGATTTATAGAAAAAAAATACGTAAATCCACTTAAAGGTCACTTTTCCTCAACATCTCTAATTTTGCTATGGCTTGATGTAATGCTACTTTTTTATCTGACACATAGCTTTTAAGCCGAACTAACATCAGCAAAATGCAGAATAAGCTCTAAGCTTACACACCCTGACAAAAATACTGAAAAACAAGTAAAGTTGTCAAAATAAACATCATTGAAACCCTGTAAAACATTCAGTCTTTAGAGCAACCAAGGAAATGATTCACAGACAAAGGACAGCTGCAGGATAGCTGTATGGTAATGTCACTTGTTCTATCTCCTCAGCAGTCACAACAAGGGCAGCTTGCAACTCCAATGTGGGGCACTGGTTCAAGCAATTTCTGAGGGAGGACAGTACTTCCTTGCTTGCTAACTAGCCTGTCTGAGAGCTACTTGTGGGGCTGATATCAACTCCATGACCTTTTACTTAACAAACCTCACCTGGGCTGACACACAATGCTTGAAATGTAAGACTGATTAGCAATGAATGGGTACAAAGAACAAATGATGTTAACACATACACAGGTATTCATAAAATTCTTGGAAAATGGAATTAAAAGGTAAGTTTATTTTGGAGCAAAAACGTTTTGAAATCCACTTTTCTCATGATACACAACTTTCCATGAACTTTTTTTTTTCCAGATTACCTAAATAGAGTTTCCTTGGTAAATTAAAGCAATTAAAAGCATCATCAAATTTGAGAAAATTTATACAGTCACATGCATGTCCCAAATTAGAGAAGAGCAGAATAGAGCCCATGCTTTTAAATAAGACCAATCTCAAGCTCAGTGAAAGCCTAAGAATCCCAGAGGTAATCTGGGGAAACCAGGTGAAGCCATAAACTGTTTCTCTTTTATGACCTTGACTATTCAAAGATACCAAATTCTTAGGCCATCCTCTAATGCCTTCTCAAGCACACTAGCAGGGAGCTAGACTGGAAGAAGGGCAGTCATGACTTGAACCAACATCCCTGTGGAAGCTGGCACTGCAGGCAGCAGTCATGACTTGAACCAACATCCCTGTGGAAGCTGGCACTGCAGGCAGTGCCTTTCACGCTAAGACATAGCACTGGCTCAAACTATCCAGTCTCAAACAAAACAAAAAAATTTAAGTCATCCAAAGAAACATTAAGTTTGGTCCATTCTTAAGAATACAAATATGGTTGTTGAGTAAACTGGAATACTAGAAAAACTATACAAAGTTTTCAAATTAATACTGTTAAATATATTAAAAGAACTTGGGAGACACTAAGAAAAAAAAAAAAAGCTCAATATACCAAATATGCCAAAGTTGTGAGATACATTAAAGCAGAAGTTCAAGAAAAATGTGTAATAGTACTCGCTTTCATTACAAAAAAAGGTAACAATTTAGTAATCTAACTTTACATCCTATGAAACTGTAAGAAAGAGTAAACTCCAATCTGGCAGCAGGAATGAAATAATACATTTTTAAAAAGGTCTCCCACAATGGCTCAGTGGCTAAATCCTCACTTGCACATGTCAGGATCCCATACTGGCACTAGTTGATGTCTCAGAAAAATCCACTTCCCATCCAGTTCCCTGCTTGAGGCCTGGGAGCGCAGCATAGGATGACCCAAAGCCTTGGGACCCTGCACCCACCTGGGAGACCCAGCTCCTGGCTTTGGATCAGTCAGCTCCAGATGTTGCAACCACTTGGGGAGTAAACTAGCAGATGGAAGATTCTTCTCTCTGTACATCTGCCTTTCCTACAACACCACCACCAATTCTCAAAAAAAAAAAAAAAAAAAGGTAGGGCCAGTGTTGTGCTGTAACAGGTACAGCAGCAACCTGTGAACAGCCGCATCCCATACAGGTACCAGTTCAGGTCCTGCCTCCACCACTTCTGATCCAACTCCCTGTTAATGGCCTGGGAAGAGCAGCAAAGATGGGCCAGATGTTTGGGTCCTTTCCACCCATGTGCAAAGCCTGGATGAATCTACTGTCACTTGCTTCAGCCTGGTCCAGTGCTGGCTGTTGCAGTGAACCAGCAGAGTGAATCAGGGGAGTTTTCCAGTGACTGGCAGATCTCTCTACATATTAAACTCTTTCACGATCTTTCAAAACAAATCTAAAAAAAAAAACCCACAAAACTTAAAGTAGAGGTGAACAGAATAGAAAATAACAAAAAGCACGAAAAAACCGTTATTTTAAAAGATAAAGGTAAAAAAAAAAGTCTGATAAGTTACAAAGACAAAAAAACCAGAAGATAGAAACAAAGAGGATGCCATAAACTGTATACAAAAAAATTAGATAATGTAGCTGAAATAGACAAATTCCTGTGCAAAATGGAGACACAGCAATTACAAATACTGTCTCAAGAAGAAAAAAACAAACACACTGAGTCATAAAAAAGAACATATCAAAAAACAAAATTCAGGACACAAAACTATCATTGGTGAATCCCACCAAATATTTAAAGAATTAATAGCAAACTCTTCCTAGTCCTTTGAAAACTCGTAATAGGAGAAAATACTTTATTCTTTGTGAGGTTAGTAGTTCCCTGAAACCAATTGAGACAACGATGCCAATACTCACTGGGAATACAGAAATAAAACCCAAACTGAATCTAACAATATATTAAAAAGAATTGTATTAACAAGGCCAACTGAGATTTAATTTAGAAATTTAAGAATGATTAGATAGAAAAGAAAAATCCAGGTATTATACCTTTTTTTTTTTTTTTTTTGGAATTGTATGTTTTCTTTATTTGGTCAGTTTGTTTTCTTTTTTTTTTTTATATTATTTAACTTCATTAATTACATTGTATTATGTGACACAGTTACATAGATACTTGGGTTCTCCCACCCCTCCCCAAACCCTCCCACCATGGTGGATTCCTCCACCTTGTTGCATAACCACAGTTCAAGTTCAGTTGAGATTCCCCCATTGCAAGCATACACCAAACATAGAGTCCAGCATCTTATTGTCCAGTCAAGTTCAACGGCTTCTTAGGTATACCCTCTCTGGTCTGAAGACAGAGCTAGCAGAGTATTATCCCAGTCAATTGAAAGCTCCATCATACCATCAGCAAAAATTTACATCATTATGGAATTAATTGACATAGTAATGAGTAACCAACATGTTAAAAGTAAATGCGAGTTCCCAGCCACCTTCTGTGACCACCTCACCTATACTTCAATTTAGTTTATACACAACATATAACATTCAAAACATAACATGTTACACATAACATCATATCATCTTAAATTAAGGCAAACATGTGGTATTTAACCTTTTGGGATTGGCTCATTTCCCTTAGCATTATGGTTTCCAGTTTGGCCCATTTGGCCACAAAGAACTGCATTTTGTTTTTTTTAATAGCTGAGTAGTATTCCATGGAGTAGATGAACCATAGCTTTCTTATCCAATCCTCTGTTGATGGGCATTTTGGTTGCTTCCATGTTTTTGCAATTACTGATTGTGCTGCTATGAGCATAGGAGTGCATGTTGGTTTCTCATAAAACAATTGTTCTGGATACGTCAGTCTCATAATCTGAAGGTATTATACCATATTAACAGACTAAAAAAAAACTATTTTAAAACACACAGAGCAGCTACTTAACAAAACCCAATATCCCTTTATTATGGTAAAACACTCATGAAAACAGGAATAGTAACAAATTTTTTTTTAATAAAATAAAGGGAATTCATAAGAAACCCACAGAAAGCATCATTTCAATGGAGAAAGAAAGGTTTCCCATAAAATCCGGAAAACAAGCAATGCCTACTCTGACCAGCACTACTTAACACTGTATGAAAAGACAATGAAATTGGGAAGAAAGATGTAAGGCCATTGTTACTCACAGAGTACCTGATTCTGTAAACAGAGAAATTCGAACAATTTAAAAATGACTAGAACCAATAAACTCAGCAAAGCTCCAAGTCAACAGATCACTAACAAAAAAAAAAAAATCAGTTGTGACTATGCAATAAAAATCACAACCCAAAAACAAAATAGAAAAAGCAATACTGCCTGAAGGAAATGTCTAGGAATAAACTTAATCAAGAACATGCAAGATTTTTACACTGAAAACTACAAAACACATTATAGAAGATACAAATAATAGAAGCATTCCATGTTCATGTACTGCAATGTTAAGATTTGATATCAAATTACCTGCAGATGTGATGAAACCCTGATCAAAATACCAAGAGTATTTGCAGAAATGGAAAAGTTGATCCTCAAATTCATATAAAATCATCAGAGGTATAAAACAGCTTGGCTAACTCCCCAAATGGCTACAATAGCCAGAGCTGAGCTGATCTGACACCAGAAGTCAGGAGATTCTTCCGGGTCTCCCACATGGATACAGGGTCCCAAGGCTTTGGGCTGTCCTCAACTGCTTTCTCAGGTCACAAGCAGGAAGCTGGATGAGAAGCGGAGCAACTGGGATACTAAACTGTGCCCATAATCGATCTTGGCACATGAAGGTGAGGACTTTTGCCACTAGGCTACTGCGTCGGCCCTTGTTGCTCTGCTTCTAATCCAGCTCCCTGAAAATGTGATGATTTAAATGGTTGAGACTCTGCCACCCAAGTGAGAGACCTGGAAGAAGTGTCTGGCTTCAGGCTGACCAAGGTCTGGACCCAGCTACTGCAAGTATTAGGTGAATCACTGAGCCAAAGTTCTCTGTCTCTCCCTCTGCCAGTGTGCCCTTGGGAGGAAAAAAATAGGAAGCAATGCAAAAAATCAAGTTGGGGTGCTATACTTTACTCCATACAATTACCTCAAGAGGCAGGAATTGGGTACAATAGTTAACATGCTACTCGTGTCCACATATCAGAGAGCCTGAGTGTGAGTTCCATCTCTGCTTATTTTAACTTCCTGCTAATGCACAACCTTGGGAGTAGCAGATGATGGATTAAAAATCTGAATTGTTTTTCCTGTGTGGAAGATTGAGATGCAGTTCTGATTCTGTGCCTATGCCTGGCCTGGCCCTGGAATTTGCAAGTGTTAGAGAGGATAAGCCAGTAGAGAAAGATAAAAGATCTCTTGGTTTTTTCTCTCCCTCCCAAAGAAAATGAAACCAAAACAGAAAAATACCAACTAAAAATGGATCAATGACCTAAACAGCAAAGATTAAAAAAATTTCACAGAAAATGCATATCATGACAAACCTATGTATGAACTTCAAAACCATTTATCACTAAAATAAAGTCATCTCCCAATCCAAAAAATCCTGTGATTTTCAAAATATCTTCACATAACAGCTAAAACCTTAAAACTAAACATAACATTAAGTCTTCATGAAGATAGATTTGACAATGGATTCTTACATATGATATAAAAAGAATCAGCCAAAAAAAAAAAAAACAGCAACAACAACAACAACAAAACAAAAGAAAAAGCAGATAACTAATATCATCAAAAGCTAAAATCTAGGGACATCAGAAGTCATTACAGGAAGCAGCAAAAGACAATGGTAGAAGATATTTGAAATCAATTTATTAAGAGTTTGATATATAGAATATATAAGTAACTCCTAAAGCTTAACAAAAGACAGTAAGATTTTCTAAATGGAAAAACAACTGGAACACATGTTTTTCCAAAGATACACACAAATGGTCAATAAGCACATGAAAAAAACATTTAACACTATTAGCCATTGAAGAAATGTAATATTAAAACCATGAGGTACTGCTTCACATCTAACACGATGAGTAAATCAACAGGAAATAAAAAGCTTAGGCAATGGTGTGAACAAAATGGAAGCATTGTACACTATAAAAGAAATGTAACATGGTGCAGCTAGTAAAATATGAAAGTATCACAAGAGCTCCCAATGTCCCTGTTAAGTACATAAACAAAAGAATTAAAAACAGAGACCTGCACACCAACTGGTGTGGCATCTCTATTTAAAATTCAACTGAGGTGCTTTCATCAACTGATGAATAGAAGCACCAATGGAATATTATTCATCCCAAAAAAGTGTATTCAAGTGTATTCATCCCAAAAAAGTGAAGTGTCATTAGTGGGTTAAGCCGACATCTGCAATGACAGCATTGCATATGGGTGCCGATTTGAGCCTTAGCTCTCCACTTATGATCCAGCTCCTTGCTAATGGCCTGAGTAAGCAATGGAAAATCATGCACGGCTTGGGTCCCTGCATCCATGTTGGAGAAGCAGAAGTTCTAGGCTCCTGATTTAAGTCTGGCTCAGCCTGGGCCAGTATAGCCATCTGGGGAGTAGATGAAATGAAATGAGTAGATGAAAGACTTCCTCTCTCTCTGCCTCTGCCACTCCCAGCGTAAATTAGCCTTTCAAGTAAATAAACAAATCATTTAAATAAATCAAGTTTTAATACATGCTATAACGTGAGTGAACTTTGAATAAAGTGAAATATGCCAGAAACAAAAGGACAGTTATTATACTAATGATATGAAATATCTAAAATGTATAAATTCCAGACAGAAAGTAGATCAGAGGTTAGTAAGAACTGGAAGAAAATGCAATACAGATGCTTAATAAAATGCTTAATAAGCCAGAGACTCTGATCAGATAACAAAAATTGTGGAAATAGTGACAGTTGCACAACATTTTAAATTGTGCCTTTGATGGTAAAAATGACAAAGCTAAGCTGTATATTATCCAGCGATAAAAACACAACAGAAGTCTCAATGGAGAATATCAGACTTGCAAAGCTCAACTTAGTCACAATTCTACAGTAACTAATTTCTATAAGATCATCTGTAACTAGCACTTATTTTAAAAACACACACACAAAAATACTCTTGTATCTTTTCTTAGAGGCTACAAAGTCCTCCAATAAAGATAGACTGGGATATTGTTGCAAATGTATTGCTTACCTATCACTTACCGTTTGTTAATATAGTGAATCAAAGTATAAATGACATCTCGAAGAACAAAGGCCCAAGCTCCCCCTAATCCACTTTTTATATCTTTCAGTAGTAAACTAACGAAGAGATGGTATATTTTAAGAATTCTGTGCTTTTTATACATATTATTTGTCTCTGCTGCTTGCTCACATATAGCTAGTAGAATTTTCTGGTAGGAGTCCTAGAAAATAAACAATATACTTAGTACAAACTTGTCTAATCACATATATTTAGCTACAAGGAGACTATCCTCTGAACTAATGCCTGAAGAAAGCTTCACTAACTCTAGTCTCATAATTAACATATTTCAATTAATGCAGAAAAGTAAATCATAACGACAAAGACTGGTACATGGGGTGTGTGTGGTGTGGTGGTAAACATGCCATCTGGGATGTCACATGCTGTATCAGAGTGTTTAGCAAGGGTCCAACAGCATTCCCAATTCTACAGTCTTATTAATGTGCACCCTAGGAAGCATCAGGGGAGAGATCAAGTACTTGGATTCTATAACTCTTATTGCAGATATCGATGGGGTTTTGAGAACTCAATTGGGTTTTCAACTGTGACTTGAAATAATCCTGATTTGAAACACCAGGCAGTGGGAGAGTTAAACATACCCACTGGGATGGGGACTCTGTCTCCTGCTAACTTGATCTGCTTTTCAAATGAAAAAAATCAATTTTTAAAACACTTATAATTGAGTGATTTCTTTCTCAATTATTCCATTTATTTTCTCTTTAAAATATAGTTACATGGACGTTTTCACTGAAAACATAAATTCTCTTTTCAATCGTTATACTTTAAATGTATACTCACAGGGCTCTTAGAAAGAACTTCTAAAATGCTTTTAAATTTAGTTTTATGACAATTGCTGATATAGGCAAATGTTGCTTTTATCACATGGGATGGAAAATGAGGTGGATTAGGAGGAGGATCCAAATCCCTAAAAAATGGAACAAATACAGTCATTATTTTCAGAAAAAAATTACCAAGAAAAAAAGGTTCTGCTGATATACCAGTGAACTTCCAAAAAATACACATAAACTAGAAAATTATACTTCCAATAATATCACAAATGATGTTACAGTCTACATATACATCACTCCAAGTATCAAGACATCCTCAATGATTTGAACAACCTTAGATGATCTGCTTAAATAATCTTTTATAAAGCAATGGCAAGAGGCGAGCCGAGGGCTGTGGGAGAGGACGTCTAGCTCGGATCCCGAACCCAGTCCGCCATGTGCCCATGGCTCATGGCGGGCTGGGCCCGGACATGCCTGGGTGCGGGGCCTGCTTCCTTCTGGGGTGAGTACGCCGAGGGGGGAGGCCTCCGTGACTGGGCATGTCCGGGACCCACCCACTACCCTCATTGGGTAGTGAACGGGATTGGGGAGGGGCGCAACCTTGGGCCTGCAGGATTACACCTCCGGCTACCAGAGGCGAGCCGAGGGCTGCAGGAGAGGACGTCTAGCTCGGATCCCGAACCCAGTCCGCCATGTGCCCATGGCTCATGGCAGGCTGGGCCCGGGCGGCCAGTGTGCCATTTGGCGCCAGGCTGTGCCTGCTGGCCGCCCGGCCGGGGAGCTCTGGGGTATTGGACGTCTGAATCGCTGCTGAGATAGCTCTACAGTGACCCCACTGTTTCTGGGATCTGAGTCAATCCTAAAGATTCCCAATGCCAGTAACTCTTCCTTTGAAGAACTTCCAATCCCTTAATAATGCTGAGCTTTGAACACCTATCAAGTAAAAGATAAGCTCCGGCTTGTCTAGCAGGCTGGCACCTAATGGTCCTCGGAGCAACCACGTGCAGGTGCGTGATTTACGGCTAGGAACGGTCCCAATCTGGGATGCCACAGCTGGGATGAGGTTCCCACCAAGGGGTGTATGTGCTGGAATGGGGGCTGCGTTCTATCTAGGAAACAGTTGCAGTCACCCGAGGCACTAGTGTGGGCTGGGATTGGATGCACCAGGCCGGTTCAGATCCCAGCACCATCTGGTGTCATGGAGAAACAGGGTAGATGTGGGACTGACTAGGCTGGGTCTCAATCCCCTTCTGAGCCATGTGTGAGCTGTATGTGGGTATGGACGAGCCATGGCTGGGCTGAAACATCCAACAACAAGAGTCAGAATGGGGGGAAAGCCAGCCAGGAAAAGCCACTGTTCCTGCTAGGACAGGAGGTGAACTGAGTAGGGTTGGCTCAAGAACCCCCTGGCAAGCGCAAAATCTGGCATTGGGAGGGGTTCTGATGGAGGAGCCTGGGCAACTCCTCTGGCAGGACACAGTCCCTGCAGGTAAGCGCGAGAAGCATGATTGGAAACAGCCCAGAATAGGCCATGGAAAGTTTCCCACTGGCATGCATTCGGCATGGGTCAGGAGCAGACCAGGCTGAATCAGTTCATGTCATCCTCTGGCAAATCCGATCACCAGAACAGAGTGTGGAATGGGCCGGGTTTGGTTGCGACAAAACCAGTACACATTATGGAACGCCAGGGCGTGGTTGTCTGTACTGGATATGAATGCAGCACCCATTCAGCACACGTGAGATCCAGGAAGGGAGGGGCAGAGCTGGCGGGGGGGTTAAGGGGCTGGTCCCCTCGCTGGACAGCCACTCCCACTGGAGAGCGTGGGCTGGGATAGAGACAGACACGACTAGGCAAGGCTACAACACCTGTGCGCTGCATGTGGACTAGATCAGGGCCACAGCATCAGCTGGCAGAAGCTGGCACTGGGGACTAATTCTGTCGAGTCAAATCACAGGACCACCTAAAGAGTGCATAAACCGGGACAGAGAGACCTGGGAGGGAAAAAGTGGGTTCCCCCTCTTGGGTCACTATTCCTGTGGGAGGGCATGAAAACTAGGACGGGGGCTGGGATGGCTAGATAGAGAGGTACTCAACAATATCTGTGAGGGCTGGATGGTTGAGTTGGTTAGATAAAACTAAGCTTTAATACCCATTGACAAGTACCAGAGCCAAATGGGATGGGGGACAGATTGGTCTTCTGCTACACATACTGGCAAACCAGGGTAGGGGGCGGTCTGGTGGGGGTTATTGTGGGTCGCCCCAACTAGGCTGCAGCTCCCACTGGTTGATGTAAGGGCCGAACCAGACTGGACTGCAACACCCATTGGTTCCAGTGCAACTCGGGACTGAAAACAGAACCAACACAGCAATTGCAACCACCAGCTGATCAGGGTGATGGACTGTGCCGGGCCCTATGCTTGCTAGAACATACAAGAAACTAATCTGGGAATACCTCAAAGTATCTTTGGAGATCTCCCCACTTGAACTGCTGGACTCAGAATTCTAACCAAGAAAAGACAGAAGACAGAATAGGACAATCATTCATCTCAGCTACATGTTGGCAGCGAAATATGGGACAAATGGAGACTTCATGATGGACCATATCAATCAGTGGACCACCTCATCGAGCGAAACTGGCAGTGACTCATAACTGGAGAACTATTAACTCCACTTGAGCACATATCTCAGAGCATGCCCCACATCCGGGACTTGGGGTGGGCGGGAAACCAGGTGGGGCTTCTCCCTCAATATCCCCCTTTACCTCAGATACATGATGGAAACAATATGGACATAATAGCATTGCCCACCTCCCTATCCCCCTGAACCTGTTTTTTCTTTTTCTTGTTTTTCCTTCAACTATAGTTAACTATGTAAAGATTGTCAACAACAATACAATAAAATGGATAAAAAAAAAAAAAAAAAAGCAATGGCAGCTCCACAAATGCACCTTTGTAAAACTTCACTGGCTCTACTACTATGAAACCAGTAATATTTTAGGATATATCAATCAAATGTAATTCAGAGACAATGAAATTATATGTTTTAAAGTGCCTTGTTAGATATTATTTTACATGCATAACACAGCAAGACATACGGAACAGAGAGAAATTTCAAAAGAGCAAATTCAAGTTAGGAAAACAACTTTTACATCAGTTTATGGAAAGCAAAATTAAAAGCCAAACATTTTGGTTCAAGAAATTCAACCACAAATTTTTTTCTGAATACATTTTTCCATAAATTTTTTTGACGGTATCATGTAAACATTCAAATTAAACTGCACAGCGAAGAAGTAAAATTCTGATACCCAAGGACAAAAGAAGAGGCAATCTAGAAAAGCAAGCCATGATAAAAAGTAGAGAAACAGAAGCAGCATGCAAAGAGAAAAAAAGTTTGCAGACAACAAAATGCTGAAATATTCCAGAAACATTGGGAGGAAAAGGGTTACTGTTATCCTAACAAAGTGCTCATCTAGACACGACAGTTTCCTGTCAGGAGGCTGAATTAAAGCGAACTGCTTTAATTCATAGATGACAATGCTTAAAGAAGCAACCTTTATAAAGAAAGTGAACGTTTGAAAATTGAAATGGACAATTGAAAAGTGCTGACACGTCACTTCCCTAGGACATCAGGCTGCAGTTATTCTCCAAGACTAAAATGTACGCACCCTGAAAAGTCACAGGGGTCAGTGCTTTGCTTGGTATCAAAATTTGCTGGTTCATGTAAAGTCATTAATAACTCTACCACAATCTCAGGCAAATTGCTAATGAACAGATGATCGATCTACAAGAAAAAAAATTAAAATATATTTAATATTTATTAATTTTGTTATCTCTAACCTTTAAGAAAACTAAAAGGGCCTATGTCATTTTCTTGTCTACAAATTTAGTGACTGCAACAGAAAGATATGGCCAAAAGATCTGTAACATACTTACCTAACACCGCATTTTTCTTCATGGAGCCCATCTGCATACTACAAGTAGAAATCATATTAATAATACTCTCTTAGGGCCCGGCAGCGTGGCCTAGCAGCTAAAGTCCTCGCCTTGCAAGTGCAGGGATCCCATTTGGGCACCGGTTCTAATCCCGGCAGCTCCACTTCCCATCCACCTCCCTCCCTACTTGTGGCCTGGGAAAGCAGTTGTGGACAGCCCAAAGCCTTGGGACACTGCACCCGTGTGGGAAACCCGGAAGAGGTTCCTGGTTCCTGGCTTCGGATCGGCGCAGCACAGGCTGTTGCAGCTCACTTGGGCAGTGATTCATCAGACAGAAGATCTTCCTCTCTGTCTCTCCTCCTCTCTGTATATCTGACTTTGTAATAAAAATAAATAAATCTTTAAAAAAAAATAATGCTCTTAGACTCTAGAGCTTAACTTTATTTATTTGAGGGGCAGGTATGTGGCATTATGGGTAATGTCACTTACTGTCTGTGAGGCCAACATTCTGTATGTGTGCTAGTTCATGTCCTAGCTACTTCACTCTTTTTAAAAAAATGTTTATTCATTTTTATTGCAAAGTCAGATATGCAGAGAGGAGGAGACAGAGGAGGATCTTCTGTCCAATGATTCACTCCCCAAGTGACCACAATGGCTGGAGTTGTGCAGATCTGAAGCCAAGAGCCAGAAACTTCCTTCCAGGTCTCCCACACGGGTGCAGGATCCCAAGGCTCTGGGCCATTCTCAACTGCTCTCCCAGGCCACAAGCAGGGAGCTGGATGGGAAAGGGGGCTGCCAGGATTAGAACCAGTGCCTATATGGAATCCTGGCATGTTAAAGACAAGGACTTTAATCACCAGGCCACCGTGCCAGGCCCTACTTCACTATTGATTCAGCATCCTAATGACCTTAAAAAAGCAGCATAAGACCGCCCAAATGTTTAGCCCTCTGCCACTCACTTGGGAGACCTGGATGAAACACCTGGCTTTGGCACGGTCCAGCCCTAGCCACTGTAGTCATCTGGAGAGCAAACCAGCAGATGGAAGATCTTTCTGAAACTAAAATAAGTGATTTTTTTAAACTATTTAAAAGTCAGAATGACACAATGGTAGCAAAGAGGGAGATCTTCTGTCTGCTGGGTCATTCCCCAAATGGACTCAACAGCCAGTTCTGGGCCAGACTAAAACCAGGAGACTGGAACTTCACCTGCATTCTCCCCCATGACTAGCTGGGGCCCAGTCACTTGGCCCATCATCCACTGCTTTCCCAGACCCATTTGCAGGAAACTGGAAAGGAGACTGCAACTGGCACTCAGACACGGCATGTTGTTACTAGATGTGGCAATTTAACCCACTGTGTGACAACACCAATCTCTCCTATTCATCTTGAAGAATCATTTTAATTGAAGCTTTGGGCCTAGCAATAAATGACTCAACATAGTAATTCTCCTTCCAACAAAGGCCATGCTAACCTATACCACTTCTCAATCAGTATTCTGCTTTTGATTTGAAATCTCTATCATTTGTAGAACTTAAGAATTCTCAGTGACTATCCACAATTGTCATCTGTGTACTACCTTGCTTCTTCCCAGCTTCTACTCTGGTGCTATCCCAAATTTTCAGACTAACTGCTACCAACATCCTCTTTTACTTACTGATAATTCAACTAACACCTTCCCCTTAAGGGAGTACAACATTTAGCACTTCACCTCACAGCATGGGTAACTTATGTCTACACAAAGAGCATACATGCTCTAAAAAATTAGTAATGTTACACCTCAGTCGAGTTAAGTGTGAACTGTAAAGTTGGTAGCTTTAATTCTCCAAATAAGGAATTACAGTACTCCAAAGCAATTTAACTGATGTGTAAGGAGGTTCAAAACACTCTTCCTGGTAATAAAATAGAACAAGATATAAAATAAATCTAATGTTAAGATTCTAACTTCCCTTCTAGTTTATAGATCAGTTTTCCATTTTATCATCTCCAGTTTTAGTCTTGTTAAAATCCAGACAACAGGATACTAGACTTTCTACCACCGTCTATATCTACAATGCCTTCACACACTTAAATAGCAGCATGTTGGACTTGTGACAGTTGCTGAAGGACTATACGACTGTAATAACAGAGGGGAAAATGGAGGTGGGCAAAGAAGGTTAAGGGGGAATCTATACCTATAAAACTGTTTCATGAAAAATAATGCAAATTAAAATGAATTTTTAAAATCCAGTTTTTACAAAGTTTATCTGGAATAAGTAAGGGAAAACTAAGGAAATTTCTTTAATAACAGAAGAATAATAAAGATGTTCTACTGCACAAAAATAACTTCACTAGTGTTATAGGATTGTCTAATGAGCCAGATCTGCAATGTTTAGAAACAGTATACATGAACTGTTCAGAAGATCAGAGACGCCAAACAATCTTACAACTTAAATATTTTAAGAATTCAACTTAAAAGTCTTAGAAGATTAAAACCTGATAATATTTGTATTAATCTGCTTACACAGAAAAAGAATATTAGAACTCAAATTTAGGGTACCAGCTTAACGCCTCAACTGACTAATCTTCCACCCTGTGGTGTCAGCATTGCACATGGGTACCGTTTCATGTGAAGTCAATCAGTGAACCAGAGATTTTTATTTTCCTTTCTCTCTATTCCATTTTCTTAAAAAAAATAAATAAATAACAAAAAAAGTTCAATGAGCACCCAATAAATTAGTTGGAATAATTCAGTCCTCTGCCCTCCCCACCACAAAAAGACAAGAGTCCTAGCTTTACAATGCTTACATGATGATAGATAAGAAGACTAATAGTAAGCAACAAACTGAAATTAAAAGTGAATTATGGGGCCTGCATTGTGGCGCACTGCATTAAGCCACCACATGCTAATGTCGCATATCAGAGTAAGGATTCCAGCTCTGGCCGCTCTGCTTTGGATTCACCTCCTGGCTAACAAGGCCTGGGAAAGCAGCATGAAATGGTCGAAGTACTTGGGCTCTGATATCCATATGGGAAACTCAAATAGAATTACAAAGTTCCTGGCTCTTGGCTTCAGCTTGAACAAACTCTGGCTAATATGGCCATTTGGGGGAGTCAAGCAGTACATAGATGCTGTTTTGTCACAGTGCCTTTCAAAATAATTATTTAAGGTTGAAAAATTATTTAAGTTTTATTTAAAGTCAGGGTTACAGAGAGAAAAAGACAAAGATGTTCTATTGGCTGGCTGACTCCTCTAATGGCTGCAATGCTCAGGGATGGGCCAGTCTGAAGCTAGGAGCCAGTAGGTTCTTCCAGGTCTCCCACGTGGGCACAGAGGCCTAGGGCCATCCTATGCTGCTTCCCAGGCCAAGGGCAGGGAACTGGATTGGAAGTGGAGTACCCAGGACTCAAACGAGGGCCTACATGGAAAGCCAGCACCACAAGTAGATTCATGTGCTACACCACAATGTCAACCTCTATGATTGATGATATTGATTGGAAAAAAAGAGCAAACAGCAACTGGGAATTTGGCATGGAATTTTTCCTGGGAAGATGGAAAGCATACTGATATTTGAAGAGAGTGAAGAAGGTCTTCTATATACAGTGTTCAGGATTTCTTCAACTTAACTAGCTTAAAGTTGTATAATACTGGTAATTAAGACAAAATATAAAGAAGCACAAATAAAATTATCCTAAAAGTTTTTTTTTTCCCTGCTGTTTCTTTCTGCGTATTTCAAATGAAAAAGCATTTCCACTTACTTAAAAGGGAGAAAATATCACACAGTAACAAAAAATTATGGGTTGGCTTTATTAGGAACTACCACAAGCTAACTTTAGTTGTATATATGATGACTAAAAACCTAAAAATGTAAAACTTATATCATGTATTGGAAAATAAAAAATACGTGACATTGAAGCATACCTGCTTTCCCAGGAAGCTTTCACTTTTCAGTGTGTCATAAACCGCAGCAGCAGTCTCTCTCTGCTGTGCCATCCCGCCATCAGCTGTGCCCTCATAGGCAAAATAAGGAAGGATATTCACAAGAATCTTGGGAAAGCAGTCTATCAGAAGACTTTTCCAATCCTCTTGAATTTGGTTAGCAATGGCTTTCACTTCATCAAAGTGACTTCTAATCACCAGATGTGGAATTAGTATTTTGTAACAAGATCTAAAAATGCAAAAACAAAAAAGTGAAAAATTATTATAGCCAAATTTTAAAGTAAAATATTATAATACAGTACTTAAATATAAAGCTTTCTTACACTCAATATTAGAGAAGCACTTTATTGGTATCAGTTCTACTCTAATGTATGAATGAAGAAATAAAGCTAAACAAATTCTAAATAATTATACCTTAAAAAGACAGCTTAGGCTGTTCATCTTAATCCTGTGATTTAAACAAAAACAACCAACCAACCAAAAAACTGTGGGAAAAGGGGTTGGAAACTTGGCCAGACAACTCATGCTGTTAGCTGGGATCCTTATATCTCGTATCAGACAGCTTTGGGTTCAGTTCTGGCTGTGTTTGCAATTCCAACTCCTTGTACACCCTGGGATGTGTCAAGCGATAACTCAAGCAGCTAGGTCCATGCTACCCACTTGGGAGACCTGGACTGAGTGCTGGCTCCCAGGTTAAGTCCCAACCAGGCGTCACTGAGGGCATCTGACGTGATGAGAAGTGGAGCAGCCTGAACTTCATTTGTGGGTACGAACTTAACTTGATGTGCCATTAATACTGGCCCCTAAACATGACTCATGAAATGTTTCAAACCTCTCATTCTTCCCAAAATCTCTTTTACACAATAAGCAAAATGAATACTTCTCCTGAAACTTCTAATTCGAACAGAAGTACTAAATATCCATAGAGTCCAGAACTCAAATGAAGAATAGGACAAAAATAATCTGCATGAGTAATTTATCTTTTACTTTTTCAAAGCGGAGTTTGTCAAATATTAATGCTAAAGGCAACACTAAAGATTCTGTAAAACTCCCATACTTCACTGAGTGTTGCATGAGTTGCCCAACTCCCACAGCTGGATATTCCAACAGCAGGATCAAATCCAAAGTCTAGCAACTATTTTCATCAACTATTACATTAAGTCATCCTGCTTCTCACACGATGCAGTCTCTCATCTGTATGCAGGGGGAACAGTCAAACATGATAACCCAATTCTAAATTACACATAGTTCACATATACCATATATAAACCTACCTATAAAAGTCTTCAACATTTCTGTAGTTTAATAAAATATAAGGAAAAGAAGATAAGCTATATTCAGCATTTTGACAATTTAGCCATTCCAAAATCAAATAATCTAAATGAGATGCCATAAAGTCTTCTAAATTTCTATATCCAAAAGTTTCAGAAACTTTTTCCAAAACCTATAAAAATCAAAAGTTAGTACTTTTAGAAAATGAAATAATTTAAGTCTTTCTTAACAAACATGTGCTTGGCTTGTCTATACTTTTTTTTAATCAGTGAGATGCAGAATAAAAGAAAAAATTAAAACCTACATTTTGTATAACTGGCATACTTTATGGGGCATAGCAAACTCTTAAGAAATGTTACATAAAAAAAAAACAATTTTACAGATTCCATTATCTGATTAAATCTAAAAGGAAGGTCTAAGGGAAAAGTCTTCTCAAATAAATACAAACATTATATAAAAGTTAGAGAAATCTTCTACCTTCTTAGAGTGTGTGAGGAAGATGTTAAATATAACCTATCAAGAACAGATAACTTATGGATAGCAGACTTGAATAGCATTAGACATTAGCAAAACTATAAAGACATACAGGGGGAATCAAGAGCCATCCTGACAACCTCTTAACAAGAGGTCATATGCACAGAGCAGTGGGGGGACCCAGAGTGGAGCAGGAGGACAGGAGGAGGTTTGTATCCCAACCCTGGAGACTCAGGGATCCTCACCAAGGACTATCAGTATGAGCACCAAGGACTATATTCCAACTGCCAAGGAGACCACGGGGAATTGGAATGCCCTCAGAGGCCAAGAACTCTGAGGTCATTCATTCCTTATCAGATCTCCCACACGGGATGGAAGAAGCCCAGCTCCTTCCTCACAGGATCTAATGTCATCGGAACACTAGCCGGGAGCCTGAGCAGACCTCAGAAACAGAAGTACAGTACACTTCCATCAGAACTCAGGAGAGGAGCTTTCTCTGGTCTTAGTTCAAACTTTGTATCTCCACCCTCTCTTACAAGCACCATCAGGGTCCCTCCGGAGCACCCAAAAAATTAGATCAGAGAGCTCAACAACGAAAGCTTAGGACAGGAAACACTCAGCTTGGTCTCACATATATCTTACTAGGTAAGACACAAAGTTTAGTTTCTCCTCACTAAGGCATTGAAGATTTCTCTGCACACCCCCCAACACTGTTCTGCGCTTCAATTGTTAACAAATGGCATGTTAGAGTTATAAGCCAGTTCGCACTAGCCTAAAATCTGCCAAGTTCAGTAAAAATCACGCTTGAATACTATAAGCTGCTAAATACAAGAATGAAAATAGAGATTAGACAGCTGAATACATACAGAGAGAGGACAGAAAGAGAGAAGGATCTTCCATCCACTGATTCACTACCCAAGTGGCCGCAACAGCTGGAGCTGAGCCCATCTGAAACCAGGAGGCAGGAGCTTCTTCTGGGTCTCCCACGTTGAGGCATCCTCTACTGTTTAGAGCCATCCTCTACTGTTTTCCTAGGCCTCAGGCAGAGAGCTGAATGGGAAGTGGAGCAACCTGGGCACGAGCTGGCACTCAATTGGGATCCTGGCATGTGCAAGGCTATGACTTTAGTCACTAGGCTACCGCACAGGGCCCACACCCCTTAATTCTAAAAAGTAAAATGTGAATTTATTTAAGAACAATCACCTAAATATTAGCCTATGGTGTACTACAAAGTTCCATGGAAATCATACTGATACAGTGCTAAACAGTTTATCACCCAATAACCCATCATATAAAAATCTACAACAGAAAAACCTAGAACTTCTCAAGCTATCAAAGCTGAGGTGCTATAACAGTAGGTAGACTGGCAAACTATGACACCTTGCTAATACAAACGTAAAAAGATTGGACCTCAATTCTCCCCTAACATAAGCCTCATGGCCCTAAAATTGACCTCTGGCCCTAACAGATCCCACTGTGCTGCAGAGCCTGCTGGGCAATACCACTGATACTGTTCTTGTCTCCACGCACTTCTCCTAAATGAAGGCTATTCCAGAGCTGGTACATGTGGTGACAGGTCATTTACCTAAGTTAGTTTAATGAATACCTGTAAATGCTCTTAAATGGAACGTCAGAAATGACACACACACCAATGAGTAAACCATTTAGTAAGTTGCTATAACTGCTTTCCTGTCAGTATTTACAACTTCAAACATAATTTCTAACACCTAAGCAGGAATCATTTAAAAAAATACATCTTTAACCATTCTGGTAAATAGCTAACAAAGGGCCCGAGCGACAGCCTGGCTAAAATTCTCGCCTTCAACACGCCTGGATCCCATATGGATGCCGGTTTGGGTCCAGGGGCCCCACTTCCCATCCAGCTCCCTGCCTGTGGCCTGAGAAAGTCGTCGAAGACGGTACAAAGCCTTGAGACCCTGCATCTGAATGGCAGACTTGGAGGAGGCTCTGGGCTCCTGGCTTCGGATCGGCACAGCTCAGGCTATTGTGGTCACTTGGGGAGTGAATCATCGGACAGAAGATCTTCCTGTCTCTCCTCCTCTCTGTATATCTGACTTTGTCATAAAAACAATTTAAAAAAAGCTAACCAAGTAGGATCATGACAATAATAGAAACAACAGTAATAATAATAAACAGTCATTCACACGTACCTTTTTCACAAGATGAGTTTCCAATCCATTCTCTTTCACAGATTTGCACAGGGCAAACAAAGCCTGCTTTTCACAAACAGGGCTACAGCATAAAACCACAGCTATTACCACCAATAGGACAGATTTTCTACCATGAATCTCATCCAAAACCTCAGAGTTCACAGCACTGTGGGACTTTAAAAGAATTTTAAAAACAATGATGTAAATATCTGAACATTACAAATGAGTTCATTAAACAAAAACCAAAGAATTCATGACAACACCTAAGCGGACTGTGAAGTTTTATATCCTACAGTGATGAAACTAAGATTAGAGATTTTGAGAAAATCAAAGTTTTCTAGATTAGGAAGGACTGTTCTTCCTAAGATCCTACGGAAAGGGATGTCAAAGAAATAACATGCCAAAGAGAAACAAATAACTTGACAAGGCAAAGGCTAAATTCTCATCTGGTAAGCACTGGGATCCTATATGGTCACCAGTTATAATCCCAGAGGCCCCACTTCCCATCCAGCTCCCTGCCTGTGGCTTGGGAAAGCAGTCGAGGACGACCCAAGGCCTTGGGACCCTGCACCCATGTAGGAGACCCAGAAGAACCTTCTGGCTCCTGGCTTTGAATTGGCTCAGCCGTAGCCATTGCAGTCATTTGGGAAGTGAACTAGTAGATGGAAGATCTACTGTTTCTCCCTCCCTCTCTGAATCTGATCTGCTTTTCCAATCAATCAATCAAAAACCTGAAGAGAAAAAGAACTAAAATGTGAGAGACTAAAAGTTCCACCTAACTTTTATGTGTAACTGCTAAAAACAATTTTTTTACCACTGAGATATTTTTCACATACTTCCTTATAGTTTACAACAGTATGAAATGTATAATCAAAAAAAAATCATACAATGTCTCCAGTTCATCATTAATTCCCAAAATTTAACAGATATACATACACAATTCCATATATATGCATATATACATAAACACATATATGTATACACATATGCATATGTGAGTGTACATATACATATAATTTTAAAGATGTATTTGATCTAAGTTTCTCTTAACATTTTGAAAATTGTCTAATTCTGACTACTGATGCAAAAAAAAATTAAAGATAATAAAGTTAAGTACCACATCTCTTACTGAATGACAAATCATTGACATCTTTGAAAACAGATGTGAGCTTTCCATTGTTAGTTTCTTCACATTCCTTCTAAAATACAGAACTAAATCATACTTTAAAATCTTCATTTAAATCTACTTTTGCTTGGAAACAAATACACTTCAAATATTAATAAACATGGCATATTTTCCTTCTCAACTATGTAAACATCAGAAATAATGTACTTAAAAAGAAAAAAACATAGCAGATTTAAGTTCTTTTATTAGCACTGTTTGTTAAAATGTTTGCAATAATGACACATAACAGAATTCACTTACTTTGTCATGAATTAACAATGTTAATTCATAGTAGGATCTTAGACATAAACAAGTGGATTGTCTTACAAATGACTTGTCAGAAAAGATTTTTTGCAGATAAGCTGAGATAAAATGTATAATATATATCATCTCTATTAAATTCTATAGCATTTACATCCTTCTTTCCAATCTGTGAAAATCCTTTTCTAAATTCAGATTTTGTCATACAAATGCCATTTGCAGTTTCCCATTACTACAGATTGGATAATTATTTAACTACCTCATTTTTAGGAACAACTGAGGGCACAAATATATGTAACTGAACACTAAGAAAAATTATTATTCTGCAGAGACAAGTAAAAACCACAGGGTATAATCTATTAATTTCTACTGCCATGTTTTAACTTATTTATATATTACATGGAGTATTTTAAATGTAAATGGAAGCCATTTGTACTCACACAAAGATGGTAAGATTTTTCTTCCCCTATTTAAAGACTAAGATGAACCAAAAGAACTGCTATCTGATTCATTCTGATTTTTTTTTTAACAATTTATTTATTCATTTGAAAGTCAGAGTTAGACCGAGAGACCTGCCATCTTCTGGTTCACTCCCAAAATGGTCACAGTGCCTAGAGCTAGGCTGATTCTAATGCCAGTAACAACTTCTGGGTCTCCCACCTGAGTGCAGGGGTCTAAGTACTTGCGCCATCTTCCACTGCTTTCTCAGGCACATCAGCAGCGAGCTGGGTCAGAAACGGAACAGTCAGAAATAAAATTGGTCCCATATGGGGAAGATGGCACCACAGGTGGCAGTTTTATCAGCTATACCAGCGTCTGTCTCACCATTCTAATGTTTATTAAGTAATATAAGTTCATTCAATTCATACAGCAGTTGTAGACAAGTTATATTTTGTGAACGACTGAATAAAAACTGGCTTATGCCAAATATGATCAATTAACAGAAGATAGTTACAGGAATCGTAAGATACTGAATGTTCATTAACAAATTACCAATCCTTTCATTCCTTCCTGAGCTTTCAAATATGCATTTTCAAAAGCTGTCTGTTGGAGCTTCAACGGAAGTGCTTTCAACAGTCCAGGTGAATCTTCTTGTTTCATATCTTGGAATAATCTTTTGGAAAAAAAAGAAAAGTTTGTTTTAAACACATTTCTAACATCATAGAAAAAAATCCATTTCATGAGAAATACTAACATGTCACTTCTTTTAAAATCAACTGAGGTTTCTAAAGATCTTGGAGTTCAGTGCTATTTCAAGCTGAGCAGCAGCTGACTGGCCATAAGAGATAAACTCTTCTCTGTTGAAATACTAAGCAGAAGAGGCCACAGTCGGCACTGTCACCCTTTTCTAACACAAATATGGGACGTCAAAATTCAAGGGGAAACAGGTTCAGTTGGTGGGAAACATTTTGAAATCCATGCACCGCATTTGCCAAGCATTTTGTTTTAAGTACCATCATATTCCATCACTCTACAAGTGATCAGTTTAATATCTTGCTGTTCCATTTGAATCACATGTGATAGAAGAAAAAGTGCGCAAAATCTTTTACACAATGCCCATATAGTTAAGGACATAACTTTTGTCTCTCATACACAAATTGATAGTAAGGAAAAGTTTTATTTTTTTGTTCATGATTTTTCATTAGAATTTTTTTTAAAGATTTATTTATTTTCATTGGAAAGCCAGGTATACAGAGAGGAGCAGAGGCAAAAAGATCTTTCGTCTGCTGATTTACTCCTCAAGCGGTTGCAAGAGCTGGAGCTGAGCTAACCCAAAGTCATGAGCCCGTAGCCTTTCTGGGTCTCCCCTACGGGTGCAGAGTCCCAAGGCTATGGGTCATCCTCAACTGCTTTCCCAAGCCACAGGTAGCGGGCTTGATGGGAAGTGGAGCTGCTGAGATTAGAACCGCTGCCCATATGGGATCCTGGTGCATGCAAGGCAAGAACTTTAGCCACTAGGCTACCATACCAGGCCCATTACTATAATTTCTATATAAAGACTGCAACAATAGGTAGATAACAAATAAAATGGAAAAAAATCAACTGCTAATTTCTCATTCAAAAACAACACTGAGTAGTTAGTCATATGGTAAAGACGCCTCCATTTCAACCTGATTCCCTATTACAGTGAATTACTCCAGGTACCTGACAGTGAAGACCCAGGGCGGCAACAGTGATGGCTGATGTAATCTGGACTCCTGCCACCCGCACGGCAGACACAGACTGGGTTCCTATCTCGTGGCTCTGCCCTGTTCAAGCCTCAGCCACTCCAAATATTTGACGAATAAACCACCAATGAGAGTTCTGTGTCTGTTGGCTCCTCTCAACCCTTTCTTTCTACCTCTCAAATTTTCTTTAAAAGTTTTAAAAACATATCAATCTTTGATTTGTACTGTTGTGAATCTTCACTGTCACAGACACAGCATTTTATTATCTTCAAAATATGGTCTTAAATAACTCAAAACCTTTAACATCAGCATATAGTTTATCCGTGAAACTTACTAAGGTCTAGCAAACCTTATAACACAGCATGATCTTACTGAAAAGAATCCTACACCAGAGGAATATACCACTCTCAACATATTGAAATTTTGGACACGTTATTTCTAATATTTATGTTAATGATTGGATAAATTTTTTAAATATTTATTTTTTTAATTGGAAAGGCAAATCAAATTTACAGAGACAAGGAGAAACAAAGATTTCCTATCTGCTGCTTCACTCCTCTAGAGGCCACAATGGCTAGAACTGAGTCACTCTGAAGCCAAGAGCCCGGATATGCTTCCAGGTCTCCCACATGGCTGCAAGTTTTGGGCCATCCTCTACTGCTTTCCCAAACCACAAGCAGGGAGCTGGGTGGGAACCGAAGCAGCCAAAAACACACTGGTGCCCATACGGGATCCCAGCCCTTGGAAGGTGAGGACTTAGCCACTGAGCTATAGCACTGGGCCTGGGATAATTTCTTTACAGTGAGCTCCTATTTTGGGTCACGTAAATTTACTCAGTAAAGTTAACCAAATGTTTGCTCCTGTTGAAAAAAATATTTATTTATTTTAAAGGCAGAGTTACAGAGAGAAAAACAAAGAAAGACAGGGTGCAAAGTATCTTTGACCTCCTGATTCACTATACACATGATCTCAACAAAGAGGCCAAAGCCAGGAGCTTCACCCAGGGGCCCATGTACAAGACAGGGCTGCTCAAGCACTTGGGCTACCTTTCGGTGCTTTCCCAGGTCATTAGCAAGGAGCTGGATGGGAAGTGGAACAGCAAGAACACAAACTACAACCACATGGCATGCTAGTGTTGCAGGCGATGGCTTAACCAGTTATACAATGATGCTGGACCTTGTTTTAATGTTTTCGAAGCATCATGTGATTTCTTGTTGCAAGTATATTCATTTACTTTATAATTAGTTATTGAACACCTAGCATATGCCAAATATTGTTTTAAGTGGTAAAGATATATATGAGCAAGTAGAAAAAAGCTAATGTGTTTTGTGTTTATATTCTTTTGGAATACAAATAGCTGAATCTGTTAAAAAAACAGTAATTCAGGGCCCAGCACAATAGGCTAGTGGCTAAATCCTCACCTTGCCCACACTGGGATACCAAACGGGCACCAGTTTATGTCCTGGCTGCTCTACTTCCCATCCAGCTCCCTGCTTTTAGCCTGGCAAAGCAGTATAGGATCGCCCCAAACCTTAGGACCCTGTACCCGCTTGGGGAACTCAGAAGAAGCTACTGGCTTTGGCTCAGCTTCAGCAGTTGTGGTCACAGGGAGCGAATCGGCGGATGGAAGATCTTTTTTTCTGTACATCTGCCTTTCCAATAAAAAAATAAATCTTTTTAAAAGAACAAATAGTGTTTATTTAGGTACTCAAGCATAAAAGAAATTCCCATGACAGAATAACCATAACATGCCCAACTGCATGTTCACCTCAATAAACATAATTATAATGAGCCCAATGTGAAGTGTGTTAAATCATATACAATCATGGGAAAATCCAATATTCTGTAACTCCCGTTAGCATGAGATATGCCTCATTCAAGTCACACAATTTTTCTACCACCAAATAAGTTATTTTACCCAAGTCCACATTTTTATCTATATATGTGAGAAAATAATAGTATCTAAGTGAGAAAATTTTCAAAATTAACAGAAAACATAAATGCCAGTTATAAGTAACTGCTGTCAATGTTATTTTTCAAATATCAACTAGAAATCTGTGACTGTTAACATATTGCATTGCCATCTGCATCATTACAAACACTTCACTAATACTTGATCAGTTACCTATTGATTGATTCTGCGGCCAACATGCGAACTTGGTGATGATTATCAGCAAGAAACTGTGGAAATACTTCATTTACAGGAAAATCTTTACCCATGACATTAAGAATAGCCCATTTTGAGTAAGGATCAGCCTATGGGAAAAGAACAACCAGCACTGAATACAAAATACCAAGGGAAAAATCATTCATTAACGAACAGAAATAAAAGCTGACTTACAGGTTTTAGTGGAGATCTTACTGACGTGAAATAACTTACCTCAAGCAACGTTTTAAGGCATTTTACTAGTGCCGCTCTTACAGAAAATGTGCATTTCTTCTCCCTCGCTAGATGCCTGAAATCAATAGTGTTTCAATGTCATTTAATCACTCAAATAAAAGCACACAAACATCATTGGATTTTAATAGTAATACAAAGGGAGCTTTAAAATTTTCTTTCCTAAATTTAATTCTCATTTTTCACCCTCCCAAAAATCCAAGTTAATTTTGTTTCAAAATGAGCTCACTATAATGTGTAGTATATTTTTCATAAAATTATGTCTGAGTTTGAGGCTATCATATGTCAGCTAACCATGATCTGGTAAACTACTTTAAAATGAAAAATTTGGGGGCCTGGCGCCGTGGCCTAGAGGCTAAAGTCCTCCCCTTGATCACCATGGGATCCATATGGGCGCCGGGTCTAATCCCGGCAGCTCCTCTTCCCATCCAGCTCCCTGCTTGTGGCCTGGGAAAGCAGTCGAGGACGGCCCAGTGCTTTGGGACCCTGCATCCACGTGGGAGGCCTGGAAGAAGTTCCTGGCTACTGGCTTTGGATTGGCACAGCACCGGCCATTGTGCTCACTTGGGGAGTGAATCATTGGACGGAAGATCTTCCTCTCTGTCTCTCTTCCTCTTTGTATATCTGACTTTGTAATAAAATTTTTTAAAAAATCTTCAAAATGAAAAATTTTAAACCATCTTAGTAGGGGTCAGCACTGTGGCACAGCAAGTAAAGCCATCACTGTGGAGTTGGCATTCCATATGGGTGTCAGTTCAAATCCCAGCTGCTCCATTTCCACTTTTTGCAAGTGGGTGCAGGGGCCCAAGGTCATCAGCCATCTTTCAGTGCTTTCCCAGTTCCTAAGCAGGGAGCTGGACTGGAAATGGAGCAGCCAGGACATGAAATGACACTCACAAACGGTGCTAGCACTGCAGGCAGAGGACAAGCCTGATATGCCACTGCATATTTTAGAAATGTTTTAATTATTATATCAAGATTTCAACATCATATTCTATACTGATTTATACATTTATGAAGGCTCACATATACTTGTGGGCTCTAAATTACCTAAATGTATTCCTCTTTAAGCAGCATGATTTCAACTGAGACTATGACAATAAAGCATGAATTAAACAGATAGCTATAATGACAACCTTGTCACTCTGGAAACAATAATCCAATTAAGTCCCGTTACATTTCTTCATTCACCATACAGGTCAAACTTTTTGTTTGTTTAGCAAGAAAATTTGTATTTTAATTCAATTTCCCAGTGGTTTTAAATACTCTCAAATAATTCAAAATTTGAAGGTAAATGTATTACGTTAGTTTAGTTAGCCACATTTTAGGCAAAACAAAGTACTTCACCAAGTCAATCATATTTTGCTATAATTAAAAGATACAAATAGCTACATAGGGGAATCAGAAGAAATTTAATCCAGATTAGATTACTTTTGCACTAATGCAGAAATGCGAAGAGATAGTAGAAGAAAACCCAATACTGAATAAAGCAGCTTGTACCCACCAAAACGCCCCGACCACTGTCAGGAACTGTCCCTGAGCATCCCTTGTGGCTTCAGCATCCAAACTGCCTTGACCTAGGTTTGCCACTACTGGAAGGACATGGTTTAAGATTGTTTTACAAACATCTTGATCACGGCGATACAAAGAGCACACATTGCTGTGGTGGAAAAAGTTTAACTCTGTAAGCTTCACAGAACTCATTAGTTAGTTTAGAAATTTAAAGTGAACATAACATGGCTTTAATTTCTTACGAGAGTGGTTTCAGAAGTTCAACAACATCTTCCATTGGCAAGGGATACTCTCCTCTGGGAAGTTCCTTTAAAAGCACTAAATACTAAGACAATAGGGAGGAAAAAAATCAGTTTGTTTCATATATCATTTACATCTGAGTGTATATATACGTATATATACACACATACCTATAAATATTCAAGAAGATAAGTGATTTAAAGAAAAGTTATCAAGTGTAACAGCTGGATTCAAATCCTACTACCAACAACTTAAACCTGATATGGTTAGGAAATCATCTAGGACCCGTGTACTTTCTCATAAATGGGGATATACATAACCTGGCCTGACAATTGTTAAGTATTAGAGTAAATAAATGTCAATCTGGCTATTGTGGAAATTCAACAAATGATCATTACCATCACTACAGTAGCTAAGTATTTAACAAGAACCTGAAAGTACAGTAGGTTTACTTCCCTCCTCAACAACCCAGATAATGCTTGGGATAAAAGAATTCAATAGTTGAAATCCAACTACTAATGAATTTTGGAAAGCAGAGAAAACAGAAGGCCGGAAACAAGTCAAATACACTGAATTATTTTCATTACGGCAACTTCACAATATCTGATACAGGACTACGAATACAAAGTGTGGCTTGGCAACAGCCATGTATAATGGAATGGTTAAATGGTGCTTTTGAAACTGTACTAATAAACTAGGGAGACCTTCCCCCCTCACACACACACACATACTACCATCTATACATTATTTCTTATTTTATCTTCGACATTAACAAAAAAATTACATGATGCCTTCAATATTTGATATCAGTCATATGTTGCTGAGTATTTTAAAATACCTTTAAATGTCAACGTTTTCAAGAAAACCATGCAACATTTTCCCTTAGGGCTAGAAATTTGACTAATTGGCAGTGTTAAAACCAGGGACTCAAACAGAACACATAAACATTCTGCTGGATCTGGAGGATCAGCACGCACTTCCACCCGTGCTAGTACACATCCAGGTCATCTACCAGTGACTGACACGCGATTTTCTCTTAAACAGGGACTCAGCGGACGTGTCAATTTTCTGGAAACAGAAACATGTGAGGGACCCACTCAGCTTCTTACTGAACCTAGGGCTCTTATTCCATTATACACTGGAGCTGGGGTTAAGCTCCCACAGTTAGGAGATTAATAAAGTAACTGAGTGCTGAAGTACATTAAGGTTAAACAGGAAATAAGTTTTTTACTGCGAGAAAAGGGAGATTTGTATTTGAAAAGTGAAAAATAAAATACATGCTGTCATAACGAACTGGAAATAAAAATATATCAACAGTATCAAGTCAAACGTAAGAGTAAGGCTTTTAAACACAGCTATGTACTATGTTCTTATATTTAATGTCTATGTTTCTTGACCTATTCTAAAATAACGTTGACAATTACATATCAAGGGAATAATCTACCAAATTTCAGCATGCCCTTTCAACTTTTTTGACAGTACACTAAAAGGTATGTTTTATAACTAGTATCACATTCATTTCTCAAGCAAGTAGTTTCAAATCTTCAAACGCACATGTCAAGCTATCATCTTTAGTCAGTATAATGAGACAAAATCAGTGAGTTTTTCATTTCACTTAACTCACCATGTGTAGATGGACAGACTTAGCAGGGTCTAATATGCTAGAATCAACTAGCGTTAACAATTTTCTCCGAATATCAGCTGCTCTAAATGACACAGTACTGGCTTGAGAAGCAGTCAGACACATACATAAGAACCTGAGCATGTCTAAAAGAAGGAGATCTTGCTTTGACAGATATTCTTCAGCTAATGGATTCATGGCACCTAAAAATGAAAAGAACTTAGTAACACAGAGATGTTTTGGTTCTTTAAATTCAGTATTAAATATCTTCCTGGTCCACTATTCCAAAAAATGTATATGGAAAACAAAACTATAGTGAACTTAATTACACAAGAGATTCTCCATGAAAACGATTCTGCCATTGAGAAAACGATTCTTTCCATGAAATATGGAAAAATTTATTTAGATTTTTACTGCAGTAATACTTTATCACAGGGAAACAGAAAGTAACCCAAATTTGATAATAAAAATTGGTCCAAAACATGGCCAAATTACAGTATTTAGTCATTAAAAAGTAGAAGCAGGTGTTGTGGCATAGGATATAAAGTGCCCATAAAAACAGCATTTCATGTGGCCAATGCTTTGTGTCCTGGCTGCTCCACTTCCAATCCAGATCCCTATAAAGGGCCTTGGAAAAGCTTGGAAGAAGGCCCAAGTGTTTGGGACCCGGACAGTGAACCTGGAAGAAGCTGCTGGTTTCAATCTGGCCTGGCCATGGTCATTGCAGCCATCTGGCAAGTAAACCAGGGGATTCAAGATACAGCTCTCCCTCTCTTCTTAAAACTTTATCAAACATATAATTTTTTTTCTTTTTAAAAAGTAGCATTGTAAAAGCTACATGGGGAAAACACTTCTTTAATCTTAAAGAAGATGTGAAAAGTGTATGAGAGCAGGCACTTGGCTTACTGGGTAAGATGGCTGCACTCCATGTCAGTGTTCTGGCATCCAACTTAGGGATGTAGACCTTGGGAGGCAGCAAACAACTCAAGTAATGGGGTTGCTGCCATGCACATGGGAGATGTGCATTGAGTTCTGAGTCCCAGTCACTGCAAGCACTGCAGATGGGTGCATCCTTTGCAGGCAGTCCCCTCCCCAAAACAGTTCATGAAGGAAGATCCTGGGTACAATTTTAAAGGGCTCTGTAGAGAAGTAACAGAAACAGTCACAAGCTACAGTATTATGGGTGATTTTTCACGCTCCTTCCCGTTTCCTAGTGCCCAATCACATGGCTTTATTTCCGTTACGACATTATATTTATGTGAGAGGCAGAAACAGGCAACATGCTCTCACTTGCTAGCTCATTTCTCAAATGTTCATGCAATGCTCCCAGATAAGTAGCAGGAGACCAACTACTGGAACCATTACCTA
Organism: Ochotona princeps; assembly: GCF_030435755.1. Lineage (NCBI taxonomy): Eukaryota > Metazoa > Chordata > Mammalia > Lagomorpha > Ochotonidae > Ochotona > Ochotona princeps. The sequence goes on from NC_080835.1 coordinate 80,596,224, forward strand.
CTGGCTTCCAGAATGTGCATTATCAAAAGCTGGAATGAACAGCATCGGTTCAAGTTCCAGCTGCTCCTCTTCCAACCAAGCTCACTGCTTATGGCTTGGGAAAGCAGCAGAAGCTAGTCCAATTACTTGGGCCCTTGAACCCGCATGATGATCCAGGTAAGCTCCTGCCTTTGGCTAGGCCCAGCGGCTGAAAGTTCTCTTGATTTCTCCTTTCAAGTAAACATGTAAATCTTGAAAAAACAGTAGGTAGAAGACATCCCAAACAGCCAACGAGTATTTACCAATAGTACTCTGATTCTCTCCCAATTCACTGGTATCACCAACACTATCAGCAGGAGGGTCACTGAAGAGGCTCATGGATGACGGACCTTCCACCTCCATCAGACATTCACTAGAATCATCTTCTTCTGACTCCATTTCTCTGCAGTCAAACGGTTTTTTCATTAAGCTTGCCTTCAAGGAAGAGAAACAGACGATCCTTTCAAGTAGGCTTCTTTCAGAAGAAAACAGTTAAAATAATCTGAGGAATTCAAGATTCATGTATCCATGAATGCAATGGTGTTATTTTTACTCTATGTTCAATAGGAAAACTGATACATAAACTGCAGTACAGCTACATAACAAAATGCAAACCTTATAAAGCATTCTTTATATTACAAAGTTACATAATCATGTCACGCTGTATCTAAAAATATTACTTTATACTCAGTAAAGTTACAACTGTAACTTGTCAATACATAATAAAAATGTGCTTTTCAGAATTTTTTCTACATTACCCAAATTAATGAGGATATGTGGAGAAGCATAAACTAGTGTAACTATTTTGTGGGGATAATGACAATATCCATTAAAAATAATCATTCATTCACACAGTTGCAAGTAAACAAAATAAGAGCTCAAGAATCTTTACCCTAAAGCTGTATTAAAAAAAACTCACTTAAAACTGAGCTTTCAACACACACACACAAAATCCACAAAAGGAAGAATTAACCATACACTACGACTTAAACAAAGCATAGCTATACACAGCTTATAAATAAGTATAGTTAAAGGGAAAAGTATCAGTAACCAGTTGACATAGAATTTCTCACTCAACAGAATTAAATATTTATGTGCCAGCCATTGTTACAGACAATGAGGAATACTAGGCATAAGCCCATTTGCATGCAGTAAAAAAATCAATACTACAATAATATGTGGATTACCTGGCAATGTTTTTTTTCTTTCTTTAAAGAAAAATAATTATTTTAAATGTTGGCCAGAATTATACGAAAATAGGTATGAGCCTGGATGTTAAGCTAACAATTTTTTAGTTTATTATTTACTAAGACTATATTAGGTAATGACATTAAGAAGGAATCAAATATATTTTCTCTAAACCATATATATAATATTCTCTCTTAAAAAAATATACTTAAGATGATATACATTATGAGGTGCAGCCCTATTTAAGACATTTTAACAGAAAAACACACATTGTATAATCATTAAGTATGGTAAGATAATAATCATACTTACTAAATTTTTACAAATATCTGCAATGTCATTTACTAGCTTTGACGTTAATAATCGTAGGAAAAAGCCAGATATGATCTTACTTGGATTTTGCTATAATTGAAACAAAGAAACAAGCAATGAAGAAACTAAAAATTCCTCTTGGCAGATATTATTTACTCTACTTCAAAAAGTATATAAAAAATTTACTATTGAGGCAAACTATAAATTGTTCAGAAACAGTAACTTCTTAGAATAATGATAACTGGATGTGTTTTAATATAAATGTGACTAAAGAACTTTAAGATAGGAGCTAATTATACTAAACAGAAGTAGCAATTGGAGTTAACAATTTTCTTTTTCACTCCTATTCTTAGCAATTTATAAATGGCAGAAAATCAAAATGCAAAACCAAAAACAAATGCTAATAACATTGATACAAGGTTAAGGACTTACGTTTCCACTCACTACATTCAGGCACAGCTGGGCAAACTTAACAGTTCTCCTCCAAATCAAAACCAGATTACAAATAGCATTTCTATTTCCATCAAATGCAACGTTAAGACCATGTGGAGAAAAGCAAGTAATGTTTGTGTAAGAATTACCTTTGTGATGCACACTAGACCTGGAATGGCTTGTAGTGAGCACATTTTTATTGAATAAATGGAAAGATGCCAGGAATTATAGTATCACCTAACTTACTGTAACATAAAAGTGGCTGGAAAAACTCAAAAGTTTTAATGATAAAATTCAGACTATTTATTATCTTTATGCTTCGGTTTAACTCAGGTTATAAACTTAAGAATGGAAAAAAAAAAACACAGCAAAACCAATGAATGATCTATAGGCTGTCCTACTAAGTAAGATATCATACCTTGATACAGTTACACAAGTAGCTTGTACACAGATGCATCATACTTCTCAATGAACCAATTCTAGAGTCTTCATTTGTCTTATTTTTAAACAGAGTGATACTTTCTCCTGCACACTGCATTAGGGACTAAGAAGGGAAAATTCAAATTGTAACTAATAGTATAGTTTAACATTGCTATGTGAAGTTTTATTCTACAGATAACACCTTATGCAAGTTCCAGTATATGATCATAATTTAAAGCTATGAATACCAGAAAATGGCAAAGTTGAAACTTTGTTCTTTTTGCAAATCTTCTCACTAACAGAAGTATCAAGGGCCCTGTACTGCAGAACAGCGCCAAGAGTTAAGCACCCACTTGCAACACCCAGCATCACACATGAGCATGGGTTCAAGTTGCAGGGACTTGGAAAGTAAACCAGTGGAGGGAAACTGTCTGGTCTCCTCTCTTTCCTCTGTAACTCTGCCTTTCAAATAAGTAAACAGATTTTTTAAAATTAAAAAAAGAAGTATCAAGAGAAAAGCACATGCAATAGATTTCTTCTCAGACACCAAAAACAACAGTTAACTAAAGGGTCTGATGTAAAGCCTTAGTGGCTAAATCCTTGCCTTGCAAGCACCAGGATCCCATACAGGTGTCAGTTTGTGTCCTGGCTGCTCCAGTTCCCATCCAGTTTCCAGCTCGCGTCCTTGGAGGACAGTCAAGGATGGGACAACGTCTTGGTACCCTGCTCCAATGTGGGAGACGCAGAAGCATCTCCTGGTTCCTGGCTTCAGGTTGGCTTCAGGTTGGCTCAGCTTTGGCTGTTGTGGCCATTTGGGGAATGAACCATGGATGAAGGATACTTCTGTCTCTCCTCTCTGTAATTTGCCTTTCTAATAAATAAAATAGGGCTCTGTGTGATGGCCTAAGCCTCTTTCTTCAATGCACCAGGATCCCATTTGGGCACCAGTTCTATTCCAGGTGGCCCCGCTTCCCATCCAGCTCCATGCTTGTGGCCTGGGGAAGCAGTCGAGGACGCCTCAAAGCTTTGCGACCCTACACTGAGAGACCCAGAAGAAGCTCCTGGCTTCTGATTAGTTCAACTCCAACCGTCACAGCTAGAGTGAATCATCAGACAGAAGATCTTCCTCTTTGTCTCTCCTCCTCTCTGTATATCTGACTTTGTAATAAAAAAAAAATTTAAAAAAAATAATAAGTAAATTTTAAGAAAAAAGTTAACTATACAGGCTGAGTATTCCTTATAAAAAGTGATAAGAAACATTTCAAATTTGTCTCACACGGTAGAATATTTGCTTATAACCCAAGACCAAACATGAAATTAATTCATTTCATATATACCTTATACCCTCAACCTTCTGAAGGCAATACAAAATTCTGTGTTATTCATATCCATTTTAACTATGATCAAATTAGTTGGGAAGGGAATTTTCTACTTGTAGAGTCACGTTAGCAGTCAAAGTATCAGATTTAGTAATATCTTTGGTCTCAATTACGAATGGTCAACCTAGATAAAACTCAGTTTTCTAAACAAATACACCAATTTCCTCAAATAACTATTTCATGCAAATGTACCAAAAACTTTATTAACACAAATTCTCCTACCTTGGCCTTATGGAACAATTCTGATTTACATGCTTCTTCTTCAGCTATTACGCCCAAGTAAGAATAGCAGCCAAGAACACCCACCAAAAGACTTGAACACCGCACAAGTGTTTCTGAATTTGTAATCTGAAACCATAAATTAAAAATATTAGTAGTAATTTGGGGTACTTCAGAATTATTTTTTGTAAGAGCAAATTTTATGTACATATTGAAAAACAAAAGCTCAGTTAAGTAAGCTAAAACTGGCATATTGTGAAGACCTCTTGAAAACATCTAACCAGTTACTGTAGAGTTATGATAGCAAGCATTCACAATAACAATGGCTTCATAATGGTCAAGTAGGATACATCCTTCTAATTTTTCTGTACATACAGGCAATCAAGAGAACTATGTACCATATACATGCTATATCTGAGGTAGTAATGAATAAAAAAAAATGAAAATTCTGACTGGTTTTATAGCGCACTGAGTTCAATAGCAGCCTATGATGCCAGCAAACTACATACATGGGCACAAGTTCAAATATCAGTTGCTCTGTTTCCGACCCAGCACCACACCTATGTGCACTGGAAAGAGTAAAAGAAGGCCAGCGTGGGAGACCAAGATGCAGGACCTGGGTCCAGGCATCTGACTGGCTGAGCCCCAGCTGAGGTGGCCGTTTGCGAGGGGAACAGACAGAAGACCTCTGTCCCTCTCCCAGTAACTGTCTATAACTAATGAACACACCTTCAAAAAGAAAAAAGGTTTTACTGGAAAGTTAATGTTTCCAAGTCTTACGACATGATTAGAAATTAAATGCATATAAAAATTACTTGCTTATTCATTTGAAAAACACACTGACAATACAGAAGACAGAAATCTTCCATCAACAAATTCACTCTGCCTGGAAATGCCCACAACAGCTAGGGCTGGCTAAATCATAGTCATGAGCCAGGAACTACTTTCAGGTCTCCAGAGTATATGGCAGCACCTTGGCAAACATCCGCTAACTTCCAGGTCCATCATTACAAAGCTGGATGGGAAGTGGAGTGGGACTCAATGCCAGGCACCTGAAGTGGGATGAAAATGGCACAAGCAGTGGCTTACTCTGCACCAGAACACCTACTCCAAGCAAGGCACTCTGAGTGTCTGAAGGACAAGTACCTGCACTGATTGTTTTGGGGCTTCTGGACTGACACAAAATATATTTCTAATAGATACAATTTAGACAATTTCACAAAATATGCAAGATAGTATTATACGGTAAGACAAGATTTTAATATTTACTGCTTCTACATTATATAAAACAGCATCATAAAAGAAAATAAGAGATTATTTTGCAGTGAGAATAGATACAACTGAGACATAACTGAATGTCAGTCCCCAAAGCTAAGAGAGATAAAACAGGCACACACTGTCCACCCTAGGCTGCTTGGATCATCGTGCCTGGTTATTCAACTCACTCCTTCCTTAACTTAAACCATTTTGGTTTGTTGTGTGTCTGTGTCTGAAAAGCAGATTGACAGAGAAGCAGAGACAAAAACAGATCTTCCACCCACTGGGCCACTCCCCATAAGCCCACAACGCTGGAGCAAGCCAGTGTGAAGCCAGGAGTGGGAATGATTTTCCAGGTCATGCACACAGAGTTAAAAAAAACAAAAAACCATACACTTTTAAGGCGTTATGGCACAGTTAAAAAGATATTTTAATACAAGCCATACATAAATTGATATAATACAGATACTGCAGGCCACAAAAATTTGATTTAATGAAGATGTTAGAGACCACAAAAAATATGAAATAGTAACTACCATGAAAATAAATAAGAAGAGCATTTAACATGTGGATAATTTGAATACATAGAAATGGGTAGAAAATGAGTTTATGTGGAAGCATGAGTTCTGGCAACAAATAATATACATGAAGCAGGGCCCAGCATGGTAGCCTAGCAGCTCAAGTCCTTGCCTTGTGTGGGCCGGGATCCCATATGGATGCTGGTTTGTGTCCTGGGGGCCACTTCCCATCCAGCTCTCTGCTTGTGACCTGGGACAGCAACAGAGACTGATCCAGAGCCTTGAGACCCTGCACCCACTTGGGAGACCTGGAATAGACTCCTGACTTCAGATCAGCTCAGCTCCAGCCATTGCAGCTCCTTGGGGAGGGAATCAGTGGATGGAAGATCTTACACACACACACACGACAAAGGAAATCATAACAAGAAATATCAGATTACTACAAACCCCTCTTAAATGCCACCAAAATTTAATAGACCTATTTAAATTTTGTACTTTTCTTTAGCTGTAACATCTCCCTCACGTATATTAAGGTTCATTTCATATTAAAATCCCTATGTTCAAACTTCGAACTACTCCCTAGTAACATAGCCAATTTTTTTCCCTTCTATGAGAACTCCTGTTAAAAGGTTTTAAAATTACCATTCTTTGCTGCTTTTTAATTAAATGGTAAGCTTTCCATAGTTATAACCATACATTGTCATTGCAATGGGTGATGAAATACACTAAGCCTCCTGCTACAGAATCAGCATGCAATATGGGCGCCAGTTAGAGGCCTGGCTGCTTCATTTCTAATCCAGCTCCCTGCTATGGCTTGGGAAACCAGTACAGGCTGGCCCGAGTCCTTGGCTCCTGTACCCACGAGAGAAGAGCAAAAGTAACTCCTAGCTCCTGGCTTCTGACAAACCCAACTCCACGCACTGTGGCCATTTGAAGAGAATGAGAGGATGGAGGAGCTCTCCTCTCTCTATCTCTCTACTTCCCAAACTAAAAAACAGAAGAGGAAGTACTCAGTTCTTGCCACTAACATGGGAGAGCTGGACAGACCTCAGGACTCCCGGCTTCAGTCTGGCTGTGGTGAGCATTTGATGAGAGATCTCTAAGTCTCTCCTTCACTCTCATCCTTTTTTTTTTTTTTAAAAAAATAAGGAAAAAACCCTTTTATACCACCATTTCTTTAACAGTTTACTAAAGTAGGAATGAACGTTAAGTTTTAGTGCTTTTTCCAAAAATCTCACCTCAGATGAATAATTACTTAGAAGCTGTTCTGATAACTCCAGAAGATAGCGGCTCAATGAATCCTTCAGATTCTGATGAACTGAAAACACCATATGGGCATGACGCATTTCCACAGCACAATCTCTCACAGAAGTTAAAAAATCCATCTTGTCAAAAGTTGTCTGAAGAAACAGTTCTTCAATCTCAGAGAATGAAGGTTCTTCTTTAACTTTTTGGTGCTCACTTCAAAAAAGTAAGATTTTTGATTTATAATCTAATACGCATCTTTCACACACTAACATAATGCCATAAGGGAAGACATTAATACACTGACAACATCAATCAGGTAATACTTTTCCAGATATTTGCTCCTCATTTAAATTAATCTCTTCCTTGAATTTTATTCTGACTTGGACTGGGACTGGTGCAAAAACCTAGTGGCTAAATCCCTGCCTTGCATGCCCAGGAATCCCATATGAGCACCATGCTGGCTGCTCCACTTTCCATCCAGCTTCCTCCTCGTAGCCTGGGAAAGCAGTCGAGCACAGCCCAAAGCCTTGATACCCTGCACCCACATGGGAGACCAGGAAGAAGCTCTGGGTTCTAGATCAGCTCAGCTCCAGCCATGGTGGTCACCTGGGGAGTGAGACATTGAACAGAAAATCTTTCTGTCCTCCTCTCTATGTATCTGCCTTTCCAATAAAAAAAAATCTTAAAATTTGATCCAAATTGATTTTTTTGATTACTCAGTAGCAAATTTTACTGCAAGAAGCACAAGAGAAATTTAAGTAGGGCTGATGCTGTGAGACTGTAGGCGCTAGACATAATGCTGGGTGTGCTTCAGTTCTGCTTGCTCTTCTCATCTAGCTTCCTACTAATGAACTGGGGAAACCTAAGGACGAGGGTCCATGTGGAAGACTAAGGTAGAGTTTCCGGCTCCTGGTGTAGATCTGATTATTATACCTATTTGGAAAGTGAACCAGCAGATACCTCTCTATTTCTCTGTCACTCTGCATTTAAAAATAAGCTAACTTTTGGGGGAAAAAAGATGGAAAACGGAAACGAGAGGGAAAGTTTCAAAAGCAAATTCAGAAATATTGTAAGTTAACACTGGATATAAACAAACACTGAGCATAATGTTACTGATGAACAAATCTCTTTTCCCATCTTTGATTTCTCCAAATGGTAGGATTTTTTCATCTTACATGCTCTTGAGGATATATTCATGCCTGTGAGTTCTTTCCAGTCACAACGACAAACATTAGCCTCTTAGGTAAATCCATTAAAATCTAGGTTTCTATATTTTTTGTTTTCAATTATTGTTTCCTGAGAAGGAAGCAGGGGATCAAAGAGAGGAAGACAGAAAAATGCTCCTATCTGTTGGCTCATTAACAAAATGGCCACAACAAGAGACTAGCTGCCAGAAAGAAGCAAACAGATGAGAACTCATCCGATATCTCATATGGGTGACAGAAACCCAAAAACTTGACCCATTTCCAGTGCCTACTAGGATCTGCTCTGGCAGGAAGCTAGAGCAAAACCAGAACCAATAATGAAGCCCAAGTACTCAGATACAGTACTCAGGTAACTCAACTGAAATTTTAACCACTGGGCTAAATGCCCACCCAAGTAATATTACTTTCAAAATGAATAACTGAATTCTACCTGATTTTCAAAAAATCCACTTAATTTTTAATTTTCCATTAGAAACTTGATTTTCCATTGTCCCTTATTATATAAACTATCACATAATATATCATACAGACTGAAACAGAATAACCTTGATCTAACGTTATAGAACACACCTTTTAATCACTGATTTTAAACTTTTTCCTTAAGCACACTTACAATTTTTATCTATTCAATTCAGCTAATAATTATTACAATACAGCTGGTACTTCACTACAATTAGTATCTTTGCAATTAAAGTTATATTTTAAGATAACAACATACCATTCTTGTCCACTTTGGAAAAAATTCATTGCAGCTTTACAGTCTTTCATGGTGAGACTCACAAGAATTTTCTCCAATATAAAATGAGGAAAATTTCTATAAAGAAAAGCAAAAGCTTCATTTAAGGGATGTAAAAATATTTTAAAAATTCTCTAAATTTCAACATTTATGCCTGGCAATGAATTTTGACCTCTAAAATTTGGATTCTAAATTAATACTATTTTCAGGTACTTTTCACCATTTGAACAGACTGTAAGGAGAATACATATCACATTATGCTCATTTCCAACAATTTCTGTAAGCACATCAAGTGCATATTCGTAAGTTTCATTGTGCAATCAAGCTAAAATCACCAGTATTCACAGGTTTCCTGTCATCATTTGGTCCTAATTCCATCTGTGGAAAGGTTAGCTATTTTCCTTTTGCTATTTTGTCTTTCCATTGTCTCTTCATCTGTCCAGTTTAAAATATTTTATCCATGATACTCTCATGTGCATGAGGATCCAGGACTCACCTATGTCAAGTACGTGGATCTATTCACACAGCATTACAGAGAGATAATAACGAATGCTGAAAAACTGTATGCACACTCATCATGAACATTCCCATAATATCACAGGAAGAAAAATCTTACTTTAGAAATTATCTAGGGGGTCAGCATTGTAGGCTAGAGGCTAAAGTCCTCACCTTCAATATAAGCTGGGATCCCATATGAATGCCAGTTTGTGTCCCAATAGCCCTACTTCCCATCCAGCTCCCTGCTTGAGGCCTAGGAAGGCAGTCAAGGATGGCCCAAAGCCTTGGAACCTGGCACCCGTGTGGGAGACCCAGAAGAGGCTATGGGGCTTCGGATTGGTTCAGTTTCGGGCATTGCAGCCACTTGCGTAGTGAGTTATTGCATGGAAGATCTCTATCTCTGTTTATCTGCCTTTCCAATAAAAACAAATAAATCTTAAATAGATAGATAAATCTTACCTCAATTCCTGACCTAACAAAATAATACATATGTGAAGTGGTTAAAAAGCTCTGGCCCGGGCCCGGCGCCGTGGCCTAGCGGCTAAAGTCCTCGCCCTGAACGCCCCAGGATCCCATATGGGCGCCGGTTCTAATCCCGGCAGCTCCACTTCCCATCCAGCTCTCTGCTTGTGGCCTGGGAAAGCAGTGGAGGACGACCCAATGCATTGGGACACTGCACCCGCGTGGGAGACCCGGAGGAAGTTCCTGGTTCCCGGCATCAGATCGGCGTGCACCAGCCCATTGAGGCTCACTTGGGGAGTGAATCATCGGACGAAAGATCTTCCTCTCTGTCTCTCCTCCTCTCTGTATATCTGACTTTGTAATAAAGTAAATAAATCTTTAAAAAAAAAAAAAAAAAAAACAAAGCTCTGGCCCTGGGCCTGATGCACTAGCCTAGTGGGTAAAGTCCTTGCCTTGAATACGCTAGGATCCCATAAGTGCATCGGTTCTAATCCTGGTGGCCCTGCTTCCCCTCCATCTCCCTACTTGCAGCAGTCAAGGACGGCCTAAAGCATTGGGTTCCTGCACCCACCTAGGAGACCTGGAAGAGATCCGGGCTCCTAGCTTCTGAACATTGCAGCTTCAGCCATTGCAGCCACTTAAGGAGTGAATCAATGAATGGAAGATCCTATCTGTCTCTCCTCCTCTCTGTATATCTGATTTTCCAATAAAAATAAATCTTAAAAAAAAGAAAAAAGGAAATGATCTAGGCACAAAGACACAGAACGAAGTTAAAAATAAATTCAAAAATTAGGACTAACTCTAAGAACTTGCATCATCAACCACAACACCAACTGCTCCAATTCTGATCCAGCTCCCTGCTAAAGTCCTGAGGAAACAAGTGGAAGATGGCTCAACTGTTTGAACCTCCGCCACCATGTGGGATACCCAGATGAATCTCTTGGTGTTCCTTGGCCCAACTCTGATTGATGTGGCCATCTGGGAAATCAATCAGTTAAAGTAAGATGTCTGATCTCTCCCTCTCTGTAACTCTTTCCAATAAATAAACAAATCTTTACAAGCAAATAAAAGCAGAGGGCAGATACAGTGGCTCAACAGGTTAATCCTCTAATTGCCAAGTGCCAGCATCCATATCGGTGCAGGTTTGTGCCCTGGCCACTCCACTTCTATCCAGTTCACTGCACAAGGACAGTGAAAGCAGTGAAGGATGACTTAAGTCCTTGGGACCCTGCATTCAGGCGGGAGACCTAGAAGAGGCTCCTGGCCCACTCAGATCAGTTCAGCTCAAGTCGTTCTGGCCATTTGGGAAATGAATCTGTGCATGGAGGATCCTTCTCTGTCTTTTCTTCTCCCTGTAAGTCTGCCTTTCCAATAAAAAGGAATCAATCTTGAAGCAAGCAAACAAAAATTAGCAGCATACCAATGAAATGAAATTACCTGTGAAGAATTGGGGATAATTCTGTTCTGTCTTCTAAGTCATCCTCTAGTCTATAACGTAAGATCCACCTCATTATCAATTCCTTCAAAGAGAAACTTCCATTTACTTCACAAATACTTAACTCTAATCCTGTATGTATTGCTTCCGGAATGATGCAGCTTCTCATTGCCAAAGCCAAACAGCATACTGAAGAACTGTTAGAAAAACAAAAGACAACACAATGATAAATTTCCCAGATTTTCTGCCTTTGGCTGTACCTTTACCATGTCATGATTCTTTAAATAGAAAGTTTATCTGGAAACACTAAGGAACTATATACTGCAGTGATAATTTGGGTGGAAATGGTGAAAGAGGAAAACGGGGAGGGTGAGAGGGGAGGAGGAGAGAACACCCACTTTACCTCACAAAATTGTACTGTGGTAGATAACAAATACACTTGAATTATTTAAAAAACCAAAAAGAAAAAAAAAAAAAAACAAGTTCTTTGGGATCAGGAATTTGGTTCAGCAGTTAAGATGCTACTTGGAATCTCCAATCTCCTATCAAAGTGCTTGGAATCAAACTACAGCTCTGCTTTGCTTTCAGCTTCCTGTTAACCCACCATGGGAGGTAGCAAGTTCATGTAATAAGGTCTTTGTCACATATATTGTTGAACTACATGAGTTGATGGCTCATCTGACTATGGCAAAGTCCTGACTATGGCAGGCATTAAGAAATGAAGCAACAGATCTGAGACCTTTATTTGCCTTTAAAAAATGTATGTATGTGTACATGCAAATACGTACACACAGTTATTTCTTTAAACATAAGCTCTTGGAGAGGCAGACAACTTGTCTAATCACTTCTCACCACCTTATCAAAGCTAAGGATTGTACCAGACACATATATGTAATTTAAGTTGTACTGACTAAAAAAAGAAACAATGCAGTCTGAATGTATTTAAAAAGACTCCTTGGTATAAATGAATTTCTTCTTTCCTGCTACTACCTTTAAAAAATTATTCAGGGCCCAGCACAGTGGCCTAGCAGCTAAAGTCCTTGCCTTCAATGTGCCAGGATCCCATATGGGCACCAGTTCTAATCCCGACAGCTCCACTTCCCATCCAGCTCTCTGCTTATGGCCTAGGAAAGCAGTAGAGCACAGTCCAAAGCCTTGGGACCTTGCACCCATGTAGGAGACCTGGAGGAAGTTTCTGGCTCCTGGCTTTGGATCCACACAGCTCCGGCCATAGTGGTCACTTGAGGAATGAATCATCAGATGGAATTCTTCCTCTGTCTCTCCTCCTCTCTATACACCTGACTTTGCAATGAAAATAAATCTTTTTTAAAAATTATTCATTTGAAAGGTAGATTAGAGAAAGAGAAATATCTTCCATCTGCTAATTGATTCGCCAATGGCAACAACAGCCAAAGCTGCACAGGTCCAAAGCCAACGGCCTAGGGCTTTTTCCAGTTCTCCCACGTGAGTGCAAGGGCCTGATCAGCAGGGTCACCTTAAACTGCTTTCCCAGGCACTTTAGAAGGGAGCTGAATCAGAAGTGGAACAGCTAGGACTTGATCTGCTATCCATAAGAGATGCCAGCACTTCCAGGCAGGGGGCTATACCATAGCTCGTGCCCCTACAAACATTTTTAATTTCTTTATAAACATTTATTTTATTTTTATATGAAAGGCAGATTTGCAGAGAAAAGCAGAAACAAAGAGAGAGAGAGATCTTCCATCTGCTGGTTTACTACACAAAGAGCTGCAATAGCCAGAGTTAGGCTGGTCCAAAGTCAGGAGTCTGAATCTTCTTTCAGGTCTCACACATGGGTTCAAGGCCCAAAGACTTGGGTCATCTTCTACTGCTTTCCCAGGCACATTAGCAGAGAGCTGGATCAGAAGGGAGCAGCAACCTAGACTCAAACCAAAGCTTATATGGGATGCCAGAGTTGCAGGCTAACATATGTGCCACTGCACAGGCCCACTACATAAGCTCTTGTGATAGCTTTTAATATCCAAAAAAAAATTTATGAATATTGGACAGTTATAAAGTACAGATAAATTTAAACACCTTATAATTGTTTGAAGAAGTTATTTTTAGACACTATTTTGTAATTCCTCCACTTTATAAAAGAGTTATTTATTTTTACAGGAAAGGCAGATTTGCAGAGGAGAGACAGAAAGATAGATCTTCCATCTGCTGCTTCAGTCCCAAAGTGGACACAACAGCCGGAATCGAGCTGATCCAAAGCCAGGCACCAAGAGCCTCTTCCAGGTCTCCCACATGGGTGCAGAGTCCCAAAGGTTTGGGACAGGCTCTACTGCTAGATGGGAAGTGGAGCAGCCAGGACATGAACCAGCACCCATATGGAATTTCAGTGCATGCAAGATGAGGATTTAGCCACCAAGCTATTATGCCAGGCCCATTCCTCCACCTTTTAGACTCACATTCATGTATAAACTTTTCCCAGACAAACAGCAAAAGAATTTGAAGTAGAATTTAATGTATTTTTAACTTAAGTAACAATTCATGGAAATGACTAGAGGGTATTTATCTGTAAAATCTGATACAATGAATATTCAACTTACCAAGAAGGTCTGCAGGCTGACCCAGTAAATAATTTCCAGAATTCTCTGTCGATTTCAACTAAACTACCTTGAATTATGGCTCCCAATAAACCAAAATTTTCAGCTTGCGTTTGTTCAGAACTTATACCACGGAAGGTAACAGTACAAATTTTAACCCAGAGTTTCAACAAATCTGACTGCTGTGAGGTTTCTAGATTTGATTTCTTGCCTTGACACAATGCAACTTCCATAAGACATCGTAACACATATGGTGTGCGTTCCCCACGTCGTCGCTGAGAGAGAAGCTGGTAGAGTATCATTAGTAATGAAGACAGATCATGGTCAGGTAAACTTGAAGGGTATTTTGATACTAACTGGGTTGTAATTTGCAGCCTAAAAAAAGTAAAGATAATTTGAAAATAATTCTATTCTATTAATCTCATAGAAAACAAATATAGAGAAACAAGGTAGCCTGCAATAACCTAACTAAAACAGCAATAATATCACATTCAACACCAATTCTGTAAATATCAATAAAATTTCATTTTTACTATGAACTACTTCCTATAGTAGCTGAAAGACTGATAATCTTTTGCCTCGCTGGGTAACCCACATTTATCTTAAACTCTGCTTTTTCCTGACATTACTCAGGGAATATTTGCCAGTAATTCTCTAGAATGTGTATGACTCACTGAATTAAGAAACACATGTTATTTCTAAGCCCCTAACAACTGATATACATCAAATATTGCATAAGTAACACCTAATTTACTGGGAAAATTATAAAAGTGCAAACAGGCTCTCTCAACTATAACATGAGCTTATTTCAGTTTCAACAACAGGTCACATCAATACACTTTTCTTTCAACTAAATTCTACTTAAGCATTCCATTAACATGGTTAACATCAAGATTACCGAACAAAAGATTGACTACAATAAATATTTGTTTCAGTTCTGCTGGGGGAAAGATGTTACACTTTCTAGGTTCCAGTTTTATTTTTGGTAAAGCAAACAAGTTGAAACGGAGAAATTCCAAAGACTTAACAAATATACGGAGAGTCCACAGAATTACACAACTTCTTTGTGTTTCTAAATGTCAGATGTGAGCAAGCAAAACAGAAATTAAGAATTAAAATAGCCCTTTATCATAAAATAAGCTCAACACTGCTTGTGGTATCTGTTACGTAAATATACATACTCATTTATTTGAAATGTTAAGTAACATTCACTCCCCAAATGACTGCAGTGATCAGAGTCGGCCCAAGCTAAAGACAGAAGCCTAGATTTAGACCTACTATGTTGGTGATAGGGGCCGAATTCCTTGGGCTGAAACAGCTTTTCCAGGATCATGACAGCAAGGAGGAGGATGGCAAGCAGACCAGCTAGAACTCCAGCCAGGGCTCCAATACAGAATGTAAACCACAAGCGGTGATTTATCATGCTCTAACAGTGTTGGCCATGGGACTGAGATTTCTGGAATTAATTTTTAAATCTGATTACAACGTGATATACATACTAAAATATATTAGTGCCAACATACACAACTCAGTACTATAAGACAATACTACTACTAGATGTTCGCAACCCTTTTTCGATGCCATGATCACATCTTGTGACTCATCCTTGATGTCTGACAATCACATTTCCTTTTAGTAATAACTGGTTTAGGACAAGATTAAATTACTTAGTCCAAGCTACTGACATGAAAGGATTCAACTGCAGGTTTTCTGGGGAAAAAAAGAAACAAACAAACTCTTGGGGCAGTGATTAAAACAACACTTTACCACGGCACAAGATCGAAATCATTCTGTGGCTTCTGGAGATGATCCTTTATTACTTCCCAGCCTAATTCAATTTTCCTCCTTTTACAAGGTGCACTCTGATCACTAGATACTCTCTGCGTAATAGTGTAAGACTGAGAAATCTCCAAGGACCTGGTATCTTCATTAAAAACCTATAAAATAAACAATAATTTACTTTTTTGTCAGGATTACTTACAAATAACATCTCAGAAAAAAAAGGTTAATAGAAGATATAAAAAACACAAACAAGAAATAAGCTATAGAAACATGATAGCATGGTAAGAGATATTTTGAATGACAGTAATGGCATTCATTGAAAACAGGTATTAGAGGACCCAATAGAACTGAAGAGAGAAAAGATGAACTGATTATGTCCATGGGAAGACACCAGAAGGAGAATCATGTTCCCAGGGGACAGTTAAGTTTTTATTAGGGCCCTGTGCAGTAGTCTATGGCTAAAGTTCTCCTCTTGCACACACCGGGATCCCATATGGACGCCAGTTCTAATCCCGGCAGCCCCGCTTCTCATCCAGCTCCCTACTTGTGGCCTGGGAAAGCAGTCGAGGACGGCCCAAAGCCTTGAGACCCTGTACCACGTGCGAGACCAGGAAGAGGCTCCTGGCTCCAGATCAGTGCAGCTCAGGCCATTACAGCTACTTGGGCAGTGAACCAGCAGACGGAAGATCTTTCTATCTCTCCTTCTCTCTGTAGATCTGCCTTTCCAAGAAAAATAAATAAATCTTTAAAGCAATTTTTTTAAAAATTGCTACAAAAAGGCGACTCAGTAGACAGACGAGATCGGGCACGTTCAGGGTGGTATGGCTGTAGACAAGACTCAGTGGACAGTAACAATTGTCAAATACAGCCAGCAGGATGCCACCAGCATCTCATCAATGCAGGTGCCATCCTCTCAGCAAAAAGGAAGAGACATCTGCAGCAGGCCAATACCACGGATTATCTCATCTGAGAACCTCAGGTCCTTCTGATGCTGAATGTGACCTGAACGTCTGGAAGACAACAGGGTGTCTACCTAACTCCAGGAGGGCACAATGATTTTTTTTTCCAGCAATTTCTGAGTACATGTTTTGTTCTGTTTAAGATGTGTTTTTATTTAAAAGGCAGAGTTACAGAGAATAGGGACACAGAAAGATTCTCCATTAACTTTTGGTTGACAACCCTGATGGTCACAACAGCTGGAGGTGAGCTGATCCAAAGCCAGAAGTTACTTCCAAGTCTCGCACAGGAATGAAGGGGCCCAAACACTTCAGCCATCCTACTGTTTTCCAGGCCACAAGCAGGAAACTAGAAAAGTTGAGCAGCTGGGATAACTACTGATCCCATATCAGATGCCAACACCACAGATAGAGGGTTGGCTACTATGCCAACCCCATGGGCACAATGAATTCTTCCACATCAATTCTACCAACCAGCAGAAAGGAAGCACCATCTTTCCAGAGCAAGTACAATCAGGGATTCTGTGACCAGAGTATCTGATGGCTCTGTCAGAGGGAGGAATCTGACATCCTAAATAACCTAGTTCCATGAACAGAAGGCAACTGCTCCTCTCATTTTTCTGATCAACTTCTGTTAGGCAGGCAGCTACTTCCAAGCATGGAGTGGTTCTCTGTGTGGAGGGAGAAATTCTCTGGCACTTGAGACATGGAGAGCTCTTGTATCCTGTGACTGCATGCCAGGCTAGGAAACTGAAAAGGAGTAGGGTGTGGTTGGGTCCTAACACAATTACTGGAAATGAGGAGCTCCATGATAGAAGGGGAGGGTCACTACAGAGAACTTCATAATCACATTACAGAATACAAAGATCCTTTTTATGGCTTCAAGGATTTAAGTGGATAGGGTTCACCGGCACTGTTGGAGACCTGGAAGAAATTCCTGGTTCTATGCTTCAGATTGGTTCAGCTCTGGCCATTGTGGCCATTTGGGGAGTGACCAGCAGATGGAAGATCTTTCTCTTTGCCTCTCCTTCACACAGTAAATCTGCCTTTGCAATAAAAATAAATTTTATATTATTATTATTTTTTAATGGAGAGAAGGAGAAAGATCTTCCACACTCTAGTTCACTCTCCAAATGGCTGCAATGGCTGGAGCTAAGCCAACCCAAAGCCAGGAGCCTCTTAAGGATCTCCCATACGAGTTCAGGATCCAGAAGGTTTGGGCCGTCCTTAACTGCTTTCCCAGGCCACAATGAAGAAACTGGATGGGAACTGAAGCAGGGGGGACGTGAATCGGCGCCCATATGAGATCCAGGCATGTGCAAGGTAAGGAGAAAGTCACTGAGCCCAAATTTAAGCAGAAAGACAAAGAGACAAGAAAAGAAAAGAGAAGAAAAGAAGCCCTTTGGAAAGCAATAGGTACACAGCACATTCATAGACATTTTGTCAGAACGTAAGTTTAAAAAGCCAGGGCCCGGCGCCATGGCCTAGCGGCTAAAGTCCTTGTCTTGAAAATGCCGGGACCCCATATGGGTGCCAGTTCTAATCCCGGTGGCCCCGCTTCCCATTCAGCTCCCTGCTTATGACCTGGGAAAGCAGTCGAGGACGACCAGGGCTTTGGGACCCTGCACCCGCGTGGGAGACCTGGAAGAGCTCCTGGCTCCCGGCTTTGGAATGACGCAGTACCAGCCACTGCGAACACTTTTGAGTGAATCATCGGACAGAAGATCTTCCTCTCTGTCTCTCCTCCTCTCTGTATATCTGACTTTGCAAAAAATAAATAAATCTTTAAAAAATATCTTTAAAAATATTTTTAAAATATTTTAAATATTTAAAAAATGTTTAAAAAGCCAAATAAAGGGAAATTAATATGAAATTTAACAGTTTACAAGACCTCTACTTACCTGGTGACAAATATCAGCCATCAATTCAATCAAATTTTCCTTAACAGCAATATTTCGAGATCCTGAAGTATATTTTCCTCTACTCCCTATATGACTTATTTCATTCACTATCAGGTCATATATGTTATATAAGATACTTTGCCATTTTGCTGATATATAAGCACCTAAAATCCGAAAAGTTAAAAATTAATTCATACATAACATCTATTTGCACGGACAACTCTGTTACTAACACACATCGTTAACATTAAAAAACAAAGGGTTAAGCCCAGCACAATATATTTTGCAAAATTCTTCCACAAGATTTACATAAACTGGCCACAGCACGATAGACTAGTGGCTAAAGTCCTCGACTTGCATGCGCCAGAATCCCATATGGATGCCAATTTTAATCTCAGCTGCTCCTCTTCCCAACCAGGGCCCTGTTTACAGCCTGGGAAAGCAGTCAAGCATGGCCCAACGTGTTAGGAGCCTGCACCTGCGTGGAAGACCAGGAAGACGCTCCTGTTTCCTGGCTTCGGATCGGCTCAGCTCCAGCTGATGCAGTCACCTGGGGAGTGAACCAGTGAATGGAAGATCTTTCTCTCTGTATTTCCATCTCTCTGTATATCTGACTTTTCAATTAAAAATAAATAAAATGAAATGAAATAAAAAGCCACAACTGGTCCATTATAAGCTTCCTCCTGCAACAATAGCTTCCTATATAGGTCTCAGTTCATGTTCCCATTGCTCCACTTCCAATGCAGCTCCCTTTCTTCTTATGGCCGAGGAAAACCGCTGAAGATAGTGCAAGCCCTTAGGCCCCTGCATCCACATGGGAGACTCAGAAAAAACACATGGCTTCTGCAGTTTGTCCAGGATACTGAACAATAGGACCATTACTTACCACCAGCAAGGTAGTAGGAAATCCATTAGTGTAGCCTGAAACTACATTTGCTACATCATTCTGTTAACTTTCAATTCATTCTAAATAGGCAGATAACCCAAAGCCCTAAATATGTATGATCCTGATCTTCATAACAGTAAAAAGAAGGCAACAGACAAAAAACTTTGAAATGTCAGCGTATCTTCACATACACTGTTTCCATGGACTACCTATATATGTAAACCAATATACACTAGAGAAGGATACATTTTTAAAAAAAACTTTTTACTTCTTTTTATCATCATTTTATGATACAGTTCCATCGGTCCTGGGATTTTCCTTTTCCCCTCCCCAATCCGCCCCCACCCTCCGCTCATTGGATTCCTATACTATAGCACAGTATAGGAACCCAATGCATAGCATTCATTACTATAGCATAGTTCTTCATACACAGTCATATGACCATCATTGTGGACATGAACAATGGTAGAGAGTCCAGCATCCTATTGTCATGATATAGTAAACAGTTTTATTGGGAGTCCATCTTTAGTCTGGAAGTAGAAATGCATACTGCATTGTATCCTCACATCTGGATATGATAATCTCCATTACAGTTACTACACTGCTATTTTAATTTAAAAAAAAGTTACATCAGTTTCCTTCCATTTCACTTGCTACTAAACAAGGAGGTATGTAGCTTTAGTAAAATCATGAACTACTTTTGAATTTGTCCAAAAGTTGGTAATTGTAGACTAAGCTTGAGAGCTGATTAAAGCTCCAGTCCCACTTGATAAAGTTCTTGGTTACTCATTAAGACTACCCAACCAAACAACATTCTCTTAGTGAAAGAAAAACATTAAGAAATCTGCAATGGAAAGTGATTCACGGTTGAATATAAACCAAAATTGAAATGTCTATGAAGAAGTCACAGGTTGTGGTTGAGAACCTGCATTTTCCTATTAACATATTGGTTAATCAATACCATGTCAATTAATGCCACAATGTTGTAAATGGTTGGAAATATTATGTTGGGGCTTTCAATTGATTGGGATGATACTCTGCTGGCTCTACCTTCAGACCAGAGATATTCCCACCAAGAAACCATTGAACTTACCAGGACAGTAAGATGCTGGACTTTATGCTTGGTAAATACCTCCAATGAAAGAATGTCAACTGAAATTGAACTATGGAAATGCAACAAGGTGGAACAAACCGCCGTGGGGGGAGGGTGTGGGAAGGGGCTGGGGGAATCCCAGTGCATAAAAAATGTATCACATAATGCAATGTAATTAATTAAAAAAAAAACGAAATGCAATAAAAATATGCTTAAAACAAACAAACAAACAAACAAAAGAAAGTGATTCATTGCAAGTTTTCCCAGTAAAGAGGCCTGGGGTAACCATTATGCTTAAGACAGCAATTTCCATTTTGCATTTCTTATTCCTTTGAAATAATGAACATGTATGTTACTTGGGAATCAAATAAACTGATGAGCTGCTTTCAGTCCAATTTATGATTTGCATTTTTAAAGTACTTATTTCTTTGTAGTGGAAAGGCAGATTTTTATAGAAAAGGGTCTTCCATCTGCTGGTTCACTCACCAACTGACCACAACGGCCAGAGCTGAGATGATCTGAAGCCAGAAGATGTTTCCTGGTCTCCCTTTGAGTGCAGGATCCAAAGACCTTTGGCCATCCTCTGCTTCTTTCCCAGACCACAAGCAGGGAGATGGATGGGAACTGGAGCAGCCAGGACACAAATCCATGCCCATTCGAGATCCTGGAGCATGTAGGTCCATTAGCCAATTAAGCCCATGCACTGGGCCCCCTAACTCAATTCATTTCCAAATAAAAGCAATATGAAGACCAACAAAATCCTCTTTCCTCTAAATGTTATTCTCAAAAGTCTGTACCATACTTCTAAGTACCTAATTATCAGGGCATAATCAGCTTTATATCAAACAGCTGGTGTCTCAGAAGTGCGTATATTTCACCTAGCACCCTAGCAAAAAAGGGAAAGGCATAGTATAATTTGCCACGACTGCCTCAAATTCTAAAAATGTGTGAAATTTTCATCATGGATATATTACAAAACAGAGCAATGGAGAAGGGCTTATACTCCCACAGGACAGTGACTTCATGCTGAAGCCTTGACTGAAGAAACAAATTCAACTACAGTACAAAATTCTTACCTTTTTCTTGGGTTCTGGCTCCTTTTGGATGATGAATATAAATTTGCAATTGAAACAATTCAACAATTATTTCCTTTAAAGAATCATTAAGTCTATGTTGAGCCCAAATATAAAGCAGAGCAGGAAGAATTTCATCTCCTAATTCACAAGCTCGAATTCGAAAATTCACAGCCAAAGTCTTGAGAAAGATATTGAGGGCTGCTAAGATGTGACTTAGACCTGCAGAACTCTTCTCCTGCCTGTGAGAGAAAACATACAAACTCAACTTAGCATCAGCAGGAGTAAAATTTGCATACACTGAATAGTAACAAAGCTGTACATTTAAAAATAAGGTGATTTTCAACTAATTACCAGATTCAAAAGTACTCCAAGAGAAAATTCACAGCAGCACCAAAAGCAACAGCAGCAAAAAATCATCCTTGATTTGTACTGAGACTACCTCAAATGGCTTTGCTTTCTAAAATTACAAAGTTGATTTGCAGAAGTCACCATAAAATGTTTCATATTATGACATGTCGGCCTCATAAACAATATTAATTTTTACTTTGAGGACAGTTTTATTTATTTTTAATATAACTACTCTTTTTTTTTTAAGACTTAGCTATTTTTATTAGAAATGCAGATTTACATAGGGGACAGGAAGATCTTCCATCTACTGGTTCACTTCTCAATGGGTCAGAATGCAGAGAGCTGAGCTGATCCAAAGCCAGGAGCCAGGTGCTTCTTCAAGATCTCCAAAATGGGTGCAGGGTCCCAAGGCTTTGGGCCATTGTCCCAAGGCATTGAGCCATTGTCACAACCAGTGAACCAGATGGGATGTGGAGCAGCCAAGACACAAACCAGCACTCAAATGGGATGTTCATACTTACAGGTAGAGGATTAACGTGTTGAGTCATGGCACTGGCCCGATATCTATTCTTAAAATAGGAAAAATGAAACTGTTCTTAGAGGATATATAACTTTGCTCTTCAGAAGAGCAGGAGGAGTTTTCCCATTTAAAAAACTGGTGTGGCAGACCAGCACTGTGGCATACTGTGTAAAGCTCTTGCCTTCTATGTTGGCATCCCACGTAGGTGCCAGTTCAAGTCTCTGCTGTTCCCTTTCAGAACAAGTTTCCAGCTAAAGAGCCTGAGAAAGCAGAAGTGCTTGGGGCCCTCCACTCATGTGGAACACCCAGATGAAGCTCTTAGCTCCTACCTGACTCAGCCCTAGTGTGTAACTCTATTGTTCAAAAAAATGAAAGTATAAATCTTTAAAAAAAGAAAACTTAGAGTGGGCATTTTCCCTAGCCATTAAGAAGCCAACATTCCACATCCGAGTGCCCAGTTTGAGTTCTGGTCTGCTTCCAATTCCAGCTTCCTGCTAATGCACACCTTGTGATCCAGAAACTGTTGGCTCAAGTGATTCCTGACATTCACATAGGAGACCCAGACTGAGTTCCAAGCTCCTGGCTTCAGCCTAGCCCAGACATGGCTATTCATGGTGTGAACTAGTAGACAGATTTATTCCTACCCTTGCAAAGAATAAAAAAACATTATAATGCAATAAAAACAATAAAAAAAATTAGAAGGCAATATTTTTAGTGAATGAATCTGAAACACATTTTTAACAAGATCAAATTGGTTTTCAATTTAAAACAAAAGATTACCTGGCATACTGAACAGCCTTGGAAAAAAAATCCAAATATTTAGAATTCAGTCCATCAGTTTGCAAACAGCATCCTTTGGTCACAGCATGAATTATTCTTGCCACTAAAACTCTATTAATGTCTTGTGAAGGTTTGAGATACAGCGTAAAGTACACAGAGAATAATTCTTCAAGAGAAAAAAAAAAAGCTATTACAACTTTTAAAATGCAAAGTATATTAACCTCAATGTCAGAATTCAACTTAAATATCCCATATAGACAAAAAGATTTAGAATCGAATGGCTTTATATTTAACATAAAAAAGGACTCTGCATATTAAATTGTATAAAAGAACGTCTTTAACACAGAAAAACCTATACACAATGGAGTGTGAGAACCCGACTTCAGATAAGCTACTTCTTTAACCCCATGTTCCTTCACTGAGGCCTAACAAAGCACTTCACCTAATATGTATACTCCAAGGGTTTTTTGTTTGCTTGTTTGTTTGTTTGTTAAATAATGTGTGAAAAAATATGTTCTGAAATTTCACTCAATTTAGAATTTAACAAATTAGGAAGACAGCTGTCAGGATGCAGGCAGAAAACATGACATTCCTGATCAGAGAAAAAGAATAAATCACAACAAAGAGTAACAGAGATACTGAACGTTGTCCTTACTCTTTTTGTACTTAAAATCAGAATTCAGTAATTTGTGCTAACTCACATGACATACACAGTTGAAATCACAATATCCTGCTGGTGGGGATGTGGGGAGAAAGGTACCCTCCTTCACTGTTGGTGGGAACGCAGGTTAGCAGCACTAAGGAAGTCAGCTTGGAGAGTGTTAAGAGAATGGAAAACTCATCTGCCACATGACCCAGCTATCTGGAAATATACCCAAAGAAAATGAAGTGCATATGAGAAAGGGATCTGTAACCCTGTATTTACAGCAGCACAATCTACAACAGCAAACACACGGGAACAACCCAGATGCCCATCAAAAGAGAGGATAAAGAATCTGTGGTACCTCTACTCTGTGGACTACTACTCAGCACTAAAAAGAATTAAATTCCACCATTTGCAAACAAATGGTCCCAACTACAGACACGGAAATAAGTCAATCACAAAAGGAAAAATAACATGTTCTCTCTGATATAAGGCAACCTTCATGCAAACTACAAGATCAATATCTCTTTCAATACTGCTTATGCTACATTTCAGGGATTTTGATACTTTTGCTTTTACTTTCATTCCTTCAAAATAAGCTTTTTTTCTTACTGATTTCCTTACTGACTCATAGGTCACACCACAGCACATTTGCTTCAAGAAGGTTTTTGATTTTCTTTTTCATTTCTTCAGTGACACACTGGTCATTCAGTAACATGTTATTTAACTTCATGTTGTTGTTAATGTTCTACTATTTCTTCCTGTCGTTGATTTTATTTCATGGTTTTTCATTTAAAGGGATGTAGAACAACTGCATAATAGAGACCATCATATTCAGATGTCTCTACTTCCAAATCAAAGATGGACTCCCAAAGAAAATGCTCAATGTGTCTTGACAACAGGATGCTGGACTGTCTGCCATTGTCCATACATACAATGTTAGGATACACTTAAATAGCACAATGATGGACTTATGACGGTTTATGAAGGACTATATTATTGTAATGATAAAAGAGAAATCAGTAGAAGAGTGAGGATTTGGGGATGGTGGGAGGGAAATCCCGAAGCCTATGTAACTGTATCATAAAATAATAAAATAAATTCAATTTTAAAGCAAGAAAAGAAAAAAAAGAAAAGAAAAGAGGAAAGGAAAGGAAAGGAAAAAGGAAAAAGGAAAAGGACAGGCAGCATACTCATAGATGTTACTCTTCACTGAGAACTTTCTACCTCTTACTGGACCGCAAATCCTGCTTTCCCAAGTTTGCTTCCCACCGTACTGAGAGATAATTATACACAGTAAAGACAAACTTTCAAAATGCTTCCTATTATATTGATATTATAGAAATCTACATTTGGTGCTTCCTAAGGCATTTTCACATCAAGTAGATCGACAGGGTTAAATCATTTATGAGTACACAAATTCAGAGATAAGAAAATGGGAGGGGATGTCTTTATAGTTTTCCTCTTAATGCTCAGCCAACAGATAAAACAGGAAAAAACAATGCAACTAACTGTTTCTGCTCAAAGTACAGGCTTTACCATTTTGTATCAGTTGGGGAGAACAATCCAAACCTCAGAATCCCAAACACACTTCTAGAGAATGGAAGAGCTCTGTCTCTCCTGTGTAACTTTTTGTTTGTTTGCCTGTTTTTCCTGAACAGCAGGAAAACACTAGTTTAGGACATTTGGACCTAACACCAATAAAAATAAAATTAATCTTTTAAAAATAATAATCTTTAAAAGACGCTTAAAAAGACATTCAGAAAGTCGCAGAAAAGCAGAAAACAGCCTCTTTAAAAGAACAGTGCTTACCAATAAAAAGGAAACAATTAAAAAAAGATTCGCTTTATAAATGTGCTTTAAAAGCTATTACTCAGAGAATGTTCATTCCTATGCCAAAGAGTAAATAAAATTTCAATGTTAAGTGTTCTGCAACTTGCATAATGTAATTAAACTAGTTGAATTGTTCTCTTGGAGATACATATCATCTGTGTGGGCTGCATAGTGGAGCTAGTTAGATGGAACTAAGCCTTAATACCCATTGACACGTACGAGAGCCAAATGGGATGTGGTACAGACTGGACTAGTCTGCTACACATACTGGCAAACGAGGGTAGGGGGCAGGCCTGGTGGGGGTTATTGTGGGTCGCTCAGACTGGGCTACAGCTCCCACTGGTTTATGCGAGGGCCGAGTATGTGCTGGGCAGAACCAGGATGGACTGCAACACCCATTGGTTCCAGTGCAAGTCGGGACTGAAAACAGAACCAACCCAGCAATTGCAACCACCAGCTGATCGTGGAGATGGACTGTGCCAGGCCCTGTACTTGCTAGTACATACGAGAATCTGACCTGGGAACACCTCACTCAAAGTTTCTTTACAGATCTTCCCAATCTAAATGCCAGACTCAGAACCCTAACCAAGAAAAGACAAAAGACAGAACAAGTCAATCAACCACCTCAGCTTTATGTTGGCAGTGAAGTACTGGACAAATGGAGACTCTATGATGGACTATGTCAATCAGTGGATTCTTCAATGACCTCATCGGGCTTGGAGTGGTGAGACTGGCAGCGATTCATAACTGGTGAACTATCAAAACCACCTGAGCAAGAATCTCAGAGCATGCCCCACATCCGGGACCTGGGGTGGCTGGGAGACTGGGTGGGGCTTCCCCCTCAATATTCCCCTTTACCTCAGATACATGAAGGAAACAATATGGAAATGATAGTCTTGCCCGCTTTCCCATAGTCCTTGAACCTTTTTACCCTAATTAACTATGCAAAGATTGTCAAAAATATAATAAAAAAAAGAAAATAAAAGAATCTGTGATGCAAAATAAAATAAAATAAAATAAACCACAAATGAGTTGTTTAAGGTTTGGTGCTGTGGTATGGTGGGCTAGGATACCACCTGTGATACCAGCATCTCATTCAGCACCAGTTCAAGTCCTGGCTGCTCCACTTCCAATCCAGCACCCTGCCACTGCCTTGAGAAAGCAGTGAAGATGGCCCTCGGGTGACTGCACCCACATGTGACACCTGCCTTAGTCAGCTTAGCCTGGCCATTGCTGTCACTTGGGAGGTAAATTGGTAGATGGAAGAACTCTCCCTTTCCTCAAAGATAAAAGATAAATCTTCTAAAAAAAATTGTGTTTCAAAAAAAATTAGCGTTTCAAAAAAAAGTTTATTTTTGCTTAAAAATTCTGAATGCATGCTACAAAGAACCTTCATAAGGTTCATGGAGGGGCTGGGACTGTGGCATAGGTGATTTACAGGTTATTCTGCTGTCTGCAGTACCAGCATCCCATACGGTGCTGGTTCAAGACCTGGTTGTTCCACTTTTGATCCAGCTCCTCGTTAATGTGTTAGGGAAAAAAACATGATGAGTCAAGCACTTGAGTCCCTGAACCCAAGTGAGAGACGTGGAAGAAACTCGTATCCTGGCTCAATCTCATTGAATCCACTGGGTAATTTACCAGCAAACAGAAGACATCTCTCTCTCTCTCTCTCCCCCACAGTGTTCACAGTGTTCACAGACAATCTAAAATGCCCAATATCCTCAATATTATAATATTTTCAGGTATCACTATCCTATTTTCAAAAGGTTGTCATTTGGAGTTATTGCTGTTGTATAGTACATAAAGTTACCATTTGCAATACCAGCATCCCACGTGGGTGTCAATTTGAGGCCCAGTTAATTTCCTATCCAGCACCCTATTAACCACTTCTTAAAAGCAGCTGGAGACAGGTGTATTTATACCTCTGGTACCTAGGTGGAAGATTAAGATATCGGTTTGACCTGGACCAGCACTTGCTATTGTTGCAGACATTTGGGATGTGAACCAGTATGGAAGCTCTCTCTTTTTTCATCTCTTGTTTTGACTTCCAAAATAAATAAATCATGGGCAAAAGAAAAAAAAAAAGACACTGCCAACAGGCTGGTTGGGGGCCCCTTTTGGAACACAGCCTGCCCTATATTCACAGCAACAGTGAATGCCCTAAACAACTCCAGAAAATGAGTGCAACAGCTTACAAAACTTCATTTCTGTGGGAACAACAGTACGTAATGCAAGAATAAGGGCATTGATTAGTTCATAGAATTGTGGTTCAGATGTCTCATTTTGAAGTGATAAACTGGTAACAGAGATACATCGTTTCATTAAATTAAACTTAGTCTAAATACTTTTCAATGATAGAGGGTTTTAACATTTCCAAAGCTGGTACATCAGTCAACTCTCACATCTGCTTTAAAGCGACCTTCTGAATTACACAATCTTTGGAAATAATAAACTGAAACATTTCATAACTTCCTCCCTTGGTTCTCTTCACCTCTCAACTACAAACAGGAAACACTAGCCCCTCAGGATTCACTCTACAAGTCAACAAGGCTAATGGGCCTTATGTACTCTCTTCTAATATGTTTACTTTTCATTACCTCATCAATAATCTGATAATGGCCTAATCTAAGATACTTTCACTTCCTTCCTCTAACACTTAAATAATAATCTTATTCCTTTCAAACTCTTGCTTTCACTTTCGTGAGAATGTGTTCTCTGGATTTTTCTCCTTTCTATTTCAAGCATGGTTGAGTATAGCTACCAGTACTCTATGTAACCACAACACTCAGACACTTCACAGAGACCAAGGATGCTACCTTCTAACTTTTTCACACAAGTAACTACAAAGGAACCTGATATATTAACAGTTCAGGATATACATAATAAATAGTTAATGGTCAGATTATATAATTTTAACAAAACACTATTAAAATGTGAGGTAATCTGGGTTGCATTTTAGGCAGGATTTCATTTCAAAAGGAAAAATTCACCACATTCAAAACATACCTAGCCACTGCTGCTGAGATATTTCACACCAGTATTTTCTCACTGAAAGAATGTCTTTGAGTAGTATATTGCTACAGTCAGCTCCATAGGTGGAACCATTAGATGAATCTTTCACTGTCTCCATGATATAACTCAAAAGTTCTTGACATTTCAGCCTGGGTGCTCCTATTTAAAAAGAAAAATTAATTAAAACAATCTCAATAAAAATAAATGAAGTACTGTTTCAAATGATGGCTACTTAAATTAACTCTATACAGGAAATAACTAATCTTTCCCACAAAGTATGGATTAATAATTTTAATTAGTTCTGTTACGGCTCAAAAGCAAAATTCACCCATTTGACTGAATTTATAAAAATATTTTTTAGGGATCAGCATGGTAGCCTAGCAGTTAAAGCTCTTGCTTTGCAGACGTCCGGGATCCCATATGGATACCAGATCTAACCCCACCTGCTCCACTTCCCATCCAGCTCCCAGCTTGTGCCTGGGGAAAGCAGTCGAGGACGGCCCTAAGCCTTGGGAACTTACACCCACATGGGAGACCCACATGGGGGTGGCTTCTGGCTACTGGCTTTGGATTGGCTCAGCTCCAACCAAGGCGGCAACTTGGGGAGTAAACCAGCAGACAGATCTTCCTCTCTGTCTGTTCTCTTTGTATATCTGACTTTTCAATAAAAATGAATAAATCTTTCAAAAATTTACTAGAACTTACATTTAAATATTGTCAATGGTGTCTTTTTTTTTTTTAATGTAAACAGCAAAATTGAATTCTAACTGCTACACTATCAAACTTGTTCCTGCTAATGTGCCTGGCAAGGTTGCAGGTAATAGCCTAGATACATGTGTCCCAAACATCCATATGGAAAACCACAACAAAAACCCTGGCTTCTGGCTTTGGCATAGGCCCGGCTCAGCTGCTGCAGCTGTTTGAGAAGTGAACCAATAGCAAAACAATCATTCTATCTTTTATAATTCATAATGTTTTTCTGTTTTGTTTTCAAAGATTTATTTCTTTGAAAGTCAGAGAGGAACAGGCACCAACATCATTGCTGGTTCATCTCCTAAACTGCTGGAGCCTAGAATCAAGAGGTTCAACCTGTCTAAAATATTTAAGACATATTTTCAATTCACAACTTTAAATCCACAGGCTTAACCCTCCATTAACTAATGTTTAAGAGCTTTAACATCTACAAAATCATATACTATAAACTTCTCTGTTGGGACTACAGAGTTGATCTTTCATTTACTCACTAAATATTAAGCCTCAATGCCACTGACCAGTAACACATCACTTTTCTGGATGTAAGGCTACAACTCAGAGCAAATTCAAATGCAGAACACTGTGTAGCTCTCGGATGTTTCAGCTATTTTCTAACAAAAGCTTGTAGTGGCCTCTCAGAGAAGGTAAAAAATTGATAAAGCACTGTTGCACAGACTCCAGGAACATCATCATTCTAATGTATCATTCACTAACAATCTATGTTTCTATGAAATGTTGGCTAACATTTGGGCTTTTCTGATTCTTAGATGGGAATTGCTATTACACAGCTATGTCCTTATCAGTAAAGAGTATACACTGTTGGGCCCAGGAGTTCCTTAAAAGAAGTATGCACTTTTAGCATTTCAGCAATGCAAAAAGCCCACTCCTTATAGTAGTTCATCAGATGTTACGCTTCTGTTTCAATATATCAATTCTTAAAAATATTAACAGTGCATGTACATAATGAGGAATATGTTGCTTACTAGGCAAAAAACTGATTTTTTTCTAGTTTTTAATTAAATCATAGCACATTGTTACAGTGCAGATTGTGAATGCCAATGAAGCTAATGTCACTATAGAATGAATTAGTAAGGCAAAGGAAATGAACACACATTTTTCAAAAGAACAGATTCAAATGGCTAATAGACATATGAAAAGATGCTCAGGCTCCCTAGCCATCAGGGAGATACAAATGAAAATTACATTGAAGTCCTATCTAACTCCTGTGAGACTGGCTTACACTCAGAACTCTACTAACAACAAATGCTGGTGTGGATGTGGGGAGAAAGGTACCCTCCTTTACTGCTGGTGGGAGTGTAGGTTGGAAATAAGTATAGACAGTGCTTAGAGAACTGCAAATGAACCTGCCATATGACCCAGCAATCCCACTGCTACAGATACAGCTAAAGGAAATGAAAACTGTCTATGAGAAGGGGATCTGTAGTCCTATATTTATAGCAGCACAATCTACAATAGCAAAGGCATGGAAACAATCCAGATGCCCATCCAAATATGACTGGTTAAAGAAACTGTGGTACATCTACTCCATAGAATCTTACTCAGCCATTGAAAAGAATGAAATCATACCATTGCAACTAGAAGGTCTCAACTAGAAATCTCTGTAAATCTGACATTCCAATAAAAATAATCTTCCTTTTTATAAAGATTTATGAGTATTTTGTTGTTGCTGTTGTTGTTATTGGAAAGTCAGGTTTAGAGAATGAAGGAGAGACAGAGAGAAAGATCTTCCATCTGCTGGTTCATTCCCCAAGTAGCTACAACAGCTGGAGCTGAGACAATTGGGAACCAGGTGCTTCTTCCAGGTCTCCCGTATGGTTGCAGGGTACCAAGGCCTGGGGCCATCCTCAACCGCTTTCCTAGGCCACAAGCAGGGAGCTGGAAGGGAAGTGGAGTAGCCAGGATTCGAAGCAGCACCCATATGGGATTCTAGGCATGAAAGGCAAGGACTAGCCTCTAGGCTACTACATCAGGCCCCAAAATAAATTATCTTCAAAGAAAAAAATGTAAATGAATTACTAAAAACATGGAGCCATCTAAGAGATGTATCAGTCCCTGGATATTTTTCTTTCTCTATCTCTCCTTCTAACTCTGATCTTCAAACCAAATGAATTGAAAAAAGAAATATTCAAGTTCTGTTCCCTTTTGTACCAATCAGCATAAACCTTAGATTGAGCCGCAACCTTTGAGATAAACCGAAAGAAAATTCAGAACAGGGCGATATCAAAGCTAGGGCATTTGAGATGAAGGAGGTTTATTTACCTCAGATAAAGAGGATGCGGGATATACCTTAAGGGCTATCTTCAAATATTTCCAAGGATGTCACACTAACAAACCAAAACATTTCAAAGGATATCACACTTAAAATTCAATTAGGACATTTTTGGCATACTCTCAGAAGGTAGACAGTAGCAGTGAGGAAAGAGAGGCTTTGAATATTCTCACAGTTGTCCAAGGAGAAAAGGGACAGGCCTATGGCTCAGCAGTCAGGATGCCACTTAGGATGCCCACATACCATATTGGAGTTCTTTGGTTCCAAGCCCAGCTTTGCTTACAATCGAGTTTCATGTGAATGCACACCTTCGGAGACAATTGCTGATAGCCAAGTACTGGGGTCCCTGCTACCTATGAACAATAGCTGGAATAAATTTCAGGCCAAGCTTTGCCATGGCCTAGCCTTAACTGCTGCACTGGAAATAACCAGCAGATGGAAGATCTATTTTTGTGCATTTCAAAATACATTTTTAAGAAATAAAAGCAGCTTTCAAAAGTTGCATTCTGTCATTAAGACTGGATTTCTTGGAACTTGTGCTGTTGTAACAGAGCAAATTAAGCCAACACCTGCAATGCAAGCATTCCATATGGGCACCAGTTCAAGCCTTGGTTGCTCTGCTTCTGATCTACCTCATTGCTAAGGCTGCTAAGAAAATACTAGAGGAAGACCCAGGTACTTGGATCCCTGCACCCCATGGAGACCTGAACAGAGTTCGAGGCTCTTCACTTCATCCCAGCCCTGGCCTTTGCAGCTATCTGGTAAGTGCATCAGATCTCTACCTTTGAAACGAATAAAATCAATCTTAAATATATATATCATTACATGGAAGCAGGTATAAAATATGCGATTAAGATGCCATGTGGGACACTCACATCCCATTGTCAGATTCCCAGTTCTAAAGCCGCTCCTCATTCCAGCTTCCTGCTGTCATGCAAGCTGGAAGGTAACAGGTGAGGGTTTCAGTACTTGAGTCTCTGCTACTCATATAAGAGACCCATATGGATAAGACCTTGGATACTGGCTTTGGCCTGGCCCAGCCCTACTGGTTGTAGGAAGCTAGGGAAGTGAATCGGCTGATGGGACCTCTCATTTTTCTACTTCCTTTTCTTTTAAAGATTTATTTTTATTTAAAAGGCAGATTTTACAGAAAGAAAGAGAAACAGGGAGAAATGCCTTCCATCTGCTGGTTTACTCCCTCAAAATGGCTACAATGGCCACAGTTGAGCTGATTCGAAGCCAGGGACTTCCTCTGGGTCTGTCTCATGGCTGAAGGACTGTTGCTGTCCTCCACTGGCTTCCCAGGCCGTAACGAGACAGCAGGACCCAAAGTGGAGCACCAGGACATGAATGGTGCCCACAGGAGATGATGGTACTTGCAGGAAGAGGATTAGCTGACTACATTACCCTTCGTCCTTAAAACAATTTAAAATCATTGTAAGAAATATAAATTATACTTAGCCCTCTTACTATAATCAGATAAAATTCACTAAGCAGTAATTGATTAGGCTCTTTGTTTATAATTTTACTTACTTTTATTTGCACATTTGATGAAGTATTTGACCAAACTACTTAATTCTTGCATCTTTTTTTGCCTGGATGCTTGTGTTGAGACTGATACATTCGGTTTTGCTGTTCTCTGACATTCTGTTTCTTTCTGGATGTATTTCTGCAAAAATCTTCAAAAAAAAAAAATCAAAATGAAATTTCAGGAACTCACTATATGCTTAAAGTACTGTCATTTCTAAAAGTCCTTCATGCTATCACAAAGAGCGTCTTTTGAACCACCTGCCTTGTTCAATATACCAACTAGACAGAACAATTAAATCTTCTTTGAAGGCCTAACTCTAACATCAATGTAAACTCTGGTCTACAAAGCTTCCCATCGGTAGCCTCCATGATTTTCTATTCAATTTCTGTTTTCTCATCTTACGAAAAGACACAGTGCCAATAATATCTCTAATTCTCTCTTATGCCTTTTTGTTATTTTGTTGGTAATATTTTAGCCTTTAAATGAAATCCAACTAAAAGATATTCATAACTTCTCAGAAGTGTCAGTTGCCTATCTGGCCCATCGAAATCAAATAAGAGTATTCATCTTGAGGTAAAAATGACTTTGTGGTGCTTAATAAACTATGCAATCAAAGGAAGAGAAGCATGCCTTTTTCATGTCTCATGCATACAAATTTTTTATCATTCAATCTAACACAAAAATTTGGATTTAGAAATGGATTATGTGTTCTAAATAGTAACATAAATTCCCATTTCCTGTGACTGCAAATGTCGTTTTATCTAACACTTTTAGTATTAGCTTGTATTAACTTTAATTAACTTTCTTAAAACTTACAATTTGTTTTTAGACATAATTGGACTTCATGGTTAAAAACTGTGTCTCAATTTTAAAAAATTAATCAATGTTGGGGCCAGTGCTGTGGCATAGCAGGTGAAGTAGCTATCTGCCAATGCCAACATCCCATACAGAATGGGCTACACTCCCAGGTGCTCCCAAGTTCCCTGTTAATACTCCTGGGAAAAGCAGCAGCAGATGGCCCAAGTCCATGGCCTTCTGTATTACGTGTGAGACCTGGAAAAAGTTCCTAGTGCCTGGCTTCAGAACAGCCCAGGTACAGCCACTGCAGCTACTTGGGGGTGAACCAGTAGATGAAAAATCTATCACTCCCTCTCTTCCTCTCTCTTCACCCCCAACTGTACCTTTCAAACAGATGTTTTTTTAAGAAAATGCACCAATACTATTTGCCAATCCTGCAATTAATTTCAAGTTCTCACTCACAAAATTGGTTTAACTGCACTCATATGGCATTATTCTCTTTCATGTTTTATTAAAATTTAACACATGCAGTTATAATCAAACCAGTACTTAAAGATGTCAAACATTTTTTTATAACTGAAATAAAGGTTGAAGAACGTGGTACAAAAGGAGTTCTTCAATCTGAGTGAGATGTTAGACATTTTACGGAACAAATGATTTAAAATTTTAGACATTCTATATGAACATTCTTTAGAAATTCTTTTGGATAACTAGTTGCCAGCTTCATATACAAGGCACAAAATAACAGTGCAGCAATAAACAGATACACATGAAACTAATATTAATATAATAGAGATAGAAATTAAAGAGAAAAGGCTAGACGATTTTAAAAATTGGAAAAATTACCTAAACACAGCATCCCAATTCAAGTATTTTCCTTGCTTGGAATCTGAATGCCGATCTAACTGTTGAATTGTTTCTGGATCTCGAATCAGGCGTTTAAATTTCTCAACTTCTTTCTACAAATGGGGACATAAACACAATTACTGGTTACCAATCACACACTTGTTTCAAGTTAAGATTAAATTTAAATAATATATTACCCTCCGTTCTGTAGCTCTCTCATGTTCGAGATGACGGCAGCAAATGAGCAGATCATTAAGTGCTAGACTCATGGCTCAGAGTTTCAGAATATACATTATTATCTGTAAAACACACATACAAATCACTTCACATTGTGGCATTAATATAGTGAGATCTAATAGTATAATTTGAGGCACATGATCAGACATAGTTTTTTTTTATTTCCATATCCAGAATCAAAACTTTTTAAAAACATCTATTTTTATTGGAAAGTCAGATATACAGAGAAGAGGACACACAAAGAAGATCTTTCGTCCAAAGTTTCACTCCCCAAGTGACAAAAATGGTCGGAGCTGAGCTAATCTGAAGCCAGGAGCCTGGAGCCTCCTCCCCAGGCCTCCCATGCGGGTGCAGGGTCCCAAGGCTTTGGGCTGTCCTCGACAGCTTTCCCAGGCCACAAGCAGGGAGCTGGATGGTAAACAGGGCCACCAGAACATGAGCCAGTGCCTGTATGGGACTGGTGTGCAAGGGCAGGACCACAGAAACTAGACTACTGCGCCAGGCCCTTAGAATGAAATTCCTCAGCATTGCATCAAAGCAGTATCCTAAGGCAAAAAGGTGTGCTCTGTTTGCAGCAGGAGGATAAAAACAAAAGTTTAATTTGTTTTATTGCACTGAGCCCTAAGCCACCTGATATGTAAATTGAGACAGAAATGAACAGAAGACAGCCAGGCAAAGAATAAGGGAAAGAACACTTGACGACTTAACATTCACAACCATTTAAAACGACCTTCATGTGCCCATGTTGTGGCATGGTGGTTAAAGTTGTCACAACACCAACATCCCATAGGAATGTAAGCTGGGATCCTGACTGCTTCACTTCTGCCAATAGCCTGAGAAACGCAGCAGAAGACAGTCCGGGTACTCAGGCCACTGCCACACACAAGGGATGCCAGGAAGCACCTCCTGGCCTTATTCTGACCCAGCTCTGGCCTTTGCAGCCATCTGTGCAGTGAAGCAGCAAACAGGAGACAACTCTCCATCTCCCTAGCTCCCTCACCTCTCTGTAAGTATTTAGAATAACTAATTGTTCTTTATTTTAATTAACAGAGGTAGTAAGACTGGCATAGCATTTATATCTCAATTAGCATTAATGTTCTCATTTAGGTGCCAAATGACTTTCTTAGACTAAAAGAAAATTATTTGCAACAGTGATATTCCTTGTAAAGATCAATCTTCTCTATTTAAGAAAAAAAAGTTTATTTTTATTGGAAAAGCAGATTTTACAGAGAATGAGATACACAAAGATAGTTCATTCACTGGTTCACTCCCCAAGTGGTCACAAGAGCCAAAGCTGAGCTGAGCTAATCTGAAGCCATGAGTTTCTTCCATGTCTGCCACAGGATCTGCAGGGTCCCAAGGCTTTCGGCCACCCTCTACTGCTTTCCAAGGCCACAAGCAGGGAGCTGGATGGGAAGTGGAGCAGCCAGGACACGAAACAGTGCCCACATGGGATCTCAGCATGTGCAAGGCGAGGATTTAGCCACTAAGCCATCGCACTAGGCCCAATCAACTATATCTTAAGCATACCTGCTTCCACTGCAATAGCTCTCTTAAGTTTTCTGATATAACACACCATTTTTCCCACTGTTTTGCTGTTTCTGATCTAAACTTTTATACAAAGCAGCTTCAATTTCTTAAAGTATGTTGACAAATATTAAAAAGTACACAAATACATACATCTTACTGAGAAATGCCGAGGTAGAAGACAGAAGGCACAATGGTTAAGTTCTTACATGAGTTCCCTGCATTATATGCAAGGGTTCCTAACTTGTCTGTTTCTGACCCAGTTTTCCACTAATGCACACATCCGATGGGAGGCAGCAGGCCTCAAGTGCATGAATCCTTGACAGTTCTGTGGAAGATCTAGATTCAGTTCCAGGTCTACCCTTTGCTGTCCTGGGTAATCAGCGAGTGAACCAGCAGGTGGAAGCCCTCTGTCTCACCATTTATCAGACTTTCAAATAAAAAGCTGGGGGAAAATTTTTAATCTTTCAAGATTAAATCTGTATGTGGTTATGTAATCTCATACTACCCCAAGGCTGAAAGAAACTGAGATCATGCTCCATTATCCTGTGAAGGAAGAAATTCATCTGACATGTTTATCCTACTCAAACACTGGGTATAAATCTCTCCAAAAGATGATGCATTTTATCGCAGATAGCTCTAATTTTCTTGGTTCTTCCAATGCTACTACCAATTTTACCACTTCATACTGCTACAGATTACAGATTTTTGTGTTTATGAAAATCGTTTTCATTTTGCATCAATCTTGAAAATAAGGACCTAAATTTTAACTTTTCCACTCTTCATGGTGTAAGACTTCCTACTTCTCCTGTGATCTCCTGGCTCCCTTGGTTGAGTCAATACAGAAAATGAAACTGGTGTTCTAACCAATCAAAATACCTTACAATATCTAAGAAACCTCAAACATACTTAAATTTCTAAATATAAAGATGCTATCTGCAATGAAGAAGAAAATGCACCTTAACTGAACACATGACAGTTCCAGTAAGAGGGAGCCCTAAACCCGACACCATTATTTCAAGCTGTGGCTTTTCTGAATTTACTATTTTTCCTACAGTTAAGTGTTGATCATTCTGAAGGACACAAAACAAGTCAGCAGCAGCAAACAGATGTTCATTTACTGATACAGGCAAAAAAAAATTTACTATGCACCTACTGTGTGTGTTCAAGGTACTACGCCAGAGATAGCTAGACAAATCAACAAAACATGTAAATTCTGCTTTCATGACATGCTATGGGGGAAAGGTCAATAAACCAATGATCTGATAAATCAATGCATAATTATAAATGCGACATACTGTTAATTTCTTTCAGTGCTGTGGTGTAACAGTTAAAGTTGATGCCTGCAGTGTCAGCATCCCATAGGGTGCTGATTCATTTTTCTACCTGCTTCACTTTTTCTTTAACATTCATTTTTTTAAATATATATATATGAAAGGTAGATTTTAGAGAGAGAGAAGAACAGGTAAGATTTTCTAACCACCAGCTTACTCCTCAAATGGTCACAATGGCCAGAGCTGAGCTGATCCAAAGCTGGGAGCCAGAAGTTTCTTCCTGGCCTTTCACACAGGGGCCCAAGGACTTGGGCTATCAGAAAAGAGCTAGCTCAGTAGTGGACTAGCCAGGACTTCAACCAGCTCCCATATGGGATGCTGGCACCACAGAATGTATTAGCCTGCTGCTCCATGGTGCCAGCCACAGACTGCTCCACTTTGATCCAGCTCCCAGTCAACGGTCCAACAAAGCAGTGGATGATGCCAGGGCCCCAGCACCAACTAAGACCCCAAAGCTCCTGGCTTCACTGCAGCCAATACTGTGGCCATTTCAGCAGTGAACCACTAGTAGCACATCTCCCTCTCTCTCTCTCCATTCAAAGCTCTGCCTTAAAAATATATTTTTTAATTAAAAAAAAATACACTAAAACTCTTGAAACTTTATAAAACAAGCTTTAGTAATTGTAGAAACTAGCTAGGAGGGCCGGCGCGATAGTGTAGTAGTAAAAGTCCTCACCTTGCACGCGCCAGGACCCCATACTGTCGCTGCTTCTAATCCTGGCGACCATGCTTCCCCTCCAGCTCCCTGCTTGTGGCCTGGGACAGCAGTTGAGGATGGCACAAAGCTTTGGGACCCTGCACCCATGTGAGAGACCCGGAAGAAGTTCCTGGCTCCTGGCTTCAGATCGGCTGAGCTCCAGCCGTTGTGGCCGCTTGGGGAGTGAACCATCGGACAGAAGATCTTCCTCTCTGTCTCTCCTCCTCTCTGTATATCTGCCTTTCCAATAAAAACAAGTAAATCTTAAAAAAAAAGAAAAAAAAAAAAAGAAACTAGCTAGGAAAAGAACTGTTCTGGAAGAAGTTCCTGCAACTACCAACAGCAAAACTAGTAGCTGCTGCAATGGAGTCTGTTCAATCTATAAAGCCAAAACATTTGTACTCAAAATCTGGGGGAGAGAAGGTATAGTTACAATGAACCTACAGGTAAGAGTGTCAGCATAACCCAAAGTGGGAGGTTTAGAAACAGAAAGACAGCCTACAATAAACATTCACTTGTTCCTGACTGGTGGCATCACCTTGATGGCCAGCCAACTCCTTTGGTTTTGACTCAAGATTTCAACACACATTCTGGAAGGTAGAGCAATTTTCTATTTTGTTTTGATTGGCCCAAACTGGTAGCTAATTAGTTTCTCTCCTCCCAACCATCCTCTAGCCTTGTAATCAAATTTAGGACATCTCAGAAAATGTGCTATCATTGCCTCAAAGAAAGCAACCTTCCCACAACACAAAACAGCATGGAGGATCATTTTAGAAGAATAGATGGAAGCACATCTCAAAGGCAGGTATAAGAAAATCAAGATGTGGGGCTGCCTTGCTGATGCAATAAGATAATCCTCTGTCTCCAAGTGCCGACAACCAACATGAGCGATGGTTCAGATCACAGCTGCGCCACTTCCTATCCAGTTCTCTGCTTATGGCCTGAGAAAGCAGCAGAGGATGGGCCAAGTCCCTGATACCCTGCAACCATGTGGAAAAATGGGAAGAGGCTCTTGGCTCCTGGCCGGCCTCAGACCGGTTCAGCTTTGGCTGCCAGATGGAAGCTCTTCCTGCCTCTCTTCTCTGTAAACCTACCTTTTCAACAAAAACAAATAAATCTTGAAGAAGAAAATAGGAACTAAATGACCAACATTTGAGGCAAAATGACAAGCATAAGCTAAGGGCACTAAGATTGAAGAGCATGTTATGTTGACGCAGATACAACTAATTAAAGTGAAAGTATCACCAGGGCATTCCACTCACATTAATCCAGACTACCTGGGGTTGAGGAATACGCCACTGCAGCACAAATGTCCCGAGTAACAGGCTCTGCACTGGCAAATTCAACATTCCTTTCTGTTAACAACTTAATCCCTTTGCGGAAGCTTCACTACGATGAAGCTTCGCAAATGATGCCAATTCCATTTTCTTAGAGCTAACTTTGCCTTTGACATGCCAGTTCTTGTCTCATGGTTAAGAACATTGGCACTGTAGCCAACCCTTACTTGTTCAAACCTTGGTCCAGTCACTTCTAAACCGTACAACCCAGAGAGCAAGCGAGCTCGCCTGCCCACACCTCAATGATGAATTATCAGCACCTCCTTCAGAAACAGGCTGTGCCCACTCACACAGCGAGCAGCAAAGATCCTGGAACACAGCAAGCATTCACTGTTAAATCCGGCCACACTCTTCCTCTCTCAGTCTCTTCTGCTGGTTGCTCCAGTCACACCTCCAGTAGCACCCTCACCTCCTTGGTCTCACCCACTCCTGTGACCTCAACATCCTGAAAGCTCCCCCCATCTACGCCAAGCAATCCCGCATTCCATGCTAAATCTCAATGCCTTTCGGCATGATGTGCCTTTACACCTATGTTTCATTTTAAAACTTCCTTCCACTCTCCAGAGGGCAAACAGTGCACGGGGGGGGGGCGCTTTCCCCCATGCCGCGCTCCTTCAAAGGTTCAAGGACCTGATCATCTTGCCTCCTGGCCAATGATCTGGACCTGGGCAATCAGCGGCTAGCGGTCAGGAGGAGCTCATTAGGAGAATCGGCCGCAAACTGCCGAGCAAGATGTCAAACAGCTGCCACAATTCCAACTCGGTGATTCCAGAATCTACATGCTTCCCCACGAGGCTGTGATGCCAAATCACCACTGCTCGCTAGCTCAAGGGGCTGTATTGTGACACAGGAAAAAGATACGGGGAGAAGGGGAAGAGAAGTGAACTTCAGTCACAACCCTAAGGGGAAACCGCACCCCTAAGGGGCTAAAGAGAAGCTGCTGCGGAGATCAACTCAAAGCATTCAATAAAGACAGCTGGAGCATAAAGTTGCCGGCGGCTCGGAGAGAAGCTGTGAGGACCTGCAGCCTGGTTAAAACACCGGTGCGGGGGGCGAGGAATGAAGAGACCACTCCGGGCGGCTAAGAAGAGGGGGTGCGTGAGATGGAGCGTCGGGGGCAGGAACAGACCGCGAATTGAACACTTCAATTTCCTAACCAGAAAGCACGCCGTGGCTCCGCTCCCTACCGCTGCACGCTGACGCCCAGGGCGGTGTCTCGGGGTGGCGGCGGCACGAGCCTCCGTCGTCTCTGGTGGCGGCCGCCTCCTGCAGGGGCAGCTTCCTCACGAGCTCCCGTTATGCCCTCAGGTCTCCCTGCTTCCGGTTCAAACGCGGCCTCCGGGAGCCGCGTCCTATCGGGAGCAAGCCCGGAGCCGGCGGCCACGGCGCACTGTCTGCCCATGCGCACACTCCTGTCACGCGCTTTCCGCCGCCCGGGCCTCACGCACCCCCAAAACATTAGGCTGGCCTGAGAAGATGCGCCTGCGCGCTGCCTACCAATAACCAGCGCCTCTAGGCCCCGCCCCTTACCCTGCGACGCGGCTCCGGCGCTCGGGCACGCCCCCTCACGCTCCCCGGCCCCGCCCCTCCGCCTCCGAGGACGGAAGTGACGACGCGGCCAAGGCGCACGGAGGCGGGCTTCATTTCGGCGCCTTTCTGTGTCCCGCGGAAGTCATTGGCTGGCGGGGAACGAAAGAGGCGGGACGGGTTGCCGCGGGTTCAGTGCCGCCAGTGGAACCGGGAGATGCGGCGCAGGACCTGTCGCTGTGCTTCCCCTCAGCTGGGTCTCTTCTCTTGTTGTGGTTCCTCCGGCGGCTTGGATCATGCTGTTACCCTCGGACGTGGCCCGGCTCGTGTTGGGTAAGTAGGGACGCGGGAAGGAGGGCGACCGGACCGGACTGGGGACGGGGGCGAAGGAGCTTCGGAGCTGAAGGTTTTACCTTTGGTGGGGAAGCTCGGAGGGTTGGCTTTGCCCGCTTCCAAGTTCGGACTGACGGTGGTGTTCCGTCGCTCGCTGTGTCTGGGTAGTTTTCAGCGTCGTTTCGGGTGTGAATGCTCTTTTAAGAGGAAGG
Source organism: Ochotona princeps (assembly GCF_030435755.1). NCBI lineage: Eukaryota > Metazoa > Chordata > Mammalia > Lagomorpha > Ochotonidae > Ochotona > Ochotona princeps. The sequence goes on from NC_080835.1 coordinate 80,638,376, forward strand.
CCGAGTAGCAGCTGGGAGGGAGAACGCCTGGGGCCCGGGATCGGAGGGAAAGTCAGGCCTTGGCACACTTCATGGAGACCCAAGACAGAGTTGTCTAAGTGATGGACGGACCCCGTGTGCTTCAGCCTTGGGCGTATTTTCCGTTGTCAGATCTGAAACCCAAATAGGACAAATAAGGACTTCCCGCCCCCTCCACCCTCCCCCTCCCCAGCTTTGTGAGAAAGACCTTGGTGACAGACACCCTTCTTAATACCCGCCCTAGAACTACGGATTTGGGACGGGTCGGGGGCGATCCTCCTCTGACACCCTTCCTGCACGACCTCGTTCGGGTAGAGGTTTGAAATGCCAGTGGCAAATGTTAAAATAGCAGCAATTCCTGTGCCTGTGATGATCAGACAGTTAGCAAAAGGAAATGCCTTCGAGTTGAACACGTTCTCCTTAGTTAGCTTTTCCTCCATTGCAGCAGGCTTAGTTCGTAGACCTTTTGGCTGTCAGGGTGTTTTGTTGGTGTGGGAGTCGGGTTTTTTTTTTTTGTTATTGTTTCTATCATCAAAGCATAAAGAGAATTGTACTGTTGGCAGCAAGAACCACAAAAACCTCAAAACCCTGGGCGGGAATGCTTTACAGACGTCGTACGGGACATTTCTAGAAGTCAGAGGTATACAGCGGGGATCAGCCTCCACCATCCATAGGCATCGCTGGGGTTATTTTGCCTTTGAAAACCTCATTTGTCGGGCCCAGCGCGATGGCCTAGTGGCAAAATCCTCGCCTTATGGGCACCAGTTCGTAGGCTGCTGGCTGCTCCGCTTCCCTTCCAGCTCCCTGCTTATGGCCTGGGAAAGCAGTCAAGGAAAGCCCGAAGCCTTGGGACCCTAAAGACTCCTAGCTTCAGATCGGCTCAGCTCCGGCCATAGTGGCTACATAGGGAGTGAACCAGTGGATGAAAGATCCTTCTGTCTCTTTCTCTCTATAGATCTGCCTTTCCAAGAAAAATAAATGAATATTTTTAGAAAAGAAAAAAGCCTTCATTTGTCTTGTGCATTTGGAGAGCATTCCACTCTGTCGCCTAAAGATGGTGTTTACATAGGGTTCTTGGTAACCATGTTTTACAGGAAACATTGGGTGGAAACAATTCCACTATCCATTTTTGGGAAAACTAATGGCTAAAGTGTAGTGTTTTGTTATTGCTTGGTTAGCTTTTTGCCCATGTTAACAGAATTGAATATCAACACAGCCTACATCAGTATGTGATATTTTGTTAATAGCTGGTGATCTTGTGATTGTTAGCATTTCTTAAGCTCATGTGTACCTGTAAGAGCAAGGCTTTCACAGTATATACATGTACATATTTTTTGGTTTCTTCTGTGTATGCCATTTAAGAATTTTGAGTTTTAGTTGTTTAGTGAACCAGTTGAGTTTGGGTTAACCAGTGTCAAAAATTTTTCATTCTCAGCACTATTGATATTTTGGGGTTGATAATTATTTTCATGTCAAGTTGTTCAGTGTTTAAACATAGTGGGATAGCAGCATTCCTGGCCTCACTCCTAAATGCCAGTAAGATGCCCCCTACCCACCTTGAGAAGTGTCTACCTATTGTTAATATGTTCCCTGGAAGGCAGAATCATGCCATGTTAACACAGATGTAGGAAAGCGGTGTGATGTTTCAATTGGGATAATATCTGTCTTCGCTTACAAGTATTTTTCTCCACAAGACAGCTTGCCCTGCTTGACTTCCTACTTGTGTTTTTGTTTTGTTTTAAAGATTTATTTAGTTTTATTAGAAAGTCAAATTTACAAGGAGGAGAGACAGAGAGAAAGGTCTTTCATCTGCTGGTTCACTGCCCAAGTGGCTGCAACAGCCAGGAGCCTCTTCCTGGGCTCCTATGCAGGTACAGAGTCCTAAGACTTTGGGCCGTCCTCAACTGCTTTCCCAGGTCACAGACAGGGAGCTGGACGGGAAGCAGGGATGCCAGGACATGAACCAGCACCCATATGGGATCTTAGGGTGAGGACTTTAGCTGCTAGGCTACCAAGCCGGGTCGCAGCATGGAAGAATTTAATGAAGAAATTGGTAACACATGTGGTAGATGAGGTTGGAAGCCAAACAACTTAAATGAGGCAACTCAGAGGTTACAGCCTGCAGAAAACCGTTATGAGAGAACCTAGAGAAATGAAACAGTAGAAACTCCTGTGTAGAAAATTGAGAGGTAGACTTGTTGCTGAGAAAACTGTAGTCCTGAGGGAGCATCTAACAAGGCAGAAAGGGAAGGGAAGGATGGAAAAAAATGTAGCATCTTCCCTTTGCCCTGGGCCTTCTCTCTACAGCCTGCTGATGTGGGAGCCTGGGAAACATGGTCTTTATGTGTTCACACTTCCTGTCATACTGTAGGGAGGCGGCCAAGGGTGAAGAATGAATTTGAGCACGGACAGGATCTGGGGTAGCACTTCTGTAGCACTATATTAAATAGATGCCTTTTTTTTTTAAAGATTTATTTATTTTTATTACAAAGTCAGATATACAGAGAGGAGAGACAGAGAGGAAGATCTTCCATCCGATGATTCACTCCCCAAGTGACCCGCAACGGCCAGTGCTGCGCCGATCCGATGCCGGGAACCAGGAACCTCTTCCGGGTCTCCCACACGGGTGCAGGGTCCAAAGCTTTGGGCCGTCCTCGACTGCTTTCCCAGGCCACAAGCAGGGAGCTGGATGGGAAGTGGAGCTTCCGGGATTAGAACTGGCGCCCATATGGGATCCTGGCACATTCAAGGTGAGGACGTTAGCCGCTGGGCCATCGCGCCGGGCCCTAAATAGATGCTTAATTAACAGTTACAAAAGTGCAGTTTTGATCCTGACATTTCCTTGTTGTCTGGGTACTCATTGCAGACATTTACAATTCCTCATAGTGCTGAACTCATCTCTCTTGTGTCTCCAGCTCTTTCTGATAGGTCTGTGCTACATCCAACACATCTGGGTGTATTCCCCAGATGTGCTCTGCACATGTGCTTTCCATCTGCTTCTTTGGGATTTCCAGCTACTTAATAGAACTCTCCTCCTTCTTGAAACATTGTATAGTTCCCCCTAACCCTAGCAGTCATATTTCTTACATCTATCTTCCCATGAAATTCGTAGATCTTAGCACTTTTGCTTTTGCAGTGTAGCCATTTCTTTATCTTCAGTCTCCTAGTCGATCATAATTTAATAGACAGAGGACTTGTCTCTGTTCAGGATGGATCTGTAATATGAAACACTGTAAGTTAATTCTTTGTGAAAATTATTTACATTTTTTAAGAACATGAAACTCCGTATTTGAGGAATTAATGGAATTTGCAAAATGGAAAATTTTCACATCATTTGCTGGCTTTAGGCTCCTCTCTTTATCTTTCTCTAATAGTAAGCTGGGAACTCAGCCTCCTGACATCCCAGCTCTTTTTTGGTTGTCTCCCCTCCATCTGTTTTGGTACACACTTCTGTTTCCAGTTTAAGACACACTAAAGGCATTGCTAAGAAGGAAACTCAATTTTTAGGAAACTCAGCTATGCTTTCTTGTTCTATTCCTGAGATGGGAAAGCTTTTTTGCCTAGGGACATTTGAATATTTATAAAATCATTTGCAGGCCATGCAAAATTATCAGTTTAAAAATTAGCCTGCTGTATATTTGTTGACTTTTGGCTCTAAAATGCAGTTGCCTTGGCAGGGCCAGACCCAGTGATCATACGGCCCACCAGCAAAATGTTTCCCACCTTTGGTCTGTTCGAATACACTTTTCAGTAAGTTTGCACAAAACATGTCCCTTTTTTAATGGTCTTTTTAAGAATAAAAGGGATAAATGGTAACTACATGATTTATGTTAACAGATTATTGTTGTCTAGTCTGTTGTAACATTTGAGATTTGGAATAATTTGTTCTTAAGGTGAGTGCTGGGATACAGTGGTTTCAGCTACTGCTTAGGCGTGTGCCATATGGGAGTGCTAGTTTGCATGCTGAATACCCTACTTCCAAACTATGGGAAGCAATAGGATAAGGCTAAAATACCTGATTCCCTGCCACCCTTGTCAGAGACCCTCACGGAGCCCCTGGCCTGGCTTAACCGCAACTGTCAGCCATTTGTGGGAGGAAACCAGCCAATGGACAATAATGCTCACCTATGCCTTCCCTTCCTCTCCGTGTGTAAGAATGCTTCTGCCTCTCACTCTGCATTTAACATAGCTAAATCTTTTTTTTTAATAGAGTAAATTGTACATAAAATTTGTAGTCACCTGAGAATAAGATACTAATAATAAAAAAGTATTTTGCATTAATAACTGGTTAAAATATCTGTATTCATCAATAAATATAGAACTAGTCTATTGTTCACTATGTTTTGAATCTTGCAGGACAGAAATAAAACAAAGTGCATCAAGTATAATCTAAGATGAGAATTAAAAGGCAGGTGTTTGGCACAGTGCTCAAGCTGCCCCTGGGAAAGCTTGTGTTTTATATTGAGATGTTTAGTTCAGGTCCTTGATCGACTTCAGATTCCATCCTCCCGTGAATGTGCACCTTGAGAGGCAAGAGGTGATGGCTCAAGTTCTAGTGTTTGCTATCCAAATGGGAGGTACAGATTGAGCTTCTGCCTCCTGACTTGAGCCTGACCTAGTCCTGACTATAGTGAAAGGAAGATCTCTGTGTTTCAAGTAAGAGAATAAATAGCTTCTAACAGTGACATGAAAGGATGAGGCCACTTCATCTGACATCAGCATCCCATGTGAGTACTAGTTGAGGTAACAGTGCTTCAACTTCTGATCCAGCTCCCTGCTAATGTGCCTGAGGCAACAGGAAGATGGCACCAGTGCTGGGGCACCTGCCATCCCAATGGGGGACCAGGATGGAGCTCCGGGCTTGGGTTTGGCTCAACTCTTGTTGTTCATGGAAAATCTCTTCCTTTCTCTGTAACTCTACCTTTCACGTAAATAAAATAGGTCTTTAAAAATAATAGTTTGAGATTGCCCACAGTTGGGGATGTTTTTAAAAACAGAAGATGACATATCGCAGATATTACTATTTCAAGATGCTTTTTACTTTAATCTTTTAAACACAGTGTTTTCTCAGATGTGTAATATAATATAGTACAATATTTTATGATATGCCATGAATTACCTGCTATGATGATTCTCAAGATTTCTGGCACAAATAACCACATTTTCTGAAAAATGTATCTATATCATTCCTATGTAAAACATTGTTTCTCAACTTGTATTATTACTATCTGGAAGAATTCTTGGACATGTTTTGCCTGATCCCCTCTCCATAGAAAATATTAATGCATGAGTATCTTTTTAAATATTGCATGCGTGTTTGTGCTTATGTATTTTTTTAAAAAGTTGTGACATTCTCTTCATTCCTGCCTTTCCCAGAGCCAGTTTTCCCACTCCTTTTGAGAATGTGTGATTCAGGCAAGGAAATACAAGTCTACTCTAAGGAGTTAAGACTTCACAGTACCACCTCTTGGAATTCTGAATGACTGCATTTAGCACTTTAGGAGCTCTCTACTGTAAAAACAAAAGCTATTTGTGTTCTTGAATCCCGAATCATGTAGAAAAAGCTCCAGTCACCTGAATTCCAAGATAATTCTAGTGGTTTCTGCATGTTTTACATTTCTGTGTTCACAAATGCTAGTTGTAGCTGAATCACATATTCCAAATAGTACTTATATAACTGTCAGAAAGCCAACCATCATAGTAATGGCTTCTTTTCAACTACAAGTGAAGGAACTAGCACTCAATTGCAGGCATTGTCAGTATCATATACAAATATCCAAACCGAGGCTTAACATGCTGTGCTATAATAGCGATCCCTGTCTCCACTTTGGACTAAACAAAAAATACTGCTATGAACACTCACATATTCATTTGGATGTACAATTTGAATTATATCTGATATATAACTAGAAGTGAAATTGCTTGGTGATATAGTAATTCTGTGTTTAACTTCTTAAGGACTTGTTAAATGTTTTTATGACATCTGTTGCAAAATTTTTACTTTCATACTAGCAGTATCTGAGCCTTGTAGATTCTCTATGTCCTTACCAGCACTTATTACTGTTAGTCATTTTTTTATTTAAAATAATTTATTGTTTGGATTTTAAATTTTTATTGGAAAGGTTGATTTAGTAAAGATCTTCCATCTGCCAATTCACTCCCCAAATGGCCATACACAGCCGGGGTTGAGCCAATATGAAGCCAGGAGCCAAGAGCCTCTTCCAGGTCTCCCATGCGGGTGCAGGGTCCCAAGGCATTGGGCCGTCCTCACCTGCTTTCCCAGGCCACAAGCCGGGAGCTGGATGGGAAGTGGAATAGCCTGGCCATGAGATAGAGCCCACATGGGATCCCAGTGCTAGAAGGAGGCAGTTAGGCAGTTGAACCATTGTGCTGGAGTCCTATTAATTTCTTTTGATTCTTCCTATTAGTATATATGAACTGGTGTCTTGTTGTGGTTTTGACTATTCCTTTTAGTGCCCAGTAAGGTTGAGCGACTTTTCATGTGCTTATGCAGTTTATCATCGAGAAAAGGGCTCTTCAGGTCTCTTATCCATTTCTTTACTAGATTGTTTTTTTTTTTTTTAAGATTTTATTATTATTGGAAAGCCGGATATACAGAGAGGAGGAGAGACAGAGGGGAAGATCTTCCATCCGATGTTTCACTCCCCAAGTGAGCCACAACGGGCCGGTACGCGCCGATCCGATGCCGGGAACCAGGAACCTCTTCCAGGTCTCCCATGCGGGTGCAGGGTCCCAAAGCTTTGGGCCGTCCTCGACTGCTTTCCTAGGCCACAAGCAGGGAGCTGGATGGGAAGTGGAACTGCTGGGATGAGAACCTGCGCCCATATGGGATCCCGGGACTTTCAAGGCGAGGACTTTAGCCACTAGGCCACTGCGCCGGGCCCTTTTTTTTTTTTTTTTTTTTTGATAAATTTTCTATGTAGTTCAGCTTCTGGGCCCTTATTAGATTCAATATTTGCAAATAATTTGTTTAATTTTATTAATTGATTTTGCTTTCTAGATAGTATATTGGTAGCATGTAAGTTTTACAGCTTGGTATTTATTTTTTCTTTAGCTGCTTAGAGTTTAGCTGTCATTTCTGTGAAATCCAAGATCATAAAAAAACTTCCTATGTTTTTCCTATAGGTTTGGTGGTCTTGGGCCAAATAAATTTTAACTGGTAGTCTTACATTTAGTTCTCTGATTCATTTTTTAAGATTTTTTTTTAAGATTTATTATTTTTGGAAAGCCAGATATACAGAGAGGAGGAGAGACAGAGAGGAAGATCTTCCATCCGATGTTTCACTCCCCAAGTGAGCCGCAACGGGCCAGTGTGCGCCGATCCAAAGCCGGGAACCAGGAACCTCTTCCGGGTCTCCCACGCAGGTGCAGGGTCCCAAAGCTTTGGGCCGTCCTCGACTGCTTTCCCAGGCCACAAGCAGGGAGCTGGATGGGAAGTGGAGCTTCTGGGATTAGAACCGGTGCCCATATGGGATCCCGGGGCTTTCAAGGCGAGGACTTTAGCTGCTAGGCCACACCGCCGGGCCCAAGATTTATTTGTTTTTAATGGAAAGTCAGATATACAGAGAGGAGAGACAAAGGAAGATCTTCCATCTACTGGAAGTAGTAGCAACAGCCAGAGCCGAGCTGATATGAAGCCAGGAGCCTGGAGCCTCTTCCATGTTCCCCATGCAGGTGTAGGGTCCAAGGCTTTGGGCCGTCCTGGACTACTTCCCCAAGCTACAAGCAGGAAACTGGATGGGAAGTGGGATCAGTGTGGCATGAACTGGCACTCATGGGATCCCAACCACTAAGCTTCCCAGCCAGGCCCAGAGATTTTTTTTTTTATGGTGGTATCCAGTCATTCCAACACATTCTGAAAAGACGTTTTCCTCACACCCCTCGTTTTTGTTTTGTTTTTTTAAAAGATTTGTTTTATATTAGGAAAATTTACAGAGAGAAAGATCTTTAATCCAGTGATTCATTCAAATTGGCACCATAAAGATCCCCATACCTGCAGGAAGATTACCCAGTTGAGCCAAACCCAGACCTCTCCTCTTGCTCCCCCATACACACCCTTTTCAAGAATCAATTAGGGGTTTTTGTGGGTCACTCAGACTGGGCTGTGCCCCCACTGCTTTATGTGAGGGCCGGGTATGTGCTGGGCAGAACCAGGATGGACTGCAACACCCATTGGTTCCAGTGCAAGTCGGGACTGAAAACAGAACCAACCCAGCAATTGCAACCACCAGCTGATTGGGGTGATGGACTGTGCCAGGCCCTGCGCTTGCTAGAACATACAAGAATCTGGTCTGGGAATACCTCAAGGTTTCTTTGGAGATCTCCCCAATCGAACTGCTGGACTCAGAACCCTAGCCAAGAAAAGACAGAAGACAGAACAAGTCAATCAACCACCTCAGCTATATGTTGGCAGCAAAATACTGGGGAAATGGAGACTCTGTGATGGACTATGTCAATCAGTGGATTCTTCAATGACCTCATCGGGCTTGGAGTGGTGAGATTGGCAGCGATTCATAACTGATGAACTATCAAAACCACCTGAGCAAGAATCTCAGAGCATGCCCCACATCCGGGACCTGGGGTGGCTGGGAGACTGGGTGGGGCTTCTCCCTCAATATCCCCCTTTACCTCAGATACATGAAGGAAACAATATGGAAATAATAGTCTTGCCCACTTTGCTATAGCCTTCTACCTTTTTACCCTAATTAACTATGCAAAGATTGTCAAAAATATAATTAAAAAAATTAAAAAAAAAAGAATCAATTAACCGTGGTGTCTGGATTCTGAATTCTGTTCTGTCAGTGTGCTAGCATCACATTTTCTTGATTAACCTTAACTTTGTGTAAATTTTGAAATAGATAAATGCGAATGCTTCAACTTTTTCTTCATTTTATTTTTTTTAGATTTAATGATTCTTAATAAAAAGGCAGATTTGCAAAGAGAAGCAAAGACAGAGAGAAAGATCTTCCATGTATTGGTTCACTCCTGAAATGGCCACAATGGCTAAAGCTGTGCCGATCTGAAGCCAGAATATTCTGGGTTTCATACTGGTTCAGGGTCCCAAGGCCATGTGCCATCCTCCACTACTTTCCCAGTCCTAAACCAGGGTGCTGGAAGGAAAATGGAGCAGCTGGGACACTGGCACTCATATAGAATGTAGTGCTTAAACGGGGAAGATTAGCCAGTTGAGCCAATGTGCCTGCTCATTTTCAAGATTTGCTTGACTATTTGGATTTCCTTAGACTTTTGCTATAAATCTTATGATGAGTTTGTCGATTTGTACCATTTCATGATGGTGGTATAAAAATAATAAACCTTCAAAGAAACTGTATGTTGAATTTTGAGTTTTGGTGTTTTACCCAGATTGGCAAGATGGTATTAATCCTTTGTCAAAATGTTAGCAATGGCAGTGAGCTATAGCTAGGCAGCTGCATCAGTCAGCTGGCTGATCATGATAGTGAACAATGGATACTTTATACTGTGTTACTAAGCTATAATGTTCAGTAGCTTAGGGACATTAAATGCATTATTGACCTAAGATATTTTCAGTTCACTATGGATTTATTAGTACTTAATTCAGTCATGAGTCAAGGAGCAACTGTATTTGTTCTGTTGAACTTAGTGTGTAGGTTGTTTTAAGCTTTTGTAATCTAAATTACTTTCTTAGTTTTGTGATTGTTGTAAAATATAATTGCTTTTTATATATTCATCTTGCATCCTATGGCCTTTCTGAAGTTCTTTACCAAGTCTAATAGTATTTTTGTGGATTTCTTAGAATTTTCTTTGTTAGTTATCTTGCCATCTGCAAATAGAGCTAACTTGGATGCTTTTTGTTTCAGTTTATCTCCTAATTGCCTTGGTTAAAGGTTTTGATACAAGTGCATAGTAGAAGTGGCAAGGATCCCTCCCACTCCCACGCAATGGTTCAGTTGGCTAATCCTATGCATACAAGCATCAGCATCCCATATGGGTGCCGGTTTGTATCCTGGCTGCACTACTTTTCTTGTAGCTTTTTGTTTGTGGCCTGAGAAAGCAGCAGGGGATGGCCATAGCCTTGGGACCTGCACCCAGCTTAAGAAACCAAGGAGGGCTCCTAGCTTCAAATAGGCTCAGCTCTGGCCACTGTGGCCATTTGGGAAATAAACCAGTGGTTGTAAGATATTTGTCTTTTCCTCTCTGTACATCTGATCTTCCAATAAAAATAAATAAATCTTAAAAACAAATGTGATAAGGAAAGGATCCTTGTCTTTTTCCTGAACTTAAAAATCTTTGGTACTTAAGTCATTCAGTATGATACTTCTTCTTTTCTATTGAAACAACAGTTTAAGGAAATATCTTGTTTTCATCTCTAGTGTTTCTATAACAAAGTACCTAAAACTGAGTAACTCATAAACTATGTAAATTTACTGGATTTAAGATTATAATGGCTAGAGGGTCCAAACAGGCCGATAGTGGCATTCTGGCGTGAGATTCTTGGCTGCTACACAACATGACAGGGAAGGAGAAAGAAGCCCAATTGCTTATGGAATGGGCCAACCACATGGTTGTGGCTTTGCTTTCTAACTGCCCCAAGGACTAATGTGTCATGACATTCAGCCTGCTTCATGGTGCAGCCCCATACCCTGATAACTCCCATAGTCTTCATCTTAGGATTCTGCCACCTCAGTCAGTACTACCACTCTGGAAACCATACTTCAAGTATATGAACCTCTGGGGAATAAACCACATCTAAACTGCAGTACTTGTATGTCTTATGTTTTTAATCAGAAAAGAATATCAGATTTCATCAAGTTGTTTTTAGGAAGATAATAGTATCAGCTTTGCCCTGAATATAGTATACTTTGATTTGCTTTTTTATTCAATGAAGCATTCCTTGTTCAATTTGTTTAAATTAATTGCATCTGCTCATGATTATCATTTATGTCTGTTACAAGGTTTGGTTTGCTGGTTTTTGTTTAAGGTTTTATGTCTGCTTTCTTTTTTAAATTCTGTGTGTATTTTCATAATGAACATTGGTATTTATGTATAGTTTTCTTGTCTGATTTTGCAATAAGGAAAGTTTTTGTTTTTTGTGTGGGGTTTTGGTTTTTGTGTTTGTTTGTTTTTTGAGTTTGAAGGATTCTTTCCGTGTGTCGTAGAATTTGTAAAAGATTCCCAATGAATCTGGGCTTTTTTTTTGCAGAGAAGTAACTTTATTAAAGTTCTACTCTTCTTACTTGTTTTAAGGCTACTCATATTTTTTTATTTACTGTTGGTATAAAGCTGTTCATAGTTTCATTTATAAGCCTGTTGACTATCTTGAAGTGTTTGTAGTGTTGTCCTCACTCACATTCCTGATTTTAGAAATTTGAACTTTTTTCTGTCATTTAAGCTAAAGATCTGTTCACATTATAATTTCCTCCTTTAACTCTAACATTGTGGAAGATTTTGGCTTAATCTCCACATGAATGTTCTAAAAATATATGGAGGACAAATGGCACCCAAGATTTCAGTGTTTCTTGGTGCAGAAAGCAATTTTAAAATTCGGTAATAGGGCCTAGCGCAATGGCTCATTGGCTAAATCCTTTCCTTGCAAGCACCATGATCCCATATGGACTCCAGTTTATATCCTAGCCACTTCACTTTCCACCCAGTTCCATGCTTGTGGCTTGATAAGTACCAGAGAATGGCCCAGGGCCTTTGACCCTGCACCCACATCAGAGACCTGGAAGAAGCTTCTGGCTTGTGACTGCAGATCAGCTCAGTTCCAACTGATGTAGCCACTTGGAAAGTAAACCAGAGGATGGAAGATCTTTCTCCTGTGTCTCCTTCTCTCTGTAAATGTGCATTTCCAATAAAAATAAATCTTTGTTTTAAAAATCCATTGATAGTATTTTCATAATATACATTTTTTACTTGAAAGACAGTTACAAAGTTCTTTCATTTCAAATGGCAACAGCCACCAGAGTTGGGTCAGTCCAAAGCCAGGAGTCAGAAACTTCTTTCAGGTCTCTGGTGTATGGCCAACCTCCTCTATTTTCCCAGGCTATAAGGGAACTGAATCAAAAGTGAAGCAGCCGAAACTTAGTGCCCATATGAGATGCATAGGCTGCTGGCAGAGGCCTAAAATTATATACTACCTTCTACCCCCAAATATGCATTCTAAGCATAGTGAAAATAATTTTTTGCACTTAGTCTGTAACGGAAACTTACATGTGTACTTGTTACCTGTGCTGCTGAAGAGCCTGTGGTACTTTTCAAATTTGGTTTCCTTTTTGATTTTTCTGTCAAGTTTTCTTCTTTATTAACTGAAAGTGGGGTATTGTTGAATTCTGTTTGTTCCTATGCTTCGGTCAGATTTGTTTCGTGTTTTTTGGGCTCTCTTGGTGACTATCTTGGTACCATATCTTTTTCTTTGAACCCGTTTGTCTTTGAATTAAGTGTCTCTTGCCCACAGCACCTTAGTTAGAATCGTGTTTTTCGTTCATTTTTATCACTCTCTACCTTCAGTCTGTTCAGACCTAGTTAGTGATAAGGGATGGGTTGTGTCTGTCGTTTACTTAATTGTTGTCTAACGTGTTTCAGTTATTTGTCATTTTTTTTCCTTAATGACTGCCTGATTTTGTTCCATGTTTTCAATTCATATTATTGTTTATTTTATATTTTATTTCCTTAGTGATGGCCTTGGTGATTATAATTAACTAACTTGAAAGAATCTTTCTTAGATTAATTTCAACTTAAATTTCAATATAATTTTAATTATATATGGTAGCTTTTTTCCTCTATAGCTCATTCTCTTTTCCTTCCTTTTTCACATAGAAATCATAATTTACATCACACATAAAGCCAGAGTAGTAACTGTTATAGTCAGTTGCCTTTTTAAGCAGAGAGGATGGAAAATAACTCATTGGCAGGGGTGAGGATCACTTGTTGATTTGTATTTACCTGTGTAGTTACCTTTACCAAGACTATTAATTACTGACAAATCTTGTGTGTAATGAATTGTTGCTCTCCTACTGCTTTAAAAATTCTGTTTTTGTCTTTCCAAAGTTGAAGACGTGTTTGGCTATGAATCTCCTTAAGTTTATTCCCATTTTAGTTTATTGAGTTTGATATATACATTAATTAGTATTGTATAATTAGCTGGTTAGCTAATGTATTAATGTTTTTATTCAAATTTGTGGAGTTTGGGTTATTATTTCTTCAAACATGGTTGCTTTCCCTTTTCGTCACTTCTTGTTTCAGAATTCCCATCATGCTTAGGTTGGTACACTTGATAGAATGTCCTGTGGATATATGAAAATGTGTACTTATCAATCTTGTTTCCATTTATCAGAACATAATCAGGCTGACATATGTTGAAGTTTACTGATTTTTCTTGGACACTCTCTAACGAATTTTTCATTTCAGTTATCACACTTTTAAACTCTTCTGTTTCCGTTTTGTTCTTATAGGACTTATTTATTGATAATTTTTAATGTGTGACAGTATTTTCATGATTTCCTATGTATAATTTTCGTTAGTTCTTTAAAGTTACTTTAAAATAGCTCAAGTGAACTCTTTAATTCCAATGTCTTTCTTTTCCTTCCTGTTTTTTAATTGACCTCTTTGCTTTATTTTTTGTTGTTGTTGTTTTAGCTGTAGTTGTTTATGTTTCATGATTTTTGTGTGAAAATCGAACACTTTTTAATGTGTTGACTCTTATAATCATATTCTTGCCCTATGTTTGTTACTGTTTCTTTTAGCTATTGCTGTTTATTTAGTGATATTATATTCATTGAAGAGTTTATACATAGCCTTAACTGCTGAAAAAAGTGTGTTTCATTGTTTTTCTAAGGGGGTCTGTAGGTGCTTAGGGGCTTCCTTCAATATTTAGCTAAGCAGCTGACAACTCAGTCTTTTTTTTAATATTTATTTTTATTGCAAAATCAGATATACAGAGATGAACAGAGACAGAGAGGAAAATTTTCTGTCTAATGATTCACTTCCCAAGTGACCACAATGGCTGGTGCTGCGCCGATCCACAGCCAGGAGCCTGGAACTTCCTCCGGTTCTCCCCCGTGGGTACAGGGTCCCAAGGCTTTGGGCTGTCCTCGACTACTTTCTCAGGCCCACAACAGGGAGCTGGATGTAAAGTGGAGCTGCCAGGATTAGAACCAGCACCCATATGGGATCCAGGTGCGTCCAAGGTGAGGACTTTAGCTGCTAGGCTGTGGCGCCAGGGCCAGAGTTCAGTCAACCTGTGTTAATATTACAAGCTAAAAATCAGTAGTTTTCCCTTATGATTCTTTTTTGCACAATAGGTGTTGTATTTACTTTTTTATTTAAAAAAGAGGTGTGCAAATAAATAACATGATTGTATTTTATGGCTATTCTGAGCAGGGAGTCACTATGAAGGTTACAGAGTAGAAGAACATTCTTGTCATTTTTTCATTGGTTTTCTTATAAACATTCCTGTGAAATAGTTACTCTTAGTCAAACACCTTATTTTCAAGATTTATTAGAATTGTTTCCAATGAAAGGCCACCTGTTTGAGGATTTACACTTTCATTGCAGCACTGCCTCATATTTCTAGGCAAATCTACAGAATGCTAGAATTTCGTACCTGATTTTCCACTTGTGGTATTACTGTTTCCTTGCAGATTTCAATAGTAGTTTTAGGGAAAGTAAAAATTCCATGAAAATATCTAAAGTTTTATTTTCCGTTTAGGTTACTTGCAACAAGAAAATCTCACATCTACCTGCCAGACTTTTATTTTAGAAAGTTCAAATTTAAAAGAATATGCAGAACACTGTACAGATGAAGGTTTTATCCCAGCCTGCTTACTGGTGAGTTACCCATGACTAAAAAATAAATATATGTTTTATAATTGACCAGTACAAGAGACTATAAATACGGTCGTAAAATCAGCTCCTCAGCAATATCAGAGTTGGTGGGGATTCAATACTTTTTGTTCATGCATGACTTGATAAAACCCAAAAAAGGTCTGCTATTCATTTTGCACATTATGCTGAAGCTGTTAAATAAATTAAAACTTTGCCTCTCAGAATTATTTCAAAATGCCCTTTTTTAATTTTTTTGTTAATTTCACTGCTATTTGTCTTGTTGACTCTTTTCTGCTTGTCCTCTCTCTGCCTTCTGAATACAGAAAATGAAAACCAGATATGCTGGTGTCTGGTTGTCACCTCTTTTGTAAATATTGCTAGACCAGCAAACTGTCTTAGTCTATTATACATTCCAGAATACATTTCTGTGTTTGTTCATATGATGTTATTGCCTTGTATTGGGAGTGTAAGATTTGTTTATTTTTATTAGAAAGGCAGATCAAAGCTAGAGAGAAAGAGAAAGATCCTTGATCTGCTTGTTCATTCCCCAAGTGGCTGCAATGGCCACTGAGCTGTTCTGAAGCCAGGAGACAGGAGCTTCTTCCAGGTCCTCTCACAGGGGGTTAGGGAACCAAGAATTGGCCCATTCTCTACAGCTTTCTCAGGTCACAAGCAGGGAGCTAGATCAGAAATAGAGCAGATCTCAGTGCTTACAAGGAAAGGATTTAGCCATTGAGCCATCACGCCAGGCCCAGTCATTTTTATTTTAATCATGGCTGCTGTAAGATTGTCTGTGTAGGAGACCTAACAGAATCTATAAAATTAGAGTTTCACAAGAGCGTAGAGTATAAACATAGAAAAATATACTATGTGCGTATTTAGCTGCAGTTAATTAGAATTGAAATTATAAAGGGCACTCATTCATGGAACTACCATTAGGGTAAAGGCAGTTAAGCTGCTATCTGGGCTGCTGGCATTCTGTATGAGCACCAGTTCAAGTTCCAGCTCCTCCTCTTAGGGTCAAGCTCCCTGCTAATGCTCCTGAGAAGTAAGATGGCCCAAGTTCTTGGGCTCCTGCCACTGATGCTGGGAAGCCTGGATGGAGTTCTGGCTCTTGGCTCTGGCCTCACCCAGTGCTGGCTGTTACAGCCATTTGGGGAGTGAACCAGTGCGTGGATAATTCAGTGTGTATCTTCAGTGTGTCTTTCAACTAATAAATAAATCTTTAAAAATTTAATGTATGGTTGTAGCAAACAAATGAACAGCTTGCTTAGGTACCCACAGGAGGCCATCTTTCCAAGATTACATTAATTCCAATCTAATGAAAGGATGTATTAAGGAGAATTGTATCAAAATACTGAATTGTGCTCTTTAAAGGCATCAAGGTCAAGAAAAAATGAAGGAATTCAGAGATGGGGAGAGATAAGGGAGACATTTCTTACTCTTTAAATTATTTTTAATATTCTCCATGAAACAGTTTTGTTGTTCGTTTTGTGGCTCAGTTTCATAGGCTCTGGGATTCCCCTCCAACTCCCCTGCCCTCCCTCCATGGTGAATTCCTCCACCTCGTTGCAGTCTTACAGTTCGAATCCAGTCATGATTCCTTTACTGCAAGCATGAAGCATACATAGAGTCCAGCATCTTATTGTCCATATAAGTTCAACGGCTTGTTGGGGAGACCTTCTCTGGTCTGAAGGTAGAGCCGGCAGAGTATCATCCCAATCAGTTAAAAGCCCCAACATAACATCAGCCACAATTTCTTTTTTTTTTTAAAGATTTATTTTTATTACAAAGTCAGATATACAGAGAGGAGGAGAGACAGAGAGGAAAATCTTCCGTCCGATGATTCACTCCCCAAGTGAGCCGCAATGGGCTGATGCACGCCGATCCGAAGCCGGGAACCAGGAACCTCTTCCAGGTCTCCCTCACGGGTGCAGGGTCCCAATGCATTGGGCCGTCCTCGATTGCTTTCCCAGGCCACAGGCAGGGAGCTGGATGGGAAGTGGAGCTGCCAGGATTAGAACCGGCGCCCATATGGGATCCCGGCATTCAAGGCAAGGACTTTAGCCACTAGGCCACTGTGCCGGGCCCAATCAGCCACAATTTCTAACGTTATGAAATTAATTGGCATAGTATTGAGTAACCAGTATGTTAAAAAAAAAAAATGCAAGTTCTTAACCACATCCTGTGACTACTTCATTGACATTTCAATTTTAGTTTATATACAACTGGGTCCTATACATCTTAAAATGGCTATAGATTGTTCAGCTGTCTCCTGTCTATTTTGATTTTTATATTTAACAGTTTATAGTGTTGAAGCATAATTTTTACTGAACTTGGCGAATTTTAGGATAGTCCAACTGGCTTATAACTCTAACAAGGCATATGTCAACAGTTAAGGCACAGAACAATTTTAGGAGGGGTGTGCAGAGAAATCTTCAATACCTTAGTGAGGAGAAACTAAACTTTGTGTCTTACCTAGTAAGGTATATATGAGTCTAAGCTGACCGTTTCTTGTCTGTTCTAAGCTTTTGTTGTTGATCTCTCTGATCTGATTTTTTGGGTGCTCCGGCACGACCCTGATGGTCCTTGCAAGAGATGGTGGAGATACAAAATTGGAACTAAGTAAAGACCAGAGAAAGCTCCTCTCCTGAGTTCTGATGGAAGTTTACTATACTTCTGTTTCTGAGGTCTGCTCAGGGCTCCCGGCTAGTGTTCCGATGACATTAGATCCTGTGAGGAAGCATCTGGGCTTCTTCCATCCCTTGTGGGAGATCTGATAGGAAATGGATGACCTCAGAGTTCTCACCTGCAAGGGCATTCCAATTCCCCGTGGTCTCCTTGGCAGTTGGGCTATAGTCCTTGGTGCCCATACTGATAGTCCTTGGTGAGGATCCCTGAGTCTCCAGGGTTGGGATACAAGCCTCCTCCTGTGCCCCTGCTCCACTCTGGGTCCCCCCACTGCTCTGTGCATATGACCTCCTGTTAAGAGGTTGTCAGGATCGCTCTTGCTAATGTCTAATGCTGATTCAAGTCTGTTGTCTATGAGTTACCAGTTATGATCCTGGTAGGTTGTATTTCGCGTCTACCTCACACATTCTAGGGAGATGGAAGATTTCTCTGCTCTCCCGCTCATTACAGAATAACATAGGGTATTAAAAGTATATTAGGCTTTACAGTTCTTTGATGTAGATCGTAAGCAGTCTGAGTCACATTGATTGTTGGTTCATTGGTTACATCACAATATCTTATTGCATGTGATACAGGCTGTTTGAGGTTGAAATAATATTGCAATTTACAGGTACTATTTATTGGAGAGACCTCATTTCATCTTACATGAAACAGTTTTGTATGTGTAGGGATTCCCCCCTTTCCCTCTGCTTTCTCCCTCCTCTCTTGCCCCTCCCACCATTTCCCCCCATATTATTACAGTAGTATGGTCCTTTAATAACAGTTACAAGTCCAGCTTTCTGCTACTTAAGTGTTATCGTGGCATTGTAGGTATAGACAATGGTAGAAGATCTAGTAGATTGTCAAGGTATATTTAGCAGTTTCATGGGGAGTCCTTTTATTTAAGAGTAGAGATGCATACTGCAATATCTTCAGTCCCTTTGAAGCTAGTCAGCATTACACAGTTTATGTAGGAGGATATATGTATATACATGTTTACCTATGTTTTATTTGTTTTTTATTTTGCATGATGTTACTTATTTGCATGATAAAAGTGGCATGTTTTTTCTAAAATGTTATCATTGTAGGAATCCTCTGTATTATCTTTGGAGTTCTTCAGAATCTATAGTTATGTAAAAATAAAGAGTGTAAACATTCTTAAAGAATAGATGAAGGTGGGCCGGTGGCGTGGCCTAGCAGCTAAAGTCCTCATCTTGAAAGCCCCGGGATCCCATATGGGCGCCGGTTCTAATCCCGGCAGTTCCACTTCCCATCCAGCTCCCTGCTTGTGGCCTAGGAAAGCAGTGGAGGACGGCCCAATGCATTGGGACCCTGCACCCACGTGGGAGACCCGGAAGAGGTTCCTGGTTCCCGGCTTCGGATCGGCGTGCATCAGCCCGTTGCGGCTCACTTGGGGAGTGAATCATGGGACGGAAGATCTTCCTCTCTGTCTCTCCTCCTCTCTGTATATCTGGCTGTAATAAAATGAATAAATCTTTAAAAAAAAAAAAAAGAATAGATGAAGGTAATGATAGGTATTGGGCCCATATTTTAGATAAAGAAACCAATGTTCAGGAAAGATTAAACTGCATGTGCAGTGTTTACAGCTAAGTAGCACTGTAATCTTTGCTTTGCTACTTTTCTTACTGTCTTTAGTAAAAGTATACCACTTAGCAGTGTCACAAAATAGTAGAAAAGAGAAAGGAAATTGAGGAAGAGAAGAAAAAGGGAAAATGCATGTAAGATTATGACTAAAGATAGAGCATTCCTAATCCAAAGATCTAAAATGCTATGAAATTCAACACTTTTTGAGCAAAAAATTATCAGCGAAAGTTTTGGATTTTGGAGCTTTTCAGATTAAAAATTACAAATTTATTTTTTCAAACTCTGAAGTTTTGAAACACTCTGGTCCTGAGCTTTCAGTGACAGTCGTCCTGTATTTATTTCTACCTACACTCTGTGAATCCAAATGAAAAGGTTGCTCCTCTGTCTTAGGTGGTGGGAATCTCACCTTCACATCTCAAATTGTGCAGCAGGAGGAAAGCTGCATCTCTATGCCCAAGAGTCATTCATGACTTAATTATTAGCGACCAGAAGTAAATTGGTATTACCAATATGCTACTAGCAAATAACCCATCTTTATTAGTCTTTAATTAAAACAAAAGAAAAAAATTAGACAACTGCTGTGGAAATTTAGGAAGGGTAAAGGCACTAACTGCCTGCTGTGTGCTACATGAATTTCTTACTATTGAAACATTAGAGTCTATGAACTAAGTATTAGGGCCAGGTGCTTGATGGTGCAGTGGTTAAGATACCTAGGACAGCTACAACTTATATCAGACTGCCTGAATCTGAGTGTAGGCTCCTACTAATAGGCACCTTGGAAGGTAGCAAGAAATGGGTTCAGATGCTTAGATTCCTGCCACCACAGGATAGAGCCAGACTGGGTTCCATGCTTGTTGTTTTGAGCACTTGGATAGTGAACCAGTGATTCACTCATATTCTCTCTCTCTGTCTCACTGTCACTACCTCTGTCTATTTCTGTTTCTTTCAGATAAAGTGAAAATAAATTCAGTGAATGCATATGTCCATTTTATAGATGTGAAAGTAAGCTCTAGACAGTTTAGATGATTTGTTGCATGTATTTAATGTTGAATATGAAACCAGAATTTTCTACTCCATAATTATTATTCCCTATTCTATTACCTCAAATATAAAATAATGAATAAAAGCCTACTCTTAAGTAGTAAAAACAAAGGAAAATGATGATGAGAAATGAGAAAAAATAATGTAGTGATATTTGACAAGGAAGTCTCTTATACACTTAAATTTTTTTTCTTTATTCTTTGGGAAGATGAAATGGCTTTCCAGTTTGCCAAGGTAAATGACAGCTTTGTTTGTACTGGTTTTAAATAGTGTCTGGATCTGTACCTCCCTGCTAAAATTTGCCTTTCTGCTATGTCTTCTTCGAACAGGCAAATTTCTTTACCCTCAGAACGACTCCTAACTTCAGTGATTTGTATCATAGCCAGTTCAACATTCTCTACGAACTTTTGAGTGATGAAATGTTTTTTAGTAGGAAATTAGTGTACTTAACACAATTTTAATGATGCTTCATCTTTGTTTTCCAGTCTTTATTTGGAAAAAACTTGACAACAATTTTGAATGAATATGTAGCCATGAAAGCAAAAGGTAAAAAAGAATTCCAGTAAGATTTCTGCTATTACTAGTTGTTTATAGCTTTTCTCTGCTTGTTTCAGTTAGGAGTATTTGAAAAGCATTATAGTGTCTCAAGAAAACCTAGATACATTTTCATGGAAGACATCTAATTCATTGGTTTCAGAGTGATAAAGATTGCAAAACTCGGAGGGTTAGTAAACATAGCCCCAAAAAATCATCTTTTCGAAGTCTAAAACTTTTACTTAATTCCTCTACATTGGCGAACAGTGATTGCTGTATCTTAAAAGATTTGAATCTAATATTTTAACTTTTCTGTAATTTTAGACACAAAGAGTCAGTCAAAATCCTGGCTTACAGTTCCCAGAATATAAAATAATTGCCCCCAAATTAAAGATGTTTGAGGACAGAATTCTGATTGTTTTTCTCTAATACTGTTTTTTTCCCATACTTTACAACATTAACTTAACAGTTAATATAAAATGATAACATGAAAGAAAAGAAACTTATCATTATTGCATATTGTCTGTGCAAGCATTGTACTGGGTGCTTTCATATATATCTCCTTTATTCTTTAAGACAGTCTAATGGGAGATACAGCTTAAATCTAGTTTTCAATAGGAAGTTGAGGATAACATTTCTGCACTCATAAGTGATGTGCATAGCCTTTCTGAAAATTATTTGTCATAAAGCAAATTATTATAATTCACTTTCTGATGTCACATGATACCTGGTAAAACAGATTTAAAAATTAGTTTTCTTTTGTAATTTAACAGAAGGTAAAAATTACTTGCCTAAAAAAGCTTCAGGGTATTCACATGGTGTAGTGGTGAAGATATGGCCTGGGGTACCTATTTCTCAACTTAGAGTGCCTGGTTTGAATCATAGCTGTACCCCTGCTAATGTGTACCCTGGGAAACAAGAGTTGATGGTACGGGTGACTGGGTGCCTGCTACCCATGTAGCAGACCTGAATGAAATTCTAGCTTCTCACTTTTCCTCACCCACCCCAGGCTGTTGCAGACATTTGGAGAGTGGAGTAACAGACAAGAGATCCCTCTCTGGTACTGTGTCCTTTCGTCCCACCCTTGTATTCAAAAATAAGTAATTTTTTTTTTTAAAGCTTGAGAGATTTTTACAACTATCCCTTTTTGTTCATATCAGAAACCCAAATGACTTGAGAAAAGAAAGTAGCTTCATTATTTATGTGCAGGCCACTTAGCCCAATAGGCTCATTGCTCAATTCCCAACATAAAACCAGCCACTGAAAGTGAAAAATTTTTTCAACAATTTTCTATGCCTTGTTCAAATTAAATGCCAGATTTTTCTTCAACTATGTTTATTAAGACTTTTTTTATTAATTATTTAGAGACATCAAATGATGTCCCAGCAATAATGTCATCTCTGTGGAAGAAGTTGGACCACACACTTTCTCAAATCAGGTAATGAACTATTTAGAATATGTACAACGGCTTTGGAATGCACACAAGCATTGAGATGAAATCTTCAGACCTGTATAATGTACTTACTTAATGCTGATCTACTTTTGAAAATATTTAGATTAGAAAATATTTAGATTAGCTATTGATTAGAATAATTGGAAATGAACCATATAATTTTATTAAAATGTTCACAAATGAATAAATACATGTGTATAGAAGGTTAGCCACACTCCAAAAGTTCCATATAAATTTAAGGCACATCTTGGACAATTCAAGTCTCCTATGTATTGATTACATAGTTGAGAGGAATGCACACTCTTACAGGCCTATGATTGGGGTGGGGAGAGTCAGCTATGAAGTTATGGTGGGATGTAACTTTCAGCCTTTTTTTTTTCCTGTGTCCCCAGGGGAGGAGAGGGAGAAAGCTCTTCTTTGCTGTGAAAGCACCTCAGCACCTGGGGATAGGGTACAGTCATTTGATGACATTTTAGAGATCCTGTTGTGGGGAAGAGTGTTCCATGGGTATTACTTGAGTAGTTTTGATACCTCTAGTATGTTCTTGGCTTTGTTGCTCCCCAGCTGAAAAAAAAATCTTTCCGAAGTCTATTGGTTGACAAAGTCTACCTTACTGCATCCACACCTAGGGACATGCTTTAAAGCTTGGCCAGCCCTGGTTCTTATGTTCATCAGTGACATGTACAGCCTAGCAAAGGAATATCCACAGTTCCCTTGCCAGTTGGTACACCAGCAGCTTAGTCCAGCCTACCCCAATCCCCACCCTCATGTGCACTAGCAGGTGTTGCCATTCAACCCAGCCTGACCTGCATTCTGTCGTGATCTCATTTGTGCCAGTGTGTGTTGTGGACTGACCCTTCCCAGCCCACCCCAGACCTGACTCACACACATTCCAAATCCTGCTCCCAGCCTCTCACACTCACCAGTGGGAGCCATGGATTGGCAGGAGAGTTCCCCAAGTTCCTCTGTAGGACCTCTCCCAGGAACAGATCTCACAGATGCTGCTGCCTAGACTGATGTGGTCAGCTCCCGCTCCTAATACAGACCAACAGTTACTGTGGCCTAGTCCAATTGGCCCACATCGATTCTGGCTCTAGCAAGTGGGTGCTACAGCCTAGCCCAATCAGGCCCACACCAAGACTCAGCCCACACACATGCTGATGGGTGCTGCAGCCTTGCCCAGCCTGGTCCTTCCACAGCCCTGGCTCTGGCACTTAGTGAGAGCTACAGCCCAACAGAGAAGTCCCCAGACTTCCCATACCAAACCTTGTGTTTGCTGCTGGGTGTCAGAGCCAAGGCCAGCCTGGCCTATTCCCAGGTCTGCCCAGGCACTGACCAGTGCTACACACATCCCTGGCCTGGCCTTCCCCATCCAACTCTTTGGCTCCTCTGAAGGACTATGGCTTAGCAGTAGAGTTCCCCAAGTTGTACCTACAGACCTGCACCCAGGCCTATATCTTGTGTGTCACTGGGGGCAGTGGCTCTGCTTGGCATGTTCTGCCCTCAGTCCTGGCCTTTGCATGCGCCAATGGGTACTGCAGCCTGGTCCCACCTTGCTTCCCCCCGCCTCAACTCCTGCAAGTGTTGGGTGGGTTCCTGTCAAGTGAATTCTGTGGTCTAGTTTGGCTCAATCCATCACCCTCTCAGCTCTCCATGCAAACTGGTGGGTGCTGCAGTCAGAGACAAGCCCATAATTCCCTTATAGAATTTGCCGCCAGAATCAGTTCTCGCAGCCTGATTGATAGTGCAGCCTCGCCCTGCCAGCTGTGCGCCCCCCAGGCCCAGCTTTGCATGCACCAGCAGGCCATTCCAGATTTCCCATATGAGTGGATTCCTTGGCCTGACCCATATATCCTCTCTGATGTCCCCAGTCTTAACCACCCCATCTCTGCTCCCTCACCCACCTTTGAGCACAGTTGCCCAGTCCATGGAAGACCTCAGAAGTCATCCTTTCCTTGTGAAACATGCTCTCAGCTGTTCCCACTCCTATATCTCCCCAGATTCCCTTTCCCAGGCAATGCACGGATTCCCTATCTGGGACCCCAGAAGGGGTGTCCTGACCTGGAGTTCCCTGCCTTCCCCACTTAAAAAAAAATCAACCAGTATGCTGGCACACTGGTATAGTTAACACAGATTTGGCATTAATCAAGCCCAGAGTGCCCATCAGCTATTGGCTGCTTTTTTCCCAGCCGCGTAACCCTTGGTACAAAGCAACCTAGGCAGTTACCTGCAGCTGGGGTAAAAGTTTTTATAGTTGAAACTTTCTCATTATGTTAATGTTGATCATCTACCCAAATCAGACTTATGTTGCCAGTACTGGCTCTACTGGTATCAATTTGTGGCATCTCCTATTTGATTTTATGTCTCATGTGAAAACCCCAGTATGTTTTACCCTTTTTTCAGAGCCGTAAGTGACTACCTCACAAATTGCATCTTGGCCTAATTTTATTCTGCTGCTTTAACTGTTACCAAAATAAAACCAAAAAACACCAAAAAAAAAAGGAACAGAAGGAGTTCAAAAGTCTTTATGCTTAACTCTGAGCCGCATCTTACTTGATAGTTTAATCTTTGTACTTCCCTTTCCTGGCGCTTACCATTTCTTTTCACAAAGACATTGATAACTTAATGAATACTTACGAATATTACATAGTTTACTGACAAAATATTACATACAAAGGATCTTTATCCATGTTTTCTCTGAGATTACTCACTAATGTTGTTAAAAGTTTGTTGGAATGGATGTTGGTATAGCAATTGAAGTCGCCCCCTGATGCCTACATCTCATTTTGGATTGTCTGATTTAAGTCCAGCTGCTTGACTATTGATCCAGCTTCCTGCAAATGCTCACCCAGTTGTCATCAAACGGTGGCTCATGCCATCCCTGTAGATACGGAGTTCTTGGTTTCTGGTAGCAGCCTTGGCTCTTGGGGAATAAGCCACTAGATGGAAGAATTTTGTTGTCTGTCAATCTGCCTTTTAAGTATATTTTTAAAAATGTTTCAAATAAATCTAAGTACTTTATTCATTCTTTAAGGTTTATTGGTGGAGACATGTTGACACATTAACTAAAACAATTACATGTTGTCTGATGAACAAACGGATAACCTTTTTTTTTTTTAAGCAGTTATAGAAGAAAAAATGCGATAGCTCTTCCATATACTGGTTCACTGTTCAAATGGCCACAACATCCACAGCTGAGGCTTGCCAAAGCCAGGAGTCAAAAGTTTTTTCCCAGTCTCCTATGTGGATGTAGAGTCCAGGCACTTGAGCTGCTAATTCCAGGCACATTAGCATGGATCTGCAGTGGATCAGCCTAAGCTCTAACTGGTGTCCAAATGGGATGCCAGCATCCCTGATGACACCTTTACTCACTGCACTACAGCACTGACCCGCTAAATGGGTGATTCTTAATTCACAGTAAAAGGGTTTGTATAGGGACCAGTGCAGTGGCATGGTGAATAAAATGCCACCAATAGCAATGGCATCCCATATGGACCTGGTTCAAGCCCAGCTGCTCCACTTCCCAGTGAGCTCCCTACAATGGCCTGTGAAAACAGTGGAGGACAGTTCATGTCCTAGAGCCCCTGTATCCAAGTGGGAGACCTGATGAAGCTCCTGACCTCTGATTGGCCCAGCTCCTGCTATTTCAAACATTTAGGGATCAAACCAGCAAATGGAAGATCTCTGTCGCTCAACCTTTCAAATATATAAAATCCTTAGAGGAAAAAAAAACAATTTGCATGTATTTTGAATTTTCATGTCTGTTTGGTCCTTCCTTAGATGTTGTATAAAATAAATCTCTTGTCATAAATTTTATAAAAAACAACATGTTCTTTGACATCAACTTTGGGTTTCTGAAATTTTTTTTTTAAAGATTTACTTTTATTACAAAGTCAGATATACAGAGAGGAGGAGAGACAGAGAGGAAGATCTTCTGTCCGATGATTCACTCCCCAAGTGAGCACAATGGCCGGTGCTGTGCCAATCCAAAGCCAGGAGCCAGGAACTTCTTCCAGGCTTCCCACATGGATGCAGGATCCCAAAGCACTGGGCCGTCCTCAACTGCTTTCCCAGGCCACAAGCAGGGAGCTGGATGGGAAGTGGAGCTGCTGGGATTAGAACCGGTGCCCATATGGAATCCCAGGGCTTTCAAGGCGAGGACTTTAGCCGCTAGGCCACGCCGCCGGGCCCCTGAAATGTTTTTATCTGGAGTCATATGAAATCAATTTTTCTGAGAAGGCATTTCTGTGATTGGGACTAATTTAAAATGCCGTACTTTATTTAACTTCAGATCAAATCGTATTGTTAATGTCAAGGCATTCTGAATCATATTGCATTGGACATGAGATTAATTATTAAAATGTGGATAAGTATGTTTACCTGTTACTTTCTCATATAGCATGTCAGTAGGTTTGTTTACCCTAAAAACAAATTGTCCTTTTTGTCGGAGATAGATCAAGTGCTTTTAAACTCCTCCTTCCTTTACTTTAGGTCTGAATTTAACTAAACCAGAGTCTGTCCCAGCAATAACACTTTCTAAAAGATAATTACTTTATTTTATTTGTTAGGAGCTTGCAAAATTCCCCAGGACTTGCTGCAACTCAGAGAGGTTGGTATACAACTTTCTAAACAATATTTATAATTACTTCAATCTTAGATTGATAAATCTCTTTTGTTCTAGTATCAGTGTATATATTTAAATGAGTATTGTTCCAAGAACAGTTGCTAAGAAATAATGTTTACTACAAAAAGATACATATTTTAAATCTTCCCTACATGGTTGTTAGCTGTCATATAATCTTAGTTTTCATGCTGTAAGTTTGTTTCTTATTTTATGAGTGTTATGCAT
Source organism: Ochotona princeps (assembly GCF_030435755.1). Lineage (NCBI taxonomy): Eukaryota > Metazoa > Chordata > Mammalia > Lagomorpha > Ochotonidae > Ochotona > Ochotona princeps. The sequence goes on from NC_080835.1 coordinate 80,665,372, forward strand.
TATTACAGATCATAAGTAGTTTTAGATTTATAGAGCTTGAGTGAATTCATTTTTACTTATTCCATAAATTCAGGGTTTTTGCTTGTTTGTTTGTTTTATTGTTTTGGTACGATTTAGTTGGTGCTGGACTATCCTTCCCGGCTCCTCCAAGTTCTTTCCCCTCTCCTCTGTTCTCTCCAGTTCAGATATTTTTAAGTAATATTTTTGGTAGGTCTGGTATTTTATATGTAGATCATATATCATGTTGTTAAAATTTGTGAACTAATATAACATTGAGTTAAATTAAAAAAAAAAAAAAAAAAACCTTTGGTATTTTCAGCCCGAACAAGAAATGGAATTGCAGAAATCAAGCGACAAAGACGGCTTGCATCTCAAGCAGCTCCTACCACTTCGGGGTTGATGACTCTCCCTTGTCTTCCAGGACAGTTTATCACTTCTCCTTTGACGCCTACACAAGTTGTTCGACCAACAGGCCCAATTTCTACTCCACTGAAGTCAAATTTTGTGGTAGTTAACAATTCACAGTCACAAGATACTGTCACTGGTAACTTTAACTTCTGCTGTGTTGATAATGAAGTTGTACAAATGAAATAATACACTGATGTCTTTATCATCATATGTAAAATTGTGGCCAACAAAAGCAAAATCCATAGGTGGCTATAAATAAGGGATATAAGATTTGTCAATCACTTTAATGTAAAATCATTGCTGTTTCTACTCCCATGGAAGTCAAATTCTGTGCTCTTCTGATTGTTGAATTTTGGTTTTTTTGTTTGTTTTTCTTTCTTTTTTTTTTAAGATTTATTTTATTTTTATTGAAAAGTCAGATATACACAGAGGAGGAGAGACAGAGAGGAAGATCTTCTGTCCAGTGATTCACTCCCCAAGTGAATCATTGGACATCGGCCGGTGTTGCGCTGATCCGAAGTCAGGAGCCAGGAGCTTCTTTCCAGGTCTCCCACGCCGGCACAGGGTCCAAAGGCTTTGAGCCATCCTTGACTGCTTTCCCAGGCCACAAGCAGGGAGCTGGATGGGAAGTGGAGCTGCCAGGGTTAGAACCGGCACCCATATGGGATCCCAGCACGTTGAAGGCGAGGACATTTAGCCGCTAGGCCATGCCGCTGGGCCCTGATCGTTAAATTTGGCGTTAATCTAACTGACCTTGCTGTATTTTGTTTAAAGTGGATTTCTCTGCCTTTCCTTAATTTATCCTAGTCTGTCCTGAAATGAGGAATGTTTTTTCAGTATCTCCTTAAATATTACCGCTGAATCTTAGAGCTTGGAAATTAACTTGAGGTCATGTGATCCATCTGCATGATGTGCAAATTGCTGAAGACACGTGATAATAATGGGCAAAAAGCTAGTAAATGATGAACTTGAAATTAAAATTAGAAGGCCAGCTCTCAGTTATCAGCCAAAATTGATCATCTTGCTTTTAAATCTCCCTCGTTACATTTCTACTCACAGATCCTCTTCTACAATGGAACACCGAGTTTATTATTTCTTACACCTTTTTCATTCTATCTTGTTATTTTGTTGGGATTATCCTGTTGTTTGTGTTCCATTGTGAAAATTAAAACATGGGCACTTCAATATCTTTTTTTTTTAAGATTTATTTATTTCATTGGAAAGGCAGATATACAGAGAGGAGGAGAGACAGAAAGGAAGATCTTCTGTTCGATGGTACACTCCTCAAGTGGCTGCAGTGGCTGGAGCTGCGCTGATCCAAAGCCAGGAGCCCGGAGCCTCTTCTGGGTCTCCCATGTGGGTGCAGAGTCCCAAGGTTTTGGACCATCCTCGACTGCTTTCCCAGACCGCAGGCAGAGAGATGGATGGGAAGCGGGGCTGCCGGGAGTAGAACCAGCACCCATGTGGAATCTCGGCACATTCAAAGCAAGGACTTTAGCCAGTAGGCTACCACCCTGGGCCTACTTCAATATCTTTTATAGTGCCTTACACATTTTGGACACTTGATAAATGTTAACTGAATTTAGTATAAGATAATAATGCTTGTTTATCTCAGTTAAAACTAAGAATCTGGCACTGTGATATTGTGCGTTAAGCCACCGACTGCAACACTGACCTTTTTTATAAATGCCAGTTCACATTCTCATTCCTCTACTCCCCTGATCCAGCTCCCTCTAATATGCCTGAGAAAAGCAGCAGAGGGTCCAAGTTCTTGTGGCAGACCTGGATGAATCTCTTAGTTCCTAGATTTCATCCTGGCCCAGCCACAACAGTTAATGGTCATTTGGGGAGTAAACCAATAGTGAAAGACCTCTAAGGAGAAAAATAAAACCATTCTGTTTGCTCAGCTTACTGTTTTATTTCTTTGAAATGCAGCTGCAGACACTTTAAATATTGCTCCTGGTCCTCAGGAAAGAAAAACTCAAGCCAGTTTAATGTCTCCTGGCAGGCGCAAAAGGTAAATGCTTTCTAAAATGCACAAGTTAACCACTAAGCATTAAAAAGGAAAAGAATTATACCAACATATTTACGCTGTGGATAAAGCAGTACTACAGAAATAAGGTTTGGAAATTGTCAAATGTAAAATCTGCACCTACATATTATAAGGTCCACAAACATGCATGTGACGTTTTTAAGCAGTTGGTAGGATCTTTTCATATAAGATCTTGGAGAAAACTTCTATTCGTTTATACTTAGTCTTTGTTTCTTTGTTAAGGCTTGTGTGAGAAAGGAGAGATAATGGTGCTTACAATGCATTGGTAGGTGGAGGGTTTTTCTCAAATGCCAACAACACATAAATATTTTGAGGTTTTAGAGTTTACAGTATTTCATGCTATTCTTCCTGTAACCCTAATAGTACACTTGGTCCTAACTCATTATAAAATGTATAAGAAGGGGAGAACCTCACTTATTTAAGACTGTATAGTATAGTTAGTTTATTGTAAAACTAGACTGATATTTCTTCTCAAAGTACAGTATTGCTTTCGCTGCTGTGCTTTTACTTTGTACATATCATCAATAGAAAATCTACCATGATGATTCTAAATTTTTAGTATCTGTATAGTTCATATAGACTCTGTTAAACATAACATAGCAGTTCCAATGAAAACTTTTAAATGTGTTTCAGTGACTCGCAAAGAAAAAATACCACCTTTTCTGGGCCTCATTCAACAATACGGAATTTACAGGACCCTAATGCATTTGCAGTAGAAAAAGTAAGTGATCCTCCAGAACTTTTGTGACTTGAAAATTCCTGAATTTAAAAATTCCATCACAGCAGGGGTATACATTTTCTCATACTGTTGAAGCTGCCACTTTAGAACACTTGCTTCCCATAATAGAATACCAGTTGGATCCTTGCTCCTCTGCTTCTGATGCAGCTTCCTACTAGTGACCCTGGGAGTCAGCAGATGGTGACCATTAGAGGAGACCTAGCTGGAATTCTGGCTCCGGCTTTGGCCTGCCCTGACCCCAGCTGCTGCTTGTCTTTGGAGAGCGAACCAACCGATGGAAGATCTTGCTTTCTTCCTTTATTTCTGTTGCTCTACCTTTCAAATAAATATATTTTTTAATTGAAATACTGCTACACAGAAATGTGTCTGTCTATGTGTGTGTGTGTGAATATATACCATTCAGACATATAAAACATAAATGTATAGATATATAAAATATTTCCTGAAGATTATGTGTTGAAATTGCATTGATAGAGAAAAAGAATGTGTAACTGTACAAGGCAGTCTGAAGTCAGATTGTGTGAAAAGAAAGCATGTAAAAATCATTTAAATGGAATTTTGAATATTTTTTCAAAACTTTTTTTCATTATGAACTTTAAGTGAACTCTTTGAACACCCTCATATTATAATGTAAAATATGTGGCTATGAACACTAGAAAAAGATAGATGAATTCATTTACAAATAGCTCTGTTCAGTTTTGGGTATGGAGATAGCCTTTGTAGCTTCTGAGTTTTTTGAATTTATTAAAATTAGAAGTATTTAGTTGTTTTGAATAAATAAAATAATACCCTTTCCTACCCTTTTGCTAGTAATTCATTTTCTTTTCCAGCAAATGGTTATTGAAAATGCACGAGAAAAAATATTAAGCAACAAATCTCTTCAAGAAAAATTAGCAGAAAACATTAATAAATTTTTGACTAGGTGAGTTATACCTGATTCAAATGCCGACTTTGTAGTATCTAATTGCAGAATTATGCTGAAGATTGCCCTCTCTGTTTTACAGTGATAATAATGTTGCTCAAATACCTAAGCACACAGATAGCAACCCTTCTGAGCCAGAGACTTCAATTGATGAACTCTTGGGACTTCCGGTATGAATAGCTATATAGAATCTTTGTGTGTGTAATATATGTATTAGAATTAAAATTGTTGATGTATTTCTTTTCAAAATCAAAGATTCTGTGTAGGAATTGATTTAAAGCTGTACTAGAAAATGTACTAGAAATTGGCTTTTCAAATAAAATCCTTTTATTGTGTTACTTAAAATAGTAAAGGCACTGAGCAATTTTATATTGTTCACATTGTTGAAAGGGAGGCATGCACATATGGATCTCCGATTAGGGTGGGGAGAGTCAAGGCATGGAGGAAGGTGGATGGGATGCATGCTTATCTTTTTTTTTTTTCTTCTTTTTTGTCCTCATGTGTCCACAGGGGAGGAAAGGGAGAGGGCCGCTTCTTGCTGTCAAATTACATTAGCAACTGGGGGGTGGGAAAGTCATTTGATGACACCTTAGGGACCCTAAGGTGTGGAACAGTGTTCCAAGGATGTTACTTAAGTGATTTTGAAGTTCTGAGACATCAGCAGCTTCATTGTACCAGGTTAAGAATGTCTTTCCAAGGTGTTTTTCCACCTTAGTGCTTCCACAGACCCACACACTTACTGTAAAGCTTGGCCAGAATGGTCCGACCTGTCCTACTTTCGTCCTCTTACAAAGCACTCACCATCCTCTACTGGACTAGGTGAGCTGGCTCTCATGTGCTCTGTGAGCACACGTATCAGCAACTGAAGAGACCAAGTCCCAACTCATGCACTCCAAGGTTGGACCACCTATGTTGTGATCTTCCCTGTGGCTGGGATTTGAGTTCCAGTGGCCTGGTTGGGACCTCAAGCTTGAGGAACCTCGCCTGGTGTGACCTTAGAGTTGACTGCTGTGTGCGCCAGCCAGTGCAGTGTCAGATTTGGTTTGTCACCTGCACCAGCCAACGCACATACCAGTGGATGCAGCTGCCTAGTCAGTTCTATCCCAGCCCCATCTTATACAAACTGATGGGTGCTGCAGCCTAGCCCAGCCCAGCCTAGTCAGGGCAATCCTCTGCAACCATGACAAGGCCCAGGCCAACCCTAGTTTTTGCATGTGCTGCCCAGTCTGTACTGCATGCCATCTGGCTTTTGTGCACACCCATGGGTGCTGCAGCTTAGCTCAACCAGATCTGACACACACACGGCAACAGATGTTGCTGCCTTGACCAACCTGGCCTAACCCAACCCTTGTTTACACACTCACCAGCAGGAGCTGCAGCCCAGCCGGGGAGTACCCACAGTTCTCCTAACAGGCCTGTTCCCAGCCCTAGATACTGCACCTTCCGGGGGATACTGTCATCCATCCTGACATGACTTGGACCCAGACTCTGCACTTGCCAGCAAGTGCTGCAGCCTAGCTCAGCCAATCTATTCCCATTCTAGCTCTCAGGTGTGCCAGCAGATGCAGCAGTCTAGACCAATCTGGCCCACCCAACTCTCATGCTTACCAGTGGAAACAGTGTCCCAGTAAGAGAGACCTAGAATTTTTCCTGCTTGGCCCACTCTCAGCTGCAGCCCAGTCTGATGGCCTTCCCCTAGGCTCGGCATTCACAAAGCAAATGCTACAGTATGGCTCAGCTGGACACCACCCCCACACCCCTGCTGCAGTCGCATGGATACCAGCCAAAAAAATCCCCTACAGAATCTACTCCAAAGCCAGTTCTCTCATGTTCTGCTGGGTGCTACAGCCCAACCTGATGTCTACGCCCTGCTCCAATACTCACAGGCGGGTACTATGATCACAGGCAGGCATTCCCCCAGCCCCACCTCTAACATGTTCTGGTGAGCAGTGAATGATCCTTTTCAACCCATGAGTGAATGCTTTAGGTTGACCCATACATGCCCTTCAGTTTCCGTTATTGAAAATGCCAATCGGAAGCCAGGAGCTTCTTCTGGGTCTCCCACATGGGTGCAGGGTCCCAAGGCTAATACAAGTAAATAAGCATTATAGCACTTTAAGAAAGCACATCGTATGAAGAACCAAAATGTAATGAGATAGATTTATACAAAATTACATGTAGGAGTCTAAAATTAAATAATACAAAGAGGCAGATAATGGAACATTACATTATGACTTTGTTTCTGACCGGATACTATAAAGTTTATGTATTAATTTTGTTTTCATCTTTGGGGATATACTCAACAAAGTGATGAGGAAATTGTCCTTAAAGACTATTCATCTTCTACTTTCTAGTCTTATTGTTGCATTTGCTTTAAAGGAAAAGCATTCCTTTTCAAGAAAATGTATTTTTAAGTGTGCAAAGTATAGTTACACAGTCAAATGTTATGAAATGCTGATTACTTTGCTGTCTTTAAACCATATTAATTCAATTAAGATCACCCTTTTGCAGTGTGAAATTCACATGTCTGAAGAAGTTATACAGGATATTTTGGAACAAACGGAATCAGACCCAGCGTTTCAGGCTCTGTTTGATCTCTTTGACTATGGTAAGTCAATCAGTTCTTTCACAACAGGTGAACCTAATGTGTCTAATTTCTTTGGTTAACTTACCCAAGCATCTTGAATAAAATGAATTTTGTTACAGCAGATATTATATGGAGAGGTGCAAAGAGATTTTGAATCGGTTTACTTTTACATAGAGATACTTCAGCTGTAAAAATAGGATAGTCTTATGCTTTGTTTTGTGGGCATTTTGGCCAGATAGCAGAAATTTGAGAACTACTACAGTTACTGATAAACACAATTGAAAATACAAAGGGAATATAACAAAATTTGGCCCTTTTGTTTTACCATTATTTATATTAGAATGGCAGATTTACATGAGGAAGGAAACAAAAGAGATCTTACATCTACTGGGTCACTCCCCAAATGGCCATTCCAGTACAAGGAGGCTTAAGCCTCTTTCAGTTCTCCCACATGGGTGCAGGGTCTCAAGGCTTTGGCCCATCCTCTACTGCCTTCCCAGGCCATAAGCTGGAAGCTGAATGGGAAATTGAACAGCGGGGAAACAAACCATTGTCCATATGGAATTCTGGCACTGCAAGACAAGATTAGCCAATTGAGCCATTGCACCAGCCCCAGATTTGGCCATTTTCTTCAGTATCATAATTTGATGTACTAGTTCTCAAATTACAGACCCCATAAATCAGCACACAAACTGTTGGACCCCGAGGAAATTCTAGTATAGTTAAGTTTAAGAAGCACTGGAGCTGGGCCCGGCACAGTAGCATAGTGGCTTAAGTCCTCACCCTAAACACGCCGGAATCCCATATGAGTGCCGCTTCATATCCCAGCTGCTTCACTTCCCATCCAGCTCCCTGCTTGTGGCCTGAGAAAGCAGTCGAGGACAGCCCAAAGCTTTGGGACCCTGCACCCGCGTGGGAGACCTGGAAGCAGCTCCTGACTCCTGGCTTTAGATTGGCTCAGCTCCAGCAGATGCAGCCACTTGGGGAGTGAATCATCGGACGGAAGATCTTCCTCTCTGTCTCCTCCTCTCTGTATATCCGCCTTTCCAATAAAAATAAATAAATCTTGGGAAAAAAAAAAAGAACCACTGAAGCAGCATGTTGAAGTATCTAAAACGCTTAAATTAAAACCAAAATTATAAATTGTTTGATTGCTTGTGTTTATGATGTCACTTAGTTATTTCCATGTACCTTTTTTACTAGGTAAAACAAAGAATAATAAGAATATATCACAAAGCAGTTCCAGTCAGCATGTCGAAACCAGTCAGCATATTGAAACCAATCCCAATATAATCTTAGCAGATGAAACTAATGTAACAGCTAAAGGTGCTTTCAAAGCAGAAGATTCTGGTAAGAACTTGATTTTATTAACATTATCAATCTGAATTTTTATATAGTTTTAAAAATTCAAGGCATAGAATATTTGGAAGTTTTTCAAATTACTACAGATGTCTTTAGATTATCATCCATCTAGAAAGATTCATTGCAACTATTTAGTGGTTTGACCAAAGGTAAACTTTTACTGGTCATTTCTACATCATGCATTATCTAGGAATGATATTTTTTTGTTGGGGATAAGGTTTTTAGGCAACTGATAATTAGCATAGTAATGTACATTTCACGATATATATTGTGACATTGTAATACAGATACACAAAACATAGTAATGAGAACTGAATAATTGGCAGGTCTGTCACCTGGACAGTATTTCTTATGTTGCTAATATTCCAGATCCTTTCTACTACCTGTCTTAAAATGCTCAGTTCTTTCCAACTGTAGTTATATGTTACTGTCCTGTGGAATATTAGAAGTGTTCCTCATGTTTCAGTGTGCCAAAATACCTATTAGCCTCCTTTCTCAAGATCTCCTTACCCTGTATCCTCCCCAGGCTTTTGTATCTGATACACTAGACTCTTGAAGATCAACTCTGTGGCTTCCGTGTCTACATGAGAAAGAACATGTAGTATCTTTGGGTACCTGACTTACATCACTTAATGTAATTTTCTCTAATTTTATCCATTTCACAGCAAATAACAGAATTGCATTCTTTTTTTCTGACTGGGTAACATTCCATTCTGTACATATACCACATTTTCTGTATCTGTTCAACTGTCAGTGGACATCTGGGTCAGTTCTTTTTTTTTTAAGATCTGTTTATTGGTGTGAAAGAGCAACAGACAGGGAGAAAGACAGATACGTTCTTATATCTCTTAGTTCATTCCCTAAACAGCTGCAGGAGCTGGGACTGATCCAGGCAAAAGGCAGAAGTCCTAAGCTCTATCTGAGTCTCCCATGCTGGGTGGCAGGAACCCAACGACTTGGGCCATTCTCTGCTGCTCTCCCAGGCACAGTAGCAGAGAGCTAAATGAAAGTGGAATAACCAAAGCATTTTAAGTAGCAGTGTAGCCCACTGTGCTACAATGCCACACCCTTGTAGCTCTTCTATGGAACCTCTTTATTGCTTTTCTAAAATGACTGTACAAATACATTCACACAATGTATGAGTGTTAACACCATGTCCATATTCTCATCAGAATTTATTTTTTCTTTTTGATGATGCCATTCTAACCTGGAGTAAGATATTTCATGGTGCTTTGATTTGTGTTTCCTTGATCAATAGTAATGCTAAGCCCTTTTCCTTATATTTGTTCACTTCTACAACCTCTTTTGAGAATTTTCCATCGAAATGGTTCACTGAAATTGAAGTCAGATTACTTAAATTATTGCCATTGAATTAGGTTCCTGGTAGATTGTAGAGATCCCTTTTTGGGCGAATAGATTGCAGATACATTCTTGCATTCTATGGGCTATCTCTTAACTCTGATAACTGTTGCTTTTACTGTATTAAAGGTTTTTGTGTGTGATCCCATTTGTAAGTTTTTTCATACATTGTCTTTGTTTTCTCTGCATTTTAAATTCTGTCCCTCCCCCCCACACACAAAAAATACTCTGCTCAGACCAGTGTCCTGAAGCATTTCCTCTGTGATTTCTTCTAGTATTTTTTTAAAAAGATTTCTTTCACTTCATAGTCAGAATTACTGAGAGGGAGACATTTCCCATCCACTGATGGAACGCCCATTTGCCACATGTTTGAAGTGGCCAGTGTTGGATTGGTCTGAAGCTAGGAGCCAAGGGTTTCTTCTGGGGTTCCCACATGTATACACAGTCCCTCCATTGCTTTCCTGGACCATAAGCAAGGAGCTGGATCAGAAGAACAACATCTGGGACATGAACCAGAGTCTGTGTGGTATGCCAGCAACACAGGCAGAGGACTAGCTTGCTATGCCACCAACCCGGCCCCCTTTCTCATATTTTCATATGTAGGCCTTTAATGTCTTTTTTAGTTGATTTTTCTGTATGGGAAGAAATAGAGATGCATTTGTTCTTCATATGACTATCCACTTTTCTCAGTACTAATTTTTGGAAACTTTCATGTCTTCAATAATGTTCTGTCTACCTGTTTCAAAATTGAGTGGGTATAAGATACAAGCACTTATTTGATCTCCATTCTGTTCCTTTGTATTGTGTATCTGTTATTGCTTTAGTGTTATGCTATTTTGATTAATACAGCCATGTAGCTTGTCTTCAGCACATTAACGCATCCAGATTTTTTTTTCCTCAGAACTATTTGGTTATTTGTGTATTTGGGTTTTTTTTATTTTTCCATTTTTATAAAGTATGTCATTGTCATTTTAATAAGAATTGCATTGTAATTGTAAATCACTTTGGGGTATTAGCTTATTTGAAGAATGTTAATTATTTGATGTCATGACCATGGATGTCTTTCCATTCTGGCCGGTCCTGTTACTGTCTTCTTCCCATCAGTGCTCCATAACTTGCTTCGGAGTGGCCATTCACTTCCTCCACCTGTTTCTGTCTGGGTTTCTTTGTTTATGCAGCTGTTGTGAATAAGATGGCCTTCTTGATTCATTTCAGTACTTCTTCATGATTGGTGTATGAGAGGTTTCCAAAAGTTAATAGAAAATATGTATCATGAAAAAATTCTTTGATGATCTCAAAACCTCTTTGTACCAAAGTTAACTTAACCCTTAAAAAATTTTTTTTATCTTTTATTGGAAAGTCAAATGTGCAGAGAGGAGACACAAAAAGAGCTTCCATCCACTGGTTCACTCCTCAAATGGCCGCAGTAGCTGGAGCTGAGCTGATCCAAAACCAGGAGCCAGGAGCTTCCTCTGGGTCTCCCACATGAGTGCAGGGTCCCAAGACTTTGCGCTGTCCTCCACTGCCTCCCCATGCCACAGGCACAGAGCTGGAAGGGAAGTGGAGCTGCCAGGATATGAATCAGAGTTCATATGAGATCCCGGCAAATGCAAGGCGAGGACTTTAGCCACTAGGCTACCATGCTGGAACCATTTAACTTAACATTTTAATTCCACTTTTATGTGAGCTTTTTTAAGTTGGCTCCTGTAAAAGTATTACTGCTTTCTGTAGGTCCTTATTGTATGCTGCAAATTTCCTGAATGTATCAGTTATACCATTTTAGTGATGGAGTTTTTAATGTTTTGCTATATATAAAATCGTGGTGTCTACAAATGGAAAGGTTGGCCTCCTTCCCAGTTTGAATGTTCTTTTTCTTTTTTACTTTATTCATCTTGTGAAAAATATCAGTATTATACTGAATAAAAGCTGTAAAAATTGATACCTTTTTTGAGATTTTTTTTTATTTTACAGATTTATTAATTTTGTTGATCTTTTCAACACATCAACTTTTTATTTCACTTGTATTTTTTTATAGTTTTGTTCCTTGCTTCATTCATTTTCATCTGCTCTTTGTTCTGTTAATTTTGATCCAGAGACTTTGTTTCCTTGTTTTCAAACTCTTTTGAAAAGTAATTGGAAAGACATCTTCCATTTGCTGGTTCATTCTCCAAATGTCTAAATAACCAGGGTTAGGAGAGACTGGAACCTGGAACCAAGAACGCAATTCAGGTTTCCCACCTTGGTGGCCAGCCTGAGTACTTAACAGCATTATCTGCTGCCTTCCCAAGGGAAAACTCAGGTGGGATGCTGGGTTAGAAGCTGAGATCTTATATCCCAAGCAGTGTTGAACTCTTGCACAAAACATCTACCCCTGGACCTTTTTTTTTTTAATGATGTAGGTACATACTGCTATAAATGTTTCCATTTTCATTTATTTCAAGAAATTTTTTTAAAGATTTTTAAAAATCTTTATTGGAAAGGCAGATGTACGAAGAGAGAAAAAGAGACAGGAGAAAGATCTTCCTTCTGCTGGTTCACTCCCCAAGTGGCTGCAGTGGCCAGAGCCAAGCCAAGCCGATCCAAAGCCAGGACCCAGGAACTTTTTCCAGGTCGCCTGTGTGGGTGCAAAGTCGCAAGCCTGTGGGCCATTCTCAACTGCTTTCTCGGACCACAGCTGTGGAGCTGAATGGGAAGTGGTGCAGTTGGGACACGAACTGGCACCCATATGGTATCCTGGGTGTGCAAAGCAAGCGCGTTAGCCACTAGGCTCCAGGCCCATAAATATTTGTTTATTTTCATTGAAACGGCAGATTTACAGTGGCATCAACATCCAGAACTGTGCTGATTCGAAGCTAGGAGCCAGGAGCCAGGAGCTTCTTCCGTGTCTCCCATGAGTCTACGTGGTACCAAGGCTTTGGGCCATGTTCAACTGCTTTCCCAGGCCACAGTCAGGGAACTTGATGAGAAATGGAGCAGCTGGGGCACGAACCAGCACCAATATGGGATCTCAGTAGATGCAAGACAGGTTTTAGCCACCAAGCTGTCACGCTGGGCCCTATTCCAAGAAATTTTAAAAATTGCTGTAATAAGTTTCTTAAGTTCTACTTTTCTGTTGTATGTGTTTTGATTTCAGTTTTGTTCATTTAGAATTGTATGTTTGGGGCCGGCGGCGTGGCCTAGCGGCTTAAGTCATCGCCTTGAAAGCCCCGGGATCCCATATGGGTGCCAGTTCTAATCCCAGCAGCTCCACTTCCCATCCAGCTCCCTGCCTGTGGCCTGGGAAAGCAGTCGAGGATGGCCCAAAGCCTTGGGACCCTGCACCCACGTGGGAGACCCGGAAGAGGTTCCTGGTTCCTGGCTTCAGGATCGGCGTGCACGGGCCCGTTGCGGCTCACTTGGGGAGTGAATCATCGGACGGAAGATCTTCCTCTCTGTCTCTCCTCCTCCTCTGTATATCTGACTTTGTAATAAAATAAATAAATCTTTAAAAAAAAATAAAAAGAATTGTATGGATGAAATTTTTTGTAGTATCTCCTAGGTCTGAGTGGGGTGTGTGTGTGTGTCTATATATATTATGACTTGACTAAAATTTTCTTTGTGAAGTGTGTTTTTTGGTTGGTTTGCTATCCACTGATGAAATGGTGCTAAAGTACTCAACTATCACATTAATATGTATCTTTCCTTTAGATAGGTTTTCCTGTATATAGTGGATTAGACCAGCATTAGATACTTATGCTTACAATTTTTTTCTGTGAGGCAGCATAATGGCAAACAAGTTGGACCTCTAGTTGCAACGCTGGTATTCCAAAGATCAATATACTGGATAGAATGTTTTTAAATATACTACATGTTTAAAGCCAGTTTGTGGTGTTTTTAAAGTACTGGTAAATATGAGACATTATTTTTTTTTTAAGGATTTATTCATTTTATTACGGCCAGATATACAGAGAGGAGGAGAGACAGAAAGGAAGATCTTCCGTCCGATGATTCACTCCCCAAGTGAGCCGCAACGGGCTGATGCGCGCCGATCCGAAGCCAGGAACCAGGAACCTCTTCTGGGTCCTCCCACGCTGGTGCAGGGTCCCAATGCATTGGGCCGTCCTTGACTGCTTTCCCAGGCCACAAGCAGAGAGCTGGATGGGAAGTGGAGCAGGTGGGATTAGAACCGGCGCCCATATGGGATCCCGGGGCTTTCAAGGCGAGGACTTAAGCCGCTAGGCCATGGCGCCGGGCCCAATATGAGACATTATTAAGCCTCTGTATTTTTTCCTTTATCATGTCAGATATATTCTAAGAAATTGGTAAAATTGGCACAGGTGCTGTGGGATAGCAAATTCTGCCTGTGGTGCTAGTATCACATATGGGAACCCATTTGATTTCAATTTTGTAATCCTGCTCCTGGCTTATGACTTAGGAAGACAGCAGGGGAAGGCCCAAATCCTTGGGCTTCTGTGCCCACCTGGGAGACCTGTAAGAGGCTTCCAGGTCTTAGCTTCACATCAGCTTATCGCTGCCATTGTAGCCCTTCAGAGAGTGAGTCAGCAAATGGAAGATCACTCTGTCTCACGTTCATTCTCTTTGTGTAACTCTTTCAAATAGAGATAAATCTAAGCAAACTGATTAAAGATAAAATGACATGGGCCTGGCCCAGGATCTTAGTGGCTAAAGTCCTCACCTTGCACGTGCCGGGATCCCATGTGGGTACCGGTTCATGTCCCAGCTGCTGCATTTACCTTCCAGCTCCCTGCCCGTGGCTTGGGAGAGCAGTAGAGTACAGGCACTGACATTGGGACCCTGCACCAGCGCAGCAGACATGGAAGAAACTCCTGGCTCCTGGCTTCGGATTGGCTCAGCTCCAGCCATTGCAACCACTTGTGGAATGAACCAGCGGATGGAAGATCTTTCTCTCTGTTTCTCCTTTTTTCTATAAATCTGACTTTCCAATGAAAATAAATAAATCTTTTTTAAAAAAGATAAATTGCATATATTTTGAAGGATGGCCATAAACATTTTGACACTCAAAAAATGAGTTATGTGGCAAACTGGATTTTAACTACTAATCTGTAAAAGGTTAATTGCTTCCTTGACAAAATTGACTGTACCGAATTGTCTCCAAAGCTGAACTTACCACATTTCTTCACCCTCCTGATATTTTGCAGGTGGTCAGTCTGTTCAACCCGCATTTTGCTCCTCCTTTCAAAATGAAGATACCTTAAATGCTTTGAAGGATGGCAGCAACCATGCTGAGCTTAGGCAAGAGGCCCAGGAAAATTTTTGCCACGTAGGTTCTAGCATCCAGAAGAAGAGCTTTAAAACAACTGTACCTGCTGAAGAAAAGTGTCACCTTGACATTGCTTTTGAGTCTGTGCCTAATTTGAATGACTTTACCCAAAGAGGAAATTCTGCAGAGTGTAATCAGCATTGTGCTGCATTATACACCAGTCAGATGTCCACTGAAACTGAAATGGCTGTGGAGGTTGAAAAGAATTCCTTGTCACCAAATGTGCTGAGTGAGTCTCACCTACAAGCTGATGTACCAGTAACTTCATTTGCTTCACTTGCTGGTGAAACAAACAATGAAAATGTAGTTCTCTCTGGGAAAAATTCTCAACTTTTATCTGAAAATTCTTCTTTAGCTGGAAAACCATGCAAGAAAAGTCAAGTTATTCAAAGTTCTAATGATACAGTAGGACTTAAAACTGATTTCCATGATTCTAAGTCACCAGATTCTAGTGAAATTCACAAGAATAAAATTGAAGTTAGTGATGCCTTACCAGTTATGTCACAGCAATTTTCAAATTGCCAAGATAATTCTTCACTTCAAAGTAAAATACTACCTTTGTCTGTTGAAAGTTCAAATTTAAATGTGTCTGTACAGGAAGTAGACATTAGTTTTACAGATTCCATCTCTCCAAATAAGCAATCATCTCATAATACACCATCTATTGAATTAAACCACACAGAAAATGAAACTGAGCCATCCAAATCTGAGAAAGCTGTTTTGGACTCACAAGACCCTTCATCCTCTGTAAAAGAAGTTGGAGATGCCATGTTTCTCTCTTTAAGTGGAAGTGATAACTGTCGGGAAGTTGCTTTAATGCCTCCAGAAGGTGATGGTGCAGAAAATACTCACTCTCTTCCTTCACAATCTGTGTGTTCCTCGGTGGAAGATGGTCACCCTGAGCCCCAAAATACTGATGATAAGCCTTCTAGCAATAGCTCATCAGAGATAGATGCATCAAATATCGTCTCTCTCAAAATCATAATTAGTGATGACCCATTTGTTTCCTCAGATGCTGAACTCAACAGTGCCGTCTCTAGTATCAGTGGAGAAAATTTGCCAACTATAATTTTATCTTCGCCTGCTAAATCACCTGCCAAAAGCACAGAGTTAGTTAAATGCTTGTCTTCAGAAGAAGCTGTAGGTGCTATTGTTTCTTCTGAAGTAGGAGTTTCATCCTCAATGGAACAGAACCTTTTAGCACTTAAGCTTGAGGACTCTGTGGTAAACAACCCTCAGAATGAAGATGGCGTTGCTTTTTCAGCCAGTGTTACGCCATGCGTTTCCAAGGATGGCGGATACATACAGTTGATGCCAGCCACAAGCACAACTTTTGGCAATTCAAATAACATTCTGATAGCTACCTGTGTGACTGATCCAACTGCAGCCTTGGGAACAACTGTGAGTCAGTCTAATGTAGTAGTCCTGCCTGGAAACTCTGCAGCTATGGCTGCTCAGCCTCCACCACCTCAGCTGCAGACCCCACCAAGGTCCAACAGTGTATTTGCTGTCAACCAAACTGTGTCACCAAACTTTTCACAAGGTAACACATTAAAGTTAACTTATCTGGATTGGGATCTCATTTCTCTTATGTGTATGGTTAGTGGGTAGTAAGTACTAAATGATACATGCTTTGAGAAAATAGTGTGAAATTTGTAATTATGACTCTGTACTAGCTCATTGATTCAATCAAAAGATCTTTTTTCATTGACGTGACAGAGAGAAAGGAGAAAGATCTTCTGTCCACTGGTTCACTCCCCATATAGCTGCAATGGCCGGAGCTGAGCTGATCTGAAGCCAGGAATCAAGAGCTTCTTCAGGGCCTCTCTCGTGGGTGCAGGGTCCCAAGGCCTTGGGCAGTCCTTTGTTGCTTTCCTAGGTCACAGGCACTGAGCTGGATGGGAAGTAAAGAAGCCAGGACATGAACTGTTGCCCATATGGAATCCCGTCAGATGCAAGGCAAGGATTTATCCGCTAGGCTGCTGTGCTGGGCCCAATCAATTTTTTTTTTGTTTTTTAAGAAAAAAAGCCTGTAAGCTATGAAATTAACCTGTTTAATTTTTTCCTTTTTCTTCCCACAATGTCTCAATCTGTATACTAATAAGCTATGAGAAAGAGTCAAAAAAATTAATTCATCACATAGTGTTTTTTTTTTAATTTCCCACAACATTCTATTGTATTAGATTCACAGCTGTTATGGGTGTAGTTTTTCCAGAGCTTTGTCATTATTTTGAAATATGTTCAAGAATAATTTGAATTTCCTTATTCCATTAGACCTTATTTTGTCACTATCTTCCACCTTTAGAATTACTTCCTTTCTTTATAATCTCTTGTTCACAGTATATCTTGTGGCATTTACAAAATGCTGTTTTTTATTATTGATTGATATCTCTAACATTGATCGTTTTTGATTGTGTGTTTCTCAAAGATAGAACTTCAGGCACGTTCATTTATATCTGTATTCCTCAGCTTCCTCTACCTATCCTGGCCGCTGCCCCTTTATTTTTAAAAGGTCCACACTTGTTAGTGTTAAATCTGGTGGATCTGTTTCAAGTGCTGCTTCAAATGAGAGGTCAGAATGGATGTAGAATATGAGGCTTCAGATAAAGAGATAAACTGACTTGGAGCTTAAAGAAATAGGTAGGACGTGGAGTTGAAGGAAGGCTTCCTAGATGAGGGAAGTGGCACAGCATAAATAAGTTTTTGAAAGACTATTTGAGTATTGTAGGTATGTATGAAAGTGAGAGCAATCCAAAAATAGTTAGTGAATGTGTTAAGAAAATACTAGAGGCCATGGATAAATTTTGATAGCCACAGACTATATTTTTGGCTTTTAAAAAGACTGGGGCCCGGCAGCGTGGCCTAGTGGCTAAAGTCCTCGCCTTGAACGCCCCGGGATCCCATATGGGCGCCGGTTCTAATCCTGGCAGCTCCACTTTCCATCCAGCTCCCTGCTTGTGGCCTGAGAAAGCAGTCGAGGACGGCCCAATGCATTCGGACCCTGCACCCACCTGGGAGACCCAGAAGAGGTTCCAGGTTCTTGGTTCCTGGCATCGGATCAGGCGCACCGGCCGTTGCGGCTCACTTGGGGAGTGAATCATCAGACGGAAGATCTTCCTCTCTGTCTCTCCTCCTCTCTGTATATCTGACTTTGTAATAAAATGAATAAATCTTTAAAAAAAAAATAGACTGTGAGCTTTGTAATTCCTCCCTATCCCCAGCACTCATAAACCCCATAGTTTGGTCTCAGTATTCATTTATCTGAATTTTTAAAAGATTCATTCATTTCTATTGGAAAGACAGATACAGAGAGAAAGTTTTTCCATCTGCTACCCCACCCCCAAATCCCCAGCCTCAACAGCCAGACCTGAGCGGATCAGGAGCCAGGGGCACCAAGACACAAGCTGGCATCCATATGGGATCCCGGCGCGTGCAAGGTGAGCACTTTAGCCACTAGGCTCCACACCAGACCCTCTGATATTTCTTCTATTTTTAATAGTGTCATTCAGTTCTTGGATACTTGTCTTAGCTTTACTCAGCTCCTCTTCCATGTCTGAATGATTGCATGTATTTAATAGGTTATCTTCTGATATTCTTCTGCTTCATTCATTCCATCAGTGAAACTTAAAGACTGATTTTTTGGGGGTGTAAAGACTGATTTTTGGGGGGGGGGTGTGTGTTTAATTGGGAAGTCAGATATACAAAAAGGAAGATCTTGCTTCCACTGATTTATTGCCCAAGTGGCCACAACGACTGGAGTTGAACCAATCCAAACCTAGAAGCCAGAAGCTTCTTGTGGGTCTTCCACGTGGGTGCAGGGTCCCCAAGCTTTAGGCCATCCTTGACTACTTTCCCAGGCCACCAGCAGGGCGCTGGATGGGAAGTGGGGCCACTGACACACCAACTGGCGCCCATATGTGATCCTGGCACATGCAGGACGAGGACTTTAGCCACTAGGCTACAATGCTGAGCCCTATTGCATTCTTTTTTTCTTTCTTTCTTTCTTTAAAGATTTATCTACTTTTATTGGAAAGTCAGTTGTACAGAGAGGAGGAGAGACACAGAGAGGAAGATCTTCCATCCTTTGATTCATTCCCCAAGTGACCGCAACGGCTGGAGCTGAGCAGATCCAAAACCAGGAGCCAGGAGCCTCTTCCAGGTCTCCCACATGAGTGCAGGGTCCTAAGGCCTTGGGCCATCCTCGACTGTTTTCCCAGACCACAAGCAGGGAGCTGGATGGGAAGCAGGGCTGCTGGGATTAGAACCGGACCCTAATGGGATCCCGGGCGTTTAAGGCAAGGACTTTAACTACTACGCTATAGCGCTGGGCCCCATTGTATTCTTTAGTTCAGGTACTTCAAATTGTTTCTGCTTTATAGTTTGTATCTCTGTTGTGATATATTCCTTGAATTCCTTGCATTCTTGTGTTTGTTTCTCACTGTTTCTGAAGAGTTTTTTCCTTGTGCAAAATTCTACAGGTGCACAGCTGGTTTCACAGTGTTATCTAAATGTGACAAGCTATGTCATCTATTTTAATTTACTTATAGATGAAAATGCTCATGAAAGAGTTTTTTCCTAATTTAGTTTTTTTAAAAAGAATAGATTGTAGGGGCCCGGCAGCGTGGCCTAGCTGCTAAAGTCCTCGCCTTGAACACGCAAGGATCCCATATGGGTGCCAGTTCTAATCCCGGCAGCTCCACTTTGCATCCAGCTCCCTGCTTGTGGCCTGGGAAGGCAATCGAGGATGGCCCAAGGCCTTGGGACCCTGCACCCACATGAGAGACCTGGAGGAAGTTCCTGCCTCCTGGCTTCAGATCAGCACAGCACCAGCTGTCGTGGTCAGTTGGGGAGTGAATCATCGAATGGAAGATCTTCCTGTCTGTCTCTCCTCCTCTGTGTATATCTGACTTTGCAATTAAAAAATAAATAAATAAGTCTTTAAAAAAAAAGAATGGATTGTAGGGACCAGACACTGGGTTCCGAGGCAAGCCACACCCACTACGCACTGCTGAGCTGGGACAGAGGATGAGGCTGGAGTCCACTTTGGGGGTCTCGTTGATGGAGTCTCCCAGACCAGGTGCCTGACGGGTCTTATTGCGCTGCGCAACACTGCACCTGTCTGGGAGAAACAGACCACGGACCTAATAGGATCTCAGTGCTTGTAGCTGTTCTTGGCCATGGGCTTAGGTGTACCCCACTGATGGTGGCCTTTTCTGTCCAGAAGACCCCCGAGATTTCACATCATGTCAATCCCAGATGCAACAGGACCTCCTGATCTCAGGAACCAGAGAGAATATAAGGAAGGGTTGTTCATGTAATCTATTTCAGAGAAACAGTTTCTTTGATTTTTTTTTTCCAGAATGTTTCAAAGGGGTTATTACTTTAATGAGGATTGTTTTGTAGGATCTGCCATCATAATTGCTTCTCCAGTCCAGCCTGTGCTCCAAGGAATGGTGGGAATGATCCCTGTATCCGTGGTGGGACAGGGTGGAAATACTTTTTCAGCACCTCCTCGGCAGGTGAGGTTTGTAGAATAAAACAGTGCAGTGACACTTTTCAAGCATAGCATAATGCTTGAAAATAATATAATGCCTTCTTATTTTCCAGGTTCTTCATATGCCTTTGACAGCCCCTGTTTGCAAGAGAAGCATTCCTCAATTCCCAGCCCCTCCAAAGTCTCAGAAGGCTCAGGGGCCAAGAAACAAGCCTTGCATAGGTACTTTTTTAAGTTTGCTAGTGTTAACATTCATTTGTAGCTACCCCTGAATATTTTCTCCTTGAAGCCCAGAAACATTAGCTGACATTAGCTTCTTTTGTTCAAGTTTTGTATCACCAGGTTAACTTCTGATTCTGAGAAAGTTGTTTCCTTTCCTAAGTTGTAGCTTTTTCCCAAAGGTCCTTAATTTATTTTCTGAGGCTGCCTGAAATAAGCATAAGCTCAATTTCCTGTTAGCTCTAAAATAGTTAGTGAATGCCTTATCTGTTTCTGTTCAATTTTAGAGCACTATTTCTCAGATTTTAATGAACCTATGAGCTAGCTGGGACTTTCGTTTACATGTGGTTGTTGAATCAGCAGGACTAGCACCAGGGCCTGAGAATCCTCGTTTCTAACAAGCGCAAAGAATGCCAGTGCTCTTGTCATTCACTGACAAACTTTAAACTTTGCAAATTATTTTCCTTTGTTCCCTCTGTTCAATAGCTGAACCATCTTACTACTTACCCACACAAAAAACTAAGAGTCACTTAATACACATTTCTCCTTAGTTGAAAATTTCATCATTTTTCTTTTTTTTTTTTTTTTTAAGATTTATTTTATTTTTATTACAAAGTCAGATATACTGAGAGGAGGAGAGACAGAGAGGAAGTGGAGCTGCCGGGATTAGAACCAGCGGCCATATGGGATCAAGGCGAGGACCCTAGCCACTAGGCCACGCTGCTGAGCCCAATTTCATCATTTTTCATCTAAGTTACACCTGTAGCACTCTCTCCTGATCTCCCTGTTTGCAGTCTTTGATTGATACTTATCCTGTATCTGCTAATTAATCAGGCTTTTTGCCCTGAAAATGCAAATCAGAGTGTTGTTTCCCTGCCTACGAACTTTGAGCAAGTTCCAGTTACTTACAGAACAAATGAAATTCCTCAGGCAACATACATTCGCAGTTTCCTTTGTAGGTACTTTTAACCTCTCCGTTCTCTTTGGTAACTCCTTTCTTTGGTTAACCTTTTGTACTTGCTGGCTTTCTGACATTTGGTGATCTTTTTTGTCCTGTACCTTGACCATGCTGTCTCCTCTACTCAAAATTCCTTCTTGTTACCCAGTTATCACCCTATTTCTGTTTTATTTATCTATAAAACTTTAGTCGAATTTAACTTTATCCTGGGCCCAGCAAGTGGCTCAATTAGCTAATTCCCCCTTACAAGTGCCAGGATTTCTCATGGGCACCAGTTTGTTTGTGTCCTGGCTGTCCCACTTCCCATCCAGTTCCCTGCGTATGGCCTGATGTACCAGTCAAAGGTTGCCCAAAGCCACGGGACCCTGCACTCTATGGGAGACTTGGCAGAAGTTCTCCTCGCTTCGGATCCGCTCAGCTTTGGCCGTTGTGGCCATTTACGGAGTAATTCTTTTTTTTTTAAGTCTTTATTGATATATGTAAATATGGCATTTATAATTATAATAAATCAGAGTGAAAAGCCCTGTGTTGCAATTCTGCTGATTTTTCTCTGGTGGTTTTTAGGAGGCAGAAAGTTATATGTATAACATCCCCAGTATTAGCTTTGTGATTATACCAACTGGTTAGACTCAGGTGGCCTGTCAGGGTCACGGTGGCAAAGTATGAATTCCCAGCTTCTGAAGAAAAGGTTAATTTCTCAGATTTAAGTCTGAAAATATACTTTATTTCTCTGAAGACTATATAACATATTTGCCTTGTCAGCCATTGATATAAAGGGCACAGTAGTTTGGATCCAATAGTAGCAACCCTTTTCTTCAGAGTTTGTTGCTTTGAATCATGCCTTATTAATTAGACAGTATTAAGGGATTTCCATGCATTAAACACTATCTATAAAGATAAATTTTAAAAATATGTACTTCACAAACTAGTAAGCAAAAAAAAAAAAAAAAAAGGCAGTATGACGCTGTTGGAAGGGAAGATTAGGAAAAAAGGCCCAGTATGATGGTTCAGTGGCTACTTCCTCTCGTTGCACACACTGGGATCCCATATGGGTACTTCTTCTTGTCCCAGCTGCTTCGCTCCCCATCCAGCTCCCTGCTTGTGACCTGGGAAGGCAGTAGAGGATGGCGCAAAGCCCTGGGACCCTGCACCCGCATGGGAGACCTGGAGAAGCTTCTGACTTCAAATAGACTCAGCTCTGGCCATTGCAGCCACTTAGGGAGTGAACCAACAGACAGAAGATCGTTCTGTCTCTCCTCTCTATGTATCTGCCTTTCCAATAAAAATAAGTAACCTTTAAAAAGATTAACAGGAGAATACAAATGAGAATACAATTTTGACTAGAAAAGGTTAGAAAATGCCTATGTTTTGCCTCAAAGAAAAGCATAGAAGTAGTGATGCCTGCCAAGGGCATTGAGGTTGGAAATAACACGGGGTATTTTTTAGGAAAACTGGAAGGACTTAATGGTTGATTAATCATGATATTCTGAAGGGAAAGGGATGGTGTGTGGTTCTAGAAACCATATTTTTAAAATTATATAGAAATCATTATATGTTTATAATGAAATCTGATAAAGTGCTAAGTTAAATACAATCTTGGTTATGTAAGGTTAAGTAAGGGAGTTGGGAGCAGAAGGAGGAGAGATTCCTATTGTTTCAAAAGCTCTGTGTGAATTCATATACAAATTGAGAGAGCATGATCTTCCACCAGATGGGTCACTCCAGATTTTCCCAACAGCCAGGGATGGATCAGTCTACAGACTGGAGCCCGGGAGTTCCTCAGGTTCCCTGGATAGCTGGGCCATCTTACAATCCAAAGCTTTTTTTTTTTAAGTATTTTCAAATACTTTGATATTTTAGTGTCAAAGCTTTTTCTTTTTATATTAGGTGTCATTTGATTTTTTTCCCGTGATGTGTGATAGTATCTGTTCCAGTCCCTTTCAGAAAAGTATATTCTATGTTTTAGGAATGGTTTGCTTTCCTAATGGATTCATTTCTCATTTCAGGAAAGCAGGTGAATAATTTGGTGGATTCAAGTCATGCAGTTGGATGTCATACACAAAGGTGACCCCAGAGTTGTTTGTGTCCTGGATTATTTGAATGCTAAAATTGAAAACACTGAGAATTTCTTCATGTTGCTACAAGTAATGTATGGTTTTTGTTTCGTTTTGGCTATTTTGTAGAACTGAAGTGACTGACAAGAATACAACTGCAGACCTTGGGAAGAAACTAGAAGAAACCACAGTTCCTTCTTCAGAAGAGAATGTGGTTCTAGCTGGCAAACCATTCGAAAGCCATAGACGTGTGCTCTGTTTTGATAGCACTGCCACTTCCGTTTCAAATACACAGGGGACACACCCTAAGATGGTGTCCCAGAGCAAGGACAGAAATGACATTTCCTTTCCTAATCCTAACTCACCTGTTGTGTCCTCCACCTTAAAACCCCCTTGTAATAATGCTGTCAGAAAAGAGAGAGAAAAACCAGCCATGCCTAAGATTTTATCTAAATCAGAAACTGCTATTAGCCGACATACCGCCATAAAAGATACTCAGTCAGGAAAGAAAGTGTCACCAACAGAGGTCGTGCTTGAATCTTTCCATAAAGCAACAGCCAACAAGGAAAATGAACTATGCAGTGATGTGGAAAGGCAGAAAAATCCAGAAACTTCAAAGCTGTGTGTTGGGCAGCAAAATGGAGGTTTACGAAATGAGAAAACTATAGCTTCACTGCAAGAGCTGACCAAAAAGCAAGGCACATCCACAACTGGTAAAAATGTCATTCCAATAGGTGCAGCCGCAAAGGATCTAAAACAAGAACAAACTAAATCTTCCAGTTCTTTGGTTACCTCAGAAACATTACAGGATGTTCACTGGCATAGCCCAGCTAGTCGGTTCACTGAGAGTGACTTACCTGTAGTCCGGACAGCTGGTGCAGGGACAGGGGAAAAACATAAAGAAGAACCTACAGATGGCATCAAGGCCCCCTCCAGTCGGCGTTGTGGTGAAGACAGTAGCATAGCCAAGGTCATGGTCCCTCCCGTCACTACAGACTTGCCAGCCTGCAGCCCTGCCAGTGAGACAGGCAGCGAAAACAGTGTAAACATGGCTGCCCACACATTAATGATTCTCTCCAGAGCAGCCATCTCAAGGACTACTTCCACAACTCCTCTAAAAGATAACACCCAGCAATTCCGAGCATCTTCAAGAAGCACCACAAAAAAGCGAAAAATTGAGGAATTAGATGAGCGTGAGCGAAACTCACGTGTTTCTACTAAAAATCTTGCAAACTCATCAGTACCAATGAAAAAGAAAAAAATTAAGGTAAGTTTGCAGTTTTCATTCAAAACCACATCTTGCCCTTCCTTAAAGAATTCAGGTTCTTTTGCCACAGTCATGCGACTGAATGTTGTGGTCAGGACAGCTCTGAATTTTGATTTGCAAAATACATTTGGTAGCACTACTTATCAGTTGTTATACTCAGAGGTTGTCACACAATGTTTTCAGAAAAATTTCCTGAGCAAAGATAGTTGTGCTTTTGTCATGGCAGATATACAAAGAGGAGGAGAGACAGAGAGGAAGATCTTCCGTCCGATGATTCACTCCCCAAGTGAGCGCAACGGGCCAGGGTTGTGCCGATCTGAAGCCGGGAACCAGGAACTTCCTCCAGGTCTCCCACACGGGTGCAGGGTCCCAATGCATTGGGCCGTCCTCGACTGCTTTCCCAGGCCACAAGCAGGGAGCTGGATGGGAAGTGGAGCTGCCAGGATTAGAACCGGCGCCCATATGGGATCCCGGGGCGTTCAAGGCGAGGACTTTAGCTGCTAAGCCACGGCGCCGGGCCCAGAGCAGTTCTTTCTTCCATATGAATGCCATAAAGTATGGAATATTGGGAAAGAACTGTTTGCTCCTCTCAGCTCATCAGATGACTTTTTTGGTTTCTGGCGTGTCTTGTCACGTCTTCCTTAGCCTTTAAAGATGATAACATTGAAGCACTGGTAAAGTTGATTTTTTTTCCCCTTTAACTATAATTGTCTTATTTTAGGAAGAAAACAGGGTTGTCACTGCTAAGTGAAATCATTTATTTTAAGTTTGTTTAGTAAGTGAATTAAACAAAGAATTTAAAGTATCATCAAGGAAGTATATGGGTTCTGTCGATTTTCTGGCCTTCCATCTCTTCATTTCAATCCTGCATCTGCTGTCTCAGTGACCGCGATTTTCAGCCTCCTTGGTCATCCCTTGGCTAGAGACTTGCGTAGTAGCTGTGAGGACTGAGGTACCTGGTTTACATCAACTATTTAGAAACTGGTATGTGGCTGTTACTCTGAATATCTTTGTAAATAAAGCTTTCTAATATTAATAACAAATACCACCTCATGGAAAGTGTATTCTGTCTTCCCTCTTTCAGCATTTATGCACTCCCTGTTGGCAGTCTTTTGCCTTGATACTGAAGGACCGTTGCAGCGTGTTTACCTTTGGGCATATATAACTGGTCTCTACTTGCCAGTGAAACAAATTGGAAGACAAAACAATTCTGTCAATTTTAGTGTTGTATAGAAGAACCTACATAGACTGTTCTAGGTGATTTATCGAGAAAACTTGACCTTGTTTGAGTGTATTTTTTTTTCTCTCTTTTTTGACAGAAAAAGAAGCTACCCAGTTCATTTCCAGCTGGAATGGATGTGGACAAGTTTTTATTGTCATTGCATTATGATGAGTGAACATTGTGAACACTTACAAACAGTAGCTATTTAATACTCATCTCCCTGAAACTATGAGTGTAAGGAATGGGATACTGACAGAAATTAAAAGCATAACCTGCACTTTTATTATACTGAAATTTCACTTTATACTTAAATCGTGCTGTTTCTGAAGCAGCTCCCGAGTTTGTAAATAGAGTTGATATATTTTTATTTTTGCAGAAATGTAAGTAAAACCAATCTGCAAAATTGTATAGCTTTGACAGTTGCATATTGTAAACATTGTGTAAATATTATTGAAATAGAAGTTAAATCGACCTGATGTTCTTACACTTTTTACCTTCTGATCCTTAAGTATAAGAGTTACTCATATGGAATAGTTTCTCAGTTTTGGAGGAAGGTGATGTTTATCCTTATAAATTACAAATTGGTAATCATTCAATAAGACGTTTAAACACATGGCCACTCAACAGAAATGATAACCACCTCAGCCGACAGTAAAATATGTAACCAGAAATAAACAATGTTGATGGGTTTTGCTTCTAGAGTGAATACTACCCCTTCTTACAAATCACAGTAAAGATTATATTCCTGGAATTTTATACTTGTAACTATTCTTTCTGGTTGTTCAGTTCTTTTTGTTTTAAAGAGAGAATTTTGTGGACCATTTATTCAGTGTTCTGATCTCTGGTTTGTAACTTTGAAGATCTACAGAACATTTAAGTGGTAAGTGGTTAGACTATTGAGCCATCGAAAGTTTCATAATGTAGTATTTGAGATTTCTTGGTATGTATATATTTTTCCCCAAAATACTGGGGATTTAAAGAATTGCACTAATTCATAGCACTCTTTACATAGTAGTGACCAATGCACAGTTTATGTAAATCATGTATTCTCTGTTAAAGTTGTATAGAGGGTTATCTTCCGGTGTCTTTCCTCTAAATCATGTCCATCGTAAGATGTAAAAAGAAAAATCATAGTTTTATATTTTATTTAGTTTCTTCTGAAATACGGTGTGCTGAATAACTATATCTAGACCTAGATATAGTACCTTTTCTGTGTGTCCCTTAAAGTGATAGTTACTCTGATGGTCCTTCAGGAAGAATGAGAGTGGTGCCTTCTGTATTAGACTCACACACATCAGTCAAGTTGAAAAATTAATTTAAACTTTTAAATAAGAATAGAAAGCATTACTAGTCCCTGACCAATTGTGCCTAGAGATTAAGGTATGTTCTCATAAGTGTTTTCTGTTTTATTACATACAGTATAATAGGGCTTTTTCTTACAAGTGTATATTCTGTTAAATACTTTCCTCAACCTTTTATTTTTGTATTAGGCCTTTAAAAAAATATATCCATTGTATTCTAACACAACACTGTCAATGCATAAGTCATTTCTTAATTGCCGAAACTTACTGCAGGAATTTATCTTGTAAGAAATTTTTTATGATGTGGCAATCATCTATTCTCACGGAATCAAATACATAGTTTGTTTATTTAACTCAACTTGATATACTACAGTTAGGTTTGAATAAATATTTTCATTTACTTCAGAAGTTTGAATTATTTTATATTGGTAGAGAAACTTGGACTAAATTACTTCACAATTCTTACTTTTTTTTTTTTCAGGAATTCATATAATGCTAAAGATTATCTCAATTTTTATTTATATGTGCTAAGAACTAAGCTTACAGAGTTGTTCACTTTCTTCAGGAATCTATGCCAGCTGGGATCCACTAAATATAGTCTGAAGACAATTTCAACTTAGAGCTTTTATGTCACAGAGCAACGCCATAATCTCCATTTTACGTTGAAAGTCCAAATGTCTTGGAATTCATTGTCCTGTTATACCTGGTAGCCTGGAATTGGGGCAGACCGGGCTGGGCCAGGCTACAGCAGCCACCAGCAAATGCCAAGTTGAGGAGGGCTGTGCCAGACTGGACTGTAGTACCCAAAAGTACATGTGAGACTGTGTGGTTGGGGCAGGCTGGAGGCAAATCTTGTCAAGTTTGACTGCAGAACCACCTGCGAAGTGCTAGATCTGGGAGTGGGCCCAGTAGGGAAACTGGGCACCTCTTGGATAGGTTGAAACTCCTACTGGTGAACATAACTAGGGCTGGGGATAGGCCTGGCTAGATGGGTTGTGGCACCCGCCAGCATGAGTGTGGGCTGGATAGATAAGTTGAGCTAGCCTTTACACCCATTGACATGTACAAGAGCTGAATGGGATGTGGGACAGACTGGACTGTCCCACTACACTACACATACTGGCAAGCACAGAAGCCAGGGTGGGGGGCGAGCCTTGTGGGGGTTATTGGGGTTGCTCAGTCTAGGCTGCAGCTCTTGCTGTGTATGTAGGGTAGGGTTGGGCTAGGCTATAGCATCCAATAATTTACATAGAGATAGGGCTGGACAGAACTGACCCAGCAATCACAGCCACCAGTGTGTGTGTAGGCTGATGTGGGTGATGGACTGAGCTGGATCCCATACTGATAAGCACACACAAGAGTCAGGTCTGGGATAACCACAGATGAGATTTCTTTGAGGTCCCCTAACTGAGTCACTGGATTCAGATTTCAAACCATGGGGAGAGTGGCAGAGCCTGTGAGCTGAGAGTAGAGTACATGTGTCAGAACTGGGCCTCCTCAGTGGCTTAGAGCAGTGGACACATACCCAGATGCACATGGAGGATATAGTAGTCCATTGGGGCCTGCAGAGATGCACACAGAGCATATAGTAGTCCACTGGGGCCTGCAGAGGACATCTGGTACCATAGCAGAGGAAGGAGAACAGAACAAATTGGACAACTACCCCAGCCAAATTATGACAACAAATATCTGGTTGAGTGGAGACTGTAAGGTAGACTATGTCAGCCAATGGACCTTGGAAGGATTTCCTCATCCTTGGATTGGCAAGATCGACAGCATCTCAGAACTATCAAAACCACTTGAGCAGAACCCTCAGAGCATGCTCCATATTGGAACCCTAGGATGACATTGGGTGGCTGTTCCCATCCCCAGCTACTAAGGCAGTTGGGAGGCTGGCTGTGGCTTCGCCCCTTAACTCCCTCCTTCCCCCAGATAAGGGAAAAAGAAAATTTGGAAACAACCCTTTCCACCATATCAACTGTAAACATTATCAAAAATTAAATTTTAGAAATAATTTTTTAAAATTCCCATCCCTCCAAAAAATGTGTATTATAAGAAGGTTATAGTTAGGGGAAATGTCATGGAAAATGCATATTTTTAAAGGTACAGTTATGCATCTAAAATGCAAAGATAGGACCTGGCATGATAGTGTAACAGCTGAACTCCTCGCCTTGAATGTGCTGCAATCCCATATGGGCACCGGATCTAATCCCGGTGGCCCAGCTACCCATCCAACTCCCTACTTGTGGCCTGGGAAAGCCATCGAGGATGGCCCAAAACCTTGGGACCCTGTACCCACTTGGGAAACCAGGAAGAAGCTCCTGGCTCCTGGCTTCGGATCGGCACAGCGCTGGCCATTGTGGTCACTTGGGGAGTGAACCATCGGACGGAAGATCTTCCTCTCTGTCTCTCCTCCTCTCTGTATATCTGCCTTTCCAATAAAAACAAATCTTAAAAAAAACTCAAAGATACAGAGTGATATCTGCCATCCACTGGTGGACTTCCCACATGGCCACAGTGGTCCAGCTGTGTTGTGGCCAGTTAGAGTGAACCAAAAGATGCAAGATTCCTAATTTTCCCCTCTTTGTATTTAACTCAGCCTTTAAAATAAATCTTAAAAGAAGAATTAAAGCACTTTTCCATTTTCTAAATTATATGTTCAAACTTGAAACTGTTTATACATTTTAAGTGGGGGAAAAAAATGAGTTCCTTGCATTCAATTTGAGAAGTTAAGGATCCGGGCTCCTGCGTTGTGACTTAGCAAGTGTCCCCCTATTTGGGCAGCAGTTCGTGTCCAGGCTGCTCAGCCTCTCAGCCAGCTCTTTACTGTAATGGCCAGGGATAGGGAAAAGCAGAAGAACATGGCCTATGTACCAACACACCTATGTGCCTGATGCGGTAGCCTAGTGGCTAAAGTCCTCGTCTTGAACACGCTGCTTCCCTTGGCTGGTCTAAATCTTTATTTTTTTAATGTGGTAACTTTCCACTTTATTCTGTTAAAATGTGTAGAGACTGGTCATTTGCTGGCATTACTTTAAGAAATCCATATTCTTTTGTGTTTTTCTGTATTTTCCTAGAATTGTCAGAACATTATTTCTAAGACGTATTTTTATTGGAAAGGCAAAGAGGAAGAGAGAAAGGGGAATATCCTTTGTCCACTGATTCACTCCCCAAGTGGCCACAATGGCCCGAACTGAACTGATCCAAAGCCAGGAGCCAGGAGCTTCTTCCAGGTCTCCAGTGCAGGTGCAAGGTCCCAAGGCTTTGGGCCGTGCTCGACTGCTTTCCCAGGCCACCAGCAGGGGGCTGGATGGGAGGCAGGGCTGCTGTGATTAGAACCTACGACCACATGGGATCCTGGCATGTGCAAGGCAAGGGCTTTAGCTGCTAAGCTACTTTGCCAGGCCCCAGGACACTTTTTAGATGTTTGGCCTTTGGTGTCATGTTGATTCTGCCTATCTTTAGTAAACTCTTCACTCTCCTGTGTGCCCTTCTCTCCTATTTTTTTTTTATTTATTTTTATTTTTATTACAAAGTCAGATATACAGAGAGGAGGAGAGACAGAGAAGATGATCTTCCATCCCATGATTCACTCCCCAAGTGAGCTGCAACGGCCGGTGCTGCGCCGATCTGAAGCCGGGAACCAGGAACCTCTTCCAGGTCTCCCACACGGGTGCAGGGTCCCAAGGCTTTGGGCCATCCTCGACTGCTTTCCCAGGCCCAAGCAGGGAGCTGGATGGGAAGTGGAGCTGCCGAGATTAGAACCGGCGCCCATATGGGATCCTGGGGCGTTCAAAGTGAGGACTTTAGCCGCTAGGCCACGCCGCCGGGCCCCCTTCTCCTATTTTATCCAGCTCCTAATCTAGTTAGGGCAGATGCTTACTGAAAAGTGATAAAACAAGAGAGACTAGGGCTACAGAGAAAACTACTTGGATTTGAACCCTAGCTTAGCTACTTACGGAGTATTTGACTTTAGTGGTTGCTCAGCCATTCCCTGCTTCATTTCCTTATTTATAAAGTCGAGATAATTGTCCTTATTGACATCTTAAGAGAGTTAATACAGATTAAGCTTTGACAACAATACTCAGTAGATGAGCCTCAAGCTAGTTGTGATTACTCTTTAAATGTTTTTGAAAATATTCTTGCCTAGTCAGAAGTTTTTTTCCACATATATGGAAAAAAAGACTATATAATACATAGGGCCCAGTGCAATAATGTAGTGGTTAAAGTCCTCACCTTGAATGTGCTGCATTCCCATATGGGCACCGGATCTAATCCCAGCGGCCCTGCTTCCCATCCAGCTCCTTGATTCTGGCCTGGGAAAGCAGTCGAGGTCGGCCCAAAGCCTTGGGACCCTGCACCCGTCTGGGAGACCCGGAAGAGCTCCTGGCTCCTGGCTTTGGATCGGCGCAGTACCACCCGCTGCGGTCACTTGGGGAGTGAACCATCGGACGGAAGATCTTCCTCTCTGTCTTTCCTCCTCTCTGTATATCCGCCTTAAAAAAAAATAAAAAATAAATAAATAAAAATTTAATATATAGTCTTTGTTACTGAAGGTATGGATTCACAGAATTTTTTGGCAACAGATAATCTGTTCACAGTGGCCTTTACTTTTCAGTTACAGTTGAGACTAGTATGCGTAAAACCTGTTACAGTGTCTTTTTTTTCCAAATGGGATATAATTCAAGGTTCTAGTGTTCATGTCTGTCCTGTTTAGCAACACGCATTGTGGCCAGTTGGAAGTAATGATATACTCCTTGTGCACAGATCCATTGTGTGCAGCAGTTTAGAGATTTTCTCATTCTTTGTAGTGCTGCATTAAAGCCCAGAGCCTAGATTTTTCTCCAACTCTGAATGCTGAGGTTACAAAGAATTCCCCCACAGTAGAGCTGGGCACATGAGCATCTTTTGTTTCTGTCAGTACAGCACATACTACATAGCTTCTTAACTGCTGACGTATAAGACACTGCCAACTTCCCCAGAACAGTCTGTTCTCACTGTTAAGCACCTGCTTTGGGTCAGATGCTTGGCCTAGCAGTTAAGCAATTTTTGTTGAACACAGGGGACCTGAGTTCCGTTGCCAGCCCTGGTTCTCAATCCAGATGCCTTCACTCTGGGAGGCAGCAGGTGATGGCTTGGTTGGGTCCCTGCCACCCTCATTGGAGACCTGGATTGAGTTCCTTGCTCATGGCTTTGGCCTGGCCATGCCCTGGCTTTTGTTGGCATCTGCAGAGTTAATCAGATAACAATCAGGTGAATGTAAATTAAGTAGTTTATGATTAGTGCTGTCAAATGGAAGCCTCTAACGACTTAAACTACTCACGGATATGCTGGTATTTTACATAGTGTACATTCATAAGGTAAAGATGCCAAACTTTGGAAAAAAGATAAAGCAAAAGAAGGGTTTATTTATAATTCAAAAAACTTGGTGATTTTACAGTTGTCATCTTATAAAAATTTAAGATTGAAACTGAAGAAATGAAAAGACTTATTGTCGAGGACAAGCTGAGTCAAGGAAAGGCACAGAGATGTCACAGGCCTTCTGGTCACACAGTGTGTCCATCACACTGGCTGTCTACAGTTTCTGAATGAGCATGGCGGAAGCACCTCCTCCTCCATTGCAAATGCTGGCCAGACCGTATTCTCCTTGCTTCAAGGCGTGAGCCAAATGTACAACAATCCTGGCTCCAGACATCCTAGGATTAAGAGAGAATTTTGGTTTTTAAGTGAAGTACAGAGTCCATGGTTAACTAGAAAATGTTTATATTCCAAAGTAACTTCTTGAAAACTTTTATAAGCTGCCATTTACAGTTGAATTGACTCCTTGAACTTGGAATACATAGTTCAGAAAGACCATGGGCCCTTTATGAAGCCTAAGCATGTCCGTGCCACCCACACAGGAGACCCACATTGAGTTCCTGTCTTTAGCTTTGGCCCGGCCTCAGCTATGGCTGGCTGCTAGGAAAAGCATTTTCTCCCTTTCTTATTACTGTTCACAGAAATGATTGTTCTTAGGAATGGAAACAGGTCTCTGAGGTTACTGCTGGATATCACCTACCAGAAACGGAGTTTGCCTTATAAAGTTTGGGTGGGCAGGAAAAGTGTTGCACTACTTAGGTTTAAATAGAAGAGCAGCAGATTAAGCTGCTGCCTGTGACACCTGCATCCCATAGTGAGTCCTGGCTGCTCTTCAGATGCTTTTCCCTGCAGTGTGCCTGGAAAAGCAACAGAGGAATGCTTGCGTCCTGCTACCTGCGCCCTAGTGGGCACCTGGGGAGTAAATAGCAGCAGGAAGACTTCTGTGACTGTTTCAGATAAAATTTTTTAAAAAGTAAGTAGGGCAACGCCAATGGTTAAGGTAGACATGGTTTTCTAACGTCACCTACCCAATGGGATGCCCCAGAGAAACGGCTCCCCCGTTGACGTTGACCTTCTGAGGGTCAATCCCCAGCATCTGCACGTTGGCCAGGACCACCACACTGAAGGCTTCGTTCACTTCCCACATTGCAATGTCTTCTTTTTTCAGTCCTGCAACTTTAAGGACCTAGAAAAGAGATGATATTTAAATGATTAATAATGACAGTTATTTTAACTTTTTTCTTAAAATTCTGGTTTCTGTTTGCCTTTAATGTCACAGTTACTTAACCATGGAGTCTGTAGTATCGGTAGGATGGACCCACTTCAACAGTTTTACTTTAATTCCTCGTGGTACGGTCAAAGAATTTTGTTTATATTACTTTGTATCCCATTTGGAGATGATAGAGAACAGACAACCCAAAAATTATGTATTCTTTATCTGGGAGTGTTTGGTATTCTATGTATTCCTACAGTACACCTTACTGATAAGGCTTAGTTGTACATTCCTGCTCTGGTAGATGAAAGGAAGTATGTTCATCTCTGTGAGGATACTTCAGAAAGTGAATGGAAAATAAAATTGGAAGGTAAGTTTATTTTAGTAAAAAAAAAATAAATAATTTCCTCACGTGTTTTCCATGAACATTTTGAAGATCTTTCTATGCCTGGTTTTCAAAAATTTGTTGATGCCAAAACAAATATCTTAATTCTACTTTCTGCACACATTTTTAAAGTCCTTTCATATAACTGTTATGACTTATTAAAGTCACAAGTATTTAAATCTGCTAGTATACTGTCGTGGTAAATCATCTGGAGTCTTCATTAAATGATCCTATTTTAGTATGGGAATTCTCTGGCAGTGCAGGGAAGCGTATTTTATGCTGATGATCCTTAAGCTAATCAATACAACCACACTGTGTTACTCAGAACTTAGAACACGTAGGCTTGCTGTCTAGTTTTACTGCTTTCTCTCCAAGACCTTGTGTGAGCATTTCCCATTCAAGAGAATTGCTGCTTCTGAGGGAGTTACTGTTTCGACATTCCCCATTGTTACAACATAAGCAATTCAATTATGTAATTTTTACCTGTTCCACAGAAATAGTTTGGGGATTGTTATTCTTTTTCGTCTTACTGTTTTCAGTAGTGGAAAAGTTAAACATACTGTATGCCATGGCAGATGAATAAAATCTGAAACCTGCAGGATCAGCAACCCAGAAGGTGGCACAATGGGGTACAGTTGCTCGCTGTTCTCACCTTTGGCACAGCATATGCAGGTGCAACTGGAAAATCAATAGGCTCTACAGCAGCATCAGCAAAGGCTATAAAAAAAAAAAAGGAAAAAACAGTTATTAAAATATTCATTCTTCAAGCACCTACAACTGTATTTTTATACATAAATGCAGGACAAGCCATTTCCTGTAAGCTTCCAAATCCCTATAATATAAGTAATTCTATTTGTTCCTTTCCTAAATTTCAAACTGTATAAAAGTATACTAATTACTAGGCTTTGGTTTGCATGACGAGGTAGTTGAGGTGAATTTGCCTGAAAGGGTCCCGGCTCTGTCTATAGGAGGCATGCCAGGGCAGGAGGCCGTAGATCTTGCTAGATAAGCCATATTGCATTGTACAGCACAGCGTTCATAACAGAACTAGATAGTGCTTAGGTTATACAACTAATGATCAGCAGTGTTGGGGTACAACTAGTTAACCACCTGCAACAGTGGTATCCCCTGAGGCCACAAGTTTGCTCTGCTTCTATTCGAGCTCTCTGCTAATGCACCTGGGAAGGCGGTGGGAAATGGCACAAGTGCTTTGGGTCCTATCACCCACGGAAACCCAGACGGAGTTCCAGGCACGGGGCTTTAATCTGGCCTACCCGAGCTGTTGCAGCCATCTGTCCAAAAGTAGCCAGCAGATACCTACACCTATGGAACCACATCATGGAAAATTTTATATATATATATATATATATATATTACAAAAAGGAAAAAAACCTCAACTGTGTTTCAAGCAAAATGAACATTTTTTTAAAAAGGTTTACAACAAAAGTTGCAAGATTTTTAGATTTAGGGCCCAGCACCATGGCCTAGTGGCTGGGGTCCCATATGGGCGCCAGTTCTAATTCCGGCAGCTCCACTTCCCATCCAGCTCCCTGCTTGTGGCCTGGGAAAGCAGTTGAGGATGGCCCAATGCTTTGGGATCCTGTACCCGTGCCAGGCTCCAGGCTCCAGGCTCCGGATCGGCACAGCACCGGCTGTTGCGGTCACTTGGGGAGTGAATCATCAGACAGAAGATCTTCCTCTCTATCTCTCCTGCTCTCTCTATATATGTGACTTTGTAATAAAAATAAATAAATCTTTAAAAAAAGATTTTTAGATTTATAGAATAGAAGTATTTGTTTTAAGTCCTCACTTAGAGAGCAAAGTCAACTTTACAGCTAAAATTTGGCTTAATAAGAATAATATCCCACCTAAAGCCACACATTTAATAAATGCCACAAAATATGGCTTTCCTATTTGTAGGCCCTAAAACTCAGTGTTTTTGTTTATTTTCCCTTGCTGTCTACAACAAAATATACTTTATTTTCATTTAAGGTAAGTGGTTTGTTTTGAGAATTACTCTATGTGTCAAAGTATTAAAGGAAGGAGCTGGCTCTGTGGTGTACTGGGTCAAGCCACCTCCTATGACACAGCATCCCATGTGGGCGCTGCATCAAGTCCCAGCTGCTGTGTTTCCAGCCCAACTCGCTGCTAACAGCCTGGGAAAACAGCGAAACATGGTCCAAATCCAGGGCCCCTGCACTGACATGGGAGAGCCAGAAGAAGCTCCTCGCTTCAGCCAGGGTTACAGTCATTTGGGGAGTGAACCAATGTCAGAATACCTCTCTGCGTCTTCCCCTCTCTCTCTGTAAACTGCCTTTCGAGTAAGTATAAAAGCAGGTTCTTTCTCAAATTGACAGTTAATTTTGTTCTCACATACAACCCTACATAGAAGTAGCCAACTCCAATATTAATATTAGTAATAAACAGGTTCCGTTTCAGAAACAGCTCATACATTTGGGCACAAACAAGGTCAGGACACTTCTTACCTGCTATCCTTGCCAGTGGTTTGACATTGAGCCTCTTGGCTGCATCTGCGGTCATCAGCAGCACAGCAGCTGCTCCGTCATTCAGTGTGCTCGCGTTGGCAGCAGTCACGGTGCCTGGAGGCAACACAGCACAGGTCGGAACATTCCTGGAGACTGAGTTCATCTGCTCCGGTCTAACACATTCCCTGGGAGCACCTGCCTGTGCTACTGAATGTGTGAAGACGGCGAACTCCCACACAATGCAAAGTGCCTTTCTGTGTTTTTAGTCAGCTTTCTCAAAGCTAGCTCAAGAAGGCATGTAGGAGGGTACTGGGTAAGGGCTGGTCTATAATTCACCAAAGGTACAGGTCAGCTCACACTCTTCTCCCCACTCATCATTTATCTACAACAGCAGACATCCAATATGTATTTTGAAAACACTGTCAGAATCAGATGATTTTTTTTTTCTGGAATCAGCTGGAATTATGACTCAGTGGCTGTATCTTTGCCTAACCAGCATGGCATACCATATAGGCGCTGGTTCGTGCCCAGTTGCTCTACTTCCCATCCAGCTCCCTGCCTGTGGCCTGGAAAAACAGTCAAGATGGCACAAAGCCTTGGGACCCTGCACCCATGTGTGAAGCTCCTGGCTCCTGACTTCAGGTCAGCTCAGCTCTGTCCCTGTGGTCACTTGGGGAGTGAATCATCGGACGAAAGATCTTCCTCACTGTCTCCTCTCTGTATCTGCCTTTCCAATAAAAATAAATAAATATTAAAGTAAAAGAATACTAAAAACCACTGAACTGGAGGTTTCTCTAATATTTAAATTGTCACTTAGCACTTAACTTCAGTTAGAAGATAGTCGTATACATAAAGCTTTGAAAAAAAAACTATGGAACTGAGAAATTCAATCAGAAAGAGGAAAAACTAACTTCAAGTTAGTACCATGCTGCATATAGCCAGCTGTGGAGAACTGAATCATGTTTTTCAAAAATTTTGGCACATTGAAATGCAGATCCACTGTGACCAACAACGAACAGTTACATATCAAGGGCCCATTTCATGCCAGTCACAATGGACACAACGGCACAGCATGGCTGTTCTCCATCCTCAGGGAACTTACAAGTATTTAACAAAAGATGTCAACTTGACTTTCAGCTCAGACTTTTTTATTTATTGTTTTTATTTATTTTATTTATTATTTTTATTATTATTTTCTTTTTATTGCAAAGTCAGATACACAGAGAGGAGGAGAGACAGAGGGGAAGATCTACCGTCTGATTATTCACTCCCCAAGTGAGCGCAATGGCCAGAGCTGAGCTGATCAGAAGCCAGGAGCTTCTTCCTGGTCTCCCACGCAGGTGCAGGGTCCCAAGGCTTTGGGCCGTCCTCAACTGCTTTCCCAGGAAACAAGCAGGGAGCTGGATGGGAAGCAGGGCTGTTGGGATTAGAACCGGCACCCATATGGGATCCCGGCGCATGCCAAGCGAGGACTAGCCAATAGACTATCACGCCGGGTCCTCAGCTCAGACTTTCAAGATGAAATACATATGAACAATTCTCTAGTCATGTTAAAAAAATTTCTACAAGTTATAAATTTTCAAGCAAATTAAAGCATACTTTGAGTTTGCTAATTTTACTGGAGCCTGATAAATTGAAATATGAGCCCAAAAACTGAAATAATAATTAAATAAAACCTAGATGCCTTCCGTAGTTGCTGTCTAAACCCTTAGGCGATCCTGGGAATCAGTCTGGCACAATGACTGTCTTTATGCTTCCTGTCCACTCACCATTCTCCTTTTGGAACACTGTCTTCAGCTTCGGAACTTTGCTGAAGTCGACACGTTTATATTCCTCATCTTCATTCACCACTACGTCTGGTTTACCTAAAACAAAAATATTTTAAGTCATCACTCAAGACAAGTAATCATTGAGCTAAAGCAAGAAATTACTGATCTGTGTCTGTGCCTGGCAAGCCTAAACCCATCCCCAGTGATACTAACCCGACAGTCCCCTCTTGATAAGCTCCATTAGCTTCAGGTGCTTAGAGTGGAATGTACTAATAAGTAGCCTAACAAAATAAAAGCTGTTGGTGATCACAGGTCCCTCCTCAGAGGAGAGGCCCTATTGGCCCTGAATAAACTCAATATTTGACATTCGAAATACAGTAATCCTTCCTGGAATTGAAATGTAATGTAACCCAGCTAAATGTCTTTATTGTGAATATATTCTGCACCTGGGGAGCTCTCTTTCCTCTGACCACAAGCCCTGGAGATGTGCCTGCAGAGATGGATACGATAGCCTAAGAGAGTTTGCTAGTGTAAAGGACAAAACGCACGCAGGGCCAAGAACCCCGGGGTGTGTTCTGATCGGATGGAAATCCAGCTCCAGACGCCGAAGTTCCCACAGCACCCTCAGTAGTGCTAGACCCAATATAAACTCCCCTGTTACAACGAGAAAGGACTCAAAGTCTAGACTCTAACATAAACACAATGATCATGCCTGGTTGATACTAGAAAGGAATTTAAAGTCAGACATTAAACTGGGTTAAAATATATTACCTCTGAACTGACAACTCTTCCTTTTATTAGCCATAAACACAAGTGTCAACTGAAATGAACAGAGAGAATAATATGCTAACTGAAGTCTTCAACATCATGCACAACTTAGGGAAAAAATTGTAGGGGATGGCTAAGCTACCACTGGGAATGTATACGTCAACGTCAGAGTGCCACAACTGGAGTCTCGGCTCTGCTTCGAGTCCAGCTGTGCATCCTGTCCTGTGCACCCGGGTAGACCGCTGGGCCTCCCTGACCCGGTGGCCGACATGGAGCGAGCCCCCAGCTGCGGCTGCCTCGGCCTAGTGTCTCAGCAGCTGAAGAGTGGAGCAGTGGATGGAAGGTTTCTGTCTCCCAGCTTTGCAAGTAAACAAATCATTTATAAAAGCTTAAATATATTTTGAAACATGATACCTTTTACTGTAACTGTGACAGGAATAACTTCATTTCTAAATTTCCCAGCATCCCAGGCTGCTTTGCTCCTGGTGTATGAGTTAATAGCATAAGTATCCTGTGCGTCTCGTCCAATATTCAGCTTCTTTGCAGTATTTTCAGCACAGTTACCCTGATGGAAGTTTGAATTTTTAAAAAAATTAGTAAGATTTATAAATGAGAAAAGACCTATTACCTTTACATAACTTGTAAAGTAGTGATTAGCAGTAAGACAGTGCCTTAACATCATTTCCTTCTATACTATGTAACTTTCCAGCCAGATTATCAAACACTTAAATTCATCCAGAAGTTGCCATCGTAGAAGTCAAAACATGTGCTATTCAAGCAAAAGGTAATTTTTCTACTTGCTGAGCCATGCTGATTCCATGGACATTAAAATGTATTTCCCTGAAGTGCATGGCTAAAATCAACATTTGTATAGCCTTCAGTTGCTAAAATACATTAAGAAACATAAGATAATACATAAAGTTGATAAGATGGTATTTCATTACAAAGCAACACTTACCATGTGAATTTTATTGTAGACGTCGGTTAGCCCATCTTTCACAATCAAATCCTCCAGCTTCACCCCACCATATGGCGTTGCTCCTCTGTTCATTACATAGGGCACGTTGGACATGCTTTCCATCCCACCTGCCACCATCACATCCTGCTCAGCAACACAGAGAGTGTTCACAAGCCCGTCACACCCTTTCCACAGCCACCAGGGACACGAGCAGTCCACATGGATTCAGTATTTTTTACACAGTAAACACAGGAATGGAAAGAAATGGTCTAAGACGCATAAAGAATTCCAATTAGAGCCAGCTAATAGAGTTCCAGGAATCCTCTGGGTAAGACATCTTGTGAAATTCTCCTCTCCTAATTCTTCACCTGTTCTTAGAGGTCGGAATGTAGTGTTTTCTTAAAGAAGTAACCATGGTTCATGGAGGCTGGTACAGTGGCATACCAGGCGAAACCTCTGACTGTGACAAAGGCATTCCACATGGGTGCTAGTTCAAGTCCTGGCTGCTTATGGATTGGGAAGGCAGTGGAAGATGGCTCAAGTCCTTGGGCCCTCTGCCCCCACGTGGGAGACCCGGGCGATCTGACCCTGGCTTTAGACAGACTCAGCTCCAGTGGTTACCACCATTTATGAAGCAAAGCAGCAGATGGAAGGTCTCTGTGTGTCTCTTCCCTCTGTAACTCTGCCTTTCCAACAATGAATAATCCTTCCAGATTTCCTGTGGCCCTCACCAGCTCTTTCCAGATGGCCACAATGGTTCTTCCACTTGACCTCTAACACACTGCCTTTCCTCACCATCGGCTGTTATCATTTGACCACGGCTGACTGGGATCTACACTCAGGTCACACAGAACCAGTTAAGCCTCTCTGAGAAGGCCCATTTATACCTCTATATGTACTGACCCGCCCGCCAATAGGGAAACACCTATATTTCCTTCAAAAAGAATCAAATTGGCTGCCTCATGCTTTCTCTGACCGCGTATTTCTATTCAGTCTTGGAGAAGGATCACTACACAGGACTCCTGCAGTCACACTGTGTTGTAGTTATGCTTACACACAAGATCCTCCACTAACCTCTCTGAAGCGAAACTCCATCATATTCTTATGTCCTTAGCAACAGGCATACAGAATTTTAATAAACAACCACCAACCTGCTTTTACAAATCAATAAAAAATTCACATGCAGTATAAGGACAAATTTAAGACTAGTTTAATATGAAAAAAACTGAAATTAAAGACTATGGCTTCTCCTAGTAAAGTTCCTTTACCAAGTTTGGACTCAATTCCAATATAAAGTGAACTTTTTCCATGGTGCTGCACTTTCTTGACTAGCACTCAGGCTTCTTTTTTTTTTTTTCAAAGATTTATTCATTTTATTACAGCCAGATATACACAGAGGAGGAGAGACAGAGAGGAAGATCTTCCGTCCGATGATTCACTCCCCAAGTGAGCTGCAATGGCCGGTGCGCGCCGATCCAATGCCAGGAACCAGGAACCTCTTCCTGGTCTCCCACACAGGTGCAGGGTCCCAAGACTTTGGGCCGTCCTCAACTGCTTTCCCAGGCCACAAGCAGGGAGCTGGATGGGAAGTGGAGCTGCTGGGATTAGAACCGGCGCCCATATGGGATCCCGGGGCATTCAAGGAGAGGACTTTTAGCCGCTAGGCCACGCCGCCGGGTCCACTCAGGCTTCTTGATGCTCACT
Organism: Ochotona princeps; assembly: GCF_030435755.1. Classification (NCBI taxonomy): domain Eukaryota; kingdom Metazoa; phylum Chordata; class Mammalia; order Lagomorpha; family Ochotonidae; genus Ochotona; species Ochotona princeps. The sequence continues at coordinate 80,707,239 of NC_080835.1, forward strand.
TCTTACACAGCCTCATCCTTATCCTGCTCTCATCCTCATTTGTATCCCCATCTGTTATTTTTTTTTTTTTAAGATTTATCTTTATTGAAAAATCAGATAAAAAGACAGGAGGAGAGGCAGAGAGGAGGAGAGACAGAGAGGAAGATCTTCCATCCATTGATTCACTCCCTAAGCAGCTGCAACAGCCAGAGCTGAGCCAATCCAAAGCCAGGAGCCCGGAGCCGCCTCCCAACCCCTATGTCTCCCACGCACGTGCAGGGTCCCAAGGTCTTGGGCCGAACTCGACTCCTCAAGTGACAACAGCCAGAGCTGAGCCGATCAGAAGCCAGGAGCCTCTTCCTGGTCTCCCACGTAGGTACAGGGTCTCAAGGCTTTGGGCTGTCCTCAACTGCTTTCCCAGACCACATGCAGGGAGCTGGATGGGAAGTGGGGCTGCCTGGATAGGAACCAGGCCCATATGGGATCCCAGTGTTTGCAAGGCAACAATTATTCACTAGGCTACCACACCGGGCCCAAAATAAATAAACCTTAAATTAAAAAGTGGGGTAAGAGGGAGGGGAGCCAAGTGACTGGCCTGGCAGGCAAGATGCCATGTATCACATGCCTGGGTTTCACGCCCAGCTCCAGCTCCTGTCTGCCAAGCTTCCTGCCAGCACACATCCGGGAGGTAGCAGTGATGGCTCTAGTGACTGAGCCTGCCACCCACTTAGGACTGCACAGAGTTCCCAGCTCCTGGCCTTAGCCATGCCAAGCTGCAGCTGTTAGGGGCATCTGGGTTTGGGTCAGATGCCAATTCTGTCTCCCTGCCAGGCAAATAAAAAAATAAAGTCTATGAAAACTAAAATTAAAAACATGGCTTTATGTGGGCAGAGGTAGTTTTTTTAGAGATATATTTATTTTTATTGGAAAGTCAGATTTACTGAGAGAAGGAGACACAGAGAGTAGCATCTTCCATCCGCTGGTTCACTCCCCAAGTAGCCATAACAGCCGGAGCTGAGCTGATCCAAAGCCAGGAGCCAGGACGTGAACCAGCGCCCATATGGGATCCCGACATGTGCAAGGTGAGGATTTAGCCACTGAGACATCACATCATGCCCAGAAAAATAATTTTGAAATCAACAATCCTCTTTTCAGATTATGCATTGTCCATTTTATCAAAAATATAATCAAAATAATTTTTGTGGCAAAATAAATTCATACTTAGAGCAATATTTTATTTGTTTATTAAGAGACAGAAAGAGCCCTCATCTGCAATTCATTGCCCTAAATTCTTGCAACAGGCAGCGCTGGACTGGGGCCAGGAATGCAATCCAGGTCCCCAAGAGGGCAGCAAGAATACAGGTACGAGTACGTCCCAAGGTCTCCGGGGTGGGAAGCTGGAGCCCAGAGCCAGAGCTGAGGATCAAATCCAGGCCTGCAGAGTGGGAACACGGGCGTCCCACCTGCAAGACCATTCCCGAAACTCCTACTTTACACTAACTTTTCAAAGCACCTTTGTGTTGTTTTTTAAACAATGTGTCTGGTACAGTAGCTCAGACATCAATCCTTTTTCTTTCTTTTTCTTTGGCTTCCCTTCTAATTAGAAACAAAACCAGGCAGGAGTACACAGTAAAGGGTACACATAATTGTGTTTCTTATACATACGAGAAGTCATTTGCAAACCCCTCACAATCACTTTTCCCCAGTTTAGCAAGAAATGTACTAGAAAGGGTTAAGATCTCTCTTCACAGTTCAGCCCTGTGACTCCAGGGTTTGCATCTGTGTCAGCTGCGCCCGCCTCTGGAAAACCAAAGGCTTGGGTCTGCTGGTTCTCTGAGGCCGGCTCCAGTCCCCTGACCGCAGAGGCTGTTTGCAGAGCTGCCTCTCCTGCTTCCTCTGCCAAAAACTCGGTCTGCATCAGCGAGGCCAACGGCAAGCCTGCACACCCTAACCAACCTGAGCAGTGTGGAAACACAGCTCCCCACCCATACGAGTGCCGTCAGCACTGTCTGTGCAAGGGAACCCTCCTTCTGGTGGCTAACACAGTGCTGGCCATTTTCTGAATCACCCAGACTCAGAAAGATTCAATGATAAAAGATCATCCCAAGACAACTACGATTTGTTGGCTAAAAACCTTTTAACCCAAGACGCACAAGGCCACCATTTTGACCTAGACTTCAAGTGGGATTAACAAACAGAGTGGAGACAACACGGCTATTGTGTGGATGAGACGGCATGTCATTTCTAGAGCCTTCATGTGCTTAGGCTTCTAGAGTAGCAGAGCTGTTAAAGAAGAAATGGAGAAGCAGGTGCCGCTTACCTGATGCCCGCACATCAGGCTCTGAGAGGCCAGCATGATGGCTTTCATTCCTGAGGCACAAACCTTGTTCACAGTGGTACATGGAGTGGAAATGGGCAGCCCTAAAACCAACACAGGTCATCTTCTTGAAAAACATATACTTTCCAAACACCACTGAACCATTAATACCATAGACCATATCACTGTAATTTGCAACATTTCTTCTGCCAAACAAGCTATTGGATGTTCCATTATCCATTTAATACTTCAGTTAAGGGGCAATTATCTTCAATTGACTGTTTCACACATTTCAATACAAAAGCAAAAGTGTGTTTCTAGTACCTGCGCCCAGGACTGCTTGCCTTGTCGGGGCCTGTCCTTCCCCTCCTTGCAGAACATTGCCCATGTACGCTTCTTTCACCTCTTCTTTGGGAATCCCTTTTAAGAAACACCAAAGAGCCGTTGCTATATTGTAGTCACTGTCAGGATGGGGTGATTACCTAGTCGCGGACACAACATTCCCCACACACAGGCAGGGCTTTCTTCTTCTTAGCAGCTCTGCGTTTCTTTCCAAACTCCTTCTCAATAAAGGAACTGGGAGACAGAGGCTGCAAGTCATCTCCCCGAGTTAGTCACATTGAGGTGCGTGACTCGACTCACGTTCCTCCTCACCCAGAAAGCCAAACAGTTACCCACCTGCCTTCTCAATGGCTCCCTGGATTGCCAAGGACCCGAGCTGGGTGGCCGGCAGTGAGGACAGACAGCCTAGGAAGGATCCGATGGGCGTCCTTGTAGCACTTACTATGACCACCTCCTGGCAAGACAGAAGGCGGTCAAAGTCACGGCAGCTGCTGCCCCCACATCGTCCTTCGTTCCATAAATGTAACGTATGCATGATCCAAGAAAGACTAGTTTTACAAATGAGTAGTAAGTCATCAAAGATGAAAATAACCTAAATATTTAAACATCAGTAAAAGTGATCAGTTCAGTAACTTAAGACGTAACAGAAAAACTTAAGACCATCCAACCTGAAGACGGGCATACCTCCTTTCCAATCCGCCCCCCCAAGAATCTCAGGAAGCTCTAGCTGCAATACTGTATCTCACACCGAAGTGGAAGAAATGCTCACTTCACACTCTAACTGCAGTGAACAGCCCTAGCCGGCGGGTTCCTCAGGCAGTGAGCTCTGCGCTGGAAAAGCGGCCCCGTATGCTAAAGGAGCCATGGGCCTCGGAGGTCAGACAAAGCCAGAGCCTCAGGTTTCTTCATGACGTCACAATTAAGAAACAGGTGGACGTTCTCTGCAACACCCCACTCTAAGGCTTTTCTCCCCTCTCCTGTTAGCTCACCCGTAAGCAGCACAAGTGAGCCCTAGGCTGTGACACAGAGCCACTGCTGCTAGGTGACCCTGGGCCCTTGCACAGCCAAGCGAGTGCCCAGCGAGCTGACCCTGGGCCCTTGCACAGCCAAGCGAGTGCCCAGCGAGCTGACCTTCACTTGGATTTCTATTAACTACATTCACATTTCCTTTCCATTCCTGAAATCCTAAGGCACAATCTTAAACTTATACTTACATTCAAAGTAGGTTTTGATACGTAAGTTCGCTCCACATATCTCATTTCCTGCAATATAAATATTCCTAATGTCAAAATGTAAAAATTACTATTATTTTCTGTTGTTCACTCTTGGGGATACGGTGATTTCTTTCTGCCTCCTCATGATTATATCCAAGTTTCCCAAAGTCAGCATATATCATTTTGTAAGTCAGAAAAAAAGACTGCTTTGTTAAGTTTTTTTTTAAAGATTGATTTATTTTAATTCGAAAGGCAGAGTCACAGAGAAAAGACACAGAGAAAAAATATTCCATCTGTTGGTTCACCTCCCAAAAGGCCACAACAATCGGAGATGATTGGATCTGAAGCCAGGAGCCAGGAACCAGGAGCCTCCTCCAGGTCTCCCATGTGGGTGCAGAGTCCCAATGCACTGGGCTGTCCTCCATTGCTTTCCCAAGTCCCGGATGGGAAGTGGAGAGCTAGGACATGAACCGGCACCCACATGAGATGCCTTGCAAGAGGACTGGCCAGCTGAGCCATTGCTCCAGCCCCTATACATTTTTCTGATTCGTGTGCTCTATTAATGTTCTGACTTTGGATAAGTTTCTTTTTATTTAAAAGGCAGAGTGACAGAGCAAGAAAGAGACAGCGATATTTTATTGGTAGACCCAATCCCAAAAGCCTGCAACAGTTCCAGACCAAAGCCAGAAGCCCAGGATTCAACCCAGGGCTCCCATCTGAGAGGCGGGGACCCAGGCGCCGCAGCCATCCCCTACTTCCTCCTGGCACGTGCATTACAGAAGGCAGCACAAGACAACAGGGACGCACACCAAGCATTCCAGGCTGGTATACGGACAGACACCTTCAGCAGGAGCCGAAAACTAACCTGTCATTTCTGGAAAATTTATCACCTTAAAATATCTAAGGTTTTTTTTTTTTTTTTTAAGATTTATTTCCATTGGAAAGTCAGATATACAGAGAGCAGGAGAGACAGAGAGGAAGATCTTCCGTCCGATGATTCACTCCCCAAGTGGCCGCAACGGCTGGAGCTGAGCCAATCCAAAACCAGGAGCCTCTTCTGGGTCTCCCACATGGGTGCAGGGTCCCAAGGCTTTGGGCCGTGCTCGACTGCTTTCCCAGGCCACAAGCAGGGAGCTGGATGGGAATCGGGCTGCCAGGATTAGAATGGGCGCCCGCATGGGATCCCGGCGCATGCAAGGCGAGGACTTTAGCTGCTATGTTACTGCGCCAGGCCCGTTTTTTTTGTTTGTTTTTGTTTGTTTTGTTTTTTAATGTGTAAGCTTTCTAAAATGTTCTGAATTAAATCCATGTTCTGAATGACAAGAAAAGATTTTCACTCCTTACTTTCTCAATGTCATTTGCTATTTCTTCCTATAAACTTCCAACAAACATCCCTGAAATACATGAGGCAAACACACCGGGCATAAATCTGATCTTATGTTTCCAGACACATTCTTTTAAGCAAAGAAACGTAAAAATCGTGCCCATAATACTCCAATTCCTTTTTCAATGCTTAACTGACAGAAAAAAAGGGCCACAGTGTGACATTTTAATGCTTGTACACCAATAGGCAATGATCAGACCAGACGCTGTTCCTAGGAACAAATGCCAACAGGAAGGAATTCTGAAAATGCAGGGCACAGTCCAGGGACCTGACATCTGAAACGTAACTATTTCTAGGACAAACAACAAAGAAGAAAACTTGTACTCTCTGAAGGCAGGCTCAGAACAGATACTCCAAAACGCAGCTTCACGTAGAACCTATTGTGACAACAGGCACAATGGGTGACCGTGCACCCTAAGCACAGCGACAGGTCAACAGGCCTACACACCTCTAAGGCTTACGGGAACTGATAATTCAGCTTCTCACAGGCCACATGTGCTGTGCCTTGACCCAATGCAAATTGGTGACACAGAATGAACAAAAATAAAGTAGTCTTGAAAAGTAAGGGTTATAAACAGAAAGGTCTGAGAACCACAAGGTATGCCCCCCGAGTCAAGTGTGTGGATGAGAACATTTGCATGCACATAGCAACTTGGGGAGAGGCCCCTGGCCAGGGTTAGGCCAGAACATAACTCTATGGTAATCCATTTTATTCAATGTCATGTGGTAAAGTAAGTCATTTGCAAGTGGAAACTTCCTGTAAACAATTTGCGTGACTTTTAAACATCAGCATTACAAACATTCAGTGCACCTTCTTTTTCATTTTAAGATTTGTTCATTTTTACTTGAAAGGCAGATTCACAGAGAGGAGAGATAGAGGGAAAAGTCCATCCACGACTTCACTCCCCAAATGGCCACAATGGCCAGAGCTGAGCCGCTTCTGAGCCAGGAGCCAGGGGCTTCCTGCAGGAGCCCAAGGCTTTGGGACATCTGCTGCTTTTCCAGGTTATAAGCAGAGAGCTGGGTGGGAGGTGGAGTGACTGGAACATGAGCTGGTGCTTGCGTGTGGAGAGCTGCCCTGTTGAGCCATGGCACCCTCTCTTCTGGCGAAGTCTTTGTAAGGCAGAGCTCATTCACACACCGGAACCTGATCCTTCACTTGCTTGTCAGACACAAGGAAATCACAGACTTCATCAAAGGCACTAGCCAGGATTGACCATCTGTAAATGATGGCCCTTCGACTCAAGTGGGAGAGAAATGTTAAAGTTACCCAGACATTATCTTAAGACTAAATCTGTCAAGTACCACAGGGTGACATGGTCAATAAGCCATCCTCTGTGTTTGCAGAAAGATAGCATCAAGTTCAAATCCAGGGCTCTGCTGACTTATTTGAACTTCATGTTAACCCAACACAGCTTACTTGATGCTATCAGAAAAGCCTGCTTGCCACCTCTGTTTACATTTGTGTCTACTCCTGAGCTTTTCACCAAGGTGACAGTGGGTGCCACTGGCCCAGACAGCACACACCCTGGTTACCAAAAAAGCGAGGCCCAAGTGCACAATCAGGGGCAGCTGGGCTCAAAACCCACGGCCTTGGGACACAGAATGTGATCTGCAGTTTGTTCGATCCACTTGTCACAGAGGCATATTTGCACATTACCTATGATCGGTCCCTCCTTCCAGCCAGGAGACCAAGCCAGCACTCAGAAAGTGGGTCAGCTCAGGGCCTGGCGTGATGGCGTAGTGGTTAAGGTCCTCGCCCTGCATGCGCTGGGATCCCATATGGGCACTGGTTCTAATCCCGGCAGCCCCACTGCCTAACCAGCTCCCTGCCTGTGGCCTGGGAAAGCAGTCGAGGACGGCCCAAAGCCTTGGGACCCTGCACCCATGTGGGAGACCCAGAAGAGGCTCCTGGTTTTGGATTGGCTCAGCTCCAGCCGTTGCGGCCACTTGGGGAGTGAATCATCGGACGGAAGATCTTCCTCTCTGTCTCTCCTCTCTGTATATCCGCCTTTCCAATAAAAAAATCTTAACAAAAAAAAAAAAGAAAGAAAGTGGGTCAGCTCAATGAAGGTGGGGACTTGGACTGTAGCTGGCATCACATACAAAATAGAGCAAGGAGTGACACCAAAAGGAACCAGAGAAGCAAAGATACAGAGCGCATGGATACTCAGAAGGCCACACCATACTCAAACAGACAGAAGGTTACTTGGTTAATGATCACTCAGTCTGGACTCTGGCAGGCCCAGAGGGACTGTATTTCCTATCTTTGCATGTCTGGATGTTGCGCCTCTTCAGAAATTTCCCTTCCAAGGAAACTTCCCTTCCTCAGCAGTTACAATAGCACTTGGGGCCCCATGTTACAGTCCAGTAGGTTAAGCCGTCACCTGCAAAGCCAGCATCCCATTTATGAGCACTGGTTAGAGTCCAGGCTGCTCCACTTGCCATCTGATTTCCAGCTAATATGGCTGGGAAGGCCACAGAAGCTGGCCCAAGTGCTGGGGCCTTTGCCACCCACGTGAGAGAGCTGGATGAAGTTCCTGGTTTCTGGCTTCAGAGCAGCTCTGCTCTGCCTGCCTGCTGCAGGCATGGGGGAAGTGATCCAACATCAGGAAGGTCTCTCTCTCTCTCTCTCTCTCTCTGCCCTTCCAATACATAAATAAATCTTAAAACAAAAATGATAAAATGCAGTAATACATACAAGCATAAACCACCACGGGAACCCTCCCTTGGACTACATCCTGCTAGGACCCTACCTACGGGGTTCCCTCCCACCTCACTAGTTAGAGTTTTCTCAGTCCCTTTATTATTTCATCTCCCTCCCTCCCAATCCCTCTGAGTGTGGGAATGCCCCAGGGGTCTTCCAGGCCCCTTCCAATGGTTCAACTTCACTGCCTCCTCCAGACCACCTGGTCCCTGGGCTATGAACAGCAGAGATGATCTCTTTACCAAATCTCTCCAGATCTGACCTGCCCATAGTCTCATTTAGCCAACCTGGTAGCTTCAAGAGAACGCCCAAGTTGCAGTTCTCCATTCCCACCCTGGAGAGAGCATTTCTTGCCATTCCTTATCGTCCACCTCAGATGCTCGAGCCAAAGTCACGCTTGCCCCTCCTTTACAGAGGCTGTCCACACTACAACCCAAGCATCCCTGAATCACCTCTGCGCCATCGCTGCCTCCAGCTCCTGCTTCCCCAACAGTCCTCCCCAGTAATGCAGTCCATCACACCCCTCCCGCGTTTTAAACCCTTAGCGCTTTCCCATTCTCTTGGAAAATCCCTGGGAAGCAGGTCACCCAGAGCCCTTCTCTTTGTTCTAGATCCTGCCCTATCTCCAAGCTCTTCCCTGAGGACCTCAGCCAACCATACTTTCCCCGTAGCTCTCCATGGCAGGTCAGTTTTTATTCTTGGTGTCTTGACTGACACAAGCCACGCTCCCACCCTGTGTTTTTCCCTATCCACTGTGCTTAAAGTTGTCCTCACAGCCGGCACAAGGTCAGTCTCCACTTGCAACACCAGCACCCCGCATGCGTACTGTCTCAAGCGCTAGCTGCCCCACTTCTGATCCAACTCCCTGCTAGCGCAACTGGGAAAGCAACAGAAGATGGCCCAAGTTCTCGAGTCCCTGCAACCACACGGGAGACCCAGAAGAAGCTACAGGCTCTTAGCTTTCACCTAGTTTAGCCATGGCCAGTAGAGCCATCTGGGGAGTGAACCAGCACATAGATGCAATGTCACTCTCTGTCTCTCCCCCTCTCTAATGAAAAATAAACTTTAAAAAAAGATTAGCTTAAATTGTGCCCTTTTACAGATACATTGTTTTATCTTCTTCAAAGCACCTCTCACCATATAAGCATGCAATTCTCACCCTTGCTTTATGGCACACCTCCCTAACCAGCTTCTTTTAAAAAACGTATTGATTTATTTGTTTTTATTTGAAAAGCAGATTTACAAAGAGGAGAGACCAAGAAAGCTTTTGTCAGTTGGTTCACTCCCCTAGTGGCTGCAAAGGCCAGAGCTGAGCAGATGCAAAGCCAGGAACCTGCTCAAGCTCTCCCATGGGGGTACAATGTCCCAAGGACCCGAGCCATCCTCCACTGCTCTCCAAGTCCATAAGCAGGGAACTGGATCGGAAGTGAAGCAATCAGGAACAGACCTGCTGCCCATATGGGATGCTAGTGCTGCAGGCAAAGCAGCAGCCTGTTGGGTCCCCCAGCCCCCACCACCACCACCTTGGGCAGCTTCAGAGAATAGGCCCCTCATCCAGTACGACTAGTGTTGGTCCAGAATGGGAAAACCTGGCCAGAGAGAGAGACAGACACACACACACACACACACACACACACACACACACACGAGGGGCAGAGCAAGTAAAGACTGTGGGCGATTTGTGTATATTTAAAGGCAAAGGTGAAACAGCCCATGAAAGGGGTGAGAGGTCAAACTCCATTCCACAAAGTGGCACAGAAAACGGAACATCCCAATATAACTGATTCCCAGGATTCGGGAAACGACCGTTTACTTCAAGTAGATGCCAATACACCCAAGTACTGGAGTCCAACAGTGTGAATGCCACATACCATATGCTACCCGGCCCAGCTTTTACTTGCAAAACAAGAATATTTGTGTTTGACCATAAACCGTCAAGCAAGAAGCTTCCACACGTGTGGTTTTACACACCTGGCGTGCTCAGCGATCTCACAGGCTGAGTAAGAACACAGCTTTCCTTGAAACCCAAGCCTCCAGGCTTGCCCTCTGTCCCAGTCACTCGGAACGAGTGAGGCAGCCGGCCTGTGCCAGGGCCCCTCACCTTCAATTGTTAACACACCATTACTTTCACCGTCTCTTGCTTAAAGCTGCTCGCTCTGGGCTCCTAGCGCCAAGCACCCTGCTTTTAAGTTGGGCTAAGTCCACTCCCACACAGTCATTTTCTGCCAACCAGTCCCCAAACTGGGGCGAATCCAAACTCTCAAAAACCTAGCAGGGTTTCAAAGCTTATTGCTCTCAACCCTGCTAGGTTTTTAAACGGTGCAAAATAGGACCATTTTTCTTAAAAATCCCAAACAGTCTTTCTAATGTAATAGGGGCAGAGGAGGGGAACTCTCTCCACAATAATGCTCACAAACACGTTGTAAGAACGCCTCGAAGCTGCTTCAGGGGCCTGCGGAGAGGAGTCTCCCTCCGTCCCTCCCGCCTCCCGTCCACCGCCCAGGCCCACGCCGAGGACTCGGCGCAGATCCGGGCCCAGAAGCGGCGCCCACGGCGCTCCCCGAGCCTGCGGGAGCACCAAACGGGCTCCGAGGCCCGAGCGCCGCCCAGGCCCCCGAGGGCCGCGGCCCGCTCACCTGCATCAGCCTGCAGAGCAGGGGGCGACGCCCGCGGGCGCCGCCGAGCACAAGGGACGCCAGCATGGCCATGGTCACGGGGCGGAACTGTCAAGGGCAAAACGGCGGCGGCGAGAACGGCAGCCGCACCAACGACAGACCCCGAGCTCCGCAACAGACTCCGCCCCGGGCCGCCTCCTCCACCAGCAGCCTCGGCCCCGTGGGCTGCGACACCCGGGCGGCGGGGAGGAGCCTGGGAAGGGAGGGGCGGGGCCTGGAGGAGAGGGGCAGGGCCACAAGGAGAGACGGGGTGGGGGAGGAGCCAGGCGCGGGGCGGGGCCAGGCGCGGGGAGGGGCCTGGCGTGGGGCGGGGCTGAGAGGCCCAGCTGCCTCAGGCTGACCATGGCCATGTAGATCTTGCTCAGAAAGGGTCAGGCACTTGACTAGCTACTGGTTCCCGTTTTCCAACCTCAACCGTTCTGCAGCCTCTGGCTTTCCACCTAGTACGAAGACCACTCAAGGAAATAAGGCAGATCAGTAAGCTTTTAAAGCACAGTGAAAAAAGCCTTGGCAATTGCTTTACAGGAAGAACGATGAAAAAGAGGATTAGAAAACATTTAAAAACTGTATTTATTTATGTTGACTTAAAGGCAGAGAACCAGGGCTAGACATCTGTCTGCTGGTTCACTGTCCTGAAACAGCCAGGGCTGGGCCTGGCTGACGCCTGGAGCCTGGAATTCAGAATGGGGAGTCCCACTTGAGCGACAAGGACACCCACGGTGCATGTGAGCACAAGGCTGGAGAAGAACCAGGCATGCCACGGGGAGGCTGGCATCTCCAGCAGGGAAGCTGCATGCCACATGCTCGGCCCTAGAATGCACACCACACCTTGAACAATGAAGGGTTGTAATTCAGAGATCAGGAAGTGACCTTAAAAGCCGAGTTTGTGGGGCCAGTCTTATGGCATAGTAGGTTAAGCCTCTGCCTGCGATGCTAGTATCCCATATGGGCAGTGGTTCAACTCACTGATGCCCCACTTCCAAGCGAGGTCATGCGAATGCTCCTGGGAATGCAGTGGGAGATGTCCCAGGACTTAGACCCCAGACCTACACAGGAGACCTGTATGAACCTCCTGGCTCCTAGCTTCATCGTCTGGCCTAGTCCTGGCCATTGCTGCCATGCAGAGATAACCATCAGATCTTTCTCTTTCTTGCACCCTTTTCTAACTGCCTTTCAAATAAATAAATAATTTCTTTAAAAGGTGGGGCCACCACGATAATTTCATTGCAGGTGCAAGCACCAGGATAACATATGGGTGCCAGTTCATGTCCTGGCTGCTCCATGGTCCACCCAGATCCCTGCTTGTGGCCTGCAAAAACAGTGGATGATGGCCCAAAGTCTTAGGACCCTGCACCCTTGGGAGAACTGCAAGAATCTCCCAAATCAAGCCTTCAGATCAGCTCAGCTATCTCAGCCAGTTATTTGAGGAGTGAGCCAGTAGATGGGAGATCTCTCTGTGTCTCTCCTTCTCTGTAAATCTGCCTTCTCAATAAAAATAAATCCCGTTTTTAAAAGAAAAAAAGGCAAATTTTTGAAACATGTATGTATTGCTTTTTCATATCATGTATTTTCATGAGCTTTTAAATTTGTTTTATAATATTATTCATGTATTTATTTTAAAGATGTACTTATTTGAAAGACATGCCTAGAGAGAGAGAAGGTAACACACAGAGAGATCTGCCATCTGCTGGTTCACTCCCTAAATGGCCATAACAGCCAGGGCTGGGCCAGACCAAAGCCAGAAGGCTTAACTGCATCTGGGTCTCCCACAGTGGGAGAATCTTCCATGTAGTAGTTCATTTCACCAATACCAACAACAGCCAGGGCTGGGTCAGGCAAAAGTCAGGAGCCCAGCATTCCATCCAGGTCCGCCATGTTGGTGTTAGAAAACCAGACTCAGCAGTGTCGGCGGTCTCCTGTTGCAGGCATCCATGGGAAGCTGGACTAGGAAAGAGCCAGGGTTCAAACCCAGGTGCTGCAGGATGTGACGCGGGTGTCCCAGGCAGCAGCCTCACTCGGTGCTCCACAGCACCAGCCCCTACACAAACTGTTTGAAGAGCCTTCATGGTAATCTTCAGAAAACTTGCCCACATCAAATGCTACTGTTCCTCACCGTCTACATGAGGTCATTCTGGGATAATAAAAACAAAATGTACTTGCTCATGACTGCGAAGTGACCAAAGTGACAGAGCTGGGGTCTGGTCTGATGGCATGCTGCAATGCTTCCTCTCACCTTTGCAATAGAATACAGATGTCAGCCAGGAGGAATCTCACGTGCGGAAACTCCTGACTGAGCATCATTCAGTTGTGGATAGCAAGTATTTATGACATTGTAAACATTATTTTCCCTATGGTGATGGTCATGTGGAAGATAAAATAAAGTGACAATATACAAATGGAACATCTTAACTTGCTCCAAGCTCCAACAAAATGTTTTAGGGAAAGTAAAAATCCTTGAGGCTGGCGTCAAGGCATGGTAAGTGTCAGCATCCCATATGGGCGCCGGTTCTAATCCCGGCAGCTCCACTTCCCATCCAGCTCCCTGCTTGTGGCCTGGGAAAGCAGTCAAGGACAGTCCACAGCCTTGGAACCCTGCACCCGTGTGGGAGACCCAGAAGAAGCTCCTGGCTCCTGGCTTCGGATCGGCACAGCTCTGGCTGTTACCACTTGGGGATTGAATCAAAGGACAAAAGATCTTCCTATTTGTTTCTACTTCTCTCTGTATATCTGACTTTCCAATAAAAATAAATAAATCTTAAAAAAAAAAAGACAGTGAAAAGGGAACATCCAGGAAGTAACAAACCTTAAACCTAAGGAATATGAAAACATGAATTTTCAGGACTGGTGCAATGGCTTAATTGCTCCACTACTCAGCATGGCATCCTATATAGGCGCTGGTTGGTGTCCCGGCTGTTCCACTACTTGTGGTCTAGGAAAGCAGTAGAGGTGGCTCAAAACCTTGAGACCTGCACCCACGTGGGAGACCTGGAGGAAGCTCCTGACTCCTGGCTTGGGATCGGCTCAGCTCCGGCAGCTGCGGCCATTTGAGGAGCTAACCAGCAGATAGAAGATCTTTCTCTCCAATTCTCTTTGTCTCTGTAGATCTACTTTTCCAGTATAATAAATAAATCTTAAAACAAAAGCAAAAAAAGGTAAACATAAATTTTCAGTCAGTGTAGGTGAAAGTGACTATGTTAACAGATGAGACAGAAACGAAGTGATGGGAAAGTTAACTCTCAAAGAAAAACTAAAGAATACTGTTCATGTATTAATCTGTGTCTCTGTGCTATGATTGCTGCCACAGGAGATAATATAATGCTGGGGCATAAGGTTTCTTAATAAAGGGATACAGCTTTCAGAAGTTAGTTTGTCTTTTTTTCAATTTTCAATGTAGTAATTTTTTTAATTTTGATTTTTATGGTACAATTATATAGGGTCTGGGATTCCTCCCTCCAACTGGTTTTCCCCATATTGTTACAATAGTACAGTCTTTCATAAGCAGTGTTGATTCCATCTGTCTGTTATTTAAGTGTGCACTGACATTGCTGGTACAGACACTGTCAGACAGTCCAGCATCCCATTATGTAGATATGTCCAGCAGTTTTACTGGGAGTCCATCTTTGATTTGGAAGCAGGGATGCATATTGTATTGTATCTTCACCTCTGAATTTGGTAGTTTGTATTACACCATCACTATACATTCCCTTAAATGAAAAGCCACGAAATAAGGTCAACAACAGATATGAAGTTAAAACAAAAACAAATAAAAATACAGCACCATAGACTCAAAAAAACATGCCACTGAATAATCAATGCATGGGTAATGAAAAAAAAAAACACAAAAGCTTAATTTGCATGATAGTTTACTTATATTAGAGAGAATATATGCTATTTGCCCTTTTGGGATTGACTTATTTCTGTTTTTAAAAAGATTTATTTTAATTTTTATTACAAGATCAGATACACAGAGAGGAGGAGAGACAGAGAGGAAGATCTTCCATCTGATGATTCACTCCTCAAGTGAGCGCAATGGCAGGTGCTGTGCCGGTCCAATGCCAGGAGCCAGGAGCTTCCTCCAGGCCTCCCATACAGGTGCAGGGTCCCAAGGCTTTGGGTCGTCCTCAACTGCTTTCCCAGGCCACAAGCAGGGAGCTGGATGGGAAGCAGGTCTGCTGGGATTAGAACTGGTGCCCATATGGGATCCCGGGGCGTTCAAGGCGAGGACTTTAGCCACTAAGCCACTGTGCCGGGCCCATGGGATTGATTTATTTCACTGAGCATAATGGTTTCTAGTTGGGACCATCTAGTTGCAAATGGTGTGATTTCATTCATTTTAATGGCTGAGTATTATTCCATGGAGTAGATGTATCACAATTTCTTTATCCACCACTATTTGGATGGGCACCTGGGTTGTTTTCATAGATTTGCTCTTGTAGATTGTACTTCTGAAAATATAAGACTGCAGCTTCCCTTGTCATATGCAGTTTTCATATGTTTTGGGTATATTCCTAGCAGCGGGATTGCTGGGTCATATGGCAGGTTCATTTGCAGTTCTCTAAGCACTGTCTATACTTATTTCCAACCTACACTCCCACCAGCAGTGAAGGAGGGTACCTTTCTCCCCACATCCACACCAGCATTTGTTGTTAGTAGAGTTCTGAGTGTAAGCCAGTCTCACTGGAGTTAGGCAGGACTTCAATGTAATTTTCATTTGTATCTCCCTGATGGCTAGGGAACCTGAGTATCTTTTCATATGTCTTCAGTCATTTTAATCTCTTCTTCTGGAAAATGTCTGTTCATTTCCATTTTTCACATTTTTTTTACTGTCCTTGGGTTTCTGAAGTTTTTTTGTAAATCCTGGGCATTAGTCCCCTATCCGAAATAGAAGAGCAGACACAAAAGTTCATCTAGAAACACAAGAGACCATGAATAGCCAAAGCTATCCTGAAGAATAAAAAATCAAGCTGGAGGAAGCACAATCCCAGACTTCAAGACATACTACGGAGCAGTGGTTATCAAAACAGTCTGGTACTGGTGCAGAAACAGAGAAGATCAATGGATCAGAATAGAAACACCAGAAGGGAGCCCACACATGTATAGCAAACTCATCTTTGACAAGAAAACTGAAAACAATCCAGGCAAAAAGCCTGGTGTCTTCAACAAGTCCTGCTTGGACAACTGGATAGCAGCTTGCAGAATTAAGAAGCAAGACCCACACCTGTCACATTACACAATAATCAGCTCTAAATGGTTCAAGGACCTAAATCTACACCCAGAAACCATCAAACCATTTAAAATATAACTAGGAAGCACTCTCCAAGAAATAGGAACAGGGAGAAACTTCTTAGAAAAATGCCAAAAGTACAGGCAAAGAGAAAATAAATGGGACTACATCAAACTGTACAGCAAAGGAAACAATCAACAAAGTGAAGAAGCAAGCAACAGAAAGGGAAAAAGCTAGTTTGTCTTGAAGTCTGAGTTGATTGCATTTGTCAAGGCAAGTTAGTCGGCACTGCCACCTAGTGGCACAATTGTTAAGTAACTATATATCGGGGTTTTTTTTGTAACAATTGTTTTTTAGATTTATTTATTTTTGTTGGAAAGGCAGATGTACAGAGAAGAAGAGAGACAGAGAGGAAGATTTTTTTTTTAAAGATTTATTCATTTTTATTACAGCCAGATATACACAGAGGAGGAGAGACAGAGAGGAAGATCTTCCGTCCATGATTCACTCCCCAAGTGAGCTGCAACGGGCCGGTACGCGCTGATCCGAAGCCGGGAACCTGGAACCTCTTCCGGGTCTCCCACACGGGTGCAGTGTCCCAGTGCATTGGGCCGTCCTCAACTGCTTTCCCAGGCCACAAGCAGGGAGCTGGATGGGAAGTGGAGCTGCTGGGATTAGAACCGGCGCCCATATGGGATCCCGGGGCTTTCAAGGCGAGGACTTTAGCCACTAGGCCACGCTGCCGGGCCCCATGAACCCAAATTCTTGAGCCATCACTTGCTTCCTTGGGGTGTGCACAGCAGCGGGAAGCTGGAATTGGAAGCAGAGCCCAGACTTGAGGCCAGGTACTCTGAAAAGGGACACAGGTGGCTAAAGAAGTGACTTAACTACTATGCCAAATGCCCTATCAGCAAGTTTCTTTTGGAATAACAGGTTTCGAAATCCATATATATCAGAGGGTCTTCAAAAAATTTGTGTAAGGACTGGCACGATAGTTCAATTGACTAATCTTCCCCCTGCCAGTGCCAGCATCCTATATGGGTATCTGTTTGTGTCCTGGCTGTCCCACTTCCCATCCAGCTCCCTGCTTGTGGCCTGGAAAAGCAGTGGAAGACGACCCAAAGCCTTGGGACCCTGCACGCATGTCGGAGACCCAGAAGCAGCTCCTGGATTTAGATTGGTTCAGCTCTGGCTGTTGCAGCCATCTATGGAGTAAACCAGCAGATGGAAGATCTTTCTCTCTGTCTGTAAATCTGCTTTTCCAATAAAAATAAAATCTTTTTAAGAAGTTCATGGAAAAGTGAATTACAAAGAAATATGGGTTTCAATGTTTGCATCAAAAATGGGTTTCAATATTTGCATCAAAATAAATATCACTTAATTCAATTTTCCATGGACTTTCTATTAAGATCTCTTTATTCATTTGCAAGACAAAGTGGCAAGGGAAAACCGAAGGCCCCTGTTAACCATGTGGGAGACTAGACTGCATGGCACTTATAGCTCCTGGCTTCAGCCTGGTCCAGTCCTGGCTTTCTGGGCACTTGGGGAGTGACCCAGACGATGGGATTTCTGTCACTTGCTCTGCCTTTCGAGCAGATAAAAATAAACAAACAGAAATAAAGCAAATGAAACTTATATTAGCATAATGTTATTGTTACCAGTTTTGTTATGCAACAAATTGCTTCAAGCACGCTAACTTTATAAAGAAGTTTATTCAGCTCACTTTTGGAGTCTGAAATTCCAGACAATGTCACACCAGTTCTGCTGGGCGTCCCATGTGAATGGCAGGAAGCAGAGATCACATTTTGAAACAGCAGCCTGATGGACTGTGGAGCCATGCTCAGGCCCTTGTACTTTGCTCCAGAACAGCAGTACTCCCTTCCAAGGGCATGGCTCCCCGCTGACCTGTGGACCTCCCCCAGGGCCGCCATCTCCTACAGCTCCCCCAAGGCCACAGGGGACTGACGACATCCAAACCAATACATTTACTAATCATTACTTACCATTCTGTACAACCAATAGCCTTCCTCAGAACATAGGCATGAAGCAACCCAAAAACAAACCAAGCTGTATCCTTTCATCCTTATCCACCTAAGGTCGATGCATACCATAAAACAGGAGTGGACAACCTTCTTCTACTACTTCTTTTTTTTTTGGCCAATTAGCATTTGGATATTTTTAGCATTTGCTATCCATACAAAATTATCAGCTATGTTCAATTTTTAGCCACTAGGCCACGCTGCTGGGCCCCTACTATGTTCAATTTTTTAAAAATTGTTATTTTTAAAAAGGTTTACTTATTTTTATTGAAAAGGCAGATTTACAGAGAAAAGGAGAAAGAACTTCCATCCAATGATTCACTCTCCAAATGGCTACAATGGCAGGAGATGAGCTGATCCAAAGCCAGGACCAGTAGCTTCTTCCAGGTCTCGCAATCAAGGAGAGGATCTAGCCATTGAGCCATTGCAGGGGCTCAAAGAATTATTTCTTATCTGAAAGAGTAACAGAGAGGGCCCGGCATGATAGCCTAGTAGCTAAACCCTCACTGTATACACCAGGAGTCTGTAAAGGCGCTGGTTCATACCCCGGCTGCTCCTCTTCCCATCCAGCTCCCTGCTTGTGGCCTGAAAAAGCAGTATGGCCCAAGGCCTTAGGACGCTGCACCTGCGTGGGAGACCTGGAAAACGCTCCTGGTTTGGCTTGGGATTGGCTCAGCTCCGGCCGTTGTGTTCACTTGGGGAGTGAACCAGTGGATGGAAGTTCTTTCTTTCTGTATATCTGTCTTTCCTACTAAAAAAAAATTAATCTGTAAAAAAAAAAAGTTACAGAGGCAAAAAAGATATTTTCCACCTGCTGGTTCACTCCCCAAACGGCTGCAATGTCTGGAGCTGGGCTGGTTCTAAGCCAGGCACCAAAAGCTTCTTCTGGATCTCCCATCTGGTTGCAGGGGCCCAAGGACTTGGACTATCCTCCTTTGCTCTCCCATGGCATCAGCAGGAAACTGGATTGGAAGTGGTACATCCAGGACCAGAACCAGCAGCCAAATGGGATGCTGCCTGCCCAGGAGGAAGATCAGCATGCTATGCCAACTCCATCAGTCCCAGATGTATTAAATTTTGAGTCTCACCTGCAGTTGCCTTGGCAGTGCCAGACCAAATAACTTCATGCGCCTTATCCGGGCCACGGGCTAGATGTTCCCCATCACTGCTTTATGAAGTTTCCTTAGTCATTCAGTGAACACAGTAGCAGAGATAAACAAGCATTAGGATTGAGACATAACACAGGAGTAGGATCAATACTATGTGTGGGGAAGATTTACATCAAGGATGTTGCCCTGATTATTTATATAATTAACTTGAAGATAGTTATTAAAAGGAGCAAAATGGTGAGATGTTCAAGAAGTAACTAGAAATATATGTGGATTTGGGAGAAAAGGCCAGGATGAACCCAGTCTAGCACATCAACATGTAGGCGGTTTTTGAAGCCCGGAGTGAAGATGAAATCACATTGAGCTGGGCCAGCGCTGTAGTAGAGCACGTTAAGCTGCAGTCTGCAATACCAGCATCTTCTATGGGTACCAGTTAGTCTCCGCTGGTACACTTGCAACCCAGCTCTCCCTCCTAGTACATCTGGCAAAGTGGGGGAGGATGGCATGCATGGCTCGAGTGCGTAGGCCCCTGTACCTGTGCGGGGACCCAGATGAAACTCCTGCCTTTAATCTGACCCAGCTCTGGCCATCGTGGCCATTTGGTGAGTGAACCAGTGGACAAAAGAGCTCTCTCTCTCTCTGTAGCTCTTTAAAATAAACAATTCTTTAATTTTAAAAAGGTATTTATTTATTTTGTTGGAAAGACAGATATACAGAGAGAAGGAGACAGAGAAAGATATTCTGCCTGCTGGTTCATTTCCCAAGTGGCTGCAATGGCTGGAGCTGAGCTGATCCAAAGGCAGGAGCTTCTTCCAGGTCTTCCACACAGGTGCAGGGTCCCAAGGCTTTGAGCTGTCCTCTACTGCTTTCCAGGCCATGAGCAGGGAGCTGGATGGGAAGTGGAGCAGCTGGGACATGAACTGGCACCCAAATGGGATGCCAGCAGATGCAAGGTGAGGATTCAGCCACTAGGCTATCGTGTTAGTCCTAAACAATTCTAAAAAAGACAGAAAGACAGAGAGAAAGAAAGAAAAAAAGGAAGGAAGGAAGGAAGGAAGGAAGGAAGGAAGGGAGGGAGGGAGGGAGGGAGGGAGGGAGGGAAGGGAAGGGAAGGGAAGGGAAGGCAAGGCAGGAGTAGACAATCATGAAGCAAAATGTTGACATTGTGCAGGCAGAGACAGAAATTGAGACATCTGAGATGTAAAAGTAACACCAGTAGAGCTCGGCAGTGTGGCCTAGTGGCTAAGGTCCTCGCCTTGATCCCATATGGCCGCTGGTTCTAATCCCGGCAGCTCCACTTCCTCTCTGTCTCTCCTCCTCTCAGTGTATCTGACTTTGTAATGAAAATAAAATAAATCTTTAAAAAAAAAAAGTAACACCAGTATAAACAGTGTTTTCAAAGTCAAGGGACTAACTAGAAGTGTCCCCAGTTCAAACACTGTGGGGCAAGGGTTGTGGCATGCAGCTAAGTCACTGCTGTGCTGGCTGCATCCCACACGGAGTGAGCAGGAGTTCTGCACCTGGTTTGTGATCCAGCTTCTGCTAATGCGCCTGGGAGGGCAGCAGATGATGACCTGAGTATTTGGGCACCTGCACCTGTAAGTTCCTGGCTTTTAAAAAAATATTTATCATTTATTTTTATATGAAAGTCAGATACATAGAGAGGAGGAGACAGAGAGGAAGATCTTCTGTCCATTGGTTCACTCCCCAAGTGGCCGCAATGGGTGGAGCTGAGCCAATCTGAAGCCAGGAGCCAGTAGACTCCTCTGGGTCTCCCACGCGGGTGCAGGGTCCCAAGGCTTTGGGCCGTCAACTGCTTTCCCAGGCCACAAGCAGGGAGCTGGATGGCAAGCGGGACCACTGGAATTAGAACTGGTGCCCATATGGGATCCTGGCACATGCAAGGCGAGGACATTGGCTACTAGGCTACCACACCAGGCACCTGGCTCTTGGTTTAAGCCAGGCTCATATCTGACTGTTGTGGCCATTTGGGAACTGAACTAGTAGATGGAATGTTGTGCTTTTCAAATCAGCCCAACTTCAAAAATAAAAAAAATAACTCACCTCTGATTAAGCACTGGGCAGCGAGGTGTCACTGATGGTTGTGGCAAGAGGAGCAACAGGGAGAAGGGTCACGAAAAGGACAGTGGCAGCTGTCCATGAGCAGCAGAAAAGGGAAATAGGAAAATTGGGTCATAGCTTGACCAGTCAGAGGAACCTCTTAAGGATGCGGGACGCTTGACTGTTCATAGGCCAGCAGCTTTCAGACAGGTGCGCAGCAGCTGGTGAGTTTGGCAAAATTCAGGTCACTAGATGCTCAACTGAAGAGCCTCAGGTCTGTGGCAGAGCTAAAACCTTACATTGCCAACAAGCTCCCAAGTTCAGGATCATGCTACTGGTCTGAAGAGCAAAATTGAAAGCTACCATTGTAGACCAAGAAAGAGATAACCAAAAGATGAAGATTTAGGAAACAGATACTTTGTAGCAACATACAGAAAGCAGACAAGGACAGGATTCAGAGTCAAGGTAAAGTTGGTCTTGAAGAGTAAGAAATCAGGCTGGGGTTGATGTCATGGTATAGTAAGCTAAGCCACTGTTCCACGTCCAACACAGTTCCCTGCTGGAGGCCTGGGAAAGCAATAAAGGATGGTTCAAGTCCTTAGGCTTCTAAACCCACATGGGAGACCTACAGGAAACTTCTGGCATCTGATCCGTCCAGCTCCAGCCACTGTGGCCTTTTAAGGAGTGAACCAGTCAATGGAAAATCTGTCTCTCCTCTGTGACTCCTTCCTTCTTCTTTCTCTGTTTTTAAAAATTTATTTACTCTTACTAGAAAGGCAGATTTACAAAAAAACAGGAGAAACAGCAAGAGAGATCTTCCATATGCTTATTCATTCCCCAAATGGTTGTGACAGCTGCAGCTGAGCTGATCCAACCAGGAGCTTCTTCCAGGTCTTCCACACGGGTGCAGGGTCTCAAGGCTTTGGATCATCCTCTGCTGCTTTCCTAGACCACAAGCAGGGAGCTGGATCAGAAGTGGAGCAGCCAGGCACTAACAGGTGCCCGTATGGGATCCCAGCATTTGCAGGTGAAGGGTCAGCCCATTTGAGCCATCACACTGGGCCCTGCTAGTCTTCTAAATAAATAGAATGTATATATATAGCAAAGGCATATAAATACATATCTATATAAATATATAAACACATATAAATATATAATATAAATGTATAATGTATATACTGATAATTACTATAATATTTAATATATAATAATATACATATAAAGATATAAATATGTGTATATTGCAAAGTTAGATGTACAGCGAGGAGCAGAGACAGACAGGAAGATCTTCCATTCTATGATTCATTCCCCAAGTGACTGCAATGGCCAGTCTGCGCTCATCGGAAGCCAGGAGCCAGGAACCTCCTCCAGGTCTCCCATACAGGTGCAGGGACCCAAGGCTTTGGGTCATCCTCAACTGCTTTCCCAGGCCACAAGCAGGGAGCTGGATGGGAAGAGGAGCAGCTGGGATTAGAACCGGCGCCCATATGGGATCCTGGTGTGTGCAAGGTGAGGACTTTAGTCGTTAGGCTACAGTGCCAGGCCCAGAATAAATCTTTAAATGGGGATGCATATGTCTTCCTCTGGGACTGTTGGCAGATACTTTTTCTAAGACAAAAATTATCTTTTTAAAAAAAATTATTTATTTTTATTGGAAAGGCAGATACAGAGAGAGGAGGAGAGAAAGAAAGGTCTTGCATTTGATGGTTCACTCCCCAAGCGGCCAAAACGGGTGGAGCAGAGCCAATCTGAAGCTAGGAGCCAGGAGCCAGGAGCTCTTCTGGGTCTGCCATGCAGGTGCAGGGTCCCAAAGCTCTGGCCCATCCTCGACTGCTTTCCCAGGACAGAAGCAGGGAGCTGGATGGAAAGCAGGGCTGCTGGGATTAGAACTGGTGCCTACTGGGATCCTAGCGTGTTCAAGGCGAGGACTTTAACTGCCGGGCCCCCAAAATTATCTTTTAATTCCATTTTCCACTAACACCTTAAACACCAACATACAAACACAGCTGGGGTGTCTTACCAAGGAATGCTGTCAGCAAGATGGGCTGCTTCCTCGGCCCTTTTTCTTCCTAGTCCCTACTGTTAACCTTTAACCCTGTGGTTGTAGACCAAGCCAGTTAGTATCAGTGTGCCCAATAATTAAGTATTATAAATGAAATACTGTTTTCTCCCTATAGTGAAATAGCAAATAATATTAACACCCAGGTTAGTCTTCTGTCTTTGAGATAAACAAGAACAAATCCAAGTTTGGATCAGCACTCCTGATGTTGGGCCAGAAACAATTCACAGAGCATACTGCTAGCTGCTTCCTCACAGATATTGTATTAAAAGCTTTCTTGTCCTGGGTTTGTGAAACCTTGACAATGATGTATCTGTAGGCACACCTTTTGCTTTACAATCAGCTGTCATAAAGCTGGGAGTTCCCTGACAGACCAGGATTATGTGCCACATTTCTCATAGGTCAAACCAGTTTAAACACAGATAAAGCCTAGTGATATGCATGGTCTAGCATCGGGAAATGGACCTAGTTTGCCCATTTGCAACTTAAAATATTGAACTCTGCGGCCCAGCATGCATAGCAGGTACCACAGCCTACAGTGCTGGCATCCTACATAAGTCTTATCTTCTCCACTTCCAATCCAGCTCGTAGCTATTGTGCCTGGGACAGCAGTGGAAGATGACCCAAGTCCTTGAGTTCCGGAAGAAGTGGCAAGCTCCTGGCTTCAATATTGTTTGGCCCTGGATCTGCAGGCATTTGAGGAGTGAGCCAGTGGACGGAAGATCTCTGTAAA
This sequence comes from Ochotona princeps, assembly GCF_030435755.1. Lineage (NCBI taxonomy): Eukaryota > Metazoa > Chordata > Mammalia > Lagomorpha > Ochotonidae > Ochotona > Ochotona princeps. Next base: position 80,731,082 of record NC_080835.1, read on the forward strand.
TCTGACTTTCCAATAAAAATAAATCGAAACAAAATTATAAAGAAAATTACAAGTACTGAATTCCTAGACTCTTGCAAGTGTAAGAAAGGAACTGTGCAACTGAGAAGCACAAAAACTCAAGCTGAAGCAGAAGGTTGCCTCTTGGTTCCAGTGACAGTTATACCGAGATTCTTTAACTTTGTTTGCAAGTCAATTCTTTCTCTCCCAACCCCCCACCTTCAAGTCCCAGTGAAAGTCAAAGCTTAAGGGGGACAATATGAAGTGAGATACACTGATCCACCCAGTCAGTGGTCTATAAACCATGCAGTTACTACCAGAGAAGACTCAACTGAGACATGGCCCCTCAATTTAAAGGAGCCCTTTTAACATTTCTTTTAAATTCAGTTCTTCTATGCAGTTAGTTTCCTACATACAATTCGCTTTACAGTTTTCTGATTATTGTTGACCTGACCAGTAACTAACTGCTGCAGAGCCCGTTCATCTTCACAACCTTATTACTAAACTAGCTCTAGCTGACTTAAGGATTCCACAACTTTACAAATGTATCCTATACATGAAATAACATTTTATATTTTAAACTTGCATCTGGGACCTGGCACAAATAGCCTAGTGGCTAAATCTTTGCATTGTATGTGCTGGGATCCCATATGGATGCTGGTTTGTGTCCTGGCTGCCCCACTTCCCATCCAGCTCCCTGCTAGTGGCCTGGGAAAGCAGTGGAAGACGATCCAAAGCCTTGGGACCCTGCACCCACATGGAAGACCTGGAGGAGGCTCCTGGCTCCAGGTAACTCAGCTCCAGCCATTGTGGCCACTTAGAGAGTGAACCAGTGGACAGAAGATCTTTCTCTCTATATCTACTTCTCTCTCTAAATCTGCTTTTCCAATAAAAAGTAAATAAAATCTTTAAACAGGTATCTGATGTCAAATTGGATTTGACATGGCCTAACCTGAAGATGAATGTATTATTTTGAAGTTTTAAGTTTTCGACTCCTTCCAGACACGATAACTATCACTGGTGGAAAGCTACATTCTTGACTGCTTTTATGTGAAACTACAATATGAAGTCTGAAAAAAGTAAGCGGGTTACTTTTCATATTTCTACTTTGTAAGGTTAGCTGAGATGTACCATTTTACCTTGAAATATATGAATATGCTTAGTGTAAAAATAAAAATTCCTGGAAACTATTTCATAGTAGAACAGCAACATTTTCTGTGTAGGTGAAAGCTTTTATATTACATTTTTTATTTTGCAAGAAAATAAATTATACAACTTAAAAAATAAAATCCAAAATTAAGCAATTCATCAAAATATTTCAGCCTATTGCATACAGAAACTGCTACCATTTAAAATTGTACAGCATTATCATCTCAGTATGTAGTGGCACACATTCAAAATCGTACAGACCATGTAATGATAGATTACAGCCTAGGGTTTCACATCTGTTCAACACTCCAGACAACATAATGTAGATGACAGGAAAGCTCTCTTGTGGTGTTTATTTCACAAGAATTTCTAAGACAGCATCCCATTCATTTACATAAAAATAGAAAAACTAGCTTGAATGTAAGATAGGAAATCTTTCTGTAAAACTAGCAAATCTTTCACCCAAATTGAATTTTTTAAAATTTGACCCTTGAAAAGAGCTAATGACAGCTTACTGCACAGAATGCAAAATATTTTGACGCTCCAGGTCACTGTATTAAATTTAATACAATGTAAAAATAAGAAAGCTAACATTCCATTTTGGGAAATTTTAATATTTATGCACAAAATAAGAGCAAGAGACTTAAATAAACAGGTTGAAAGAATTCAGGGACCCCTCCACTGCAAAAAAAGTAAAAATTGGAAGACTTCAGAATTGACTCCAAGATCCTCACTGGAACCGTGATGCTCCAATATCCCTCTTGCTTTTAAGTATGAAAATTGTTCTACATTTTCAGTTATACATTTTTTCATGTCTACTTACTATGGCAACGAGATGACAACAAAGGCTAACCTTATCCAGATGACTCCATCTTAAATTAGAAGGTAAGTGTTCACAGTTTAAATTAACCTCAGAAGCATCGAACTGCCAACAAAAATACCCAAACCCAAAACAGTGGGGGTGGTTGAAGGGAGGAAGGAGTGGAGGGTAGGGAGGAAGATGGATTTTCTTCTTCCTTAACTATGTCAGGTTTCACCTCTGTTCATAGAGCATTAATATCTCAAAATACATATTACAGAAAAGAGACCTGATAAAGGATACTGTGCCTCTAAAACTTTAGCAAACTGCTGGTAAGACTTTCTTTACTTATTTCTTTAAAATCAACACATCTATTGTCAAAACATATTTAAAGCAAATTTAACAATGGTATAGGCACCTTGTCAACTAAGAGGTTTTCATAAACACCATATACACAATGAAAAGGTAATGAAAACTGAGACTGTAGTATTTGCTGCTTTTCACCACCCCCCAAATATAATCAAGACATAATTGGCTATTTAAAAACTTACAAAATCGAATGGAAAACTTTGCCATGGATTTAGTGTTACCCACTTTCACATTAAATTTGCCTTTATAAAGAAAACATTATGGCTCTTATTCTTCAATTAAATGACCAAAAAGATCATAAATCCTGAAAAAGTTCAGAGAACAATTATGATTTAAACAAGTCTTAAACTTAAAAAAAAAAAAAAACAAAAAAACAAAAAAACCAGAGTGCAGTTCCCTCCCACCCCTCACAGTTTTCTCTTTTGGCATTCTTGTACCAGGACAAGCATATATGCAATACCAAACTATTTGTTAAACATAAGGATCACAATCATCACAAAATTATTCCTTCTAAATTTCAAACTTATCAATGTGGTTAGCAGACATTTAATCTGAGAAAACCGTAAGCACTAATCTTAGTTTAATTCTTCACAAAATGTGTGGTCTAATAATTGACACATACTATCTTAGAGATGAAATGTAAAACAAATTTCTAACCGGAATTTGTATATGATCAGCAAAACCTTAAATGCTTTATATTTGCTTTCCTTTCTTTCAGCAGGCAGCTCACAAAAACCTCCTGGGATTGGGGACAAATTCCATGAAATATTATGAAAAAGCATTCTGCTGTAATGTTATACTATATGCTTTTTCAGCATGCCCTACTACTTTGAAAACCATACTTTTAAACTATTATTTAACATCAAACAAGATAAAAAATAATTTGTAAGAAAATTTGAAGTGTGCACCACAATGAGTAAAAACCCTTGTTGATTCATTCTTTCCCAATGGGGAATAAATCTTTTTCTTTAAGTTGTTTAAGTCCTCAAGTCATAAAATTTCTACTACTCTGGGTATTCAGTTGCTAGCAACTAGTAAGTTGCTACTTTGGATTGACTGAAAGGAACAAGGTAAGTGTTGCCTTCTGAAGATTTAAAAAATGTTTATTTTAAAATATATAAATATATATGTACATATATTTGGCAAGTTTCCTGTTCATATAAGATTGCAACAACTCTGCTATTATTTTTCAGGTTTTATGTTGTGGTTATTTTTTCTCTTCCTCCTAGGTGACAGACACTGAATTTTTTCTACAACAGCATGTCTTTCTTTCCAGAAACCTGAGCAAAATAGTTCTATGCTACCACGTAAGAGATCAGTTACCAGAGAAGATTTCTGTGTTCTTTTTAATAAATTTGGACATGGCATTATAAATATTCATTACATAAATATTAAGTGTGTTAGCAAACCACTTAATACGCTTGTCTTGGTATTTTGACTCCACAATTGTAATGACCTATTTCCATAAAGTTTTTTAGACAGTGGAAGCAACAATTAATATACACTGGACTTTTTTTCAAAACAAGCTCTTCAGCCATGTAAGATTAAAACAAAAAAATTACCAACAAACAACTAAAACAGCAATCTCTTGCTGAAAGAAAACTAATGTTTTTAAGCTGGAAATATTTAATACCTATTTTAGGTCACTATTACAATCCAGTTATTGTATTGAAGCAGTGTTTGAACGACAATTCAATACTATTAAATATTTAGCTTCTCATCTACATCTGCCCTCTCCCAACACTACGCTGACCAGTTCACTCTCTTCAGCAAAACAAACCAAGAGTGCTATTTCTAGTTTTAATGGAATTTTTAAAAACAAAAGACAACAGCATTTTCAGTGCATGAATATCTGAAGATCCTTCCTTGTGCAAGTACATTTTTTTTTAAGAGAGGAAAAAAGAAAAAAAGCAACAAGAACCCCGTCCTCACCATTTCCAACGGAATTTCTCCTGGTGGGTATAAATCAAATTTACCTTTTTTACCTTTTAAAGTTCATAATGGGCTCTTCATGAATGCAAGTATCTCCACAAAACAGCATGCTGTTAAAGTGTGTGCAACATGAAGGGGGTGCCATCATGCTAACTAAAGTGATTGGCAAAATAGACTTGTTTTTTAAGGTAAGGCAGAGATTTTAATATGTAATCAAAGTCCAAGTAAACCTATCTCCAGCACAAACTGTTGACAACTTTCTGCCCAAGCACTCCAAAATCTGAGTTCTTAACATTGTCCATGATTTTCAAAATTATGCCATATATATGAAAGTGTTGATATCAGATTCATCTCTTCGGATATATTTGTGCTCGATTAGCCATTCTATTTGCTCTTTTATCATTTTTTTTTGAGGCAAGAACATGTTTTTCAATATTTCAACTAATTCAGTCTGCAGCTGGGCATTACTAATTTTCTTTCTCATTTTCATTATTTGTATAATAGCTTCCTAAAAGAAAACATAAAAATGAAAGAATATTAATATATTAAATTATGTTAAATAAAACAAAAAGTGACATCTGTTTTTCTTCCTTTATCCAGTATTTATCCAAAGGAATAGTAATCAGTGGGGTATTAATACTGATAGTAAGCAGGGTTTTATTTAATAAATGAAAGATTTTTTTTTCACTCGCCACAAATCTGTTCATATGGAAACTTTGAAAAGTAAAGAAATTACCCATAATCTCTCAGCAGAAATAAAAGCACACCTAATATTTTAAAATCCTACTCCTTTCTTCTGTACCATGCACATTACAAAATTTATCTTACCTGTGAATACAGTAAGTATATAGCTAGGTATTATACTTATCATCAACTGACATATAATCATACACAACACAGATACTTTTTCCTCATATTCCAAAGTTATTCTTCAATATAGCAGTAAGGGGTATAGCAGTAAGGGGTATGAACACTATCTTCAGTGTGCATTGATTCAAATATATATATATATTTTTATAAAGGAACATTTTTCATTTAAGTCAATTTTATCAGTGTTTTCCTTGATGATTTCTGTAACTACTACTAAGCTTTCAAAAAAGGTTATTTGAAAATTGTTAAACAAATTTTTCCCTTTCACATTTTCTAGTAATTTCTCTTAAGTAAAAAAAAACAATAAACAAAAAAACAAACAAAAAAACAAAACAAAACTACTGCACTGATGGATATTAGAACTGGTTGCAAAAAAAGTGAAAAGAGGAAAAGAAAGAGTATTTACTTTTTAGCATATTTAAAATGGAAAATTGATGCAAATCAATAGGCTTGGAACCCAAACACTATTTCTGAAAAACTGCCCCTTCTCAACGTGTAGATACAATGCCTTTATTGACACTACAGGGTCAAGCAAACTCCTCTCTTTCTGTATCGGGATACAAGGCTCCTGGTCGCAAATCAGAAACAGGGAGTTATGTCAAAGGTCCAGCAGTAAAAAGATGTGGTAATGTCTGCCACGCTAGGCACCTCAAGTTAGCTTTGGTAGACGTGAAGATAATGGTTGTGTCAGAGGAGCTACGAGGAAACTCCTGCCCTGATCCCCATTTGAAATGCTGCAAGTCACTGCACTCCTGAATCAGAAAGATGCCCAGAGTTTAGAGCTCAGGAAGCAGCCTGCTCTGAGTCTTTGCTAGCAGAGGATAAGAACAGTGAGCTGTGCAGGCCGAGGTTTCACAGATGTGGGTCAGAGTTTCAGAGGGCTCAGTAACTCATTAAGGCAGGAGAGAGGTTGTGCGGCCCTGACCAGTTGGAAAAAGAGTGAATCCTATGTTCATCTGCTGCACAGGTCAGCAATACCTACCAGCAGAAAAGAAAAACCTTCCAAAAGCTGACCATCCAAAGTGCCACAGCTGCCAAGAGGAAGGACCAGGACACTCGCACTGCTGTACAGGAGTGACAGTGTTTTCACTATCACTACAAGGTAAAGCAAATTCCCACAATATATTCAAATGCTTTCTTTTAAAACAGCGAACAACGGGGATGGAGTAGAATCAGCAAGAAATAAGAAAGTCTGTATTATCAGCAGAGACATCTTTAGATTACTGGATTGTGCAGAGTTTCAGATCATTTAATGACAAAACAAAATTACTCCATTTTCTCTGAACAATGCATACAACTATGCCGGCCCTCCTTTTACCCATTTGGCCTCTTCAATCCATCTGGGAATTATCCTGGTAAAGCTGTAAACCAGCACTGTATCTCGACTGTCCCACAAAACAGTAAGATCTTCTGACATCTCTTACTGAGTAATCCGTTCCCTGTCTATGGGTTGTGGAACTGATTGCCTTCACAACCAAACATTATCTATATTCAAATTCTCGTAAAATTTCTCAATTAATGTTCAATTTTAATATTTGGCACTGCAAGTTCCACCATCACTGTCTAGTTCTTACTTTGAAAGTTACTCAATTACCATTATTAATTTTGTTAAAAATAAGAAATTATAAATAGTGAATTTGGTATTGATATGGCAAAAATAACCTCTTTAAGCCATTTAAACCATGGAAGCAAAGAGACTCCAATAATGAGCAAAGGGAGCTAGACACAAAAAGACATACTGCCTGAATCCATCAGACTAACAACCTGGATCAGGCAGAACAGAGTGAAGGTGAAAAGAATCAGCTAGTGCAGAAGGGAAGCTGGCCGGAAACGAGACCTGGGGAGATGATTGATGTGACGTGCTTTCAGCAGCAGCGCTGGACCAGCAGACATCCAGCCACCGAGGGCACCACCTGCTGCTTCCTGGGACGCGCAGCAGCAGCCAGAGGCTGGAAGGGGGAGAACGGGACTGGAACAGACACTCCCCATGGGATGGGGTGATCCAAGCAGGGGCTCACCCCACTTCACCAGGCACCCCATTCCTTTAATTATATGATCTATTAGTAATTTAACAATTTAATCTCCTAGTATTTCCTATTTTCGCATTGGTCAGAAAGTCTGAGTAATATTAAATAAAAATAATAAAACTGGAACAACTTTTTCTGAAGTTAATCACACATTAATTTGTAACAGACAGTTTATCATCATCAGAAGATATAACACTAGCTTCAAAATGTTTTTAAAAGAAATGAAAATAGAAAATTTTCATTTTTTATGGATTTGAACAAATTTCTTAATTTTGCATTACACAAGAATTTCAAGTTTTAAAATGAAACACAAATTTAAATACTTCAATCCTAAATATGTAATTTGTTGCAAACACACACTGATTCAGGAGGGGTGAGGTTAAAAGAAGACATAATTCAGAATCAAGTCTGTACCAATTCAACAGATTCCACCAGAGGCCCCCAGGCCATACAAATTCTGCAGTGAAGAGAATTCCATCAGTACAATGTTTTGATTCTAGAAAACTGAGTATTTGCACTCTTTCTTTAAAAAGGTCTGATTATGTCTAGGCCTTTAAATTCAAAAAAGGTTTGAAGATCTTAAAAACAAATGCAAGCTTGCTCAGAATTCGGACATTTTTCTTAATATTACAAACCTGGGTTCTTAATATCCTTAGTTGAACTATTCCTTCATTCTCTTCTTCTCTCATCCTTTCTGTAGTGAGCTGCAAGCGTCCAATCAAGTTGATTTTACCCCTTTTCTGAACTTTTGCATTTTTTCTGTAAAAGAAAAATTTTACAGTACTCCTTAAGAATTAAATATATTATAATAATCAATGTCCAGAGGAGACAGACATAATCTAAGATACAGAACTGTTTCAAGAAAAAGTAAAATATACCCAATATTCAGCTTTATTCAAAATAAACTGATTTTCCTCAAAAAATCATACTGTATCTGTAAATAAAATAAGTGACAGGGTCTGTGCTGTGAAGAAGTGGGCTAAATCTCTGCCTGCAATCCTAGCATACCATTTGGGGCACTGTTTTAAGTCCCAGCTCTCCACATCCAATCCAGCTCTCTGCTGATGTGTCTAGGAAAGCCTCTGTCATATCCATCTGCCTGTCATGCCATTCTCCTTCCTTTGCTTTCATATAAATAAATAATCTTAAAAAAATAAAAATGGAAATAAGTGACTACAGTCCCTGTAATAATAAAGTAAATTTGCCATGACATGAAAATAATCAGATAATTCAAGATATATAGATTGCTGTTCAGCATGAACTTCTAGATGGATGTTGAAAAAACTCGTTGCTCAGGAACAGCTGCTTTTTAATTGTGAAAGTGGGGGCCCCCGTGTCGCACAGTGGCTTACTGCAGCATGTGGTGTGCCTGTGGCCTCCCACATGGCAGTTGGTTGGAGTGCAAGCTGCCCCACTTCCTGTCCATCTCCTTGTTAACTGACATTCCTGGAAAAGTAGTGGAAGATGTCCCAAGTTCTTGGACCCGTATAACATATGGGAGACCCGAAAAAAGCTCCTGGCTCCTGGCTTTGGCCTGGCCATTGCAACCATTTGGGGAGTGAACAGGCAGATAGTCTCTTTTTCTCTAACTTTGCCTTTCAAACAGATAAATTAATTTTTAAAGAGTGTAAAAAGGTGTTTAAAGGAAAGCAAAATAGTATGATGTCAGGCATCAAAACTGTATCTATAAAAATATGGTAAAGAAATAAACACCTCCAGATCATGAATATACATCCAAGTCAAGATACACAAACAGAAAACAGAGCTTTACCCCATTGGGTGGCTCATTGCCCAAACTCTCACAAGGCTACTAAAGGGGTTGAAACCAAACCCAGGATTTTAATCCAGGCCTCCAACATGAGCAGCAGCAACCCAGTTATACAAGCTATCACCACAGCGTGTCCACAGAGACTCAGTGGTTAAACCCCCGTCTTGTATGCACTGGGATTCCATATGGGCGCCAGTTTGTGTCCCGGCTGCTCCACTTCCCATCCAGCTCCCTCCTTGTGGCCTGGGAAAACAGTCGAGGACGGCCCAAAGCCTTGGGACCCTGCACTCATGTGGGAGACCTGGAAGAAGCTTCTGGCCAGCGGAGACAAACTCTTTCTTTCTGTCGCTCTCTTTCTCTCTGTATATCTGACTTTCCAATAAAAATAAATAAGTCCTGAAAAAGAAATGAAGAGGAATTTAGCAAAAAAAAAAAAAAAAAGTTTATGTGTTTGCTTATTTGAAAGGCAGAGTTGCATACAAAGGCAGAGACAGAGATCTATATGCTAGTGCACTCTGCAAATGGCTACAATAACTGGGACTAATCCAGGTCAAAGCCAGGATCCAAGAACTCCATCCTAGTCTCCCACAAAGGTGGAAGGAGCCCAGGTACCTGTACCATCTTCCACTGCTTTCTCAGTTGCATTAATAGACAGCTGGGTGGGAAGTGGAACAGCCATGACTTGAACTGGTACTCTGATATGGGACGCTTACCCTGCAAGTAGGTATTAACAAGCTGTGCCAAGATATAAGACATGAAATCAGGCATCTTAACTGATAGACCAAATGTCTGCCCCTCTAACTTGTTTTATTAATTTTTACTTATTTATTTTTACTTCATTTGAAAGACACAGGTTATCTTCAGTCTGCTAAAGATAATGCCCACAACAGCCAGGGATGGGTCAGGCCAAGGTCAGGAGACTGGAACTCCATGTGGGTCTTCCACCTGGTGGCAGGAAGCCAAGTACCGAGTTTACCATTTACTGCCCTTCTCAGTGGGTAGGAAACCAGAGAGGAAGCAGAGGAACTGAGACTGAAACCACACATTCTACTACGGGGTATAGGTGTCCTAAGCATATTTTCAACGACTATGCCAAATGTTTGCCCCACATTTTTTTCTCCTGTTTTTAATTTATTTCTCTTAAGACTACCTCCTTACAACTTTCAGAAAGAAAATACAAAATAACAGACAGACTGGTTTCAATGCAACAGAGCCCCAGCATGGCAAGCTCTGCAGGACCACTGCCGTGACTCTGGGGCGCCATGGGGTTCCTGGGGAGTCGGTGGGGACCCTCCTTCCCTCGCACTGTGACATTCTCGGCGTGGGTCACTGCTGCGCCCCACATATTTTTAATAGCTAATTAAATAAATTAAGTTAGAGTGATGACACTATACACTTATGTTCCAAATATCATTTAAGAAAATAATTATTTTGCTAAAAACTAAAGCAGAAAATTTAAACAGTTTTTATTCTGGGTCGACCAACATAAAGCCTTACATTAAACTGAACTCCTGGTTCACTGAGAAGAGGGTGCCTTCTGTGAAGTCTTTGGGTGAGTTGACTTGAGGCTCGTACAATAAAACTTGCCGTTTGAGCTTTGGGAAAGCTACTAAAGACTATAAAGAATCAAGAGGGAACAATTAGCATTTATAAACAGTACGCAATACTGACATCAGTTTTCTTACTAAATCAACATAGATGGGGAGGGAATGTTTTTTCATCTTGAGAATGGGATCATAAACAAAAAGAATTTAAACTTTTATTTGGCACCTCCACAAACACAAAAATGTAAATGAGACTTTGGAATGGAAAAGGTGGAGAAAGAATTGGCAGTGAGGAAACAATAACTGTTGTCTTTAAAAAAAGACAAGAAATCAGGATTGATCACATAATATCGTAAAACATTTTCCAGTTATAAACCAGTCATTTGCTATGTATCTGGTAACTTGTGAAAACTGATGTCTATAGAACAGACATAAAGTACAGTTATGAGAAACTGACCAATAACTACATTTTACACTTCCACAAACCAAAGTTTTTTAACTGTTAGGTTTTTCATCATCACAAAATCTTGCTACATACTTTTAGGATTAAATCTTTTTTTCCACAGTTAACATTCGAATATCAAGTCAATCATTCTCTTCTCCTTTCTCTGTGAAGAGGGGGGAGGAGGGAGAAGCTCTTTCTCTGGTAACTTGCCTATTTTCAAACTTCTTTTTCTATAAATACCTGTTTTAGCATATGTGCTGCCGGAAGTGAGCACTCTATAAATATCGGACTAGTTTTCTTGTAAAAATCATTTACTGAGTGCTTTAAATTAATTTTATAATAACCACATTTTTGCTGCTTTGAAGAAGATACAATGTTAAAGATAAAAACAAAGAAACTAACCCATAAAGTCCGTCTAAGCTCAGCATCAGGGAGTTCAGTTGCAAGTTTGAGATTTTCAAAGCTGATTTTCTCTCTAGGTCTTTGGTTCCATGCAAATAACACAGCCAACTGAAATGTGGTCACCTCCAAATCATATTGACCTACTTCATTCTTAAATGTTATCTATAATAAATAAAATAATTTTTAAAAAGTTAGAATTTTTCATAAACATTATCATTAATATCTGTTCCATGAAATTATTTGTGGAAAATACAGTTGTCTTCTAACACCCGCTCTTATAACCTTCTCTGTAGCAAAATGGGCCATGTGACTTAATTCTGCTTAATGTGATACAAAAGGGAAAGGATGAGACAACTTCTGGAAGACAGATACAGTGAGTATATTTGATCCTAACCAGTAACTCATGTCCCAGACAACTTCACAGAACAAACCCACCATTCCTGGCCAAACTTTTCTTATTTTAGAGAGGCAAAAATCTATTTGCTCAAGTAACTTGTATGTAAAGTACAGCTAAAATAGCTGAAAGAATGCACTAACTACTAACTACTTACAATTCCATTTGACATGAGATGATGCCAATGTAATTTTCTACCACTGTGATTTTTTTTGTAGAACTCTTCTACTTCAGGTATCAAATCCTCCAGTTCAGTAGGAAGTGAGACAAAGACCTTCTCAGAGCTTCTTGACCAGGCACCAGCATTCAAAATTTTAATATTAACTGAATCAGCTGAAGGCAAAAATACCAGAAAATAAATAATAAAAACAAACAATCTTGACAATGGCTAAATTTAAGCATTAAAAAACACAGTAAGTTTTGGTGAATAACAAAATTTTAAAGATTTCATTAAGAGGGCCCTTCTGTTTCAAAGTAAGAACTGTAAGTCTACCATTCTGCTTTGACAGTGGTCTCCAAGGAACATGAACTATGTAACTTCTTTGAATTTACTACTACTAGCATTTATTTTTAATTTACCAGAAAAAAAGATATTTTGTGTTTAAAATTTTTAATAATCTACACAATATGTAACTGTAAAATAATACCTGGTAAAGCCAGTTTATTATTTTTGTGCATTTCTTTAAAAGCTTGGTTCAAATCTTCAGATACTTTTATGTCCTGAAACATTCTAGCAAGTTTGTTTACATAATCTGCAGGCATACCAACTTCCTACAAAAACCGTAAACAGAACAACAAATAAATACATATGTTCATACATTGTTAGGAAAAGCAGTTTTTAGGCAAAGTTTTAATATGAAACTAAGTCTTAGACACTTTGATATGCTTTCATTTCTCCTTTATTTGTTAGAATACTTAATTCTAATTAAAGTTTATTTTTAATCTAGCCATTTAATACCTATTAAATTTGATCCTTTGAAGCCAAATGTGATGATAGACTGTCTTGTTTGAAAAATTCCAGTATTAATTTCAATTATCATAATACATTAAATAACACAAGTTCTTCAACCACACACTTTTAAGTTTTAGTTGCCACTGCATAATAAATCTAAGTATATAAATCTCAAATTTTATTTCTAGCTTCTCAATCCACAAATTGGACAAAAGCAACAAAAAGGACAATATAATCAATGACCAATCATAATACTCATAATACTTCCTTGAACATTTACTAATCAAGTGCTTATTCAATTCATCAGACAACAAGGTGCAGTTCTGGTACAACTTTGTCTTCCAGTGATAAATCCACATGACATTGACAAAAAGGGATAATCAAAAAGGTAATCAACAAAGTTGGTAAGAGTACACCAAAACAAAAGTGACCATACTGAAAATAGAACAATGTGTGAAGCTACAGAAGAAAACTGTGATCATAGTATTGATACTGCAACACAGAGGATTCTAGAAATATGTAAGCATAAGAACTTCAAGAAGATAAATCACTAACATAAGTGAAAAAAGCACCAAGTGTCAAAAATTATAAGATGCCCCAGAGGAAATGATGCTGCCAAAACTTAGTAAAGAACTCTAAGTATATTGTGACACTGCAAACTGGGAGGAAGGCACACAAGATGTCTTTAAGACATAGAAAAGATGCTCTTTCTTTACTTTTTAATGCTTATTTTGTTATTGATAACAAAATTTATTTCTTATTTATTTGAAATGCTTGGTTACAGAGAGAGGGATAGACAAAGATGTTACATCCCTTGGTTTACTCCTCAAATGGCCTCAACTGTTAGGGCGGGGGCAGGCCAAAGCCAGGAGCCAGGAACTCCATCTTGGGTTCCCATGTGGGTAGCAGGAGCCCAAGCACTTGGGCCAGTTCTTTCCCAGGCACATTTAACAGGGAGCTAGATCAGAAGTAGGGCAACCATGACTTGAATTGGCATTCACATGCGATCCCCAGTGTTACAGGTGGTGGCCTAACCCATTGTGCTTTAACGTCTCACTCTTACTTTTTTCTTTTTTCTCTTCAGTTACTTTCTTTTAATTTTCCTGGTGTGCGGGGGGAAGGGAAGGTGACTGCTCCTTGCTGTCAAACTACATCAGGACCTGCGGATGGGAGGTGTCACTGATGATGCCTTAAAGATCCCGATGTGGGTAAGGATGCTTTGAAAGTGTTACTTGAGTGGTTTTGATAGTTCTGAGACATCTAGACCTTTACTCTTTTTTTAAAAGACTTTTTTTAAAAAAAATTTGAAAGTCAGATAAGATTTATGGAGAGAAGCAGAGACAGAGAGAAAGATCTGGTTCACTCCCCAAGTGTCCACAATGGCGGGAGCTGAGTCAATCCAAAGTGAGCAGCCAGGAGTTTCTTCTGGGTCTACCACACAAGTGGCAGGGTTCCACAGCTTTGGGCCTTCCTCTACTGCTTTCCCAGGCCACAAGCAGGGAGCTGAATGGGAAGCGGAGCAGCCAGGACACAAACCAGCACTCATGGGAACCTGGTGCTTACAAGGTGGGGATTAAGCCAATTTAAGCCATCATGCCGGGCCCTAGACCCTCACTCAAGTTACTTGCCAAGAAGGCAAATGCTGTTCAAACCTCTCTTAATCTTATGAACAGCTTTACTGAGCTGTATAATTAATTGTAAATTCACCCTTTTACAGTGTACAATGTAGTGAATTTTAATATATTCAAAGAGTTTGTAGCCATCAGTACTATCTAACTGTAGAAAATTTTCATCGCCTCTAAGGAAATCCCATGGGTACTTAAAATCATTCTACACGTCCCCTCCCTGCTATAGCTCCTGGAAACCAACAAGTCTACCTTCTATCTCTGGCTACTGACCTGCTCTGAACTTTGTCTATGAGTGGATTCACATGGTCTTTGGTCTTTGGTCATGGGTTTGCTGCATTTAAGCATAACAATTGTTCTAAGTTCAGTCATACATTAGCATATAATAGTACTTATTTGTATTGCTCAATAACATTGCATTGGAGGCATAAGCCATCTTTTATTCATTCATTGATTCCCTAATATTTTGTTTTGCTTTCACAACTTGAATATTATAAGGAATGCAGCCATTATCACTGATATACAAATATTGGCAGGGACAAAAATTTTCATTTCTCAAGTGGAATCAAGAATGGGCCAACTGTTTAACTTTCTGAGAAAATGTTAAGCATTTTCCCAAACTGGGTACATCATTTTATATCTTCACATAGCAACTCATAAAAATTCCAGTTTCCCCTCTTCCTGAAAACAAACTGACTTAAAAAAAAGAGAGAGTAAGACAAACAGAAGGTGTCTGTCTCTTTGTTAACTCCCCCAAATGTTCATAATGGCTGGGCACTGAAGCTGAGAACGCACCGTAAGTCTCCTACGTAGGTGGTAAGAGCCTAACTTGTTGGGCCTTCATTGTGCCTCACCGTGTGCATTAACAGGGAGCTGGAACCAGGAGCCAAGTGTACTAATTGTGTCTTCTAGGCCTGACTGGCAGGCCAAACGCCAGCCCCATCTACTTCATATAGCCTAGTTGGTAAGTAAAGTGCATCTCTTTGTGCTCTAGATTTGCATTTTAATAGTGAATAAGATATTAAGCATCTTTGTATGTGCTTATTAGCCATTTCTCCATTTTGATTGAGTCATCATTTTATTGTTGTAAGAGTTCTTTACATTCTAGATATAACATCAAATCTACAAATTATAACCACTCCCTTTTTAAAAAATTTATTTAAAATGCAGAATGACAGAGAGTATGAGAGGGTTGGGGGGAGAGAGAGAGAGAGGGAGAGAACATTCAATCTTGTACTGACTGGCTTCAACTGCCTGAACTGGGCTAAATGGAAGTCAGGAGTCAGGGATGCCAGCGTTGCAATCAATGGATTACTCTACTGTGCCACAATGTTAGCACCAGATGATTTTTTTTTTTTTTTAAGATTTGTTCATTTTCTTATTTGAAAGGCAAAGCTACAAAGAGAGGAGAGAGACAGAAAGATCTTCCATCCATTGGTTCATTCCCCAAACTGCCGCAACGTCCAGAACTGGGTCAGTTCAAAGGTAGGAGCCTGGAGATTCTCCCTGGTCTTCCATCCACACGGGTATAGGGACCCAAGGGTTACTTTTCATTGTTTTCCCAGGCACATCAGCAGGGAGTTGGACCAGAAGTGGAGCAGCCAGGACTCAAACTAGAGCCCATATGGGATCCCAGGACCACTAGCGGAGGCTTAACTTACTAAGTCAAAAGTGCTGACCACTAGATGCAGGTTTTACAAAGAAATTAATCACTAAAATTCTGAAAGTTTTTATGTTTTTAAGTTATAGTATATTAAATACATATTATTTCCACTATTTCTTTTTCTCATATATTTCTTTTTATATATTTTTTTAATAATTATTTTGCATTATGTGACAGTTTCATAGGCTCTTTCTCATATATTTCTAACAGTAAAGAGTTTCGAATGCTTTGAAAAGAATTTTTAAATGTTATAAAACAGTTTCCTTACTGGGCAATTTCATTTAGCACAGCAATCTCTACCATCTCACGCTGCCATGTGAAGCAAGGCTATTATTAAAAAAAAAAGTGTGTGTGTGTGTATGTTTCCAGAGACAGAGAGACAGAGAAATGGAAGGCAGGAGAGAAACTGAGTTAGGGCATTCATTTTAATAAAACTTAATGAGCAGTAAGAAGCAGACTCAAATATTTTTATATGAGAATTTTGTTACAGTTAGCATTAATTACCCCAATATGACATCATAAAGATTCCTTTAGCTATGCAGATACGCCTATACTTATTTGTACAAGCACCTCCATAGTTACACACTTAGTATTGAAAGCAGCTCATGAAGCAAATGATTTGTTTTATAACCTCTAAAGTAATTTGAAATGAGAGTAGAGTCAGAAATCAGAACAAAACAAAACAAGAGTAAAAGTGCTTTAGTGAAAGTCATTAAGAAAATTTTCTTTATTAGATATCATTTTATTTTATATAACTTACATTGGATTACTATAAAATGTTTATTTCTTTGCTGCTACCATTATCACCAAAATATATGACTGAAGCACAATAATGAATCACATGCTATATTAGGAAAGCAGATGGTTTCTTTAAAAAGTTACTTACTCTTAGCCATTCAACCATATTTTCTTCAATTTCACTATCGGCAGAGATGTCTAATATAAGACGTCGTGTCAAATGAGCTTTATGATACCTCATAAAAACGTCTTTATTTTGTACATATTTAAGTACCAAGAGCTGTATGGAAAACAAAGTTACTTTCAATTTTTGTATATGTTTTAGGATCTCTGTCACTTAGTTCCTCTTATATGAAGCTGCCAAAATTCAAATGTTTATGAGCACACATGCAGACTAGCTATTACACTATCCCATCTCTGAAACATTAAGTAATAATAACATTTACTTCACTATTTAAAAAAGGAACCAAATTTTAGACTTTAGCCAAATAACCTTTTAGTCACTATAATAACTAATTTTTAAAATATTATATAACAAATGTCACAATTCTTCCCATGAAAATCAACAGCTATTCCAATTTTCTTTCCCACAAACTTTATTTGTCCCTGACATTCATCTTTCTGGTATTTTGTCTATTATTTATCTCCTCTTTGTATTCCTGGGATTATAACATTTCATCAATAACTAGTACACAAAAAATACAAGCAAGTAATTCTTATTTTCACTCATCTAGCTTGTCTATCGAAAAGAATAAAGAACCACCAATATTTGAATTATTCCACATATATCATCTTCCCCAACCCAGGCTTTCAGTTCTTTAATAGGAGCCAAAATTTAATTGCCTAAGAAGAATCAGAAAGAGAGAAGAATTAAGTGATATTTCTCTTTCAGGCAGCTACAGAATACCAATTTTTAGGTAGAAACAGCAATTATCCCATAGAGGTCACATTACATAGAAGTTTCTAACAACAGTGGTTATCTATCTATATCTATATAACTGTTTAGAGTCTATCACAAAAAGTCTCATAAATAAAACACAAATTCAAAAATAAGGTAATTTCAAATTTTAAGATATATTAAAAAAAATCTATATACCACTTCTTTAAGCTTTGCTTCAATCTCTTCGGAGGTTAGTTTTTTGCTTAACGGTGTTTTTCTTAGCAACATGTCACAGTAATTAGCAAGCAGCTCAGGGCATTTTGATTCTGGCTGAGTTTTTAATCCCACCCTAAAAAAAAAATCAGAAACAATGGATGAAGAATGACTGGTATTTGCAAATTTTTTTTTAAGCCAATGTTTCACAGACTAATTTTAAAAAATGTGTCTATTTATTTAAAAGGCAGAGAAAGAGAGCCAGAGAAGAGGCAGAAGTAAAACGGAGGAAGGAAGAGGAGAGGAAATGGGGGAGGGGGAAGAGAGTTCTTTCCATTTGTTGGTACATTCCCCAGTCACAGTGGCTAGGGATGGTCCAAGCCAAAAACTTGTGCCAGACTCCACTGTTTTCCCATGGACTTTAGTTGTGAACTGAATGAAAGTGGAGCAGCCAGGACTCAACACTGGCACGCCAAGAGGGGATGTCAGAGTTACAAGTGATTGCTTCGCTTACTGTGTCACAATGCTGGTCCCACAAACTAGTTTCTAATGTTGCATAGTCTGGTGATTAGGGCTAGGACTAGCGAGAGCAAGCCAGATGTCTTAGGGTTCACAACTTAAACAAATACTCATTCCCTAAGTGCCATTCCTGTATTTACAGTACACTGAAAGCAAGAAAGTTATTAAATTTTGTACAAGAAGTATTTCCATGCCTCAACATAGTGCCAGCTTTGTCAATGGTCTTAATTTTTTCTCGATTTTTTCACAAGAAACATGCTTGCCAAATTTAATAAAGAGAGTATATCAGACAGACTGGGTAGGCATTTCAGGAAAGAACCAAGCCTTTTTAAGAACTTTACTCTTTCATATGCTAACATGCTTTAGGAAAACTGCATGTTGCTAGATATTTTGTATGATAACACTATGCTTTTTCATGTAGGGATGGACTATTGTGGTACAGCAGGGTAAATTACCCCCTTGGAACCTCATATCCTAAGACAGTCTGGGTCCAATTCTAGCTGCTCTACTTCCAAGCCAGCTTCCTGCTAACGCACACTAGCAGGCAGCATATGACAGCTCCATTGCTTGGGTCCCTGCTACCCAAGGAACAGGACCCATATGAAGTTCTGAGGGTTACAATTCTTACCTTACCCTTTAAATATGTCCAGTTTCAGAGCCGGCACCATGGCACAGTAGGCTAAGCCTCCACCTGTGGCAAAGGCATCCCATATGGGTTCTGGTTTGTGTCCTAGCTGCTTCACTTCATATCCAGCTCCCTGTTTATGGCCTGGGAAAGTGACAGAGAATGGCTCAAGTCTTCAAGCCCCTGCACACGCGTGGGAGACCTGGAAGAAGCTCCTGTCTCCAAGCTTCGGATTGCCTCAACCCCAGCCATGACAGCCATTTGGGGAGTGAACCAACAGAAGGAAGATCTCTCTCCTTTCCTCTGTAACTCTGTCTCTCAAATGAAAATAAAACCTTTTTTTTTAAAGTGCCAATTTAACATTCACGTTAATTACCCACTTTGAACAAATTCTTAATTAACAACTTGGATATCTATATCACTTCCCCGACAAGAGTTATTTAAATCAGTAAAGTGTATTTTCATGCTTGAAAGTCTTTTATTTTCCATTCTACTTCTCTAGATAACATATGTAAATAAAATTAAATGCAACATTTAAAATTTTCACATGACTTTATAATTCAAGTGTTATTTTCCAAAAACCTGAGCTATCCAAATTAGTAACACAACATGTGCAATATTCATATATAAAACATGGACACAGAGCCAGTACGGTGGTGTAGCGCATTAAGGTTTTTCCTGCAGTACTGGCACCCGCCCCCCATATTGGGGCTAGTTGGGATCCCTGCTGCTGTACTTCTGATCCAGCTCCCTGCTAATGGTCAGGGACAGCAGTGGAGGATGGCCCCAAGCTCCGAGCTTCAGACTGAGCCAGCCCCAGCTGTTGTGGCCATTTGGGGAGTGAACTAGCAGATGACAGACTCTTTCTACCTTACATTCTCTGTAACTCAGTCTTCCAAATAGATATATTTTAAAAATGCATATATTTAAAATTTCATCAACTGCTTTTACAATGTGTTGGATAAAAATCTTATTTTTCACTCTCAATTATGAATTCCAGAATTAGCAACAGTTCCGTTTCTGCCTTGAGAACTCTTATGAGTAGGTAGGTGGGACTGGAACAAGTTTTCTTTTGATGTCATTAAACTCAACATTTCCTGAATCATCTTGCTGGAAATAAAAATAAAACAAAACTATACTTGGTCCTGGTATGCTGGCCTAGTGGCTAAAGTCCTCACCTTGCCTGCATTGGGATCTCATATGGGTGCTGCTTCGGGTCCCAGCAGCTCCATCTCCTATCCAGCTCCCTGCCTGTGGCCTGGGAAAGCAGTCAAGGACGGCCCAAATCCTTGGGACCCTGCAACCACATGGGAGACCAGGAAGAAGCTCCTGGCTGCTGGCTTCGGGTCAGCTCAGCTCCAGCCATTGTGGCCACTTGGGAAGTGAACTGATGGAAGATCTTCCTCTCTATCTCTCCCCTCTCTCTCCGTATATCTGACTTTCCAATAAAAATAAATCTTAAATAAATAAAAAATTTAATTTCCGTCTTATTTGAAAAGCAGAAGGAGATCGCAGAGTGCACAAAGATAGAGACAGAAATCTTTCATCTGCTGGCTCACTCTTCAAAACCCCCGAAAGCCTGGACTGGTTCCGACTGAAGCCAAGAGACTGGAACACAACCTAGCTCCTTCTACACGAGTGCTAGGGACCCGGTGCTCCTCATTTGCTGCCTACTAGAGTAGATGCAGAGCCAAAACTTGGGCCCCAGCATTCCAACTCAGGACACGGGTTCCCCAGCCAACATCCCAACCACCAGGGCAAACACTTGGACCAATTCATTACAAGTCTGTAATCACCAACATCACCAAATTTATAACATTTTCATTACTCCTGAAATAAACTTCACATCCGATATCAATCAAATCCCATTCTCCAGCTATTCTCCCCTCACAACCCTGAGCAAAAACTAGTGTCTTTTTGTTAATCTGTTGGTTCTGGATCTAATGTAAATGTTTATTACATAATATATAATTTACGTAACTTACGCCTTTTACTTAGCATGTTTTTGAAAGTCGTCCATGTCAAAGATGTACACAGGCAGATCTCTTTTGCAAAATATATCTTTCATTTTGGTAAAAAGAGATTACTTTGACCGGTTTTAAGTGTAAAAAGCGCGTATGTATTAATTTCATTGACAGCATTTTATTTACAGAATGTCTTCATTATCTCAGAGAAACTTTGTATCCACGGAACTATAGAATATCTCATTTTCCTTACCCCTAGAACTCCTAGTTATCTTCTTGTAAAAATATTCTTTCTGCCCACAACTGTGGCTCAACAGGCTAATCCTCCAACTTCTAGTATCCCAGTGGGAGTGCCAGTTCACATCCTGGTTGCTCCACTTCCTATCCAGCAGCCTATATAAGTCCTGAGAAAGCAGCAGAGGATGGCTCAAGTCTTTGGGCCCCTGCACACGTGGGAGACCCCAAAGAGGCTCCAAGCTCCTGGCTTTGGATTGGCTCAGCTCTGGTCATTGCCGCCATTTTGCAGGAGAGAGAATCTGTGGATGGAAGATCTCTCCTTTACTCTATAAATCTGCCTGTCCTATAAGCAGAAGCCCTGAACATTAAGCCAGTCTCCAAGGTGAGTGGCAGGAAGCCCAGACACACCATCATTTGCTGCTTCCCAGGCGCATTATCAGGATGCAGGATTGCAAGCAGAACAGCCAGGATTCACACTGCGACTCCAAAGTCAGATGCAGGAATTACCGAGCACTGGCTCAGCTCATCACCATGCTCACCCTGCTTGGTAGCTTTTATTCTATTTTTTTTAAAGATTTATTTATTTTATTGGAAAGGCAGATGTACAGAGAGGAGGGGAGACAGAGAGGAAGATCTTCTGTCAGACGATTCACTCCCCAAGTGGCTGCAATGGCCGGAGCTGCACCGATGCAACAAAGCCAGGAGCCAGGAGCGAGGAACTTCCTCCAGGTCTCCCACGCAGGTGCAGGGTCCCAGTGTATTGGGCAATCCTCAACTGCTTTCCCAGGTCACAAGCAGGGAGCTGGATGGGAAGTGGAGCTGCCAGGATTAGAACCAGCGCCCATATGGGATCCTGGGGCGTTCAAGCTGAGGACCTTAACCATTACACTATCATGCCGGGCCCTTATTCTGTTTTTGTCTTGATGGGCTTGACCTCACACAAGTGTATTCATACAAAATCTGTCCCTTGTTTCTACCTTATTTAACTTGGCGTGTTTTCAGAGTATTTTTATATTGTACATACACCAGAAAATCTTTTTTTTTATCCTTTGTTAAAATTAGGTTTTGGGCCCATGCGCGATGGCCTAGCAGCTGAAGTATTCACCTTGAACTCACCAGGATCCCATATGGCCGCCGGTTCTAATCCCGGAAGCCCCACTTTTCATCCAGCTACCTGTGTAGCATCTTCCTCTCTGTCTCTCCTCCTCTCTGTATATCTGACTTTCCAATAAAAATACATGAATCTTTAAAAAAAAAATTAGAAGGTTTTTGTGGCTGAAAAATATTTCCTTGTATGGATATACTACTTTTTCTTTATCTAATCAGTCATTTGAGCTGCTTCCAGTTGGGGGCCATTAAGAATAATTCTTCTCAAATATCAACGCTTATACACCAATTTTTGAATAGATGTATATTTTAAATTTCTTGTGTGTATGTATGTGTGTGTGTGTATATATATATATATATATATATAATTATATATAACACATATATATAATTAGACTACTGGGCCTTACTGACTGGGCTTAACTTCTCGAAAAACAAACTGGATACAAAGTAGCTGCACTGGGCATTTAAGAACAGCCTCGGAGAAAACTGAAAGTCCAAACCCCTAACTCTACAAAGTACCTGATATGCCTGATAGTTTTGTCTCTCTTAAGTGCTGTTAGTAGCTATTCACTAATTTTAGCTCAAATTAACAAAATTTCCTAACATTTTCATGTCTCATTTTAGTATTTATGAGAATTAAGAAAACATTATCTAAAAGTTGCTAACATTTGTCTCAATTATATGCTTCTTAAATATGCAAATCTTATTTGTTTTTAAATAATCACAATTTACATAAACAAAAAAACAAAGTAGCTGCACTACCAATAATTTTTCTACATCCTTACTAACACTTTTTTTTAATATCTACCTTAAAATTAAAAAAACAAAACAATTATTTGAAAGGCATGGGTTACAGACAAAGGGGAAAACACAGAGATCTTTCATCTGTTGGTTCACTCTGCAAATGGCTGCAAGAATCAGGCTGTCATACCAAAGCAGGGAGGCTGGAATTCTGTCCAGGGCTTCTGCATGGCAGGCAGGGGCCCAAGCACCTGGACCACCTTCTGCTGCTTTCCCAGGCACATAAACAGGAAGCTAGATTGAAAACAAAGCATGACATGAACTGCAATCCACAGGGGATGCCAGCATTGAGCAGCTTAATCCACTGCACCACAATACAGGATCCCACTTTGTAAATTTTAACTAGCCTAGTGAGGATGAAGAAGTTTCCCAAGCGGGGCTAACCCACTAATCTTAATTAAACTCCCTATTGGCCAACTCCAAAACAGGTTCACTGGAGAATTTGCTTCTAAAATAATTTTTCTATTAGGTGATAATTAGTTGCTCTGTCTTCACAGACCTGTAATGTCATATATGTCATACTGAATACTGGACTCTGTATAACGGAAGTACCAAGGCACAAGATGATATTATCTGACATGAGGAGGGCCATAATCCACCTTTTGAGAGTCTGACAATTGTAACCCAATTAGGAAATGAGCTGGTTTAAACTGAGTTGCAGGTTTCACAAGAATCAGGTGATGTTGGGTGTGCCACTCAATCTACAGAACGTTCCTCCTGGGCTTCCAATCGAGAGCCCAGGGACTTCTTGCTACTCTACTATTGTGGAACCTCCAAAAGTCCTACTGCCACTAGCCAATCCCAGCCTTCTCTCCCATTTCCCTTTCAATTATTTTGCCACACTTATGCAGCTCTTTGATAACATTAAAATCACTGTTTCCTAACATTTAAAAAATTTTCTCCTTTATGTAGTTTTAGAAACGCAGGCTTACAGAGACAGAGGAGAGAGATCTTCCAACTGCTGGTTCAAACCCCCAAAATGTCTGCAGACATCAGAACTGGGCCAGTATGAGGCCAGGAGCCTGAAACTTCTTCCAGGTCTGCCACATGGAGACAGGGGCCCAAGAATTTGGGCCATCTTTTGCTACTTTCCCAGGCACATTAGCTGGGAGTTAGATTAGAAGTGGAGCAGCTGGGACTCAAACCAGTTTTCATATGGGTTACTGGCACCATAGGTGGAAGCTTAACCGACTACATCATGGTGCCAGCTGCCTGTTCCCTAATTTTTCTAATTGTCTTCAATGGAAGCTCTTGCATACTATAACCTACTCTAGTCCTCCAGATAAGTTAGTCTACTAAATAAAGTTTGTTCTTAGAAAATCATTTCTTCCACCTCTAACAACCATAACATCTGCCTGCATTCCCTGTTTGGATCAGCTACTGAAACTCATTTCACTACACAGTGTTTCTATTATATTTTTGGCCTAAGAAAGGAAATAACGATTTTAGGAGCAAAAAAAATAAAAGAAAATCAGCAACCTTAACTTCTGGGAATTTATTTTTTGGATAGAGTTATACATGTAAAACAAGAAATGGATCGTATTACTGTTTCTTTGTTCATGTTCTGTTTTTCCTCATATTAAAGCATGAAGAAAAAATGTATTACCATTTATTCAAAAGACATGAGAGAGCGAAGTGACATGGTATGTGTGTATGTGTGTGTAGGGGTAGAGGGATCTTTAATACACTGGTTCACCCCTCACAAGCCTCAGCAGTTAGGGTCTGGGCCAGGCCAACACCTGGAGCCAGGAACTCCATCCCAGTCTCCCACATGGGTGGCAGGAACCCAAATACTTGGATCATCATGTGCTGCCTCCCCAAATGCATTAGCAGGAAGCTGGATTGGAAGTAGTACATTAGGGGCTTGCATAGGCTCTCTGATATGAGATGCTGACATTGGAAGTAGCACTTTAAGCCACCATGCCAGAATTCTGGTTCCCAAGAAAATCTAGAAGTAAAGAAACAAAACTGCAGAATGACTGCAAATGACATCTGACTTTTCATCACAAAAGTGGGGCTCAAAAACATTGGTATGTATGGTAAGCATTCTGCCCAGCATTTGTGATCAGTGGTCCCTGCATTCCATACCAGCATGCCTGGGTTTGATACCCACCTCCGACTCCTGTTTCAGATTCCTGCTAATCCGACCCTGGGAGGGAGTTATGACGGTGTAAGCAATTGGGTTTCTGCCACCCGCATGGGAGATCTAGATTTAATTCCTGATTCCTGGCTTTAGCCTTTTCCAGATTCCCTGACCCAAAGTGAACATCTGGGGAGTTAACTAATAGATGGAAGCTCTGTCACTCAAAAAAACAACAACAACCAATGTTATAACAATGTGTTGTAAGGAAAGACCCTATTAACCCAGAATTCTATAAACAGTAAACACAGCTTCAAGAATAAAGGGGCTTGGCACAGTGGCTCAAATAGCTAATCCTCCACCGCCAAGTCCCTGCATTCCATATGGGTGCTGATTCGTGTTTCAGCTGCTCCACTTCCTTTCCTTCTCCCTGGGAAAGCAGCAGAAAATCGCCCAAAGTCTTGGAACCCTGCACCCATGTGGGAGAGCCAGAAGCACCTAGCTTTGAATCAGCTCCAGTCATTGCAGCTATTTCGGGAGTGAATCAACAGATGGAAGATCTTTTTCTGTCTCTCCTCTGTAAATCTGCCTTTCCAATAAAAATGAATAAATCTTAAAAAAGAGAGAGAGAATAAAGATACTGACAGATAAAGAAACCCAAAGACAATCAATTCTAGCAGAATTACACTAGAAAATGCTAAACCAAGTTCTTAGGGCTGAAAGTCAATAATACCAGAACACTGAGACCTTCGGAAAAGAATAAAAGCACTGGAGCTACATAATATGCAGGTAAATGTAAAAATGCTGTATTTTAACTTCCATTTAAAGCAGTTATGGTGGTGTTCAGTATACACGGCATATGGAGAAGTACACATACCAGGAGCATAAAGGAAGGTGAGGTAAAAGGAATTATGTATTCACCAAATTTTTAATTGGCATAAAATGGCACAATACTAATTTCAAGTAGACTGGGAGAGGCTAAGAATATATATGAGTATGTAATGCCCATAATAATCATTGTAAAGAAAAAAAATCAGCAAGTTAAATAAGAAGCCAAAATATAACTTGAAATGGAAATCTAAAATAATTTAATAAGCTCAAAAGAAGGCAAGGAAGAAATTAAAGGAAGAACAGAAAACAAACAAGAAAATGGCACACCAAATCCAATCATATCAATATACACATAAATGAAGTCAATACTCAGTGGCAGAAATTATCAAACTAGATAAAAAAAAACAAGACCTAGCACATGCTGTCTATCTGAACACATTTTAAAGGAAAAAAAGGAGAAAAATACTATATAGAAAGTGAACATAAGAAAGATTAGAACAGACATTCTTTTCAACTATAAATGAGTATAATGAGGCAGGACACAGAAAAGGGTCAACACATACTTAAAATTCAAAGCCATCATTCTAATTCTCAACACATACTTAAAATTTAAAAATTATTAACAGTAAGAAAGTCATAAAACCCTAAATACTTGGGGCTAGCACCATGGTGCAGCAAGCTAAGGTGCTGTCTGCAGCAGCTACATCCCATATGGGTGTTAGTTTGAGTCTCAGCTGCTTTACTTCAGATCCAGCTCCCTGATAATACATCTAGCAAAAGCAGCAACAGATAGTCCAAGTGCTTTGGTCACTTCACCAATGTGGCAGCAACAGATATAGCTCCTAGCTCCTGCCTTTAATCTGGCCGAGCCCTGGCCATTGAAAACACTTGGGGAATGAAAAGAATTGGAAACTCTTTCCATGTCTCTTTTTCTCTACTTCTTGGCTCTCAAATAAACAAAAATGTCTTAAAAAAAATCCTAAACATTTGAAAATTAAAACCACATATACCTCAACTGGAACAGATCTGCAAAAATCGGGAGCACAGATAAACTTTTCCTCTAGGAAACTAGAAATTCAAGTGTCTCCATGACGCCTGTGTTCTCCCACAGGAAAAGAAACAATCAAATGATATTTTTGAGATCTTGTGAGAGGAAAAGGCTTGTGTGGCCAGAAGGAAAAACGTGAAGAGCAAGAACAGCCAATCAAGCCATCATTCCAATTCTCAAACACCTAAATGTAGACAATCTCCATCAAGAGTAATGGCCAAAAGATAATTAAGCTCCTTAAATGTGGTCATGTCAGTCATTTTACAATATTCCTTTCTTGCCAGTCCAGAAACTGGGAACTTGGGAATAGCAGTTTGCACAAGATTTAAGAGTTATGAAGCAGACTGTGGATAACATCTACCCAATCCATACTCCTGCTTACAATCCAGTTTACTTCTGGGTTACATTTTGAGATGTAAAGGAAGCTCTCTACTCCATCTCTTTGGACTCTGGATTCCAACAATTATCTGTCTTTGAATGGGTGAACCTCTGACAGCAGAAAATAAAAAGCTAACATTGTTGGAATTTCCTTCTCCAGGACTTCAAAAATGCCTGGAGAAAAATATTTGAACAAGTTTTGGCAAGGGATCCAGAAAATTTACATCTTACATAGGGGTGTACAATTTCAATAGTCATTTTGATTGTCAGCTAGACCCATGGGGCAGCAGATAAAATCACTACATTAACCTCAACATTTTTGGCTGAAAGCCAAGTTTCCAAGGGGGAGGGGGAAAAAAGCCAACGTTTCACCATGAATTGTGAGGCATCTTGGATTTAAACTTTCACAAAGGTAGAGAAACCTACTTCCTGACTAAAGAAAGGCTCTTGCAGGGTGGCTCATTCTGCCATCCATCAGCAATTCAGAGATTTCTCAGAAATGGCAGATTTCTGCCATGTCTGGATTCCAAATTTTGGTCTTAAAGCAAACCCCTAAATGAAGTCCTAAAAGGATCAGAAAATGATACATCAGAATCAAATGGGGAAAAACACCAGGTCTTCCTAAACTTGCATGAGCTATACTACATGCACCAGTTTTGGTACTGCAAGATTATTAGCAGGCCTTTGGACTTGCTTATCCATCAGAGGTTAAGAAATCAGTCTTGACCCAAAGGCTGGGCCAACTAAGAAATCAGACACCTACTTGTCTAGATAGCTGCAGGTACCCAACAGTGACCAGCCTGCCAGTGTATTGTGCCAGTTACAGGCTGATCATCTGTAGGATAGGAAAGAGTCCAACTCAGTGAAGTTGGAGTTGCTCTTTAGTGTGTGGTTTTTTTTGGGGGTTTTTTTTGGTATTTTAATAACCCTAGGTCTCCTGGGGATATACTGTGAAGATGTACATCAGTGGGATAGGTCAACTTGTTGTAGGCAAATTTGAGTGGCAAGTCACAATGAGAGTCACAGAGAGATTGAACATACTCAGAGGCTTATCTTTTGTGTCAGCAAAGTCTCCACACAGCATTTCGTAAGGGCTCAATTAGAACCTACTTCTCTGAGGATCTTTGAACTTAGAAACCATACAACTAGCATTGCCTTATTCCAAATTGGGTTAGTTTCCTGACAGATGTTGGGCGGGTTTTTTTAAAGGCATCATTCATTTTTCTGCATTTTTCCACTTGATCAAGATGTGTAGGAGGCATGACAATTCATCATATTCCTGAAGCTCCTGATACTTTGTGATTCCTTGGCAATGAATCTCCTTACTTGTGACTGTGAGTTGAATAGGGGAGTCCAAACCTGGGAATTATTTCCTTAAGGAAGGCCTTCAGCTCTTTATAGGATTTTGTTTTATTTGGGGAAGTTTCCACCCATCCTATAAATGTGTTTCCTAAAACCAAGAAGTATTTGAGGTTTTCAGTTGCCTTTGGCATCATGAGAAGATGTATTTGTCAGTCTTCTGGTGCCCTTGAACTGTCCTAATGATAATCCAATCTTTGATTGTGTTTTGCACAGACCACATGGTTTGGGGTTCTCTTGGGAGAGTTTTTCTCACATTTGGCCCGATTATTTACTCCTCCATTGTAGAGTGGCATCCTGATCATAAGTGAGTAGCCTGGATATGATTAATCTCCTTTTCTGTAATATTCTCTGGTATTAACATGATTCCCTGTTTGGCCTTCTTTGGTCCTTTGGGGCCTACACTGAGCCACCTATTTTACTATCTGGTCTAATTTAGTAGTTCCATTAGCAGTTTGGTTCTCAGCCATGTAGCACATACTGGGCACTTCTTTGGCCTTAGGAGCCAAGCATTACTTTGCATGTTTGCTTTGCTTTCACCTGCTATTGAGAGACTTCCTTCTTTCCACATGGCTCCCTGAGCATGACTGCTGAAAAATCACACTTTTTTTTTTAAGATTTACTTATTTTTACTGGAAAGGCAGATATACAGAGAGGGGGAGAAATAGAGAGGAAGATCTTCCATCTGATGATTCACTCCCCAAGTGGTTACAATGGCTGCAGCTGAGCCAATCCGAAGCCAGGAGCCAGGAGCTTTTTCCGGGTCTCCCACGTGGGTGCAGGGTCCCAAAGCCTTGGGCTGTCTTCGACTGCTTTCCCAGGCCACAAGCAAGGAGCTGGATGGGATGTGGAGCATGGCCACCGGGATTAGAATTTGCACCCATATGGGATCATGGGCGTGCAAGGCGAGGACCTTAACCACTACGTTATTGTGCCGGGCCCAAAAAAATCATACTTTTATAGTCAGTATACATGGTTACCTTTTTGTTGGTTCTCAGTTGCAAGGGACATGTAAGTGCAATTAATTAGACTTTTGGGGCCTGGTCCCAGGGAGGAGAGCCATAACTTCAGGAATCTCCTGGGTGTGTGAGCCCTGCATGCCAAGCTGATGTTCTCCCATTCCATGACGCTGCTCCCAAGGGTGAACATTTCCAAATATGGATCCTTCAAGCTAGGGGAGCAGGGAAATCAATCACGTCAGTCTGGCCTATGCCCACGTGAGAACCCAGAAGAAAACCCTGACTCCTGGGTTTCATCTGGCCCAGCTCCAGCCACTGCAGCCATTTGGTTAGTGAACCAGTGGATGGAAGGTTGACCCCTTTCTCTCTCTAACTTTACCTTTTAAATGAGTAAAGTAAATCTTACAAAGCAAAGCAAAACAAAACAAAACACCAGATACACGAATTGAATGAAAAAAGTTTTACATAGACAACTAGGCAGTGGGGCTGGTGCTGTGATATAGTGGATTAAACCACTATCTGCAATGCTGGCATCTCATATGAGCCCTGGTTTGAATCCTGCCTCCTCCATTTCTGATCTGTCTCTTACTAGCTCGCCTACGACAGCAGCAGCACAAGGCCTGAGGATTTGGGACCCTGTACCTACATCAAAGCACTGGATGAAACTCCTGACTCCTGGATTTGGTCTAGCCCAGTGTTTGCTGTTGCAGCCATTTGGACAGTAAACTGGTAAAAGAAAGATCTCTTTCCCTCTTTCTCCCTCCACCACAACTCCACTTTTCAAATAAATAAATAAATCATTAAAAAAAAAAAGTTGGCAATGAGGAGCTCATGCTGTGGCTCAACATACTAATTCTGCATCTGCAATTGCCAGCATGCTATATGGGCACCAGTTCATGTCTCCGGCTGCTCTGTTTCCCATCCAGCTCCCTGCTTATGGCCTCGGAAAACAGAGGAGGGTGGCCCAAAGCCTTGGGATCCTGCATCCATGTGGGAGACCTGGACGAGACTCTCGGTTTTGGATCGGCTCAGCTCTGGCCATTGTAGCCTTTGGAGAGTGGTGGAAGATATCGCTCTTCTTTTTCGTATATGTCTTTCAAATAAAAGCAAATGAATCTTAAAAAGGGGGGTTGCATTGAACTTATGTGATTCCATTTACATATAATCCCAGGACAAAACTAATCTGCAATGAAATGATTAGATCAAGGGTTGACTGATGAAAGGAATGGGCATGACACAATTCTACAGTTATGGAAATGTTATACATTATGGCATCTGTCAAAACTTAGTCTATTTTCACTGAACACTTGTATATAACTACATAAAAATTCTCCTCAAAACATAAACATGGAAAGCAATCAATGTCTGCATGCTGAAGTACTCAGGGAATAAAGGTTACCAATGTCTACAACTTATAGAAATGAATTTTAAAACTTGACTGATAGTACTTTTCCCTTGGTTTATGAAAAGGATCAGTTCTAGCACTCCCCCTCTACCCAAATATAAACTGAGGATGTGCAAGGCTCAAACGCAAAATGGCAGCATGTACATATAATCTATGCACATCTTCCCACACAATTACTGCCATTTATACACTTATTGTAGTGTTTGGAAAATAATGACATGAAAACAAATCTTCACACATTCAGAACAAAAAAAATCCCAATATTTTCAATTGTGGTTGGTTGAACCTAGGAAATGCACCTTACGGATGGATGAAGAAGGCCAACTATCCAGAGGGATACATGTTCAAAAAAGTAATTACAGCAACAATGCTATAACTGAAAATATTCATAAAAAATGCTTGAGAAGAAGGAATATTTCTAAGTACTCATGAGATGAGGCTGTTAAGACAGTAGAATAACGTGTTTCACACATCTCAAAATTTATACCAGAGTACTATTATAGCCTTCTAAACTATGTCAACCATGCTCCAGGTGTCTTCTATCACTCAAGCAAGTTATACAGTTCAGCAGTAGAGAAAGAAATCTAAACCACTTTTTCCTTATCGAAAAATGGTATTTTTTCAAATATTATTAACAATTAAAACTTCTTTGCAACAGTATTCCAATTTCTTTTATTAGCTTTTATTGCTACTTGTATTATTGTAACTTACAATAATTATATCTTAATATTCAAATTTTCTATAAATTGTGGTTAGCACAAGCAAATTCCTCCTATTAAAAATTTTTCAAATGTTAATTTTAAATTTACATTACAATTAACTCCCCTTTCTTATTTTTTTTTAAACACTTATTTTTCTTGGAAAGGTAGATTTACAGAGAAGGCAAGACAGAGAAAAAGATCCTCCATCTGTTGGTTTACTTCACAAGTGGCTGCAATGGCCAGAGCTGAGCTAATTCGAAGCCAGAAGCCTCTTCTGGGTCTCCCATGCGGGTCCAGGGACCTAAGGCCTTGGGCCATCCTCAACTGCTTTACTAAGCCACAGGCAGGGAGTTGGATGGGAAGTGGAGCAGCCAGGAAAGAAATTGGCATCCATATGGGATCCTGGCGCATTCAAGGTAAGGATTTAGCCACTAGGCCATAGCACCGGGCCCAACTTCCCTTTCTTATAACACTGATGAACTGAGACATCTTCTATAGCTTTTACACTTGAAACATACAATTTTCTTTATCATAAAAGTAATTTAACACAAAACTACATAAAATATTTTTAATAGCCAAAGGTAGTAAAATTCATTAAAGCAATAAGAGCTATAACAAGGCTAAAAGAGTAACAGGGAACCCCGCACAGCTAGCACATAAAACATTTTGAAAATTTCAAGTATTTTTAAAATATGGTTGTAAATAGCTTACCCTTTCTGCTTCAAAGGTAATTCAAGTTTGAAAATAGTAGCATCATTAACAACTGCTTTATATGCCTGCAAAATAATTTGAAATATATTATTTTTAATATTCAAAATACAATTAGAGATAAATCATGGCATTTCTAAAATATACGTATCCATTTTCCTTCTCTGTTGTTTTTGTAGTTTCATAACAAAAACATCACCTGTTTCTTTTACATCTTCAAAGCTATCTTCTGGTTTTGCCCCTTTTAGCTAATACTCCAATTCTCTCCCTCCCTTGAGCTAAGTTCCAGAAAAGTTAATACAACACACTGTCTCCAAGTTTCTGCCTGCATTCTACTGGAAACCACTCTCATAAGGTTTTCACACCACTACTCACCAGAATTCTTTTTACCAAAGTCACTCACAACCTCAGCATGCTGAAGTGAATGCGGAATCCTTACCAGCAGCAGCACATGTAAAACACAGTGCCTCTCCTGCGGGAACCTCCCCTATTTGTTTTCTAGCATCCGGGTTCTGCTGGACATGTTGTTCATTTTTCCTCTCTCCTCATGCAAGATAGCACCTCACCTTAATCACAGATACAGGGTGAGTACAAGCTGACACACAGATTTTTCCAGGCCCATTTTCTCTCAGACTCTATACCACTACACGGATGTTTAACAGACATTTAAGTTAATTTATTCAAAGCTGTAGTTCTGATCCTACTTTATCTCAAAACCTTTCCCCACAACCTTTCTCACTGCATTAAACATGTTCTTCTAATTGATTAGAAACAAATCTCAATGCCTTTTTTTTTTAAGATTTATTGATTAATTTGAAAGGGACAACTAAAGAGAGAAATAAAAGACAGAGGAGAGAGAGAGAGAGAGAGAGACAGATTGATTTCCATCTATTGGTTCACTAACCAAATGGCTATAATGGCCAGGGCAAGGCCATTCAGAAGCCTGGGATCCCACCCAGGTCTCATGAGGATGGAAGGGTCCAAGCAGTTTGGCCATCTTCCACTGCTTTCCTATTAGCAGGGAGCTGGATCCCAAGGAGAGTAACCAGGACTCAAATTCCAATATAGAGTGTCAGCATCTATGTCTCAAGCACCAGCTTAATGTCTGTCATGATGCCAGCACTGTAGTGGCATTTTTAACTAATCATTTTCTATACCTGATTCATTAGCAAATGTGGAACTCTATTCACATATTATCAGAATCCCAGGAATCCCTCCTTCTAAGCATATACTACCCCCAAACCAAAATCACTACCATACAAGGTTTTTTGTACTCCTATGTTCACTGTTGCATTATTCCCAGTAGCCAAGGTATAGAAACATCATTAGTATCCATCTGTAGGAGGACGAACAGATAAAGAAACTGTGCTCTGTATGTGCACTGGAATAAAAAAGAAGGTATCTTGACACTTGCTACAGAATGAATAAACCTACAGGGCACTATGCTAACTGAAGCAGGTGTGACATAGAAAGAAAAATATTACATTATTGCCCTGTCAAACTTACAAAATATTCAAATATACAAAGAAAACAAAAACAGCTGTTACTAGGGATAGGGAAAGAAATGTCAGATAGATGATAACGGAACAGAGTCAGTGGGAGTCGAGATGCGTACTCAAAGAAAATTGCTGAAAGGGAGAGCTCTCACTGGGTTGGCTAGGAAAGTGGTCAGCCAAAGCCTTCCACATTTAGTAGCTACTGTCACTTTTATCTTTTAATTCTAAGCCATACAGTTCGTACGACAGACACTGTCAAACCTCTCTCTCCCCTCTGGCTTCTCTC
Organism: Ochotona princeps; assembly: GCF_030435755.1. NCBI lineage: Eukaryota > Metazoa > Chordata > Mammalia > Lagomorpha > Ochotonidae > Ochotona > Ochotona princeps. Next base: position 80,765,356 of record NC_080835.1, read on the forward strand.
ACTATAAATATCAACATCTATACCTAACGATGCACTTTCTAAGACTGGAGATACAACCTGCCTATACTTCTGGCAGGCTAGAGATGTGAAGGAATCAATACCTCGTAAGAGGAATAATTTTAAGCAGTGTCTTTAATACTTTTAGGAATAAGCTACAGCAGCTAACCATAGTCAACACCTCACTCTGTTTGCTACCATCCTTTCTCTTTACATCGCCTTGCCTTCCTACACACGTTCCTCTCATTTTCAAAACTAGTTATATATTGAGGGGCCCAGTGTGGTAACCTAGCAGCTTAAGTCCTCGCCTTGCACACATGGGAATCCCATATGGGCACCGGTTCTAATTCCAGTGGCCCCACTTCCCAGCCAGCTCCCTGCCTGTGGCCTGGGAAAGCAGTCGAGGATGACCCAAAGCCTTGGGACCCTGCACCCATGTGGGAGACCCGGAAGAGGCTCCTGGCTCTGGAATGGCACACCTCTGGCCGTTGCTGTCACTTGGGGAGTGAATCAGCGGATAGAAGATCTTCCTCTCTGTCTCTCCTCCTGTCTGTATATCTTTCTAATAAAAAAAAAAAAATAAATCTTTAAAAACAAAAAAACAAAAACAAATTCCTTATATCACAGCTCACAGTCTTACATGATGTGGCCTTCTGTTTCCTATTTATTTCCTGCTCTCTCCCCCTCTCACTCATCCACTCTGGCCACAGTGGTCTCTTCTCCTATTCTAGGTACATGCCAAGTGTTTTCCTGTCAGAGAGACTTTACAGCCATTGCTTCCTCTGGGTGGAACATTCTGACTTAGACACCATTACCAATTCTGACTGAAACATCATCTCAGTGAAGCTTCTGCAGAGTACTCCGTTTAAGACCTCAAACGATCCCACCACCTCCCCATTCCCTTGACCCCTTTCCTATTTAAAATCGACCAAAACAGAGAGGGAAAAAAAGACTAATGCATAAAGTTGTCTTTTCAGTGTCATTAAAACAAAACAAAACAAAACAAATAAAACCACTCACTTGGGAAGTAATTAAGGGTAGTTGAAGAAACAAAAAGAGTAAATTTTCCCTAAAAAGATTAATTCATTTATGAGGCAGAGTGACAGAAAGCAGGGAGAAACAGGGAGAAACAGTTTCCATTCTCTGCCTCTCTCCCCAAATGCCTACAAGGGCCACAAGAGCTGGGCTGCACCAGATGGAACCCAGGAGCCAGGAACTCTGTCAGGCTCTCCATGTGATGAGCGCATCTGCCACTGCCTTCCCCAGTGCATTAGCAGGCAGATGGACTGAAGTGGAACAGTTGGGATTCAAACCAGCACTCTAATACTGCATGTCAGATTCACCGACAGCAACTTAACTTGCTGTACTACAATATGGGCCCCTAACAGTAATTTCTTGTGACATCTTTATGACATTTAAAACGACACAACTTTATGGACAAACAATGTTTCTTTATCATTATTACATCTTAGTTCTGATGTGAAAAGTCTGTATTCAGTGTAAATGCTTCCCTCAGAAGCCAGGATAACCAAAGGAACCTTATGCAAGCATAGCAGATAGAGGAGTCAATTCTGTTTGGCAGGCGAGAATTCTACCACTGAACCACCAATGCAATCAATTCTGTTTGGGATAAACTGCATAGGTAGGTGGGGAATCCATCAAACAAATTCCAGGGAAGTACACTTCAAGCTGGGATTTACAGGAATGATGAACAGGGATTCAATAATCCTAATATTCAAAGACAAACAAAAATTCTTAGAAAAATAAAGAAAACAATTTCTAGATAAATTCTAGTTCACAGAACACTCAATGCTTTAAAAAAGGCAAGTCTAATGGATCAAATGTAATAAATATAGCTGCTCTCCACTTTTGAAAAAATTAGAGCTGCTAGGCTGTTTCAAATTTAATAGCAAGATAGTGTATATCATGTACTAAAAGTAAATTATGACAGTAACACTTCAAACATAAAGTGTTAATATTCAGAAGTACATACCTTATCTCTTGCAGTAAGAAATCGTGGATCATCTTGAAAAGCTTCTTTGACGAGTTTACTAAATCTATTAAATAGAGTAAGTAACTGCTCAACATATTTTTCAGAGTCCTAGAAACAAAATGTTTTATATTTGAGTTTCTAAAAGGAACACAATGACATCAAAAAGCAAAAATATATAACCTATAAAAGAATTTTTTCTTGATAGCAAAGATGCTTGAACATCACTGTTTTGCTCTTCCAGTTAGTAATGTAAATACCCAGATACACACTTAAATAACCTTGATACACATTTACTATTGCCATTGAAGAGAACTTACAGTAGTGATAGTTTCAGCAGCTGCTACCATATCTGCCAGGCCAGCACTAATGATATGCTCCTCCAAGTCTTTCAACATTGGCTCTATTCCATTAGGAACTTTGTCCATCAATGAAAACATTAAATGTAACTCTGAAAGGACAGAATACATCCATGTAATCATTTCATTCACTATCATAAAATACCTGTGCTAGTAAGAGTTTGGAGAATTGTATGATGTTACTAGCATTCTGTGCGTACCGTTGGTTGAGGAACTGCTATGGTGAGCAAGGCTTCCTGCTCTACCTTCTCTGTGTATTCAAATTTAAAACAAAATTAGATCTAACTGAAAATGATCAGATACTACAAAACGAACACCCCTAAAAAGGAAGTCATTGCACCTCATATGTGATAAACCATTTTTTATTTGAAGTCCATCAGTTTACACAGAACATTAGTACATTTCATAAGGTAGTTGTACTACTAGGAAGACAGCTGCACCATTAAAGGTTAAAAAACCCAGAAATTATGACTATAAACAAACAGGATTTTAAATGATAAAAATGTATTAATGCACTTTTTCATGTTACACCATTTAACTGACCTTCACAAAAACCCTACCTATTTGAAAATAAGTATTTTCAAAGGGAGTCCAAAACACATCAGATGTAAATCATCTTAAATTGGCATATAGAATCTAAATATTTCATTCATGGTAATGAATAGCTTGCTTTTCACTATAATTTTGTTTTTACAAAAATGAGTACATTTAGCAAATCAAAATATGCACTGTAAATTCAACTAGAGATTAAATGGAACTTTGTAGTTAGACACAATTAAATCTACAATAATACATTCAGATGCTAAAAGTGGTTATCTCAGAGATATAAGGACGTAAGAGATTTTTTTTTCTTTTGCCATGTATCATCTATCTTTCAAAATATAACTTTACTAAGAGATTTTTAGGTGGTAAAACAAAAAATACTTCAAAAATCTTAGACTGATCTGTCAGTGTAATCACAGACTAGAAAAATAAAGATGGCATGAGGACAGAAAAAAAATAGCCAATACTGATTTTAACAAGAGCAGGATACTTTATTATTTATCATGATGTGAGGCTTTATATCAAGACTTTCTCACTGAGAAAAAAATTCAAATTATAAACCATTTTTGGGGAGTTGGATGGAAATAAGTAACACAGAGAACTGTATCACTTCTTAAAAATATTTGGTACAACATTCCACACATAAATCAAAAACCTATTCTTACAAATCAAAGCCCCTCTAAACACAGAATGTTATTTTTACTTGACAAAACAGAAATTCATCACACATACTCAGATATACATATAAGTATAAACATCTAAGGAAGAAAAAATTTAAGCTTGAAACCTAAGTGCTTTGGTATTATTCCATCACCTTCTTTAAACACAATTTACAAATATATCTAGATATACAGGAACAATTCAACAGCAATTTATTAAGTGAATTTCCTCAGAGATAAAAAATTTGGATAACAGTGTATGCTTTTACCTACTTTCAGTTTCATTTCGTTTGATCATGCCTTGGCACTCTGCTAAGATAGTCTCTTTAAATGATGTCACCAGGGCATTTACACAGCATTCCATGAGCTGAAATGTACCAAAAAGTAGTCAAGAGGTTTGTAGCATAAGGTTTATACCATAAAAGGTCATAAGGTTTACAGCATAAATCTATTCCAACGTACAAAATAAAACCATACTGATCAACAGAAAAAAATTTAGGGTACCAGAAGTAGTTTTTACTTACCTTTACTGTGGGATTACTGAAGATACACTCTACACTAGTTTACCAAAGTCTATAAATATCTGCACATAAGGAAAAGGCTATGGAACTTAGCTTCTCTTCAGAAATTATAACAAACATCCTCAAGGAGGGAAGTAAAAAAACCAAAAATATATATATACAAAAACAAAATAAAAAAACAAAGTTGGATTAATCCTTTCAATCTGGAGAGAATCAACACTGTAAATAGTCTCTATAAGTGTGAATGTATTCATTCAACAAACAATTACTGGATGCTGACTATGTGTAGGTATCAAAGAAATGTTAAAGAGGCAAAGAAGAATGAGATATAACTCCTTCTCTTGAAGTGATCACTGTCTAATTTCTTTCTAGAAGAATAAAAAAGGTAAAAATGGTAGGAAGACAAAGATCAGAGAAGACTAGAAAGTTATAATGGAACTAGATTATAAAAGAAAACTATAGTTCGGGAGTTTATCCTATATATAAGGAAGGATAAACCAAGGAAGCCTGAAACAGAATGGGCCCAGTGCCACGGTGTATCAAGTTTAAGTCTTCAGTTATACTGCCAGCATCCCATAGGAGCCCTAGTTCAAAATCCAGCTACTCCACTTCTGATCCAGTTCCCTGCTAAAGGCCTGGGAAAACAGAAGATGACCTAAGTACTTATGCTCCTGTCCCATATAAAGACCCAGAAAAAGTTTTTAGTTCCTGGCTTTGAAACCACCTAGCTACATATGGCCCACAGGCCTATTTTGGAGAGTGAACAAGTGGATGGGAGACCTGCACTTCCTTCTCTCTGTAACTGTGTATCAAATACAGTTGAGAGAGAGAGGGAGGGAAGGAAGAAGAGAGAGAGAGAATATATAGCGATATTCTGCCCTAGATTCACTTTAAAATATGAAAATACTTTTAAAGATTCATGACAATGAAATTACGTTTACACTGCTATAAAAAAATTTGGAAATCCATGCAGTTTTCTCGTAATACTTGTCTTGTACAAACTTTCCAAAGCACACTCACATTCATGTGATGACCATAAGGTGAGTGCTAGGAAGACTGGTAAAAGAGGGTGCTGCAATGGTTCACGTGGGCTTGGTGCGTTAGTCAATTGGTTAAACCCTAGCCTTGCATATGCCAAGATCCCATATGGGCACCGGTTCGTGTCCCAGCTGCTCCACTTCCCTTCCAGCTCCCTGCCTGTGGCCTGGGAAAGCAGTAGAGGATGCCTCAAAGCCTTGGAACCCTGCACCTGTGGGGGAGACCCAGAAGTTCCTGGCTCCTGGCTCCTGGCTTTGGAATGCTTCTGGCCATTGCAGCCACTTGGGGAGTGAACCAGTACATAGAAGATCTTTTTTTCTCTCTTCTCTGTAAATCTGCCTTTCTAATAAAAAAAAATTAAGTATTTAAAAAAAAGGGGGGGGAAGGGTTCATGTAAGATAGGCAAGGGTCTACTATACTAGGAGGACATCATTAAAATCCCCTAAATAGAGCAAATAATTACCACATGCCATGCCTGTTCTCACATGGCAAACAATTGCTCATTCTTCTTGCTGGGTTTGTAGGCTTTGAGTACTAAAGCAAGGAGCAGTAACACTGACATACCTCTTCTGAAAAACATACCATCTACTTACATGAAAGGAGGAAATTACACAAAGGGAAACAATTATATGTGCCTTCATGGAACCAACATAATACTATTAATTACTAAAACTAAATTTATCTAATGGAAATTTGTTATACTAGCCTTGCTAGTTCTTAAAATATTTAATATTCCCTAAAAAATGTTTTATTCAATGGGCCCGGCGCAGTGGCCTAGCAGCTAAAGTCCTCGCCTTGAAAGCCCTGGGATCCCATGTGGGTGCCGGTTCTAATCCCAGCGGCTCCACTTCCCATCCAGTTCCCTGTTTGTGGCCTGGGAAAGCAGTTGAGGACGGCCCAATACACTGGGACCCTGCACCTGCGTGAGAGATCCGGAAGAGTCCTGGCTCCTGGCTTCGGATCAGCTCAGCTCCAGCCGTTGCACTCACTTGGGGAGTGAATCAAAGAGGAAGATCTTCCTCTTTGTCTTTCTTTCTCTCTGTATATCTGACTTTGCAATAAAAATAAATAAATCTTTTAAAAAATAAAATGAAAATAAATAAATAAATAAAAAAGCTCTGGCCCCAATTGCAGAATACTTTCATTCTATAATGGTTTTGCACAAATGAACCGACCTACTTTGTTGTTGTTTTTAGTAAAAGGCAAAAGATTTTTTTTTAATATAATGAGAAACCAGGGTATGATGAATTGTTCTACTTTCAACAGCAAAACTAATTGAAAACGGAGTGGCATTATGGCATAGTGGATAATGCTGCCACCTGAGACATCAACATTCTAAATGAAGGCCACTTCAAGTCCTGACTGTTTCACTTCCATTCCAGCTACCTGCTAATGTGCCTGTGAGGGCAGCGGGGGATGGCACAAACACTTGGGCCCTTGCCTTCCATGAGAAAAGGGTAGACGGAGCTCCAGGCTCCTGGATTCCGCCTCACTCAGGCCCAGTTGCTGCAGCCATCTGGAGAATGAAGAAGAGGATGGAAGATCTCTTTCTGTCACTCTGCCTTTCAGAATAAATAAATAAATCTTCACCAAAAATTGACAACAGGTCAATTTAAACATATACAACTAATGAAGAACAAAGAGTAAGTGTAATCTGAGCATATTCTAAGTGCCAGTGACTTGATCCGTTTTCTATTTCACTGAAACATTCACTTAAACGTTATGCTATTTTCTCGGTAATACAAATTTTGCAGATTATAAAAATCTAGACAAGTACATTTCAAACTGTTGTGAACTGAGTTTTAATGGCTGTAATTAATTTATTTTCTTAATGACACATAACAGGAAAGTATCAGTACACATGACTCATTCTGATAATGAATGTTATTTCATGAAATTACTTTCAGAAAAAAAAATTAGTTTCAGATATATACAAGTAAAAAAAGCAATAAAATAAAAAATACGTTTCTTACTGTGGGTTATAATAAGTATGTAATGGAGTAAAATGAAAAGATAATCAAAGAAAACTGAGAATTTGCTCACCATTTAAATGAAAGGCATTAGGTAAATAGAAGGAGGCTGAAACAGTTTCTAACTTAAGAGGTTAAAAGCGGCCAGCATTGTGGCATAATAGGTAAAAACTGCTGCCTGCAGTGTTGGCATACCACACGGGCACCAGTCGTGCCCTTCTTGTTCTGAGTCAGCTCCCTGTTAATGGCCTGGGAAAAGCAGTGGAAGATGGCCCTGGTGTTTGGGTCCCTGTTACCCAGTGAGAAATCTAAAAGAAGCTCCTGGCTCCAGGTTTTGGCCTGGCCCAGTCCTAGTTAGTCCTGGGACCAGTAGATGGAAGATATCTTTCTGTCTTTCCCTCTCTGAAACTCTTTCAAATAAATAAATATATATATTTTTAAAAAGGGCAAACCAATTAATAACAGGTTATTATAACATTTTACTAAACACTCAGTATTAGGCATTATGCTAAAAACTTCACATATATTACCTTATTTAACTCAAACAACAAATTTACGATGCAGATATTCAATTTTATAGCACACACAGGCTAAGAGGCTAAATAATCTGTAAACATTACAGTTGGTTCTTGGACCTTGACTTGCCACGAGGCCAGGTAGGGGACTCCACAGAATCCAAATGTTCTTACTATAACAACAGATCATGTGTATATTAATAGCTATATATTTAGAACTAGGTTAAAGTTTTTCTTTTTTTAAAATAGCTGTATCCTGATTTGCAATTTTTCTTGATGTATACAAATAACACATAATTAGAATTATTTTGTGACATTTAAATATATATATATTTACAATGTGCTCAAGTGTTTGAAGGAATAGAGAAGTTCATACACTGACTGATTTTATAAATCTAGTTAGGGACATGTAACCACATACCTAAAAATATGTGCAAGCTTTATGTGGATACAAAACATGTATGTATACATGCTCATATAACAAGAAGCTCAATCCCAATAACAAGCAAAGAAATAATAATAAATGCATTGTCATAATAGTGTAAACTTCACAAGGAAAAACATTTTGGTTGATCAACAGCTATGTAGTCATGGCCTTGGACACAGAGCTTGATAAACAACAAAGAGAGCGTGAGGATAAAAGGACAGAGAGGAAGGCTGCAGAAACCTGGGCTACTTCACTACCAGACAGGCAAATAAGAATATTTTAAATAATCTTTATAGGTATAAGAAAAGGAAAACATTACTAAGATGAATTCAAGGAAATAAAAAAGTTATATTAGTTCTATCAATGAGGAAAGTCTTCCTTACTGAGATGGAGTGACCCTTGCTACCCAGTACTAAATTTGAAAAGTAGGTTATGGTCAAATATTAGAGGCCTTGAAAACTGGGGACAGGAAATAATGATACTCCACTTTTTAAATAAAGTCATAAAACGATAAAAGCATTCTTTATAAAAGATTATCCTAAATTCACAAAAGAAGAAATACAAAAGGCCAATAAGAATAAACATGTCCAGCCTCTCTAACAAATTGTTTATCCTTCATTTTCTATTTGAAAGGTAGAAAAACCATGATGAAGATCTTCCGTTCTATGATTCATTCCCCAAATACACACACCAGAAAGAGATAGCCCAGGATGAACACAGAACTTCATGTAGGTCTCCCACATAGGTGATTATGGACTCAACCATGTGAACTATCACCTGCAGGCTACCAGACTGCATGTAAGCAGGAGATTGGATTAGAAGAAAAGCTCAGACTCCAACTTGGAATATGGGCATTCCAAGTAGTATATTAACTGTTGTGCCAAATGTTTGTCCTAATCAATTTTTAAAAACATATATTTTATTTATTTGAAAGGCAAGGCTACAGAGAGATGCAGAGGGGGACAATCTTCCGTTTGTTGACATATTCCTCAAATAGCCACAACAACCAAGACTGGGCCCAGTCAAAGCCAGGAGCCACGAGGCTTTCTGGGTCTTCTATGTGAGTATTCAGACCCAACAAGCACTAGGGCTATCCTCCCCCCAGGCGCATTAGTGGGGAGCTGGACTGGAACCAGAACAGCCAGGACTCATGCCAGCATCGGACAGCTTTACCAACTATACCACAATTTGGGCCCTAACCCAAAGGCTTTTAAATCTACATTTTAAAACTTTTAAAATCTGATACTGGGAAATTAACAAAAATCAATAAATACCAGATACGCAAAGATATGGGTAAATAAACACACTACTGGTACAATAGTTACTACAACATTGCTGGAAGTCATGTAGGTATTAGATACAATTTGTAAAAGGCTCATATTCTTTGCTTCAACAATTTTTAATAGTCTATTCTAAGAGGATGACAAATCTGAGAGACAATACATATGCATAAGCATGTTATAAAGATATGTAGGTACTTAAGGATATCCCAGGAAGCACTACATAAGAAACAAACCATAAACAATGACAGTGGCCATCATTACAGGATGGCATATTATATGTTAGGTATATTATACAAGTATATTAAGCATATATTATATATATTAGGCATATAATAGCTAAACATACAGGTGAGGTATATTATACTATGTTATGCTATAATATAAAGTGTTTACACTAAAATATACAATGCCACAAATTTCTTCTAAAATGTTAGAGCAAAAAGGAGGAAGAGAAAGAAGTAATGGAAGAGAAAGGAAGAAAAGAACAGGCATGACAGAATGAAGATAATTGTTGAACTTGGAGGCGGAGTACGGAGTGGGATTCTTTATATTATTTTCTCTACTTAAAATATTTGAAACTTCCGGGCCCGGCGGCGTGGCCTAGTGGCTAAAGTCCTCGCCTTGGAAGCCCCGGGATCCCATATGGGCGCCGGTTCTAATCCTGGCAGCTCCACTTCCCATCCAGCTCCCTGCTTGTGGCCTGGGAAAGCAGTTGAGGACGGCACAATGCATTGGGACACTGCACCCGCGTGGGAGACCCGGAAGAGGTTCCAGGTTCCCGGCATCGGATTGGCGCGCACCGGCCCGTTGCAGCTCACTTGGGGAGTGAAACATAGGACGGAAAGATCTTCCACTCTGTCTCTCCTCCTCTATGTGTATATCTGGCTGTAATAAAATGAATAAATCTTTAAAAAAAAAATTTGAAACTTCCATTACAAGGGTTTGAAAAAACAATAATGGCATACATCTCTCCTGCATATTGGAAACTTCTTCAGAAAACTATCTTATCTAAGCAAAAAGAAGAAAGGAAGATTGCTAGATATGATTCTCTCCTTATTTCAAATAAGTTTTGTCCTAATAAGAGTCATGTCCTCATGTCTTCAAGGACAGAGATCATGCTATTCCTCTTTTATAGTTTTTCCCCATCACTTACCAAAGTACTATATAATACACAGCGGATCTTAAACATAGTTGTTATTTGAAAAACACATGTGAAATTGAAAGGATAGTGATAAACCATCTCTCTCACCTTGTATTCCCCTTTCTGTCTCCTTTTGCTAGCTTCCGTGAAGAAAAAAACTTTTTGTCATGTGCCATCAACTCCTGTATTTTGTTTGCCTGAGATGAGCACAACTTCTAAATCCAAAGCAATCTCTCCCCAGAGGTCTGCAAGGTGAAATACTTTAACTATCAATATGCTTGATGTTCAACCTCCACTCTAGAAAGACCATAAACCCTTCAAAGACAATGCCTACCACAGAAACACAGCAGCCACTCAGTAAGTTATTTGTTGAATGAATGAATCCACTGATCTCTAAAGATGAAAAATGAGATACGTAACCTAAGCGATGCAAGTTTGCTTACAGTGTTACTGAATCAGCATCATTAATTCTACTTCACTGACTTTTAGTAAAAAAACAATATCAGTTCTAATTTTTATTGGTTTTTTTTTTTTAAAGATTTATTCATTTTATTACAGCCAGATATATACAGAGGAGAGACAGAGAGGAAGATCTTCCATCCGATGATTCACTCCCCAAGTGAGCCGCAACGGGCCGATGCGCGCCGATCCGAAGCCGGGAACCTGGAACCTCTTCCGGGTTTCCCACGCGGGTGCAGTGTCCCAATGCATTGGGCCGTCCTCAACTGCTTTCCCAGGCCACAAGCAGGGAGCTGGATGGGAAGTGGAGCTTCCGGGATTAGAACCGGCGCCCATATGGGATCCCGGGGCTTTCAAGGCGAGGACTTTAGCCGCTAGGCCACGCCGCCGGGCCCATAATTTTTATTGGTTTTATAACTGTTTAGGGAATCATTTACTTTACCTCCATTATAAAGCAAGTAATGGGGCCCAGTGCAATGGTTCATGGCTAAATCCTCACCTTGCAAGCACTAGGATTCCATATAGGCACCAGTTTGTATCTCAGTTGCTCCACTTCCCATCCAAGCTCCTTGCTTGTGGTCTGGGAAGGCAGTAGAAGATGACCCAAGACCTTGGGATCCTTGTATCTACATGGGATAACTGGAAGAAGCTCCTGACTCCTGGTTCAAGATCAGCTAAGCTTTGGCCATTGCAGCCTTTTGGGAGTGAACCAATGGATGGAAGCTCTTTCTGTCTCTCCTTCTCTGTAAATCTGATCTGACTTCCCAATAAAAATAAATAAATCTTAAATACATGAAACAAGTACTGAAGTAAAAATCAGTTTAAGATTCCCCAGTGTGTCTACTGTATCAATCTTAGGCAATTTACCATATCAAGATTTACATGCAGAAGGCTATTCTCAAAGTTTCTCTTAGCCCTTCTTAAGGTTCTAAAACTGTGATTGGTGGCCTTTGGTTCATTTCTAAACTGGTTCAACACACAACTTTTTATAAAGAGTGATAACGAATGTGCTTCTTATGAGATTTTTGGATACCGTCATTACCAAACTAAAATACTGAAGTTTCATAAGTACTTGTATTAATGTTAGTAAGTTACAACTTATAATCAATTACTTTCTCAGCTATGTTGTTTTTGTCAGTTTGCATAGAGAATAAAGCAGTTTCTATTTTTCTTTGGTATCAACTTTTCTTCAAACCAGAATCCTAACAATACATGAACCTGGGAAAGCAGCAGAAGATAGCCCAAGTCCTTGCATCCCGGCACCCACATGGGAGACCTGAAAGAAGCTCTACACTCCTGGCTTTGGACTGGCCCAGCCTTGGTCATTGCAGCCACTTGTGGGAGTGAACCAATGTTCACCTCTGCTTCTCTGCAACTCTGCTACTCAAATGATAGTAGTAATGAGATACCTTGCCATTTTCCCAAGGCTATGTTTGTGTCTTTGATAATATTTAGGAAGTTTCTCTGCTTAGAAGTTTCATCCATTTCATGCTAATTTTTCCCAAGAATTTAATTTTCTTTCTAGCTAACACAAGCAAATTCCTTTGACATTACCTCCTTTAAATATAAGGCTAGTTGTTTTTGTATATAAACTGTAGCTCATGGAATTATTCATTTTCAAACATTATCACTTTTACTAGATTCTTGGGGGTTTTCCAGATACACAATCATAACATGTGTACCAAACAGGTGCATTTTTTAGTTATGTTGGTGAAATATGTGTGTGGGTGGGGCGAAGCCAGAGGAAACTTTGGTGAAGTCTACAGCAGTCGTGGTGTACAAATTGGCATCTGACCTGGATCTAGGTGCGAAAAACTAGTAAGCCATCTAGTTAGCCGGTTTCCTCCGAGGTTTCCCTGAGGACAGCTGGCGCTTTCGCAACCCTGCAGTTTTTTCTGGTAAAAGTGAATGACTAGATGTTTGGGGTTGAAACTTATGCCCCTCATTGATTAAACCTGTCTTATTTGTATTCTTTTTTTTCCTTTTAATATTTATTTGTTTAAATGTAGATTGTTAGAGAGAGAAAGAGATCTTCTACCTATCGGTTCACTCCCCAAATGGCTGTAACAGGCCAAGCTAATGCCAGGAGCTCCTTCCTTATCTCCTACATGAGCAACAGAGATTCACACATTTGGGCCATCTCTGCTGCCTCCCAAGAGCATAAGATTATGGATCAAAAGTGGGGCATCAGGACTTGAAGCAGTGGTCAGGGGATGACAGCATCATAGACTGCGCACAACAACATGCTCAGTTAATATCTTTAACACAATGTTAAACAGTATAGATATAGTATGTGCAGGAATACATGCTTATCTTATTCATGACCTTAGTAAAAATTTCTCTAATGTTTCTCCATGAAATAAGCAAATGGCTCTAGAAATGACATGTAAACATTTCTAAAAACATTATTAATGAAAAGAGAAATAATTATTTTTTTTCTTTAAACAGAGTTATTTTTATTTAAAAGAGTTAGAGGGAGAGGGAGGGGGAATCTCCATCCACTGATTCACACCCCAGTGACCACATGGCGAAGTAGGGCTGAGCCAGGCAGAACCCAAGAGCAACATCTGGGTCTCCCATGTGGGTGGCAGGGATTCAAGCACTCAGACACTTGTCCCCCCTTTTTTGTTTTTTAATGGACGCCTGTCTTAGGTTGTCCAGCAGTCAGTTGACGCCTTACCCGCCATGGGAGCCCCACCCAGGGCACGTGGGATCCCTGTCTTAGGTTGGTCATCAGCTCTGCCAGATCTTACCCATCTCTGGCTACCCATCACACCATGCTCAACCAGACTTGAGCGCTAGGGTTTTTCACAGCTAAGGCCATCATGGTTTGTCAAATGATGACCTGCTCCCAGGCTTGTTGCCTGATTAGGCGGCAGAAAAGAGGAAAAAATACTGCAATCATAGTCACGACCATCAGTCTCAAGGCTAAGACTGCGTTCCATTCCTATAACATCCATGCTGCCAGTCTAATGCCATTTAGAATAACTTTCCTCAACATGAGGGGTACCCAGGTCTTAACAATGTACAAGTACTGTTGAAAACACTAACATTCCAGAATTTCATAGTGCTAAGATGTTACATGTATACAAGACAGTTTTACCAGGAACCAGAGACCCTAAATGTCTATCATCCCATCTGGCTACATAGAGAGGCACTCAACAACATCCGTGAGGGCTGGATGGTTGAGTTGGTTAGATGGAACTAAGCTTTAATACCCATTGACAAGTACAAGAACCAAAGGGGATGGAGGACAGACTGGTCTACTGCTATACATACTGGCAAACCAGGGTAGGGGGCAGGCCTGATGGGGGTTATTGTGGGTCGCTCTGACTAGGCTGCAGCTCCCACTGGTTGAAGTAAGGGCCGAGTATGTGCTGGGCAGAACCAGACTAGACTGCAACACCCATTGGTTCCAGTGGAAGTCGGGACTGAAAACAGAACCAACCCAGCAATTGAAACCACCAGCTGATTGGGGTGATGGACTGTGCCGGGCCCTGCGCTTGCTAGAACATACAAGAATCTGGTCTGGGAGTACCTCAAGGTTTCTTTGGAGATCTCCCCAATCGAACTGCTGGACTCAGAACTCTAGCCAAGAAAAGACAGAAGACAGAACAGGTCAATCATTCATCTCAGCTATATGTTGGCAGCGAAATACTGGGCAAACGGAGCCTTTATGATGGACCATATCAATCAGTGGACGACCTCATCGAGCGAAACTGGCAACGATTCATAACTGGAGAACTATTAACACCACTTGAGCAAATATCTCAGAGCATGCCCCATATCCGGGACTTTGGGTGGGTGGGAAACCGGGTGGGGCTTCTCCCTCAATATCCCCCTTTACCTCAAATACATGATGGAAACAATATGGACATAATAGTATTACCCACTTCCCTATACCCCCTGAACCTTTTTACCACAATTAACTATGTAAAGATTGTCAACAACAATACAATAAAATAAAATAAAATTTAAAAAAATTGTTTTTATGTCTTTAAAGAATGAAACTTTTCTGTGCAAAAAATTTTTTAAAAAGTGCAGAAAATGTTGCCTGGCCCCAAAGTATGATTCCTTCGTCAACTAAAACTCATCTAAAAGCCTTTGTGGCAGGTAACTAAACTCCTAGTTAATCTATCACACACTATCAGCTGACTGCAAATTCCCAGTTTTGATACTAAGTAGTAATTGAAAATGGTCCATTCGTGCAAATTTTTGGTAAGACTTAACATTTAAACATACAAAAGTCCAAAATAACCTCCAAGATGTTTAATGTTTTACAATTTAAAGAAAACAAATTCATTATACAAATTTCATTCAGATCCATTAGCTACATATAAAGCCTGTACAGTAGGATTGTGGCCTGAATACAAACCGGTTTACGTTTGTATCAGTTCTTCTCAAGAACGTTATTATTTTCACACCACTATCAACAACATAAACAAAAGTTCAGAAATCATTTATTTTTCTAAAGTTGCTGCATAAAAAAAATTTCTAAATATAACCACATTTAAACTGAAAAACAAATTACAACTACTTCTTTATGTTTAGCAGCACTGCACAACAAAGCATGTCACTCTTTCCAATTACATCCATAGGTTATGCCACTCCTTCATTCGCAAAAACCCTCCCAAGAGACATTTAGAAAAGCACTGTGGATGGAGGAAACTCATTCCACAATCTGAACATAAAAGCATTTATGTATAATAATGAAAACACTACACCATCCTACAAAGGAGATTGTGTTCTAGTCTTTCAACTCCAGTTTGGGGAGAGGTTCACACTGTAAACCATGGAAAAACACATTCAGAAATTTTATTTTAAGAATTTTTCCAGGGCCCAGCACCGTGGCCTAGCGGCTAAAGTCCTCGCCTTGAAAGCCCCGGGATCCCATATGGGCGCCGGTTCTAATCCCGGCAGCTCCACTTCCCATCCAGCTCCCTGCTTGTGGCCTGGAAAAGCAGTCGAGGACGGCCCAATGTGGAAGAGGTTCCAGGTTCCTGGCATCAGATCGGCGCGCACCGGCCCGTTGCAGTCACTTGGGGAGTGAATCATCGGATGGAAGATCTTCCTCTCTGTCTCTCCTCCTCTCTGTATATCTGACTGTAATAAAATAAATAAATCTTTAAAAAAAAAAAAAAGAATTTTTCCGGTATCTGAACATGCATGTGTGTGCATGTGTTTCAAAGTAGAAAGGCAGACTTCACTGTCCAAAGCAAATGGCTATATTTGTTTGCCTCTACCTTCCTCATTCTGTTCTTGGTCTATTTTCTTAGTTTATCCATTACAGTTGAATTTCCACAAATTTACTGTAGATGTGACGAAACTACACTCTCTAAACTGGAGTAGAACTAAAAACACTCCCACCTTACAAAACTGTAAGATCCCCATCCAAGCACTGCAAGCACATGGATCTACTAAAAAACCTAAAATCTTCCAAACTAAGCTCATTTTTCTCTTTAATATACATTTTCATATGTAATCTCTGTGTAGCAGAGATGAGACATGGGGAACAATGCTGGCTCAAACTCTGATATCCAGTCTTATCCATACAACAGGCTGCTCCACCTCTGGGAAGTCTGTCTTTGCCCTTGGCATTCTCACTGCTGTAACGCTACTACAGCTTCTTATTGCTTAAGTTATAGTAAAAATCTTCTATTTATTCTCATTTCTTTCCTATTCTGCTTTGTTCCCACATTAGTCTGCCTCAGGGACAGCTCTGACCACTGAACACCTGCTTCATAAACATTCAGATTTTCAGGCCCAGCGCGGCAGACTAGCAGCTAAAGTCCTCACCTTGCATGTGCCGGGATCCCACATGGGAATGCCGGTTCTAATCCCGGTTCTAATCCCGGTGGTCCTGCTTCCTGTCCAGCTCCCTGCTTGTGGCCTGGGAAAGCAGCCCAGGACAGCCCAAAACCTTGGGACCCTGCGCCTGCATGGGAGACCCGGAAGACCCGGAAGAGGCTCTGGGCTCCAGGCTTTGGATCGGTTTAGCTCCAGCTATTGTGGTCGCTTGCGGAGTGAATCACTGGACAGAAGATCTTCCTCTTTGTCTCTCCTCCTCTCTGTATGTCCAACTTTCCAATAAAAATAAAATAAATTTTAAAAAATTCATATTTTTCTCTGCCTGATGAATAAAGTCCAAGCTCACTGGAAATTTCTATAAAGAACTTTCATAAATGAAGCTTAGACATCTGTCAATATCAAAATTATGTTAACTTTTAAAAAACATGGTAAATCATGAACAAACAAAAAACTCCTGCCATAAAATTCAACTCAATGTTGATTTCTTAGCAAAGAATACAATAAACATGAATGTCAGTTAAAATGGAATAAACCAGTTCAAGGTAAAACCAAAAACTTCTCAAAAATTCCATCCATAGTTGAAGAACATTTAGTTTTAAGCAAACGAGAATGGTATTCCTTTGAATGTAAATCTAAATCTCTCTTAATTATTAAAACTGAGGGGAGGGCATGACATGCAGGCAAAACTGGCTAATCCTCCCCTTGCAAGTGTTGCCGGGATCCCACATGGGTGACAGTTCTCGTCCTGGCTTCCACTTCCCATCCAGCTCCCTGCTTGTGGTCTGGGAAAGCAGCAGCGGATGGCACAAAAATCTTGGGTCACTGAACCCATGTGAGAGACCCAGAAGAATCTCCTGGCTTCTAGTCGGCTCAGCTCCAGCCATTGCGGCCACCTAGGGAGTGAAATCAGTGGACTAAAGAGCATTCTTTGTCTCTCCTTCTGTCTGTATATCTGGCTTGCCAATAAAAATAAATCAATCTTAAAAATAAAAATTAAAAAAGGAGATAGTGGGGATGGTACTGTTGTGTAGCGCATTAAGTTTCCACTTATAGTGCCATTATCCCAACATACACCAGTTGGAATTCCAGCTGTTTCATCAGATCCAGCTCCCTGTTAGTACCCTGGGAAAGTAATAGAAGAAGGTGCCTATACTGATGTGGGAGACCTAGAAGAAGCTCTGGGCTTCAGACCTGCCCAGCTCAGCCGCTGCAGCTATTTGGGAAACAAACCTGCAGATGGAAAATCTCCATCTCTCCCTTCTTAGTAACTCTGCCGTTCAAGTGAAATAAATCCAAAAAATTTAAAGTAGTAACAAAACGAAACAAAACCCCAATACCTAAGCACTGTACGTTAAATACAGAAAATCTAGAGGAGAAATGGCAAATAAATTTGTATCTTGCACATTCACTCTGAATAATAATGTGTTCCAAATAAGTTGCCTTTGGAGTTTTGCTTTGGCTCCCTGGGCAAGAGTACTGTGATCAATTAGCAAGTGGTGCTCAGAGGCTTATGTCACTTGTATCACACAGGTAGCTGCCATTCCCCTAGGCTATCATACCTCCAATAATCCCATAAAATATACAATTGCAAAGTTACTTACTGCTTCAACAGAATTACATTCTCGTCTTGTTTCTAAATAACGTAGTGCTCGTTTTTCTTCTTCTTTTAATTTAGCATCTGCCTGTCCAGAAGCGAAACATCAATCAATTTAAAGCAAATCAAAATAACAGCTCAAATTATCACATACACTAAGTTCAAACTTACATATTTCATATAATTCTGTACACCATTTTGCTGTAAATACGAGGGTGCCTGTGTTCTATAAAATCTCTCCGTTGAATCCAGGTATGCCTTCTCAAAATTGTCCCTATAAATCTGAAGCTTATCCTCAGGATTAG
The DNA here is from genome assembly GCF_030435755.1 of Ochotona princeps. Lineage (NCBI taxonomy): Eukaryota > Metazoa > Chordata > Mammalia > Lagomorpha > Ochotonidae > Ochotona > Ochotona princeps. Next base: position 80,783,965 of record NC_080835.1, read on the forward strand.
AACAAAGGTTAACTGAAAAACAGGAAACAAAATGCTATCTGAATATGACGTATGTGAGCATTATGAGTAAAAGAAGTAATAAATATTGAATCATCATGTGCAAAGAGATAATGCTCAAGAAAACTTCAAATTAACAAGTAAACAATGCAGAAAAATAGACTATTTTTAGTAGTAAAGAGACTGACTTCTAACTAGATGATTTAAGAAAATCATTTACAAAAAAGATCTAACTGAATCTTATAAACTAATACTTGTAAAGGTAGAGATTAGTAAAGAAGGTAAATATTCAGAAGAAAAAAAGCGCTAACAACTCGTTGATCTAAGTGGATTCTGAGGTTACTAGAGGATAAGGTAGAATGATAAACTAGCAGTGACTGCAGAGAGCCTCAAATCTGAAATCAAGCAGCCTGTCTGAACATACCATGGTATATCACAAAAGTGCTAACCAGGAAAAATATCAGTAAAAACAGAACCTAAAAAAATAAATCTTGTGAGCAGTAATCAGATGAAATGATGGCAGTAAGATCACTGTAAGACTTTTCAACGTCTTGATGTAGAACTTAAAAGAGTTCTACTTTGGTAGCAGCTGAAATAAAAATAAATACATTCCAGGGCCTCTTCTAAAGGGAAAAAAAAGGCTCAATAACTAAAGAAATAAAACATTGAAAAACAAGCCAATAAAGAATAACTCAAGACTCATTAATTCAACAATTATTTATTGAGAATTTAAGTAACAGAGTGATATGCAGTGTCAACAAAAACACCATCAAACAAAATTACATGAGGGCCTGGCACAGTAGCCAAGTGGCTGAAGTCCTCACCCTGTATGAGCCAGGATACCATATGAGTGCCGGTTTGTACCCTGGCTGCTTTACTTCCTTTCCAGCTCCCTGCCTGTGGCCTGGGAAAAGCAATCAAGGATGGCCCAAAGCTTGGGACCCTGCACCCGGTGAGAGACCCAGAAAAAGCTCCTGGCTCCTGGCTTCAGATTGGCTCAGCTCTGACCGTTGTGGTTACTAGGGGAGTGAACCATTGGATGGAAGATTTTTTCACTGTATATCCTTCTCTCTGTAAATATTACTTTACAATAAAAAATAAAATTTTAGAAAAACAAAGTAGAGCCCGGCCTGGTGGTCTAGCAGCTAAAGTCCTCGCCTTGCATGTGCTGGGATCCCATATGGGCACCGGTTCTAATCCCGCTGGCCCCACTTCCCAAGCAGCTCCCTGCCTGTGCCCTGGGAAAACAGTTAAGGACGGCCCAAGGCCTTGGGATCCTGCATCTGCATGGGAGACCGAAAAGAGATCCTGGCTCCTGGCTTCAGATTGGCTCATCTCCGACCGTTGCGGTTGCTTGGGGAGTAAATCATCGAAGGAGGATGGTCCTCTCTGTCTCTCCTCCTCTCTGTATATCTGACTTTCCAATAAAAACAAATAACTCTTAAAACAAACAAAAAAAAAGTGCCTGAGATTTCTGAGATTTCTTAACAAAGTACTAGGAAAATTGAATTAAATGCTCGTTGGCAAAAAAATTTTTCTTTTAGAAATCCACGTGATTATTAAGAATACATACTTTCTAAGAGCTTTCCAAAGATTCCTCACTTTAGGGAGTCACAGGCGCCATGAAACATGAAGTGAGAGAATCTAACCAAGAGTTCTGATAAGGAAAGGCCTCCAGGAAACAAACAAGGATGAATTAGAAAGTGAAGTAGGGTCAGGAAAGTATCCCACGTCAGAAGGAAAATCAGACTGAATGCACAAGTAAGAATATCATTGTCAGAAGATGAGAAGCTAGTAGGGAACAAACACATGAAAGCTGACTTATTTCTGAAAATAAAAATGCAAACTTAGTTACTTCTTCTGAGCAACAGATTCAAACTTACATTTGTCTAATTTAGATTACTAAAAAAAAATAATGAGATGGAGAAAACATTAACCACAAGAGAATTCTCCAATGATTCTTCAAAGCAGTTTTGGGACCAGTACAGTATTTTCTTAAAAAAAATGACATCATCTTATGTACTAATAAATATCACTCTGATACTACTATTTTACAAATGTCCTGGTTTTCACAAAAAGATAAAAAATAGAAAAATAAAATAAAAATTTCAGCACACACCATATGATTCTCTTACTCCAATGACCAGCTGAGAATCAAAAGCTTCTCCTAATCTTTCAGCATGAACCAGCTTCATTGCACTATCTTGCAGTCTGTTTTTTATATTTGAAAAAATTGATTCATTCCATGTATCAAGCATGAGCTAGAAAAACAAAAACAAAATAAGGCACCACTTTCAAGCATTAATAGACCATGTACCACACATACTCAGAACCTTTTTCAGTACAAATGCTAAAAAGCAAAATCACATTACATCTATGTTCACTTGAATACTTCAGGAAAACAGTACATTTAGCATAATAGTAAGTGCTTCAGAATCTGACTGGATTGAATTCCACTCCCAGGTATTATTACACATCTGCTTTCCTATGTGTAAAACAGTCAAAACAATACCACAAGTTTTAAGTGACTGCTACAAAATCTATATAGGATATATGAGAGGCTACTTCTCCTGTAGTTGCAAGAGACTGAACCACAGTAACAGCGATAAGTGTGAACAAAAAACACACAAAAAAATCAACCAAAGTCTGTGATACCAGGCCTGCAGTAAAAATAACACATGTGGATCTACTTTACAGATGTTCCACTAAAATGATGAAAATTATATATAACAACATTATGGGTAAGCACAGTGCTTCAAGTAACTGTCAGTTTAGAAGATATTTGATTAACAGTGGCAATAATTAAAGTTTTATAACATCTACCATATATCTGGAACTGCTTTACTTATTTTCAACATATAACTCATTTAATACTTAGACCCTGGTACATTTGCTACTATTGTCATCTCCAGAGACAGAGAGCAAGGCTAACTTTCCTGCACTCAGGGAGCTGCCTGTGTCCAGACTATGCTTGAACCATGGCCCTAGAATCAGTGCTATTTATCTTTCTACTGTTCAAATAATTTAGTAATCCTATTTTTAAACTGAATTTCAATCTACAATCCACACAATCAAACCACTAATTTATAATGGATGATAGGCATAAATAGGAATTCGAAACACTAATCTCTAAAAACCATTGTGTTAATGGGTTAGGCAAAATTTTTTTCACAAAAGATTGTATCATTTTCCTTAAAAACTTTTTTTGGACATTTAAAAATATATTTATTTATTATACTGGAAAGGCAAATTTACAAAGAAGGAGAGAGAGAGGAAGAGGAAGGGAGAGAAACAGAAAGAAAGCTCTTCCATCTGCTGGTTCACTCCCCAAGTGGCCGCATTTGTCCAGAACTGAGCTGATCTGAACTCAAGAACCAGAACCTCCCTTGGGGTTTCTCACGTGGGTGCAGAGGCCCAAGGCTTTGGGCCATCTTCCACTGTTTCCCCAGGCTAGAAGCAGGGAGGTGGATGAGAAGTGGAGTAGTTGGTGTCCATATGAGATGCTGGCATCTATGTATGGGATGCTTTGCAGGTGGAGGACTAGCCAATTGAGCCACTATGCCAGCCCCTGGCTTAGTGAGTAGAGGTGAGGCCTGCAGCATCAGCATTCCATATAGATGCTGGTTCATATCCCAGCTGTTCCACTTTGAATACAATTCCCTGTTCAAGTGCCTGGGAAAGCAGTGAAAGATGGTCTAAGTCCTTGGGCCCCTGCACACACATGAGAGACCCAGAGGAAGCTCCAGGCTCCTTGTTTTGGATTAGCCCAGCTCTGGCTGCTGTAGCCACTTGGGAAGTGAACTAGCAGATGAAGGATATCGCTCACTTCTCTCCTCCTGTCTGTTAATCTGCCTCTCAAACAAAAACAAAGTAAATTTCAAAATTAAAAAAATAAATAAAAGATATAAGTATAAAGAACATAGTTCAGCAAGAAAATACACAAGATCTATAAGCAATAATCAAAAGACAAGATGTTCAACTTCACTGATACAAGTTTCAAAATAATCACAAAATAAATTACTGTAGTATAAACATCAATCAACATGGTGGCCGGTGCTGTGGCGTAGTAGAATAAGCCTCCAGTTGAGGTGCTGGCCAATATAAGCACTGATTTTGAGTTCTGACTGCTCCACTTTTGATCCAGCTCTTTGCCCATGTGCAGTGGAGGACAGCCCACATCCTTGGGCCCTTGCACCCAAATGGGAGATCTGAAGAACATCTCTGTCTCTCCCTTCTCTGTGAGCCCCCCTTTTTAAATGAAAAAATAAAGCCTTAAAATAATTCTTTCAGCTTGACAAAGATTTAAAGTTTAACAAAACACTACATTTGCAGCAAAACTGATAAACAAGGAGATATCTCTTGAGTTCTTTTTTAACTTTAGCTACTACATATGGTAGCTAAAATTATGCAATATTTCTATTTCTGTGTTTGGTTTATTTCATTAAACATGATGTCCTCAAATTCCCAACATTTTGCTGAATAATATTCTACTCTGTGTGTAAACATGTGCCTGTGTGTATACATATACCTCACATTCTGTTTTTCTGCTCATCTGACGCGGGACACCTTGGTTGACTCCATCGTTTGGCTACTGTGAGCAGCTGGGGAGCAGGTATCTCTCCGATACAGAGTTCGTATCTTTTCAGTATTCACCCAGCAGAGGAAATGCCACATCATGTGGCATGTCTACTTCTAGTTTTTAAAGAAGCCTTCATCTTTTGTGCCACAGTGCCTGTGTTAGTTTACATTCCCCCTAACAGTGTCTAAGTTCCCCTTCTTCTACATCCTTGCCAGCCTGTGTTACTCTCTATGCAGCGTAACAGCCACTATGCCCAAGACGAAGTGTTTCCTCTTTGTGGCTTTGATTTGCATTTCCATGATGATTAATCACACTGAATATTTTTCATATATTTGTTCTTTTGAGAACTGTCTATTCTGGGGTAAGATTTCCAATGTACAAACAAGAACAAAACTAGACAAATGGGAAAAAAGAGGAGAGAGGAGGGGAGAAAAGGACAGAAACTGAGTACATTTCATGAAATCATAATTGGTTACTTGTCACAAAGCTCTGAATTAGAAACTATGTAAAACATGAGAATAAGCAAAGTGCACACCTAGTTTATAATGACTAGAATCAAGTAAAAAGAAATTTATAAATATGACAGCAATTTAGCCAATGTTAAACACAGAGATACTATAAAGGCATACTAATGAAAGATGTTTGAAAGAGGAAGAAAAGCAACTTACAGGAAGACAAAAGTACAAATAAAAATCAGGGAAATAAAACACTGATGATAAAACTGGAGCAAAAAGTGAAAATGAAAAGCAAAAGAGGTAATATTTCCCCTCTCTTGGGTCACTACTCCCGCGGGAGGGCATGAAAACTAGGACGGGGGCTGGGGTGGCTAGACGGAGAGGCACTCAACAACATCCGTGAGGGCTGGAGAGTTGAGTTGGTTGGAGAGAACTAAGCTTCAATGCCCATTGACAGGTATGAGAGCCAAATGGGAAGCGGGACAGACTGGACTAGTCTGCTACACATACTGGCAAACCAGGGTAGGGGGCGGGCCTGGTGGGGGTTATTGTGGGTCGCTCTGACTAGACTGCAGCTCTCACTGGTTGATGAAAGGGTCGAGCACGTGCTTGGCAAAACCAGGCTGGACTGCAACACCCATTGGTTCCAGTGGAAGTCGGGACCGAAAACAGAACCAACCCAGCAATTGCAACCACCAGCTGATCGTGGAGATGGACTGTGCCGGGCCCTGTGCTTGCTAGAACATACAAGAATCTGGTCTGGGAGTACCTCAAAGTTTCTGAGGGGATCTCCCCAAGCAAAATGCTGGACTCAGAACCCTAGCAAGAAAAGACAGAGGACAGAATAAATCAATCAACCACCTCAGCTATATGTTGGCAGCGAAATACTGGGCAAATGAAGACTCTAATGGACTGTGACAATCAGTGGATTCTTCAATGACCTCACCGAACTAGAAGTGGCAAAAACGGCAGCGATCCATAACTGGAGAACTATTGAAACCACTTGAGCAAGTATCTCAGAGCATGCCCCACATCCGGGACTTTGGGTGGGTGGGAAACTGGGTGGGGCTTCTCCCTCAATATCCCCCTTTACCTCAGATACATAAAGGAAACAATATGGACATAAAAGTCTTACCCACTTCCCTATAGCCCCTGAACCTTTATACCGTAATTAACTATGTAAAGAATGATAATAAAAAAAAAAGACATATATTTACACATAGAAAAAAAGTTAACAAACTGAAAAAAAAAAGAGGTAATATTTGAAGACATAGATCTAGAGTTTAAAACTGACAAAAAAAAGATGAAACACAACTGAAGCTAAAGATGGATGAAAGAAAACTACTATGGAACAAAATCCAATAGCGATTCAAAAAATATATATACATGTGAAGCAGAAACATCCTTTTAAAATCTAAATTACGCTTAAATGCCTTATAATTATCCTCTTTCTGGAAGAACATTACAAAAATAATGGGAAAAAATGACTTACCTTTCTAACAATACTGTCTTCAACATTTGATTTTTTATTGCTGCCCTGTTTACCCATTAAAGTAATCTCTAGTTGGCAAAAAGGTTTCGGTAAAATGTCACATTGCGTAAAAAATTTTCGCCATTCCACAATATATGCTTTTAATAAAGCTGTATCATCTTGATGGCTCAGTACTCGCTGAAAAAAAAAATACACATTTGAAACAAGTGCAAGTACCCGATGAGTAAGAGCAAAATATATTCATGCCATAATTTAAAAAAAATGTTTTATCATACAAACTGTACAACACCCAAGAGAAACTGAGATATATTTGTTCACCAAAACACACATGAATGTTTGCAGCAACATTATTTAAAAGACAAAAAGGAGAAACAACTTATATCAGTGAACTGATAAATGAACAAACAATCTGATTTAGACACAATAGAATATTAGCCATAAAAAATACTGTTAAAATACAGATGAACTCTGAAAACATCCCAAATGAAAGATAGTAGTAGCTAAAGCACACGCTACATGATTCCATTTAGAGGTATCATAATAGATTTTATAAAGACAAATCAGTGGTTTAGTCGTTGCTTGGGGCTGGGAAGGAGGGGGTTGTGATCAGCTACTCTTATTTTTAGGGTTTTTAAAATATTCTGGAATAAGTTGGTGGTGGCTGTACATCTCTATAAATACACATATACTGAAGCCCACTGAAATCACACACTTTGAAGGAGTAAATTCTATAGGTCCACAAAATAAATTTCAACTTCTAAAAAAGATGGTAGAGTATTTCCACACTGTTGAAGTTTGGGTTGGTCCCTGACTTGCCCAACAGCACGCTGCACATGTAATACCGTGAGATTTCAAATCTAGATCTGAAGATATCTTGTACATTCTGGTTCCCCTTCAAAGGCAGGTTCCCTTGAGAAGGACAAACCACTCAGAGAAAACCAACCAAACCAACCAAACATCAGATATGAGATTAAAACTTTCTTGGACCACCCTGTCCCAGCAGAATGAACAGCTTGCTGCTGCTGTATTCATAATGTCAGGCAAGGGCTGGTGCTGTGGTGCAGCTTGTTAAGCTATGGCTTGCAACTGTGGAATTCCATTTGAGCAATGGTTCAAGTCCAGAGTGCTCAATTTCCAAACATGCTTATGCACCAGGGAAAACAATGGAGGATGGCCCAAGTCCTGGGCCCTTGTTGCCCGTATTGGACAGATGAAGGGCTTGGCTCCTGGTCTCAACCTGGCACAGCTCTGTCTATTAAGGCCATTTGGGGAAGTGAACCAGCACATGGAATAAATATCTGACTCACCCTTTCTTTGTCACTCTTCCTTTCAAATACTCAAAATAAACCTTGCACAAAAGACAAAAAATCTTAGGTAAAATCAGATGAGTCTAGACCAAACTGATTACCCACAGAATTACAAACAGAAGTTATAGTAAATCTAAGAACTGCCCAAGCATTATGTTTATTTTTGCTTCCATTATCACTTTTGATTTTCAAAGTTTATGTTTTACTTATTTGAAGAATAGAGCAAGAGGAGAAGGGAAAAAGGAAGAGAGAGAGAGAAGCTGACTGTATTTGCAGTTCACTCCCTAAATGACCACAGGGGCTGGGGCTGTGCCAAGCCAAAGCCATCACTTCTCCTACACACGTGGCAGGGATCCAAGAGCTTTAGCTAACCTCTGCTGCCTCCCAGGGTACATCCTAATAGGAAGCTAGACTGGAAATGGAAACAGGATTCAGTTCCAGAAAGTGGGATATGAGAAGCAGTGAGTGGTGGCTTAACACATTGTGCCGCAATGTCTGCCCCTAAAATAAACATTTTAATGTACATTATCTTTACCATTTGGGAGATTTTGTTCTTTTTCCAAGGTAAGTTCAACCAAATGTTATCTAGCAAAATAACCTTTCTTAAGCATTTAAAAATTATACATCTTTCCTATTATATCTGCTCTGAATTAGGTTCCTGCTGATATATACATTCCAGATTTTTTGTGGTATTTTCTTTTATATATATATATACATATTATTGATTACATTGCATCATGTGACACAGTGTTATAGGCACTGGGATTACCCCCACCCTCCCCAACCCCCCCATGGTGGACTCCTCCACCCTGTTGCATTACCACAGTTCAAATTCAGTTGAGATTCTTTCATTGGAAGCATCTACCAGGCATAAAGTCCAGCATCTTATTGTCAGACAAGTTCATCAGTTTCTTGGGGAGACCATCTCTGGTCTGAAGGTAGAGCTGATAGATTGGTTTTGATATTTCAACAGATCTGAATTGCTGCCACTCTCACTACTCCAAGCACAATGCAGTTGTTGGAGAATCCACTGATTGACACAGTCCATCATAGAGTCTCCATTTGCCCAGCATTTTCATTGCCAACATATAGCTGAGGTGCTTCATTGACTTGTTCTGTCCTCTGTCATTTGATGGTTAGTGTTCTGAGTCTGAAAGCTCGATTGGGGGGATCCAAAGAAACTTTCTCTGTGGTGTTCCCAGACCAGATTCTTATATGTACTGGCAAGAACCGGGCCCGGCACAGTCTATCGCCCGATCATTTCAGATATTTTTAAAAGACTTACTTTTTATTTATTTGAAAAGCTAGGATTGCAGGGATAGAAAGTGACAGAGAAATATTCCATCTACTAGTTTATTCCCCAAATGTCCGCGATGGCTAGAAGTAGGCTGGTCTGAAGCTAGGAGCCAAGAGTTTCTTTAGGGTCACCCAGATGAATGCAAGAGTTCAAGGATTTGGGTCAACTTCATTGCTTTTTCAAGCACATCAGCAGGGAACTGGATCAAAGTCAAGCATCTGGGACTTGAACTGGCACCCAGGACCACAGGTGGAGGCTTAATGTGCTACACTACAGTGACAGTCCTTACTTTCTAGACTTTAATGGGTCATGTCACAATGCTAGTGTGGAGTTATTTCTTAACATCTGTTAAACATAAGTATTTAAGATGATTCTTATGAAATTATTTCTAGAAACTTAAGAATGGCATCACGTATCAGTTCGAAATAAACTTATTTTATCTTTACCAAGTCATAAAATGGTATATTAATTTTTAATCCAAGTACAAACTGCATTTCTAAATAAACTGTAGTAAAACCATATTGATTAAATTTTGACACTGAAACATTAATTTCTTTTTTTTTTTTGATTTATTTTATTTTTATTACAAAGTCAGATATACTGAGAGGAGGAGAGATAGAGAGGAAGTGGAGCTGCCGGGATTAGAACCAGCGGCCATATGGGATCAAGGCGAGGACCTTAGCCACCAGGCCACGCTGCCGAGCCCTGAAACATTAATTTCTAAATAACACTTGAAGATAGAACTTATTTATTTAAGATTTACTTATTTTTATTTGAAAGGCAGAACTGCAGAGAGAAGGAGAGACAGAAAGATCTTCTACCCTCTGGTTCACTCCCCAAAAGGTCCCAATAGCCAGAGCTGAGCCAATCTGAAACCAGTAGCTTCTTCTGTGTCTCCCATGTGGGTGCAAGGTCCCAAGGCTTTGAGCCATCCTCCACTGGTTTTCCAGGCCCAACCAGGGAGCTGGATGGGAAGTGAAGCAGTGAAACACAAACCAGCATATGGAACCTCAATCCTTGGAGGTAGAGGATTAGTCAGTTGAGCCAAAGCACAAACTCAAAGATAAAATTTATTTTATTGGGCGATAACTACCAGAGTTCGTGTTGTGTTGTAGATAGGGCCATGTGACTGGCAAACCATGTAGTGCTGGATGAAATCCAGGCTGCTTCATGTTTGGTCCAGCTCCCTGCTAATATTCTAGAAATAACAGCAGAAGACAGCCCATGTTCTTGGGTCCTTATCACTCATGTGGGAGACCCAGATGAAGCTCCTTGCTTTGCCTGACCCGCCCCAGCTATGAAGCCACTAGTGGAGTGAATAACAAATACAAGATGCCTCTTTTTGTGTTTGTGTCTTTCCCTAGCCCTAATTAAATAAATGCCTATGCAATCATCAAAAATTTTATCGAGATATTGTCAACAAGAGACTTAGTTCTTTTTAAAGATTTATGTATTTTTATTACAAAGTCAGACATACAGACAGGAGAGACAGAGAGGAAGATCTTCCATCTGATGATTCACTCCCCAAGTGAACGCAATGGCCGGTGCTGTGCTGATCCGAAGCCAGGAGCCAGGAACCTCCTCCAGGTCTCCCACACGGGTGCAGGATCCAAAGCATTGGGCCGTCCTTGACTACTTTCCCAGGCCACAAGCAGAGAGCTGGATAAGAAGTGGAGCTGCCGGAGTTAGAACCAGCGCCCATATGGGATCCCGGCACATTCAAGATGAGGACTTCAAACGCACGGACTTCAGCCACTAGGCCACACCACCGGGCCCAAGAGACTTAATTTTTTTAACTAAGGATATCAATCTTATTCTACCAGAATGGTATCCAGTAGCAGAATTTACATGTAAAATTTCAATATCCTCATTAGTTATTTACAGAAGAAATGCTTGAATTTCAACTGCTGAATAGCTGTTAACATTCAACGAAAGGGGGCAGCACTGCAGCCAAGACATTAAGCCTCTGCCTGCAGTGCCAGCAGCCTATGAGGCACTGGTATGAGTCCCAGCTGCTGCACTTACAGTCCAGCTTCCTGTTAATGTGCCTGAGGAAACAGTGGAAGGTGTCCAAAGTCCTTGAATCCCTGCACCCATGTGGGATACACCTATTTGGCCAAGCCCCAGCGTTTGTGGTCATTTGGGCAGTAAATTAGCAGATGGATGTCTCTCCTTTTCTTTCTCTATAACTAACTGCCTTTCAAACAAATAAACAAATAAGTAAATAAATGAAACTATTTTAAAAGGTTAAGTATTTACCAAGATTGTAAAATTACTATAATATACGAACTTTTTTTTAGTTAATTTATTTATTTTTTTTTATTATGTTGTTGACAATCTTTACATAGTTAATTGTGGTAAAAAGGTTCAGGGGGTATAGGGAAGTGGATAAGACTATTATGTCCATATTGTTTCCTTCTTGTATCTGAGGTAAAGGGGGATATTGAGGGAAAAGCCCCACCCAGTTTCCCACCCACCCAAAGTCCCGGATGTGGGGCATGCTCTGAGATACTTGCTCAAGTGGTTTCAATAGTTCTCCAGTTATGGATCGCTGCCATTTTCGCCACTTCTAGTTCGGTGAGGTCATTGAAGAATCCACTGATTGATAGAGTCTTCATTTGCCCAGTATTTCGCTGCCAACATATAGCTGAGGTGGTTGATTGACTTGTTCTTTCTTCTGTCTTTTCTTGCTAGGGTTCTGAGTCCAGCAGTTCGATTGGGGAGATCCCCTCAGAAACTTTGAGGTACTCCCAGACCAGATTCTTGTATGTTCTAGCAAGCACAGGGCCCGGCACAGTCCATCTCCACGATCAGCTGGTGGTTGCAATTGCTGGGTTGGTTCTGTTTTCAGTCCCGACTTCCACTGGAACCAATGGGTGTTGCAGTCCAGCCTGATTCTGCCCAGCACATACTCGACCCTTTCATCAACCAGTGGGAGCTGCAGTCTAGTCAGAGCGACCCACAATAACCCCCACCAGGCCCGCCCCCTACCCTGGTTTGCCAGTATGTGTAGCAGACTAGTCCAGTCTGTCCCGCTTCCCATTTGGCTCTCATACCTGTCAATGGGCATTGAAGCTTAGTTCTCTCCAACCAACTCAACTCTCCAGCCCTCACGGATGTTGTTGAGTGCCTCTCCGTCTAGCCACCCCAGCCCCCGTCCTAGTTTTCATGCCCTCCCGCGGGAGTGGTAACCCAAGAGGGGGGAACCCACTATTTCCCTCCTGGGTCTCTCTAAATCCCAGTTTATGCTCTTCGGGTGGTTCTGTGGTTAGACTTGACAGAATTAGCCCCCAGTGCCAGCTTCTGCCATCTGATGTTGTGGCTAAGCCCAAACAACCCTCACCCACTCTAATTTGTGCTTGCACCAGTAGGAATAATCAGCCCAGCCTGGCTTTTCCCTGATCTAGTCCACATGCGGCGCACAGGTGTTGTAGCCCTGCTTAGTCTGGTCTGTCCCCAGCCCAGCCCATACTCTCCAGTGGGAGTAGCTGTCCAGCGAGGGGACCAGCCCCTTAATCCCCCTGCCGGCTCTGCCCCCTCCCTTTCTGGTTCTCACGTGTGCTGATTGGGTGCTGCGGTCACATCCAGTACAGGCAACCTCACCCTGGCATTCCATATTGTGCTCTGGGTTTTGTCGTGATATAATATACGAACTTAAAAATTCAACTTGAGGGCCAGAATTTGGGTAAAGAAGATTTACTGTCTGTAACATCTGCATGTCATTTTGGAGAACAGTTTGAATATTAGCTGTCCCAGTTCTGATGTATCAGTTAAAGCCGTGGAGGATGGTTAAGAGCTTGGACTTATGTAATCTACATGGAAGATTCAGCTGGAATTTCAGGCTTCTGGCTTTAGAGTGGCCCTGGCCCAGTCATTAAGGCCATCTGGGGAGTGAACTAGTGGATAGAATAGCTCTCTTTCTCTGTCTCTCCTTCCACCTCCGTTCTCTGTGTCACTTTTTTTGGTGGGGAGGGGAATGTTTTTCTAAGGATTTATTTATTTTTATTGGAAAGGCACATTTACAGAGAGAAGTGGAGAGAAAAAGATCTTCTGCTTGCCGGTGTACTCCCCAAGTGGGTGCATCGGCCAGAGATGAGCCAATCTGAAGCCAGAAACCAGGGGCTTTTTTAAGCTCTCCCACACAGACAGGGTCCCAAGGCTTTGGACCATCCTCCACCGCTTTCCCAGGGCACTCTTAGGGAGCTGGATGGGAAGTGGAGCAGTGAGGACAGAACTGGCAGCCATATGTGATCCTGGTGCGTCCAAAGCGAGGACTGAGTCACTGAATCACTGCAACAGGCTCCCTCTTTGTCACTTTACCTTTCAAATAAATTTTTTAAATCTTTTAAACATGAAATTGAATAAGAAAGTCTAGCTGTCTAATTTTCAGGTTTCACATTATACAAATAAAAATAATCATGTCTATAGGCCCCTTCTAAAAGTAGTTTAAGGATTCATCCTTTAGAGATGCCATAGTTGATTCAAAATAAAACACTGCTTTTGCAGTAATTTTTTCAAAAGACGAGGATATTAATAAAACTAATGAAACCAATCCCACGGGGGCCACTGTGATGCAGTGGGTTGAGCCTCCACCTGCAATACCAGCATCCCAGATGAGCAATGCTTCCAGGGGGAACCAGTGGGATTGGTTTCATTAGTTTTATTAATATCCTCGTCTTTTGAAAAAATTACTGCAAAAGCAGTGTTTTATTTTGAATCAACTATGGCATCTCTAAAGGATGAATCCTTAAACTACTTTTAGAAGGGGCCTATAGGCATGATTATTTTTATTTGTATAATGTGAAACCTGAAAAGCTGTGCTTCTAACCCATCTTCCTGCCAATGTGCCTGGGAACACGGTGGAAAACAGTTCCAAGTGCTTGAGCCACTGCCACTCACGTAGCTGACCTAAACAGAGGTCCAATCTTCTGGCTATGGCCCAGCCTAGTCCCACCACTGAAGCCATTTGGGCAGTGAGACAGCAAATACAAGATCTCCATCTCTGTCTCGCCATTTCTCCAACTCTGCATTTCAAATTAATAAATAAACTTTAAACAAAAAATCCCCAAAACTAATGAAAACTAATATTTTCTTCAGAAATATTAAACATTTATACACAGTATCAACATAACACTGAATTATTCAATTGCAGCAATACAAAAGACAGTTCAAGAATTTTGCTATCAGATAAATATCTGGAATTGAAGAAAATTACTGTTAACTTGAAAGAGGTCTGAGAGAAAGGGGCAGATGCATGTAGATGGGTTTATAGTAAAAAATCCTGATGATAAGGACTTCTAAATTTTTTAAGTACATTCTTTATGGCATTTTTTAAAAGATACTTTTATTTTTATTTATAAGGCAGATTTATAGAAAAGGAAGGAAAGACAGAAACATCTTTCATCTGCTGATTTACTCCCCAAATGGCCACACTGGCTTAGAGCTGGGTCAGTCCAAACCCAGGATCCTGGAGCTTCTTTTGGGTTTCCTATGTCACTATAGAGGCCCAAGGCTTTGGGCCATCTTTCACTGCATTCCAGATGTATTAGCAGGGAGCTAGTCAAAAGTGACTCAAACAGATGCCCATATGGAATGCTGGCCCAGCAGGCAGAGGTTTAACATGTGATGACATGGCCCTGGCCCCCTACGACATTTTCTGAGGAAAGTAATGTGCTCTCTTAACAAAAGTAATGCTGTAGGATGAAAACATAAATGATGGGCCCGGCGGCATGGCCTAGCGGCTAAAGTCCTCGCCTTGAACGCCCCGGGATCCCATATGGGTGCCGATTCTAATCCCGGCAGCTCCACTTCCCATCCAGCTCCCTGCTTGTGGCCTGGGAAAGCAGTTGAGGACGGCCCAATGCATTGGGACACTGCACCCGTGTGGGAAACCTGGAAGAGGTTCCTGGTTCCCGGCATCGGGTTGGCGCGCACCGGCCCGTTGCAGTCACTTAGGGAGTGAATCATCGGATGGAAGATCTTCCTCTCTGTCTCTCCTCCTCTCTGTATATCCGGCTTTCCAATAACAATAAAAAAAATAAATAAATAAAAATAAAAATAATAATAATAAAAAAAAGAAAACATAAATGATGATCATTTTATTTAAAAAGGCAGTAATAAATGTGTCAAATGCCAGAGTGATATTTAAAGTTATTTTAGGGGTCAGTGTTGTAACACAGTGGATGAAGATGCTGCCTGGAAGGTCAACATCCCATATGGGTGCCATGTCGAGTCCCAGCACTCTATTTCTGATCCAGGTCCCTGTTAATACTCCTAGGAAGGTAGAAGACACCTCAGATGCTGAATCCTGCACCACACAGGAACCTGGAAGAAGCTCCTGGCTCCTAGATTTCCTAAGGTACAACCTAGCAGCTGTGGCCATTTGAGGAGTAAACCGAGAGATGGAAGATTGATTTCTCTCTGTTTCTCCTTCTCACACTTTTGTAACAAATAAAAATAATAAATAAAATAAGTAACAAATAAAAGAAACAAATAAAATAAATCTTTAAGTAAAACAGAAAGATAAGGTTACTTTAGGAAGTCCTACTCTCAAAAATCACAAAACTCGATGTTGTTTGAGTAGTTTTTGAACAAATGTAAAATAAAGATGCAAAACTTACCGCCTGAGCTTGTTTAATAAACTCAAGAATGTCTTCTTTTAAAGCCTGATGGATTTTTGCTGGGCCTTTATCATCCCAGAGACAGACTGCATGAACATCTCTGTAGAAACAAAGCAGGGAAATGAAGACCAGTAAGAGAACAAGAACACACAGACTAACTTTAAATTCTCTGTTAATAGAGTTTCCACAGGTCATACTAGATCAAACTAACAGTGCCTGAATCCATCACAAGAATCAAGTGTTCTTAAGTGTTCTTAAGTGTTTCACATACACATTTGTTTCTACAATTCTTTTGAAATTGCTTTCTTCTTTCATTTTCTGCTATTTATTGTATGAAATTCAACTCTAAAAGCACATTTCCATCTTCCAATGTCAAACCCCAATTTAAACGCCATTAATATCTACTTTCACAAAACAAGCCCAAATCTTTATTCTTTAACACAACAGATATAAATTATTCTTTTAAAAATTAGTTACTCAAATCCAATTACAGCCCATATCCCAAGTTCCTCCAAATATTCATTACCTACTTCACATCAACCACCACGGTGTCTCCTTTATTTAAACAAAAAGCAAAAGCTCTGGGTTGGCATTGTGTCGTGGTGAGTAAAATTGCTGCCTCGGATGCCAGACCCCCACAGGGGCCCTGATTCAAGTCCAGATTGCTCTACTTCTGATCTGGTTCCCTGTTTATGTACCTGGGGTAAAAGCAGAGAATGTCCCAGGTCTTTGGGTCCCTGTACTCACAAGAGAGACCCAGAAGAAGCTCCTGGCTCATGGCTTCAGTTTGGCTCAGCCCTGCCCATTGCAGCTTTGGGGAAGCGGAATCGACAGATGGGAGATTTATACTCCTCTCTTTCCATTCTCTTTCAAATAAAAATTCTTCATTAAGAAAATACAACAGATTCTCTCAGAAACTGGCATACAAAAATTTAACTTTAAAAATCTGACCCCTCCCCTGCAGCTGTAGACAATTGTCTACACTGCCATGTACCTAGGCAACTGTTGCATTGCTGGGAGAAAAGCAGCTAATAGCTGGATTAGACTAGATGACATCATCTGCTACCTGCTGGCACACACAAACACTAGGGCTGGGGGCCTGCCTCACAGGGATAGGCCATAGTACCCACCAGTGAGGGTCAGGGCAGAGGATGGTTCACACAAGACTGGGCTATGACATCAACTGGTACATGGGAAAATCAGGTCTGGGGGCAAATTCTGTAGGGAATATGTGGGTTCATCCCCATAGGTCTGCAATATTCACGGGTTTGTGTAAAAGCTGGTGGGCAAGGAAAGAAGACATGCCAAGGTAGGCATGACGACAGAACTCATTGACACTCTTGTGAATTGGGGTTGGGAGCATGCTGGGCTGGGTCTGGGAGCCAGCCTGTTGGGGGAACTTGGGGAATTCCCCTATTATACTGCAGCTCCTGCTAGAGAGTCCAAAAGCCAGGTGGGCCAAGTCAGGCAGGGCTGCACCACTTGTCGGTATGTCTGTGGGCAGACTGCACCACACTAAGCCTTTGCACCCACTGGCACAAGTGGATGCCAGGGCAGGATGAGGGTAGTGCAGGGCTAGGCTACTGCACTCTCGTTCACTTGAGAGCCAAGGATGGAGGCAGGCTCAGCAGGGCTAGACCACAACACCCAGGGAACTAAGGGTACTCCTCTGCTATGCTGTGGTTCCCACTGGTGAGCATAAGAGTTGGGGCTGAATGCAGATTGGGCTGAATATGGCTACAGCCCCCTCTCAGCATGCACGTGGGCTGTGTCTGGGGGCAGGCTGGACTGGGCTAGGCCCAAGCATCCGCTGGCACTCACAAGAGCTAGAGTGGGTACAGGCCAGAATGGGTTGGGCCACAACACCAGCCAGTTCACATGAGAACCAGGTCTGGGAAATGGTCAGGCTGGGTTAGGCTTCAGTTCTCACCAGCATAAAGTGGGACTAGGGGCAGGCCAGGCAGTCAGGCTGCAGTAACTGCTGGCAAATGCCAAGGTGAGACAGGCTATACCACACTGGGCTGCAGCACCCACCAGCACGCACAAGACCTGGATTTGGGGACAAGCCCAGTAGAGAAACTTCGGGGATTCTCTTGCTAGACCACTGCTCCCACTGGAATTAGGGGCAGACCAGGCTGGGCAAGGCTGCAATACTTCCTGGCCCGCATGTAAGCTGGGTTGGGAAGAGGGCCAGACTGGTTTATGTCACTACATATTGAAGAACCAGAATCAATTCAGGCCAGTCAGGCTTTGACAATGCATCCACTGGCAAGTTCCAGGGGGAACTGGGTACAAATCATGTCAAGCTGGACTGCTTGAACTCCTTAGCAAGTATAAGATCCAGGGCTGCGAGTGGGCCTAGCACGGGAACTGTGAGCACTCCTCTGCTAGGCTGCAGCAATCAGTGGTGAGCATAAGAGCCAGAGCTGGGGACAAAACAGGCTGGATAAGGCAACAGCACCTGCCAGCATTCATATGTACTGAGTCTGGAGGTGGGTTGGGCTGAATCAAGCCTGACAGGATGCACAATGGGCCAGACTAGACTGTTGCGCATGCATGGGAACTAGGGCTAGGGGCCCGGTGGAGTTATTGGCAGTCAGTCTGACTAGGCTGCAGTTCCCACTGGTGTGTGTAAAGACTGGGTTTATGGTGAGCTAGGTTAGGCTTCATTTTGCATGGGAACTGATCAGGTAAGTGCATTCACCGGTATGTGCATAGGCTGATATGGGTGATGGACTGAACCAGACCCCTCCCTAGCCAGCACATAAGAACCAGGTCTGGGGTCACCCCAGGCTCATTCCAATGTTTCTTGGGGACTTTCCAACTAGACTGCTGGACTCATACCTGAGCCACAGGGAAAATCACAATATATGTGGCCCAAGCTTGGAGTGCATGTTATCTTCTCAGATGGTGATGCCTGTGCAGTGGACAGCATGCCCAGATGCAAACGGAAGACATGACGGTCAACTCATCTAGGCCAGCAGGAGACATTGACTGCTTTGTCAGAAGATGGAAAGCAGAAGAAGTTGGACAATTTTTCTGGCCAACTTTTGCAGCAAGTGTTGGGATGCGTAGACACACCAAGCTGGACTCTGTCAATCAATAGACCTTGGAAAGATTTTTCTCAACCTTGGAGCAATGAAACCAATGTCTTAGAACTATCAAATCTGCTCAATAACATTCTTGGAATATTCTTCCCCACATCAGGGTCTCTAAGATCACATCAAATCACCATTCCTCCGTCCCTGGGTGCTGGTTCGCTTGGCAGCAAGGAGCAGCACCCACCCTTCTCACCCCCTGTAGATGCAGGAGAAAAAGGAAAAAATTGGAAGAGTTTAAAATAAAAATTCATTCTATAACATAAAATAAAAATTTTATAAAAAAACATTTAATAATAAAATCATTTCTAAAAATCTGACTATTGGAAACAATGTCACAGCACAGCAGTAAGCCACTGCCTGTAACACCAGCTGCCCATATGCATTCCTGTTTATTTCCCAGCTGCTTCAGTTCCAATCCAGCTCCCTGTTAATGCCTTGGGAAAAGATGATGACATAAATGTGTGGCCCCTGTCACCCACATGAAATATGCAGAAGAAATTTTTGGCCAGGTAGAACCACTGCGACAATCTAGGAAGTGAGCCAGAGAATTGGAAGATCATTTTTGTTCCTCTCCTTTCTTTAACTCTTTCAAACAAATCAACGCATCTTTTTTTTTTTTTTTAAGAAAACAGACACATTTACTAAAACTTAAATATTTCACAACAATATATGTTCAGAAGTTGATTTTTAAAAATTATGTATGAGAGACAGATGGGGAGGGGAGAAGGAATGGTCACTTTCTGAACGCCCACAATGGCCAGTCAGCCAAAGCTCATCTGCGGCTGAGCTAGGCCCAAATTGGGAGCAAAGAACGCAACCCACAGCTCCCACACTGGCAGCAGTGACCCGGCCACTTGAGCTGTCACCTGCTAACTCCCAGGGTGCACATCAGCAGCGATTTGAAACTTCCTCCCTGAAAGCTGACTTTTTAATGATAAAGTCATGCAGCAGAGAAGCTTACAACAAAATGACAGAATCAAAACATGTTCCCCACAGATTGCTTGGCTCTGTAATGGTGCACTGATACAAAAAAATGTTTAATAATAATAATAATAATAAGTCTTTAGAATTATATATATAATCCTATGCCAACCAAAGAATTCATTGAGGAAGACATCAAGAAAATGGGGGACACAGAATTCAGAAACCTCATTTAAAGATTCTGATCAACAATGAGAAGCACATACAAGAGTTCAAAGAATTTAAGGAATATTTTACACAAGCAACAGCAGCAATAAAGCAAATCAAGGCTGATATACCAAAAATTAAGAACACAGTAGAGCAAATTAAAAGTACAGTGGAGAGTCTCCAAAATAGAATGAAGTAAGCAGAAGAAAGAATCTCAGAATTGGAATATATTTCCTGCTACCAGGGGGAAGCAAACAAAAAGCTGGAAGCACAGTTGGATCAGGCAAAAAAAAGTATTCAAGAATTGAAAGACACTATTAAGAGGCCAAATATAAGAGTTATGGGAGTCCCAGAAGGTACAGAAAGAGAAACTGGTTTTACAAATATATTTAATGAAATAATAAAAGAAAATTTCCCTAATCTGGAGAAAGAATTGGGAAACAAGATCCAGGAGGGGCACAGAACTCCCAACAGGCTTGACCAAAAGAGATCTTCACAAAGACACATGATCATCAAGTTCTCTTCAATTGAACATAAGGAAAAGATCCTTAAATGTGCACGTGAAAAAATTCAATTGACATATAAAGGAATGCCAATTAAGCTCACAGGAGATCTCTCACAGGAAACTCTATAGACAAGAAGAGAATGGAGTGACATATTCCAGATTCTAAAGGAAAAAAAATTGTCAGCCTAGGATAACATACCCAGCAAAGCTTTTTTTTTGTCTTTGAAAATGAAACAAAATTCTTCCACAGTAAAGAAAAGTTAAAAGAATTTGCCTCTTCCAAACCTGCCCTACAAATGATACTTCAAGATGTTCTCTTGACAGAGAAGAGGAATAGCACCCAACAAAACCAAGGGCAAAAGTGAAGAACATCCCAGTAAAATGACAACAGAAGACTAACCCAATGAACAACCCAGTCCTAAAATGACAGGACCAAAGTACCACCCATACATATTAACCTTGAATGTAAATGGCTTAAGCTCAATCAAAAGTCATACTGTGGTTATGCAACAAGGTGGAGGAATCCACCATGGGGGGAGGGTTTGGGGAGGGGTAGGGAGAATCCCAGTACCTATGAAACTATGTCACATAATACAATGTAATTAATAAAAAAAAAAGTCATAGAGTAGTAGCCGGGATTAAAAAACAAAACCCATCTATTTATTGTCTAGAAGAGACACATTTCACCAACAAAAATCAGTGCAAACTATATCGCATGGATTTTGATGTTTTCTGTTAGTTTCATCCCTTCAAAACTTTTTCCTCTGATTAAATTCTTCAATGACTCATAGATCATACAGTAGCATCATTTTCTTCAAGAAGGTTCTTGACTTTTATTTCTTCAGCTGCGTGTTAGTTGCAGCATCAGTTTAACCCTCTATGTAACAATGACTGCCTCTTTAAAATATTATTTATACTAAACATGAATTTTCTTTAAAAATAGCTCTCAATGGGCAGACATGGTAGTTCAACAAGGCAATCTTCCAGCTGCAAGGGTCAGCATCCCATATGGGCACTAGTTTATGTCCCAGCAGCTCCACTTTCCATCTAACACCCTGCTTATGACCTGGGAAAACAGCAGAGGATAGCTCAAGTCCTTGGGACCCTGCGCCTATGTGGGAGACACAGAAGAAGTTTTTGGCTCCTGGCTTCAATTCAGCTCAACTCCAGCTTTTTGCGGACATTTGGGGAGTGAATCAAAAGAAGGACAATCTTTCCCTGTCTCTCCTTCTCTCTGGAAATCTAGCTTTCCAATAAAAATGAATGAATTTTAAACAACATCTCACAAGTTGGAAATAATTTGTTTTTAATTTCATAGACGAGAGTTAAATCTCACAACAGGGATAGAGCAACAATTTTCAACTGAGGTGGGAACTGTTTCCTCAGAAGCATTTATCTGTGCTTCAATACCAGGGCAAGAGAAGCACACACAGAGCATTCTACTTTGGATGTTTATAAAGGGGAAAGCAAGAGATGATAAACACAATATCCAGGACAATGTCAGTTATTGCCCAAAGTGTCAGCATTACTCCAAATGAGAAACAAAGATACTCATTATGAGAAAGGGGAATCAAATAACCAATGTACTTTAATATTGATACATTACATTTGTGCCTCAGTACTATGGTTTTAATATGGTTTGGTCCCTCTCACCTCCTTCTCCCCAGTTTATGTAAGAGATTAATCCATGAAGTCACATGATAATAGTATTAGAAGGGTAGAAGCTGGGCCCAGTGCGATGGCCTAGTGGCTAAATCCCTGCCCTACATTCTCTGAGATCCTACATATGACGGCCAGTTTGCATCCTACCTGCTGCACTTCCCCTTTGTTTCACTTTACCTTTCAAATAAATGTGAAATCTTTTAAAAATGAAATTGAATAAGAAATTCTAGCCCTCTAATTTTCAGGTTTCATATTATCCAACTAAAACAACCACATTTCTACAGGCCTCTCCTAAAAGTGGATAAAGGATTTATCCATTTGAGAAAAAAGAAGGTGGGGAGGGGGGTAGAAGCTAAATTCTACCAGGGTGTCTAAAAATAGGGCCTTTAAAAAGTGATTCAATGGGGTTGGTGCAATGGCTCAACTGGCTAATCCTCCAGCTCCAAGTGCCAGGAATTCATATGGCGCTGGCTTTAGTCCCCACTGTTTCACTTTCCATCCAGCTCCCTGCTTGGGACCTGGGAAAGCAATGGAGGATGGCTCAAAGCCTTGGGACCCTGCAGCAACATGGGAGACCTAGATGAAGCTCCTGGCTCCTAGCTTCAGGTCGGCTCAGTTCTTGTCATTTGAGAATAAACCAGAGGATGGAAAGTATTTCTCTGTCCTTCTCTCTGAAATTTGCCTTTCCAATTTGAAAAAAAAAAAAAAAGTGAACTCTATGAGATTATTAAGGTAGAGCCCGAGGACTGAATCCTTGCAGTTTTATGAAAGGATCTGAGATCAGACATGCTCACACCGGGATGTAATGCAGCTAAGCAAGGCCTTCACCCAAGCCTGAGCAATGCTTTTTGCATTTCCTGTCTCCAAATTTGTGAGTTAAATAAACCTTTGTTAGCAGCCTACTCCGGACATTTTGTTATAACAGCCAAAATAGTAATAATAATAATGAATTCAGATTCGGAAGGATAAAAACAACTACATTTACAAGGTGGAGGAATCCACCATGGTGGGAGGGTTTGGGGAGGGGTGGGGAGAATCCAAGTACCTATGAAACTGTGTTACATAATACAATGTAATTAATGAATTAAAAATAATAATAAAAAAATAAAAGCAAAAAAAAAACTACATTTTTTTGCATCTTTTGTAAGACATACAGGAATCATTTTACTTAAGAAGACAATATTTTGGGCTGTTTTAGGTACTCAGAAATGATCAAGACTTAAAAATATATATATATTGCATTAAGACTAGCAAATATAACAAGCATATGGTTATTAACTATTAACCATAGCATCACATTCAGAAGTACACCTTAGGCAGAGAACACAATCATTCCAAACTTCTTTCCCCAGTCAGGAGTACTCAAAAAAGCATTATTCTTAAAAACTAAATCATATCAATGAAGGCTGACAAGTCCCTAAAAGAAAAACCAACCATATTCAAGAGTTTATCAAATAATTTAAGCAAAATGTATGTGTACATGCTATTTCTAATCAAATTTTAATTTTTCAGGGCTGGTGCTATGGCTCCCCAGGCTAATCTACCTGCAAGTGCCAGCATATCCCAGCTGTCCCACTTCCCATACAGTCCTCTGCTTGTAGCCTGGGAAAGCAAAGGAGGATGGCCCAAGTCCTTGGACCCTGCACCCATGTGGGATGTCTGGAAGAAGCTGCTGGCTCCTGGCTCTGGATCGGCTCAGCTCCTGCTGTTTTGGCCACTTGGGGAGTGATTCAGCAGATGGAAGATCTTTCCCTCTCTGCCTCTCCTCTCTGAAAATCTGTCTTTCCAATAAAAATAAATAGATCTTAAAATTATTTTTTAATTTCTGAAAGGGTAGAATTATAGGTCAAAGTTATTATATAAGCTATATGTTATTTAGGAAATTAAGAGTATTTTCTTTTGCGGCATCCTTGTCAAAATGGGCATAATTGCTTACTGCACACAGAGCAGGCAATCACATACCTACAGTTCATTGACATAGCATGTTACTAGTATATAGAAGGTCTAAAACTGCTATCCTTGGAAAGATCTGTTTACAAGACTGGAACTTGGCTGGCATTGGACAATTGGATTTACAGTGTTCCCAATCATTCTTGATAGGAAATCCTTGTACCTAAACTGTTTATAAAAACTGTGGTTTATGTTGAACACTTGCTTTCCTTTTGGGAGTTTGGAATTTTGGCGATATGCCAGGCAGAGGCTGCCTTCATAATTAGCCCCCAATAAAAACACAGGCACTAAGCTCCCCAGTGAGCCTCCTTATGCAACAATTAGTTGCTAGAGGAATTGAGCCTGTCTTCTGATACTCTTTGGAGGAAGCCATTTGGAAGTCGGTTGATTCTCATGAGTGCACTGCTACAAAAGCCTGAGCCCAGCCCCACTCAGTCTTTCTTCCTGCCTCACTCTATGACTATTTCTGCTTCCATACTGCATCACCAGGAGGGAGGGGCCTTGTCCATGTCTGCAACATGTCCTAGACTTTCAGACTCCAAACCTGTGAACTAATAAGAAAACCTCTGGATATCTGTTGGCATACTAACACAAAACTGATTGACACAGATGGCTACAAAATCACCCCTGGTATGAAACAGCAGCTGAGCTTGTCTGTTTTGAGAAGTAAAAAAATTACCTAAGAAATCTCAACATGGTGGGGAAGGTAGGCGTTTGACACAACAGTTAAGTTTCTGTTTGGAACACATGCACCCGATATGGTAGTGCCTCGGTAAAGTTGCAGCACCTCCACTTTTGATCCAGCTTCCTGCCAATGAGCTGTCCTAGGAGACAGCAGCTCATGGTTGAAGTACCTGGGTCCCTGTCCTCCACGTTACAGACCCAGAATAAGTTCTGGGCTCCTAACTTTGACCTGACCAAGCCCTGCCTGTTGTGGATGCTTGTGAACTAAACAAGCTAACAGAAGATCTCTCTCTCTCCTTTCAAATGAAAATGAAAATAAGCATACATCTTACAAATGGAACTAAATTTCAAAAATGAATTAATTAATTTAAATATGACAAAACTAACCCCAGGAAACTTGGCTTTCTCAATCAACTGGCTGCTTCTGGTCATGCCAACTGACAACATGAGGGGAGACATGGAACAGGCTATAACTTATGTCTCCAGGTTTTGTTCTTGCCTCCAGGTGTGAAGAAAAAATGTTCCAAAATTCCCGTAAGTGAATCTGACATCATCAAAAATGTTCAAAGTGTGTGCTTTTCTCACCTCCACATATGAGAAAGTAAGAATTCAATGAGCACCCAGGGCTAGAACAAAGCTTTAGATACAGTAGAAAGAAATAGGAAGAAGGGATCACCTGTCACTGTTTGTTCAGCCCCCACGGCCCCCTCCCGGCTGTTGCAGCAAGGTTAGTCTCTTAATGCTGAATTTCCTGTTAAGAGTTTCATTAAAATGAGTTATGCAGTAAAAAAAAGTAGAGGAAGAAGGGGTTAATGATGGCTTTGTATTTTTTTTTTTTTTGGCTTTGTATTTTGTGGCTACTGCATTTGTATGTATATAAAATTGATGTAATGTGTGTAATATGCTCGTCATTTCATAAATGCTAAAAGAATCATCCAGTTAGGAAAACTAATCAAAACGGGGAAAAAACTACAAAGAAACAACTTTTAGTGGGTGGCAAAGAAACTGAAATTTAGTCTCAGCATTACAAACAAAATTAAATCTCTATAATAGTATTTTCTGTAAGTTTTACCTACTGGTGCATATGAAAAAACATTATTGAAAAGGCAGATTTAGAGAGAGCAGGGGAGATGGAGAAAAAGATCTCCCATCTGCTGGTTCATTCCTCAAGCGGCTGCAATGGCTGAGGCTGAGCTAACCCAAAACCAAGGGCCAGGGGCCAGAAGCCTTCTCCAGGTCTCCCACACAAGTACAGGGTCCCACGGCTTTGGGTCATCCTCTGCTGAATTCGCAGGCTACAAACAGGGCGCTGGATGGAAAGTGGAGCAGCCAGCACGTGAACTGGCAACCATGTGGGGTGCTAGCCTTGCAAGACTAAGATTCAGCCACTAGGTCATCACACTGAGCCAAATAGTATAACATTTTTAAGCATTGGTTTGACAAAGGTATAAAACAAACCTTTACAAAACCATATTTGCAGCAATAGTGATCTACCCAGGCACTTCTTTTTTATTTTATTATTATTTGTTACTTGTTTGTTTCTTTAAAAAAATTTTTTTTAGTTCCTACACAAAAGGAAGAACATGAGGTATTTGTCTTTCTGTGTCTGGCTTATTCCACCCAACATAATGTCTTCCAGTTGCGTTTTGGACTTTTAAAAAGGCAGTTTTCCCGGACCCGGCGGCGTGGCCTAGCGGCTAAAGTCCTCGCCTTGAAAGCCCCGGGATCCCACATAATCCCGGCAGCTCCACTTCCCATCCAGCTCCCTGCTTGTGGCCTGGGAAGACAGTCGAGGACGGCCCAATGCATTGGGACCCTGCACCCGCGTGGGAGACCCGGAAGAGGTTCCTGGTTCCCGGCTTCAGATCGGCGTGCATCTGCCCGTTGCGGCTCACTTGGGGAGTGAATCATCGGACGGAAGATCTTCCTCTCTGTCTCTCCTCCTCTGTGTATATCTGACTTTGTAATAAAAATAAATAAATCTTAAAAAAAATAAATAAATAAATAAAAAGGCAGTTTTCCCAAAGTTAGTGATCAGCTTAATACAGCTGTCCTCAGAAATCAATATCTTTTGATAGACTACCCACTAAATAATCAAGACATAAGAGCTGTAAGGTAACCTAAAGTTATTTTGAAAAGTTTTAAAATTCCAGGATTTCATTCTGATTCCTGAACACAGTAAACTGAATAAAACTGTCTTTAAAAAAATGTTGTTTCTATTTTGCTCACAGGTCTGGATGTTTTGGAGAAAATGAAAGTTCTCTTTACTAAATAGGATATCCTGATTTTTCTAAGGGAAAAATAAATCCCAGCACCTGAAGAGGCACAGGAGAGGCGGGGAAGAAGGAGTGACTTTTGCTTTTCAAAACTTTTCCTTAAAGATTTCCCCTTTTGTTAAAGGAAAACTCCAAGTTGTAATAGAGGGCTTTGAATTTAAACTAACCATCAAGCTTACAATCACACTTGAATCACATCCAGCTGCACACCTGTGCAGAACACCTCCAGGTGCCATTCACACCAAGAAGCAAGTGAGCCAGTGTGAAGCCAAGCAAAAGTGAAACCCAACAGTCCTAGTTCATCCAGAACCAAAGTCTCAGCTGAACTAACTGGTTAGAGAGCCGTAGGGTGAAAGACCCCAAAAGAGAAGACACAGGGAACCTCGTTAGCTTTTGCTACCTAATGTCTGTCTTGCTTAGGGTACCCCCACCCCGCACATGCCCTCTGAGATTTGTTGTGTATGCTAACCCTGGAAGGTTCTCAAAGTTCTTCAAAGGTTCATAGAGAAAGTTAAGGACAAAGTCACTTGGCTGACTAAGGTAGGTAACTCTTAAAGTTAATGAAATCGGATTTGATGGGCATAATCAGGGCCCCCCAAAAGGCATAACAAGAGTCAACACTAAAAGTAGTGCTGCAGCATGGGGATCTACTGACAACAGAATCTGTAAAGACATTTTGGCCAAAAGCCAAGAGTCAACACAGCAGAGCCAAGCCTGCATTTCTTGGAAAAACCTGCTTGCAAGGTTAGCCCTTGGCTGGCATCTGAGAACTTGAATGAGCAACATTTTTCCACTCTAACACAAAGCTGTCCTGAAACGCCAGGAGCAGTTCAGTGTACCTAAACTAATCAAACAATATGGCTTATACTAAATATCTGTACTTCTGAAAGTCTGGAATTTCAGTGGGTGATACAGAGATGGCCTATGTGAGAAGCTCCCATAAAAGCCTTGGGCAGCAGTCACTCCACAGTGGAGTAGAGTCTGAGACCCAGCTGCTCTACTTCTAGTCTGGTTTCTGGTAATGCTCCCAGAATGGCAAACAATGATGGCCTAACTGGGAGTCAGGGATAGAGTTTCTCACTGCTGGCTTCCTTCTGGCCCAGCCCGGATATTGCAGACATCTAGAAAGTGAACCAACAAACAGAAGACCTCTCAAACTCTGTCACTGTCTTTCAAATAAGTAACTCTTAAAACAAACAAACAAACAAAACCTGACCACTGAGTCTCTAACAAGCTTCCCTAGGAGACAACACAACACAGAAAATTTGGGCGGGTCTGGATGCGAACCGGAACTCCACTCCAGAGGACACCTGGTACCATGGCAGAGGACGGAGAACAGAACAAATTGATCAATGATCCCAGCCAATCATTGGCAATAAAGATCTAGGCAGACGGAGACACTAAGGTGTACTAGCAGCCAGCGGATTCGGGAGAGATTTCATCATGATTGGAGTAGTGGGTTTGCCAGCAATTCAGGACTGTTGAACGATCAAAACCTCTTGAGAAATTCATGGTGTTGTAAATTTCTATTTTTCTTCCTGTTGTTGATTTTGTACTGTGGCTTTTCATTTAAGAGGGATGTGTGGTGACTGTGTAATAGAGACTACCATGTCCAGACGTAAGGATGCAGTACAGTGTGCTTCTCTACTTCCAGAAGATGGACTACTAATGAAACTATTAGCTGTAACTTGACAATAGGATGCTGGACTCTCAGCCAATGTCCATGCCCACAATGATGAACATATGACTGTGTATGAAGAGCTATGTTATAGTAATGATATAGGGGAATTCGGTATTTGGGGGCGATTTGGGGATGGGGCAGAGGAATTAATTAATTAGTTAAAAAAAGAAAAGAAAATCTGGTTGCTGGGAGAAAGCAAGTGTATGTTTGCCTCCCCTGAGACTTTACCCATGTGCCTTTTTCCTTTCCTTACTTTGCTCTGTATCTTTTCACAATAATAGACCATAATAGTGAGAGTATGTTCTATGTTCTGTCCTGTGTGTCCCTCAACCAAGTCACTGAATTTTGATAGGTCTCAGGTAACCCCAAAAGAACCAGCAATAATTTTATTCAGGTAAATAGGCAAACACTAGAATCATATATTACACTTATGTTAACTAAGAGAATTAATGGGTTACTTACGAAAACAGATCAAACCACTGCTGCTTCGTAACAGATTCCTGGCGTAAAAGCTTCAGAACAATCGGGCGCATGAAATCCCACTTGTCTTCAAACTGAAGAGAGCCTTTATTCTTAAAACAACAACAAAAAGGATGGTTCAATTTCAGTGCAGTCAAAATCTAAATGTCCTATAATTTTAAGATATAGCTAGAGAAACATAGAGTTCAAATTTAAAAGAACCAATTTTCAAGAATAGAATTCCTATAGGCTTAATATGATGTCAAGGAATCACACACAGACAGCCGCATAGGTTTGGAATAACAATTTGGCTTTGTCCAAAGAGAAGCTTCAGTCTTTCCTCTTGGCTTCCAGCAGGCAATCCTGGGTATCTGAAGGCTATAACAGTGTCTTGGAGAGCCTTAGGCCATCCAGATAGAAAACGGTGTGACTAAGGGAGGGAACTTGGCCATATGGGTCCTGATGTAGGGGATTTGGGTCATAGGTATCAACCAATTCAAACAATAAAACCCTCCATGTAAGTTGAATCACACTGATTCACAAAACATCTTCAGAAACTTGACAGATGAGACTTTCGCTTTGGCAGTACTCATGCCTACTACAGTCACACACTGGTGCTAGGAGATATGCTTCCTGATCATATGTGGACGTGTAACAGAAGCCTGGGTCTGAAACTCTGTCTCTTTCTTTGGCTTACTTAAATCTCAATCTTTTCCTGTAACAAATTATAAACATAAGCACAACAGTTTTCAGGAAATTCTATAGAACTTTCCAATCAACGACCTGAAGGTACTTTTAGTCAGTGTCAGACCTATTTTTTTTTTAAAGATTTATTTATTTTTATTACAAAGTCAGATATACACAGAGGAGGAGAGACAGAGAGGAAGATCTTCCGTCCGATGATTCACTCCCCAAGTGAGCCGCAACGGGCAGATGCACGCCGATCTGAAGCCGGGAACCAGGAACCTCTTCCGGGTCTCCCACGTGGGTGCAGGGTCCCAATGCATTGGGCCGTCCTCGACTGCCTTCCCAGGCCACAAGCAGGGAGCTGGATGGGATTAGAACCGGCGCCCATACGGGATCCCGGCGCGTTCAAGGCAAGGACTTTAGCCGCTAGGCCACGCCGCTGGGCCCAGTGTCAGACCTATTAATTCTGTAGTTGTCCTGAACTCCTCATAAGAAGTGTAGTCATCACACAGTATTCATGGTGGGAACTGTTCCAGAATACCTCATATATCAAAATTCACAGATGCTCACATCCCTTACATGAGTCTAACACATTGTAACATTTACATATAATGTATATGCTTTCAAAATCTTCCCCACATTATTTAAAATATCTTACACAATGTTTAGTGTTATGCAAATACTGTATTTGTTTTGAATATAATGACAAGAAAAAGGTGTACACAGTACAGATTCATTTCATTTTCAAAGCTTTTCAATCCACAATTGGTTGAACCAACAGATGCAGAATCCCTGGATACAGAAGGTCAAAAGTAAAATGGAAATCTGTAAAACCCTCATACTAAACTGTTGAGCCAGCACAAGAAATGGAACCTAAGCCAATGTAGCAGACATATATGAAATCTAATAAGATTCTAGCAAATCAAACAAATGGAAGATCAAAAACAATGGTACTTTGTGGCCCAATATCATGGCTCAATAGGTTTATCCTCCACCTTCAAGTGCCAGTATACCATGGGGGTGTCAGTCCATGTTCTGGATACTCCATTTCCAATCCAGCTCCCTGCTGGAAAGCAGAGGAAAATAGCCCAGGTCCTTGGGACCCAGCACCCATGTGGGAGACACAAAAGAGGTTCCTGGCTCCCGGCATCAGATAAGCCTAGCTCTAGCCCTTCTGGCCATTTAGAGAGTGATCCAATGAATGGAAGATCTTTCCCTCTCTGTCTATCCTTTTCTTCGTAAATCTGTCTTCTCTATAAAAAAATTAATTTAGAAAATAATACTTTATAATCTTACATAGTTTATTTCAACAACGGGACATTAAGGGGAAAAGTTAGTAATTTATTAATTACTAAAAGGGCAAAGTAAGAGGTCCAAATACATTCATCATTACTGCTGTTCCTTCTCAAGTTGATATAGACACATGACTTCTTTTGGCAACTGTGTTTCAACAAAAGTAATAAATTTTCTTAGACGATGATCAAGCACTTTATGAAATGTATGACTATTTTACTACACAAATAGGAGGATACTGCTCACTGTATTACAGACTGTGAAATGTACTGATTCCATGGAATCTGCAATCCTCCTGAACGGTTTCTCAACAAATGCTCTGACAGCAAACTACACCAAAATCACAAGAAAGGTTTGTTAACTCTCTCAGACTTGTTGGAGTTTAGAATCACTGTGTTTATCAATACCAAATCCATGATAGGAACTACAAAAATATTTGAAAATCTATAACCCAAAGAGGTTAAAAACACTGACAAACAATATGCTCATGAAAACAAATGGTAACTTCTAACGTCTATAGTTCATTCTAAAAAAGTTGTTTTGCCTCAGATACCTGCTTCTTTCACCCAGTATTACTAATGAGAAAGAGATTTATTTCAAGCTTAGAACAAGAATTAACTGAGTTTTTCCCTTGAACAACTAGTTTTTGATCTACGCACTTCAGTAAATGATATACGTAACTACGCTCACCTCTTACTGTTGGGTAACAAGAAATTCAGCCAATCTGTGATTCCACGACATGCACTTTATGTGTTAACCATATTCCTGCCTTCATATTACTTTTTTCTGTTTATCTTTTTCCTGTCACCCTCATTTTTTCGTGTACTCTTCCATCATGAGGAAAGGGTATACAAATACAGAAAGAAATGATCATGCAACTTTTAAGACTTTCTTTTATGTTGAAAATCATTATACCCTCTCAAAAGAACACTAACTCTAATGAATTTTAAGAGAGTATAAACACCACAACTGAAAATCAAAAGCAGGCAGAGAACTAAAATAGCCAGGTAGCTGAGTTAAATTAAGAACTAGTTAGGCTCCTAAATCTCCTAATTGACATGGCAAAACTACAGGAACCATGCTTATGCTGTCTGTTTATAAAACAGATAAAATTAATTGCATATAACTTACTTTCCCTGAATACTTAACCAAAGGAAAAATTTAACAATAATGTATTTTACTAAACTTCAACAATAGGTCCCCAAATGGTCAAAAAGTTGTTTGACATTCTTTCATTACATTGAAGAATAAATCAGTGAATCATAACTATACAGAGGGACTACAAAGTTATCTACAAAAGAATGCCTTATTACTTAATAAACTTATGAACCCTAATTTACGAATGTTTTCACTGATGAGTTGAAGGCTGCTTCATCTCTCTGCTAAATTTGTTTATACAATCTCTTCTACATGAATTCTTTTTCTCCTTTTTTTTAAAGATTTATTTATTTTTATTGGAAAGTCAGATATACAGAGAGAGAGGAGAAAATACAGGGAGGAGGAACTTCTGTCTGCTGATTCACTCCCCCAAGTGGCCGCAACACCCAGAGCTGTGCCTTTCCAAAGCCAGGAGCCAGGAGCTTCTTCCAGGTCTCCCACAAGGGTGCAGGGTCAAGCTTTGGGTTGTCCTTGACCGCTTTCCTCGGCCACAAGCAGGGAGCTGGATGGGAAGCGGGGACATTGGGACACAAACCAGCACTCACATGGGATCCTGGTGCAAGCAAGGTAGGACTTTTGCTGCTAGGCTACTGCGCTGTGCCCCTTCCTTTCACTTTTCTTTTTTTTTTTTAATTGAAAAAGTAGATTTTGACACAGAAAGCCAGATCTGCTTGTTCATTCCCCAAGTGGTCGCAATGGCCACAGCTGAGCTGATCTAAAGCTAGCAGCCAGGAGATTATTCTGGGTTTCCCACAAGGGTGCAGGGTCCCAAGGCTTTGAGCCATCCCTTACTGCTTTCCCAGACCACAAGCAGGAAGCTGAAAGGGAAGTGGAACAGCTAGGACATGAACTCGCGCAAGGCAAGGATTGAGCCACTGATTCATTGCGCTGGGCCCCTTCTTTTTCTTAAAAATTTGTTTGAAAGAGTGACAAAGATGGACAGAGATGAAAAAAGACCTCTTCACTTCCTAAATGGCCGCAACAGCAATGGCTGGGCCAGGTCAAACTTAGGAGCCCAGAATTTCATTCGTGTCTGCTCTACGGTTGGCAGGGGTCCCAACTGGGGCCCTCTCTGCTGTTTTCCCAATTGTATTAACATAAAGCTAGATTAAAAGTGGAGCATTTGGGGCTGGCATGGAATGGCTCAGCTTGACAATGCAGCCTCAGCATCCCATATAGGTGTGCAGGTCTGTGTCCTGAATATTCTACTTCTGATCCAGCTCCCTGATGATATCCTGAGAAAGCAGCAGAGGATGGCTCAAGACCTTAGGGCCCTGCACCTGCTTGGAAGATCCATGGCTTTGGATCAGATTACATCAGTTCCAACATTTGTGGCCACATGAGGAGTGAACCAGCAGAAGGAAGATCTTTCTCTCCCTATAAATCTGCATTTCCAAAAATAAATAAATCTTTATTAAATAGAAGTGGAACCTTCAGTACTCAAATTGACACTCCAATGCACATGTTATGATTGCAGGAATGAGCTAAACCTACTACACACAACATTGTTCCCTAATTCTTTCACTATTACAAGTACATTTTCACCAAGAGGACCTACACATTTCCCAAATCCTTGGCCCCTCTATCCTTCACTTGTTAGAACACAAGTAATTCCATCACAGGCACTCTTCTCAAACACACAAATGGGACACAGACCAGCTAATGGAGAGCCAACAATGGACAACACTGAAGAAAGTATCCTATGCAGAGGAGACAGACAAATACAAAGATCATAGAGAAGAACACACCTAGTAAGCCAGGCATGGTAGCCTAGCGGCTAAAGTCCTCACCTTGCACCTGGTGCCGGGATCCCATATGGACGCAGGTTCTAATCCCAAAAGCCCTGCTTGCCATCCAGCTCCCTGCTTGTGGCCTAAGAAAGCAGTCAAGGATGGCCAAAAGCCTTGAGACTCTGCACCCATGTGGGAGACCCAGAAGAGGCTCCTGGCTTCAGACTGACTCAACTCCAGCAGTTGTGGCCACTTGGGGAGTGAACTAATCTTTCTCTCTGTATATCTGACTTTCTAATAAAAACAAATAAATAAATCTTACCAAAAAAGAACACGCTTCATGTTCTCAAGTAGAGCAAAATAGGAAACTGGCAAAGAACAGATAAGGTCTGGGAAGTAACTTGCGAACCCTCCTGGACTGGATCTTGTACAGCCTTGAAGACCACCATAAAAGCTTTCACTTTTTTTTTAAGGATTTATTTATTTTTTATTGCAAAGTCAGATATATACAGAGAGGAGGAGAGACAGAGAGAAGTAACTTCCATCTAATGATTCACTCCCCAAGTGACCGCAACAGCTGGTGCTGCGCCAATCTGAAGCCAGGAGCCCAGATCCTCTTCCGGTTCTCCCATGCAGGTGCAGGGTCCCAAGGCTTTGGGCCATCCTCGACTGCTTCCCAGGCCACAAGCAGGGAGCTGGATGGGAAGCGGGGCCGCCGGGATTAGAACTGGTGCCCATATGGGATCCCGGGGCTTTCAAGGCGAGGACTTTAACCACTAGGCCATGGCGCCGGGCCCAGCTTTCACTTTTTTATTTGAAGTTTACTTACTTATTTGAAAGGCAAGGAGCAAGCGACAATGAGAATAAAAGCAAGCACATCCTTTCACCTACCAATATTTTTCAGAAATGCCCACAAAAGCTGAACCTGGACCAGACCAAAGAGGGCAGAAATTCCATACAGGTCTCCCATGTGAGTGACAGGGACCTAAGCACCTGCCACATCATCTACTAGCTTCCCAGGGTACACATTAGCAGGAAGCTGGATTGAAGTTTGGTCCATTATGGGATGCAGGCATCCAAGGAGGCCTAACTCATTGTACCACAACACCCATTCCTAACTTCTATTTCAAGTAAAAAGGAGAGCCATTACAAAATTGTGGGAAGGAATTTCTACAATCTGATTAACAAACCACTATTCTCCCCACTACTCTATGTTGAGAACATAATATTAAGCAAGTGTTAAAGCTGTGTGTAGAACTGAAGGCAAGGTAAGAGACAAAGTGAGAAATAGTTGTATTGTGTACTTTTAAAGGTGGTACTAACATGATTCCATCACAGTAAGCCTCTGGATATGAGAAAAAGAATAAAACATGATTTCAAGGCTTCTGTCCATTAACTAGAATGGAAAGGCAAAACAAACTAAAGAATGAAAGCTTTAGATTTTGGTTTTAGACATTACAATTGTCATAAGTATTAGTCTTGAATAGGCAGCTTAATACACAAATTCAGAATTTAAAAGATTTCATCAAGAAAAAAACATTTGGAAATCATTAAAATCCAGATGAATGTTAAAAACCACAGGTGGATGAGATCACTGTGCAAATAAAGATGAATAAAGAGGACCTGAATGAAGCTGAGTATTTGGGTAGCCAGCATTAAGACTTGGAGAGAAGGGCCTAACATGATGGTTCAGTGGCTAAAGCCTTGTTTTGCACATACCAGGATCCCATATGTGCGCCAGTTCTTGTTCCAGCTGCCCCACTTCCCATCCAGTTCCCTGCTTATGGCCTGGGAATCCAGTGGAGGATGGCCTAGTCTTGAGACTATGCACTTATGTGGGAGACCTGGAATAAGACCCTGGCTCCCGGCTTGGGATCAGCTCAGCACTGGCTGTTGCAGCCGCTTGGAGAGTAAACCAGGGGACAGAAGATCTTCCTGTCTCTCCTTCTATCTGTATTTTTATTTCCAATAAAAATAAATAAGTCTTAAAACAAAACAAAACAAAAAGAGATGGAGAGAAGGGTGAAAAATAGCAAAGGAGTAAAAGCAGAGAGTTGCCCAAAAAAATCAGTATGACATTCTGGAAATCAAGTGAACAAAGTGGACCAAGGAAGGAAGGAAGGGAGGGAGAAGTGAGGGTGGGAGGGAGAAGCGAGGGAGGGAAGAAGGGAGAAGCGAGGGAGGGAGGGAGGGAGGGAGAAGCGAGGGAGGGAGGGTGGGAGAAGCGAGGGAGGGAGGGAG
The DNA here is from genome assembly GCF_030435755.1 of Ochotona princeps. Lineage (NCBI taxonomy): Eukaryota > Metazoa > Chordata > Mammalia > Lagomorpha > Ochotonidae > Ochotona > Ochotona princeps. Next base: position 80,820,267 of record NC_080835.1, read on the forward strand.
AAGCGAGGGAGGGAGGGAGAAGCGAGGGAGGGAGGGAGAAGCGAGGGAGGGAGGGAGAAGCGAGGGAGGGAGGGAGGGAGAAGCGAGGGAGGGAGGGAGAAGCGAGGGAGGGAGGGAGGGAGAAGCGAGGGAGGGAGGGAGAAGTGAGGGAGGGAGGGAAGGAGAAGGGAGGGAGGGAGGGAGAAGCGAGGGAGGGAGGGAGAAGCAAGGGAGGGAGGGAGGAAGGAAGGAAGGAAAATAGGTGCATTAACAGAAAGCTGGAATTAGAAGCAGAGCCAGGACTTGAATCCAGGTACTCCCACACAGGATGCTAGCAATCCAAGCAGCATCTTAACCACTGAGCCAAATACTTGCCATTCAATAATAGTTTTTTGTAGAGAAGTAAGTATAAAAGCCAGAACTGGAATGAAACTAAGGGAGGATACATGATGGGAGTGAGGGCAGAGGAATGACTAGAGAAAGTATAAACCATTTTGATAATTTTTTTCTATAGAAAGTAGTTTCTATATGCTTAAAGAAATACTTCAGAACCCAATGAAATAGTAGCAGTGTACAGAGAAGAGAATGAAATGTTACAGAATTTTGATTACTCTGGGTATAGGTGGAGGATATGGGAAACAGATGGTAAAAGGAAAAGACAAAGAAGTAGATGCAGATGCTGGGAAAGAAAGTACAGAGCTACCCCAGCTGTAGGCAATGGCCTAGGTTGCATTGTACAGCTAGTAGCTGCCAGGCATCCTGGGCCTGGTTAATGCCAATCTGTGTTAACTATACCAGTATGCCAGCATAATTGCCTTTTAAAAAAAAGATATTTGGGGTACAGATGCTGGCACTCTAGCAGACAGGGTCTGGGGAACTGCACACGAGTTCGTGGGCCCTGCATGGAAAGGCAAGGCCCCAGGCTGGCATAGCACACTGCCAGAGAACTGGGCTTGGAGGACCTGAACTCTTGTGGGCATGGGAGGCTGTGGATTGGTCAGGGAAGCAGGTGTGGAGATGTGCAAGAAGCAGGACTGCTGAGGGAGAACATGACAGGTGAGGAATGACTTCCACGGGACTTCTACCAACCAGGTTACTGCACTTACAAGTAAATGAGGGAGCTGAAACTGGACGATCTTTTGGGGTCAAACCAATACACCTGCCACATGGGAGAACTGAGCTGGGATTGTTGATATTGATCACCACCTACTAGTGCACACAAAAGCCATGGCTGGGGGGCCTGCCTGGCAATGCTCGACCACAGTACCTGCCAGTGACTGTTGGGACAGCATGTGGACCATGTTAAGCTGAGCCATGATACTAACCAGCTCATGAGAGAACCAGGTCTGGGAGCAAACTCTGTGGGGGATCGTGGCCTCATCCCTGTAGATGAGCCATAACAGCTGGTTTGTTTGAGGGCTGGGGGTGGTGATGGGGCGTTCCCCAAGTTCTGCCATCAGGCCCACTACCAGGCTGACTACCAGACCCAGATCTCACACAAGCAAGCAGGTGCTAAGTCCTTACCTAGCAGTCTGCAGTTTCTGCTTTTATGTTGTTGCTGGATGATGAGGAAAGAGCAGCCCCACACCCAATTTTTGAATGCATTTACAGGTGCTACAGCCTGGACCAACCCAGCTTTCCCCAACTCCAGTATCCATGAGTGTTGGTGAGTTTCGTGCTCATGCCTAGCTCAGCCCATCATGCCTGCAAGAGCACAGATCCCCAAGCCCAGTGTTGTGGTAGTATGCTGTGCCAGCCTGGGGCCTTGTCTGCTACACAGGGCCCACACACACTTGAACACAGGTCAGGGCTAGACACGGCTGCAGTATTCCTTGGTATGGGTGTGGACTGGGTCTGGGGTGTGCCAGACTGGGCTAGGCTCTAGCACCTGCTGAGCTGCAAGAACTAGGTCTGGGGGTGGACCAGGCAGGGCTGAGCTATAGCACCCAACAGTGAAGGCCAGGACAGGGCATGAACTGGTCAGGCAAGGCCAGCTATACCTGCCAGAACAGCAGGTTCTTGGCCAAGTCAGGCTGGGGCAAGAATCCACCAGTGTGTACGAAATCTGTAACTGGGAGGTGAACTGATAGAACGACTTTGGGAACTCTGTAGACACAGTACCCACAGATGACAAGAACCAAGACTGGGAGCAGCTCAGATCAAGCCAGGTTACACAGTACCCGCTGCCATATGTGGAGGTCAGGACTCAGGGAGGGCCATGTTAAGTCAATTCATAGCACCCACTGGCAGATTGAGAAGAGGACAGGGTGCAGGACAGTCCCGGTTGGGCCACAACATCAACCTGGCTTTTACACTCACAGGCTTTTACACATACTTAGTGCTTGAAATCATTGGCCAAGAGTTTCTACTGACTCTGTTCAAGTGGTACCTGAATTTTGAAAGAGCTCATATTGGGGCTAGGACTGGGGGACTGGGCTGGGCTGGGCTAGCAGCAGCACCTGCCAACATGAGCGGGAACTGGTAGGCAGGCTGGGCCAAACAGGGTGAGGCACCTGCTGGTGAATGCCAAGGTGAGGCGAGCCATGCCAGTCTGGGCCACAACTCCCACTAGCACATGTTAAGGGCTGGGGACAGAACTGACCAAGTGAGTGCAACCACCAGTGTGTATGCAGGCTGATGTGGATGACAGATTGAGCTGGACTTTGCCCTGGCTGGCACCCATAGGAGTCAAGTCTTTTGGGACGCCCCCCCTCCCAACTAGATCACAAGACCATGGAGTGTATGTGTCAAAACTGGGTCCTCATGGTTGCTGAGGCTTATGCAGCGGACAGCATGCCCAGATGTTCATGGAGGACATTACAACCAATTGACTAAGGCCTGCAGAGTATGTTCAGTATCATGGAGAGCAGAACAAATCAAATTACTGAAACCATTTTGTCGCTGTCCTGCAGCGATGGACTTAGTGCACAGAGCCGATAATAACACGCTTGGACTACTGACTGATGATCAACAGCCAAAATTTATTAGGGGCAACAGACTTTATATGCTGAGGGTCATACAGGATTAGGGTAGAGATACTTAGTTCATCAACAGAACCATCAACTGTTTCTATGCTTTAGTTTGGAAGTCCTTTTGCCTTGTATATTACTTCCCACTCAACTGTTCTTATACAAATGATATCTCATCAGGTATACAAAAGGTAGCCATACAGTTGTTCTCATGCAAAGGATATCCAATCAGTCACACACAAGACATCCCTTCAGTTGTTTATCATACAAATATTGTCCCATCAACTGTAATCCTGTGCTCGCTGACTACGGTCGCTGACCTACGGTCACAATGTCCTCCTACACCATTTGAGCTGTACTGTCAGAGCATGCTCCACATCACAGACCCTGGGATGTCACTGGGTGGCTGTCCTCAATCCTCAGGTACTGATGCGATTGGGCTACAGCCCTTCTCCCACTTACATCAGATACAGGGAAAAATATGAGATTAAAGGCAGTTGTTCCATTCACTTTTCCCCATTCCTCAACCTTCCAAACCCTGATCAGAGGTCAACATGGGCATGCATCCCTCTCAACAATGTAAATATCATCAAAAAGAAAATGAATCTATTATATAAAAAAAAGTACAAGGGTTCTGGGAATTTTCCTTTTTTATCATGTTAATTTCTCAGTGATAAATAAGAGAAATAAGAAGATGGGGGAGGAAATGTCAGAAATGTTGATAAAAAGATTTTTTTAAGACTTATTTAAGTCACAGCATGATGGCTCAATGACTAAATGCTCATTTTGCAAATGTCAGGACCCCATATGGGATCCAGTTCATGTCCCACATGCTGCACTTCCCTTACAGCTCCTGTTTGTGGCCTGGGAAAGAACTGGAGGATAGCCCAAAGTCTTGGGACCCTGCACCTATGTGCGAGACCTGGAAGAAGTTTCTGGCTCCTGGCTTTGGATTGGCTCAATTCTGGCCATTGCGGTCATTTGGGGAGTGAACCCCCGGATGGAAGACCTTTCTCTCCTATTCTCTGTAAATCTGCCTTTCCAATAAAAATAAATAAATCTTTAAAAATAAAATCTTTTCCTAAAAAAGATTCATTTTATTCACTTGAAAGGCAGAATTACAGAGATAGGGAGAGAGAAGAGAGGGCATTCCACCTGTTGTTTCACTTCTCAAATGGCTGCAACAGCCAGGGTTGGGATAGGCTGAAACCAGGACCCAGGAGCTCTTCCATGCACGGACCTGGGCCCCCTTCTGCTGCTTCCCCAGGAACATCAGTAGGGAGCTGGGTAGGAAGTGGAGTATCCAGGACTCAACTGACACCCATGAGAGTTTGGCATTGCAGCATGGCCACTCAACCTGTTAATGCCATACTGACAGTTCCTAAAAAAAATTAGAGTAGGTACTAGGAAAGTGGAAGAATGATATGAAAGTACAGTATCACTGGGCTCACTTGTAGTTTGTAATGTCATCTGTTTAAAGTGCAAACTGCTTGGCTGTGTCTTCTTCACCACTGACAACCATAAAGGGCTGGCACTGAAAAGTGAAGAAATGGACTTACCGAGGGTTATGGTTTTTTTTTTTTAAATAAGAGTGTGGCCCTTTTTATTTCCTTTAATCAGAAAAATATACCCCACATTTCCAAGACAAAGGCCTTAGGGAAGCACCAGAAAGAGGGGCTTGCCCAAGGGTTTGGGGGGGCGCCCAGAGCTGTTCTGGCTGGGTGAGGAATGTCAGCTGCAAGGGAAGGTAGCCCTCCCACCAGGGCCTGTCAGGGGAGGGGTGCTGGCGGCCAGCAGATGGCCTGGACACACAGCAAATAGCCATAGGTCCCAGAGTCCACATAGAACACTGAGCAGTGTCTGACCAGGGACCTCTCAGGTGGCCAAGGATACTTTCTTACTGCAGGGTGCTAATAGCCCCTGATGCCTGCATGTTAGGAAACTGAAAACAAACCCTGCCCTTGGCCAGACCCCCTGCCCCTTGCCCTGGATTCCAAGAGAGAGGGTTATGGTTTTACCCATGTGAAACAAGAAAGGCACAAGAGATTCAAAAGTATACTGAAGGAAATAATTACATCTGAGAAGAGAATTTATGCTTGGAAACTAAAGATAAAAGGACATTATGATAAATGGAGGCAGACATCTTTGCTTCTAACTTGATGGAACAGCAGGAATCAGATTTCCTTTCTTGTTTTATCAACTAGAAAACCTAAAACCAGTACAGGACAGTGCTACCTGAGGGGATTAAAAATAAGCTGAACTCTACAAATACCCAAATACTGCTTAAGGAGTGTCCCTGAGCCTCAGCACAAGCAGAGGGAACCCAGAACCCATGGTTTCCATAAGTCTAAGAGTTTGGAGAGGCCATCATGCCTAGAACTTGTGGCCCCAAGAAGGTGCTTCAAAGCCTGGAGGGAGCTCAAACCACTGGCTGAGTGTTGACGTGAACATGTGTGTGATAAAACTGAGACTGGAGAAAGAACCACTAGGAAGGAATAGGCAGGACGACAACCTAAGCACACACCTGGCTAGACAGAGCTGGTGTTCCCAGCAGCTGGAGTGGAAACAAGCCTTCAAGTGCCGGGCTCTAGCTCTACTCCTTAGAAACGGCCTGAGTCTGTAGCAGAGCCAAAGCAGCCCTAGCCTAAATATTATCCTGGACCCACTCTAACAAAAGCAAGCTACCACTCCCAAATTACCTAACTGCATTACAGCCAAACCCAAGAAATATTTAAAAGAAATCTTAAAACTCACAATGTTAGACATCCAATCAGAAATAATAAAGCATGCAAAGCAGCAGAAAAAAAAAATACATTTAAAAATGACCCAGAAATGATAAGGGTAACAGACCTCCATATGATCAGAAAGGCTGAAGGAAGCAAGAACAGAGATAATAGATTTTTTTTTTTAAAGAACTTTCTGTGATCTGTGAAATGTCAAGTGACTTAACCTATATAAAGCTCAAACCTTGTGGTGGGAATGGGAGGACTATTTGAAGGAAGAAAAGAACGGTTTCTGATTTCATGAAAATGACAAACCTCCACATACACATTACAGCATAAAGTGGCGAAATCGATGCTTTAGTGGTGGAGTTGGATGATTCAAATAAAAACACCAGAGGAACTGAGTATTACAGTTTAGACAGGATTTGGCTCCTCAAACACACGCAGATGCTTTTACTCAAAGTCTTAGGGACATAGTTAATGGATTAGTTGCAGCAGGACTGAGGTGGATCCTATATGTAATTGTGTTATTCTGGGTGGTGGGTCTGGTGGGAGGTCCTTAGATCACAGCAGGATGCCCTGAGAAGGTAACTCCCAAAGGAGGCTTGGTCACTGCAGCTGTGTTTGGTCAGGTTTCCCTGCTGTTTGGCTCATCATGTGACCATCTCACCATCCTCATGAGGCTGTCCAATCCTGACTGTGAGTCTAAACCAGAAGCAGAAACAAAGCTCCCTATTTCCTATGCTGCTCATCTCAGATATTCAAAGGAATCAAAAGCCAACTGATGCAGGGAGCAATAAGAGCCATATGCTTGGAAGTGAGACCATAAATTGATCAAACATTCATCATTATCTTTTTATTGTTCTTGCTTCATCATTCCATTGTACTTCCTCGTTTATTTTCAAATAGCTTTCTTTAGGTGTTCAGAGATCATTTAACATAAATCTGTAAGTAAATCTGAGTTTAGCATGTATACCCTCCATTTACTCCACTACAGTCTTCTCCACTTCCCATCTTCGCTGCATACTCAGAGCCAAAGTCTAGAGCTGGTAGAAGACATGCTTTGATTGACTGTGAGAATGAACTGAGACTAAATTGGACTCTTTTTTTTTTTTTTTAAGATTTTATTGTTATTGGAAAGCTGGATATACAGAGAGGAGAGACAGAGAGGAAGATCTTCCAGCCGATGTTTCACTCCCCAAGTGAGCCGCAACGGGCCGGTACGCGCCAATCTGATGCCGGGAACCAGGAACCTCTTCCGGGTCTCCCACGCGGGTGCAGGGTCCCAAAGCTTTGGGCCGTCCTCAACTGCTTTCCCAGGCCACAAGCAGGGAGCTGGATGGGAAGTGGAGCTGCCGGGATTAGAACCGGCGCCCATATGGGATCCCGGGACTTTCAAGGCGAGGACTTTAGCCGCTAGGCCACGCCGCCGGGCCCTAAATTGGACTCTTAAAGACCAGAGGGATGTGGGATTGATTTGAAACGTCATCACTTGGTAAAGAAGGAAAATTCAATGAAACATAATTGAAAACAGTACTTGGAAAATAAAAACAAGTTATTTTTTGGCAAATAAAATAGTGTCTCCACCTTCTGAAAACTCTCAATGTTACTGTTTTCATCATAGCTTTCATTACTAGCAAAAATTATGCAATGTGGGGTTTTTTTTAGTGTTAATATTTACCCTTACTATAAGTGCCAATGACTAAAGACCTTTGTATTTCACATGCACTACCACATCACTGACACTTAAAATAGTAACCAGCACAGAGTAGATGCTCAGATATTTATGGAATGAACAAACTCCAGTTACACAGATCAATTGCCCTTGATAATACTTGTACGTACTCCCATGAATTTGACCAGTGTTTTTGCCTGAGCTGTCCTCTGCTTTGTTTAGGAATGCATCAGGCACCTATTTTCTCAACCCACTACACCACGGCAACAGTCGAGTTGCTTTTAGTACAGCTGGGTTCACAGGACCCAAGGACAGAACCCAATAAAAACAGCCTTTGTCTCTTTTTATTCTCATCCTTCCCAATCTACTCTACATGCTTACTGTCCTCTTAATAACCCCCAGCAGTCTAAGCTTCCCTTCTTCTATTCTCACATCCTCTTAGTAGCTTTATTATTAAAGAGTACAGAGAGAGAGCTAGAGAGCTTTTTATGTCTTTAACTAACATAACTTCCAGATTAAAATAATTGGTTATTTTCATGGAACAAGATTCTCTCATTTACATTCATCACAGTCTTACAGCCACTGATTCAATGCATTATTCCCATTGCCATCTTTCCTTCCCTCTCTTTCCAGAGCCACACCAAGGAGAAACAAGTTCAGAGGAATGCATGTTGGCAACAGGTGGGGGTGGAAATGGGAAGGAAGCCTGTGACTCAGTCCTTATCGATGCCTACTTTAAAAAAGAAATTTCTATCTACCCAATGAAAAACACACTAATTATAAGGGACCCATAAAACAAAAACTAATACTGATCACTATCTTTTACCCTGATTGTTTTTCTTCATGGTATTTATCACAACCTGACTTAAATTCAGAGAGACAAAATGCAGATCTTCTACTCACTGGCTCACTTCCTAAATGCCTACCACAACCAGGGCTGCACCAGGCCAAAGCCAGGGGCTGGAACGCCATCCTGACCTCCCACAGAGGTGGCAGCATCACCTGCTGCCTCCCAGGGTGCACATTAACAGGAAGCTGCGCTGGAAGCAGAGCTAGAACTTGAACCCAGGGACCCTGATGCAGGATGTGGGAGTCCAAAGCAGGGACCTAACTGCTGCCACAAGCGTCCGTCCCAGTTTTTATGTTTGTAGCATCTCTTCCTCACAAAAATGTAAATTATTAAAAAGCAGGAATGTGGCTGCCTAGCTCAACATTATTAAGTGAGCATTACAAAATGCTAAGTTCTCATTCAATGAACAGATCTACCTATGGAACTTCATTTAAAGCCCTCTTGGCAAGCATCAACAGCTCCCACAACCTTGTATTCCCATTTCTCACTTCCAGGTCCTCTGGGCTCTACTCCATCAGCCAGGGATCACCATCCAGATAATGCAACAGAGCATGCAGTCCTGTTACACGGTATCCAACCGGACATAACTTCCACTCCTACCCAACGTCTGCCTAATCAACACATAGAAAAAAATCAACCCATCCTTCAAAATGCAACGCCAATGCTTTCTCTATGAAATCTTCTGTGGCCATCCTACCAGAAACTAGTTCTTCAATCTGTGAGGGACCACAGGGCAGCCGGTCACACATCTCACATTTTCGCCTGAGAGTAAATCATTAGTGCCATCTAGTCTCCTCAGTATATGGCGAGTCTCTAAAGAGCACAGGGAGGGAGAGGGGGAGATTACACAGTAGTTATTAGGGAAAGAAGATAAAGCTGGAAAGACCTCAAAGAATTTGAAGCATCAAAGGTATCTGAGCAGGAGAGGAACGTGGTCAGAACAGTTCTTTCATCTGGAGATCAGATCAGAACTAAGATAAAAATAGTGAAATCATGGGAGCTAATACTGTCCCAGAAAAATAAGAGTACAAAGATAGAAGAGGTCAAGATTAAATCCTGGAAATATTTACACTGGGGCAGAGGTGGGAGGGAGGAAGGAAGGTCGATGAAAAATACAAGTGGTTTCAGAGAAAGCAGACCAAGAAGAGCATATCATAAAGCCAAAAGAGAAGTGGAGGAAGTAAGCAAACAGCATCAGAAGAGGGGATAAATACTATCAGAGCAGAATCACATCTGGCAATCAGGAGATAGCCAGCACTCCTTGGCTGACCAATATACACAGAAAAGATGGGCTGGGGGTCAAAGGAACAAGCCTCACCGCTAGGCCACCGCGCCAGGCCCGCCTCATCACATTCAGAGTGACACACTGTAAAGGGAGCAGGGAGTTGCTTTTCCAGAAATTCTGATAGTGAATGAAGACAGAAAAGCACAGGAGTTTGAGTCACAAACAGTGCACAGGTTGAATGTGAGGAGAAAAACGAATGAGAACTTTTCTTATCGGCTTACAAGTGAGAAGGGAGAGGGAAGACGCCACCAAGCCCTGGGGAAAAATGAGGGCTGAATAAGAACAGGTGAAAGGAGACAAATTCAGACTTGGCGCTGGCAGCCGACGTCTGGTGCAGCGGTTGCCACTCGAGCTGTCCCATCCCACACGGGAGTGCCTGCTTCAGCTCCTTACCACACCATTTCCAGTCCAGCTTCTTGCTAATAATCTACACTCTGGGAGGCAGTGGATGATATCTCAAATACCTGGGCCCCTGTATTAGTGTGGGCCTGGCCAAGGCACAGCTGGTACAGGCATCTGGGTTGTAAATCAGGGGGTAGAAAACCTCTCTTCTTTGTCACTGTGCCTTTCAAACAACAACAAAAGCTGGCCCAGGAAGCAGTCTTTTGGCATAGCCCCTAAGACACCACATCCCATATAGGAGTGCCTGAGTTTAACCACTAACTGTACTCCTGATTCTGGCTTCCTGCTGTTGCTCACCCTGGGAGGCAGAAGGGAATGCCTGGAGTAACTGGGTCCCATCCACACACATGGAAGACCCAGAATGAATCTCAGGCTTGGTCTTCTCCAGCATAAGAGCTTTGGCTCTCCATCTCCCCTTAATAAATACAATAATACGAAAAAAGGGGGGGCCTACAAATGCAGTTATAGGGAGAACTGGGAAAAATCTGTGGTACTGAACACGAAAGGGGAGGTCATGTCAAACAGCAGGATAAAATGATTTACTAGAAGAAAGACGCAAAGGCGGGAATAGGGGAAGCATCAATAACTGTTGTTTGGAATAGGATAATAAAGTAAAAAGGAAGAAAATGAGCAATGAGGACCTGGATGACAACAACACAACAAAAGGAATGAGCACAATTAAGTGTTAGTAGTAATCTAACGGTTGGCAGTGTGGAGCAGCAAGTTAAGCTATCGCCTGCAGCTCCAACATCCCACACAGACATCAGTGGTTTAGTCCTAGAAGTTTCACTTCCCATCCAGTACCTTTCCCAAGAAAGGCCATGGAAGACAGCCCAAGTATTTGGGCTCCCAAACCCATGTGAGAGACACTACAGATTCCTGGCTTTAGCCTGGCCCATCTCTAGCTTTTGCACATGTTTCAAGAGTTACCCAGTGGATGCAAGATCATCCTTGTCTATCCCTCTCTGTAACTCTGCCTTTCAAACTTTTTTTTAAAGATTTATTTATTTATTTTGGAAAGGCAGAGTTACAGAGAGGAGCAGAGACAGAGGAAGATATTCTGTACAATGATTCACTCCCCAAGTGACCGCTATGGCCAGAGCTGCGCCAATCCTGAAGCCAGGAACCTGGAGCTTCATCCAGGTCTCCCATGCAGGGGCAGGGTCCCAGGGCTTTGTGCCAGCCTCAACTGCTTTCCCAGGCCACAGGCAAGGAGCTGGATGGGAAGTAGAGCTGCCAGGATTAGAACCAGCGCCAATAAGGGATCCTTGTTCAAGGCGAGGAGTTTAGCCACTAGGCCACTGTGCTGGGCCCAAATAAACAAACTTTTAAAAAATGCAGTAATCTAAAACAGAAGATGGAATTACAATATCAGATCCCACAAAAGTTCTATAGCCACTTTGTTGTTTCTTTGTAAAGAAAAGAAACAACTTTGGAAAAGGAAAGAACTTTGTAAAAAGTTCTTGAACATACAAATCTTCTAACTGGTTGACAGTTGAACACGTCAAAATGTACTATATAAATGTATGCCCCAAAGGCTTCTGAAATCTGGCGACAATCTATTCTCTTAAAAAGCAGAAAAAAAATTAGTCAGTCACATTTTTATATATATATACATGTATATGTATGTATGTATGCATGTAGATATGAAAGCTAGTACGTGTGTGTGAGGGGAGGTGTCTTTTCATTATGTTGAAAGAGATACAGAAAGAAACCAACAGAGATCTTGCTGCTGCCAGTTCACTCCTCACTCAAATGGCCACCACAGCGTAGGCTGGGTCAGGACAAAGCTAAGTAGCAGAGGCTCAATTCAGGTATCCCAAGTGAGTGACAAGCACCCAATCGCTGCCCCACAAGAGTACAAGTTCATTAACAGGAAGCTAGAATCAAGTTTAGACCTAGGACTGCAAAGCAAGCATTCAAACCCTAATCTCACACTTAACATCTAACCAGACAGGATCTCACTACATTTCTCCCTGAACACAAATTCCAGCCTTACGACTACTCTTCAATGCACAAATGTAAGGTAATCTGCACCCCTGCTCCCCCATCTCCCAGTGAGGGGAGCTGGAGGTTTTCTGTCCAACTTGAAAAAGGAAGCTTCAGTGATGTCATTGAGAGACTCAAATGTCAACATTTAGTGCCCACTCTATTTGTTATCTACATTTACAATCATATATAATATTCACTTGGAAACTTTAAACTGCCTTTTCACATAGCCAACATTTCAAAAAAGTTTCTACTGACATTATCAAACAAATCTTTAGCATTTATCTTTGCCTGCACTGGAGTGACAGAGTCACTTACTAGTTCTTTCCCCAAGTGTGACCATCTTCTTTTTATTTATAAAAGTTTGAGTCTGTAATCTTTTTAAGTCATGCCTGAGGTGTCCAGTTTTTATACATTCAGTTTCTTCTTTCTGTAAGTATGAATCATAAATCCAGAGTCACTACAAGGCAATTACTGCACTTGCATGACTAACGTAACTTGGACTTCTATCTACTCCACAAAATCCTTTGTAAGGCTTTATATGGAATAGAGTGCTGACTCGCTCTTTACTGAGAAAGTTTTATTTAGGGAGAGAGAGGGAGGCTTTGTCCTATACTCAGGTTTCAAGAAGTCAAAATTTCACAAAGAACTGGGAAATCAATTATTCTTTCAACACATTAACAATGTAACATACTGCTTATGAAAACACAAGGAAGGGCCCAGAGAATGGTTCAATTGGCTAATCCTTGCCCAATCACAGGATCCCCGATGCTCTACTTCCCATCCTGCTCCCTGCTTGTAGCCTGAGAAAGCAGGGGAGGATGGCTCAAAGCCTTGGGACCCTGCAACCACGTGGAAGAGCCAGAACCTTCAGATCAGCTCAGCTCTAGCCATTCCAGCCACTCAGGAAGTGAACCAGCAGATGGAACATTTTTCTCTACCCCTCCTTCTCTCTATAAATCTGCATTTCCAATAAAAATAAGCAAATCTTAAAAGACAGAGGGGCCTGATGTGGTAGCCTAAAGTCCTTGTCTTGCATGCGCCAGAATCCAATAATGGGCACCAGTTCGTATCCCAGCTGCTCCTCCTTCCATCCAGCTCCTTGCTAGTGACCTGGGAAGGCAGTCGAGGACAGCCCAAGGCCTTGGGACCCTCCATCTGTATAGGAGACCCAGAGGAGGCTCCTGGCTCCTGGCTTCACATCAGCTCAGCTCTGGCCATTGCGGCCACTTGGGGAACGAACCAGTGGATGGAGGATCTTTCTGTCTCTCCTCTCTGTAGATCTGACTTTCCAACAAAAACAAATATCTTAAAAAGAAAGGAAGAGAGAAAGGAAGAAAACATAAGGATGCATTAACAGTCTTTAGAAATTACAAATTTTGTTTCTGAGTTCACGCATTAAAACTTTGCTATACCAGAGGCCGGTGCTGTGGCTCACAGGCTAATCCTCCTCCTGCAAGCACCAGCATCCCATATGGGCACTGGTTCATGTCCCGGTTGCCCTACTTCCCACCCAGCTCCCTGCTTATGGCCTGGGAAAGCAATAGAACAAGGCCCAAAGCACTGGGTCCCTGCACCCGCGTAGCAAAATTGAAGAAGTTCCTTCCTTTGGATAGGCTCAGCTCCAGCTGTTGTGGCCATATGGGGAGTGAGCCAGAAGATCAAAGAATCTTCTGTCTCTCCTTCTCTCTGTAAATCTGCCTTCCAAATAAAAGTAAAAACAAAAACAACAAAAACTTTGCCATACTAATAAAAAACTAGAGTGGTTTTCAACTCACTTGAATTGTTTTCCCTGAAGAAACAAAGAGAAAGCTCCTATCAAACAGGTGTTGCTGCTAACCCCCTTTTTTACAGATGAGGAAATTTTGGTAGAGAGGTGAAGAAACTTGCCCAACTGCAGCAGCACCAGTCAGTGCGCAGAAAGTATGGAGCTGGGGCGGAACGCTAACAGGCAGCCGCATCCACCGGTATCTGCTCTGGCAGGTGCAGGTAACAGACCAAACCCGACCTGCACTGGCTGGCACACAGAGCCAAGTCTGAGGTCACCCAAGGTGATGTTTCTTGTGGGACTCCCCAAGTAGAACACTGGACTCAGACCTCGTGCACAGGGAAATATCACAGGATGTGCTGGCTGAACTTGGAGTACATGTATCAGAACTGGGCCTCCTTGGTTGCTGATGGTTGTGCAGCAGACAGCACGCTCAAATGCACATAAGGGACGTGACGGCCAGCTCATTTAGGTCAGCAGGAGACCTCACAACTGCCCTGTCAGAAGACGGAAAGCGGGACAGGTTGGAGAATTCTGGCTAAGCTTTGCAGCATGCTCCTGGGCCTCTGGACACATTAAGGTGGACTCTGTCAACAAACAGAATTTAGAAAGATTTTCTCAACCCTGGAACAATGAAAACAACAACTCCTCAAAACAATCAAAACCACCCAAGTGACACTCTCGGAACACTCTTCCCCACATCGGTTCTTTAAGGTGTAAGCAACTGATCTGGTGCTGATGTAGTCTGACAGCAAGGGGTTGTCCCCTCCCCCTCCTCCCCTGGGGACACAGAAAACAAAATGGAAACATTTGTCCCACCCACCTTCCTCCATACCTAACCCTACCCAGTTTAATCAGAGGCCCACAGGGACATGAATTCCTATCAATTATGTAAACAATGTTAACTAGAAAATTAAAACATTTTTAAAAAGTGCTCCATATGTAAGTGATACAACATGTAAGTGGCTGAAATTCAGAGGGTCTAATTGTAAGCCCTCCCCCCCCACGCCCCCATACTGACCCTTGGTAAAATCTGGCCTTTATTTTTAAGACTGTCAGGAGTTCACGTTAGGGAAGAAGACAGAATAATGAGGCTGTTGTACATTTTATGATTACTTTCTGTTATCCATGCACACTGCCAGAAGGCATGATGTGTTAGCTCTCCCGTCGTATTTACTTCCTGAGTTAACAATCACTACCCTCCAATTCAATCGGTACTTCCAAGGCAAAAAAAAAAAAAATCGCAGTATAAACACAACCACTTTTTCAAAATGATGATGATGATGATGATGATGATGATGACGATGATGGACACGGCCCACGGCCGCCCTGGGCCTAGATGTCCCTTGCTCTCTCAAACTTTACATGTCTCGTTTCCAAGGGTAAGTTTGCTATGCCCTCCACTGATGGCACCACTTCATCAGCTGGCATCTGGCTGTGCCCTGTAACTAGGGGAGTGGAGATGGGGTGGGAAGTAGTTTCCTAGGGGGATAAAAGGGGGAAAGGCGGGTGCAGGAACTCCAGAACGGGGGCGCCTGGGAGGCAAGGTGCAGCATGCAAAGAGGGACAGAGCATGCAGTGCAGGCACCGCCGTCTGGGGGTTCGCATGCAGACGGAATGGGAACGGGTAGTGGGGTGTTGGAGGCGAAGTCATTGAAACCTGTTAGGTAGTCTTCCCTCGGATTTTTTTTTTCTGTTCTGCACAAGAAACAGACCCCGAAAGTAGGACTGGGCCAGTGGGGCTGGGCACACACCACGACCGCCCCCTTCCCTCTCTCTCCGGCTCCGGGCCACAGCCGGTGCCTGGAAAGCATCGCTCGCCGGCCGGCCGCCCTCGGCCGGCGGGAGGGACGAGGCCGGGGACCCGCGAGCTCCGGGCCTCGGCCGCAGCTCTCCCTCCCGGCCGACAACGCCGGGTCAACAGTCGCGCACGCTTCGCCTCGGATTCTGCCCCGACCCTGCCCGGGAGGGCTGACGCGGACCGTCACGGAGGAAAAGCCAGGCTGGAGTGAGGGTCTTCTTACCTTTAACAGATTAGACGTCGCCATGTTCCTTCAACTTAGATTCTCGCGAGACGACGCGAGAATTGGCGGCGCTCCGGGCCAGGCCACAACTGGAGGCCGGAGTTCCCTCCGGAGCCCGCGGGCCCTGCGTGCGGCCCGCACCGGGGTAGTGGGGGTGAGGCGGGCGCCGGGGCGGCGTGCAGACGGCGCGGACCTCGTCCCAGGCACCGGGCGCTTCGCCTACATGGTCACCGGAGCTGCCCCGCGCCAAACAGCTCATGCAAAAGGGAGACGGGGCCGGCGAATGGGGAGAGCCGGTAACGGGAGCCGACCTGACCGGGCAGAGCAAGAAGCATCGACTCCACGAGTGGCCCCCGCAACCCCCCACAACTCCCGGCGGGCGAGCCTTTGCGGTCGCCCCGCAGCGGTCGTCCCCGCAGCGGCCACCGGCAACGAATTGAGCCCAGGCCCGGCGGCTCGGGTTCCGCGGCCCCGTCACGTGACGCGGCGGGCGGGGGCGCGCCCTCTGCCGGCGGGACCCGAGGTTTCCCCTCGGCCTTCACGTCCCCCCACTCGCGGGACTCGCTCTTGGGAGACACGTGATCCCGAAATGCTGGAACAGCTGTCTTCTGCAAGAACTGGCCCCGAGCAGGCGCCCCGTGCATACATGCTTGTCCACGGGATAAATGCACAAACGTGTTCACTATTCATCTTTTTTTTTTTCTTTTCAAGAGTGCCTGATGCTTGGACCGTTCTTCAAAAAGATTGTTGAAGGAATGAGCATTCGTCTTGGATTTACTAAAGGCACGATATGCTACAAGATCTAAAACCCGACAAGCCCGCACCTTTTTATCCTTTCAGAGCACAAAACACTGGTCAAGAGAATTTATATGTAGAAGCTACGGCATACCTGGTAGCATGCTGTGCGTGTTTACAAATCATTCATTCATGCATTGGTAACATGTAGAACTAGATAAGACCGCTGTGGTTAAATAAAGCAGAGATGACCTTTTAAACTGTTCATGATAGCGTGCAGGTGGCGGATATACTAGTGTTCTCTATGTAAAATTCTTTCAGCTGGTCTATATTTTTGAAACTTTTCATAATTAAATATTAAGGGGAATTTTTAAAAATGAATGTATAGACCTCCCCTCCTTCCATCACAGTTCCCTGGATGCTTAGGCACCCTTCTGTGAGACAGCCAAAATTCTATGCTGCTTATGCATCCTATGTCCATGTAGCACTGTGTACATATTTTTGTTCACAAATGATCCCTTTAATATCTTTTTTCTGAAAAAGATCAGTTGATACTTATTTTTTTTTTTTCACACCTAAAGTTTATTTGGGAGGCAAGAGGAGAGAAAGAGAAAGGATTATCAATACTCGCCAGACACCTGCACCAACTTAGGCTGGGCGGGGACCGAATGAAGAACCAGGAACTCAACCACCTCTCCCATTTGCAAGGCAGGAGCCCTTCTGTCTGCTGGTTTATTCTGTAAATGCGCTCATTACACAGGCTGGGAGGAGCCAGGCCAGGCCAAAGACAGGAACCAGAAAATCCAACCGGGTCTCTCCTGTGGGTGGAAGGAGCCATCTTCTGCTGCCTTCCAGGAGCATTTGCAGAGAGCTGGGTGGGAAACCTGGTGTAGCTGGGACTTGCCCTGCGTGCTCCGAATGAGATGCTGGGTGTCCCGATCAACAGCTTAACTTTTTGCCTTCTCAGAGAAACCTTAACGCTTCCTGGAAGGAAGGGGTAATGTTGCTGCAGCCCAACTTACACATGTAACACAACATGTGCCTTCCATTATCTCCAACGGCCTACTCCCCCTCCCCACCCATACACGCATACAAGTAATAATATGACTGTCTTCTCTCTCCTCCCACGTGGCTGAGCTTTGCTCAAAACAGGCCTCAACCCAGTTGAGTGGTTTCTACCCATGCAGCCCTCAGGTCCCAACCATCCTGTCAGCCTTCTCTTGGGCGGCTTACCCTTTCCCTCCATGTTCCAGTCTATTGACTTCACTGCAATAATCTGTTATGTGACAGGCCAAAATGGTAAGGGTATATATGTGCAAATGTAAATTGCAAAATGTCACTTATGTGCTCTGATCCTAACCTAAGAAAGGAAGGAAGGGCGGGAGGAAAGAAAGAAGGAAGAAAGAAAAGGAAGGAAGGAAGGAGAAACTGTATAATCTTTCCTATTCTGAATGGGAAAAAAGCGTTGAAAATACTACCAATGCTTGACTGGATGGTGGGAAATGGAATAATTTTGTTTGTTTTTGTTTGTTTTGTTTTCTTAAAAGTTCTTCTAAAATAACCTACATTTTTGTTTTTAAAGATCCATTTACTTTATCTGAAAGGCAGAGTTACAGCTGCGGGCCCACTCCCTAGATGGCTGCAACAGCCAGAGCTGAGTTGATGCAAAGCCAGGTTTCCCTTGTGGTACAGAGGTCCGAGCACTTGACCCCTTCCCTGCTGGCTGCCCAGGTGCATCAGCAAGTAGCTAGAACAGCCGGAACTCAAACCTGAGCCTGTATGGATGCTGGCACTGTAGGCGAGGGCTTTATCTCCTACTCCCCCTCACCCCCAAATCACATACTTATTAAGGAAAGTCTGATAATCATGATAAATTGTAATACCTCATAAAATGAAAGTTCTGTAATCGGTGCTGTGAAATGGAACATGAATGGAATATGGGCCATTTGAGGAGTGAACTAGCAGATGGAAGATCTCTCTGTCTCGCCCTCTTTCTGTATGCAACACTACCTTTCAAATAAAGAAATCCTTAAAAAATGAAAGTTGAGTTAGTAGTATGATCAGATGAAAAAATACCGGTTTATCTGTGCACCTATGTACATTTATTGGTATGTACACTGTATTTCAATAAATAAAATATTTACAAAAATCTAAAAAAAAAATGAAAGTTGATTGAAATATCTTCTCTACCACTTCCTAAGATACAACTATTAATGATTTGCTTCCTTCTGTAAAAGAAAAAAAAAAACTTCTTTATTTAAAAGCTAGAGTGACAGTGACATGGAAAGAGGAAATGCCAGAGAGAAATTTTCTTTTTTTAAGATTTATTTTTAAGTTTTTATTAGAAAGATATACAGAAGGCTTGGCAGCGTGGCCTGGTGGCTAAGGTCCTCGCCTTGATCCCATATGGCCGCTGGTTCTAATCCCGGCAGCTCCACTTCTACTCTATCTCTCCTCCTCTCAGTATATCTGACTTTGTAATAAAAATAAAATAAATCTTAAAAAAAAAAAAAAAGGAAAGATATACAGAGTGGAGGAAAGACGGAGAGGAAGATCCTCCTTCCAATGATTCACTCCACAAATGGCCGCAATAGCTGGAGCTGAGCTGATCTGAAGTCAGGAGCCAGGAGCTTCTAACCGGTCTTCCATGTGGGTGCAGGGTCCCAAGGCTTTGGGCCGTCCTCGACTGCTTTCCCAGGCCACAGGCAGGGAGCTGGATGGGGAGTGGGGCCACTTGGATTAGAACCAGCACACATATGGGAACCTGGCACATGCAAGGCGAGGACTTTAGCCACTAGGCTACTGCACTGGACCCGAAGCGGGATTTTTCCAACTGTTCTCTCACTCCCTAAATGGCTGCAACATCCAGGTCTGGACTAGGTCAAAGTCAGGAGCCTGAAAAATGCATCCAGGTCTCCCCATGAACAGCAGGGATGCAGGTACATGGGCCATCTGCTGCTGATTTCCGAGGTGCATTAGGGGAAGCTAGTCACATGAGGAGCAGCCAGGACTCGAACCAGTGCCCTAACATGAGATGACAGCTTCACAAGCCACATGGTGCCAGCCAGCCCCTGCTTTCTTCTCAGTGGTCTTCTGTGAATGTGTGAAAAGGCTCCTTAAGTGTGGCTTAGGAGTCAATCAGAATGGCCTAAGGTGCTTATTTAAGAAGCAGATTTCCAGGTCCCTCCCTCTGAGGATTCTGATTTCAGAAATCTGTCAGGGAGATACAAATGAAAACCACATTGAGGTTCCACCTAACTCCAGTGAGATTGGCCTACATTCAGAACTCTACTAACAACACTTGCTGGTGAGGATGTGGGGAGAAAGGCACCCTCCTTCACTGCTGGTGGGAGTGCAGGCTAGTACAAGCACTATGGAAATCAGTATGAAGAGTGCTTAGAGAATTGCAAATAAACCTGCCATATAACCCAGCTATCCTGCTCCATGCAAGTGCCAGGATCCCATGTGGGTGCTGGTTCCTGTCTTGGGCACTCCACTTCCCCTCCAGCTCCCAGCTTGTGGCCTGGGAAAGCAGTTGAGGATGGTCCAAAACTTTGGAATCCTATACCTGCGTAGGAGAACCCAGAGGAGGCTTCTGGCTCCTGGCTTTGGATTGGCTCTCCTGGCAGAAACAGTGGGTGGAAGCTCTTTCTGTCTGTCTCTCCTTTTCTCTGTAAAGCTGCCTTTCCAATAAAAATAACTGTAAAACTTTTGCTGAAAGTTGGGCCCAGCGGCGTGGCCTAGCAGCTAAAGTCCTCACCTTGAAAGCCCCGGGATCCCATATGGGCGCCGGTTCTAATCCCGGCAGCTCCACTTCCCATCCAGCTCCCTGCTTGTGGCCTGGGAAAGCAGTTGAGGACGGCCCAATGCATTGGGACCCTGCACCCACGTGGGAGACCCGGAAGAGGTTCCAGGTTCCCGACTTCGGATCGGCGCGCATCAGCCCGTTGCGGCTCACTTGGGGAGTGAATCATCGGCTGGAAGATCTTCCTCTCTGTCTCTCCTCCTCTGTGTATATCTGGCTGTAATAAAATGAATAACTCTTTAAAAAAAAAAACTTTTGCTGATAGTAAAGAAGATGGAAAAATGCACAGTTAACCCCAATCAATAAGAGTTGTGCGGAATCTGGAGAATTCCCAAAAGAGGGAGGGAACCCAGGGAAAGCATGCGCTTACCTACAGTATTGAAACTTTTGGGGAAGCAAAGTTGGATGCCTGATTTGGAGCTGTTGGATAATAATCACCTGTTCTGGAGGCCAGTACTGTTGTGTAGTGGGTAAAACCACTACCTGCAATATGGGAATCCGTCATATAGACACTGGTTTGAGACCCAGCTGTTCCACTTCTCATCCAACTTCCTGCTTATGGCCTGGGCAAGCAGCAGAGGATGGCCCAAGGCCTTGGGTCCCTGCAACAACTTGGGAAATCCGGAAGAAGCTCCTGGTTTCTGCCTTCAGATCAACTCAGCTCCAGCCATTCCAGCCATGTAGGGAGTGAAGCAACAGATGCAAGATCTTTCTCTCTGTATCTCCTCCTCTCTGTAAATTTGACTTTCCAATAAAAATAAGATCTTCAAAAATATATTGCATCAACCGTCTCACCAACTTTTGAAAAATTGTATCTTAGGAACTATTTTAGTTATTTGGAAGGAAGACTGGCAGAGAGGGAGGAGCAGAGATATCTTCCATCTTCTGATTCGTTCCCCAACTAGCTGCAATAGCCAGCACTGGGCTAGGCTGAGCCAGGAGCCAGGAATTCTATCTGGATCTGTGGGTGGTAGCAGCCAAGGATCTGGGCCTCCCTTTGTTGCTTTCCCAGCTGCATTACCCTGGAACTGGATCCGAGGTGGAGCAGCTAGGACTTAAACCAGTGTTCGGATACAGGATGCTGAAATGCAGGTACTGGCATAACCCACTGCACCACAATGCTCCCTCCAGGAACATGGGGTTTGGAACAGCTGTTTTATTGGCTTGACCAACGTAGCACATATGGAATTGTCTGGGAACTATCTTTTGCCATTTCAATGACTGTGGACTGACAGACTAGAACTGGATCCAGACCTTTAGGATTTATGAGTGAATGTGAACTGCACAAAGTTTCCGAGAACAACATTCAAGGAAACAGAGGCAAAGATGTCCAGCGCTGAAATGTGTAGTTTTGACTTGCGGGGTCATCTCTGAACTAAACTTTTCTCTCCCCTGTGGCTACCTCAGCACAGCTCCGGGCTCTAGCTCCTCTGCTCCCTGGTCCACGACGGAGGCCTTCCACTCTTCCCACGAACCAAGCTCTCTTCACGAATAAAGGTGTGATTAAACGGAGACGATTCCTGGCTTCTGATATTTTCCGGAACCTGGCTGCTTACCCTCGGGATCCTTTTTTGCTCCAGTGCCCAAATTACACTTACTCTCTAGCAGCCAGAAGCTTCGCGGCCAGAGAAGGTTCTATGAGCTCCCGTTCTGACACCCTCCCGTGGCGGTTGCTGGGTTTGCAGCCGCTGGGATGGGGAATATTCAAAGCTTCTCAACAATGCCTCCCAGTAATACCGGGCTAAACTCCAACAGCAACCGCTGCTGTGGCGATTTCGTTCATTCCGAGGTTTTACACAGGTTTCAGCGCCTGAAAGAAACGCACAGACACATCCGGACACTTTTAATACCCGTTTCATGATCTATTCCATACACAAAAACTTCATGTGCAAATATTCACTTTATCTAGTATGGTATTCAATAGAAGAAACAAAACTCTTATCCAGTTATAGCAGTTTATATTCCTGCTATCATTTGGAGACTATGTCAACATAGAGCGTTCTTTTTAAAGTCTGTGATAATACTTCTTACGCAAATATCATTTGAAAGTCTTTTCTAATTTATTTTTAGTAAGATTTATCTATTTTTATTGGAAAGGCAGATCAGATTTACAGAGAGAAAGATCTTCCACCTGCTCGTTCACTTTCCAAGGGACCACAATGACCAGAGTTGAGCTGATCCAATCCAAAACCAGCAGGATCCTCCAGATATCCCACTGGGGAGTGTAGGCCCCCAAAGCTTTGGGTCATCTTCTACTGCTTTCCCAGGACATACGCAGGGAACTGAAAGGGAAGTAGAGCAGCCGAGACCTGAAGCAGTGCCCATATGGGATCCCGGCACTTGCAAGATGAGAACTTAGTTACTGAGCCATCACACCTGGTCCCAGATGAGGCTCTTCATACCTGATGACCCCTGTGCATGAAATCAGAACCAAGTTTGTAATTCCTGAAGACTGTTATTGCATCCCTGTGTTTTCTTTCTTTCTTTCTTTCTTTTTTTCTTTCTTTCTTTCTTTCTTCCTTTCTCTTTCTTTCTTTTAGCTATTTATTTATTTATCTTGGAAAGTCAGGTCTACAGAGAGAAGGAAAGATAGAAAGATCCTCCATCCGCTGTTTCATTCCCAAAATGGCTGCAATGGCTGGAGCTGAGTTGACCCAAAGCCAGAAGGCAGGAGCCTCCTCCAGGTCTCCCACACAGGTGCAGGGTCCCAAGGCTTTGGGCTAACCTCCACTGCCTTCTCAGACCATAATCAGGGGCTGGATGGGAAGTGAAGCATCTGAGACATGAACTGGTGCCTTAATGGGATCCTGGTGCTTGGAGGTGGAAGATTAGCCAATTGAGCCATTGTGCCAGTCCCCCTCTAATTTATGTATTTATTTATTTTGAAGAGTTATTTTTTATTATTGGAAAGGCAGATTTACAGAGAGAAGGGAAAACAGAGAGAAAGATCTTCCATCTGCTGATTTACTCCTGAAGTCGCCGCAATGGCCAGAGCTGAGCCAATTTGGAGCTAGGAGCCAGAACCAGGAGCCTGGAACCTCCTTGGGTTTCCTATGTGGGTATGGGGTCCCAAGGCTTTGGGCTGTCCTCTACTGCTTTCCCAGGCCACAAGCATGGAATTGGATGGGAAGTGGAGAAGCCAGGACACAAACTGGCACTCATATTAAATCCCAGATCATGCAAGGCAAAGATTCAATCACTGAGCCATCACATGACTGACCCTTCCAATTAATTTTTAAAATTTTACAGTTCAGATAATTTACAAGGATGGACTATACAAAAATAACGTTTACTAGTATAATGTAAAGGGTTATTTCTTTTGTGAAACCAATTTTTTTAAGTTTGTTTATTTTCATTTTGTTTGGGAGAGAGAGAGAGAGAGAGATAGAGATCTTTCTCTCTCACTTGCTTTTCAAATACCAACAAAAGCCTGGGCTGGGCCTGGCTGGCATCTGCTGCTTCCCACACTAGCAGGAAGCTGTATCTGAAGTGGAATAGGCAGGACTGAAACCAGACACTCTGCCACGGGATGCAACTCTCTCAAGTGATCACGTAACTTCAGTACTACACATTTACCCAGAAACTCAGTTTCTTAATTGATTTAAACATGAAGCAAACCATCAGAATGGTGTTTTTTTTTTTTCTGTCTCAAAGCAATTTGTTGTTTGTTTTTTAAAAAGATTTATTTATTTACTCGAAAGGCAAAGTTTCCAGAACGAGAATCTGCCATCTGCTGGTTTATTCCCCCAGCAGTTGCAATGGCTGCAGCTGGGCTGGTTCGAAGCCAGGAGTTTCTTTCAGGTCTCCCACCTGGGTGCAGAAACTCAAACACTTGGGCCATCTTCTACAGCTTTCTCAGGTGCTTTAGCAGGGAGCTGGATTGGAAGTGGAGCAGCCAGAACTCAAACCGGTGCCCATATGGGCTGCTGGTGTCACAGGCGGTGGCTTTCTGTGCTAAGCCACAGTGTTGGTCCCATGTATAGTAGTTACATTGAGAAGGCTTTGTCTTGCTTTATTTTTGTTCAGTAGCCTACTTATTACTTATAAAATCAAAACATCTCAAGGCTTAATAAGTCTAAATAACGAGATCAAACCAATAGTAACACCTACATTTTTGACACTGCCTCGGCTTTCGTGTACTTAATGCTGTTCGTTTCCGGGGAAAGCTTCAAAGTGCTCAGGATCTAGTCGGCTTGTGGCCCTCAGTTCCCCTGAGCTCTCAGCTCTCTACAAGGTATTGGATTCCAGGGGCTATAATTAGAAATGCTAATTATGAGCCAGTTGAGAACAGCTAAGGGAACACACAAGACTTAAAATATGTATGCGGTGATAGTAAAGCTAAATTGGAGACCGTGTTTGATAGAGAGGTCAAGTGGTTATTTTTCTCCTCTCTCTTTGAACAAAACCTGCCCACTCCTATCACGGCAAGGCAATTGGTGAACCAGAGCCCTCCCGTTAACTTGTGCCCTTGAAGCACTCTGGGCCCTGGACATCTGCAGGGCCAGCTCAGACACACAGGAATGTCTTGGGACATTTGCCTTGATATAACTTCTCTCAAATTATCCTGAGCCTTTCATAGAATTCTCATATTTTATGAGTATTTTTACTTCAAGAAGTGGGAATTTGGGAAGGTCATTATTTTGTCTTCCGCACATACATTATTATTATTTTTTTAAGCTTGACAATCCAATTGCCAATTGAAAATTGAATTGGAGATATAAAGTTTGGAAGAACAGCAAAAAGCAAACTTAAAAAAAAATAAGAGAGGGACAAAGCATTGTGACATTGTGAGCCTAAACCCCAAAGTGTTCTCAGCTCTTGTCTGGGTGGAGTCAGGCATCCTGGCCTTCTTAAGTCCTTGGTCCCAGGTGACTCTAACCAGTCCCTCTTCCTGTTCTTCCTGTCCCAAACATGTTTGACAGTGTCCAGTACCAAGTGGTTGAGTGAGGACATATATATATCAGTGTTGCTGAAACAATAAAGCTTTGGCTCTCTCAAGCCACATGCATGCATGAATATATAAATGTGCGCATGCGCACACACACACACACACACACACACACACACACACACACGTGCAGGTGTTTAACCCTAGTGGTTAAGATGCTGGTTAGGATGCCTGAATTTCAGATTGAGTTGCCCAGGTTAGAGATCTGGCTCCTGACTTGAGCTTCTTGCTGAGGCAGTGGTAATGGCTCAGGCGGGTCCTGTCACCCACATGGCAGACCTGGGTTGAGTTGCTGGATTAGGGCTTCAGCCTAGCAGTTGTAACAAGTGTGGAGGGAACCAGTAGATGGTTGATAAGGGGGTGGGGGGAATTGTCCTAACATCAATCAAGCCAAATTGTATTCACTTTCTTCAATATCCATTTTCTTTTCTGTTTTCACACTTTGTTTAAAAGAGATTCATATTTAAATGAATAAATTTGGTGGCACATCAGGCTAATCCTCCACCTGCACCATTAGCATCCCCTATATCCAGGTATTCTACTTCCGATCCAGTCCCTGCTGATGGCCTGGGAGGGCAGCAGAGGATGGCTCGATGGCTTATGGCCTTTGCACCCGTGTCGGACACTTAGACGAATCTCCCCTGGCTCCCAGTTGCATGTTGATCAGCCCAACTCTGGCCATCAAGGCCATTTGGAAGACCTGTTTTTCTCTTTCTCTCTCTGTAACTCTGACTTTCAAGGAAAAGACATAAATCTTTAAATAAGAAAAATAAATCAGTGAAATGAGTATGCAGAAATGAATATACCATGTGAAGGAGGAAGAAGGAAGATACAGGAGTAGTCTTGCTGCCATCATTTACAGTGATCTACATGGATCTTCTTAGAGAATTTATGTCTGTTTCCACAATTCTGGACTCTACAGTCCGAATCTCCAAAGGCTAACACGTCTGCCAAAGGACACAGCAAGAACTCCGTTAATTCTAAGCTTTGCCTACCCTAGACTGGAACTTTATGACCAAAGATAAACAGTCAAGAAGAGGAACCCTCATTCTGGCACTGTATCAGGACATAGTAAGGATGCTGTTATGCAATGGAGTGGAGAAAGCTATGTGGATCACTTGGGAGCTTTGTGGGACTCCTTTATTGAATTTGATTATATTTGAGAAGTACTGTGACCTTGGCCTGAAAAGGGGATATTCTGTTCATTTCCGATTGCTGATGTAATAATTCGCTGCTAATATAGTGGCTGAATGCAAATATGTCACCTCGTGCTACTGAAGGTGAGAGATTGAAAACTGGATTTTAGGGTCTAAAATTAGGATGTCAATAGGTTCTGTTCCTTCTGCTCTAGGGGAGAATCGAATGCTCGCCTTTCCCAGCTTCTGGCAGCCACCAGCACCCCTGGCTTCATGCTCCTGCTCCTGCTCCAACAACGGCTTCTCTCCACTCCTGCCATTGTCATGGCTTCTCTGCCTCACATGTCTTCTCTTTGCCTTGTGATTACATTGGACCAGGCAGGATAATCCAAGATAGTCTGTATCTCTCACTCTTTGACTCGGTCACAGGGGGAACTCAGCAAGGTCCTTCTTTTCCAGGAAAGGTAACATAATCACAAGCCTAAGGATGGTGCACTGAGGTCATCAGGTATGAAGATCTTCATCTGGGACGAGGTGTGATGGCCCAATATCTAAATCTTCTCCTTGCAAGTGCCAGGATCCCATATGGGCGGTGCTTCAGGTCTCGGCTGCTCTACTTCTCGTTCAGCTCCCTGCTTATGTCCTGGGAAAGCAGTAGAGGATGGCCAAAGCCTTGGGACCCTGCACCTGCATGGAAGATGGGGAAGAAGCTCCTGGCTCCTGGTTTTGGATTAGCTCAGCTCCAGGTGTTGCAACCATTTAGGTAGTGAGGCAGCAGATGGAAGATCTTTGTCTCTCCTGCTCTCTGTAAATCTGATCTGCCTTTCCAATTAAAAATCTTAAAAAAAAAAACTGTTTGAAGGTGATATATTAAATATTAAAAATGATGGATCTACTCAATTCCTTCTTGTATGTTTTTCTGTGTTTTCCAGATTCTGTACAAGCATGAATTAAAGTCAGAGATCTCTGTGAATCCATGGATAACCGAGGCTCCCTCCTCCCTTGTTCAATAGAAAGCTTCCTGTGGCTACCTCACAGGGAATAGCCCATGCTAGTTTTCACCAGCCTGTTGTATAACCTGCAACCCCATAACTGCTTTTGCCAAAGAAATCTGTTGAGCTGTCTTTCCAGGGTCCCTCGTGAAAATGGACAGAACCGGCTGCAGCAAAACAGTAATAGGAGACTGTGTTGGATGGCACTCAGGTTGACCTTTTGGTTGCTTAGGTTACTTGGCACACCTCCTATGACATTTCAACAGCCAACTTTGGACATGCTATGTATCTGATGACATGACCTAAGGATGTTCCCACTCCTTCCTTCTTCACCTATTGTGTTCTGTCACTTTGTTCTGTGTCAATCACCTCAATTACATGAATTTCCAAATTCCCTTCTGTCCAGGAAAATTGATTGGGCTTCCACATTGTCTGCCCCTTTCTCCTAGACCTATAATTAGGAATAAGAAATGGACTCTTTCTTAGAAGGTAAATCTAACTTTTTTAAAAAGACTACTAATACACTGGTCTCTCTGCCTTTCAAATACATTTTTAAAAGGATTTACTTATTGGGGCCTGGTGCGATAGCATAGTGGTTAAAGTCCTCACCTAGTATGTGCCGGGATCCCGTATGGGCGCCGGTTCTAATCCCAGTGGCCCTGCTTCCCATCCAGCTCCCTCCTTGTGGCCTGGGAAAGCAGTCAAGGTCGGTCCAAAGCCTTGGGACCCTGCACCCATGTGGGAGACATGGACGAGCTCCTGGCTCCTGGCTTCAGACTGGCTCAGCTCTAGCTGTTGCAGCCACTTGGGAAGTGAATCATCGGACGGAAGATCTTCCTCTCTGTCTCTCCTCTTCTCTGTATATCCGCCTTTCCAATAAAAATAAATAAATCTTAAAAATTTATTTATTTGTTTTATTTGAAAGGCAGATTTACATAGACGAGAGACAGAGAGAAAGAGCTTTCATCTGCTGCTTCACTCCTAAAATGGCAGCAATTGACACAGCTAAGCTGATTCAAACCCAGAAGCCAGGAACTTCTTCCAGGTTTCCATATGGATGCAGGGACCCACGCAGTTGGATCATTTTCTACTGCTTTCCCAGGCCATAAGCAGGGAGCTGGATGAGAAGTGAGGCAGCTAGGACAGGAACCAGTGCCCATATGGGATGCCAGCTTTGCAAGGCAGAGAATTAGCTTCTAAGCATCTGCATCCTGCATGGGTGCTGGTTCCTGTCCTGGCTGTTTCACTTTCCACACGGCTCCCTGTCTATGTCCTGGGAAAACAACAAAGGATGGCCCAGGTCCTCAGGGATCCCTGCACCCACATGGAAAACCTGGAAGAGCCTCTTAGCTGCTGGCTTTGGATCAGCTCAGTTGGGCCACTGTGGCCATTTGGGGGACTGAGCCAGTATATCGAAGATGTTTCTATTTCTGCTCTCTGTAAATCTGCTTTTGCAATAAAAATGAATAAATCTTTAAAAAAAAGTAGTTTCTGGCTTACAATAGGAATTAAACCTGACCTCTTGACATTTTTGTAGTTATAATAGTAAAAATAAAAAATGAAAGAAAAAGCAACATTTGTCAAGTGCTATGTGCCAAACACCATTGCAATTGTTTTACATATGTAACTGGCTAGCAGAAGTATGAACATTTTCTGTATTAACCAAAAATGTTATATATGAGTAAGGCTGAAAGCATGAGAAGATGAACTGGGTGGAGATCAGGCACAAATTTTGAAATGTCCACAGTGCATAGAGAAAGAGCATGGTCTTTTCATGGCATTTTTGAAATGCAAAAAAAGTTCTCAAAATCCAAGATTTGCTTTTGTAACTCATTTGGAAGGAAAAAAACCTGACCCGAACTGATAAGAAATTTTTTATAGACCTTATCTGTTGTAATTCATTTGGAAGGCAATATTTGACCTGAGCTGACAGTTTACTTACCGACTTTCCTATAACCTTGCTTGGAAGTAAAAACTCTGGCCTGAACTGATGTCAGGCTATTTACAGATTTCCTCTCTTTTCCTGTGAATGTTCACACAGTGTAATGTTTAATTATGGAGTTCTGCTCCACATGCTACCATGATAATCTCCAATTGACTCTTGCTTGCACTTCATTTGTGAACACACACACACACACACACACACATAAATATTGAGGTTAAATAGTTGCTTCTGTTTTAAAAGCATCACTTAAAATGGATGGCTAAGGTTGGATAGCATACCAATGCAGTGACAATCACACTGCTTATTCTGTTTTATGTAAAATTGAATGTTAATAACATACACGTTTATATGGTCTCTTACTTCCACTGACTATCAATTTGAAAAAATATGCCAAGACCTGATGAAAACAAAGCATGTTTATTATTTCATGGATTGAATAAATTAAAAGCAAGGATGTGGAACCCATATTTAACATGATCAACACAACAACCATCAATGTTTTGTTACTGAATGTCACATATACAAACGGTTTAGGCACTATTCAAAAAATGACAAAACATTTACCCAGAGAGATAACAACACCAATAGTCTTTGTGCCTTTAAAAAATGTCATTTTCATGTATTTCTTACCATGACTATGTGCAGTATATGAATTACATTGTGTAACAATTGACGCAGATTGTCACAGCTCGTCACTTATGTGTCTACTTGCATCGTTAATAACATTAGAGAAACGCCAAGTCATGCAGCAGTTCATTCAGGCTCAGGAGTAGGGTCTGTGAGTTACTTCCAGATCGGGTGATGAGCAGCTAAGTCGAGACTGGTGAAAACACTGAGATTTAGAAAGATTCTGAAGCAGAGACAGCCATCCCTTAGGGAGTTCCCAAGAGTTAGCTTTTCTGGCTAGGAATGTATTTTATCACTTATGAAGACAAATTTTCTAACTTTAAAGTCTTTGTAGTTTTCATTTTTTGTTCCCCGAAAGACTAAATGTTTCCTTGACATTTTCAAGCTAAATCTTTCCAGATCGTTAATGGGAAACAAATGAGTTAGTTACACATGGGTCTGCATTTTGCTGGTTCTTCTCACTATACAAGTACCAGCCCAAGATCATCCAAATACAATGTACTCTTCAAAGTTAATGGAGGCTTTGTTCTTAATTAATTCAAGGACAGTATAAAATCTAACAAAACTACTCTGAAAATGATTTTATAACTTGTAGATTCAGATTTTTAATGTCAAGTTGGAAGAAAAGACTTTGTTCTGTCGAAGTTATCTTAATAATAAAACAAAAAATAGGATTTCCACACACACAAAAATTATGGCACACTTAAAGCTTTTGGAAACCTACAAGCAAATCCTCAAGTTCCTTGCTCAAGAAATCCTGCTTGCAACTGTTCCACACATAAAGGCCTCATTTAAAAACATTCTTATTACTTAATGTTTTGGCTTAAGCTTAAATGAACCATCACATCACTTTATGCACTAAAATGGTTAATGCAACTTCAGATGAACAATTTCTGTAGGGGAAAAATTTACCATAT
Source organism: Ochotona princeps (assembly GCF_030435755.1). NCBI lineage: Eukaryota > Metazoa > Chordata > Mammalia > Lagomorpha > Ochotonidae > Ochotona > Ochotona princeps. The sequence goes on from NC_080835.1 coordinate 80,851,036, forward strand.
AACTGGGACAATTTTTAATTTCTTTCTAGAAAAATTACATTTATCCAAAATATTTAGTAATTAGATACATCCTTCATCAGTTTTAGTTTTTCAAATTTAAACAAGGTTTAAATTTTAAGTACATTTTAATGAAATAATTTTAATATAAAGTCATCTGTAGCTGTTTTTTAAGAAATTCAGTTAATATGTTTTCTTGGAACAACTGTCTTTATACTTTTTTGGCAGTATTATCCATATCCTCTATAATGATGCATAAGAAAATAGGTCAGCTATTTTGCATATAGAAATGAATAAAGGTCTCTGGTGAAGATTATACAGACATTTGGCAATCTTTAAGAATCCGGGACTCTGTAATCATCATTTATGTTACAATTGTTTTATCACCGATAGTTTCTCTATAAAAGGAAACTTTAGCATGTGGTGAATTCAACTGATCATGCTTTCCTTCATGTCGCATTCTGTCCCTGATTCCCTAACATGTGTGCACACCCAACAGCACACGGTGATTAAGGTGTCAGGAGACCAGAGTTCAAGGCCAGCTTCTGCTCAAGCAAGTGTCAGCTTTCTGGGGGCTGTGGCTTCCCACCGTTTTCTTCTAGTTCCTATTAGTTCCTATACTTTTTTCTTTCTTTTTTTTTTTTTAAGATTTATTTTTTATTTTTATTACAAAGTCAGATATACTGAGAGGAGGAGAGACAGAGAGGAAGTGGAGCGGCCGGGATTAGAACCAGCGGCCATATGGGATCAAGGCGAGGATCTTAGCCACTAGGCCACGCTGCCAAGCCCACCTATACTTTATTTTAAAACTTGCTACACATTACATCCTTTAGCCTCAATATTAGACTCACAGCATAAGTATTACAAAGGGTAACCAATGAAAGTAAAATCATGTTTTAGTTACTTAACTTCACACACAGGCACACATGACTGCCATTTCGGATTGATGGAAAAAAATCATGTCTTTAAGCTCTGGTCTAAGCTGGTTCACATTTTGGGGGACATGTATTTCCTCATCTGGCCAGTTACAGCTTGAATTACTTCACGTGAAATCAATGTAACGTTATCAATAAAATGTCATTATAAATATTCAAAACTTTCATAGTGGTTATAATTTATAATCTTATTTGTATAAACACTATTAAAAATACTTACATGAACCTAGAAAATGTACTAATATTAGAAAATACAATTGAATATTTACTTCAAAAATGCACTTAAAAAAAACACATTCAAACCTAACTTTTGATGTGATGGGTTTTCTGGGGACTTCCCTTATCATTTTTACTCTAGAGGAGGGCAGAGAATAAGCATCAATTAAGAATGTCCCCCAGGTCCACAAAAACACCTGCCTTCTGTTGTTCTCTCAGCACAGGACTGAAAGAACAAGAGAAAGAATTCTCATTCACTGTAAAGATAATGGTATGAGACTAGTTAATACCAACCTCACATTTGAATAATGCTTTCTTCAGTTACAAAGGCTTTTAATAGGATTCACTTGATTCTCAAAGTAAGTCCATGAAACACAATAAATGGGATTATTACCTTCATTTTGCAGTTGAGAAAAAACTGTAGTTTACTGGCTTAGTCATGGTCAAGTTTAGAATCAGGCATTCTGATCTCTTGTTAAACATTCTTTCTACTATACCAGTGTTATTTTCAAACAGATGCTGTAACTATAATCTGTTTCATAGTAAAAACTTCATGATTCCAACATGCAGTGGTCTGGGACCCCCATTGTGATTCTGAACAGGTTTAGGAAACACAGTTTAAAAAATGTACAATGAAATATTTGATATTGTGATCAAAATGTCCCCTCCAGAGAATTTTAATCAATAAACCTCCCTCTTTCGTACAAGTTTAATCAATAAATTACAAATTGGTAAGCTCAAAAGGCTTTTTAATCCCTTAACTGATTATTCTAATGATGAGAAGTAAAAGTCAATTTCCACGTCAAATGTATCAAACCAATTTTCCTTTGTCCATAAGAGTCTCCATACTTTTCTTGTATCAGAAATGGGAAATTTGGAAACTTACTTGGACAAAAATACTATTACTAAAAACATCTACACAAGTCTATATTAATAATTTTGGAGCTAGTTTAAAGTAAATTGCACATTTTCCTTCTAATATAAGGAAGGACAGTTACAGGCAGCATATTATGACATCAAAACATCTGCTGATGCGTGGTCCTTTGTTTTTATTTTTACAAATATTTGCTTAAAATAGTTTGGATCCTTAGATATCTTATAAAGCATAAAGCTGCAGGTACAATGAATTAGGAAACAAAAATGAGTACAAAACTTGTTTTTCTTATGGTCAAGCAAAATTAAGAGAGGATAAATATTTTGGATGGAAAATGGTAAAAAAATCTGGTACTTAAAACATAGAATTGTTATTTGGGTCCTAGCTGATACTTCTGAATGGTTTACTTTGCAAGTGAACAGTGTACTTTTAAATGCTTTTTATTATTCAATACTAGGATAATGTAATTCTTGATAAAGTCTTCTCGATCAGATTATACATACACAAAATGATCCATTTTGAATTGTCAAGGAAAATGAGAAACGTTGACATATCTGAACACCAAGGTCAGTTAAACACTAACAAAGTGAGAATGGAGGTAATTCTGTAGGTACTCCAAGTTGAGGGAAAAAGAAATTGTCTGTTAGACCTGATAATTTACCAAAACATCCAGTATCCTGATGGTGTGACAAGTAAACATAGGGCTCTGAATCAAAACCTTGGTGTTAGTGTAGGCTGATAACTTTTTGTCACGCGTTCATTGCCTGGCTCTGCTGCGTGTCGGTATTTACTCTGGAATGAAATCCCCCCTGCTCCTGTTGGTCTTTGGCATTCAGAAGTCAGCAGAAACACTCCTTCCTGGGTTTCACTGCTTCCTCAGAAGAATGCACAGTATTCGGAACAAAACCACTTTTAACCCCTTCCCAGCCATCCTGAATACAAATGTCGCCCTTTTTGATAAGCTCATAGATATCTCTTGTCAGGATGGTGAAGGATTCTTCAACATTCGTAGCATCTTTGGCTGAGGTTTCTATGTACTTCATACCACAGTCTGCTGACAGTTTTTCAGCTTCTTCCCTTGTAACCTGACGTTGTGAAGCTAGATCACATTTATGTCCCACTAGCAGAAACACAATCCGAAATGGCTGCACATACATTTTTGCTTCTTCCAGCCAATCTTTCACGTGTTCAAAAGATCGACGGTTAGTAATGTCAAATACTAAAAATCCACCAACTGAGTTGCGGTAGTAAGATCGAGTTATTGATCTGAAAAATAGAGAGAAATGGTTGTAGGACAGCTATTTATTTTCCCTTACTTTAGATACTATAGCACCATAATGACACTTGAACATACCTTAATGTGACTTATCTAGAAGTTATACATCAGCTATGAAGTGTATTAAGTGAACAAAAATATTCTGAGACAAATATGCAAGCCAGTTTCTTACATGGATAGAATATTAAAGCAATTGTTATTTTTAGATAATCAAATAAGCACTTGCATGGTATGTCATCTTGCACTGTCTTATGATGACTTGCTGTTTTTTGAAATATCTGATCAAATAATTATTACATCATGGTGGTTAAAAATAGGCATACAGAAAGACTGGGCGAAGGGCAGAGGCTGCACAGCAAAACACATCTGAAGAGTTCTTTTCTGTCATTTAATTCAGCAGCAAGGGCAGTACTAGGGACTAACCGTGTTTCAGATTGTTTACTGAAATCCTAATTCCTACTGTGAAGATATTAGGAGGTGGGGTTAGGGGATACAGTTCAGGTCGTGAGAGTGGAGCCCTCACCAGTGCCCTTCTCAAAGGGACCCCAGAAAGTCCTCCAGTTCTCTTCTCACCTACCCTAAGGGGAAGGCTCTCTGCGATGCAGAAAAGGCCCTTACCACAAGCTATGTATGTTGGCACACACAACACACATGTCCAGAGTGTGTTACAGCTGCCTAAACAGACTTGTTAGGGTGTTAGTTCGAGGTGCCATCCTGAATAACTCAGGAAACAGAAGATGGTTTTGACATGGGATAGGAATCTAAGGTGAGCTAACAATTCTCTATTCACCCCTCCAGATCTAATCTCTGCTCTTCTATAGGTCTCAGGTAGACAGCCTTTTCAAAAAGCATTCCCAAATTCCCTTGTCCTCTGATTTGTAATGGATTCCGTCCATGGGAGGTGCTAGCTAGACACCAGAGGAAAGAGAAGTCGGAGAATGTCTCCCATTATCAGTCTCTGCTCAGCAGCGAGTGGTTGTCTCTCCTTGCTCATACTCAAGGTTCCTGTTGGATAGTCCCTCTCAATAGGTTCCACTGTCACACAGTCTGATAATACCATTTTCTTTTCCTTACCTTTTCCAGCCTGGTAGTTAAAGGTTTTCCACTGTTACTATCATTCCTTTATGTGTCGTTAACTTCCAGTTACTTCACTGTGTCACCTGTTTCTTGGCTGAGTCATAAAGCCAAGTACCAAGGACATACTGTCTTGTTTCTTACTGTTGTGTATGTCATTTGGCATACAATGTCTTCTACCCCTTTTCTCTCCATCAAACTCCCTTTTCTCCTTCAATAGTCAGGTCAAAAGCATACTTTCTGAGAATGTTTTCCTGCTGTTGATATCTCTAGTAACACTCTTCTAGTAATTTCATGGAATTACCACTGAGATCACATCAATCTTTGTAATGTGTAGATTGGATTTGCTGGTATGTCTCCCATTCCATTCAAAGCTGCTTTAGGGTCAAATATGCTTCATCTAAATATCTAGCAATCATCGTGCCTGGCAGATAATAGATGCCATTAGATATTTATTATACTAGGTCAATTGTCTTAACAGAGGGAAAGTGCTAAATGTCGTGTGAGCCAACAATCTCATGCATCTCAACTTCTAAGTCACCAATGACTCTTCAGTAAACTCATTTGACTACTTGTGTTGGGCACGAAGGTCTCCGTGAAGGGCCAGTGGGTTGCCTGCAAGCTGTATTCTTCAACTTCCACCTACCTTCATTGTCCTCAGTGCTGAGTCTGGGCATCTAATACTATAATCACCCTCATTGTCAGAGTATGAAGACATTATTTTAACTTCCCTTTCATTCTGTTTTCCTGCTTTCCTGCTTTTCCTTAAAATTCCTAGCATACTGAAATGACTCTAAATTTTTTTCCTAAGGATTGCATTATTATACATAAAGTTTTAAGAACACTCTCCTACCATCTTCATTTATTTACTTATTTATTTATTAAATGTATTTAATTGAGAATGGTGGGGGGGAGAAAGCATCATCTGCTGGCTCATTCCCCATACGCCCACAGCATCTGGGGCTGGGCTGAGGTTGAAACCTGGAGTTAGGAACTCAATTTGGATCTCCCACATGTGTGGCAGGAGTCCAATTACATGAGCCAACATAGCTACCTCCCCAGCTCTGCCTTAGTAGACAGGAGCTGGAATTGGGTATTCCAGTATGAGAATGTGGGCTACTTCGCATTTTAAATGTCTGCCCTCTTTTTTTTTTTTTAAAGATTTATTTATTTTTATTAGAAAGGTGGATATACAGAGAGGAGGAGAGGAAGATCTGTCCACTGATTACTCAAGTGGCCACAACGGCTAGAGCTGAGCCAATCCGAAGCCAGAAGCCAGGAGCCAGGCTTCTTCCAGATCTCCCACGCGGGTGCAGGGTCCCAAAGCTTTGGGCCATCCTCAACTGCTTTCCCAGGCCACAGGCAGGGAGCTGGATGGGAAGCGGGACTGCAGGGATTAGAACTGGCACCCAAATGGGATCCCAGAGTGTTCAAGGCGAGGACTTTAACCACTGCGCTATTGCACCAGGCCCAAATGTCTGCCCTCTTAACCAGCACCTTATATTTAATTGTCATAACACCTTTGGAATATAGTTCGCAAATCCTTTATCAGAATAAAATTACAACAAAGCACTTGCAATATACTCTGTAAAACAATGCCTATTATTATAAAGAAATATGAAATATTTCAAGTCGAATAAGATATCTATTATTTTCTGCATAAATAACTGGATCTCCACTTTGTATTTGTGGGTCTGAATGGTAGGTTTATCTTGAACAATTTAAAAAAGATTTACTTGTTTATATGAAAGACAGAATGACACAGACACACACAGAAAGAGAGAGAGAGAAAGAAAGAGATCTTCCACCTGTTGGTTCACTCTCAAAATGGATGCAATAACTGGGGCTGTGTCAGGTTAAAGCCAGGAGCTCAGGACTCCATCCAGGTCTCCCACATGGGTGGTAGGGTCCCAAATGCTTGGACTACCCTCTGCTGCCTTGCAAGACGCATTAGCAAGAACCTGGATTGTAGCTGAGGTTCAAACCAGAGCTCTGAGATGCCAGCAGCTGTGACTAAGCACTTTTGAATGGTAGATTAGAATTCTGAAATACTTGGCTTCAGATCTAGGAGTAGTTGTCTGGGATAGGTTTTCCCTAAAACAATCGCCACCCCTGATACCCATCATTTGAACATAGAGGCAGGCCTTCAGATGGCAAACTAAAACTTGAAATGCAGTTCTTAACAGAGGTAGTGAGGGAGCATCTATCTTTCTCTGGACTTGCTTCCCTTACATTGGGGCATTTACCTTTCTAGAAGCTCTTGAAGGTATTAAAAGGATCTGAAGATAGGTCCTAAAAGACCCTCGAGAGGGCTTGATAGTTGGTGCTGGTGTTGGGGTACACCCGGCTAAACTACTGCTTGAGATGCCAGTAGCCCATATTGGAGGGGGCTGGTTCAAGTCTCAGCTAGTCTGCTTGTAATCCAGCTTCTTGCTAAGGCACTTAGGAAGGCAGCAGATGACTGCCTAATCTGATACCCCTGTAGACGACCAGTATGGAGTTTTTACCTCTTGAATTCAGCTTCGCCATGATACCTGGAACCCTGTATCACGTGAGAGACCCGGAAGAAGCTCCTGGATCCTGGCTTTGGATTGACTCAGCTCTGGCCAATCCAGATGGAACCAATGGTTGAAAGATCTTTCTCTCTGTCTCTTCTTAAAAAAATGCTAAATAAATAAATCTTTTAAAGAAAGAAATTCGAGTTGATAGTGAATAACAACTCCTTTTTAAAAATTTAACTGAAGATAAGTTTCATAAGTTTGCTTTCCTCTATGGAGTAACAATTTTTTATAACTATATTCTGTTGTATGCTATTCTCATTCTATTTCCTTTTGCGCTTTGGAAGTCTCAATGAATGGATCGCTTAAAGATAGGGGGAGAAAGTAAGAGGCTGGGATGAAGAGAAAGAAAGAATAGAAGAGAGACAGAATAAATAAACGAGTTCCAATCCAGTTTCACGTGTGTTACAGAGGAATCAAGTGCTCTGAGACTATCCTCTAGCAAGAATGATAATGGGGAAACAGCACCCCTTAGAAACACCTCTGATTCAGCTTGGCCCAGACTTGGCTGTCGCAGCCATTTACAGAGGAAATCAGATGTGATAAAGCAGGTGAATGATGGAGAACACAGAGGTGGATCATAGCTCTTGGGCAGCCTCTTATCCCTCCCCAGTGGAAGATGTGGTTTTGATTTGGAATGAAATCTGCCAGTTCTGACACCCTGGAGGCTACACTAGCAGCAAATCTTGCTCCATTTCCAAAGGTGCAGCCTCCTCCACTCATACCTTAATTGTGACCAGCTGCTCCCTGAGAACACGGCCTCCCCTGCAGCATGCTCCTGTCGCCCCTTCTGGAGGGGTGGCACAAGTGTCTTCCACTTCCCCAGTGATCCTTCCAGATAATTATTTTCTCCCAACCTCTACCATAAAAAAAAAAAAAAAAAAAAAAAAAAGTTCCCGGCTCCACTCCGATTCAGGCCAACTGGCTCTATCATCTGCTCTTACCAGCCAACTGCCTGGTCACCGTCCATACGATAGATTTTAGCATTTTTCCTTTGTTTTTCTTTCAATCTGAACTCTTATTCTGCTCAAATTTCACTTGGATAAACTGTCCAATGATACTTCTGGGTTTCTTAAATTCCTGATGTCCAGTGAAATTCCCTCTCCATCCATTCTTCCTGTCCTGTTAACTTTCTTTTCACCATCAGGAACATTCACTGTTGACAAAACTACAAATTTGCAGTCTGTATTTTCATCAAAATTTCACAGCCTTTCAGCATATTTTTAATGTTACAATTCTTTAGTTTTTCAAGTTTATAAGGCATTGGCCAACTTGATCACATTCTATTTATTGATACCTATGTATCACTATCTTCCTCTATATCTTAATTTCTAAACGACAGCAATGTAATTACTCTCTTGGAAATACTTCAATTTCCAAGCCCTTGCTCTTTGTCATATTCATCTGGGAAAACCTCTATTTCTGGATCAGTCCAGAACATGGCTGAAGGTTTTTGGGGAAAATCACTCAGCCAAGCAGAATGGTGTCACTATGAATTAATTATAACCAATCCCAAGTGGCCAAGAACACTGTCAAGGAAAACTGCTGGTATCAAAAGAAATGCGTCTCCACCTTTCTTCAAACGTAGGGTTCTAATGTGGTAATAAAGAAAATTTCCATTCAGCTTTTCTCTCTTCACAAAAGCAAACTGGAAGAACATTTCACCACCATGGAAGGCAAAAACAGTGGCTCTGTTTGGGCAAGTCTGTTTCTCAGGTAGGCAGGATCAAGGTTCAGTTCAAAGTTCAAGGTCAGTACTCTTGTATAGCATCCCTTTCCTATCTAGGCCTCAGGCTTGCTAGTTGTGACAAGTATGCCTGAGCTATGCACAAATGACCCACTGCTTAATATCCATTTTAAGTGATGACGTATAATGGGCGTACAATACATCTTAGAGAATGAATGAGTGGCTGGTTTGGTCAGAGCCAGGTACACAGCCACTGGAGGAAATGGGCAAAAATGGCAGAGAATATAGAATTCTGAGGGAAAGATGTATTAGCAGTGGGGAAAAAAAGAAAGTAGGGCCAATGGCATGGCATGGTAGGTTAAGCCTCTGCAGTGTAGACATCCCATACAAGGTGCTGGTTGGAGTCTTAGCTGCTCCATTTCCCATCCAACTCCCTGGTAGTGTGTCTGGGAAGGCTTAAGGAGGATGGTCCAAGTCCTTGGGTCTCTGCACCCATATGGGTGACCTGGAAGAGGCTTCAGGTTCCTGGTTTCACACAGGTTCAACTCCAGCTGTGGGGGCCATTTGAAGAGAAATTGGTGGATGGGCGATCTTTTTTTCTGTCTTGCCTTCCCTGTATATAAATCTTCATTTCAAATAAAAATAAATGAAATCTCCAAAAAAAAAAAAAAGCTGCCCCAGATTAGATCTAGTAGTAGTAATGCAGTCTTTGGTTCTCACATCAAGGTCACTGAGTTTCTATTAAAAGTATCAGTGCCTTCCCATTCCACCCCAGCAGACACAGGAGGAAAAAGAAAAAGAAAAAAAAAAGGGAACTGGGAACTGAAACATTTGTCATACCCACTTTCCTTCATATCTTGACCCTCCCACCCTAATCAGAGGCCCACATGGGCATGCATTCCTCTCAACTATATAAATAATATTAAAAGTAGAATAAAGAATTAAAAGAAGTAGCAATGCTGGATTACTTCAGATATATTTTCAGAAACACATGTATCCTAAAGATGTAGTCCATGAAAATACCATAGCTAGAAATCTTTGTGAAGCTTCTTGGGAAAAGGGAGCCCCTTAACCAGACAGGTTGATGAAACATCTCTGGATATCGTATGTCCCTCCTCCTAAGAAGAAAAAAACAATAATTGGTGGATACCTTTGAGTTTTGGAGGAAACTTGAACAGTTTTGAGTTTGGTGTGCTTGGAGGACTGATGCAAGGGAGTTTGAGGAGCAGGAATGTTGATGAGTTTTGAGTGTGTGGATACTTGTGTTGGATATGGATGCTTACCAAAAATCCCCTTGGTGGAGATTTTATAATAAATTGAGCAGAAGGTCCAAGCCTACAGTTACTAGTCAGTTTATCCTAGTTAGAAATCACACAAGGTGAATGGCGTGGAGAGAAGAAAGCCTATGCCAGGGCTCTCTATAGTGCCTTTGCCTACTATGTCACCATGTCAGGCCCAGAACTTTTGTTTTTGATTAAGGTCTTCATTTTTGTTGCTGGCAGCCAAGGACTTGATTGAGTTAGTATAGATTTTATGAAAAAATGGCACAGGTATCTCATAATTTTCAACACATTTTTTTCCAAAATAACAAACACTTGTGCAACAACGATCCTCAAATAAACCAGTAAGAGCTGGGTTGGTAGTTGTGTCTACATTTGCTTTAGCAATGTAAGAATAATCCATGTCTCAGTCACTGGGAATATACTTATTAGGGTTCAGTGGTGAGGAGGAAATTGTGAGCCAAAATGAGCTGTTGACAGAAATTTGCATCATTCTACATGGGGAAGCCTGGAATGTCTTGGCTCCGGGCTTAGGCCAGCCTGCAGTGGGCTGCTGTGGCATTTGAGTTGTGTACCAGTGGATGCAAAGTTCTCTCTTTCTATTGTTCTTAGTCTCTGCCTCTCAGATTTAAAAAAAAAAATGGGTACAAACATACATGGCAGCATATACATTGTTTTAATCTTTAAGTATATAGTATAGTAATGTTGTGCGGGAGATCTCCAGAAATTCCTCGTTTTACATGAGGAACTCTAAAAGCCCATATCCGTGAGCAGTAACTCCTTTTTCTCCTCTGCCCTGACCCTGAAAACAACCTTTCTCCTTTTGCAAGTACCAGACTGACTATTTCAAAGCTGCTGCTTCATACAAGTAGAATTATGTGGTTTTCATCCTTCTCTGATGAGCTTATTTCACTTCCATACAGTTATTAAGATTCACCTGACATGATTTCTTTCCTTTTTAATCACTGAATACTATCCCACCACCCACTCTTCTACCCAGCTCCCCACATGCTTCATGCACACGGTTCATTCTTTTTTTTTTTTTTTTTTTAAAGATTTACTTTATTTTTATTACAAAGTCAGATATACTGAGAGGAGGAGAGATAGAGAGGAAGTGGAGCTGCCGGGATTAGAACCAGCAGCCATATGGGATCAAGGCAAGGACCTTAGCCACCAGGCCACGCCGCCAAGCCCACACACACGGTTCATTCTTAAACAAGTTTGCTTTAGAATAATAGGAAAAGTGGTTGAATTGTCTGTTTAAAATGTTAACTGTTATTTTCTCTTTTTTCTATATAACAATATACAAAACAAGTGATTATTTGACAGGACTGGAGTTTGCTTACATTTATTTAAGATTTACTTATTATTTTTTATTGGAAAAGCAGATATACAGAGAGGAGAGATAGAGAGAAAGATCTTCCATCTGCTGGTTTACTTCCCAAGTGGCCACAATGGACAGGGCTGAGTCAATCTGAAGCTAGAAGCCAGGAGCTTCTTCCCGGTCTCCCACATGGGTGCAGCGTTCCAACACTTTGGGCCATCCTCGACTGCTTTCCCAGGCCACAAGCAGGGGATTGGATGGGAAGTGAAGCAGCCAGGACATGAAGTGGAGACCATTTGGGACACTGGCACATGCAAGGTGAGGATTTAGCCACTGGGCTATTGGGCTTTGCTTACCTTTATAAAGAATTACTTAGCATATGTTTAAGAGCATTCTATTACAAATGGTGTGCCATGGGAATTTTGGACTTTTAAAAAATATATGGCAGGATTACTAATAAAATCTAAATATATCAAATGATATGATTATCTAACTTCCTGCAAGGCATTGAAAGCAAGATGCTGTTATCATTTGAAGGACAAAATTCCACAGGCTTTGGAATGCTCACGGTTATTTACAGTAGTTACTTGTATATAAGCTTTTATGTAAAAGTGGGTAGATGATAGATGTCCCAAGTAATTACTATGAATTTTGTGCAATGTGCACAGGCTCTTAAAAAAAAAGCAATGTGGGGCCCAGTACAGTAGCCTAGTGGCTAAAGTCCTTGTCTTGCACACGCCATATGGGTGTTGGTTCTAATCCCAGCGGCCCCACTTCTCATCCAGCACCCTGACTATGGTCTGGGAAAGCAGTCGAGGATGGCCCAGTGCCTTGGAATCCTGCACCCACGTGGGAGACCTGGAAGAGGTTCCATGTTCATGACTTCTGATCAGTTCTGCTCCGGCCATTGTGGCCACTGGGGGAGTGAATCATTGGAAGGAAGATCTTCCTCTCTGTCTCTTCTCCTGTCTGTATATCTGACTTTCCAATAAAAATAACTAAAGATTAAAAAAAAAATGCAGGACCGAGTGTGGTAGCCTGGCCACTAAAGTCTTTGCCTCGCACACACCAGGATCCCATATGGGCGCTGGTTCTTTTCCAGGCAGTCCCGCTTCCCATCCAGCTTCCTGCTTGTGGCCTGGGAAAGCAGTCAAGGATGACCCAAAGTCTTGGGTCACCCGCGTGAGAGACCCAGACGAGGCTCCTGGCTCCTGACTTCAGATCGGCTGAGCTCCAGCCGTTGTGGCCATTTGGGGGAGTGAATCAGCTGACAGAAGATCTTGTCTGTCTTCTTCTCTGTACATCTGACTTTGCAGTACAAAATAAATAAATACATCTTTTTTTTTTAAAAAAAAAAAGTCATGAAATGCTGAATCCTCACTGATTTAGGTAAAATGAAGTGGATGTTCAGCTCTAGAAATGCCCGTCTTGTGCTTTTGCCACTTGTCAACCAGGCGTTAGAGAACAGACGTTGTCTGATGCTGGAGCCTGCTGGGAGCCAGCAGCCTGTGAATGCACTTGCCTCATGAGTGCCTCTTTTTGCTACAGCGTTACACTCCTACCGCCCTGCTGGCAATGGTGGTTGTGTTGAGGTTTTACTTATTTATCTGCTAAACTTGCCTTGTAATGTCAGCGCTCAGGATTGCTTTGAAGAGACTATAATCCAAGCCATCTCACTCCTTTCACTATTACCAATAAGATTAGTTCCTGTCCTTGCGTAAGAATCTGAAACTTGGTGCTTTTAACATGGAATATTCTTTCATTATACAAATCAAAATTAGAACGCTTTCCCTCTGTGTAACTCCAAGGTCTTTCAATGAAAACTCAAGGCTGCGGCAGTGGAGGTTACTTATAAATTCATAAATACTAGAAAGTTCAACGGCTGTATTTTCCCTTTGAATGTGTGTATCAGTTCCCATGGGGGCACCTTCTATTTTGCTTTCATAACACTTTATTTCAGCATACTGAGGCTTTCTTTCCTGCTGCCCCCCGCCCCAGCCTTCTCTATTCAGTGCTTATACTTGGTCCTCTGTAGCAATGAATATACTCTGACATCCTATATATCTTTTCCACTTGGTTATACGTAGTCCTCCCACATTGGAAGATATATAAACTTGGGTAGCATGCAGGTTAAGCAACTCCTGTGACACTGACATACCACATGCATTTGACTTCTCATTCTGCTCCCTGCAAACACACCTGGGAAAGCAGCGGCAGATGGCTGAAGTCCTGGGGCCCCTGTCACGCACACAGGAGACCAAACAAAGTTCCAGGCTCCTGCCATTGTGGCCATTTGAGGAGTGAACTAGTGGGTGGAAGACATTCTCTCTCTTCCTGTCCCTCTCCTTCTGTAACTCTACCTTTCAAATAAAAAACTACGGCGGGCGTTGGGGCAGCTCCCTGCAGTGTGGTGGCTGTGGGGGGTGCCCCTGCAGGGCGGGACCCAATGCTGGGGACTCACTCCAAAGACACTGCTGAAAGGCAGTGACTGAGTCCTCGGCCTTGGGTGGCCAGTGTACCAAGTGGTGCCAGGCTTCGCCTGCTGGCCACCCGGCGGCGAACTCTGGGGTTTTAAAGATAGCTAGCTGCTGCCTGGGATCACCCATGACTAAGGCTAGTTTTAGTGTAGGTGAGAAGTGAATTTTGGGTGATTCCCAGTGACAGGGTCATGAAAGTTTCAGGCATGCGTGGGGACTGAGACCTGATGGCTTGAAGGAAAGCATCCAGAAGACAATTTGGGTTAAACAGATTCACCAGCCCAATTAGGAACCCAGAGATGGGCTGTTAGCGTAGAACATCACTGATCGCCACACACCAGCCCACACCAAAGCTATGGATGGAGGCCTCTCTGGTAGTGTTGTGTACCATTACCCGGCTGGGTGGTGGAGTGGTCACATTTGGCAGGGTCAAGACACTATCCAGCACACAAGAGAACTTGGTCTGGGGGTAGACTCTGTGGGGTTGTGTGGGTCCAACCTTGTGGAGATACAAGTCCCCCTGGTTAGCTAGCAAGCTGGGGTTGCGATGGACTAAGCTAGGTGTGACCATTCTACCTGCCATCACTCACGGGTAAAGGAACCCACAACAGTCAGGGCAGGTCAAGGCAGCAGACCTGAATGTGCATCCTAAAACAGGATGTGGGGTGGGCTGGGCTGCCACTGGAAGGGTGCAGAATGGGCAGGGTTGAACAAACCTTAGCTTGCAAGAAACAACAGAAATCAGGTTGGAGCACAGGTCATGCCAAGTAGGTCCTTGCACCTACTGATCTGCGGGAGACAGGGACGCTAAGCCACAGCATCTAAAGGGCCAGGACAAGTGAGGGGCTCTGCCAAGTTGAATCAGAGCAACCACTGGCCTGCACATGATCTAAAGCTGGGAATAGGCCCGGTTGGGGAGCTAAGGGGACACCCTAACTGGGTTGAGTTTCCCACCAAGGAGTGAATGGGCTGGAATTGGGGCTGCGTTCTGATCAGGATACAGTTGTAATCTCACTTGGCACAAGTGTGGACTGGGACTGGAAGCACCAAGCCGGGCCAGACTCCAACACCATCTGGTGCTCTGGAGGACCAGGGGAGATGTGCGACAGACTAGGCTAGGTCTCAGCCCTTACTGAACCATGTGTGAGCTGTTTGGGGGTATGGATGAGCCATGGCTGGGTTGAAACATCCAACAGCAAGAACCAGATTGGGTTGAAGACCAGTCAGGAAAAGCCACTGTTTCTGCTAGGACAGGAGGTGAACTGAGTAGGGCTGGCTCATGGACCCACTGTTATGTGCAAAATCTGGCACTGGGAGAGTTTCTGGTGGAGGAGCCTGGACAACTTCTCTGGCAGGACACAGTCCCTGCAGGTAAGCGCAAGAAGCACAATAGCAAACAGCCCAGAACAGGCAATGGAAATTATCCCACTGGCATACATATGGCATGCGTTGGGCGCAGACCAGGCTGAACCTGTTCACATCACCTGCTGGTTAGTCCGAGCACCAGAACAGAGTGCAGGTTGAGCCAGGTTCAGTTGCGACACATACCAGTCTGTGCACATTACGGAATGCCAAGGTGAGGTAAGCCGTACCAAATGTGGCTGCAGCGCCCAAATAGCACATGTGATAAACAGGGGGAGGAGGCAAAGCCGGCAGGGGAATGTGGGCTTCCCTGCTGGACAACTACTTCCATTGGAAAGCGTGAGTTGGGATGGGGGCAGATCAGACTAGGCAGGGCTGTAACACCTGTGGGCCTCATGTGAACTAGATAAGGGAAGGGCTATAGTGGGCTGACTGTTCCGACTGGTGCAAGCAAAAATTAGAGTGAGTGAGGGTTGGTTGGGCTTAGCCGCAGCATTAGCTGGCAGAGGCTGGCACTGGGAGCTAATTCTGTCAAGTCAAATGCCAGAACCACCTGGAGAGTGCATAATCTGGGAGTGAGTGTGGCCTAGAAGGGAAATAGTGGGCACCTCCCTCAGGATTACCACTCTCACTGGTCAGCACGAAAACCAGGACAGGGGCAGGGATGGCTAGAGAGAAAGGCACCTGCCAGTAGGTGTGTGGGTTAGATAGTAGGTTGGTTGGGTTGAACTAGGCTTCAATGCCCATTGACATGTGCGAGAGCTAAATGGGATGTGGGACAGACTGGACACGCCTGCAGTACATACTGGCAATCATGGGAACCAGGGTAGGGGGCAGAACTGGTGGGGGTTATGGGGAGTCGCCCCAACTAGGCTGCAACTCCAACTGGTTTGCGTGAGGACCGAGTGTGAAGTGGGTAGGATCGAGCTGAACTACAACACCCGTTGGTCCACGAGGAAGACAGGGCGGGAAACAGAACGGACCCAGCAATCGCAACTACCAGCATGTGCATAAGCTGATTGATGTGACGGATGGTGTTGGACTCTGTACTAGCAAACTCACGCAAGAATCAGGTCTGGGATCATCTCAGATGAAGTTTCTTTGGAGATCCCTCCAACTGAACTGCTGATCTTAGAACCCCAAGCATGAAGAGACTGTCAGCCAGTGGACTCTGAATAGGGTTCATTGCGATTGGAACTGAGAGATTGGCAGCAATCCAGAACTGATGAACTATCAAAACTGTTTGAGCAGGACCCTCAGAGCGCGCCTCCCGTTGGGGATCTGGGATGGGTGGGAGGCTGGGTGGGGCTTTTCCCTTTGTTACTCCCAGATACAGGGGAAAATGATAATATTAGTGTATAAACCATGGTATTACCCTCTTTCACCCTGAAGTCCTTGACCCTTTGTACCCTAATCAACTAAGATTATTTAAAAAATAATTTTTAAAAAATCAAATAAAAAACACAAATCTAAAAAAAAAAAATCCATGAGAACAAGGATTTTTGCCTAGGGATTTTGAATGTTATTTTTAAAATTGGTCATGAGTGGGCCCGGCACAGTGACCTAGTGGCTAAAGTTCTCGCCTTGAACGCACCAGGATCCCATATGGGCGCTGGTTCTAATCCCGGCAGCTCCACTTCTCATCCAGCTCTCTGCCTGTGGCCTGGGAAAGCAGTCGAGGACGGCCCAAGACTTTGGGACCCTGCACCCACCTGGGAGACCTGGAAGTGGTTCCTGGTTCCCGGCATCGGATAGGTGCAGCACCGGCCGTTGCGGCTCACTTGGGGAGTGAATCATCGGACAGAAGATCTTCCTCTCTGTCTCTCTCCTCTCTGTATATCTGACTTTGTAATAAAAATAAATAAATCTTAAAAAAAAATTGGTCATGAGTAACTCCTATCAATATTTGTAAATTAATAAGCACTGAATTAACCCTGTCAGGTTGTACTAGTAACAATCAAATGTGGAGGCAAATGGAAAATATGAGAAATACACAAAAAGTTTACTTGCTTTTGATATTTATATTAAGGATTTATAAAGTCAAAAGATATGGGATGGGTAAGTACACATGTTATATTGGTAAAATCATCTACATTTCCTGAAGAACTGCTGTATTTAAATCGGTGGTAATTACAGTTGTACTTTGTAGTGGGTTTTGAAAGGCAGAATAAGCTATGTGTGAAAATTGAAATAGATTTGTTTTTGAAATTAATGAGAAATGTTTCCAGCTTCTTTTAAGTGTTTTCAAGGTGATAATCAAAGGACACTTATTTTCTCCTTGGTATGGTACAAGAAAATGTGTAAAAGATTTTAGTACTTATGCTGATGCTTTCTGCTATAGTTTTGCAGAATAATACTGAGTCGATGATCAGAGGTTCAAGATTATTCCATTTGGGCCCGGCGGCGTGGCCTAGCAGCTAAAGTCCTCGCCTTGAAAGCCCCGGGATCCCATATGGGCGCCGGTTCTAATCCCGGCAGCTCCACTTCCCATCCAGCTCCCTGCTTGTGGCCTGGGAAAGCAGTTGAGGACGGCCCAATGCATTGGGACACTGCACCTGCATGGGAGACCTGGAAGAGGTTCCTGGTCCCGGCATCGGATTGGCGCGCACCGGCCCGTTGCGGCTCACTTGGGGAGTGAAACATCGGATGGAAGATCTTCCTCTCTGTCTCTCCTCCTCTCTGTATATCCAACTTTCCAATAACAATAAAATCTTTAAAAAAAAAAAAAAAAAAAAAAAAAAAAAAAAAAAAGATTATTCCATTTGCCATGTAACACGGTGGATTCTGTGATCCCTCATAATGAAAGCCCACGCTTTCTTGGGTTACCACTGCTCCATGTCTCCGACTGATGTCTGCTTTCGCATGGCCTTTTCTACTGTTTTGTTTCAAGTATCCGGTCTCATTTCATTGTATCTGTGACATTATTCAGCTTTTATTTTCAGGTTAACTGAATAGATGGCAGGCTTTTCCTCTTTCATTAACAATCTGGTGTGGCTATCTTCGATGTCTTCAGCGAAGATGTGGCCTTCATTATCTTCCTAGGTCCTTCCTTTGCTGTTGTCCAGAAGCATGCCTGTTCCTCACCCACCTCATCTCCTTCACTGCTAGTTCACTCCTGTGTATGTGTGAAGTATGTAGCACATCTTTAAGCAGCTTTCTAAAAATGCATGGAGTAATATTTTGAAATCTTGCAAACCTGATTTATTTTGTTTTTACATTTGAGTGATGATGTGCCAGTTACAGGGAGAAACATTTGGTGTAGTGGCTAAGATTCCACCTGGTCTGCCCATATCACATACTGGAGTGCTTGGGTTCAAGTCCTGGCTCGACGTGAGATTCCAGCTTCCTGCTGCAGGTGATGGCTCAAGTACTTGGGTCCCTGCCATCCATGGAGGGGACCCAGAAGGAGCTCCTGGCTTTGGCCTGGCCTGGCAGTGGCTCTTGTGGCATTTGGGGAGTAAACAAGTGGATGGGATATTGTATGTATGTTTTGTCCTGCTTTTTAGAAGATTAACTTCAAGAAAAACATGGTCAGATACAGAATTGTCTCAGAAGTTTAAAGTCATTCTTCATTGCATTATAGCTCCATTTTTGGAGGGTTAGGGTATAGGGGAAGAAGGGCTGGACTCTGAAGACAAACTGATTGCTGTACCCTTTTTATCTGAGTTGTTTTTTCTCTCTGGAAGTTAGCAAAAACTTCTCGGTAGTTTCAGTGTGCCTTGGAGCTAAACGCTCACCTCAATGATCTTTATTTCAGCATTTCACTTCCAGAAATAAATGGTACCACTACTTCCCAAGTATTTCTATGGGATTCAATGGCATATATTAAGCAGTGTGTTTTTAGTTGAGAAGTAAGTTTTCTTGGATCTGCTAATTTTTTAAAAATTTATCTGTTTATTTGGGAAGGCAGATATACTGAGAGAAAGATCCTCCACCTGCTGGTTCACTCCCCCAAGTAGCTGCAATGGCTGGAGATGAGCCGATCTAAAACCAGGAATCAGGAATTTCCTCTGGGTCTCCCATGTGGGTACAAGGTCAAGGCTTTAGGTCTTCCTTGACTGCTTTCCTGGGCCACTAGCAGGTGCTGTATGGGAAGTGGAGCAGCTGGGACATGAACTGGTGCACATATGGGATTCTGGTGCATGCAGGTGAGGATTTAGCCATTAGGCTATTGCGCTGGTCTCGAATCTAATTCTTTCATCAGTCCCCATCTGTTTTCCTACTCTTAAAAAATTTTTTTTAAAAAGATTAATTTGTTTTTATTAAAAAGGCAGATTTACAGAGAGAAGGAGAAACAGAAAGATCTTCCATGTACTGGCTCACTCCCTAATGGATGCAACAGCAGAAGTTGAGCTGGGAGCCTCCTCTGGGTCTCCCATGTGGATGCAGGGGTACAATGTCTTGGGCCATCCTCTGCTACTTTCCAGGCCATAGCAAGGAGCCGAATGGGAAGTGGAGCAGCGGAACATGAACTGGCACCCCTATGGGATGCTGCTGATTAGCCACTTGAGCTACTGCACTGGCCCTATGCTCAAAATGTGTTGCTGTTTTCTCCCCATCTGTTTTTCTTGTTCAGGGGTTTATGATTAAAAAAAAATCTGTCATTTAGTAAGGATTCAGGGGAAAAAGCTAAAACATACTGGTGTTCAATCTGCAATCTTCACAAGATTTTTTTTTCTGCTGATACTGTTTCCTGTTGTCTTTCTCTTACTACTGACATATCATATCCAGCATCAAGCCCCATCTCTGGAAACTCTGACTCTGGCCCTCACATTAGACAGAGAGAACTTTTCCCTCTTTTCTATCACTGGAATTTTAGTATGACTTTAGTATTTATCAGCCCTTACTGCATCATATAGTGGCTTTCTTTCATTGCTATGAGCCTGTGAGAAAGACCTCCAACTGTCCCCAGTCTCGATTTTGTGTCTTCCACAGTAGTAGAATTCTGAGAGTTTTAGCTGGAATGTAGCAACCTATGAAGAAACTGTTTTCCAGCTTCTCTTGCAGTTAGACACATGCAGACATAGCATTGCTTTGATCAATAGGATCTAAAAAGTAATGTGTACAGCCTGTGGCTTCAGCTGCTCTAAGACGCTATTTGCTCTGTGCTTCCTTTTGTCCCTTCTTGCTACTAAGAATGGCAGTGCCTGGAGACCCCTGGAAACTGATGTTGAAGCAGAGCCACTCTGCTCTGATTGCCGAATTCTGCTCACGTGTACTGTGGGTATAGGAGAGAGAAGTAAAGCTCTGTTGTCTAAGTTACCATATTTCAGCAGTCTCTATTTTAGCAGTGTTGCCTGTAGTCTACCCAGCACTGAGGCAACATGGATCTTGAATGCCTGTTTTCTTTTCTATCTCTAGTGCCCAATACACAGTTAAGCTAAATAAAAGCATTTATTTCTACAAAAAAAAAAAAAAAAAATCATTGTCCCGGTTAATGTCAGCTTTTCCAGAAAAAAAAAATCAGGTGGGTCAGTTTTCAAGGACTTGAAAGCTATTCCATGGCACTTGTGAGCCATATCTGGCATTTGCTTATAGTCCTCTCCTTGTCTAATACTCAAGTTTGTGGACCTTCGTGTCAGGGATCATTGCTGTCACCAATTGTAGCAATATAGCAATCACTCAGTGCTATATGGACGGGAGGACTGAGCATCACTCATGCCCTGTAGTGCTTGCCGTCAGGTTTCAGGACTGCTTCTCTTGGGTGAAATAATTTACTTTCCCTTCTGTCCTTTCTATAGGGGAGGAAAATAATGGTCTATGTGAACACAGTAACTTGTAATACAGGGAGTAACAGAGAGAAATACCTGCCAAGAAAGAGATTGCCAAACATGCCATGAAACATACAGGGATAGGGTGCTGGTGTATTGAACACAATGTTATGGGAACTGGGCTCTTGTGCAAGTTATGAAGGGGGTGCAGGACAAACCGAACAAGGCCTGTTAGGTCATCAACTACATCACTGAAAAAGGAGACTTGTTTCAGATGCTCTCTCGGCTCCTGCTGCTCAGTTCTATGGCACTGGTTATGGGGCTACCAAAACAGTCAGAGTGCTGCCCACAGTGTTAACTGCTGCTTTGTTTTTCCTCTCTTCTCCAAATCCCCTGCCATAGAACTGATTACATCGTGTTTTTCCATCTTTGATTCTTTTTTAGCATCTATCCATCTATCTAATTGAATCTGTCTTGGCTTCACTAACTTTTTTTTAAAAGGATTTATTTATTTTTATTGGAAAGTCAGATATACAGAGAAGAAGATCTTCTGTCTGCTGATTCACTCCCCAAGCGGCTGCAATGATTGGAGCTGAGCCAATGCGAAGCCAAGAGTTAGGAGCTTCTTCTGGGTCTCCCATGCAGGTACAGGGTCCCAAGGCTTTGGGTCATCCTCTACTGCTTTCCCAGGCCACAAGCAGAGAGCCGGATGGGAAGTGGGGCTGCTGGGATTAGAAGTGTCACCCATATAAATCCCAGCACATGCAAAATGATGCAAAATGAAGACTTTAGTCATTAGGCTATCATGCTGGGCCCAGCTTCACTAACTTTTGCTTTTCTCATTTCACAGCCTTCTGTAACCCCCTTCTATCTAAGAAATCTAAAATTATGAGTGTTCAGCTGTTTATTCCTTTATTTATTTTCTTCCAGGTTTCCTAGTTATTGCTTATCTAAAAAATGGGACTTTTATTTATGTATTTGTCATATTTATTTATTATATCTACTTTCCTTTTATTTAAAAGGCAGAGAGACAGAGATTTTTCCATCTACTGGTTTACTCCCCAGATGCCCACAAGAGTCAGGTCTGGTCACACTGAAGCCAAGAGCCTACAGTTTAATCTAGATCATCATGTGGTGGCAGGGAGTCAAGCACTTGAGCCATCATTCACTGTCTCTCAGGGTGTACATTAATGGTATGCTAGTTTGGAAGCAAGAAGCTGGAAATGGAACCAGCATCCTGATACTAAATGCTGGCATCCCATATGGTGTCTTAACAGCCACACCAAATGCCTTCCTCCTCACTGATTTCTACAGGAAGGTTTACGCTTAAAACACATGATCTGTATGACCTGTGTAAAAGTGTGCAAATGTTGGACAAGTAAAAAGAAATCAGGCAAGAAGATAACTCTTTGAATTGAGGGGACAAAAGTCAAGGGACTTTCAGGAGTTTCTAGATATTTCTTTAGAACACAAGAGTCAAGTATTTGTTTTTAACCAATACATAAAAATTGTACATATTTATGGTGCAGCATATAATATTTTGATGCATGTGTAATGTGTAATGCTTAAATCAGGGTAAATCTTTCTCCTCAAACATTTATCATTCTATTAGAATGAAAACATTCAAAATCTTTCTGGTCATTAAGTAATACAGTATAATATTGCTCCCTATAGTCATCTTACTGATCAATGGAACATAAAAACCTTTCTGATTTAACTCTAATTAATCAAGTACTGGAAAGGGAAAATTTGATAAAATCACCCTGAAGCACCAAAAGCCCTGAAATACATTCCTAAAACTTAAGAAATTTCTGACATTTTTTTTAAAGTTCTTAAGATGTTTTGCATAATCTTGGTTCCATGTAAAATGACTCTGGGTTGAGAAACACCTTACTTGCCAAATGATTCGTGGTACATATTAATATATTCTAAGCTCTGAGAAGTCCTGTTACAACACGGCACTTCCAAAATTATCTGGTTAAGAAGTTCCTTTCTCAAATTATACCTATTAACATCACTTTGAAAAATATTACTCCAAAAAAATTCCAGGCAATGCTTATAATTTGGGATATACATTCTTCATCATGCTTTCTCTTTAACCAGAATATTCATAACTATCTAACTCCCTTTGCAGCATTTTCTCTTGAACTCTTCTCAGAGATGGTTCATAAATGACTTTTTTTTTTTGCATTAATGAAATAGGAAGCTGTCGTTAAAACCACACCTCAGGGCCTGGTGGCGTGGCCTAGTGGCTAAGGTCCTCGCCTTGAACTTGCCAGGATCCCGTATGGGCGCCGGTTCTAATTCCGGCAGCTCCACTTCCTCTCTCTCTCCTTCTCTGTATATCTGACTTTGTAATAAAAATAAAATTAACTTAAAAAAAAAAAACATACCTCAGCCTTACTTTTGAGGTCACATTACATTAAGCCCAATGAAAAGGAATGAAAATGCATTTTGATAGGCTAAAAAAACAGGAGAAAAAAAAAACTGTAACATTTCTGGTTGAGGAAGACAACTGAAAGAGATTGTGATAACAAAGAAATAGAGAAACACAGAAGGCTCACATTCTGCTAGCTAGAGTTCACTGCTGGACGACCTCTGGTACTGCCTTGACAGACTTTCTCGTGTGACTTCGGACACAAATACCATATTAGAGAAGTAAAAACAAAGGAAGCAAGAAGTTTCTGTTCCCTTACCTCAATATGTTTTTGACACTGAGATATTTCTGATGGTTCGTTTGTATCTTTGCTATCGATATCAGTATATGGTCTTAACAATGTACTGCCTATGCTGCAATAATTTGGGGCTGGCACATGGCTCAACTGGCTAATCTTCCACCTCCAAACACCAGCATTCCATGTGGGTGCCTGATTGCATGGCAACTACTGTACTTCCCAATCAGCTTCCTGCTTGCAGCCTGAGAAAGCAGCGGAGGATGGTCCAAGTCCCTGGGCCACTGCACCCATGTGGGAGACCCAAAAGAAGCTCCTGGTTCATGGCTTCAGATCTGCCTAACTCCGCCATTGTGGCCATTTGGGGAGTGAACCAGCAGACAGAAGACCTTTTCTATCTGTGCTTTTCTCCCTGTAAAATCTTTAATCACCCTCAGTCTCTGAAGCTACAATAGAGCATTAAGGAATGACATTTAGCACAAAGGGAAGGATTGTCAAGGTCTTGTTACCCAAAAACACAAGAAAGCTGAGAAGGCCTGAAAATGAACTTTATTTACTTCACAATTTCACCCTCATGCATGTGGCATCCAAGACTTAGCTTACTTTGCTGGAGGAGGGGTTATAATCTTAGGTAGCAAGGAAACACTGACTGAAATTGTGGCTTCATATGCTAAGTCAATTGGTTTACTGAAGAAAAAAGGAAAACAATCACATATTTTTCAGACTACTAGTCTCCTGATTACACCGATTAGGCAATCACTCAAGACACGAGCGTCTTGAGAATATGCTGGGAACAATCATTTGAGTACAAAAATAAATTCGGCTGTATGGATCGTATTTTCACATTCTTTTTTCACTTGTTGGATAGGATGCCAGCTCAAACATCCACACCACTTTACTCTTGAAACAATGTAAAATAGACATGTTTGGGGGTGACTGCTCACTTCCTTCTGGCATGACTGTTTTTTTCCAAGAAGTGAACTCCTACAGATACATTTGCATCACATGATCTGTAACACCAATACACTAGACTTGTATTATAACACACTGTTTTTATATGTATATATATCTTAAAATCTGACCATATATAAGCTGACTCACTGGCCAAACAGGTAGCCAATTTCTTTCTTTTTAATATTTATTTATTTTTATTGGAAAGGCAGGTTTCCAGAGAGAATTTTGAGATGTCCTTTTTTGAGAATTGAAATAATAGTCTGGAAGATCACAGTATAGGAGAATGGAAACAGAACAGAGGGAAAATCCACAATCTCTGATTACTTTTCAGACACTTGGATGCATTTATTCTTATTATCTAATGCCTCTAGATTTCTGTGATGATATACATTATTTTAACATTATCTGATTACCAATCACAAATATGGCCTACCTTTTTTCTACTATTTCTAATGACAGATAACTAACTTGATTACGCGGGCAGGTAGCCAGAGTTAGACAAAAGGTCTGAGGTGTGACAGCCGCAGTCAGGCAGCTGATCTGCCTGATGACACGCAAACCCAAACTTCCCTTTCTGTGCATCAGCAAGCCTCTCTTCCCTTTGTTCCATGTAGTGGAAATGGCAAGTTCCCACAATATTACAAACTTATAATCAGAGCTAGCTGGAAATACCCAATATGGCTGCAAGGTATGTCCCTGGAGATGACCTTTAGATCTTTAGATTATTATAATGCTGTTATAACAGAATAATCTTGTGGACACTACCAATCCCATCATGTACCTGATGCCATGACATTTCTAATATTTTCAAAAAAGGGTACAGAAATGGGTGTTACGATCGTGCCCCATCTCTGGGTATTGGGGCAGTTGGGAGGCTGGATATGGCCTCTCCCCTCCCCCCAGATAAAGGAAGAAGAAAGTAGAAAATCTGGAAACAATAATCACACCCACTTTTCCCTAATCCTTGATCCTTCCCACCCTGATCAACTATGTAAACATCATCATCAAAAAAAGAAAAGAAAAGAAATGCATGGTACACAACCCCTGCAACCAACTCTGCCCCTTTCAAATACTCAGTTAATCCCACCCTAGACATCACCCTCTCCCCATAGTATAAGAGGATGACCCGCACCTTGCTGGAGGAGGTCTTTCTAGTGTTTCGGCTTTCTGACCATTCCTTCTCTGTCTCTACTTATCTACAGTTTTCCTTTGCTTTAAATAAATCCTACGCCCTTGCATACCTTTACGCCTCCATCTTGAATTCTTTCCTCTGTGACAGGAAGAGTCTGAAATAAGTCCAACGAGGGGCCCTATTGCCCAAACAACAGACTGCAATGATTATGGCACTCACTTGTGGACAGTCTCTGCTCTGTTCCCTCTGCAATATGGACTCTCTAATCCTGGGAGAGAAAGCCTATTTCTACTGGAGACCTCAAGCCATAGTATAGAGGGTGGGTAATTCAATAAAGAATGTCCCTGCCTTTTTTAAGGGAAAAAAAAAGCCTCACAACTATTTAGTTTAGGAACTTAAGAAAATATCTTAAGGAGAACCTTCGATTGTTAATGTTGCTTGCTTTTAAAATTAAGAACAGAGAACATAAATCAAAAACCACTCTGAAACATTAGCTTCATATGAATGTTTCAAAGAGGCAGAGGAGAAAACAAAAGGGAGCCAGAGGCTAGGGGTACTAAACAAAAAGGAAATGAGGGAGTAAGAGACTGATTAAAAAGAAGGGAGAGGAAAAGGCAGAGAGTGAGAGTAAGCTATGAACACGGGCAGGGACAGGCAGAGGAGAGGAACAAAGGAAAAGTAAAATCAGTTGAGGAAGAGTGAGACATCACAGAGGTAAAGATACATGAGCAGAAGAGAGATGAAGGGGTAGATTGGGAGGATTGGGGAAGACTCAGATTTAACAAGAGAATTAAGGGCCACTCCCTAGATAATGATGGGATGGGCAACAGTCGCTGTTCACATTGCACTTACTGCCTACAACCCTTTGCAAAGTCATTGGGAGTGGCCAACTAACACCTGCAAGTTTTCCACTGCAAACCTCAATTGTTTATTAGCTTTGCTAAAGCAATTTACCAAGGGAGGTTTTCCTAAATTATACTTCTTATAATACTAGGTATAATGGATTTTCGTATTTTAAAAATAGCTTCTCAGCCATTTGACCTAGTGGTTAAGACCTAGCCATGTCTGTGTTGGAATAGCTGCGTTTGGTGCCTGGTTGTGCTCCTGAGTTAAGCTTTCTGCTGATGCAGAGCCAGGGAGGAGGTGGTGAAGGTGCTAAGTGGTTAGGTTCCTGTTAAATGGGAGATGTGGTTTCAGTGCGCCGGCTTCGGTAGGAGTAAGCTAGTGGATGGGAGCTCTCTAGCAGGCTGGATCATCTTGTCTCTCCAGTAAGTTAAAAAAATTAAAAAAGGCCATTCAAAGATACCTAGGAAATGCTAGCGTAATCAAAGTTAAACCAGTTTCTTTGCCGCAATGCTTCTTAGAACCTTTGACATACGTTTTTAAGAGTGTCACATGGAATCCAGGGATTTCCAAACTTTCTAGGATCACAGAGCCATCTTTGAAAAAGAATCACATGGCATCAGTTTTTAGGAGAACACACTCTGAAAGCACTGTAAGAGGAAGACATTATTCTCTGGGCTTTATAACCAGTGGCTGCCACAGTAACACCTAAAAGACCAGTCTGTGAAATAAAAGGCTAAATCTGGTTTGAAATCCAGAGGTTTCCTATTCCTACAGCTAACATTGCTGTTTCTTTATCTCACTTTACATTCATATCACTTTAAATACTTTTGATAGGAAAATTTTAAACTTTATTTTCTATTTGATCTTTAAGCTTCTAGTCCTTCCAACATAACTTATCCTTATTAATGTTGTACTAAACATTATTTATTCTTGTTTCTTTTACTGCTGAACTTCTTCCACCATGATGATTAAAAATCATAAAATGTGATGACTGTTAAGCTTCCCCATTACACCTACAATGCCAAATTTCTCTCCCTACCTTCCGTGTACAGGGAGGCCCGGTTGCAAGTGTGACCTTGTGGCTCAGTTCTCCCCAGCGAGTTGAGAGCTAAGGTATCTGGACCGTATTGGCCTCACTGTTTAAGAACAACACTGCTTGGCTTAGGCCCGCTACCTCCCCTTCTTCGGAACTGACACAATGTGCCTGCAGTACAGCCTTGACCGTGAACATGACACTGTCTTAGGGACACCTGAATGATGGCCTGGAGTATAGCCACTTCATCAACTTGGGTCATTCAGCTGGAGTGACAAAGACAAGACAAAAATCACAATTCTGATGAAGTCATTCCAAGTTTCCTCAATACACTTAAACACCATGTTAAAAGTTTAGCAGTTCAGGGTAACATTGCAATTTACTGTATGCTCACACATATTCTCTTCCTCTAAAGCTACTTTTACTTTGATCACTTTTATTTTATGAGAGTAGTCACCATCTACTGGAATGTTAATCTGAACATTGGAAATCAAGGCTAATCGAATTTGTATATTTTATTGTTCTGTATCATATCTGTTCATGCTTTAAAGCTATCCTGTGAGTTGTCCAAACGTATGTCCCATTTTGTCCATTTATGACTAATCACCAATAAGCCCAGAAATATATATTCAGGAACTACAGGACTTTTCTATGAAATAAAAAGTGCAAGAATATTTACTGTTCAAGATAAAAATATTTTCTTGGAGCAAGACACAAAATTATTTAACAGTAAATATTTATGGAAAAACATTCTGTTAAATGGTGGAAAGGCAGGTATTTGGAGGTAGCTACTGAAACATGCATACATTCATGAATATGTCTTTGGTAAACAGCTAAACAATGTAAAATATGACTCACTATCAGTCAACACACATTCCCTCAATGTCCTTGCATTGTTATGGGAGTGTTCTGTATGGTTTTAATACAGTAAGATAAATCACTATTTACATTCTTCTTTTTAAATATTTGAAACATTTACTTACTTGAAAGGCAAAGTAATGGATAGAGAGCTCGTTAATTCACTCTGCAAATAGCTATAGCAGCTAGGAGTGTGCCAAGCTGAAGCCATGAGGCAAGAACTCCATCTAGGTCTGCCACGTGGCAAACAGACTGAAGTGCTTGAGCCATCACCCAGTGCTTCCTGAGCACTTGAGCAGGGAGCTGGATCTGAGGTGGAGCAGTGGGACTTGAACTGGCCCTGTGCCATGTGAAGAGGGGATCTGAGGTGGAGCGGTTGGACTCGAACTGGCCCTGTGCCATGTGAAGAGCGGGATCTGAGGTGAGCGGTGGGACTCGAACTGGCCCTGTGCCATGTGAAGAGGGGATCTGAGGTGAGCGGTGGGACTCGAACTGGCCCTGTGCCATGTGAAGAGGGGATCTGAGGTGGAGCGGTGGGACTCGAACTGGCCCTGTGCCATGTGAAGAGGGGACTCCAAGTGGGAGCTTACCTCGCTGTGCTGTAACACCTGCTCCCATATTTTTTATTAAAGGCATTAAAAAACAATAGTCTATTTAGCAGAAAGGTCTTTAAAGTCCAGCAAACGACTGATCCTTTACTTTCCTGTCAGTATATTGCAGAGCTATGTTTAAAGAAGTATTTTGACATAGTAAGATTTTATTATGTTTCTTACAGCTGCAAGAACCTTAAGACATGAAGAACTTGCTTTTATTATATTATTCACTTTAGAAGGTGATCAAGAGCTATAGGTAAATGCTTTTTCTCTGATCCTTAAACACTTCCCAGTTCATATCTGGTTGAGATAGTAACTACAAGTCAAAGTGGAAGGGATCTTAGATTTAGACCATAAGGACTCCTTCTTTCTACAGGAATCAGAAGTCTGAGAAACTATTTTAGTTAAAGACAGCTTCTTGGAAAGGAATTTCTTAAAGATATTCTCAGTGCAAATCAAATCGGTATAATCTTCAAATTTCTCTGAAAGCTGACCCTACCATCTTTCCACTTTACAGAGGAAAACTAAGGTAGAAGCAAGCTCAGCAGTCCCATTATCATCTTTCTGAATCAGTGTCATAACTGAGAATGGGATCCAAAACTTCGAATGTTGGAGCATTCTCACAGGTGCAGGCTGACCTCATCCAGATGGAGTGCATGCTGGCTGGGGCCGAAGAGAAGACATGTGTGGGAAGTCTTGTGTGTTTCACAAGAGTGCTTGCTGACCAATGCAAAATGTTTGCTTAAAGAGTTCCAGCGGATAATGTAATCTTTAAGAAAGAAACTACTGCAATATATCAGCTTCCCAGCCTTCTTCTAAAATAAAGTGTCGTTGGAGTCAGGAAATTGAAAGTATACGCTTTAAATCTGGTTCCATCTGATACGTCCATGAAATGCATAAAAGGTAATCTTGCTTACTTTTTATTTAGAATCAGGATCATGTGGATCCTTCCTTCTCTATCTAGAATGCATTTTCTATTCTTTTAATACCTAGAATGTTAAGTGCCAATCATGAGTAAGACAAAAGTTCCTGGCAAATCTCAATACCTCTACTTCCCATCAATGCACCAATGATGGCAAACTTCTAAAGACAACTCAACCCTTACACACACACACACACGTACACACACACACACACACACACACCCTGGCAGCGGGGCCAGTAGCCCTAGTGTTGCATCCAGTTGCTCCACAAGATCCATTCCCACGGGTCACGGTCCAGTATTTCTGATGACCACATTCAGTGCTGTGTGGTGTTCAAACCATTGCCGCATCCACCTCCCGGTGAACCAAGCCCAGTGAGCTCATGCAGTAACCCAGGCTGGGGCACCGTTTGCTGTGGTGCTAAAGCATCAAACACGAATCTGGGAACCCCACTTCGCCGTTCTCTCGGGTCGCACAGAGAGGGCACTGGTTGGTGAGCACAGAGAGGTGCTTGGAGTGGGGTGGTGGGGTCAGAGTGGGCGCAGCGAGGGAAGACGAGTTTGGGGAGAAAGCAGCTGCGGAGCCGAAGGCGATCAAAACACCAGCAGGGACAGAAAGAGTTGGGGAACAAGGAGGTGGGGAGAGAGCTGCAGAGGCGACCCTGGTGCAGGCGGGAAAGGAAAGGCGCAAAGAGGGCGCAGGAAATGGGCACCCAAGAAAGAAGTGAGAAATTGCGGAGGAGGAAGTCGTCCCTGGAAGAGGAGGGGCAAAGGGGAAGCGAGAATGGAGTATTTGCACTTTCGAGAGGGGAGGGCCCGAGACTCTCCCAACCGGGGCCGGTGGGGCGGGACCTTGGGGGAAGGGGCGTCCCTGCGGTCCCTCGGGGGTCCCGGCGCGCGAGCGCGCGCGGCCCTACCTGAACCTCTCCTGTCCCGCCGTGTCCCAGAGCTGCAGCTTGATCCTCTTGCCCGGCTCGATCTCCAGCAGGCGCGAGAAGAAGTCCACGCCGACTGTGGGGTCGCAGGCGGGCGAGCGTAGTCCCGGGAAGCGGCCCTGGGTGAAGCGGTGCAGGAGGCACGACTTGCCCACCGTGGAGTCCCCGATCACGATGAGGCGGAACTGGTAGATCCAGATGGTCTCCATGGCTCACATGCCCCGCCGGCCCCCGGGCCGCCCCAGCCGCGCGCCAGCCCTCCGCCGGCCAAGTTGGGCGGCGGGAACTGTCCCTTCAGCACCTCCCCGCCCGCCGCCCGCCCGTTTCCAGCATATTCCGGACGCTGCGGCCGCCTGGTCCCCGCCCTCTCGGGAGGGAGGGGCGGGGCCTGCCGGCCGGAGGCGGAGCTCCTGGCTGGGGGCGGGGCGGGGCGGGGCGGGGGCAGTGGCGCCCCAGCTCCCGCCCCCCGAGCGCTATAAATTACTTTTCCCTCGAAGGTCACTGGGCGCCGATGGGGGAGGTGGGTGTGGCGAACGGACGTGACAGCAGCAACACCCAATGAAGACGACGCCAGGGCTCAACTCGGGGAGGGGCAGCCAATGAAAAGTGAGAGCCATTTTCTTACAGGCGTCTGGGAAGGACACGTTAGAATGAAACAAAGAATTTGGAAGTCTGAGGAGCCGCAACTTGGGGTGCCTGCTGTTGTCTCTTCGTTGATGTGCTCCTTACAGCTCAGGTTTCTGGAAAGAAAAAAAAAAATCCCTGCTGGCAGCTTCGTGCTGTCCAGCCTCGCTGAGCGCCATCTCCTAGGTGTTCTGAGGAGAAGGAGTGGAGAGTACGGTAGAAATAAACTGGCAGAACTGATTCTGGATGCTTCTGGCAAGGGCTGTGCCCACTGCTGCTTGCCATGCTTCCTGCATCACTGCCTTCCGTGTTGACGTAGACGCTGAGAACCTGAGCCTCAGCCTCCTCACTCCCTCTGCCCTCCAGCCAAGGGGAGGAGTGAGGACCGAAGTCAAGATTGAGATGCTCATAAAAGCTCCCACTCAGACCAGGAGGAGGTTCCGGCCGGGGCAGTCACTTGGGGAGTGAATCATCAGACGGAGGATCTTCCTCTCTGTATGTATCTGGCTGCAATAGAAATAGAATCATCTTAAAACAAAAAAGCTACTTTGCCCAGCTAGCCCGGGACACCCCCACCCCCTAGCCCACAAATGTCTCTACGTGGTTTGTGTCTGGCAGTAACCTGTCTAAACAAAGTGGAACTTGAGTTCTGTTGAGATTTCACTGCTTTCTCATGTTTTTCCTCAAACGGAATAATAGTGAACTCAGTATCTTTAAAAAGTTAAACACCTTTAAACTTTTTTAAACCCAAAAATACACATTTCGAAAATTCCACTTGGTCATGTCCAAACTTTGGCTGTCATCATGCAACCTGCCTTTCTTTCTTATTTTGTATGAAGAGATGTCACTTTCAAGTAGATGCGCTTTTTGTCAACAGTTGACCTTTATTTTATATTTCTGTACTTTAAAGCTCCACCCTCCAAGGGTTTCTACTCTTCAGCCAATATGCGTACTAAGTATTCACAATTTTAAAAACCAAGCCAAACACCCTTCTAGTGTTTTCCTTTCTCTGTCCTCCTTTTCAAATACATTAGAAAAGATCCATCTATTCTGTCTTCCCCAGTCTTCAACAACCATAATATACATTCCATGGCCAATAGAACCCTGAAATAAATGCTTTTGATAGTTACTGGGGCTTCCTAGTTATCAGTTACCTGACATGACCTAGATTCTCAAGATGGTGGTAGTAGAGTGAGGAAGATTCTGACTCCCACATGAATTTGTTCATCTGTTGTACCAGCGCTAAGTGGCTTATTCTTTGACATTAGTAATCACTGCCCGTTTAAGCAATTGGCAGCTGAATACTACGATTGCTTGGCTTCCACACAAGCACTTTCTTCTGGTTTTCAAACGTATTACCTGGTTCCTCTTTCTGTGATGTGAATATCCTAAAAAAATCCATCCTTTGTGTCTTTTTTCTCTTCCATTCTTTTTTTTTTAACTTGGTTTCTTTAACCTTTTCTGGCAACCTCATCTACCCCAGTGATTTCAGGTACTCCCTACCTGATTCACATGTCCACTCTTTTTTTTTTTTAATTTTTTGAATTTTATGGTACACTTTCATAGGGTCTGGGATTTCCCTACCTCCTCCCCAAATTCCCACCTCCAGACTGATTTTTCCCATATTCTTACAATAGCACAGTCCTTCATAAGCAGTCATGATTCCATCATTCTGTTATTTAAGTGTGCCCAGACATTGCCGGTACAATGTCAGACAGTCCAGCATCCCATTGTCTAGGTATGTCCAAAAGCTTCACTGGGATTCCATCTTTGATTTGGATGTAGAGATGCATACTGCATTGTATCTTCACATCTGAATATGATAGTCTCTATTATGCCATCAATATATATTCCCTTAAATGAGAAGCCGCAAAACAAAGTCAACAACAGGTATAAAGTTAAAACAAAACATTTACAGCATCATGGAGATGAAAAAAGCGCCACTGAATAACCAACACATGGGTGAAGAAATAAAAAAGGAAACACAAAAGCCTCTTGGGTAAAATGATGCCACCAAGTGATCCATACAAAAAACCAAAAACATCAAAACACATGGGATGCAGCAAAAACAGTATGGAAAAGGTTATTGATCTTACAATTCACATGAAGGCTGCCTTATATCAGTGAGAACATATAATATTTGTCCTTTTGGGATTGGCTTACTTCACTGAGCATAAAGCTATGAATGTGTATATATACAACCTCATGAGATTCAGAATGAACAAAAATTTTATGAATTTTACCATTATTAAAATTTCTCATTACTAAAAGTCTATTATTACTAAAATTTGCTCCTGAATATCATTAAACAATTTAATTTTTAAAAATTAATTACATTTCATTTTGTGACACAGTTTTACAGGCTGTGGGATTCTCCCATCCCCTCCCCCAACCCTCCCCCCATGGTGGATTCCTCCACCTTGTTGCAGTATTACAGTTCAAATCCAGTCGAGAGTCTTTCATTGCAGGCATATACCAAGTATAGAGTCCAGCATCTTATTGTCCAGATAAATTCAATGGCTTCTTGGGGAGACCATCTCTGGTCTGAAGACAGAGCTGGCAGAATATCATCCCGACCAATTAAAAACCACAACATAACATCAACAACAATTTACAACATTATGGAGTTAACTGACATGGTACTGAGTAATCAATATTTTTTTTAAATTTATTTATTATTTTTAATTCATTAATTACATTGTATTACGTAACACAGTTTCATAGGTACTTGGATTCTCCCCACCCCTCCCCAAACCCTCCCACCGTGGTGGATTCCTCCACCTTGTTGCATAACCACAGTTCATGAGTAATCAATATTAAACAATTTAATTTTAAATACAATAATTTTATTTTTAAGTACCTGCTGAGTACAAATAATTTAATGTTTTAATTAAAAATGCAATGTTTATAGGCTTGATGTGATAGTCTAGTGGCTAAATTCTCTGCAACCACAGGGACCACATTGGGTGTCCTGGCTGCTTCACTCACCATCCAGCTCCCTGCTTGTGGCCTAGGAAAGCAGTGAGGATGGCCCAAAGCCGTGGGGCCCTGTACCGGCATAGGAAACTTGAAAGAAGCTCCGACTTCAGATCAGCTTCAGGTGAGCCCAACTCCAGCCATCACTACCATATGGGGAATGATCCAGCAGAGAAAAGATCTTCCCCCACCCTCTGCACCTCTATTTCTGAAGTAAAAGAAATAAGTGTTTTAAAAGAGAAGGAGAGAAAGAAGTACAAGTGTTTTCTGAGTAAATATGCAAAATTCATTTATTTTGGATCAAAGTGAACAATTTCCAAAGCCAGTAAGCCAGATGATCTCCAATGTGTCTTCTGGTTCTGAGATTCTCTACAGAGCTCAGAAATTTTGCAAGTGCTCACTCTGATTGCCACATTAAACACTAAGAAGTACTTTATATGCTCAGTGTGGGATGCCACAATTTACAAGACAGAAAACATCAGAAAGAACTTGTTCCTTCTTAGTTGTCATTGCCTTAGTACATGGAAACATTACCCTTTCAGTTGCTCAGGCCAATACTCGGTAATAATTCTACTCTTTCTCATTCCTCTATAAATATTCCATTAGCAACTTTTGGAGAAACAGCATTCAAAATATATTCATATTTGGCCCAGTGCTATAGCACAGTATGCTAAGCTTCCACATGGGGCACTGATATTCTGTATAGGCACTGAATTGAGTCCCGGCTGCTCCACTTCTGATTCAGTTCCTTGTTTATGGCCTGGGAAATCAGCAGAGGATGGCTCAATTCCTTGAGCTCCTGCACCCACAGGGAGAACTGGAAGACATTCTTGGCTCCTGGCTCCTGGCTCCTGGCTTAGGATCAGCTCACCTTCAGCTGTTGTGGAATGAACCAGCGGATGAAAGATTCTCTCTGTCTCTGTTTCTCCTCCTTTCCATAACTCTGCCTTTTAAATAAAAATAAAATAAATCTTCAAAGTATACTCATATTCTAATAATCTGTCACTATCTTTACCTTTGCCCAATAAAATCCCAGCTGTGATAATTTCCTGTTTTATTGTTCTAGTCTTTAATTAAGCTTTGCCCTGCTATTATCACTGCTATTTTCAACTTGACATCTGGAATTAACCTAGAAACAATAAGTCAGACCATCTTTGTTCAGGAACATCTAATGGCATCGGATCTCCCCGCAGGAGTCGTAGTCTTTTGAGGTCTCATTACGCATTGGATTTTCTGTTCTGTCCACACCTTCATGTTTCTCCAACAGTCACGGTAGGGTGACCTCCCATGCACTGAACAAGGTGCCACCCCGGAGCCTTGTACTTTCCAAAAACTCTTATACGTCATTCTTCTTAGCTTGTTCCCTTACTCACTGAATCTTCTTCAAACAACTTGAAAGTTTCCTTGATAGCCTGCAGAAACAAAAAAATAGATCCACATCTCTCACCATACACTAAGATCAGATCTAAATGGATAACAGATCTAAACCTACATCCAGAAACCTTCAAACTTTTGGAAGAAAATGTTGGAAACACACTGGAACACTTAGGGGTAGGCCCTCACTTCCTAAAAAAGACTCCAGATGCAGTAGAAATCGAGACCAAAATAAACAATTGGGACCTCATCAAACTAAGAAGCTTCTGTACAGCTAGAGAAACAATCAACAAAGTAAAAAGGCAACCCACAGAATGGGAGAAGATCTTCGCACACGACATAGGTGATAGAGGGCTGATCTCCAGAATATACAAAGAGCTACAAAACAACCAAAATGTCAAAACAAACAAGCCACTCAAGAAATGGGCACGGGAAATGGGCAAACACTTCACAAAGGAACAAACCCAAATGGCAAATAAACATATGAAAAAATGCTCAAGTTCCCTGGCAATAAGGGAAATCCAAATTAAAACATCAATGAGGTACCACCTAACACCAGTAAGACTGGCCCACATGAATAAAAGCACCAACAACACTTGTTGGCGAGGTTGCGGGGAAAAGGGAACCCTACTCCACTGCTGGTGGGGCTGCAGGCTGGTACAGCCTCTATGGAAATCAGTATGGAGAATATTCAAACAACTCAAATTCAACATACCGTATGATCCAGCAATAGCACTCCTAGGTCCAGAACACTTGTTTTATGAGAAACCAACATGCACTCCTATGCTCATAGCAGCACAATCAGTAATTGCAAAAACATGGAAGCAACCAAAATGCCCATCAACAGAGGATTGGATAAGAAAGCTATGGTTCATCTACTCCATGGAATACTACTCAGCTATTAAAAAAAACAAAATGCAGTTCTTTGTGGCCAAATGGGCCAAACTGGAAACCATAATGCTAAGGGAAATGAGCCAATCCCAAAAGGTTAAATACCACATGTTTGCCTTAATTTAAGATGATATGATGTTATGTATAACATGTTATGTTTTGAATGTTATATGTTGTGTATAAACTAAGATTGAAGTATAGGTGAGGTGGTCACAGAAGGTGACTGGGAACTCGCATTTACTTTTAACATGTTGGTTACTCATTACTATGTCAATTAATTCCATAATGATGTAAATTTTTGCTGATGGTATGTTGGAGCTTTCAATTGACTGGGATGATGCTCTGCTGGCTCTGTCTTCAGACCAGAGAGGGTATACCTAAGAAGCCGTTGGACTTGACTGGACAATAAGATGCTGGACTCTATGTTTGGTATACGCTTGCAATGGGGGAATCTCAACTGAACTTGAGCTGTGGTTATGCAACAAGGTGGAGGAATCCACCATGGTGGGAGGGTTTGGGGAGGGGTGGGGAGAACCCAAGTATCTATGTAATTGTGTCACATAATACAATGTAATTACTGAAGTTAAATAATAAATATATTAAAAAAAAAAAAAAAACAACTTGAAAGTTTCCACTCCTGCTTTTTTCTGCTCCTTTTCTTACTTATCATTATGTAACATAATAAATATTCCACTTATTCTTTTTATTTGTTGTCTACCACCTCCAAGATAACGATCTCTATGAACATGGAGATTTTTGCTTTCTTTGATGTGTATATACATACATATTTAGCTTTATTTATTTGAAAAGCAGAAAAACAGAAAGTACACATGCACATGTGTGTGTGTGCACACACACACAACACACACGCACATACACACACACACACACACACACACACTTTCCATCCGCTGATTCACTTTCCAAATGCCTGTAACAGTCAGAATCAAGCTAGCTCGAAGCCAGTAGCCTGGAATTTCAGCCTGGTCTTCCATGTGAGTGACAGGTGCCAATTACTTGTGCCATAATCTATTGCCTTCCTACGCTTATTAGTGGAAGCTGGATTGGAAGGTGAGTAGCTGAGACTCAAAATAAAGCACTCTGATGAGGAATGCAAGACTCCCAGGCAGTTGCTCAACCTGCTGCATTACTGTGCCCAATCTGCCTTGGTTTATTTTATTCAAGTACCTGACACAGTATCTGGAATGGAGTAGACACTTGGTAAATATTTGTTGGATGAGTTTAAAGCTTCTATAAAATTCCCTCTTGAGAATAACTGATACTAAACTTAAGAGAATGATATTTGACTTCAGACTTGAAGATGAATGGAAATTAAAAATATTTCTGACTGTGAATACAGTGTTAGAAGTTAGGATTTTATATTTATGAACTGAGTGGGCTAAAATCTATTTTAATCTGAGTGTTTTACAACATTTTTCTATGGATAATTGATGTTGATACTAAATTTTGTGTTGGGCCCGGCACAGTGGCCTAGCGGCTAAAGTCCTCACCTTGAACCCACCGGGATCCCATACGGGTACTGGTTCCAATCCTGGCAGCTCCACTTCCCACCCAGCTCCCTGCCTGTGGCCTGGGAAAGCAGTCGAGGACGGCCCAAGCCTTGGGATTCTGCATCTATGTGGGAGACCTGGAAGAAGTTCCTGGCTCCTGATCGACACAGCACTGGCCGTTGCGCTTACTTGGGGAATGAACCACCAGACGGATGATCTTTCTCTTTGTCTCCCCTGCTCTCTGTATATCTAACTTTCCAATAAAAATAAAATAAATTTTTTTTAACAAATGTACTTGGTCATACATATATTTTGTTTAAGATTTATTTTTATTACATTGGGCCGTCCTCCATTGCTTTCCCAGGTCAGAAGCAGGGAGCTGGATGGGAAGTGGAGCTGTCGGGATTAGAACTGGCACCCATATGGGATCCCAGCACGTTCAAGGCGAGGACTTTAGTTGCTAGGCCACTGTGCCGTGCCCAAAATAAATCTTAAATAAAAAAGAAGGAAATTTGGTGTCAGAACTATATATTTTCCTGGTGGCTCCACCTAGTGATCATGACAGAGACTACCGAACAGATCTCTTTGATGGCATTAATACCCTTCCTGTCCTTAACTCCCTGCAGCTCACAGTCAGTGTGTGATCAAGTAGGAAGCAAGATGTTGGTTTGCATTGGTAAGCAGCTGGTCTCATGGAACTCTCTCATGGCACGGTATTAGACAGAGATTTTCCAGAGTTTATGAACACAGTGAGCTGAAATTCTTTCATAGAGTTAGAATTCGGTTGAAATCTATCTTCATGCCATTATCAATATTTGAAAAACAATTATGGCTTATATATTCACAACTGTTTTCTGAATTGGACAGGCTATCAGAAGTAAGTCAAAAAGTGTGAAGTAAATCAGAAGTCAACCTACTTTTAAAAATTTGGGCCTGGCGAAGTAGCCTAGTGGCTAAAGACCTTGCCTTGCATGCACCAGGATCCCATATGAGCACCGGTTCATATCCAGGTGGCCCTGCTTCCCATCCTGCTCCCTGCTTGTGGCCTGGGAAAGCAGTCAAGGATGACTCAAAGCCTTGGGACCCTGCACCCATGTGGGAGACCTGGAAGAGGCTCCTGGCTTAGGATCGGCTCAGCTCTGGCCATTGTGGCCACTTGGGGAATGAATCAGTAGACGGAAGATCTTCCTCTATGCCTCTCCTCCTCTCTATATATCTGAATTTCCAATAAAATAAATAAAATCTAAAAAAAATTTTTATGTGTTTTTCTGGGGTTGACACAGTTGCATAGCAAGCTAATCCTCTCTCTGCTCCACTTCCGATCCAGCTCTCCGCTTATTGCCTGAGAAATCACCGAAACATGGCCCAAGTCCTTGGGCTCTGCACCAAGAGGGAGACCTGGAAGAAATTCATGTCCTCTGGCTCTGGATTGGATCAGCTCTGGCCATTTGGTTGTGAACTAGTTGTTCTCTGTCTCTCCTCTCTGTAAAGCCTGACTTTCAAATTTAATATATATATGTGAATCTTTTAAAAAATGTAGTAGTTTCCTTCTC
Source organism: Ochotona princeps (assembly GCF_030435755.1). Lineage (NCBI taxonomy): Eukaryota > Metazoa > Chordata > Mammalia > Lagomorpha > Ochotonidae > Ochotona > Ochotona princeps. The sequence goes on from NC_080835.1 coordinate 80,890,681, forward strand.
TTGTGGCCATTATCTTATTTTGTTATATTTGCAGGAAGAACATCTTAGTGGTGTGATTTCCTCTATATATTCCACTGTATTTAAAAAAATAAGACCCTACTGGGGTCTTACTGGCGTAGAAGATAACTTGATACTCGAGATACCCATATCCCATATCAGCACCTGGTTTAAATCCCGGTTCCTCCACTTCTGATCCAGTTTCTTGATAATTTGTATCCTGGGAGTTAGTGGTGACGGCCCAGGTGCTTGCATGCTTGCCATCTATGAGGGGGACCTGAATGGAACTTTGGTTTCCTAAATGTGACCAGGCCTCACCTTGGCTATTGCAGGATTCTGACGAGTAAAACCATAGGATGGAAGATCCTCCCCGCCACCACCTGCTTTTCAAATAAAAAAATGGAATAGAAACACACAAGTATATGAGAGCCAGATTTGGATGCAGCATGGACTGGACTAGTCTGCCGCACATACCAGCACACGCAGGAACCAGGACGGCAGGCAGACCTGCTGGGGACTGTTGGGGGTCGCCCCGGCTAGGTTGTAGTTCCTGCTGGCATGTGCAAGAACAAGATCTGTTGCATGCTGGGCTGGATTGTATTGGGCTATAGCACTCATTGGTTTGCATGGAACATGGGGCTCTGGATGGAACTGAACAGGTAATTATAATCAGTAGTGTATGCATAGGTTGAAATGGGTGATAGAATAAACTGGATCTGTACTTGCTGGCACATGCAAGAATCATATCTGGAGTCACCCCCAAGAGAGGTTTCTTGGAGGGTTCCCCAACTAGACCATTGGACTCAAAACTCTGGGCATGGGGAGAATCCAAACTAGTGGTCTGACCTTTGAATGCATGTATCAGATTGGGTCTCCTTGACTGCTGATGCCTGTGCAATGGATGGTATGCCCAGGAGTATAAGGGGGACACAATGGCTACCTCATTTGGGCCTGCAGAGGATATTGCATGCCATGTAAGAAGATGGAGAGCAGAATATGTTGGACAACTCTCCTGGCCAAGCTTTGGCAACAAGTGTCTGGGTGAGTGGATGTGCTAGGGTGGACTCTGTCAGCCAATGGACCTTGGGAAGATTTTCTCAATCTCAGATCAGTGAAACCAACAGCTTGTCCAAACTATCAAAAACACTCAAGCAATACCCTTGGAGCATTCTCCTCCACATCGGGGTTTCTAAGATGCCATGAAGTGGACACCCCCACACCTCAGTACGATGTAGTTTGCTAACTGGGAGCAGCTCCTTCCCCAACAACCTCCTCCCCCCCATACAGGTGAAAAGGGAAGAAAAGGAATGAGAAGATTTGTCTCACCCACCTACCCCCATACCTCGACCCTCTCCACCCTTTTCAGTGGTCCTCATGGCTTGCATTCTTGTCAACTATATAAACAGCAAAAAATTGAAAAAATTTAAAAATTTAAATTTAAAAATTTTAAAAAAATCTAGGTGTTTTAATGACTTGAACCAACATGGATAGGGGCAAAAAATTCTAGATTTACAGAATTTACTGTGGGGAATATCTTAAGCAACTAAATCGTGTCATCAGGTAAAATGGAGGTTCAAAACAAAACATAGGTTGAGTTCAGGAAGATAAAGTTACAGTTTATTTGCACGCCTGAGGCAAGATTGATGATATCTTGTCTGCTACAAGAGGAAGAATTAATCCAAATGATAACTAACATGTAAGAGTGATTTAAATATGTGTTCACTCCAATCAATCTTACACATTCATTCAAACATGACATGCATGTGAATATCAGAACTTTTGTAAGAACGACATACGCAAGTGGTAAAGAACAATCTATGGCTGGGTAGCAGAATTTTTTCGTGTCTGAAATGTCTCTGAAATGTCACTTCCGATATCAGTTGGTGGAAATCTGCTAAACGTGCTTGTCTGCCTGTATTGCGTAAGAACTCATTCCAGCTGACCACATTCTGATCAGTTCTATTTATTTTTTATTTATTTATCTATCTGTTCATTTTTATTAGAAAGGCAAATTTAGAGAGAAGAAACAGAGAAACACAACTGGGCCAGAAACTCAACTCTGGCAATTGAGGCCATTTGGGGAGTGAATCATCAGATGGAAGATCTTCCTTTCAGTCTCTCCTCCTCTTTGTATAGTTGATTTTCCAGCAAAAAGAAAATAAATCGTAAGAAAAATTAAATGCCCATCTTAAGCATACAAAGTGAAATAAATGTAGGTAACCCACTAAGCAAATTTGTATAAGTTTATAATTCATAAATTCCAATTTGATATCCATCTTTCAAAGGGAGGAATTTAATTTTACAACACTTGATCTTATAAGTGCATTTCTTCTAGGAAAATAGGGGTATATCAGTGACAGCAGGGACGTTAATCGTTTATACTTAAGATTAAGGCTGGTTTTTGTTTCATTCTGTTTTATGGCTATGGGTAATCTATTCATCCAAGGGCAGTATCATGTCATTAGCCTGAAAATTGCAAAAGAGAGATACCACAATATCGAATTTATCTTTGCTTCATTGGAAATTGCCATTTGATTTATCAAAAGACCATTTCTGCCTATGAACAGGTATTCACAAAAGAAGAAATTTAAATGGCCAGCAAGTATTGAAAAAATGCCCAATCTCACTAGTCAAAGAGATGCAAATTAAATCAATGACATGGAATTTTCAACACTCAAATTGACAGTATTGCTGAGGGTGACTAACTTGATGATTGATCATTCTAGCTTTTTCTTACCTCACTTTTTCTATCACTGGAAATTAAGTGATTCAATGGTTTGAGCATAATTCATCACAAGGAATTTCAAGATCATTAAAGAAAGTAGCATGTTGGAATTTTTGGACTGTGAAAAAAGGAGCAAATCTTCTCTGGCCCCAAAACCGAAACAGTTAGAAAAATGTATATTACAAAGATGCACAAAAATCAATACTACTTATAGAGAGGACAGAAGAAAAAAATGGCTTTTTTCCAATTCCAAGCCTTTTTAGACTCCATTTCTTTCTGATTGGAAGTCTACCAAAGAGTGTTTGGGATCTAGATTTATCCATTTTGTCAGAGTTAAATGCTTGGCCTTTCATTATTCTTTTTTCTTCTTCATTTTTCCTTAAGAAATGATTTAGTTTTTTTATGCTATCAGCCAACATCTCATTGGCAATAAGCAACCTGATTCAATACAGTACTCATGCAGTTAATTGGAAAGGAGTACTCTATTTTTATCGAAAACATGGAAATTTGGAGTGGGAGTTGAGGCACAGCTTGCCTAGCCACCATTGGAACACTCATGATCTGTGTAGCGTTCCTGTTTGAGTCCTGGCTGCTCTGCTTCTAATCTGGCTTCCGGCTGATAGGCCTGGAGGGCAGCATGTGATGGTCTAAGTGCACGTGTTAGACCTGAATGGAGTTTCTAGTGCCTGACTTTGGTCTGGTCTGGTCCTTGCTGTTATTAGTCTTTTTATTTATTTTATTTTATTTTATTTTTATTTTTTATTCTTTTTAAATTAATTACATTGCATTATGTGACACAGTTTTACAGGTACTGGGATTCCCCCCAACCCTCCCCCAACCCTCCCCCCATGGTGGATTCCTCCAGCTTGTTGCATTACCACAGTTGAAGTTCAGTTGAGATTCTTTCATTGCAAGCATATACCAAGCATAGAGTCCAGCATCTTATTGTCCAGACAAGTTCAACGGCTTCTTGGGGAGACCATCTCTGGTCTGAAGGTAGAGCCAGCAGAGTATCATCCCGATCAATTAAAAGCCACAACATAACATCAGCAGCAATTTATAATGTTATGGAATTAATTCACATGGTACTGAATAACCAATATGTTAAAAAAAAAAGCAAGTTCTTAACCACATCCTGTGACTTCTTCATTGACATTTCAATTTTAGTTTATATACAACCGGATTCTATATACCTGTTATTAGTCTTTGGGGAGAAAACCAGACAATAGATCTCTCTGTCTTTTTTTCTCTTTCTCATTCTCTCTCTCTCCACACATACACTCATTTGCCTTTCCATTAAATGAATGAATGAATGAATGAATCTTAAGGGGAAAAAAAAGAAGGGGCTGGTGCAAACGCATTGGCTAACCCTCCACCTCCAAGTGCTAGTAGCATCATAGGGGTGCTGGTTCATGTTCGTGTCCTGGCTGCCCTGCTTCCCATCCAGCTCCCTGCTCGGGACCTAGGAAAAGCAGTAGAGGATGGCCCAAAACCTTGGGACCCTGTACTTGCATGGGAGACCTGGAAGAAGCTCCTGACTCCTGGCTCCTAATCAGTTCAGCTCTAGCTACTGTGGCCATTTAGGGGAGTGAGCCAGCAAATGGAAGATTTCTCTCTCCGTCTCTCCTTCCTTCTATAAATCTGCCTTTCCAAATAAATACACAAATAGACAAATAAATAATAAACCTTTTAAAAAGTTGGAGAGTTAATTTACTATAAAAGGATTAGTACTATTGTCCTCTCTATAGTTAAATCTATCAAACTACTTCTTTTTTTTCCTTTTATTATTATTATTATTTTTTTAACATTGAGGTTTCATTGACTCTGGGGTTTCCTTGCTCTCCTTCCCAAGTACCACCCCTCACTGATTTCCCCAGCATTATTGCAGTAGTCTAGTCCTTCATAAACAGTCACATGCCCATCATTTTTCTATTTAAATGATAAAACTACATTTCCATAACATCCTAAAGTTCCAAAACTGGACAAGAAAAAAATCCTTTGTTATTTCAAACGACATTCTTTAGAACTCTTCAAGTGATTATGTTGCACCAGTAGTCTTTTTTTTTTTTTTAAGATTTATTTATTTTTATTGCAAAGTCAGACATACAGAGAGGAGGAGAGACAGAGAGGAAGATCATCCGTCTGGTGGTTCACTCCCCAAGTAACCACAATGGCCGGTGCTGCGTCAAATCCGAAGTCAGGAGCCAGAAACTTCCTTCAGGTCTCCCACGTGGGTGCAGGGTACCAAAGCCTTGGACCGTCCTCGACTGCTTTCCCAGGCCACAAGCAGGGAGCTGGATGGGAAGTGGAGCAGCTGGGACCAGAACTGGTGCCCACATGGGATCCCAGCATGTTCAAGGCGAGGACTCTAGTCAACAGGCCATGCCGCCAGGCCCATGGGCCAGAAGTTCTTACAAGTGTTGCATGCTTATGCTTTAGCTGACTCGTCCTGGTCCTCCAAAGCCCTCAGAGAGTGTGCAGGGATTGTATTGTGTCCGGCTCCTTCACTGTTCCTGACCACATCGTATCACTGCCCGAATGTTAGAAGAGCCATACTGTCCCTGAACTAAGAAGAAATGCTGAGACTGAGGAATGAAGGAGTCTCCCCTTGAGAAAGAAGTTTACTAGTACCATGTGTATGCTGCATTACAGAATAGGACATATGGATGACTTGAGCACACACCACAGTAAGGATATTCCTGCACAGGGTAGAAGAGGCAAAGTTAACAAATCAATGGGAATTTTGTTATAACATTCCTCTTTTGTACTGGGACTTAGCCTCTTGGGCATCCTGCTGGTTTTTCTGACCTATCAGCCAGGTTTGTGATAACACTTGAACTTTATGGCTGAGCAGTGGCATCATTAGGCAGGCAAGTGATCAGTATCTTCTGGGAGACAAAGGTAAAAACGAATGGACAAGACTCAAGATGGTATTACTGTGGTTTTCTGTCACACAGCCACATGTCATAACTTCTGCTCGATTACCTTCCCCTTCCCCATTTCCCACTCCTCTTTTTTTCTCTTCTCATCTCTGTGCCACCATTAGTATTTTACTATTATCTCAAATGTACCTCTTCTCCAAATATGGTCTTGGCACTATGGCATATGAAGCTAATCCTAAGCTGATGGTGCTGGCATCCTGTATAGGTGCCAGTTCTAGTCCAGGATGCTCCACTTCTGGCCCATTCAGTGAACTCAATATATACTCCCTGAAATGTGCGGGTGCATTTCATTCTGCCAGAAAAATCTAAACAGTGGAAGCTTTGCTGAACATCTGTTCCAAAGGAGAAGTTGCGGATGAGCAAAGAAGTTACAAAAAAATCAAGGAACTAACTTGAGTTCTTGTTCACTGGGGCAAAGGATAAATGACTTTTGCATGGACTAGAGAGAAGTCATACATGTGAGACAGCCAGCATGGAATAGTCTTGTATTCCATCCGAGGACTTCTAGTGGCTTATGCCACAGGATGCCTGTGACTGCACAAGTGACAAACCACCTGCCACAGCAAGGACTTGGGAGGTAAAGCTCCCTGCCAATATGAGATTTATCAAAACCTGCCATAAAATCTATCGGAGCATACATGAAATATAGAGCTGGTTATGAACCTTCCTGGAGTCCAAAACACACTGATGCAATATCACCTTGACAGGTCAGTCAATGAGACACAAAGTTTTCTGCTTCTCTCATCTTTCCCTTTCAAATGCATTCAGATCTCAGAGTGGTTAAAAAAAAAAAAAAAAAAGCAGCATTAGCAAGCAGGAGGAGGAAGAGGCAGGAGCAGAACTGCTGTTCTCCCGTCCCCTAAGCAAGGACATCTTGCTTCAGTAAGCCAGAGCTGGTGGTGGGTTACAGGGAAGTCATAATTTTGAATCACAGAGCAGAGATTTTTATTATTGACTAGAGTATATATTGTATGATCTGATATTATTAGAAAGACTTTTTAGTACCTCAGAATGGCCCTAAAATTCCAAGTACTAGTCTAAGTTTTAATTCAGACATAGGGAGGAAATTTAAAGGGAATGTAGGGGGCAAAAGTAATTTGAACTTATATTCTTTTTTTTTAAATCTCCAGTTTTGTTAAACAGTAAATCACCCCACAGTTTTTGTATTCCTTATGAATATCATACAACAGTATGCTTCAGCTATATAGCCTAGCAAAGCCATATCTACAAATACATTTCATTTCAATGCACATGCGTGATAGTGTAAACGACTTTGCTCCTGGGTGGTGCGCTACGTTGTCCTTCTTCTGATTATAGCAAGTCCCCCAGCCCTTCAAACCAATCCAGGTCACGCAATCCCAGATTCTTATCCTAAAATGCCTGCTTTCCATAACACCTTCAGCTACAGACAATGGAAACCACTCTGGCTATTTTAAACAGAAAAATAATATAGGGATTCCATGACGACAGTTGCTGAGAAAACTAGAGAGAACTATTGGTTCACGCCCCACATACCTGCAACAGCTCAGGTTGAAGATGGGAAGTTGGAAATCCATGACTCCCATGTGGGTAGCAGGAACCCACATACTTGAGTTATCACCTGATGTGATTATTTTTACATCATCTAGAGACTTTTGTTGTACCAGACTATGGTACATTTCCCCCAAAGTTTCCAAAAACTAAGAATCTGACCCCTTGGATTACTTTAGGCCTCTGAGTGTTTGTAGATGTGTCTAAAACAATGAAGGAGGTGATTACTTTTTCTTTTTCTTTTTTTTTTTCAATTTTCCATCTGACTTTATTTCCAAATACACTTTTCTTTTTTTAAAAAAACCAATACACTTTCTGTGGGGATGACAAATATCAGTATTAGGAAATCCAATTATACAAAAAATACTACATCTAGTCTGGGGTAGATATATTTATTTTTGGTAACATACATTAAGTGGCACTAATTACACAGTAACTATAAGGTAACTAACATGAAACCATGGAACTGTAACTCTGCCACAGCTGCAATGGGCTTGAGCCTTTTTGGCTGAGCATGTTAGAAAAACGGGGTGCCCACCCTAGAGTTGTGCCAAATGAAATCTGAGGGAGCTGTGCTTTGGGGGCAGATTACTTTTTCTTCTGCTGTTGCAACTTGCTTACACATGGAGGCAGCACTGTCTAGTGGACAGTCGAAGGTCAGAAGCCAGACTGATGTTCCCTGCCAAAATTTGATGTATGATTATGATAATGAGTGTAAGCTATTGAATCTAGGCCTTTTCCTTACATATAACAGAATGCTTTGTGAATTAATTTAAAAATCACATATTTGGGAGGACTAATCTCTTATTAGTGGATGTTAAAAGATGACTTTCATGCAGCATTTTAAAACCACCTTGCTATACACTTCCATCTGGATATCTTAGAGGCGTTCCAAACACAAAAAGACATTATTTTCCATTTTGTAACTACTACTCTCTCTACAGGCCTTAAAAAAGAATAAATTGTCTTTTATGTAGTTTCCTTAATCGGAATCAGGAACTCAAACACATTTTTTTAAAAAGATTTCTTTATTTTATTACAGTCAGATATACAGAGAGGAAGATCTTCCGTCCGATGATTCACTCCCCAAGTGTGCCACAACGGCCGGTGCGCGCTGATCAGAAGCCAGGAACCAGGAGCCTCTTCCAGGTCTCCCACATGTGTGCAGGGTCCCAGTGCTCTAGGCCGTCCTCGACTGCTTTCCCAGGCCACAAGCAGGGAGCTGGATGGGAAGTGGAGCTGCCGGGATTAGAACCGGCGCCCATATGGGATCCTGGGGCGTTGAAGGCGAGGACTTAAGCTGCTAAGCCACGCCGCCGGGCCCAACTTGGTCTCTTTTTTAAAGTTTACTTAAACAAGATGTTTGGCTTGAAGGGAAAACTGGGATAATATTTTTTGAGTAATTTAGACAAATTGTCTGACATGTAGCAGCTACATACAAAACGTTCTAAAATTATCCTTGGCTTTGTGCTGAGAAATGAAAACCATTAAAATTCTGCAATCAAACCAGGCAGGCAAAGATTTTAATATTATGTTGTTGTTGTTGTTGTTAAAACAGGGAGAGCTAAAAAAACTTACTGAAATATAAAGAACTGAATGAACAAGTCCGTAATAGAGAAAGGGGGAAAGGAACGGGGCAGAGGAAATGGAAGAATAGAGAAAATTCTACCGCAGTAGTCAGGATAAGATGGAAGCAAATTGCAGCTTTCTGAGAGTCTGCTCTTGGTCCATAAGCACAGCATTCTGGAGCAGAGCAGCAGGTTCTCTTTTTGGTAGCTATTTCCTGTCTGCTGCTGGAATGCACCCAGTGTACTCTCAGCCTCCACTTCTCACCATGTGGGTGAATTTGATTTACTGATTGGCTGCCCATCAAATGTGATCTAATCTGCTTCAATGACAAGCCCTGTGACTCACAATAGGCTTTCCTTAGCTTTCCTTGTGGTGTACACCTCTTACTATTTATTTTATTGAAAAAATAAATCTTTGTATGTAGCCAATGTGGTGGTATATCACGCTAATCCTCTGCCTAGGGCATCGGCACCCCATATGGCTGCCGGCTGGTGTGCTGGCTGCTCCACTTCTGATCCAGCTCCTTGCTTATGGCCTAAGAAAGCAGTAGAGGATGACTCAAGTCCTCAAGCTCCTGCACCCAAGTGCACGACTGGGAAGAAGTTCCGGGTGCCTGGTTTTAGTTTAGCTTAGTTCTGGCCATTGCAGACATTTGGGGAGTAAAGCAGTGGATGGAAGACCTCTTTCTGTCCCTCTTTCTCTATACAATGTTTTAAAATTAAATAAATCTTAAAAATTAAAAAACTTTTTATTTGAAGTGAGAAAGTATTTTTAATATTTATTTTTATTTGAAAGAACTAGAGAAAAAGAGTGAACTTTCATTTGCTGGTTCACTCCCCAAATGTCTGCAATATCCAGAGGCTGGGTCTGTCTGAAGACAGGAGTCAGGAGCTTCTTCTGGGCTTTCTACATGGATTCAGGGGTCCAACCACTTGGGCCATCCTCTGTTGCTTTGCCAGGCAACTGGCAAGGAACTGCATGGGAAGTGGAGCAGCCAGGACTTAAAGTGGCACCCACATGGGATGCCAGTGCTACAGGAGCAGCTTAACTTGCTAGACCACAACACTACCTCTTAATCCTAAACTGCACTACAGAGCTGTTTGGTCAGTTTTTGAGAGACTACAATTAGTTAATAAACTCAGGTAGCTATCACAGATTATTTCATTCTTACAAGTATACATGCATGTCATAAATTTTATGCTCAAATATGTGCATACATATACCTTATCAGCATTCGTATCACCTCAATAAGCACATTTTGAAAAGTTCTACTATTTATTTCAAAGGTAAAGTCACAGACGGGGCTGGGCAGGAGTGAGGAGAGAGAGAGAGAGAATCTTTCATCTGCTGGCCAACTTCCCAAAGCCTGTGAAAGCAAGGGCTAGGTCAGGCCGAAGCCAGGAGTCAAGAACTCAGTCCCAGTCATCCACATAGATGGCACAAACCTAAGAACTTAAGCCATTACCTGCTGCCTTCTAGAATTCACATTAACATATTTACATATGTGATTAGGGTGCAAAGGTCCAAGGGCTAGAGGAAAGTGGGTGTGGCCACTGTTCTGATATTCTCTTTTTTTCTTCCTATATGTGGGGGGAGGAGAAAGTTAATGGGGTAATCCCCACCTAGCCTCCCAACCATCACATGGTCCCCAATGTGGGGCATGCTCCAAGGGTCCTGCTCAAGTGGTTTTGACAGTCCAACAGTCTGTATTGCTGTCGATCTTGCCATTCTAACTGCGATGAAATCTCCAGACTCCACTGGTTGACATAGTCCATCTTAGAGTCTCTGTTTGCCCAGGTATTCACTGCCAACTTTTCGCTGGGGTAGTTGATCAATTTGCTCTGTCCTCTGTCCTCTGTTATGGTACCAGGTATCCTGTGCAGGCTCCAGTGTACTGCCGTATCCTCTAGCCCTGCACCACAACTCAGACTTAACTGGACTCCGCCAACCAACATGGTAGCGGTAGGCCTTAAGCAATTTTTAATTGGAAAACATGGCAATATTTATCTGTTGTACCTTAATAATTTGTTGAAAATTTCCCTAAAAAAGAGTTGCCTTTTTCATTGTAATTTTTTTTTGGCACACACATGTAATCTCATTTTATTTAATTCTAACAACAGCCTGTGGCATAACTACACTATCTTATGTATGAGGATGTTAAACCTGATACAGTAAAAGTCCTGCCCAACATCACACAGTGAGAAAATTGTAGATCAATGCTGAATTCCAAACTTGAATTCTCTGTTCTAATTTATGCTTCCTAAAATGTTTAGTCAACTTTAACTCAGTTTTAACTTCATACTACTTTCTTTGTGGTGATTTGTCTTTGACTTTGCCTTGGTCTTTTAAAATAAGTGTTAGAAACTAGTTCAAATCACTTTTAGAAGAAAAAAAAAGATACACACAAGCTCCCTGCTTGTGGCCTGGGAAAGCAGTCGAGGTTGGCCCAAAGCCTTTGGACCCTGCATCCATGTGGGAGACCTGGAAGAGGCTCTGGCTCCTGGTTTCAAATCAGCTCAGCTCTGGCCATTGGGGCCACTTGGGGAGTGAACGACTGGATGGAAGGTCTTTTTACCTCTCCTTCTGTCTGTAAAATTTGACTTTCCAATAAAAATAAATAAATCTTTAAAAAAGAAAATAAGGGTAATTTCCAGATTTGATTTTTTTTTCTAAATTCATTCTCATCCTTAAGGAATTTCATTTCATTTCATTGTCTCAGGCACTCATTTAAGTGCCAAAAAAATCCAAATCTTTCTCTGTTGTATTGCCTATTTTGTCCGTATTAACAGGCTCACACCTAACTCCTGAAAGTTTAGCTGCTCCTTGAGATGCAAAATTCTTGAAATTATATTCTACACAAACTGATTCTTCCTGCTTTTTCTCGTTCTGTCAACAACACCATTAGTCTCTCAATCACTCTCAAAATTTTTAGGCTGTGTACCACATTTTCCTTATTCATCTTTTAAGGGGCATTCATGTTGTTCCATATTTGTGACTATTGTGACTAATGCTACAGTGAATATGGAAGTGCTACCATATATTTTTGAGACCTTGATTTCAATTCTTCTGGATATATAATAAAAGACAGGATTGTTGGATCATATGATAGCTCTATTTTTTATTTTTGGAGGAACCTCCATCCTGTTTTCCTTAGTGGCTGCATCATTTTGCATTGCTGTTAATAGTGGCCAAGTTGTTTAATTTCTCCACATCCTTCCCAATATTTGCTTTTTCTTTGATAGTAGCCTTTTTTTAAATGTGTGAAATGACATCTTATTATAATTCTGATTTGATTTTCCTGATAACTAATGATCTTAAAAATCACTTTTATGTTGGACATTTGTATGTGTTCTTTGGAATAAGTCCTTAGCTCAAATAGTGCAATATGCAACAATATGTATGAAACATCAAGATTAGCCGGTCAAGAAGACAAGTATTATATAACTGTGCTTATATGCAGTAACTCAAATAGTTCAATTCATAGAGCCAGAGTGGAAATGCAGCATAAAGTTACAGATAAACAAGTTGAATAAGGTGTGCAAGTGGCTGCATAGCACTATATAGTAATGTACACTTAAAATATGTTAGGGTAAGATTTACTCAGTATGTCAGTATTGGTTCCTCCTTCAGGGTATATTTATAAACATATACTTTTTCATATTTAAACAAGTTTCCTTGTCTTCATCTCCTTGAAGGGCAGAGAGCTGACAAACAGATTTGCAATGGAGGTGGGGAAAAGTTACTTCCACCCATTGGTTCACTCCCTAAATGCACTCAATAGCTGAGTCTGGGCCAACTCAAAGCTGGAGGCCAGGGCCAGGTCCAGGTGTCCCACTTGGTGGCAGGAACAAGGCATTTGGGTTTTAACATTCACCAAGAGAGGCACTAGGTGATGGTTCATTTTGTAAGGTTGATTCATCCATATGTGAGATCAGATTGATTTGATTGAATTCTGGGTTCTTGGCTTCATTTTGGCCTAGCCATGGCTGTTGCCAGCATTTGATGAATCAATCTGCAGATGGAAGGTTCTCTCTCTGTTTCTCTACCTTTCTAGGCAAATGAAAAGTAATGAAACAAAAGATGTGGGGCCTGGCCCAGTAGTATAGCGGCTAAAGTTCTCATCTTGCACGTTCTGGGATCCCATAGGGGCGCCAGTTCTAATCCCAGCTGCTCCACTTCCCATCCAGCTCCCTGCTTGTAGCCTGGGAAAGAAGTCAGGGACGCCCCAAAGCCTTGGGATCCTGCACCCATATGGGAGCCCTGGAGGAGGCTCCGGGATCCTGGCTTTGGATTGGCTTAGCTCCAGCCATTGCGGTCACTTGGGGAGTGAATCATCAGAAGGAAGATCTTTTTCTCTGTCTCTCCTCCTCTCTGTATATATGACTTTGTAATAAAAAGAAAAAGAAAAAGAAAAGATGTGAAGGGATTTTTGGGAGTGGTCAGACTACAGGTAAATCCTGACAATTTCAAGTCCTGAGTGGGCAGGTCTCTCCACTCTGGATTGGTGTTTCTTGATGATTTGATAAAGAGAGGCTGTGAATTAAAAAATACATATATATTTATTTATTTGAAAATCAAGAAAATATTCTTGTCTTGTCCTGGCCTGGTATTCCCTGCCTTCCTCACATTTTATTAAAAAATAGAATGGGTAGGCCTGGCATGATGGCCTGGTGGCTAAATCTTTGCCTTGCATGCTCCAGGTTCCCACATGGGTGCCAATTAGTGTCCTGACTGCTCCACTTTCCACCCTGTGCCCTGCTTCTGGACTGGGAAAGCAGTGGAGAAAGGCCTAAAGCCTTAGGATACTGCCAGGGAAACACAGAGAAAGCTCCTGGCTCCTGGTTTTGGATCAGTTCAGCTCTGACAGTTACGGCCACTTGGGGAGTGAGCCAGCAGGTGGAAGATCTTTGTTTCTGTATCTCCTTCTCTCTGTAAACCTGCCTTTCCGATAAAAAAAAACAAAATTTTTTTTAAAAGATTTATTCATTTTATTACAGCCAGATATACAGACAGGAGGAGAGACAGAGAGGAAGATCTTCCATCCAATGTTTCACTCCCCAAGTGAGCCGCAATGGGCCGGTGCGTGCCGATCCAAAGCCGGGAACCAGGAACCTCTTCCGGGTCTCCCACACGGGTGCAGGGTCCCAATGCATTGGGCGGTCCTCAACTGCTTTCCCAGGCCACAAGCAGGGAGCTGGATGGGAAGTGGAGCTGCCGGGATTAGAACCGGCGCCCATATGGGATCCCGGGGCTTCCAAGGCGAGGACTTTTAGCCGCTAGGCCACGCCGCCGGGCCCAAAGACAAACAAATCTTAAAAAAAATAATAATAAAACAGGCAACTATGCTGGCGCACTAGCATAGTTAACACAAATTTGGCATTAACCGGGCCCAGGATTGCCGCCAACTATTGGCTGCTTTTCTCCCAGGTACAAGGCAATGGGGGCAGTTGCCTCCAGCTGGGGCAGTTCCTTCTATGTACTCCTCCCCGACTACCCAAGTGGCCCTGTTGCCTGTTAGCACTGTGGAACAGTAACAATTACCTTCTAGTGGCTCCCCTACTTCCAGAGTCCGTGCTTTCTGATATATTTTATATGAGCAAGCTTCTTAGTACTGTACTACTCAAAACAAAAGCTTCTTAATGACTTAATGACTGTTTATGGAATGAAATCAATGCTTCTTGACATAGTTTAAGTTCTTCCACAATTTGATCCCAGTCTATCTTTTTTCATCATTTCCTATCACGTAACTCCGTTTTTCTTTCAGGCTACTTAGCTTATTTTCTGTTATAAATGAAGCTCATTTTTTTTTAAGCAGGCTTCAAAATTCTCTCTCATCACCAATACAGGCCACATTCGTATTCCCCTAGCCCCAGAAGCGATCTCTGAATAGGTCCTGAGCTTTTTTGTCTAGTTCTGAAGCCCTGTATAAAGTACAAGGTTTAACATTTAGTGCCTCATTTTTAGTGCATTTGCCTTAATTCTGTAACGAATTGCTAACTTCTTGATGTCAAGAACACAAAAACATATACTTATTAACATATATTACTATGCCTTATACCCAACAATTACATGCTTTAAACAAAAATTGGGGCATATGTTCTGTGAAAATGTATGTGTACTGGGAGAACAGAGGGCTGCCGTTTGAATGTGGGAAGCTTTGGATTGGTGGAGAATGTACCCGAGTTTCCTGACTAGTTTATAAGTGCTTTTGTTGATATATTTAAGCTTGTTTTCTAACAAATGGTTTTTTGCAGGGCAAAGGGTAAAGTGGTGCAATTTGGCATACAGTAATAAAAACCTTAATTTTTTAATTTTTCTGATTTAATGAGAAAACAAGTAAATCAAAGCATGAAAATCGAATTCATTAAACCTCAGAATATTCTTTAGCTGATTTCTTTTTGACAAGTTTTTAAATTATTTAGCTATTCTGAATTTATTTGGCTTTAATTATTTATACCAATACTGTAGTACATTAGTAAACATCTTAAAGAGTTTTTGTAGAAGTTGGCAGCATCTCAGCAACTATATCAATATAACTCTGCCTTTTAATTTTTGCTGACAGGTGGGAATATCCTATGAGGATAATTATGACATTAGGTGATGGTGTATATGCAATTGACACAGGCTGGCACTGTATTAGCCTTTTCAGGCTTTTTTTTTTTTTGTGCCACTGCAATCTTTCAATAGATTTCAAATCTGCCAACGGTTCAATACGACTTTTAGTTCAATCCTGAGCTTAAAATATCTTTATATGCACTCAGTGCTGTGCCCAAGTTTCTCAAATGCTTACCTACTTCCTTCTTAGCTGCAGCATTTTTAAATGATGCTCCATTACATCCTAAATGTCCAAACCTCTCTCTCTCTCTCTCTTTTTTCGCCCCGTGGAACTTTTTCAAAATCACTTCAGTATTTGAACTTATTGTCATAATCCACAGTTTAGATTCTTGCACAGAACAACTCTACTTCATGAAACTAGTTTCCTCATGCATTTCCCCAGATTAACTCTTTCCACTTGACATTTCCAATAGAAGTTACTTAGTTATTGCTCGACACAGAGTAACTTAATGTGAAGGGAGCTGCCCTACGGCATTCCAAGTCTTTGAGAGCAAAACCAAAAAGAATCATGCATTCAGTAAGTAACCCTTGTGGTGGATATTAGCTACAGAAAGATCCACGCTAAGAAATGTATTGTAATAATCACTGGGACTAAGATGTAATGTTTTTTTATTTATTATTTTTAATTCATTAATTACATTGTATTATGTGACACAGTTTCATAGGTACTTGGATTCTCCCCACCCCTCCCCAAACCCTCCCACCATGGTGGATTCCTCCACCTTGTTGCATAACGACAGTTCAAGTTCAGTTGAGATTCCCCCATCTAAGATGTAATCTTTAGGCTAATAAGTAACCCCAGAACGTTACAGCCTTTGGTATTATGTAAGGGAGAAAGACACTGTATTTTATAAATATAAACTCTCCAGTTACCGGACAGATGGAATCCACTGTGAGAGAGGGGCTTACTAATTTCCATATCACCTCTTTTTTGTTTTATTAATTGGCAACATGATAGCTTATCATTGATCTCCATCCAGTTTTCTTGCATTGTGCTTTCCTAATTTGTAAACACTGGAAAGTGAAAAATTAGATCACTCGTACTTCTTAGTGTGTGTGGAAATTTTTAAACAAACCTTTAAGAGTATAAACATAGTATAATATACTCCATATATAGCAAAAGTGCTAAAGTAAAGTACAGTGAAATACTAAAAGAGGTTATCTTTTGTGTCCCTCAGACCTAAACTTTATCAGTTTATGTGCTATGTTTTTCTGTTTATTTTCTTTTCTGTTATTTAAAGATGAGTTATAACTCCAAATACAATACATATTGAAAAGGTGAATCAATAAATTTTTACATATGCGTACACAATGTACCCACTACCCAGATTAAGACGCACATCGTTTTCAGCACCCAGCAGGCTCTTTCATGTTTTCTCCCAGTTGATGTCTCCTCAGAGTATATGTGAGTCCTAAAGCTGATTCAATAGATTATCACAACATACCAGGTGGCTTAAAACATTGTTTTGGGCCTGACCCAGTAGCCTAGCAGCTGAAGACCTCACCTTGTGAGCACCTGGAATTCCAATGGGTGCCAGTTCTAACCCTGGCAGCCCTGCTTCCTCCAGCTCCCTACTTGTGACCTGGTAAAGCAGCTGAGGATGGCCCAAGGCCTTGGGACTCTGCACCTGCGTGAGAGACCTGGAAAAGGCTTTGAGCTCCTGACCTCGTATTGCCTCAGCTCCAGCCATTGCAGTCACTTGGGAGTGAACCATCAGATGGAAAATCTTTCTCTCTGTCTCTCCTCCTCCTTGTATAGCTGACTTTCCAATAAAAATAAAATTAAATATTAAAAAACCACATTTATTGTTTCACACATTTGCAGGCCAAAAGTCTAAAAATCAAGGTCTTGAGAAGATTGATTTTTGCTGGATGCTTGTGAGAAGAACCTGTTCTATGTCTCATTTCTGGAAGTTGCCAGAAATCTTTAGAGTTCCTGAGTGATAACTCTCACTCCAGTGTTTGCCACGATCAGTACATGCCATTCTCCCTCTCTGTCTCTGTCTTTGTGTCCAGATTCTCCTCTCCTTGCAAGGACATAGTAACATGTCACTTAACTTCATGGCATTGTAAATTTCCATTTTTCTTTCTATTGTTGATTTTGTATCATGACTTTTCATTTAAGGGGATGTACAGTAGCTGTGAAATGGAGACTAACATCCAGATGTGAGGATGCAGTGTGGTATGCACTTCTGCTTCCAGACATGGATGGACTTACAATGAAACCGTTTACTATATCTTGACAATAGGATTCTGGACTCTCTGCCATTGTCCATGCCCGCAATGATGGACATATGACTGAGTATGAAGAACTATATGTTAGTAATGATATAGAGGAACTGGGGGGGGGGGGGAGGAAATTGGGGAGGGGATAAGGGAATATGGAGCTGTATCATAAAATTATAGCAATAATAATAAAATGTAAAAAAAAAAGGACATTAGTCACTAAATTAAGGCTCACCCTAATCTGGTGTCTTCTCATCCTACTTGACCCTCTTTTCAAACAGTCACATTCATGTTTACAGCTTTTAGGGAAACGAAATTCAACTCATAATGCTGAGGGTGGCCACAATTCTGATTCCTATTATCGAAAATCACAGGAAAGGAAGCATATAGTGTGTTCTACCTTTAAAAACTCAGTATTGGGTGTGGTGCAATGGTGCAACTGGATAATCCTCCTTCAAGCACCGGAACCACATGGGTGCTGAGACCATTTGTGTCCAAGTCGCTCCACTTTCCACACAGCTCCCTGCTTGTGGTCTGGGAGCATAGTAGAAGATTGCTCTGTGTCTTTGGACTCTGTACCTATATGAGGAAGCTCCTGGATCCTGGCTTTTTGGATCAGCTCAGCTCTGGCCATTGTGACCATTTGCGGAATGAATCAGTGGATGGAAGATCTTTCTTTCTTTTTTTTTTTTTTTTAAAGATTTATTTATTTTATTACAAAGTCAGATATACAGAGAGGAGGAGAGACAGAGAGGAAGATCTTCCGTCCGATGACTCACTCCTCAAGTGAGCACAACGGGCCAGTGCGCGCCGATCCGAAGCCGGGAACCTGGAACCTCTTCCAGGTCTCCCACATGGGTGCAGTGTCCCAATGCATTGGGCCGTCCTCAACTGATTTCCCAGGCCACAAGCGGGGAGCTGGATGGGAAGTGGAGCTGCCGGGATTAGAACCGGCGCCCCTATGGGATCCCGGTGCATTCAAGGTGAGGACTTTAGCCGCTAGGCCACTGTGCCGGGCCTGGAAGATCTTTCTTTCTGTGTCTCTCCTGCTCTCTGTAAATTTGCCTTTCCAATAAAAATAACACATATTTAAGCCAACCAATCAATCAAACAAAACTCAGTATTATCTTTGTGACATCTCTTCTGTGTTGTTTCACATAGCAATACTTTCTTTTCATGCACTATCATATCCTAATGTTCGAATATACCACTATTCTTTCTACTGCTGATGGACACTTAAATGTTTCATAATTTGGAATTATTATTAATTAAAATTCTCTGAATCTTTTTGTAGTTTTATAGCGCTAAGTCAAATATGTGCTAATTTTCTCCTAGATGTATACCTAGGCATGTTTGTAGGATCATAAGAGAGGCATAAACTCAGTTTTCTTTATTTTTTTTTAAATTTTAAATTATTATTTTATGATATAGTTCCATAGGCTCTGGAATTTCCCATCTGCTTCCCCAAATTCCCTATCCCCTAATGATTTCCCCTCTAGTATTATAATGGGTGGTCCTGCCTGAACAGTCATAGGTCCATCATTTTGCTACTGAAGTGTTTTCTGAGACTGTGGGCATGGCCAATGTCAGAGTTCAGCATCCTACTGTCACGATATATTCAACACTTTTACTGGAGTCCAACTTTGGTCTGAATGCAGAGAGGCATACTGCACAATGTCTCCACATCTAAACATGTCAGTCCCCATAAATACAGAGCCAGAAAACATAATCCACAACAGGGAGAAAAACGGAAAATTTACATCAACATGAAGTTAAACAACATGTTACAGAGTGACCAATGTGTTGCTAAAGTGATAAAAAAGAACATAAAAAACCTTCTTGTAGAAAAGGATGGTACTGCATGACCCATGTGATGCTGAAGAAATGACAATAAAAACAAGAATATCAATGCCCATGAGATGTAGCAAAAACAGTGTTGAAAGAGACATTTACAACATCAGGTGAGTACAGACAATCAAAATTGTGGGAGACTGCCCCTGGATATATGCCTGCTACCTGGTGGGCATGACTCACAGCTTACCTGCCAGTCTGTATGACCTGTGACATGATTGGAGGGTCTAAAGGATAGACGTGCCTTTTCGTGAACTACAGTGCCATTGCTGTGTGGGGGACTGTTGGGAGATGCCCTTCTGCCTTCTCCTTTCCTAGTCTACGTAAATTGTGCTCCCTTTGCAATAAATGGACATGCTCCATCAGACTGTCCTGGGTGGGTCATGTGGCCAAAGAACACCTTCACCTCGCCTCCTCAGTGGTCTCAGGGCCTGCTGTGTCTCATATGAATGATCTATTAAAGACACAAATGAATAGGACGTGCGAAAAGGTAAAATTCACAGCAGAAATAATTGGATTTGAAACCGACAAACTACAAATTAAAATAAGAAAGAGCCATTCCCTAAGAAGATAAGCAAACCCCTCAACCATATTAATTGAGCAATATGAGAGAGAAATCACTTTAGAGATGAAAGAGAAATGGTTGCAACTTTTTGCTCTTTACATGGGTCATGATACTGTTGGCATGGCAATAGTAGAGATTCTAATTTTTTTGTCTTGGCATATTTAGAAGTTTCAATGGCAGTCAACCTTAGTACAGATACATTCTGTTGATTTTGTATGATTCCTGGTACTCTGGTATCCATTACATCCTTCATTTGTGAGGTTACACATGTGTATTTATTCATCTTTATTATTTTTTTTGTTTTGTTTTGTATTTTTGATGGGAGTTGTCTTATATTGGATATCTGTCCTTTTGGGATTGGCTCATTTCACTTAGCATAATGGTCTCCAGTTGGGCCCATTTGGATGCAAATGATAGAATTTTATTCTTTTTAATAGTTGAGTAATATTCCATAGAGTAGATGTGCCACACTTTCTTTTTTTAAAGATTTATTTAGTATTATTGCAATATATAAGATTTATTTATTAATAAATTTAACAAATTTTAATTAAATTTTAGTTTTAATTTAAATTTATGAATAAATTTAATTAAATTTATTTATTGATATATAAGATTTGTTTATTTTTATTGCAATATATATTTAATTGAAACAATTAGCAGCCTTCCCACTAAAATCTGGAACTGGACAGGGATGTCCACTGTCACCACCACTCTTCAATATAGTATTGGAAGTCCTTGCCAGAGCTATTAGGCAAGAAAAAACAATTAAAGGAATCCAAATTGGAAGTGAGGAATTGAAATTTTCTCTATTTGCAGATGACAGGATTATCTACATAGGAGAACCAAAAGACTCAGTCAAGAGACTATTGATGTCTTCAGACCAGAGAGGGTATACCTAAGAAGCCGTTGAACTTGACTGGACAATAAGATGCTGCACTCTATGTTTGGTATATGCTTGCAATGGGGGAATCTCAACTGAACTTGAACTGTCGTTATGCAACAAGGTGGAGGAATCCACCATGCTGGGAGGGTTTGGGGAGGGGTGGGGAGAATCCAAGTACCTATGAAACTGTGTCACATAATACAATGTAATTAATGAATTAAAAATAATAATAATAATAAAAAAAAGAGAATATTGAGGGGACCCGGTGGCATGGCCTAGTGGCTAAAGTACTCACCTTGAATGCACCGGGATCCCATAGGGGCACCGGTTCTAATCCCGGCAGCTCCACTTCCCATCCAGCTCCCTGCTTGTGGCCTGGGAAAGCAGTTGAGGACGGCCCAAAGCTTTGGGACACTGCACCCACATGGGAGACCCGGAAGAGGTTCCAGGTTCCCGGCTTTAGCTTGGCGCAGCACCGGCCCGTTGTGCTCACTTGGGGAGTGAGTCATTGGACAGAAGATCTTCCTCTCTGTCTCTCCTCCTCTCTGTATATCTGACTTTGCAATAAAAAACAAATAAATCTTTAAAAATAAATAAATAAAAAAAGAGACTATTGGGGGCCTGGCGCAATAGTGTAGTGGTTGAAGTCCTCGCCTTGCACGCATTGGAATCCCATGTGGGCACCGGTTCTAATCCCAGTGGCCCTGCTTCCCATCCAGCTCCCTGATTGTGGCCTGGGAAAGCAGTCAAGGATGGCCCAAAGCCTTGGGACCTTTCACCTGTGTGGGAGAACTGGAAAGAAGTTCCTGGCTCCTGGCTTTGGACTGGCTCAGCTGCAGCCATTGCAGTCACTTGGGGAGTGAACCATCAGACAGAAGATCTTCCTCTCTGTCTCTCCTCCTCCCTGTATATCCGCCTTTCCCATTAACAATAAATAAATCTTTTTTTTTAAGAGACTCATAAGAGGGGCCTGGCGGCGTGGCCTAGCGGCTAAAAGTCCTCGCCTTGAAAGCACCGGGATCCCATATGGGCGCCGGTTCTAATCCCGGCAGCTCCACTTCCCATCCAGCTCCCTGCTTGTGGCCTGGGAAAGCAGTTGAGGACGGCCCAAAGCTTTGGGACCCTGCACCTGCGTGGGAGACCTGGAAGAGGTTCCTGGTTCCCGGCTTCGGATCGGCACAGCACCGGCCTGTTGCGGCTCACTTGGGGAGTGAAACATTGGATGGAAGATCTTCCTCTCTGTCTCTCCTCCTCTCTGTATATCTGGCTTTCCAATAATAATAAAATCTTTTTTTTTTAAAAAAGAGAGACTCATAAGAGACTTTGGCAGAGCAGCAGGATACAAAATTAATGAACACAAACCGATAGCACTAGTGTACACAAATAATTCCATGGATAAGGAAGAAATTGTAAATACAGTCCCCTTTAGAGGAGAGGAATCTTAAATACCTAGGAATTAAGCTAACTAAGTATGTGAAAGACCCCTGTGATGAAAACTATAAAACATTAAAAAAGGAAATAGAAGAAGACCTTGAAAAATGGAGAACCTTACCATGTTCCTGGATTGGCAGGATCAACATTGTCAAAATGACCATATTACCAAAAGCAATATACAGATTCAACACAATCCCAATCAAAATCCCAACAACATCCTTCTCAGAAATAGAAAGGATGATACAAAAGTCAATCTGGAATCACAAAAGACCATGAATAGCTAAAGCTATCCT
This sequence comes from Ochotona princeps, assembly GCF_030435755.1. NCBI lineage: Eukaryota > Metazoa > Chordata > Mammalia > Lagomorpha > Ochotonidae > Ochotona > Ochotona princeps. Next base: position 80,913,311 of record NC_080835.1, read on the forward strand.
GAAAAGTAGAAATCAAACTGGAGGAATCATAATCCCAGACCTCAAGACATACTACAGAGCAGTGGTTATCAAAACAGTCTAGTACTGGTACAGAAACAGAGGAGATGATCAATGGAACGGAATAGAAACACCAGAAGGGAACCCACATGTGTATAGTCAAGTAATCTTTGACAAGAAAACTGAAAACAATCCAGGGAAAAATCCTGGTCTCTTCAACAAATGCTTTTGGGACAACTGGATAGTAGCTTGCAGAATTAAGAAGCAAGACCCACACCTGTCACATTATACGAAAAATTAGCTCTAAATGGATCAAGGACCTAAATCTACACCCAGAAACCATGGTGCTTTATTTACAACACTTCTTTTTCTACTCAGTGAACACTTGTGACACCAGAAGTGGTGCGTTCGTCCAGAAGTTTTAAAAATTACTCTGCTCCTCCCACTCCTACTCCGCTGTTTTTCCTCCTTGGGTTGTCTAGTTTTCTCTTCTTGATTTGTAGGTGTTCTTTTTGTGTTATGGATACAAGTCCTTTGGCAGGCACTTGTATTATGAATATCTTCTCTCAATCTGTTGCTGAATTTATTTTTTAAAAATCATAATGGCTCTACAATTTTTGGATATAATTTAAGTAAACATAAAATTCCATTTCGGGCACTGCTGTAATTTAGACATTCTAGTGACTCTCCAAACTAAACAATTAAAATATAAGGCCTACAAAATAATTTTCAGTGCATTGCAGAACTGCTAGGAGAGTAAGGACTCTGCAAAGCCATTCAAAGCAAGTGAATTTAGAAAGTGCTAAAGCCAGTATGTGTCCTGAAGATTTCTATTAAATCTTCACTAATGTAAACCTCTGTTTCGATGTCTTCTTGGAGCTACTTCTTTAATTGCAGAAGTTAAAATCCAGGGCATGCTGAAGGTTCAGCATAATATGCTTTCTGAATAAAGCTGGAGGCCCACAACAGCAATTCTTAAAGCATGAAGGAGAGTGACAAAATACATCCCATCATGGCAGAAGGGCTCACCACAAAGAAATGATGAATGAATAATCTGAAATCTGCTGAATTCTAGAGCTGAATTCTTCCAAGTGCTTTTTTACCACACAACTGAAGCTGCCAGGACTTTGATCATGAACTCTCCAGCTACTAGACGGGGAGAAAGTAGACTCTTTAGCTCTTTTCTTTACAAAATATCTCATCCCAGACAATTTTTATTTTGGGGTTTCTTATTTGTTAAAGATGTATTTGTTTTACTATTTTTAAAGATCTATTTCATTTATTCAAAAGAGAGATACAAAGAGAGAGAGGTCTTCCATCTGCTCTTCGTTACCCAAATGGCCACTATAACCGGGGATGGGCCAGGTCAAAGTCAGGAGCCAGGCACTTTTTCTGGGTTTCCCACAAGTGTTTGGGCCATCCTCTGCTGTTTTTCAAAGGCCATTAGCAGGGAATTGGGTTGGAAATGGAGCAGCTGGATCTCGGGCCTGTGCCCATATGGGATACCAGCACTGCAGCAGTGGCTAAACACGTTAAGCCACAGTGATACATTCTATATGTTTATTTAGTCCCTTAGATAATTTTGAAACAGTAGCACAGAAAGAGTAAGACACCAAGCATGACATCTCCTGAGGATGGGTCCTTATGTGATTGCACAAGTCAGACATGCATGACTTTGGCTTTAGGTACATCTACATAAATAGTGATTTTATGAAACTAAAATAATAGCTACTTTGTGGGTGACAAAAAGCAAGCTAGAACCAAATTACAGGTCAACAATGGCATTTCAATTGGGGAAGTTGTTAGCGCTAAAATAGTATACTCTTCTTGCATTACTTGAGATTTCAATTGATTTTAGACTTTGGGGCAGGCATTCCCATCTCCCAAACTGGAGTGCCTGTTTGTTCCCTGGCACTGCTGTTTCTGATCTACTTTCTTGCTGATGCATTCTGGGAAGCAACAGATGAATGCTGAGTCCCTGCCATCAATGAAGAAGACCTTGATGGAATTCCTGGCTCCTGGGCTGGGATGGTAGCTTAGTGGCTAAAGTCCTCACCTTCCACATGCCAGGATCCCATATGAGTGCCGGTTCATATCCTGGCTGTTCCACTTCCCACCCAGTTCCCTGGGAAAGCAGTTGAGGATGGCCAAAAGCCTTGGGACCCTGCATCTGTGTGGGAGACCCAGAAGAAGCTCTTGACTCCTGGCTTTGGATCAACTCAACTCTGGCCGTTGAGCCGCTTGGGAAGTGGACCAGCGGATGGAAGATCTTTCTCTCTGTATATCTGCCTTTCCAATAAAAATAAATAAACATTTAAAAAAATTCCTGACTCCTGGCTTTGGCCCCAACAAGCCCCTGTTGTGAATATTTGGGAAGTGAACCAGCAGATGGAAGATCTTTCTATTGCTCAGTTTTTAAAATAAACAAAAAACAAATAAATAAGCAACTATTTTAGTGAGGCAAGTTGAAAACAGAGAAATCTAATAGAAATAACATATGTCAGGGATCACTCTATTTAAATAGATTAAACTGCCAAATGAAAAGACAGGTTTTCAGAGTAAAATACGCAAAATGCAGCTCTACATTATTTGAAAATCTAAATACAAACATCATTTTTATGCATATTGAAAGGGAAACAATAGCAGAAAATTATCCCAGGTCCCATACTAATTAAAATGAAGCTGGAAAAGCTATATTGGTATGGTATATTGGTTTTCATTCATGGTTCTTGGCTCACAATTTTCACAGCCTCTGTTGCCCCCACAATGACTAATGCAACAAGGTTAAAACATCTGGCCTTTTGTCCTTGGTGCCTGAAGCAGCAATAAAAGTCAAAGACAGTGTTTGGCTTCAGTGTGGGGATGTTTGAAGCCTCAATAGCAGACATCAGAAAGCAACATCACTGTCTCTCTGACCTTCTGCCCTTCTCTTACTTGTTCCTTTTTCTCTGTGAGACAGGCAATGAAACATAGAAAAAAATTTTTTTTGTAAAGATTTATATATTTATTTTCCCCAGCTGTAGGCAAGTGCCTAGGTTGCCTTGAACCTAGGTAAGTGTTATACTTCTAGGAGAAAGGCAGCCAATAGTTGGCAGGCACCCTAGGCCTGGTTAATGTCAAATTTGTGCTAACTATACCAATGAACCAGCATAGTTGCCTTTTCTATTTCGTTTCAAGATAAGTGAAGAAAGCAGGGAAATCTGAGCCAGAACACATCACTCCAGCCCCAGGTCAGGATGGGGGCTGCAGATTGCCCAGGGAAAGCATATGGGGACATATTGGAGTGAGAGTGGCTGAGGACATGTTTCACAGGAAAGGAATGATTTCTGGGATCTTTCATGAACCAGGCCACTGCCCTCAGAGGTAGGTAAAGGAACTGAGATGGAGTGGTTTAGAGAGGGGAACCCAGAAGGCCTGTCTGAGTCAGGCCAAGACATCTACACATGTGGGAGTCCTGGGCTGGGCTAAATAGCATCTCACAGTGCTGGTGTTCGTAAAAGCTGGGACTGAGGGCCATGCCTGGTTGGGCTAGGCTGCAGTACCTGCCAGTGAGTGTCAGAGAAAGAAGTAGGCCACGTTAAACTGGGCCTCAGCACCAACCAGAACATGAGAGAACTGGATCTGGGGGGCAGATTCTGTGGGGGAATTATGGGCTCATCTCTGTGGGACTGTAGTACCTGCAGAGAGCTAGGGGTGATGATGGGCTGAGCCAGGCTGCACCTTAGAACTCACCTGACAAGAATCCATCTGATACTCACTGGAATTGGGGCTGGTTGGAGGCCAGATGTGGCCATACTGCAGCACCTGCCAATGAGTGCTAGTGCTGGGACTGAGAACCACTACCCCTGCTGTCACACAAGAAATCCAGGCCTGGGAGCAGGCCCAGCAGGGAAATCTGGGGAACTCCCTACTAGTGGGCAGCTCCCTCTGGGGACAAGGGAGCTGGGGCTCAGGGCAGAATAAGCCAGACAAGGTTATAGCACTCATCAGCATTTGTCTGGGCCAGGCCTGGATATAGCATAGGCCAGGCGAGGCCTTAGGACCTGCTGGCATGCATGAGAGCCAGGAAAGGATGTGGCCATGTCGAGATGTGCTGGGCTACAAATCCTGCCAGTGAGAGCTGAGACTATGGGTCAAAGCGTGTGCCAGTGTACCAAAGACCTGGGGCTGGGAACAGGACTGGCAAGGGGTCTCTGGGGATTCTCTCGCTGGGCTGCAGCTCTCACTGGTAAGTGCAAAAGCCAGGGCTCTGGGCAGACTAGGCTGGGCTAGAACCTCAGCAGCCCAGTGCAGTAACCTAGTGGCTTAAGTCCTTGCCTGGTACACGCCATATGCTTAGGTGGGTGCTTGTTTGTGTCCTGACGCCCCCACTTCCCATCCAGCTCCCTGCTTGTGGTCTGGGAAAGCAGTCATCAACAGCTCAAAGCCTTGGGACCCTGCATCTGCCTGAGAGACCTGGAAGAGGCTCCTGGCTCTTGGCTTCGGATTAGATCAGTACTGGCCATTGCAGCCACTTGGGGAGTGAATCAGCGGACAGAATATCTTCATTTCTATATCTGATTCTCTGTGTATATCAAACTTTTCAGTAAAAATAAATAGATTTTTACAAATGAAAAATAAAAATAATACCCTCTGAGCACTTGTTCCCATGTGAGTGTCTCAATGGCATCATCAAAGGACCGTGCCCCATCCCCAGGTATTGTTGTAGTTTGACAGCAAGGAGAAGCCCTCTCTCCCTCCTGCCCTGCAGACCCAGGAGAAAAAAGAAAAAGACTGAAGTTTGTGTCCCATTCATCCTCCTGCATAACTGATCCTGCCCATCCTAATCAGAGGTACACGTGGGCACTTACGCCTATCAGCTATGTAAACAATGTTAAAAATAAAATTTTAAAAAATTATTTATTTCTATTGGAAAGGCAGATTTACAGAGAGCATGAGACATAGAGAGAAAGATCCTCCATCTGCTGATTCATTCCCCAAATGGCCACAACGGCTGGAGCTGAGCCTATCTGAAACCAGGAGCTTCTTCCTGGTCTCAAACATAGGAGAAGAGACTCAATGCATTGGGCCATCCTTAGCTGCTTTCTCAGGCCATAAGCAGGGAGCTGGAAAGGAAGTGGAGTAGCAAGGACAGGGACCAATGTCCATATGGGATGCCAGTGCTGCAGGAAGAGGATTAGCTACTTGAGTCATATCCCTAGCCCAAGATTTTCTCTGTTCAAGGAAATGCACAGAGACTAAAACTAAATGTTACCTTCCCCTACTTTTCTGTCTTGAAGTTAGCCATAACATAATGTCCCAAAGTACCTTAACTGATGGTAGACCCCACAACTTTCCTTTTAGAAGGCTACTTGCCCCTAATGGGGGAGAAAGGAATGCTACCCTGAGAGGCCAGAGGAAACTAAACAAACAAGCCTTGCTAGATTTGCCCGCTTAGTCTCTCAGCATTAGGTAATATCCTTTTGTTCCAATCACACTTCTACAACGGTTGCCTGTGTTTTGACCACACTTATGCAATGAAAATTTCATAAAACTCCAAAGGGAAGAGTTCAGGGAGCTTCCCCCCAGTGGACCAAGTGGTGACTAACAGAGCTCAGCCATGTGCCAAGAGAGTAGTAAACAGAAGCCACATACCCTTCCATAGACGAAATGACCACACTAAGTTAGAGCACAATTATAGAAAAGTAACTATTCTTTGAATGCTTGGACATTGAAAGAAGAAGTCACAGAAGTTAGAAAATACTTACAAGTGAAATGATGTGGTGTTTATGTTGCTCACTTTGAGAGCTGGTAGACATGGTGTCAAGGAAGGCATACGTTGACTGCTTGGCAGCCTTTTCCAGCGCTGAGATTCCGTATCCCTGGTGCAGGAGCGACAGCTGAAAGTTACAGAAAAATCACTGTGATGTCATATATCAAACATTTTTTGTCATAATCAATGATGATGTTTTAAACCATTGTGATGTCACAATAAATTATGATGACCCAAAAATCCATGCTATACCATTATGTTATAAACCATTGTGTTGCTGTAATCAATTGTAATGTCACAAACTACTGTTCACATGTTATAATCAATTATATCGTAAGCCAACCATTTTGATAGTATAATCAATCATGAAGTCATAAAAATTACTGTGCTGTCATAAACAACATGTGGCCATAACCCTCCAAATGAAATTTCACAAAAGCCATTGTGATGTAAAAATCAATTGTCATGTCATAAATTACCATTGTGATACCACAAAACTAGAATTTGGTGTCATAATGTATTAAATTGTTATAAATCACAGTGTGATTTTTTTGAGTGGGTAAATTTTTAAAAATTTTAATAACTTTACTTTCTTTTTATTTTCTAAGTTATAGCTAACAAAATACATTTTTTTAAAGATTTATTAATTTTATTACAGCCAGATATACAGAGAGGAGGAGAGACAGAGAGGAAGATCTTCCATCCAATGTTTCACTCCCCAAGTGAGCCACAACGGGCCAGTGCACGCCGATCCAAAGCCGGGAACCAGGAACCTCTTCTGGGTCTCCCACGCGGGTGCAGTGTCCCAATGCATTGGGCCGTCCTCAACTGCTTTCCCAGGCCACAAGCAGGGAGCTGGATGGGAAGTGGAGCTGCCGGGATTAGAACCGGTGCCCATATGGGATCCTGGTGCCTTCAAGGCGAGGACTTTAGCCGCTAGGCCACGCCGCCGTGCCCACAAAATACAATTTTGAGGGATGATTTTTACATTGTTGATTAGGGCAAAGGGTCAAGGGCTACAGGAAGTGGGGTGAAACCATTATTTCCACAATCTCTTTTTTTCCCTACCTGTACCTGGGGAAAAGGGATAGATTAAGGGAGAAGCCACATCATTGTGATTTTATAAACAATTATTATATTATCAGACACTAAACTGTTACTAAACTATGTTGTCAAAGGCTTTTGTGATGTAATAAACCAATAATTACAAAGTCAAATTCAATTATACCATAGACCTACTCTTCTTTCATGTTATAATCGATTATACTGTTATAAAATGTTATAACATAAACCTACTGTGATGATGTCAGAAATTATTCACTGCTCTATCATAAGGAATTCTGATATCATAAACCATTATTGTGATGTCATCATTGTGAAGTCAACTTTGATTTAGTCAACCTAATTTTGTGAGTTTTTACCAATTACAGGGTCATCATAATTGTGAAAACTAGAAACAACTGGGACATCACAATGGTAGGCTTATTAAATCATAATGATTGTTATGGGTTGATATTTGATTATTACATCACAATGGCTTATGGCATCATATATTGGTTTCTGAGATAACTATCATTTTTGTGCTTGGTCTGGGCTGATCCCAGCCTTTGGTTCTTATGCTCACCTGCAGTGGCTGCATCCTGACAGAGGAGCTCCCCAAGCTTCTCTATCAGGTCTTTTCCCAGTGACAGATCTTGCTCCACCAGCAGGTCCTTGGCCTAATCCGACTTGCCCTACCTTCTCTTCTGGCAGAAACAGTGGCTTTGCTCCATCAGCCCACACTCATTCTGGCTCTTACTGTTGGGTGCTACAGCCAACTTTGCCTGGTCCATTCTCAGACCCAGTTCTTGTGTGGCTCAGTAGTGTCGAGACCTAGCCTAGCTATCCTACACCCACCCTGGCTATTGTGAGCAACAGTTGGTGCTGGAGTCTAGCCCAGGCTGGCACACCTCAGACCCAGTCCACACCCATGCTGAGGGACAATGCAGTCATGTCCAGCTCAGATTGTCCTAGGGACCCAAGCTCCTGGTACAGTGCTGGCTAGGGACCCTACCCTTTGCCCACTCAAGAGCCAAGCACAGTTCCCCAAGCCCGGTTCACCATCATACCACACCAACATGCTAACCTAGGGCTCTCCCCTTCCCCACCCCCGTCCCTGTCCCAACTGCGACCAAGCACGTAGTGAAATCCCCAGACTCGCTCTGCCTGTCTGCCTGGGCAGGAGCCCGCTAAGCTCTCTGTGAACTCCTGCCAGTGCCATTCCCCACACCCTCTGCAGGCCTGGACTCCATGAGCCTGCCCCCATGGGCATCACCCCTCCCTCCAGGTGCCGGCACAAGGCAGGTGTCCCTGCTGGCACAAGGCAGGTACCTGAGCTGTTGCAAGGCAAGCTAAAATTAAATACTTCGTTGGATGGCTTTTTGTCCCCTATATTTTTTGGTTATTTTCTTTTATTTTTTGCTTAACTTATATTCCCGTTTATCAAATCTAGCTCCATTATGAGCATTTTGAGTCATTTTCAAATATTTTTCCCTATTACATTGTAAACAGTTCGAGAGCAAGAACCAAGTTTTATTCTTACATTTTTTTTTCTGCCACCTAACATTGCCCTGAAAATAGTAGGTGTTCTAAATATGTTATGGAGGCAAAGAAGAAAAATAGAAGAGTGAAAATATCTTCTGTATCCAGAGCATCATAGATCATTGTGGTCTATACATAATTTTCTTTCAAAGTACCTGGTTGATTGATTTGCAATGTCCTAGAGTACAATAAAGGCAATAATGTAAATTCTTCAAAGTTGCCATCTAAGCACAGAGTATTATTGATTCACTTTGCTTCATGACAAATAATTCTGACATTTTCATTGGTTTGGTGCCTTGTGTACTTTTGGACATTCAATTAAAGACAGGCAGGCCCTGATTCCTAGAACACTTCTGAAAGAGAAAACAAGGGCAGCTAGAATAAGAGCTGTTCGCTACTGAGAGCCTCAAGTACAGTGGTAATAAATGTATCGAATAGAATGCTACAGACAAGATTTTTTCAAAGAAGGCTGTTTAAATAGGTCTTCAAGATGAACTTTAAGTGCAGAACCTGTTATCTGCTGCCTATCAGGGTATGTTACATTAGCATGAAGCTGGAACTGGGGATCCAAGCAGGAAACTGAACCCAAGAATTCCAACAGGAGACATGAATTTTTTAACTATTAGGCCACATGGCTGTTTCATCAGTTTTATGATTTTGGGGGGCTGGATGATAATGTGAATGTGACTATAATAGCTCTTATTATTCATTATGTTGTATTTGATGAGATGTAAAAAGTACATTTATTTATAACTAGTCTTTGAGCAGTGAGGAAGGTATTGGGACAGAGGCTTGCTCCATGTTTATCAGTAAAACTGTAGAGGCAGCCTGTTAACTTGTGTCAACATCAGATGCTTACTGTTCTGAACATCTTGGCTAGGTAATCTTCCCAAGTTTTAATTTGTTCAACTGAAAAATAGCAAATTGCTTGGTAGCAATTTGGAAAAGTATTTGGGGCATATCACAGATGACTACAACAGCTCCAATCACATGTTCTTCTGAATGTCACTGGGCTACATCTTCAGTTGGGCAGATTTGTAGATCAGGGTGGCAATGATGCTATGTGATTTTTGAGGCTTGTTCATAAATGCATATACAGATGCTCCTCATCTGACAGTTGGATTATGTCCCAATACACCCTCTACTTGTTGAAAGCATCATCAATCAGAAACTTAGTTAATATATCTTCTCTACTGATGTAATGATTTAGTCCACCTTACCTTAAGTCATGCTCAGAAGGCTTGTATTAGCCTACTGCTGGACAAAATTGTTAACATAAAGCTGTCCATTTTTGTGGTAGAGCGTAGAATATCTCATTCAGTTGATACCAACAAACCTTGGTAACAAAGTGCTTCACAGTGTTGATTGTCTGTCCTTGCGATTGTGGCTGACAGGTGCTGCAACTTGCTGTCACAGCCCAGTATCTCTACAGTATCCCACCTTGGGGAAGATCATAATTCAAAGTTTGGAGGCAAGCAGCAGGCATTGTGGTAGAGCAGGTCAAGCAGCACCTTGGGATACTGTATCTCACACTGATGGGATGGAGCTCCACCTCTACTTGTAATACAGCTTCCTGATCAAGTACCAAAGAAGGCAGTGCATGATGGCCCAAGTAGTTGCTAGTACACGTGGGAAACCTAGGTTGAGCTCTGGGCTCTTGGCTTCAGCCTGCCCCAGCACTGGCAAGGCAGGCATTTGAAGAATAAACCAGCAGATGGAAAACAGCTCACTATTTCTATTTGTCATTCTGAATTTCGAATAATAAGCAAATAAACTGATTTTTTTTCCTGCATGCATATTGGGTTTACACCATCATTTAAGTGAAAAAAAAAATCATTAAGTGGGGACTATCTGTACTAAGAAAGAAAAAGAAAGCAATCTTTAACATTTGGAAGCTGGCCTGGTACTCCCGGCTTTATTCTGTTACTGGATATAAACAATGTCATTCTCAAGCAAGAATACTGAGACCATGCTAAAATGAAACAAAGCAAGGTCAGCTCACAAACTTATGTTATCATCAAAGCAGGTCATTGTACCACTCACAAAATGCCAACTCCCATCACTTGGCCAAAATGGATGACTGCTGCTTTGTTACAATTAGAGTGACATCTTCACCCTAGACTGCCCTTCATATAAATAAGACTGGTTGAGATATCAATCAAAATTGTATCCATTCTGACAGCACACAATCTTATATGAATTTGTTGTGGAGGATTATATTATTTGGATCTGGAGCCCCGCTTGGGCTCAGGGAGACTTAGCCCTAGACTTAATCCAGGTCCTTGTCTTCCTGTATGTAGGAACTAGGAGGTATACATAGAGGTGAACAGAAAAACAGGATTTATTGAAAGGCAAAGGGAGAACACACACCCGGACATGAGTGTGGTCAACCTCCTGAGGGAGAATTGCCCCCACCCAGGTTGGTGTTGTCCTTTGTAGAACATTGAAGGGAAGAAGGGTTTGGTGGAGCAGCAGTGTACATGGTTATCTCCAGGGAGGTGTCATGACATCTGGTGCATGATAGGATGTGGGTACATGGAGCACTCAGTCATGTTGAATTAACTCAGAAGGGGATATGAGATCTGAGCTCCTTACCTCTCCCTAGCTACCTGCCTGGCCATATCAAATTTACATCTTCAGCTCCTGGCGCAGTGGCCTAGCGGCTAAAGTCCTCTCCTTGAATGTGCTGGGATCCCACATGGGCGCCGGTTCTAATCCCGGCAGCCCTACTTCCCATCCAGCTCCCTGTTTGTGGCCTGGGAAAGCAGTCAGGGACGGCCCAAAGTCTTGGGATCCTGCACCCATGTGGGAGACCTGGAGGAGGTTCCTGGCTCCTGGCTTGAGATTGGCACAGCACCGGCTGTTGCGCTCACTTGGGGAGTGAATCATCGGATGGAAGATCTTCCTTTTTATCTCTCCTCCTCTCTGTATATCTGACTTTGTAATAAAAATAAATAAATCTTAAAAAAATTTTTTTTACTTCTTTAGATCATTTCTGAAATTACTTACTAAAAATGCAAATATGTTAGAGTTGTTGTCCCTGCCCTTCATATTTGTGGAGGATTGGTTCCATATCTGTGGATAATGAAACCCACAGGTGTTTAAGTTCCTTATGTAAAATGGTATAGTTTTTGCATATAACCTACACACAGCCTGCTATGGACTTTAATTCATCTTTAGATTATTTATAATTCTTCATACAATGTATATGTATTCTGTAAATGGTTCTTACTCCATATTGTGTCAGGACTATCCACCAGAAATAAAAGCCTCTATATACACTCAGTAGAGATTTTCAGTATTTGTTACAGATGTGCTTTGGCTACTGTTTCTCTTCAGGCACTCACCTGGGGAAGGGGTTAACGGTTGCTGCATACATAAGTAGAGTGGCTCACTACTCACAAAAAGTTCACGCAAAGAGCTCCCAAAACTATGAAGACTGACAGAGATCCTGGCCAGGCTCTAGCTGTTCCAGTCCTAACCTCCAGCTTCAGTAACCTTATGTCAGGTAAATGCCTGCAAGGTGTTCAAGAGAAACATGCGGAGACCTGTCCCAGGAGAGACAGGACAGCTGTCAATCTCCTCTGTGTCATACTGACACAGGATCTGTTTTGTTTTAGTCATCTGGGGTAACCTCAAGCAATCCTCTGTTCTTTATCCATTCAGAGGGATGCCTTTCTTAAATCAACCAGAAGCCCGCTTTTAGGGACAAGTTTACTTCCTGTCTCTGAAATGCTTCTAGTCTACTACCTCATCCCTCATCCAACTTCCCTAAAGATTTCTTTTAGGGAGCTGGCATCATGTTGGAATAGGGTAGGGTAAGCTTCTGCCTGTGGTGCTGACATTCCATATGGATGCTGATTCGAGTCCTGGCTGCTCCACTTCCCATCCAGCTCACTGCTTATGGCCTGGGAAAACATGTGAGAGACCTGGAGGAAGCTCCCAGCTACTGGCTTTGGATAGGCTCAGCTCTGGCCATCGTGGCCATGTGGGGGGTTATCCAAGGGATAGAAAGAAGATCCCTAACTCTGCCTTTCAAATACAAAATAAAATAAAACATTTTCAAAGAAAGTTTTTAAGACTAATCTGAAAAATATATATTCCTTGTATAATGCATACATTTTGACTACAATTTGACTATTTTCAAACATTTCCAAAACAATGAAAAGTCCTTGTGCTTGTGTCTTGGACCAAGGACACTCATATTCTGTCCCGAATAAACTTCATGTTAGCCTGTTTACAGATCCTGTTTACTTTCACAAACATAACAAACTGTAGGAGAGACCTTTAGCCAGAATTGCCTGGCTCACATCTTCCTAAATTCTTGACCCACATAAACCACAAAGTATAAGAAAATGATTGCTGTTTACAACTGTTAAGACTTAGGGTGACTGCTATGTACAACAGAGTATGAAGCATCCAGCACACAGCAAGTGTTCAATAAAGAAATGGTTAATTTTTCAAGTTTGTGAGGTTATTATATGTAAAATCCCCAATATCGTTTTTCCTAGGAAACTTGGTTTGACAAAAATTTGTGGATTGGGCCTGACACTACAGCCTCGTGGCTAAAGTCCTCACCTTGCATGCACCGGGATCCCACATGGGCACTGGCTCATGTCCCAGCAGCCTTGCTTCCCATCCTGCTCCCTGCTTGTGATCTGTGAATGCATTCAAGGATGGCCCAAAGTCTTTGGACCCTGCACCCGCGTGGGAGACCTGGTTCAGCTCTGGCTGTTGTGGCCACTTGAGGAGTGAATCAGTGGATGGAAGATATTTTTCTCTGTCTCTCCTCCTCTCTGTATACTAACTTTCCAATAAAAATAAAATAAATCTTTTAAAAAGATTTGTGGATTGGTGCCCTTATTTCCACTAAATGTATTTTAAGCTCGATACCAAAATAACTAAGACTGGTTAATACGCCTCAGTAAGATAGATGATCTAATTTTGAAGCAAAGCTAAAACGTTACTACTAGTGCAGCATTTTGGAGAGGAACTTGTAAGTTTGTAGTTATACATAATATAAACATGCAGTTATGTATAACTTTCCTACTTACATGTGGGAATTAAATGGAAATAGGAAGTTATGGTCTACAAATGTTGAAGCAATTATGTTTTAAATTAAAAGTAATGTATCTAAAAGGAATGTAATCTAAAAAGCTTTATGTATTTAATTATTAATTAATTAAAAGGCAGAGTGACACAGAGAGAGGGAGAAACAGAGAGCGAGAGAAATAGATTTTCCACCTGCTGGTTCACTCCTCAAATGGCTGCAATGACTGGGGCTGGGCCAGGCAGAAGCCAAGAACTTGGAATTCCTTGTGGGTAGCAAGGGCCCAGTCACTTAGACCATCCTCCGTCACCTTCTCTGATGCCTTAGCAGTGAGCTGGATTCCCAATCAGAGCAGTGAGACTTGATCTGTGCCTATAGGCAAGTGGCAGTCTAATCCATTAGGCTATAATTCCAGCCCCTGAAAAATGTCTTAACTGAAAGTAGTAAATGGCTGAAGTAAGAAACAAAATACAAATAAACAAGATAATCTCTCTTTTGTTATCCCTCCCATTGTTAACCACTCCCACGATTTAGACACTATCAATCACCTGGTATGCATCCTTCCATACCCAACAATTCTAACACATGTAAACATAGGAAAGCATAAATACACGTGTGTATGGGTATTTATATGAAGATTTTTTAGCCATTTAGTTGGTGGCTTTTATTAAATTGGAATGTTATTTAACAGTCACTCTTAACTTTATTTACCTGAAAATATGGTATAATGTTTATACATAAGTGTTTGACATTTGCTTAGTTCCCTACAGGTGCTGTAATACATTACCAGTAGTTTGGTAGCTTAAAACAGTACAAGTTTGAGCCTGGAGCAATGGTTCAATTAGCTAATCCTTCCCTTGCAAGTGCTGGGATCCCACATGGGCGCTGGTTTGTGTCCTGGTTGCTCCATTTTCCATCCATCTCCCTGTTTAAGGCCAGTGAAAGCAAGTGGAGGATGGCTTACCCTGCACCCACATGGGAGACCCAAAAGAAGCTCCTGGTTCCTAACTTCAGACTGGCTCACTCCGCTGGTGCCTTCAGATCTACAGAGAAGGAAAGACAGAAAGATCTTCCATCTGCTGGTTCACTTCCCAAGTGACCTCAACTGCTGGAGCTGAGACGTTCTGAATCCAAAGCCAGGAGCTTCTTCCGGGTCTCCCACACAGGTTCAGGGTCCCAAGGCTTTGGGCCGTCCTCGACTGCTTTCCCAGGCCACAGGCAGGGAGCAAGATGGGAAGCAAGGCAGCTGGAGCATGAACTGGCACCCATATGGGATCTTAGCATATCCAAGGGGAGAATTTAGCAACTGAGCCATTGCACTAGGCCCCCAGAATAAATCTGAAGCAAACAAACAACAGCACAAGTTTATTGTCATGAAACTCTAGTGGTCAAATATCCAAAATCCGATTTACTGGGCTTGGTTACATGTAATGTCAGCAGAACCATGGTCTTCCTCCAGTGGCTGTCAATATTGCCTGGCTTGTGGTGCGTCTTTCCATCTCAAAGTGTATTACTTCAACCTCTGTTTCCATCGTTACACCATCTTCTTCTCTTTTGTAAGTCTTCCTCTGCCTGTTTCCTTTAAGGACACTTGAGATGGCATCATAGCCCACTGGATAATTTATGATAATTTAGTCACATCTTTTGCTACATAAAGGAAACTTCTCAGGCTCTAGGGATTAGGAGTTGGTATTTTTTGGGGGGGATGGGGAATGTGTTCATTTTATCACAACACCAAACCCATCTTTAATATTATGTATTTAGGCAAAAGCACATATTTTGCACAAAGGGACTATAATTCACTATTTTAGAATCAATTTATTTTAAAGATTTATTTATCTATTTGAAAGTCAAAGAGACAAATCTTTCATTTGCTGGTCATTCCCGAAATGGTAGCAACAGCCAGCACTGTGTGGGTCAGGCCAAAGCCAAGGACCAGGAGCTCCATCCAAGTTTCCTAAATGCTTGGGTCATCTGCTGCCTCCCCAGGTGCATCAGGAGGGAGCTGGCCTGGAAGTGGAGGATTTCATCAGGGACTCTGATAGGGTATACCAGCACTGCAAGTGGCTCCTTAGTCTTCTGTGCCACAAAGTCAGCCCCTGGTACAAGGGCATACCCTTGGGTCTTACCTATAAAATGTTCTGTTTGAGAACAGAAGATGGTGGGAGATGACTTCTTAAGATTTATTTTACTCATTTGAAAGAGTTAGAGAGAGAGAGAGGGAGAGATCTTCCACCTGCTGGTTTACTTCACAAAGGCAGAATCCAGGAGCTGGGAGCTTCTTCCTGGTCTCTTACATGGGTGCAGAGGTCCAAGCACTTGGGTCATCTTCAGCTGCTTTCCCCCACCATTAACAGGGAGCTGAGCTGAAAGTGAAACAGCCTTGTCTCGAGAGGGAGCCTGGAAGGGATGCCAGGGTAGCAGGCAGAGATTTTACCCGTTGTGCCACGATATGGGTCCCCTTGGAAATTTCGTTAACCATTGTTATTTTTAAGGCACTGGATTTAGGTGCACAATGGGCTTTTGCATTACACAAAGGAGACCATATTAAAGGTGCTTTCAATATCCTAAATGTCCCCCTCTCCTTGCCGCGGTGTGGTTGTACTGTAACATCCAATCAGTCCTCTGTGGGTGGTCATGTTCTTAGCTTACATCTTTTCATCCCCATCTCTCCTCAATTTTTACAAAAAACCCTTTCCTACAAACTGTGGTTCTTGAAGCTGCTAAACTTGCTGAATGGTCATGTTTCAAAACTTTTCTCTTAGAAGCTTGAGAGCTCCCTCTTAGGCACCGGTTGTTTTCTCTAACTAACCATGATTTTGTCTCTTCTTCCAAGAAAGGGGAGGGGGGAGAGGACAAGCAAAAAGCACAAGGTCCAAACACCCTTTTCTTTTGTCTTGACCTGCCCCTTCCCGGAAGCAGAGAATCTGACAGACTCACCTACTTCCTTACGTCAGCCACAAGCAGGAACTTTGCCACCAGCTTTCGGTCCCCCGTGGCTCCTACTCTGTCCGCGGAAACGTTGGAAGGCGTGGTCCAGGTCCGGGCCTGCTGGCTCAGCGCCCGGTTTTTTGCAGCGTCTTCCTCCCTGGCCCTGCTGAGACCGCCCTGGGTACGAAAAGGCCACCCCAGCAACCCAGATGAGGTGGGAGACTTCCCTCGCTCCACGGCACGAAGATACTTTTCAGGATTATTTAAGGATGTGACCTCCGTTTTGCGAGGAAGTGACAGGTCCTTCCTTGGCTGGGGTGAGCTGTCTGGTAGAAACGCGTCCGAGGGCGGGAGATTGGGAGAGCGGGTGGCAGGACGGGCGGTCTTTCCAGTTGGCAAAGTTCACTTGTTAACTGGCTGCCTCCCGGGTCGGACCACGATGGGAACAGTCACGAGAACCTCATTTGCTGAATTCAAACGAGGAGCCATAAAAACCTGAAGTGCACATTGGGTGCCACGCAACACGGAGGCTCGAGTGTCAAGGCGAAAAAAAAAAACAAAACAAACTGCAACCCCTTTGGCTCCTCCTCGTGTCCCGGAGGTGCCAGGTTCTAATCTGCAAGCGTGCTGTCTGACAGTTAATCATTTGTCGCAGAAGGAGCTCCGTTGAGGAACCAGAGGGACGTGAACGAGCTCAAAGGAGGCGCTGAGGGAAGGAGCGAGCGCGCGGGACTCGAGCCGAGTCCCCGCCGGCAGCACAGGCGCCGCCTCCCGGCTTCCGGACCCCGGCACTTTGGGGGATTCGGAGCGCGGGGCCCGCGCCAGGGTCCCCATGGAGGCAGCGCGGCCGGCGGGCCCGGGCGCGCCGCAGGCCCACGCGCGGGGAGCGGCGGCGGCGGCCGGCAGCCTGCTGAGCCAGATCAAAGGCAAAGTCTTCACCTGGTGAGTGCGGGGCCGCCCCGCGGCGCGGCAGGGGCCGGCAGGGACGGACAGGCCCGGCTCGCACGTGTTTGCCGGTGCCGGGAGGCCGAGGGAACGGCTCCGTGGACTTTGGGCGCTCCCCGAGCGCGCCGAGGATGTTGCGCTTCACCTGGCTTCGGGAAGCGCTCCGAGCCCCTCCCTCGGCCGTGCGTTCCGTGGGACTTCGAGTGGGTGGGAAATGCACCCTGTTGGAGCTGTGAGGTCGGTCCCTGTGGCTTCCTGGAGGCAGTGGGAAGTGGCGAGACGGACGCGGTGAAGGAGGGGTGCCCCCGGAGGAGGTCTCTTCCTGACACTGCGTCGGTTTTCCTTCGGCTGCCCGGCGTTTCACACGCGGCAGGGTGAGCCTCTGCTCACACGAGTTCGCCCAGGTGCGGAACGCGGCTGTGTGCTGCCACCTGGCAGCAGCCCCGAGTCTCCAGTGCCTCCCGAGCTGGAGTCGCCGTGCTGGGAGTAAAGTGGGAGAAAGGCTCTTGAGGACTTGGCCCCCTCACTGGGGAAGGCGTTTCTGTGGTTACTGGAATTCGTGCCTTCTGGAAAAGCAGACGACCTAGGACCTCACTCATGGAAACCATTTATGTATTGAGCGCTCCCTCTCCACTGGGGACTGTGCATATGAAATCACCCGGTCCTTGCTGCCCTCGCAGATGGCATGTAGTGATACCCACTTTGCAGATGGAGGAACAGGGGGCAACACCATTTGTCTGATTCCAGAATTTGTTATCTTAGGTGCGGTGCCGGCAAGCCTAAGCTGCCCTTCCACCACTCTTGGCTGCCAGGCGGCTCATAAAACAAACACTTGATGTTTCCATGTTAGTGAAATAAATTGCCCTTTGAAGATTGATAGCTAGGTCCTGAAAAGCCATATTGTTTTTCAAAGGTTGGTACGTAAGGGTGTTGGCATTTTTGTCATATAAATAAGTATGGTTTTGTTTTGACTTTGGCAAAACAAAAGAAAACCAAAACAACACCCTTCCCTCCCCCCCCCCCCCAGCAAAAAATTGCTTCCTTCTGGCTGGTTGGGTGTGTCTTGATAAATTTAGCTCTACAGGCTGGGCTGGGAGGCTAGGGTAGGAGGCAGGGTAGTGTCATGGTTGGGGACCCAGATTTGGTATTTATGCCCTAGCTGGCTGAGATTGGGGCAAGTCGCTCAGTTCCAGTTTTCCTGTTTGTAAAGTGGAGATGTGAGGTTGTGGTGAGGGTTGGTGGGTGACTGCACAGAAGTGGGTGCTGTGCACCAGTTAGTTGCCAGCATCAGTTCACCAATACTGGGTGGTAAGAACAACATGGCAATTGCTTAGGCTGATGCCAGTGGCCAGAGCCTGGAGCAGACAGTATGTCAGTTTAGCAAGATGGAAAGAAAATTAGCAATGATTTTTTTCCTAATGTCTTCGCATTTTCAGAATCCTGGTATGTTGTTTTTAAGATTTTAAAGAAACTGTTCCGTCTACTAGGTTGCTCCCCAACTGCCCACAATAGTCATGGCTGGTTCAGGCAGAAGCCCGGAGCCTGAGCTTAATGTTGTTTTTAAGATTTTTTAAAAATTTTTTAATTTATTTTTTTATTATTAATTATTTTGCATTATGTGACCTTTTCATAGGCTCTGGGAATCCCCCCACCCCTCCCTACGCCCCTCCCCCCGGTGGATTCCTCCACCTTGATGCAGTATTACAGCTCAAATTCAGTCAAGATTCTTTCCTTGCAAACGTATACCAAGCATAGAGTCCAGCTACTTACTGTCCAGATGGGTTGAACAGTTTCTTGGGAAGACCATTTCTGGTCTGAAGTTAGAGCTGGTAGAATATCATCCCAGTCAGTTAAGAGTCCCAATACAACATCAACAGCAATTTGCAACATTATGGAATTGACATGGTTTTGAGTAACCAGTATGTTAAAAAAAAAAAAAAAAGCAAGTTCTTAACCACAACCTATGATTAGCTCATTGACATTTCAATTTTAGTTTATATACAGGACCGGCTGCTATATACCTTAAAATGGCTATAAGGTACCATTCAGCTGTCGTTTTTAAGATTTTAAAGAAACTTGTTCCATCCTCTAGGTTGCTCCCCAAATGCCCACAATAGTCATGGCTGGTTCAGGCAGAAGCCTGAGCTTAACCTGGGTCCTCCACATGGCTGGTGGAAACCCAAGCGCTTGGGCCAGCATCAGCTGTCTCAGGGTGCATTAGCAGGAAGCTGGATCAGATGTGGAGGAGCTGGGACTTTAATGTATGGGATGCGGGTATCCTAATCTGGTTTAACCACCTAGACCACACCTCCCACCTTTGAATTTTGTATGTTTCACCATCAGGAGTATATAGAAGCCTCCTAATTATAAGATTTCTTCTGGGCCTAAGTATACTTGTTGTACCCACCTGAGGGCTTCCTTTCTTCCTGTGTGATTAGCACTTGTGGGCATCTTCTAATGCTGATGAACAGAGTTCCTTAACAGTAGGAATAGTGTTGGCTCAGCATGATAGCACAATAGCATAGCAACTAAACGTCCTCATCTTGAATGTGCCAGGATCCCATATGGTCACTGGTTCTAATCCCAGTGGCCCTGCTTCCCATCCAGCTCCCTGCCTGTTGCCTGGGAAAGCAATCGAGGATGGCCCAAGGCTTTGGGTTCCTGTACCCGCGAGGGAGACCTGGGAGAAGCTCCTGGCTCCTGGCTTCGGATTGGCTCAGCTCCAGCTGTTGCGGTCACTTGGGGAGTGAACCATCGGACGGGAGATCTTCCTCTCTGTTTCTCCTCCTCTTTGTATATCTGACTTTCCAAGGAAAAAAAAAAAAGGAATAGTGTCTTTTTAGTTTCTTACGCTCCCATAATCCTTAGCACACAAATGAGTGAGTGAGTTGCGGTTGACAAAGGTTCTTGGGGCTCTCCCCCGACTCCCAACCTTAGTTCCTGATTCTTCCTTCTCTCCACCTTTGTTCCCTGGGGCTTGGGCTGGAGTTTTCTTTGTCGATTGGCTAAGACTCCAGTTCTTTAAGGTTTTCTATCCAACCCTGGCAATTCTTTAGGCAGTCAGTGGATTCTGATGGCAGTTTTTGCTTGTCCAATCCAACAATCAGAAAGCGCAGCTTGGCAGATACGTGTTATTCTTGTACTCAGTATTGGAAACTGTTATTGAATCATATTTACCAAGGTTGGGTTTCCCTCTTGAATCTCCAGCCATGGGTGAGGCACCCTGTGGGAGAAGACAGTTTGGTGAATGGATCTGATGCTATCACCGTGTGCAGCATAGTCTATAATTGCACAGCCTTTTTCTATCCTTTTAGTCAAAGAGGACAAGACGAACCCTTTGGCAACTGGCTGCTACATATAGATGAGGCCCAGAGCTGCTTTTGTTTTTATCATGAGAAGTAAGTATTCTAGGAGACTCTAACTCCTGATACAGCTGCCTCCCTAAGGGTACAGTTTTCTGTATGATTATGAACATCAGATTACTTGTGTTCAAAAAAGTTTTTGGGGCATTTACTGTATACCAGGCATTTGTGATAAAAAAAGAACCAACATAGTCCCAAGTGGGCTGTGCTTGAAATTTTGCCTCTCGCTTTTTATTGCCAATGACTCAAATGATGAATACTGTAGCCAAAAGCCTTGGATTTCCTAGAGTTCCTGAGGATACTTATTTAATTGTACACTGTCAGGCAGTTTGCATTCTTACACACAGACTCTGTTCCTATTCTTTAAAAATGCACATTCCTGGAATGTCCTTTAACTATTATTTTACATTTTCATGTTGTTTCCGTTAAATAAAAAGCTTTTGGAGAGCATAGATTTGATCCAATTCCTTTTGTAGGACCATGCTGAATGTAGTTCATTGTTTCATCAAAAACTGAACATCTATACTCTAGGCTCTAGATTAACATCTTTGGCTGTTGTGAAAGAAAGCTCGTTGCTAATTTATGGTAAGAAGGTATGATGAGAGCTGTAGAGGCCACTGTGAAGTTCAGTGAGGGCAGAGACCAAGTCTACCGGGGTGAAGTAGGCCTAGGGAGATTGGAACAGAGCATGGTCGGTATCTTGAAGCAAAATAAAGGTTTTCTAGGAGGACTAGGTAAGAAAGGCTGTCTAGGCTTGGAAGGGCTGGAGAATGTTTTGCTTGAAGTGTAGGTAGCGTGGTGTGAATGGGCCAAGGGCTACAGGAGAAATTGTACAATAGTAGCGGTTGATCAGTGAGTGTTCTCCTTGCTGTTGTCTAATAAAGGGCCTGAGCCAGGCCTCTGGTTTCTTTTCATTTTGATTTCCCCTTGTCTAAAAGAGGCCACTTAGGTGGGCTTAACTATATAGGCCTTTATCTCTGCACCACATTGTGTTGAACATTGTCAAATATTTCCCTTCCAGTACAGAAGAAAAACTGATGGCCAGGCCAGAGTCTAAATCTGTCCAAGTGACAAAAGGGAGTAAGGGTGAACTTTAGGATGAAGAAAGCCGGGGCAGCGGCACCACAGTGGATCGCTTTTCTCAGTGCCTCTCTGTTAGCTGTTTCTATCAGCTGCTCTGGCGGGACCAGGAGTCAGCATCTCCCAAGCAGCTTGAAGCAGTGATTGGAGGAAAGATGCTGGTTGGACAGCCTGAACCTGCTTCATTAATTTCTCCATCCTGTAGGGCAGGCGGCAGTTATCCACCTACAGTGTAGGGGAGCGCCGAGTGGAATTTAGAAGCTTTCCTCTAGCATGTCCCCGCTCTGCCCATACTGTAGGTCTTTTCCTCTGCAAGGCTGGTTCTAGACAATCTTTGGGTTATCCCAGCTGAGTTGAAGGAAGAGAAGGTGGGCTGCCAATGCTCATTTTTCATTTTCACAGCACTTCCAGAATATTCCCAAATTCCAGACTAATTCCCCTTTAGTCCCTATAGTTACTACTTCAGTTCAAGCCTTTCTCATCTCTCGCTTGTACTCTTGTCCCCTATTGTGATTCCTGATGAAGTGGAAGGTAGCTATCATCGAATGAGCATTCTTCATGTGTCAGACATCTCACGCTCATCAATTATATGACAGTTCTATAAAAATAGGGGTTTCAGATCCGTTTGACAGCATAGGTAGCATGCATGCTCACGGCTGGTGAGATGCAGAGCCAGGATGGCTTCCTTTGATTCCAGCAGGCAGATGTATTTATAATAGTTTCAGAAACCTCAGTGCATCATGTTTAGACTGAAACCTTTCAGGATTCCTCCTATCACCTACACTAGTGGCATGCAAGGTAGAGAAGCGCTTGTTTTTTTTTTTTTTTTAAGTCATACTTACAGAAAGAAGGAGAGACAGACAGAAGATCTTCCATCTGCTGGTTTACTCCCCAGGTAGCTACAATGACTGAAGCTGAGCTGATTCGAAGCCAGGAGTCAGGAGCCTCTTCCGAGTCTCCCACGTGGGTGCAGGGTCTCAAGGCCTTAGGCCATCCTTGACAGGCCACTAGCAAGGAGCTGGAAGGGAAGAGGAGCAGCCAGGATAAGAATCGACACCCATATGGGATCCTGGGCATGTAAGGTGATGACTTTAGCCACTAGGGTATTGCGCTGGCCCAACTCTATCTTGTTCTGGGCCCAGGCCCTGGCAACCCCCATTTCACTTTCTGCCTCTGTGTATTTGCCTTCTCTGGATACCTTATGTAAGTGGAGTTGATTGGCCCTTTCATGACAACTCAAGCTTCTCTTGGACCAGAACTACCAGGCTCTCCTGTTATGAGCTACTTGCCTCTGCAGGCATGTTTCCCAGAATGCCCACTCTGACTTGGACAGTCCAGCTACACTGATGTGCCTGTGGACTCCGTGTACACACCCTGGCCTGTGCGCTTACACCCTGTAGTTCCCTCCTGGGACTGACCTGTGTCCTCTCTTCTGGGCAGCTTAACAACTTTTCTGCAGACAGCTCCAAGTCAGGAGGTTTTGCCTGATTTCTTCCAGTTCCTCTTGGCTGGGTGCCTCCTCTTCTCTACCTCCAAGACACCTGCTCCCACCTCATGACGTTTCACTCTGTTGTGTGTGAGGATGCCGTAGAATGGGCAGAGGCTCTTGTTCCTCTCTGAAGTCCTGCCAGGGCTTTGTGCTTGGCACAGAACTGGGCTGGTAGCAGTTCTGGCTTGTGAGGGGCTGAAGTGATTTCTAGCAGCAGGACAAACACATTTGCAACCGGATTTGGTAAATAAGATGCAACGGTCAGAACTGAAGTGAAAGCGGGCTGTTTCTGAAGAGATTTCTGAGTTGTTTTGGAGGTGGCCACTCCATGGATGAAGCAAATTACCTCCCGAGGAAATTGTGTATATACATTTTGATAAGTTTAAGTACTGTACATACTTCCTATGTTATTATTTACTGAGGATCATCAGAGAGGACTAAACATTTCACACGGATCAGTTTTCCAGTTAACTTAAATTTCACCTTTTTGAGCATTAAAATTTACTTTTAAATTCAATGTAACAGCACTGTTTATGTCATAGATTATTCAGTTCTGCTACTGTTTTTATTCATAACTTTTGGAAGTGATTCTTCAATGCTTAATTGGTTTGCAATTAACAATTCTTGGGTCGGCCAATCCATTCAATTACTCAGTGGGTCTGTTTGTCACTAATCCTAGAAATTTTGCCAAAAAACCCGTCATTAAATTTCTTTGCAGCATCTTTCAAACAAATAAATGTGACTACTTTCTTTTTAATATACAAAGTACCTTCAACACAGTAGATAGCAACTTTGCTTTTTGGTTCAGTGTCATAACCATGAGCTTTATTATTCCACTAACTGGCAATATTATGCTCAGAGCCTTGAAATGAATTATCTTATTTTTTTTTTTCTGACAGTTTTGCTTCCAGGTTGTTACATGTGATCTTTCCCCTTGTGTTTTCAAGTTTATCACTAGAAGCCTGTGTCCTTTCTAAATTAAGCTTTCTAACTTATCAAGACTGTAGAAACCACAGAACCCAGTTTCCTAGATTTGCTTATAATTAAAATATAAAAAGACCCTGAGTAAGGATTTAAATGGCTTTCATTTTATTTTTTTTCATTACTATTATATAATTTTATTTTATTTTGCGTTTCATTTTTTTAAATTAATTACATTGCATTATGTGATACATTTTTTATGCACTGGGATTCCCCCCGCCCCTCCCCACACCCTCCCCCAACGGCAGATTGCTCCACCTTGTTGCATTTCCATAGTTCGAATTCAGTTGACATTCTTTCATTGGAGGTATTTACCAAACAAAAAGCCCAGCATCTTATTGTCCTGGTAAGTTCAATGGTTTCTTGGTGAGACCATCTCTGGTCTAAAGGTAGAGCTGGCAGAGTATCATCCCAATCAATTAAAAGCCCCAACATAATATTTCCAACCATCCACAACACCATGGCATTAATTGACATGGTATTGATTAACCAATATGTTAATAGGAAAATGCAGGTTCTCAACCACAACCCGTGACTTCTTCATAGACATTTCAATTTTGGTTTACATTCAACCGTATTCTATACACCTTAAAATGGCTTAGATTGCTATTCAGCTGTCTCATGCCTATTTTAATTTTAGTATTTAGCAGTTTATAGCATTGAAGCATGATTTCGCTGAACCTGGCTGTTTTTCAGGTGGTCTAACTCTATAATTCTAACAGGATAAATGTCAACAGTTTAGGTGAGCATGTTTAGGAGGGGTGTGCAGAGAAATCTTCCATACCCCAGTTATGAGTAACTAATCTTTGTGTCCCACCCAGTGATTTATAAGTGCATCCCCGCTGACCATTTCCTGTCTGTTTCTAAGCTTTCCTTGTTGTTCTCTGTCTATCTGTTCTAGTTTTGTTTGTTTGTTTGTTTGTTTGTTTTGAGGGGTTTCTGGAGCGCTCCTGATGGTTATTACGAGAGGTGGTGGGGACCCAAAATTGGAAGCAGACAAGGACCAGAGAAAGCTCCTCTCCCTAGTCCTGAAGGAAGTTTACTGTTCTTCTGTTTCTGCGGACCGCTCAGGGATCCTGGTTGTTGTTCCAATGACCTTGGATCCTGCAAGGCAGGATTTGGGCTTCTTCCATCCCATGTGGTAGATCCAATTGGGGGTTGGTGACCTCAGAGTTCTTGGCCTCCAAAGGCACTCCATTTCCCCGTGGTCTCCTTGGCAGTAGGGATGTAGTCCTCGGTGCTCATACTGATAGTCCTTGGTGAGGATCTAGGAGTCTTCAGGTTTGGGATAAAATAAATGGCTTTCATTTTAATACATTATAAAATATTTTACTCCTTAGATTTTAGGATGCTTATTTTGGTTGGTTCAGTAAAGTATGCTAATTAAAGTTGTGAGACCAGCAATAGGTCAGAAAAACTTGGCAGTTTAGATTGCTAAGAGATAGAATCTGCGAAAAACTATAGTCAAGCCCAAAACGTCTTTCTAGTCACTGTGTGTGTGTGTGTGTGTGTGGTGTTTTGAGGGGGAGGAATCATTCTGAATATAGAATAAGAATTATTAGAGGATGGGAAGTGTGGAGGGCCGCAGTGATGGAATGGGATGGATAACAGGTGCCAGATTCTGGTGTTGTGTGGCTCAGTGGTTGACTTTAGTTCATAGTAATGTATTGTGCATTTCATGAACAGTTAGAAGCAAGGAGTTGAAGTTCCACATATGGAGTAACGATAAGAGGGAATCATTAACACTCTGATTTCATCAGTACTGACTGTTCACATTTATTGAAATATCAAACTGCATTCCATGAATATGTACTACGTTAATTAACAATTTTAAAATGTTTAAAGAACTGATATTGTGGCACATTGGGCTAAGCCACCTCTTGTGAGGCTGGCAACCCCTGTTAGAGCACCTGTTAGAATCCTGGTTGCTCTGCTTCCAGTCCAGCTTCCTGCTAATGGGCTTGGGAGAGCAGCAGAGGATGGTCCAAGCACTTGGCCCCTGCCATCCATGTGGGAGATCTGGATGGAATTCCTGGCTCTTGACCTTGACTTGATCTAGCTCTGACTCTTGTGACCACGTAGGGAGTGAGCCAGTGGATGGAAGATTTGTCTGTCTGCTGTTCTCCCTCTCTCACACTCTGCCTTTCAAATAAGTGAAAAAAAAAAATCTTTAAAAAGAAGGTGGACGTACCAATCTGATTTAATCAGCATCCATTGACTGTACGCATCAAATTATCACACCATAGCTCATAGATACGTTCAGTTATAGCAATGATAATAGACACTTTAAGAAAACCAGACTATTAAAGGAGCAGACTGATTTGATTTCTCAATTCCAAGTCCTAATGAGAGCTTTAGCCTGGTACTGTGCCAGATGCAGTAGATCTTTTCAGAGTTTTAAAGAGACATTCCTGTTCCAGAAGAGTTTGGGATTTACTTGGAGAAAAGAACATACCCTAAGCTTTTTTCAGTGTTATCAAGTGAAAGATAAAACACTTTGTTTTTTAAGTAAGGCTTTGTGTGCCTTGAGAACAAACCATACTGTTGCAGTGTAGGTTCAGTAATTCACACGGATTCTTTTGATAATAAAACTGCAGGTTTATAATACTGTGCTTGCCAGTCCCATGGGACACATGTAGAAGCAGAGCATGGAGAAATTAAGTCATTTTCCCCAACAAGATTAGTCACATAGTGACAAGGAATGCAACGGGGCTTCCCCCCAGACAGTCTGGCTCCAGGTCCAATGCTCTGGCCACCATTCTAACCTGCTTCTTGTGAGATAGGCAGCATGCAGAAAAGGCGGGTCTTGGACCACCTACCCCTGGGCTTTCTGGTGGGCTGGTTGTATATGCAGGAGTACAAGAAAATGTATAAAATTATAGGATAAATATAATGCATTTTCTCAGAAGACTTACACATCTATATAAAGATAAACACACACACATATATTAGTTTATTTGAGAAGCTGAGAGTAAGCCAGCGAGCGAGCGAGCGAGCGAGCGAGTACTCCCACCCATTGGTTTACTTCTCAAATAGCGGTAATCAGCTGGGAGCCAAGAGCACGGTGTAGGTTTTTTATGTGGGTGGCAGGAAGTCAGTTGTTTGAACTTTCTTCACAGCCTCCCAGAGGTTAGTGTTAGCAGGAAGCTGGCATCAAGTGCCAAAGCCAGAGCCAGGAATTGACCCAGGCTCTGATGTGGGATGCAGGCATATTAACTAGTATCTCAACTGCTAGACCAGTTGCCCACCATGGCATCATTTTTAAACTCTAGTTATACAGAATAATAATTCCTTACTGATGACACACTCTCATTGTTAATGAGTGGCTCAGTTTGTTTCTAAATGTCATAAATTTCCATAAATCCATCAGCAGCCCTTATACTAGAATTTATACGTCCCTAGTGGCCGTCTTCCTTCCTCCCTAACCAGAGATAGTCATCATCTGGATTTTTCTTTCACCATTCCCTTGCTATCATTTTAAAATATAGTTTTGTGTTTCTGTGTGTTTCTAAAAGAGCATTTTTTGGGTAATTTTTTTACTTTGTAAAGATGATATCATGCATATATAATCTGTTGTGATTTAGTTTCTTGTTATGGCACATGGTTAAGATAGATCCATGTTGTATGATGTGATATAGTACCTCTTTTGACTCTATTATATAATGTTTTTTCCTGTGTATGTACCACACTTTATTCTTTCATTCTGTTGATGGGGATTTGACACTTTGTTCAGAGATTTTGCTCTTGTGAATAGTACCTGGGGAATGTTCTTCCATATGTCTCCTTACTCATGCGTTAAGAGCTTGCTACACATATGTCCACATGTATATACATCAAGGAGAAGAATTGCTGGTTTGTAGCACAGGGTACGTGACTGTTTACTTCATCAAATAGTACCAAGCTGTTTTTCCAAATGGATGTACCAATTTATAAAGCTACCGGCTGCCAGTAAGAAATCCTCTGAAATAACATTTCTTTCTAGCACTTGCTATTGTCATTTTGATAGCTAAATGAATGTATGAATATTTCTTAATTTACACATGCCTGGTCGCTAATGAAATTGGGTCTCTGTATGTGTTGGCCTATGTGTTCCCACCTCTGTGAAGTACTAATATTTGGTGAAATACCCATTGTTTGTACTTTTTTTTTTCCTTTTTTGGTTGATTTGATTGCCATTTTCATGGGTTCTAAAAATTATCATCTGAGAATCGAAAAAATCCAGGGCTTGAGTCAGCTTCTCCATTTTGGGAGGACATTTATTCTCCCTTCTGCATATTTCACTATGTATGGGTTCGGCTGAAAAGTTTGTGAGTTGGCTGGGTTTAAGGAGGTGCAGGCAAGACTAGGGCAGGGAAGGAGGAGGACGGTTTTTCTGGTTTGAGGCCTGTGGGTGTAGAAAGGCTGGGAAGGGTGCATGACTCACAGGAAATCTCTTCTGTGCCTGTGTTGCCCTCTGTGGGCTGGGTCTCTGGGAGCCTTCTAGACCAGGCTCTTTCGGAAAACAGGAGGCTGGGGTTTGATGAGTGTTTTATGTCTGTTAGACAAATCTGGCTCACCGTTGGCATAGGTGGAGAGCGAATTTATTGCTTTATGCAGTTAGGAAGGGGTCTGCTGCCAAACCCCAGGGTTCCCTGCCTGTTGCATTTGCAGGCTTGTTGTGGGCTTCATTCTTCTAACTGCAGGATGCTTGATGATCTTCATCTGGGGATTCTATTGAATAGGATAAAGCAGCCAAAACAGAAACCTCAGGTCTTCAAAACGACTTTTATTTTGGCAATCTGTAAGGAGCTACATTTAGGGCTGACCATGGTTTAAGAAAAAAAAAAGTTGAAAACTTTTTGTTCCGCCTCTATGAGCAGTCAGTGTTAAGAATTAAACATTTAATGGGATGTGGCACCTGGACTGCCTGCTGAGAGCGGAGTCTGCTCTCCTCAGTTCTTGGGCCAGGTTGGATTAGGGAAAGGCGGGGTTCTGCATCTGGCTCCAGGACAGAAACTCATGTAGCCTGGGTTCTTGAAGTAGCTGTGTACTGGTTAAGCAATGCTGAGTCCTGGGCTTCCCGATTCTGCCCTTCCCCCGAACCTCAGCAGCCTTCTCAGTCCCCTTTGGAGCCTGGGTGGGAGGTGGTGCTGGAGACAGGGACCGCATCCATGTCGCATCACCCCCAGTTTAGTGCCACGCTTTGTGTTTTGCTCCTTCTCTCCTTCCTTTCTCCCACAAGCTCTGTAACTCAAGTGTCTGACACGCACCCAAAGAGAATAGGTGATTGGAAAATGTGCGTCGCACCTGCTCATTTCAGCAAATCAGAAATAGGAAGAGAGGAGTCGTTGTGGTGGTACAGGAGGTTAAGCCTCTGATGGCAACACCTGCATTCTACATGGGATTGTGTGTTTCATTCCCAGCGGCTGCTTCCTGCTCATGCACCTGAGAAAGCAGTGGAGGATGGCTCGTGCATTTGGGACCCCACCACTCATGAGAGAGCTGAGTGGAGTTCCTGGCTCCAACCTGGCCCAGCCTGGATGTCGGAGGTTTTGGGGGAGTGAACTAGTGGATGAAAAATCTCTCTGTGTGTCACTCTGTCCTTCATACTAACAAATAAATGTATTTAAAAAGAAATAGAAAAACAGGGCCTGGCATGGTGGGCTAGTGGCTAAAGTCCTTGCCACGAACATGCAGGGATCTCATATTGGCGCCGGTTCTAATCCCGACAGCCCCGCTTCCCATCCAGCTCCCTGCTTGTGGCCTGGGAAAGCAGTCGAGAACGGCCCAAAGCCTTGGGACCCTGCACCCACGTGGGAGACCTGGAGGAGGCTCTGGTTCCTGGCTTTGGATCAGCTCAGCTCCAGCCGTTTCAGTCACTTGGGGAGTGAATCATTGGACGGAAGATCTTCCTCTCTGTCTCTCCTCCTCTCTGTATGTATCTGCCTTTCCAATAAAAATAAATAAATTAAAAAAAAAAAGAAATAGGAAGACAAACCTGTTCCTAGTTCTACAGAACAGCCTCAATTACAATTGTTGTAGAATACAGAATGAAATGGATAATGTTAATCAGTGCCCATTATTAGAGATGCAGAATAATTTGCATTAATTAATTTCCTATTGTGATCTCATAACCTTCAATATTATGTATTTGATTATTGTTATTACCAGGGGGAGCAGTTTATGGAGTGGAATACATAATTTACTCATTCTGTGGCCTTGGGCAAGTTATGTCTCTCAACAGCAGATACTATTTCTTAACAGTTTAATTGTGCTAATAGACCCTATCTCCCAAGAGCTTTTGTGAGATTCAAAGGAGACTGCATGTATGAGGGTTCTTCAAAAGTTTGTGGCAAATAGAACTAAAATACCTTATTTTGCTGCAGAAAGTTTTTGAAATCCATTCAGTGTTTTCACAATAATGTTTCCCATGAATTTCTTGAGCGGCCCTGTGTGAACACTGAGTGTGGCACCTGGCACCCAGTTACTTCGATTAAGCCACCTCACTTTTGTTGAGATAAGTAGAAAAAAAAAAACACGTTGAATCCCCAGTTCCTGCAAGGGGTGTGCTTATCATAGGACAGTGACTGGAACTCAGCCCCTGGAGTCACATCATGTGGTTTGTTCTTGAGGTTTCACCATTTTCTAGCTGTGTGATACCGGGGAAATTGCTGCACAGTCCTGTGCCTCTGTTTCTTGATCTAGGCATAGCTCTCATAAGGATGCCTACCACATAGCATTATTGTAAAAGTAAAATGGATCAGGATTTCAGATTGTTAGAACAGTGCTTGGTAGAGTCCCCTCAGTGAGTGTTGGAAGCCATTATTATTATCAGCATTACTATTATTACAAGGCATTGAGCGGCTCTGTGTGTGTACAAGAGGACTAAAACATCCCTGACAGTCCCTAATCTAGTAGCACAGACACATCATGTGAGACCTGCAGGCAGAATGTAGAGAGGGGAAAGGACGGTTGCAACCAAAATGTCGTAGGGATTTGGAGGGCATCGTTGTGGCACCCTTATTATTGTACTTATTCCCACTTTTCTATGGTAAAGATTCCAATTATTTTATTTTCATAGCGTGGTGGAATTGAAGGAACACAGACTTTAGACACATTTGGATTTCAATCCAGTCAGTGCTGCTGTTTATTTGCCCTGTGAACTGGGTTAAAAGATTTAAGCTTTAGCAAAATGACTCCTGTGTTATAGTGTTGGGGAAATCCAGGAAGTTGATTTAACCTAGACCTCAGAACAGTAGCTGATGCTTCATTTTAGTGTATAGGGGGTGAGAGGGCAGTAATGTGCTTCTCCTGTATTCCTGACTGTTTAGGAGTCTTAGCAGGACACAATGTAGCAGAACAAACGGCAGGATTTACTTTTTTTTTTTTTTTTTTTTTTTTTTTTTACTTTCGTTGGTTTGCATGGAATTAATATCTTCGTTTCAACTTACTGGCATGTTTTTTTCTTTTTCTGCCTGGAAAATTGCATTGTTTTTGTCTAGGGTGGCTCCTGCTCAGCTTTACCTACAATTTTTAATAGAGGCTTTATTTGATGTGATACCTTGTTGTTAAGGAAATTCATGGAGATGAATGTAAATAGTTACAACTGATTCAAGCATTGTTTAATAGTATCACATGCATTTTTTTTTTAGTCTCTTAGTTTTCTACTGCTGTCATAATGATTAATAGTTAACATACCAATTTGTTATAAGCGGTGGTAGGTCAGAAGGCTAGTGCAGGTGTCATGAAGACAAAATCCAAAGCCAGTGAGCTTGTGTTCTTCTCCAGACACTCTAAAGGAGAATGGATTTCCTTGACTTTTCCAGTTTTCAGGCTCCCTGCTTTCCTTGGCTCATGACCCTCTTCCATTTCCAAAGCCAGCCACGTTACATCTCTGCTGCTCTTCCGTAGTCAACTCTCGCTCTGACTGAAACTGGAAGAGAGCCAGCCAAAGACTCCTGTGTCTGAATGGGTCTACCTGGCAATTTCAGGAAGAGCCCCCCCCATTTCAAGGTACTTAACCTTAATAACATTTGCAAAATCCCTTTGCTCTGTAAGGTAACTTATTTACAGGTGTGTGTGTGTATGTGTGTGTGTGTGTGTGTGTGGTAGGGGAATGGACATTTTTGGAGAATCATTATTCCATCTGCATTTAGTGATAGATATCTAAAAATGAACACATAAAAAAATAAGACCATCTAGATGTTGGTAAAACTGTAGCAAGAATTCATAAAATGTTTAGGTGACCTTTTCTCAGCCTTTTTAACTCGCAGGCTTTTCCACATACTTAGTGCATGACATCATCAGCCAAAAACTTCCACTGACTCTACCGTGCTGTTCCTCTACTGGGATGACCCAAACAAGAGATGCCCATCTTTTGTGATCTTCATTCTTCAGTCTCAGATGCATTATCCCATTCCACCTGTGCATGTCTTTGCCCTGGTGTATTCCTATGAGCATGGGGACTCTATTTCTCCATATTCTTAGAGTGTGGCACAGTGTTAGGATTCCTCTAGGTATTCCTCAAAATGCTTGTAAAATTGAACTGATCACCATTAAAGAAGTGGTAATACAAATCATTTTGGGCAGTTGAATCTGCCTTTCAGGTTTTCCCTGTTTCAAATAAGCAGGTAAGGAAGATTCTTGCACCTTGTAGCCTCTACGTAGAACTCCTGCAGTGGTGGGCTGCTTCAAAGCCCTCTCCCATCCAAAGACAGGTCCAACCTTTGGGTGAGTGTCCCTGAGGTGTATGAGCTCTCAAACCAAGCTGCAGCTTACCAGGAGAATTCTGTCCTATCTGCAGGTTCACTTACCTTCGACTATCTCAGATGAGGATTTGCCTGCTTTCTCTGTCTTCATTTGTATGTTTTAAGTTTTTGACACATTGAATAGTGCTGTCAGCTAGCATTCAGTGAATTTTCTGCTTACCTGAGTTTCTAGAAGATCTGATGTTGGTAGTTTGTGGGTTATTTGCTATGGGATGTAGTTGTGGATAATGTTAAATTGATAGAATTGTTTTAAGATATAATTGCATGGGCCCGGCGTGGTGGCCTAGCGGCTGGGGTCCTTGCCTTGGGCGTGTCGGGATCCCATGTGGTCACCGGTTCTGGTCCCGGCAGCTCCAGTTCCTGTCCAGCTCCCTGCTTGTGGCCTGGGGAGGCAGTCGAGGACGCCCCAGGGTCTTGGAGCCCTGCACCTGTGTGTGGGTGCCCAGAGAAGCTCCTGGCCCCCGGCTTCGGATCGGCACAATTCCGGCCATTGCGGTCGCTTGGAGGGTGAGTCATCAGATGGAGGATCCTCCTCTCTGTATGTCTGGCTTTGCAATGAAAATAAAATAAATCTTAAAAAAAAAAGATATAGGGCCCACGGCGTGGCCTAGTGGCTAAAGTCCTCGCCTTGAAAGCCCCGGGATCCCATATGGGCGCCGGTTCTAATCCCGGCAGCTCCACTTCCCATCCAGCTCCCTGCTTGTGGCCTGGGAAAGCAGTCGAGGACAGCCCAAAGCTTTAGGACCCTGCACCTGAGTGGGAGACCCGGAAGAGGTTCCAGGTTCCCGACTTCAGATTGGCACAGCACTGGCCGTAGCGGCTCACTTGGGGAGTGAAACATCGGACAGAAGATCTTCCTCTCTGTTTCTCCTCCTCTCTGTATATCTGGCTTTCCAAAAATAATAAATAAATCTTTAAAAAAAAGATATAGTTGCATGCAAAATTCCAAATAAAATGTATAGTAATCATAATTCCACAATAACTGCACAGATGTCAAATATATAATGTATATAAAGTAAACTCAAGTAATAATCAGTGCTCAGATGAAGGGTTGGGCTTCTATAGGAACAGATGGCATTTATATGGTCTAACTACATTCATTTCATCATTTCATCAACTCTTATTAGAGAAGGAAAGGGGATGTATCTTCCATTTATTTCCATTGGAAAGGCAGATCTACAGAGAGGAGATAGAGAAAGATCCTTCATCTGGTGGCTGACTCACCAAGGGGCCACTAGGGCCAGACTGAGCTGATCCGAAGCCAGGAGCCAGGAGCTTCTTCAAGATCCCTTACATGGCTGCAGGGTCCCAGGGCAGCTAGCCATCCTCCACTGCTTTGCCTGGCCACAAACTAGGGGCTGAATGGGAAGTGGAGCAGCTGGGACAGGGACTGGCATCCATATGGGATCCTGGCACATTCAAGTGCATTCAAGTGAGGATTCAGCCACTGAATCATTCACGCCAGGGTGGTGAAGTTGTGTTAGAGTCACATTGAAGGGCATGTGGCTACTGGCAACACTCTACATAGAGCAGCATCAGTTAGGCAATCCCTTTCACTTCTGAGACTTAATTTCTCTAGCTATGATTCCACAGCATTGGCAAATGCATCAAAAATCGAATAAGAAAAGTTTTTGTAAACTGTGAGGCACTATAAAAACACAAGGTATTCTGAAAGAGTCCATTAGCATTAGTGTAATAAATAAATAATACATGATGATGATGATGATGATGATGATGATGATGGATGCCCGTGGGCAATCCATGGAGCTTTAAGTCAGCAGTTTGGAAGCCTTGAAGAGTTGCTGGAGGATCACAGGCCAGGTGAACTGCGAATCCAAATAAGCACAAGGATTTCAAATGTCAAGGCTAAGTGTTCTGGTGTGTAGTTAGCCTTCTCTCACAGCCCTTCACTTTCCTGGTTCTTTTAAGGGAGAAAGTAGGGGCTGGCACTGTGGCACATTGGTAAAATCAGTGCTTGCAATGTTGGCATTCCATACGGGTGCTGGCTGAGTCTTGGCTGCTCCACTTTCTATCCAGCTTCCCGCAAATGCACCTGAGAAGGCAGTGGGAAATGACCTAAGTGCATAGGCACCTGCACCCACCTGAGAGACCTGGAAGAAGCTCTTGGCTTCTGGTTCTTAATACTCTGGGAGGCAGCAGGCAATGAATCAGGTCCTGGATTTCTGTTACCCATGTAGAAGGTCTGGATTGGATTTCTAGCTGCAGACTTTGGCATGTCCCAGCCCAGACATTACAAGTGTCTGAGGAGTGAATCAGTCGATAGAAAATGTTTGTCTCTCTGTTTCTCAAACAAATACATAAATAATTAGTTTTAAAAAGTTTTTGGTAGAATTAAGACGTAAGTTTACTTTAGTGTAAAAGTTCTGGAATCCATGCATTGTTCCATAAATTTTTAGAAGATCTCTTTTATTTATTTATTTATTTTACAAAAGTGCTTTATAATAGGATTTTGAATTTTATATTTGAGATGTTTACATAGTTGACCAAGGTGGGAAGAGTCAAGGATCCAGGGGATAGTGGGTAAAACACATTTTGTTTTTTCCTTCTTCTTATATATGGGGGAGAGAGGTATTCAAGAGGAGAAATCACGCCCAGCCTCCCAATTGCCACATTACCTGGGGAATGGGGAAATACCACCTGATGTCATCCAAGGGTCCCCATTGTGAAGCATTTTCTGAGGGTTCTGTTTATGTGGTTTTGATAATTCTGAGATGCTGATATTGCTACTCCATGGATGAGGAAATCCTTCCAAGGTTGATTGGTTGTCATAACCCACCTCCGAGTCTTGATTAGCCTAGCTATTTGCTGTCAGGCTTCACTGGGGTAGTTGATCAGTTTGTTCTGCCCTCCATCCTCAACAATCCAATGGGTGCTGTGGCCCAGCCCAACCCTGCCCAACACAGACTCGGCCCCCACATACCACAGGGTGACCTGCAGCTCAGTCAGAGTGACCCCCAATAACCACCACTGGACTGGTTCCCCCAGCTGTGGTTCTTGTGTCTGCCAACATGTGCACTGGACTGCTCTGTCTGCTCCACATCCCATTGGAATCTCAGATACATCATTGGGCATTGAAGCCTAACTCAACCTAACCAGCTTCACCCTCCAGTCCACACTTATGCCAGAGGGTGCCACCACCTGTCCAGCTAGGCCCGCACTCAGTCCTGGTTCTCATGCTCACCAGTGGGAGTTGCAGCCCATCAGAGTGCAGCCCACAACCTCCCCATGGACCTGCTCCCTTCCACAGATATTGCACTCTCCAGGGGACTCTGCAGTCTCTCCAGTCCCAGCACTTGCTAGCTGATGCTAGAGCAAAGCCCAACCAGCCTGCCCTAGCAGCCAAAGTCCTTGCCTTGGACGTGCCGGGATACCATATGGGCTCCATTCTTTTTTCTTTTCATTTGAATATTTTAGCAGATTATGGATAAATGTTAGCACTGCATATTCAGTTTTAAATTGTAAAGAAATGTTTATCCTTGCTTTCAATAGCTCTGGAGTACTCCTGTGTCTGTGTTCAGTTAATCCTCTATTGTTAAGGCTTGATTTTTTTTTTTGATTACCAGTGATAGTCAGAAATACTGTTAAGGTCTTTGAAGCATCCAAGACAGATTCTGAACAGCCCATGGATTGCTGCTGCTGCTTCTGTGTGTTCCTAGGGACTTGGAAACCCTAGAATCAGACACATTGCTTTAGCCTGTTGCTATTCAAAGTGTGCTCCATGGATCGACAGCGTAGGCATGACTTGAAAGCTTGCTCTGCCTGCAGAACCTCAGGGCTCTCTCTGAACCTATGAATTAGAAGCTGCAATTTAAGAAGAGCCTTAGGTGATTCACAGCACATTAAAAATTGAGAAATATTGGGCTTCAGTGGTGTTCTACAATACCATAGCCACTAGCTACATGTGATTATTTCAAAGAAAATGAGATAACATGAAAATTCAGATTCTCATTCACACTAGCCACCTTTTAAGTACTCAATAACCTCCTCTCAGACATTCTCACCATTGCGGTAATGTCTGTCTGCACAATGTTGGTCTGTAGTTACACTGTCCAATTTGGTGGCCACTACAATACCCACAAATGGCTATTTCAATTTAAATTAAATAACATGAAAAAATCAGTTCTTCACTCACATTAGCCCTGTTTAAATTACTCAGTAGCTTCGTATGGGTGTTGATGCTATTTTCTCTTCCAATGTCTAGTGCTTGTGAATTTACACTTAAAAAAAAGCCCACTCACTGTAGTATACATAAAAAAACCTCCTTTTTAAAAAAAAATTTGTTTTGACTTATCTGAAGGACTGAAAGAGATGAAACAGAGTTGGGACTCAAACCTTCAGTGTGGACTGCAGGCGTCCAGCCTCCACATTAAAGTGCGGCACCCCCCACCAATACTGTTTCTTTTTTTTTTTTTTTCCTTCCGTTGGAAAGTCAGATATACAGAGAGGAAGAGAGACAGAGAGGAAGATCTTCCATCTGCTGATTCACTCCCCAAGCAGCTGCAGCGGCTGGAGCCCAGCTAATGTGAAACCAGGATCACCAGAGCCTCTTCCAGGTGCAGGGTCCCAAGGCTTTGGGCCATCCTTGACTGCTTTCTTAGGTCACAGGCAGGGAGCTGGATGGGAAGCAGGTCTGCTGGGATTAGAACCGGTACCCATATGGGATCCCAGTGCTTGCAAGGTGAGGACTTTAGTCGCTAGGCTATTGCATCGGGACCCCAATTGTTGACGAAGGCTGTATTGAAAGTTATAGCCAGGGAGTGACCAAAAGCCTGGTCAGGTTAGAGGAAGAGATGAACTAAGAATTCTTGAGTTCCTCTCGTGGGGAGTGTGCTGGGTATTTTTGCACAGTTTACCTTGATTCATTTTTGCAACCTCCAAGGCCACATTGCCCTGATTGAAAAAACAAACAAAAAGCCTTTGTTTTGTTTTGTGAGTTTTTGAGGCTAACTGATTCAACTAAATGCCACTAATAAGGGGTAGAGTGAGGCCTTGTTCTAGGATACTTTCCATTATGTTCCGAAGAATGCTCCTTCCAAAGACCGCATGGTGGGACCCTGCTATCAGCTGCCTGCCCTGTGTCTTCTCTCCCTTGTTTCTCATTTCAGTCCAGATCCCCAATTCTGTCTCATTCCTGAGCTTGTGTTTTCTCCTCCATGCCATTCCTTGAGTTCAGGTCTAAGGGTCTTCTGTCTACAAATAGTGCTTATCTTAACCTGATGGCTTCTTAACAACTGTAGAACTTACTAATTTAATAAGCATTTACTGAACATCTATTGTAAGAAGTGATCCAACAAAAAGAAAACAGATTCCCTTCTAGCCTCTTGACTTCACTGTGGTTTAGCCAAAACTATTGAGGGCATTGGGAGAGTGGACCAGTGGATGGAAGAACTCTGTCTCTTTGTTGGTTTGCCTTTCAAATAAAATTATGCGTGATCTTTAAAACTGCTAACTACTTATGTTCATTAAAAGTGGAGGCTACATTAATGGCTAGATCAGAGAATTTTTTATTTTTGGGAAGCCAGTTGCAGTGTGGGACCACAAGTTAAACCGCCTCTGGCGACACTGTATCCCCATATCAGCATCCCTTATGGTATTTTTAAAAATAGTAATTCATTTTATTTTTGAGGCTGTTTACATAGTTGACAGACGCATGCCCATGTGGACCACCAATTAGGGCTGGGAGGGTGGAGGAATGGAGGAAAGGAGATGAGGCAACTGCCCCAGTCTCCTTTTTTTCTTCCTGTGTTTGAGGAAAGTGGGGAGAGAAAGGGAGTGGACTGCTCCCAGCAGCCCAACTGCATCAGTGCCTGGAGTTGGGGATGGCCACTTGATGTCATTCTAGGGTCCCCAATGTGGAGTATGCTCCAAGGGTACTGCTTAAGTCTTTTTGGATAGTTCTGAGATGCTGGTGATTTTGTTGCTTCAAGGTTGAGGAAATTCTTCCAGGGTCCGCTGACTAACATAGTCCCCCTTAGAGTCTCAATTCGCCCAGATAATTGCTGTCAAAGCTTGGCCTGGAGATCTGTCCAATTTGTTCTGTCCTCCAGGAATTAGATGTCCTCTGCAGGTTTCAAGGAACTGGTTGTCATGTCCCCCATGAACATCTGGGCATGCCATCCACTGCAAAGGCTTCAGCAACTGAGGAGACCCAGTTCTGACACATGCACTCCACAATCAGGCCACACATCCTGTGATCTTCACTGTGGTTGGAGTTCTGAGTCCAGAGATGCAGCTGAGGAGATAACCAAAGAAACCTCACCAGAGGTGACTCCAGACCTGACTTGTGTGTGCCAGCCATTGTGGGGTCCAGCTCAGTCTGTCACCCACATCAGCCTATACACACTGATGGTTGCAGTCACCTGGTCAGTTCTATCCCTAGCCCCATCTCATACTTAAACCAATGGACGCTGTGACTTAGCCTAACCCTGCCTAGCACAGACTCAGCACCCACATACACCAGTGGAAACTACAGCCTTGTTGGAGTGACCCCCAGTTATCCCCACCAGTCCCACCTCCAGTCCCAGTTTCTGAGCATGATGATATGTGTAGCAGACTGGTCAAGTCTGTCCTGCATCACATTCAGCTCTCATACACATCAATGAGTGTTGAATCCTAGTTCAGCCTAACTGACCCCACCATCCAGCCCTCACTCTTGCCAGCGGGTCCAGCCAGGCCGGCTACCAGCCCTGGTTTTCATGCTCACCAGTGGGAGCTGCAGACCATCAGAGAGGTGCCCATATTTTCCTACTAGGTCCATTCCCAGCTCCAGCTCTTACCGTCTAGCCTGACAGGATTTGCCCCCAGCTGCAGTACCTGCTAACTGTTGCTTGTGGCAAAGCCCAACCAGCCTGCTGTTTGGATCATGCATGCACCAGTGGACATGGTCACTTAGCCCAGCCTGGCTGTCCTCCTAAACCAGTTCACATGCATGCCTACAGGCTCTGTAGCCCTGCCTAGCCTGGCCCCAGTCCCAGTCCTCATGCTCACCAGCAGGAGCAGTGGCCCAGCAGGAAAGTCTTCTTTGCCCTCCTACAGGACTTGCCCTGCCACCTGGGTCTTAGTATGTGCTGGTGGGAGCTGTGGCCCAGTGTGGCATGGCCTACCTTTACCATTCACTGGTGAAGACTGCATCCTGGGATGGCCCTGGCTGCCCCAAGTTCCATCTCATGCTGGCAGGTCCTACAGCCTATCCCAACCTGGAATGCTCCCGGTCTTGGCTCTAATATGAACTGGCTGGTGTTGTGGCCAGCCCGGCCTGTTCTGCACCCATGCTGGTTCTCACATCTTCCAGTGCGTGCAGTGAACTGGCACAGCCTGGCCTAGCCCTAGACCTGATCCTTACTTGGACTGGGCTGATCCCAGCCTAGGTTCTTGTGCTTACCTGCAGGGATTATGTCTTGATTTAGGGGTTCCCCAAACTTTTCTACCAAGTCACCTCCCAATCACAAATCTTGCACACACAAGTAGGTTTTTTTTTTTTTAAAGATTTATTTATTTTTATTGGAAAGTCAGATATACAGAGAGGAGAGATAGAGAGGAAGATCTTCCATCCGATGAATTGTTCCCCAAGCGACCTCAATGGCCGGTGCTGTGCTGATCCGAAGCCAGGAGCTAGGAACTTCTTCCACATTTCCTACATGGGTGCAGGGTCCCAAGGCTTTGGGCAGTACTTGACTGCTTTCCCAGGCCACAAGCAGAGAGCTGGATGGATTATGGGGCTGCTGGGAGTAGAACCCCATATGGGGTCCTGGCACATTCAAGGTAAGGACTTTAGTTGCTAGGTTACCACACCGGGAATGCAAACAGATTCTTGACCCACCTCCTCTCCTGGCAGCAACATCAGCCTTGCCCAACTGGCCCAGACCCATT
The DNA here is from genome assembly GCF_030435755.1 of Ochotona princeps. Lineage (NCBI taxonomy): Eukaryota > Metazoa > Chordata > Mammalia > Lagomorpha > Ochotonidae > Ochotona > Ochotona princeps. The sequence goes on from NC_080835.1 coordinate 80,954,115, forward strand.
CTGACTCTTAATGTTGGGTCCCTGACTGACCCATCCCCAGACCTAGCTCTCACATGGTTCCCTGGGTGTTGAGACCTAGCTCAGCCAATACTACACCCACCCTGGCTCTTGTGAGCATCAGCAGGTGCTAGCACACCTGACCCAATCCACATGCATGCTGAGTGATACTGCAGCCACGTTCCGCCCAGTTGACTGTCTGCTTGCCTGCTCTTATGCTCACCTTGCAACTGTAGCCCAGCCAGGGTGTCCCCTTAGTTCTCCTGGCAGTGATTTCTTTGACTCACCCAGCTTAACCCATCACCCATCTTGGCGTTTATCACTAGATGCTGCAGCCTTCTCCAAGTCCAATTCTCACTGGTGGGTGGTGAAGACTAGCCCTACCTAGCCTGTCCCCATCCCTGGCTTTCATGCAAATCAGTAGGTGTGATAGCCTAGCCTAGCCTGGCATGACCTGTGACCCATCCTGACTCCCGTACATGCCGGTATGTGATAGTTTGGCTTGACCCTATCCACCCGCCCCCAACACTCACTGAGCCAACTCACATACCTGCTGACAAGCAAAGCAGCCCTGCCCAACCTGACCAACACCCACCCCTGACTCAGCTGCTCACCAGTGGGAGTGATGGCCCACCAGAGTTCTCCAGGTTCCCCCACCAGGCCTACCTCCAGACCCAGATCTCACATATGCCAGTGGAAGTGAACCAGCTGACTCAAGATCTCTCTTTCTCTTGCTAGCTCTGCCTCTCAATAAATACATACATAAATCATACATGAAATGTATTATTTTTAATTGACAGGTGGCAATTGTATATGCTTATGAGGTACAGCATAAGTTGATATATTTGTTATCTAATAGTCAGCTTAGGACATTTAATATCTCCATCATCTCAAACATTGATTATTTCTTTGTGATGGCAACAAAATGCCTTAGAAAAGTGTGTTCCCTGAGGCCAACCATGGACCTTATGGATATAGTTTTATGCTCTTCGAGCTCCCATCGTGGAGGCCTGGCAGTAGTCTGTGTCCTCTGGCTGCTGCTGACTTGCCCTAATGGCCTCTGACGTGTGATAAGAACCACATTACCTCTGAGGGCTTTGGCTTTTGGCTGGCTACCACTTTGCGTGCAGAACAGCTTAGCAGAGTTCCTTCTCAAAACACATAGTTTCTGTCTGCAGAATTCCTTGAATTTAGCTGGTTTAAACTCCACATTTTAGTGAAAGTATTTGTCTTTCTGCATCTGGCTTCTTTCAGTTAACACTACAATCTCCAGGCCCGGCTATGCTGCTGTAAATGGCTGGCAGGATTATATTATCTTTGTAATTGCTGAATAACATCCCATTGTTTCCATACCACCTTTTCTTTATCCATTCACCCACTGATGGACACTTAGGTCAGCCACTGGAAATTATGCCACATTCAAAATGGGTGTAATGATGTCTTCTTCAAATTCTGATGTCAAATCTTTCAGATATATGTTCAATAGTGGTATTGCAGAAATATTTGAACTGTATAAATGCAAAGGTAGAAATAAAATGGGTGATCTAGGTTGCCAGATACTGTCTAAAAAATCTACTGGTGAATTTGTTTTTGAGCTCATTTACAATATATTTTAAAATATCCGAGAAACTGAAGCTGAGTAATTTATGTGCCAATGTGAAGACTTGACTTAAATTAGTATTTCTTTGTAGCTTCGTAATACAATTTTTTGGATGTGATGTTATTATTCTCTACCAGATATTTTCAGGTAGAAATCCATGATGTGTGCATTTTCAAATCTTCCCAAATTTACAGTGTTCTGTAGAACTCTTTTTAGCACCACAGATGTCTTTAGTTGGCAACATGAAATGTAGCAACACAGACTTACTGGACATAAAGTGAGGTAAATGTGTGGCTTACATTCAAACAATACATTTTACCAGTCATCTGGAGCATTTTTCTCACTTCATATAAAAAGGAGAAGCTAGTGTATTGATTTGTCATCCTGATTGTGTCTTAGACTCATTTAGGGAACTCTTAACAATAGCCTGGTGTTTGGACTCCACCTACTGAGAAGCTGATTCAGTGGGGTCTTGGTGTCAGTTAAAAATTTGTGTGTGTGTGTGTGTGTGTGTGTGTGTGTGTGATTTATTATTTTGTTTGAAATACAGAGTGATAAAGGGACACAAACAGAGACCTTTCAGTCACTGCAGGGCTGGGCCAGGCCGAAGCCAGGAGCTTGGAATTCAATCCAGGTCTTTTAAGTTGCAGGGCTATGGGTAGCAGGGACCTGCTGCCTCCCAGTGTGTGCAGTGTAACCGGAAGCTGGGAGCTGAAGTAGGGCCGGGGACTCTGAAGTGGAATGCGGTTATCCCAAATGGTTGTCCTATCTGAGGTGCTGAATGCCTACCCTGGCATCCATGTGTTGCTTGTGTTTAATATACGTCTAAGTAGGGGACTGCCTTTCTAACATAAAGTTGCAAAGGAGGAGGAACTAAAGAAGGGAATGGAATGAATGGATCGCATTTTTCGGTGTGTATTATGTAAAACCAATGTTTGAAGAAGACAGAAAACTTAGATGATTGCTTTCCCTCTATACCTGAGTCTTCCTGAAATTGTTCAAAAGTCTGTGACTGATGGTGTCCTGCTCTGCGAGCCCTCTCCAGAAGTCCTGGGTATTCCCACCCTCACACTGACTGCAGGTTCAGTTCTGTTCTCACACTTTCCTATTCTGTAGTAGGTCTGTATTGTCAGGTCTGCCTCGCCAACTGGACAGGACAGCCTTAGGATGTTACCAATGGCAAATATCCTTTCAGCACTGCCTGGGGGCCATGTGCTGCGCCAGTCACAGCAAATCTCATAACCCAGTCCCCTTGGAGTCTTGTGAGAGGAGTCATGAGCAGCCTTGTGGATGCCGTCATAGAGGGGTGTGGTATTTTGCAAGAGCACATAGCATAAGCCTAGTGATCTGGTCTGAGGAGAACGAGAATTTGGGAGGTGGAAACTGTGTCCTTGAGAGTTTAAATTCCTTGTCTCTGACACACATTAACACCCAGTAGCCTTTGTTGACTATGTGAGTGGTTGAATAGAAGATGGTCGTTTCACTGGAAAATGGACATGTGTGTATTTTGTTTTTTTAATAATTTATTATTTTTTAAAATAATGATTGCATGGTTGATCCGGGTGGGAAGTATCAAGGTTTGGGGAAAATTGGGTGAATTCGTTGCTTCCAAATTTGCAGTTTCTTCTTCTTGTTACTGCGGTAAGGAGAGAGACAAAGGGGAATACCATTCACGACTTTCCATACATTCCAGTACTTAGGGATGAGGAACTACCACCTCATATCAACCCAGAGTCTCAGTGTGTACATATTCTGTCCAAGTGGTTGGGATAGTTGTGAAATGCTGCCAATTTCACCAATCCAAGGATGATGTCGCCCTCCCAATGTCCATTGGCTCCATTCACCGAAATTTTTTGTTGTCATTGTCCAGTTAGTTCTGATCTTCTGTTACTGCACCAAATGTGCTGCCTTATTCTCCTTTTACACCAAGGCCTGTGTCCACTGCTCCACCTTTTTCATTTAGTAGGGCATGTTCTTGCTGGTGAGTCCAAGAGGCTGGACCAGGTGTCCCAAGCATTGCTGGATCCTCCATCCCTGGGGCTCATGAATCTGACTCCCACCTATTATGTGGGCCCTGGGACCCAGACCAGGAAACCCAAGTCTCTCCAGATTCCCCACCCCAGGGTTCACTAAACCAACATCCACCTGAAAGGTGGACCCCAGGATCTGGGCCAAGTGACCCACACCCTACCCATTCCCCTGTCCCTGGGGCTCAGGAACCCATCCCCCACCACCTAGGTGGACCCCATAACCTGAGCCAAGCTACCCTACCCCTGTCAGATTACCTGTCCCTGAGAGTCACGTACCTAGCCCTTGCTTTGCCCAGGCTGGCATGATTCGCCTCACCTAAGCTTCTGCAGTCCTATTGCACTGCCTGACCCAGTCTAGTCTGCCCTTTGTTCCCCCTCCTGTTGGTGGGTGCTGCAACCTATCCCAGCCTAGCCTGTTTTCTGTCCTAGTCCTAATGTGAACTGGCTGGTGTTGCGGCCCAGTCTGGCTCCTCCTGCCCCTATGCTGGTTCTCATATCTGCCAGTGGGTGTTATGTGCTGGCTCAGACTGGCCTGTCCCCAGACTTGACCCATATGTATGCCAGCGGGTACTGTAACCTGGCATGGTCTAGTCTGTTCCTTGCCTTGCTTCTTGCACTCTCCTGCAGCGTCTGTGTCCCAATGAAGGAGTTTCCCAAGCTCCTCCATCGAGTCCTCCCAGTGGCAGTTTTCGTGCATACCTGTGGGTTGTTGATCCAGGTTGATTTTGTCCACCTCCTGTGGAGAACAGTGGCTTTGCTCAGCTGGCCAAACCCATTCTGATTCCTGTTGTTGGTTGTTGTAGTCCTGCGTTACCTGGTACGCACCCATACACAGCTTTCATGTAGTTCAGTGGGAGTCAAGAACTAGTCTGGCCAGTTTTACACCCAAAATGGCTCTCATGAGTACCAGTGGGGGCTGGAGTTAAGCTCAATCCATCGCTCTACCACCCCAGTGTACACCCATGTCAGGGTAGTCTTTATTCATGTACAGGCACGCCTGCTGCACTCAGTCCTACTCTCGTTCTCACCAGTGGGAAGGCCAACCCATCTGGGGCGCCTCCTTAGCTCCCTAACAAGGTCTGACCCCATCCTCAGTTCTAGGAGTCAGCAGAGATTGCAGTTCCTTCCACAGGGGTAAGGTCACATTGCCCCCACAGATTCTGCTGACAGACCAGCTTCTTTACTCTTCTTGTTCACCTTTTCAAATCACTTTGGTATGGGTCCCCTACATGCATGTACATGCCTGGACTTTTCAAAGGAAGTCCCTCAGCTATAATTACTTAAATGGGCATAAAAACCAAACATCGTTTGGGGAGGGATGGGAAGAATCCAAGTACCTATGAAACTGTGTCACATAATACAATGTAATTAATGAATTAAAAATAATAAATAAATAAAAAAAGAAAAAAAAAACAAACATCATCTCCCACTGCCACCTGTGTGATCCCATCATCCCACATTAAGTCATGACACTCTAACCATGAGGGTGCATCCCTGGGCTGCCCAAGGGGCTTCGTCCTGCCCCTTTGGTGCCTGGGCCGCCTGGCTACGGTACCTGTGCAGGTCAAAAAAACCTGGCCTCCAGGATTGGGTGGTCTCAGAAGCCTGCCGAGCCCCCTCCCCCAAGGGAACCAGTGTGCTTAGCTCTTTGTACTGTGTGCCAGCCATGTGTGTGTTTTGATGAGGAAGGGGTGTTGGCTTTGGGTTTTCTGAGAGAAAGAAGGAAGAAATAAAGTGACTCAAAGTCTTGTCTTTGGCCAATTACATTTTAGAATTGTGGAATATCTGTCTATCCAGATGATAAAGTGGTTGGGGCTGACCTTCCTCTTCCACTTGTCTCCCTGTTTTCTCACTCCTACCCCTGGTGACTCCAAACTCTGTTTGCTGTGCTTTGTGGTGTCCTGGCTCTCACAGCATGAAGGTGCCGTGGGAAAGACATCTTGGAGTGTGCACCACATCCTGCCATTGAAGTTCACTTCAGTGTCAATTCCACTGGAAAAACCCTGATAGGATATGTCCCAAGGTCAGACGTGTATGGCCTCTGGAAGCTTGTCTTAGGCAGGAACTGGTTTGGTTTCTGTGTACAGAGCCTCCAAGTTCAGTATTCACCAGAAGCAGAATCATGTGATACCATGCAAACATACCTGTAAGGGAAGTGAAAAATAACCAAAATTGTTTTGACTCCTATCTCGTGTTTCTCTGCAAGTCTGAGTGTTTTTCTGTTTTCTCCCTGTGTTCGATTTCTGTCCCCTGCAGCTTCTGATCTGTCTCTCTTGCTCTCGCTTACTCTCACTACTCCATTATAGATGAGGTCATTAAGATTTGAAGCCAACAGAAGTACATTCCTATACTTTTACATCTTCATACTCAATTTGTGAATCTCCTATTGTTTCTTTAGAAGATTGTTATCCTTTATAGTTGGAGGACAGCTTGCTTATATTGCTATTTTAGAATGCAAATGTGAGCTTATAGGAGAAATTTTTGTCAATTTGTGAACAAGGCTCAGAGCTTGCACACTTCTTATTCTCACTTTTTTTCAAATTTCTAATTGCTTTCAAATCCATTACTGGATGTGAAAACTGGTCTGCATATGATTAGGTCATCAGCCACTTGATTAGATTTTATGTGCCTTCTGCTTGGCGCATCTAATTCCATCATGATACACTGGGAAGCAGTGTTACTTTGGACAGGAGAGATCAGGCTAGCCAGCTCCCTTCTTTCCTGGTAGCAAGGTAATATGCAAGGATGTGTTGAAGGGTTTTCTGGCCAAAGTTCTGCTGTAGAATCATCATGGAGAGGTAGAAGGAGTGAAGTGAGGGAAGGGGAGTGCGGAGGAAGATACACAGATAGAGAGCAACCCTTGTTATTGCAGAAGCAGGTGCTGTCTGAGGAGAGCAGGTGTTCCCTGGCCAGGCGATTGGGGCATTGCCTCTATTCCTGTGTGGTCTTAGGTGAAATGCTTCCCTCTTCTGTACCCCAGTCTGTCCTCAACTTTAAAAATAATGATATGAGCACCCAAGTTCTGATTCTGAAACTCTTCTGGGGAGAGAGAAGGATTTCCCTAAATTCTTTTCCTAAGTGAATTTCAGTTCTTTGAGCCAATCTTTTAATGGCTAAGATCGTTGACTTTTTCTGCCTTTGATAACAGTATGCGTGTGGGTGAATCAGGAAACTACTGAGTGATTTTGAGTTTAATCATTCTTTTACCAGGGTTGATGGGGTGTCCTGTTAAGAATGTGTGCTGTGATAGTATTAGAACAATGAAACACCTGAGAATTGGAACCATTTCCCTGGCCAGGTGCCCCTCCATGCCTGATTCCTGAGGAAGTATGTGACTGAGAACAATGACATATGATGGCTTTGGCTACATATTCCTGTAGACTTCTAGTGCGCTACACAGGACCAAATAGTAAATTTATTTTGTCTAGGGTAGGTCATTCCCAAACCATGAATCTGTGCAAAGCATTTCTTGCCTTCAGTAGGAAGTGAGCACAAGAAAGAGCAAGCCCGAATCTGTCTGGTTTTGTCAGCCTTTGGCAGGTAGAGCACGCCTAGAGAAAAGAATGCTCTGTACTGCAAGTGCTTACTGCTTTGCTCATGGTGGTGAAGATGCCCTTCCAAATCTTTGTAACACGGCTTGGTTTGGCTTGTTCTTGCTGTCATTCCTCTCTCGTGAAGGGTGGAGGTTCTTCTGTCCCTTCTTTTTGGGCATTAACATACTACTAATAAAAATCCGTTCGAGAACAACATAGCAAAAGCAAATGAAATTGAGGGCGTTTGTGCTCTACGATCAACAGTTCCACTCAGGTAAGTCTCCAGAGCAAATGAGTGTCTTTAAACTCCTTGACAGCAATAAGAAGTCATTCTGTCTTCATGGAGCTCTGAGTTTATTCTTGCCAGGATTAAAGGTAATTAGCCGGTCTCTCTCCAGATGCCTCCTGTGGCCCTCATCATGCCATCCTGGGTTCTGAGGAAACTTGGCTTCGTCTACCTCTAACGACCCTATCGCACCACTTTTCTGAAAGATAGAGAAACTCTTAGATTTGAGGCGTCTTCACAAAACTCATGGACAATGCATACTATGAAAAAAACTGCATGGATTTTAGAATTTTGGGCACCAAAACAAACTTCTGTTTTAATCTAGCCCCATGAACTTTTTGAAGTATTCTCCCACGCATGTCTGGATACATATGCAAGATTACTTGTAGAAACATTGAGAATAAACAAATACTCATCCGCAAAATGGATAAAGTAGACTACTATAGAGCAGTGAAAAGGGACGAAGTAGTTCTAGTGTGTGGATGTGGATGAGTTTGTCAGTGTTGATCACAATAGCAAGTTTCAGAAGTACATATTTTGTATGCAGAATTCTATAAAATTTCAGAACAAGGCAATTGTACTTATTGCTTAAGGAAACATAAATATTGACTTATAAAATACGTGAGAGTAGCAAATACCAAGTTCTGGAAATACCTGATCCTCTTATCTCACTGAAGGCCTTAGGTCAGGAATAACATTGGGAGAATATGTTGATATTACTAATATCTTGTTTTCAAAAAACAATTATTTATTTTCATCTACTTGAAAGAGAGAGAGAGAAAGTCTTTTGGTCTTTTACTGTTGGTTCACTCACCCAGTGCCCAGCAAAACAGGCAGAGCTGGACCAGACTGACCTGGAGCCTGGAACACTGTTTGCGTCTCACCATTTGGTCCATTTTTTTTTTCATTGGAAAGGCTGGTCATCTTTCTCCAGAGATGAATGTTGAAATGTCATTGGAGGTGTGCCATGCAACATAGCCAACCTGAACATCAGAAGATCAGTAACAGTGCCATCCAACACAGGCTCTAGTTATCAAATTGGCTGCGGCTGGTTCTGTCCAACTTTTTCAGAGACCTTGAAAATACAGCTCAGCAGATTTCTTTGGCAAAAGCAGTTATGGGATTGCAAGTTATGCAACAGGCTGGTGAAAACTAGCATGGGCTGTAACTCTGTGAGGTAGCCACAGGAAGCTTTCTATTAAACAAGGGAGAAGGAAGCCTCTGTTGTCCATGGATTCACAGACAGAGATCTCTGATTTTAATTCATGCTTGTACAAAATCTGGAAAACCCAGAAAAATATATGAGAAGGAAATGAGTAGACCCAAAATGTTCAATATTTAATGTATTTTCTTCAAGCAAACTTATTTTAAAAAATTATTTATTTTTATTGGAAGGACAGATTTACAGAGCAAGAGAGACAGAAAGATTTTGCATCTGCTGGTTTACTCCACAACTCGCAACAACAGCTAGAGCTGAGCCAATCCAAAGCCTCCAGGAGCCTGGAGTTTCTGGGTCTCCCATGTGAGTTCAGGGTCCCAAGGCTTTGGGCCGTCCTTTACTGCTTTCCTAGGCCAGAAGCAAGGAGCTGGATGGGAAGTGGGGCAACCGGCACATGAACTGGTGCCCACATGGGATCCCTGCGTGTACTTACAAGGTGAGGATTTAGCAATTGAGCCATCGTCGCGTTTTCTGCTGCCTTGCAGGATACATTAGCAGAGAGCTGGATAGGACGCAGAGTAGGTAGGACTCAAATCCACACTCTGCTATTGGATGTGGGTATATGAAGAGGTGCTGCAGCAACTGCCCCTACATAATATTTTATTTCTTAAGCTGCCTGGTAGCTATGTGGATATTTGTGGAATCTATATTATTTTGTTATATTTTAAATATTTTATAAGAATTTTTAAAACATGAAAAAAATGAAATAAGCTGTGAGAGAGTGGGCAGTGATGGGGCTGACAAACAAAGCAGGATCTGATGGTCAGTTGCCTTCCTGGCTGTTTTTAAAGTTTGGCTTTCACCCAAGGGCAGAGAGAACTACGGAAAGGGTTTTAGCTGCAGGAGCCATCCCATCAGATTAAGATTCAGAACATCGACTCCAGGCATGCTGTGCAGATTGAATTTGGGGAGCGAGTGGAGCAGGAAGAGCAGTTACGAGAAAGCGACTGCAGCTCAGTTTCCTCTTGGCAACTCCATCTCCATCTGCCTCCAGAAGGTTCTCCCTTCTGGGCTCTCACCCTCCTCTCTGGCCAGGCCCCTTCATATATGTTTCTCTTCTTGCAGCCCTTTGATGTGGCTGTTTGTCAGGATACATATTAACTTATCTTTTTCTTTTTAAATGTTTATTTTGAAAGGCAGAGCAACAGGAAGCTTGAGAAAGATTATTTGTCTACTTGTTGATTCCCCAGATGCCCCAGTCCAGCTTGGGCCAAGTCAAAGCCTTGTGTCTGGAACCTGTTCTGAGTCTCCCAGGTGGGTGACAGGGACTCAAGAATTTGAGCCATCACCTGCTGCCTCCTGGGACATGGATCAGAAGTGGAAGAGCTTTCCTTATGAAGGACTACACCATTGTAGTAAAATGGGGAAAATCTGTTGGGGGGGGTGGAAGTTTGGGAGGGTAGTCCCAGCCTACATGAAATTGTACCACATAATTCAAAATTCAAAATAAAAATATATTAAAAAAAAAAGTGGGAGAGCTAAGACGAACTAGGCCCTCGAATATGGGATGCAGGCATCCCAAGTGGAGGTTCTGACCGCTGCACCAAACGCTCGCCATTATCCCTGGAATCTGACTAACCATGTTGTGATCCAGAAAAGTTGGTGTTATCCTGGACTTCTGTGTCTCTGTCAGTGTGCTGCTTTAACTGGCTTCTGTGTTAGGAATAAAGGGTAAGGTTTTGCTGTGTGCTCTGATGTACTTGGGAACCTAGTGAATTGCACCTAAGACACAACACTGGTGAAGGAAGAGAGGTGTGTGTCTGGTGCACAGCTGGCAAGGTTCGAAGTCCAAATGGCACCGGGTTGGCTTCGCCTCTGCTGAGGAGTCCATTGTGGCTGGTGAAACGCCTGGACAGAGCGTTATACGGCAAGGCAGGAAGCAGAGGTCAGGCCCAGACCATGAGCATTCCCTCCCTAAGTCGTGTTCCCAGTGACCTAAGGGTCTCCATTAGCTGCCACTGTTTATGTCGTGATTGCATAATATCATTAACGTTAAGACTTGGAGAACTAAATTGAATTTGGCCTGGGATCAGGAGGTGGGAAGGGAACTAATACTTAAACCATAGCACCCAGGGATGCTCAGTTCTTGCTTTGCTGATCATTTTTCTCTTTGCTCAGAACATTCTAGTGATCTCACAATTGGCAAGAGTAGGTGCCAAGTGACATAAGAGATGTCTCGTGATGCCATTTTGATCTGTTATTGGCGGATTTTCCATCCTTATCTACTGCTATTTCCCTTTTAACTGCAATTGAATCGACCCTTTTGAAATTCCTGAATGTGTCATTGTTTTAGGGCTTACTACCTTGGTATATGGTGTTTCTTCTGCTTGGAATACTTTTCCTTATCTTGCCTTTCTGGTGAGCTCTTGGAATTCTTATTTATTTATTTGGCAAGGCATGCCATTCTTTTTCTTTTCTTTCTTTTTTTTGAAGATTTATTTCCTGGGCTTGGCACAATCAGGCTCAGTGGCTAAGTCCTCGCCTTGCATGCATTGGGATCCCATATGGATGTTGATTCGTGTCCTGGCTGCTCCCTGCTTATAGCCTCAGAAAGCAGTGGAGAAAGCTTCAGAAAGCCCGGACCCTCGGGACCCTGCACCCATGTAGGAAAATTGGAGGAAGCTCCTGGTTCTTTACTTCGGATCGGCTTAGCTCTGGCCATTGCAGCTACTTGGAGAGTAAATCAGCAGAGAATACAGAAGATGTTTCTCTCTAACTCTGTTTCTCTCTGTATGTCTGTCTTTCCAATAAAAAAAGAAATCTTAAAAAAAATTTCTTGATTTGAAAGGTAATGTTAGAGAGGAGAGACACAAAGAGAAAGAGAGAGAATCTTCCATCTGCTGGTTCATTTCCTATAGAGCAACAATGGCCAGGACTAAGCCAGGCTGAAGCCAGGAGCCAGGAGCTTCTTCTGGGTCTCCCACATGGGTCCAGAGGTGCAAGGATTTTGGCCATTTTAAGCTGCTTTCCCAGGTGCATTGGCAGGGAACCAGATTGGGATTTGAACTGGTACTTTGGTTGCCAACACTACAGGCCATGGCTTAACCCGTTGTTCCACAGCACCAAAGGAGTTTTTGGAACTAGCCCATTTAGCATTTGTCTTGCTGCACTCCCCTGACTAGTGTATATGTCCATTCATTTGTGGAAACACTGGGGTGGTCTTTTCATTATTCTGACTTGATGGCCTAGCTCATGGTTAACTGTTCTACAAATGGACTTACCCGGCAAACTTCTTCCTTGTTTTCTTGTCCTTGTGCTGTGATGATGTGAGGTTAGTTATCACATTGTTGCTAAATATTCCAGCAGAAAAAGTACATTGTGTACTTTCAGAGATTCTGTGTTTTCTACAATTTATGGATACAAGGTATATATTTATTTAATGAAACCAAGTCTAAAAAAAGACATTTTCAAAAAACTGGGGAAAGAATGATAAAGAGCATTTTGAAGCTGGAAGAAACCCTGGGTGGTCTTTGAGGGAAAAGAATTACTCACTCTGGCAATTCTTTAGAAGCTTGCACATCTGGTTTGAATAACTGGCACCTCATCCCCCTCTGGACCTCCCTGGACGTATCTAACCTAAGCAGTTGGACTGCAGCGGTGGGCTGAACCTGGCGTTCTGGAAAAATCACCCAGCCGCAGAAAGATACCAGTGTCCGACCCCGCAAACTGTTGAGTAATTGTGCCTTAGGTCCTGGGAATTAGTGTTTTTAAAACTCTCCTGGGATGGACATTTGGTGCAAGGGGTTAAGTCACTGACACCTACATCCCATAATGAAGTGTGTGGTTTGAATCCTGGCTACTCCACTTCGGGACCGGTTTCCTACTAATGCACATCCTACTTGGAGGCAGCAGGTGACGGCTCAAGTGTTTAGGCCCCTTGCCATCTATGTGTTAGACCAACATTGAGTTCTGGCCCTTGGCTTCTGTCTGAGCCGGCACTGACTGTTGCAGCATTTGGGGAGTGAACAAGCAGATGGACGATCTCTGTCTGCCTCTCTCTTATTACCTTAAAGAGGAAAAGAAAAAGGAAGGAAAAGAAAAGCAAGGAAAGAAAAAGAACCAAGGAGATAAAATCCCCATTCTTGTTAATTCTAATGCACACCCGCTGTGGAGGACTAGTGCATTAGATGAACTCAGAGGTTTGACTCATAACAAACTCACATTTTCTATCTCTGTTTTCAGGCTTCCAGGAAGTAGTTGTGTAGAGAGAACATTTTAAAATTGTACTGCTCTCAGTTTCGGTCCTTGACCTTTGCAAGAACTGTCTTCAGCATCTCTTAAATTTCTTCCATGTAATGCATCAAGCTTTCACTCTTGCTGTCTCAGTCTCCTTGAGGCTTTAACAGAACAGTGAACATCCTGCCTGCTCTTCAAGGTCTCACCCCATCCCGACTCCCTTCACTTCGCTTGTGTTAATTTATTTTTAAAGATTTATTTATTTTTGTTGAAAAGACAAATTTATGGAGAGAAGGAGAGACAGAGAGGGAAAGATCTTCCAAACACTACCCTAAATTCCACAGTGGTTGGAGCTGAGCTGATCCAAAGTCAAAACTTCTTCCAGGTCTCCTATGTGGATACAGGGTCTCAAAGGACTTGGGCCATCCTCCTCTTTCCCAAGGCACTAGCAGAGAGCTGGGTTGGAACTGGAGCAGCTGGGACATGAACTGGTGCCCGTAAGGGGTGCTGGTGCTTGCGGATGGCCAGTGCGCCAACCCCTCTTGTGTTAATTTAAAGGAGTTCTCTCGTTTGGTGAATTCAACTACTTACTTGCTCAGCTCTTGAGATTTGTTTTTGGTCGTTGCCTCTGATAGGAAGAAGTTTGCCTCCACAGATGCAGCAACCTCCAGGGGGCCAACGGCGCTTGTCTGCATCGCAGTACTGCTTCTCCATGCAGTTTCTGACACCGTGGAATTGGTGACCTCTTCCCTCTTAAAATGTGTCTCTATTCTTAGCTTGTGTGTCTGTTTTATCTCCCTGACTGTTCTGCTTTGTTGAGATATTGAGGAAATTTCACATGTTTGAGCATGCATGGTGATTTAGTTATCCTTTTACATTTGTTCATTCAGTAAGTATTGAGTGAGAATCAGTTTTCCTTTGCTATATGACAGATGACCACAAATAGAGTGGCTTAAAGCAGCGTGTACTGCTTGTTTCACAGTTGTTGTTGGGCAGGCATCTGAGTGAGGTGAGGCTCTGCCCTGAAAACCAGGGTCTCCCATGTGCTGTAGTTCTGGTGTGGCCAGAAGCTGGAGTCTTCCAGCCTCCATGGTGTAATATGTCGACTGTGTTGAACATCCCTGCCTCTGCAGTGGCAGCTAGAGAAATCAAGTCCCTGGCAGACTGCAAGGAAGAGAAGATACTAAACATGGACTGCTTTAGAAGAGGATATAAAACTAGAGTGAACGTAGTGTCAATGAAATGACACACACACATTACACACATTTCTAATGGTGTTCGAAACAGCTAAGTGAGCAGCGTGATCTCATAAGTGGAATGTCATTGTAATGGTGGAGTTTGTGTGGGAATCGGGGAGGAGCATCAATATAAACAAGAATGAATGTAGCTCCTCACAATCCAACATGGTACTTTTGTCCTCATGGCAGCGATAAAATGAAATATAGAACTGCTTGGACTCGGAGGCTCCCTTTGTGTTTAGCTCTACAGTGCGTGTCAATGGTGTGTCGTGAGCTAGCTGTACGTGATTCTGACGCCTAACTTTGTTTTCTAGGGATATTCTGAAAACAATTGCTCTGGGCCAGATGTTGTCCCTGTGTATCTGTGGGACAGCCATCAGCAGCCAGTATTTGGCAGAAAAATACAAAGTGAACACCCCCATGCTTCAGAGCTTTATCAACTATTGCTTGCTGTTTGTGGTTTATACTATGGTGCTGGCATTTCGATCAGGTATGTCAAATGTGGGAGTTACCTTTCCAACAAAATTACCTTCATGAAAATGTTGACTTCCAGAACCCTTCCACCCCTGCCCACAGAAAAACCCACAAGGTATAACCAAGAACAAGAAACTGCAGCTATATTTACAAGTTATTAGAAAAATACGACATCCTTGAAGACCATGGAAGTGATGTCGGTAGATTTGTGCATAACCATCTGAATTTGTTGATTAAAATAAGTAACACCAGACTGTAACAGGTTAGAGGCTATAAAATTTTGAAAAGGTGTGAATCTGTTGAGTTTCATGTACCCTCCCCCTGTGGTTGATAAAATTAAGACACAGTATGAAAAGTGCTTGAAATATCAAAAACCTCATTTTTCAGAATGTATTTTTTACTTAAGTGGAGAGTACTAAAGGGGGCATTGTTTGCCTGTTGAACAAACCTGAATTTCTAGCAAAAACCAAGAGAAGGAATTAGTAAGGTATTAGTAAGGAATTAACATCCTTACCATTGGCTGCCTAAAACACTTTGGAACCATCATTAGATAATTATTTCTAACTGGAAATGGGAAAGAGTGAGATATCATTGGCTTTTGTGTATGTGTGTGTCAGGCCATCATTTTGGTTGCTTAAATCATCTCACATTGTGTATTAACTCATTAAGGCCTCACAACTCAGGAGAATATGATTATCATCCTCACTTTACACATGAGGAACCTGAGGTATAGAACACTTAAATAATTTTCTGTGGATCTTACAGGCAACCTGCTCTAGTACTCAACCCCTCTGTAGTAGAAACTGCCCATGTTGCAGCCTCAGAAGTTCCTCCCACAAGAGAGAGGCATGACATTACCAAATAAAGCAAATGAAATTGAATTCAGAGGTGTGAAGAGAATGGACATCTGAGATGGTGCAATCCCATTTTTATTATCTTTGAGTACCCACTTAAAATGGAACCTAATGTACCAGTTGTTTTGTTATGAATTTTATGAGTTGAGAGAAGTAACTCATTTTTTTTTTTAAAGATTTATTCATTTTATTACAGCCAGATATATACAGAGGAGAGACAGAGAGGAAGATCTTCCGTCCGATGATTCACTCCCCAAGTGAGCCGCAACGGGCCGATGCGCTCCGATCCGAAGCCGGGAACCTGGAACCTCTTCCGGGTCTCCCACGCGGGTGCAGGGTCCCAATGCATTGGGCCGTCCCCAACTGCCCTCCCAGGCCACAAGCAGGGAGCTGGATGGGAAGTGGAGCTGCCGGGATTAGAACTGGCGCCCATATGGGATCCCGGGGCTTTCAAGGCGAGGACTTTAGCCGCTAGGCCACGCTGCCGGGCCCAGTAACTCATTTTTTAAAAAATATAAAGTGGAGGCTGTGTGAGTGGGGATATGGTTTTTAGGAGGAAATGGAAGATTTAGCCAGGTCTTTAGGAGTTGTGAGTGGAAATGGTACCTGGTTAATAGTCTTACACACTGCTCATTCTGATGTCCCTGTGGCTCCCAGTATGTCATTGTGGTCCTCCCGAGGGACGGTCAGAGGTGCTTTTTGTTATCTTATAGAGAAGGCTAATTCTCTATTTTCGGGTTATTACTGCAATTTTGGTCTTAATGGAAACAACCTGATTGTGAATCTCACTGCTTTTATTTCTTAGTATGTTATCACATATGTGTACCAACTTCACATCTCCTGTGATGCTAGATTCTTTAGTGGGATTATGGTTAATCTGAATAAACAACAGTTAGAATGGTATTTCTATAACAGTACCACTAAGCCTTTTCCCTAACTTGTCACTGATGAGTACATCTTCCAAAAGAATGACCACTTGCAGAGGTTCTTTGAATAATCCTGTGATTGGAGGTCCACTGACTGGTTAATACACACAAACATAGGAAAACATTTCAGTTTATGTTTATGTTATAGTTTGTGGCTTGTCAGAAATGGTGACAACCAAGCTCCTATGTAAATACTGCATTACTATTGGAAAGCGATAGAAAACCTACCACTTTTTTCTGCTCTGTGGAACACGTAATCTACGTTGAAACTTCAGTAATGAGTCTCAAAAAACAATTGAATTTACCGAACTGCGAGAGTTTGGGTTATGAGTAACAGAAATTAGGTGTGACCTCTTTCAAAATGCACCATATACCCTTTCTTTGACTTACTAATTTGAAAATTATCAAAAGTTGTCAAAAGCAACAAGGACCAATTCAGTTTTTTCTCCACTTAGGTGCTGATAACCTTTTAGACATCTTGAAAAGAAAATGGTGGAAGTACCTCCTCCTGGGACTGGCAGACGTGGAAGCAAATTACCTGATGGTCAGAGCATACCAATACACCACTCTAACTAGTGTTCAGGTAAGGTGCGGTCCTCTGACCACTAGACTTTCACAGCTTCAAGAACATGAACTCCTGTTTGTTAGCCTGGCTGTATTGAAATTCTGTTTCACTTGTAGCAAACCCAAGCACAGGTGGATGTTATTTGTTTTCCAATAGAGCATATGTTCAGTGAGTAATGTTTATTGAAATTAGTGAAGTGTATACAAGTTCATCACTTCCCACACTGCTAATGCCATAGCAGATCAAAATAGTTCCTACTGAAATAAGTATAAATATTTGGTTGGCAGTTGATACTGTGATGTTGATGAGAGTTGTTTTATGCTCAAATGTGGCAAATACAATTAGATGTACCTTGAAACTACTGAAAAGTTGGAGATTTCCTAGCAAAGTAGCTCTTCACAACAAAGAACCAATTAGAAAGAACTTAGTAAACATTTTGAAGACAGGTGGTACCCAAGGGTATCATATGCTGGAGAGATGGTATTACAGGCTTGCAGTGCCTACATCCCTTGGGGGTACTGAATCATTTCCCAGGTGCTCCACTTCTGATCCAGCTCCCTGCTTATGACCTGAGAAAGCAACAGAGGATGGCCCAAAGCCTTAGGACCCTGCACCCATGTGGGAGACATAGAAAATAGTGCTTGGCTCCTATCTTTGGACCACCGCAACTCTGACCATTGCAGCCATGTGAGGAGATAACCAGCAGATGGAAACCTCTCTCTGTGTGTCTCCTCTATATGTACATCTGACTTTCAAATAAAAATAATAAGCCTTGTTTTAAAATTTCTCACCACTGTTTACTAAGTTTATTTTTACTGGATTAAAAGGAAAATGCGCCTAGATAGTGCTCTTTTTTAACTTAAAAAAATTATTTATTGACTACCTACTAAGTGGTAGGCACTAAACTGTCTACTGGAGACAAACATGTGAACACGTCTCTAACTGGGGCTGGTGTTTTGGCGTAGCTGATACAGGTGCTACCTTTCACTTAGCATCCCCTATGAGCCTGGCTTTGTGTCCTAGCTGCTTTACTCCAAGTGCAGACCCCTGCCAACAGCCTGGGAAAAGCAGTGGAAGATGGCGCAAGTTTTTGGGCCCCTGCCACCCATGTGGGAGGGTTAGAGAAAGCTTCAGTCTGGCTCCAGCCTGGCTGTTGTGGCTATCTAGGTAGTAAACCAGTGGATGGGATGGCTCTGCCCCATGCCTTCCCTTTTTCTTGTAACTCTGTAGAATAAATAAGCAAATCTTTCTCTCTTTCTTCCTTTCTTCTTTCTTTTTAATTTTAAAGTCTGTACCATCAGGAGCTTGCAATTTTACTGTTGTGGATCAGGGAAAAAAAAGGATGTGATGATTAAATTATGTGGTGGCTTGTATAGTGGAGATAAATAAGAGAAGGAGATGAGGAGTGTTGGAACAGAGACGAGGGATGAGGCATGAAGTTATGTAAAGGAAGAATTCTAGGTAGAGGGAACAGCATGAACAATGGTCATGAGTGTATACAGCTTTTTAGGCATAAAAAGGAGTCAGAGGAATTGGAATGGGGGAAGAGAATGGAAGGTAGTAGGAGATGAGGTCGGAGATGCTGGGTTTTGGGGATAATGTGGAGCATTTTTCTATTAGCAAGCTGATGCATGTCACCAACACTAAAATATTCCAGTGGAAGGAGTAAAAGCGCGATAGACTCCAAGGTCAGATTTAGACTTCTCAGAATAGTGAATTTATAACTTTCTGGCTTCCTCATTACACAAAACAGAACTGTGGAAAACTAAAGTGATGCTAGGCTTACTTCACTTGGAAAAGAGAAACGTCTTTAAAATCTCAGTAGTTTTCCCAAAGTAAATATACAGTAGGCATTTAAGTTGTTTCGTGTTTGTAACATTATGCTAAACATGTCCTCAGCAAATCTCTTTTTTTTAATATATATTTTTATTATATTATTTATGTATCTGAGGTGAAGGGGGATATTGAGGGAGAATCCCCACCCAGTCTCCCACCCGCCCAAGGTCCCAGATGTGGGGCATGCTGAGATACTTGCTCAAGTGGTCTTAATAGTCTTCCAGTTATGGATTGCTGCCAGTCACATCCCTCCCAGCTCGATTAGGTCATTGAGGAAGCCACTGATTGTCACAGTCCATCATGGAGTCTTAGCAAATCTCTTAATATTGTATTAATTTAACACTGAAATAAGAATTTGTTAAGACAGACTTAAGAGGTACATGAAGAATCCAAAATTTTGTAAAAATTAAAAATAGGAGCTATCTAGAGGACAGAGTTTATTGCCAATAGGATATGTGTACTTTTTACCATTAGGTAATGACTTACAAGCTTGTAGAAAATTTATTTATTTTGTTTGAAAGGCAGAGTGACAGAAAGGAGAGATGGAGATGGGTAAAGGAGAGAGAGACTCAGTTCATTGGTTCTCTTCACAAATGCCAAATGCCTGCCTGCTACAGGCAAGGATGGACCAAACCAAAATCAGGAGCCAGGAACTTCTCCTGGGTCTCCCAAATGGATGGCAGAGAACCAAAGATTGGTTTGCCATCTGCTGTCCCTCAGGCACATGAGCGGGGAGCTGGAAGTGCAGAGAAACCAAGACCCAAACCAGCAGTTTATATGGGATGCAGGTGTTCCACAATGTCTGCCCGCACATCATAATTCCACACACATTTACTTACCTGATTATGATTTTTATTAATTTTGGTATCTGCTGAAAAATTGTAAATTGGTACAAGTTGTAAACAGCTATACAAAATACAGTTATATTTTTTGCAGCTGAAGTTCAGCCCTTGAGCTATTGGAAACAACTTATTTCATTCTAACGTCTTAGAAATATGTCAGTATTTAGTTGTCAGAAGTCAGGTATACGTGGTCCTAGCAAGCAACATGTTATAAAAAAAGGCATCTACCTCCAAAACTCACTCCAGCAGCAGAGAGGCCTGTCTCTGGAACTGTTCAAGCCGATTTTCTAGTTGAGTAGATCTCTGGCATGCGTGATCTAGCAGAGTGGGAGTTTGGACTAAACGGTGTTTGAACCTTCTTCTTAAGGATTCCTTTCAAGATACTGAAAAAGAGGCTTGACAATTTATGGCTCATTTAATGAGGTGTCTACTTTGTCCATTTGCTCTTTACTGCCACAGCCCTACCTGCTACCTGCCTCTTCTCTTTTAAGCTCCTCTATTCATTCTACAATGTGGTTCTTTTAAAGATTTGCTTGAAAGGCAGAGTGACTGGGAGAGACATGGAAGAGTAAGCTTCCATCTGATGATTCACTCTGAATGGCCACAACGACTGGAGTGAGGCCTGGCTGAAATTAGGAGCCCAGAATTCCATCTGGGTTTCCTGTGTAGATGCCAGGGGCCCAACTGCTTGACCATCATCTGCTGCTTTCCCAGGCGCATTAGTGGGGAGCTGATCAAAAGTGAAATGGCTGGCACTTGAACTGGCTCTCAAATAGGATGCTGATGGCAGCTTAATTTTTTGTACCACAACTCTGGTCCTTGTATTAAAGAGATTGAATGAAATGAAACTTTTAGAACTAAAAGCATCAAAAAAGGCATCTATTACCAAGACAATACATTTAAAAAAATTTATTTTTAATAGATTTATTTATTAGTTTGAAATGCAGAGATACAGAGAGAAAGATACTTCCCCTCAGGTCACTCTCCAGATGGCCACAACAGCCAGGGTGGAACCAGGCCAAAGTCAGGAGGCTGGAACTCTATTTGGGTCTCCCATGTGGATGCAGGGATCCCAAGCTCTTGGACCATCTTCCACTGCTTGCCTAAGTGCATTGGTAGGGAGATGGGTTGGAAGTGGAGCAGCAGGGACTCAGACATCCATCTGGAATGCTGACATTACAGGTGCCTAACATGCCAACCACCAAAGTATTCTTTGAAAAAGGAAGTTCACGTAGATAAATGATGGGAGGTAAGAGAGATCTCCTGAGAAATCCTAGAATTTTCTAGTAGGAATGGGCCTATCAAACCATCGTATCTAATCCCTTCATTCCATATGAAGTGGAATCCCAGAGAGGACAGTGAACTGAGGCCCTTGGGCTCTCATGGTAACATAGGCAGTTTCCTTATAGATTCACTCGCTGTCCACCAAAAATTATTATAAATGATGCACATTTATGTTTGATATGACAGTACAGGTTGAGGATAGGAAGGATTCTGTGAAAGTTTTTGGAGTGCTTTTAATAGTTTGTGTGTGTGTGTTTGTTTAAAAGATGTAGCTTTGACTTTGTTAAAGCATTATGACTGGATTTTCCTGTGTCTTCCGGGACAGGCCATTATCACTTGCATCACTTAGTGGTTTGTTATTCAGGAAGGCACAATAAAGCACTTAGAGAGTTCTGCATCTGGAATACCTAACAAGAGAAGGTGCCCATTTTACTCATGGCATGTTGGGCTCCGTTGATGATACAGGAAGACAATCAGTAAGCACTATGGACAGGGTTGGGCAGGGTGCTGAGGTTAGGGGAGAGTTAATGAAAGAATCAGGGACAAAGTTACACACAGGCCAAGCAGGGCAAGCAGTAAACAGCATTTTCAGGAACATCATACAGATGTAGTTTAAATTCATATGAAATTTGAATTTGTGCAGTTAAGGATTGAATGAGTGGAATCTCGTGGTATCTTGCCAGCGATTTTGGGTTGGCTATAATTTTGGCAACGTCAGTCATCCCACCTTTCAGGTTGTCCCACAGTCAATATGTACTGAAGACGTACAAGGAAGAGGAAATGAGAGTGTGTGCCACAAGTGAGTGAGTGTTTTATAAGGCAGGGCTGGGACACCAGGTCAGGGAGCTGGTGCCTGTTCTGTCACTGTTACCTGGACTTCTTTATCATCCTTGGCTCAATTGTGAGACATCTGGTGCATACAGATGATAAATACCTTGCTGTCTAGCTGAGTTGCTCCTGAGTCTGTCTTGTTCACATCTGTTTCCAGGTCCTCTCTGTGTCTCCTACATGGCAAGGGGCTTAATTCATATTTGTTGGATAAACGAAGGAAAGAAACTTTACTTCCTGGACTTACAGATCTGTAGTTGGGAGTGTAGAGATAAATTGCATGGGACCTTGGGTGGAATTCTTGGATTCAGCAACTGGCTCTTCCATTTTAATTGTGCAATTTGGGTCAACTCACAATTGTTGTGCAGATGAAAAGAGTTGATTTAGGTGAAGCTCTCAGGATAGAGCTGGCAGTAATAAATACTCAACAACTATTATTTCTTAATATTACTTAATTATCTTTTTTTTTAGCTAATGGAAGAAGTTTTTTTTTAAGACTTTTAAAATTTGAAAGTCAGGGTAACAGTGATCTTCACTAGTTCACTCTAAATAGCTGTAGCAGCCAGGACTGGCCAAGGTTAATGTCAGGAGCCTGGAACTCCACCCAGGTCACACCCATGGGTGGCAGGAGCCCAAGTATTTGGACCATCTTCTGCTTTTTTAGCTGGGACTCCAAGAGATACTGTGATATGGGATGCTGGCATCACAGAGTGGCTTAGCTCTCTGTGCCAGAACACAGGCCCCTGAAAGAGATTTTAAACTAACTTTCCCTTTCTGTGCAGCTTTTGGATTGCTTTGGAATTCCCGTGTTGATGGCTCTCTCGTGGTTTGTTCTGTACGCAAGATACAGAGTGATTCACTTCATTGCCGTGGCTGTCTGTCTTTTGGGCGTAGGAACCATGGTTGGTGCAGACATATTAGCCGGGAGGGAAGACAATTCAGGTAAGACTGTATTGGGGTTCAGTCACAGAAATGTTTTGCTCATGTTTCATTTTTATTTTGCAAAGAAAAGAATAAAAAGTAGAAAACAGATTCCAGTTGATTAAAACTTTGTTTTCGAATTTCATTATTTCTGGTTTTCAGTAACCACATCCATGAAACAATTGTTATTTTTCCCCCAGCCCACAGTGCTGGCCTCATCTTTTCCATCCTGCTAAATAGTTCTGTTTTGTCTCATGAGAAAAGTTTTGTTACATAGTTGGAATAATCTCTTTTGAGCTCATAACCTTGGAGTTAGTGAAAAGTCTATTGCAGACACTTTGTTTCTTGTTTTTATCAGAAAAAAACATTGTTTTATGGCTGAAACTGCAAAATATTTATGATTTTCTTTAAACAGAAGTGTTGGGGCAGGGAAAGGAGACTTGCTATTCACTGGAGTGTTTCTGATGAATGCACAGAGCACTGATAGCATAATGGTTCATTAAGGTCGGTGAATTCATCCCATCTACACGTGGTGGCAATGTCTTCTTAGTTTGAGAGAAGTAGCTTGCTCATTAAGCTTGCTTCCCTATGATTCTCAATGAACTCCCTTCAGTAAATCCCAGAAGTTTATCATTGTCATTGAGCCACTTCCTGAGGCTGCAGGTAATACTGTGTACCACTACCTTCCAGCTGTCAGTGTCCTGAGGAGCCAGATTAAAAAAAAATCAGAGGAAGACATTCTGAGTTTCTAGAAACCAGGATGAAGTTTGATCTTATTTAAATGAGAGCCAGGTCATTTCCTGGAGGTTCACCCATTGATGTTGTCTTCCTGTTGTGGCTTGTCTTCCTGCAGGGAGTGATGTGCTAATTGGTGACATCCTCGTGCTTGTTGGGGCTTCCCTGTACGCCGTTTCTAACGTGTGTGAAGAGTACATCGTGAAGAAACTAAGCAGACAGGAGTTTTTAGGAATGGTGGGCTTGTTTGGAACAATTATTAGCGGCATACAGCTGTAAGATTCCAACTTTTTCTTAAAACTAAAATTAAAAAATGTACCATAGATGATGACTTTAGAACTGCTAATAGTCATTGTTGATTTAGCCAAAATTCACATTTTGAAATCAATAGCTTGCTAAATTTCTACCAGAGACTTGGTAAAATAGTGCCCTGGTGTGTGATACTCAGGATTACGGATTGCAATGTGGGAAGGTCATGAACAGTGTGAACTTATGGTTTCCACTCATTTCCAGTAAACGTTAGTACATTAACTTCCCTTTAAATGTATTCAAAAGCAAAACATGATACCATGGCTTCTTGTGATAGCTGACTATTGTTGAATAACACTTGGAAAGAAAATATCTTTAAGGGCTTTTGTTTTTATTCTTTGTCTTTTTATTAAAGATAGTCTTTTATATTTCAAGAAAAAGTTAAAAGTTAATTTAACTTCTTGTTAAGATCTATATACCTATTCATCTGTCTTTCATCCTTGGCCTTATTTTCCAAATGCCTAAAATAGGCATTTGGGCCAAACAGAAACCAGGAATCTGGAATTCATTGTGGGTCTCCTACATGGGTGGCAGGGACCCTGCTACTTGAGCTGTCCCTGTTATCTCTCAGGATGCACATTACCAGGAAGTTGGAATCAGGAGTGCAGCATTTGGGACTTTAACCCAAGCATTCCAGTGTGACCTTTGTGTGTCCAAAATAAACATAATTCATGACTTTAGCCAAAGTATGGTAACTGACATTTTCCTAAAATGATAAAAATCAGTATGTATCTCAACAACTTCTTGTTCTCATCTTAGGTTGATTGTGGAATATGGGGATATTGCCAGCATTCACTGGGACTGGAAAATTGGTATGTAAATAAGTGATACGTTCTTTTCTTTAAGTTTTGATTTATCTTAGTTGACTTTAGTCTTATTTTGTTCTAGTTCATATTTTATCCTAATTGACAAAATGCACTTGAAGAAATAATTACTTCCTCTCAGTATTACATGTTCTTGGTAAATCATACCAGATGTAGTGCTTTATGTTGCGTTTCCTCCGAGAATTGGTAGATGAACCTCCATGAAATTAATGTTTAATTTTTACCTGTAGGAATAGCTTTACTTTACTAGGAGTTTTCCACTAGAGTAAGTTTGACTCTCACATGAGCTTTCAGTTAGATCTGTATCTTAGGCCCTTAGACCTCTTGGTAAGGTGGTTATCTGCTTAATATAATTCTTAACAGTAATCAGAATCATCTAATGGTGTCTGATCACAAACCACTTCCCTTTCTCCTCTGATCTGATATTCCCAGGTATCTGCACAAATAAAGCAGAATAAACTGGCAGGCCAGTTAGGAAAGATTTTAGCCTTGTTTAATGATGGGTTTGAAGGAAGTTAAATAGTATGTAATGTCATAGAAAGTTGTGTTCCGGGTATGGGTAATTTAATTCAGTTAAATAGCTTAGACTGCCAGAAATGTGTGTATGAGTGTGTTGCATATGAAATGAGATTAAGGAATCCTTTACAAAACAGGCACTCTGATGAAAGAGCATCTCTTGACTCTCACTGATCTAGAGATGATAGCCACCTTGTAATGTCTGGGAGCAATTGAATCTAATGAGATGAAAAAAATACAGTTGATCTAATGACTACCATGGGTGCCCTATACATGCTTTTTCTGAATCCTGTTACACAAACCATGCAAATAAAAGCAAACAAAAGACTGACTGTGAATGATTTCCCTTGACACATGGTGTTGCTTCTACTTTGACTGTACGTTTGTCTCAGGCATCACTCTGCCCTGAGATGTAGTCACATGAGAAGCAAGATTTTATTGTCTCAGTCATTTGGCACTTGGTTGGATCTTTGAGGTCCTTCACTTATATCACAACTTGTTGTTAGTAGTTTCATGGGTTTTTTGTTCTTGTTTTTAAGATTTTTTCATTTTAATCAGAAAGATTATTATAGAGAGAAGGAGAGACAGAGAGAAAGATCTTCCGACCTCTGGTTCACTGCTAAATGGCCGCAGTGGTCAGAATTGAATCGATCTGAAGCCTGAATCGATCTGAAGCCAGGAGCTCCCTCTGGATCTCCCATGTGGGTGCAGGGTCCCGAGTACTAAGGCCATCCTTGACTGCGTTCCCAGGCAATGAGCAGGGAGCTGGATGGGAAGTGGAGCAGCCAGGACACAATCCCTGTGCATGCAAGGGGGAGGATTGCGCAACTGTGCCATCACACCAGACCTAAGTATTGGTAGTTTTCTTCACAATGCTGGCTGTTAGCAGGAATTTTTTGATGCACATAGTATGTTAATGAACCAGGGAGTTTTGGATGGCAACCAAGCTTTTCTACCATTTGTCTCTCAATTTCTTTTCTTATGCTAGGTATCTTCCTTTTTTCACAGCTCTGCTGTTTGTGGCATTTGCCCTCTGTATGTTTTGCCTGTACAGCTTCATGCCAGTGGTGATCAAAGTCACTAGTGCTACGTCCGTCAACCTGGGCATCTTGACAGCTGATCTCTACAGCCTTTTCTTTGGCCTCTTTCTCTTTGGGTATAAGGTAAGAAAATAAGAATACTTGCTTGGTTCCAAAGAAGTAAAGGGGATCTGTAAGACTCTTTGTCCAAAAATAAAATTTTCTCATCCTCTTGGCAAGAATCTCAATGGTGGGCCTCACTCCTTTTATAATTGTTTTTGCATTAGAAAGTAAGTTCAAAAAAAGAAATGGTCATTTTGGGGTTTTTCTGAAGAGTGAAATAAAGTTGGGTTTATCTTTGATGGAATGACCTAAGATACCAGCCTAGGAGAATGTCAACCAAGCACCACCATAGGTGTTGTGGCCCTCAAGAGACAGTCCAGCTTGGATTGTCTTTGCGCTGGACATAGATAAAATGTTTGGAGTGGCTGATGGAAAAGGAGAGATACATGATCGAAACAGTTTCAGGGTGAATACCTGCTAGTATTATGATGATAATAGTTTTGACCTTACAGCTTCCTCTCAAAGATTTTAGAACTCTCAAGGGTCTTTGGACCACATTTTGAGGGCCAGTGCAGTAGAAATCCATCTATTCTCTACTGCGAAGTCTTGCTTGCTTGCTGTTGTTTGAGTTTCAGTGTTCGCTGTTAACTTGATACTTTTTAATTTCAGTGGGGGATATCAATCACATTTCTCTGTTCTGATACAATTTTGTATCCAAACAGACAACTTTGTCCTTGATTTCACACTGTTCATGGGAATTTGCTAGGAGCTCACACCATTTATCCGAATTCAGCTCAGTGGGTTCAGTGCAGGTCTCAGAAATTTCTGCAAATGCAGCATTGATCTTTTCATCTTGCAAAGCTACATGTGATAAGAACTAGCTGTTATTTTGCAGACTTGCTGGTTAAGATTATTTCTGAGCTGAGAATGAAAGAATGTGAAGACTTATTGGTAGCATCACAAAAGAGTAGGAAATGGCAGAGGGAATCACTGGAGTGGTCTTGGGGGACCTGATCATTTTTTTTTCCTTGAGAGCACAGTTGTCCAGGACCACCTCAGTGCTGTGGCTGCATTTCAGATGACTGCGCCTAGGGCATGATGCCATTTGTCTACTGCTGTTCCAGCTTGGTCGCTTGCCGCAGCTCAAAGAAGGGCTGAGAATTCAGCCGCATTAACACATAACACCCTCACACATGCTGTTTTCCCTTAACCACTCATATTGATTTAGCTTTAGTAGTTTGCTTTTCCATCGTCAATAGAACAATGTCCACAAGGGAGCTAAGATTAAATAAATAAAAACGTGTAAAAAAATAGTAACACTTGTTACTACCTGTTATGGACTTCCTTTATTTAAATATTTGCTCTTCAGCTGCTTTTACTTGTGATATAAAAGAGCCCTTTTATGACTCATTGTTTGGACACCTCTGCTTGTATCAGGATCACAGCATGTGCTCTCTAACTTCCTCTGCAGTCCTTGTGTTTTATGTTCCTTTGTCCCTGCTTGTCTAGCAGTTTACGCAAATCTGTTTTTACTGTTTTTGGTCAAAGGTCATGTCAAGCCGTATACAGTAAAATGCTGATCAGGTCTGTGATCTTTGGAGTGAATTCCAGTGGCGAAATAAAATTCAGGTCATAATGGAAAATGCCAAGCCTTTTAAACTTGGTTTTGAAATACAGAACAGTAAATCCAATAAACCATCAATTTAAAAAATTACAATATCTAAAGTAACTTTGGGTCTGCGATTTTTGAAGTAATTAGTTAAAAAAGAGGCTTACAATGAAAAGAATAAAACAAATGTATGTATCTGTTTGAAAGGTGACAGAGATCTCGTATCCCATGATTCACTCCCCAAATGGTCCCACAGACTGGAGCTGAGCCACACAGAAGTCAGGAGGCCAGAACTCCATATAGGTGACTGGAGCCCAAACCTTTGGTCATACTCTGCAGCTCTTACTTGGTGCCTTAGCAGGGAGTTGGATTGGAAGTGGAGCAACCTGGTCTTGAACTATTGCTCATATGGGATGCTGGCACTGCCAGTAGTAGCTTGACAAGTTGTACAAGGACACCTGCCCAATAGTTTCTTCTGTTTCATATTAGTAGTGTGAGCTGTGCCTCCTGTCTGCAGCGGGCTGTCTCATGGAGTCTGTGCAAACCTTGTATCTTCTCCACTAAATGCAGGGTAGGGTAGAACTGGAGTATCTGTAGCAAAGGCAAAGGTTCTGGTTTCTCCCAGGATCTGGTTGTCAGAGCCCATGAACACAGGAGGCATTTCAGAGGGCATTAGTGTCTCCTCAGGCTGCTTGACACCAAGGGCAGTGAGGTGGTACTCAAGGCACAGCTGGCCAAAGGCAGCAGCGCAGATGGCCGCGTGAGGAAACACACCCCAGCGCCGCTCTTCTCTTCTAGTTTTCAGGACTCTACATCCTGTCCTTCAGCGTCATCATGGTGGGCTTTATCCTGTACTGTTCTACGCCGACACGAACGGCAGAGCCAGCCGAGAGCAGTGTACCCCCGGTCACCGTCATTGGAATCGACAACCTGGGGCTGAAGCTCGAGGAGAACCTTCCAGAGACGCACGCTGAGGTCTAGTAGCCAGCCAGGGATGGTGCACGCCTGTGCACCACAGAAGAAAGCAGCGCCCGCTGGCTGCTGAGGCGACACTCCGGGAAATGAGGAGGCTCCGAGTGAACACACCATTGGACTGGATCCAGTGGGTAGACTTTGGAAAAGAAAACTAAAGAATGTCTCAAAAATAGAAATATCAAAACCCAGCAGAACCCAAGGCTAGATTGTGTTTCTGCGTATTTTAAGGACCAAAACCTGTGTTAGGGAGGTGAGGTGTAGGTCCCACACTGAGGTCTTCAAGGTCTGTGTGGGAAACAGGATGGGGGAGGCACCCAGGAGAGAGCCAGCTGTGGGACAGGCTGCTGATGATTGGGAGCAGGGGCAGTGCAGGGTGGCCTGCACATAGGTTTTTTGCTCTGCTGAGCAGTTACTGTCCCCTGGGCTTGTGGCCTTTGGGTATAGAGGAGGCCTGCTGACTGACTGCATGTCGTGGGGAAGTGACACTGGGTAGCCCTGGACAAGCCCTGAGACACCAATGTGACTACTGTAGATGTGGTACATGGCAACACAGTAAACCTTGGAGTCATCTCCCATTTTTTTTTTCCTAAGTGTTCTCTGTCACTCCTGGCTCAAGTCTGTTTTAGACCATATTCACTCCTTCACTGCAGGT
Organism: Ochotona princeps; assembly: GCF_030435755.1. Classification (NCBI taxonomy): domain Eukaryota; kingdom Metazoa; phylum Chordata; class Mammalia; order Lagomorpha; family Ochotonidae; genus Ochotona; species Ochotona princeps. The sequence goes on from NC_080835.1 coordinate 80,983,426, forward strand.
CCCCAAGCAAACTCCCTGCCCTCACAGTCCATGAGACTGGATGTCTCATCCACGTTTTCAGGCCCCCATCTTGTTCTCCAAGATTTCTCAGACCTGAGTTCAATCCATGCACACCATCATTTCAAAAACACTCCCATAGCCTCCTGGGATATTCCTGTTGGCCCCATTATTAAACATCAAGCAAGGCTACCAAGTTTTAACTGCGAATGATCACAAGTAGAAAGTTTTGTTTGTATATCTGATTAAAAAAGTGGAGTATAATCAAAATGGAAACAAGATGAATAATTTATCAGAAAAGTATATCCAGGAACCTTGAGAATCCCCTAGTTGTTGAAATGGCGTGCTGCTCCCCATCTTTCCAATGTTTGTAATACTCCTAGACTTCTGTGACGTTTCTTCAATACAAACTGCTATTATGAAGATTCAATGTAATATTGACAAGCAGAATACCACTTAAACAAAATGTCTGTACATTTTTATACAAATATAAAAGAAGTCATGATTAAGTATTCATTGATTAAAAGACTGAAACCATGGAAATATATCCACTGTGTGGTTTCGTTGATTAACCAGTTCCCCTTGTGGATCGTAAATGTATCTGTGATTTCCTCAAATCCAGCTTCTCAGAATCATACCATCAGTGAGACAAACTTACCGATATGGAGGCTACTCTGGGATTTAAGGGAGGATTTCACAGGTCACACACACACACACACACACACACACACACACACACACACAATGTCTAATTCTGAACTACCGCATTGGGTTTTCTCTTTCTGCAGTGAAATAACTCATTGTCTACCACTAATGAAAACTGCTTTTTCAATTCATGTTTGGTTTGATTGCCTCCCATGAACATAGAAGGTTATATCTGAATGACCATGTTGGGAAGATTTTTCCCTTTAGTTTGCACACTGGCTGTTCCTAAAAGTCTCTTGCCTGTGAAGCCTGTTTCCCTGGAGGATGGGTGGGGAAGTGGAGCGTCTCAGGAGACTAAATCCCTTATGACCATCAAGCTGAGTTGAGTTGTCTGCTCTTCCTATACCTTTGTGAGGCCGACCTGGCTGGTTCCCACTCTGCTCCAGATTCCTGAGCCCTTGCTCTTGTCTTCCTGTTAGCACAGGGCTGCATGCTCACTCTTTACTCATCACAGATTGAGTCCTGCATCAACAGTAGCCTTTTTTCATGTCTCTAGGCCTTTGGTCACCTCATCTGTTGTATTCATGAAATAAGCATTGCCTTTGGTCCTAATCCAGAACACCAAAGGGCAGATTGCCCTGAAGACTTTCCTGGAGGTGAGTGGAGTTAGCAAGTATCCTACCCTGCTCTGTTCCCTTTCCACTCATTTTCTTCAGTTCTAGTTTTCTCCCTCTGTTCTTAGACGGGAGAGGGGCAGAAGATTTCAAATGGGCCTTCCAAGTTAAAACCCAGAATTCAGTGTCCCTTGAACCATAGCTGTTAGCTAATATTATTGCGAGGTTGCTCATTCTGGTTAAAATTAATTTGTAAGGACTTGGAGTTTTTGTTAACAATTTTTATTTTCACCTACATTAAAAAAATAGAATGTGGGGTTCGGGGATGGGAGGGAGATATCTGGGAGGGTTCACTCCTCAGATGCCAACAGCAGCCAGGCCTGGGTCAGGCTAAAGCCTTGGACTCCATCCAGGTTTTCCATGTGTGTCAGGAACCTAAATACTTGGGCCACTATCAGTGGCCTCCCAGGGCAATAGCAAGAGGCTGAATTGGAAACAGAGGTGGAACTCTGATGTGAAATGCTGGTGTCCCAAGTGGCAGCTCTGCATCCTGTGCTACAGTGCCTGTCCAAGACTAGCAGTTTTAACTGAGCCTGCATGACAGATTCTATGGATAGGGAGGGAGGGATAGAGAGAGAGAGAGACAGAGATTTCGTCTACTGGTTCATTTCCCAGTAGGGTGGGTTCAAACTAGGAGCCGGGAACTATATTCTAGTCTCCCACATGGGTGGCAGGGCCCCAAGTTCTTGGGCCACCACCATGTACTGCCTTGTAAGACACATTAGCAAGTAAGCTGGTTCAGAAGCACTGGTATCAGGGCTTGAATTGGCACTGACTGAGAATGTGGGCACCCCAAGTGGCAGCTTATGCTGCTGCACCACCACGATTGACCCTTAATGATAAATATTTTAATTGACCCATTACTGTTTCAGCGTGTTAATAGTCATATTTCATGTATACAGTAGCAATGCTGGGCATGACAGGTGTAATTTCTTTAAATGAGACAATCCAAGAACAGTTGATGTAATACAAGGGTACTTCAAAAAAACTCATGCAAAACTGAGTTAAAAAATAAGTGTGTTTTGGTGCAAAAATTGAAATCCAGCTTTTTCATAATACATGATTTTCATGAACTTTTAAAATATTTTATCAATTTTCATGAACAGCCTTAAGTTTTCATAACATTCACAATCACAAATGTGTTTGGACATGAATCCAATAGTTCCCTAAATAACTTTCCAATGACTATTTTATTATAAAATCCATGGATTGTGTGTCAATTACATCTATTTAAATACATGCTGACCACATTGGCTAAAAGGAACACAACTTTTGAAATGTAACTCGGGCAACTTCCTTTAAATCTTTTTTATAATTGTAGTTACTGATTTTTTTATTTTTAGAAGGTTGCTATGCATGCTATTTAAAAAGTGCTGCTGAATAGTAAAATAGCATTGCTAGATTGTTCCCTAGTGTTGTATAAATGGAATAAATTATGCAGCAGGACTGTGGTAACACAGAGGAGAGGGCTTTGCTGGTGTCATTTTCCCTATCTCTGTCTTGAAAGTGGGTTCCGTCTTCTGGGCACACAGCTTCTCACCTTTCTGACCTGGGTTCTCACCCACTTGGTGGGTATTTATCAACAGAGTTCCAGCAGGTGGCACTTTAGCAACCATAACATCCCCAAAGACTGGTGACATACACAAGAATTTTTGTCACTTTGTAGTTCTTCCACAGCATCTTGTTAAATAAAGTTTTGTTGACTTTTTTTTTTTTTTTTGAGAATGCGTCTTCAAATGGCTATAGCAGCTGTTCCAGGTTGGGCTGAGGCCAGGAGCTGGGAACTCAATCCAGGTCTTCCACGTGAGTGGCAGGACTGGAGTTATTTGTGCTATCACTTGCTGCTTTCCTTCCCAGGGTCTCCCTTGGCAGAAAGCTGGAATCCCTGGGAATCAGACCCAGGCACGCTGGTGTGGGATGTAGACCTCTGAACCAGTGTCCCAAGCAGTACGTCATATCTGCTTCTTGTCTTGTTTTTTAAAGTATATTACAGGGTAATACCTGGGGTTACAGTTGAAGAATTTGAGTCCACATAAACAGAAACATCCATCGCAGAGACATCCTCATACAGTTGGTGGCTAGAGTGAAAACACAACCTGTAGCTCTGGCCTTTCAGATTAGCTGATCTTCAGGGTTCCCACTTGAAGAATGCTGAGGGGATCACCAGTCCTTGGAATTGCTGAGCCAGGATTTGCAAATAGACTGCTGGAGAGAGCTGTTGGGCAGTGTTTTCGGGAAGAAAAGCTAGTTTGGGGTCTGGTTTTTCCTGCAGCTCTGAAGACTGTCTTTCTGTGAAGTGGTCTCCATTTGTATGCCTAATCACGCTTCTCTTCTCTATTGTAATTACAGTGCTTTGCCATTCCATCCACATTTAATCACTTAGGATCTGGACATATCCTGAGCCCTCAAAAGACGTCAATAAATCAGGGAAATTCAGGCAGATAACCACTTAGCTGATTAAAAGGCAAGAGATTTATGAGGGGAATTAGGTAATGCTGAACATGCAGTTCTCCAGTAGCGGTACAAAGGGTGTCTGGAGAAGTCTGGCAATATAGCAATGGTCAACTGGGGGAGCAAGCCCTGCAGAACAGCAAAATGGTGCCTGCCCTTCCATGTATGAATCTGTAAACCTGTAGGAGTTCATGTTGCAAGATTTCTTCTCCCAGGGTTCAAACGCTTTACCATGTACTTTGTTCCTTGGTTTAAGTGTTATCTTCTAACAATCCTAGCTTTAAAAGTATCAGCACTTTAGAGAAGGCAATTTAGGTTGAAAGGGCAGGAGAATTGATCTCAATAAAATATATACAAGCCATTTGAACAACCGTTGGCTCTAAGTGACCACAAACAGGCACTGAGATGGCTCTCTGGAGTCGTCACTTGGTTTTTGCCACTGTCTGTCTGCTGGGGAGGCACGTCCGCACACGAGGTATGACCCAGACACATTGCCGTGCCATCTCACCCTCCCTGACCTTGGATGTTACGATGTGCCTAGTGACTGTCCTTTCCACTTGCTCTCCAGCACCTCACTTGCTTTGGTCTTAGGAAGTCATGTGAAAAGTTACCTTGGTCATTGTGAAAAGCCTGCTAGTTCATGCCACACACTTTTAGGTGGGAGAAACACACGTCCGTACCCAAACCCCATCATCCAAACTCCCGGAGGCACACTTCCTTGAGGAATTGCTACTCCCAGAAGCTGCTGATGGCAGCAGCTTCAGAGAGTTTGTCTTCAGGCCCCTACACATCTCTCAAGCATTCCTCTAGACCTTTATGGACTGAGTGCATATGACACCTGCACTTGAACACAGTTGGTGTACAGCACTTTCTTCATCCCTGTTGTCAGTTCGAAGGATTGTAGGGGAGGATCAAGGCTTGGTCCTTCATCCAAACAAAGTGAGAGGTTTGCTAGAGCAGCCAGATTTGGTTCAGCTGTGAGTGAAGCTTGGCTGGTGAACACATTATGTCGGCTTAGTAACTCTTCAGTTATCGCACAGGAACATGGTCAAACTCATGGCTCATTGTACATAGGCAGAGCAGAACAGAAGGACTATAGGTCAGATCAGGAGAAAGTTGGAAGTCTATCAGTAGGGATTGGGGTTCTCTAAATGCCTGTCTCCTAGAAAGCAGACTAGCTAGGGTTTGAGGAAACACTTAAATAAGGCTCCAAGTCGACATTTAGCCTGGTAGTCAAGATGGTCACATTGGAGTATGGGTTTAACTCCTGATTCTGGCTCCTGACTCCAACTTCCTGGCACTGCAAACCTAGGGAAGAAGTGATGATAGGTAATTTGGTGTCCTGTTCTGCTCTCTCTATGTACAATGAACCATGGGTTTGAACCATGTTCCTGTGCAATAACTGACACCACATTTCCTTTCCTTCCCTTCCCTTCCCTATTACGGATTTATTTATTTTTATTGAAAATAAAATTTTTCACTTCCCAAGTGGTTGGCAATAGCTGAAACTGAACTGATCTGAAAGCAGAAGCCAGGAGTTTGCTCTGCATCTCAGTTTCCCAAATGGGTAAATGGTCTCAAGGCTTTGGGTCATCTTCCACTGCTTTGCTAGGCCACAGGCAGGGAAGTGGAGCAGCTGGACATGAATTGATACCAAAATGGGATCCTGGCACATGAGGGAGGATTAGCCAATTGGGCCATTGTACTGGACCGGTAATTGGGTTTCTGCCAGCCGTCTGGGAGATCTGGATTAGGATCCTGACTCTTGGCCTTGGCCTTGGCCCAGCTCTATCTTTTGCAGATACTTGGAGAGTCCATCAGGGGGTTTGGAAGTTCTCTCTGTTCTTGTTAGTTTTTCTCTCTTTGCCTTTCCAATAAAGAAAAAGGTTCCTCAAATGGGACTGTATGTAGAGGGGAGAAGAAACTGGAGAAGTCAAGAGTTCAAGAAATCTGGGACTAAGATGAATTTAAGAAAAACAATGAGGAGCTAGCATGGTGGCATAATATGCTAATCCTCCACCTGCAGTGCTAGCATCCCAAATGGGTACCAGTTTGATTCCTGGCTGTTCTGCTTCTGATCCAGCTCTCTAATTACGGCTTTGGGAAACAGCAGAGGATGGCACAAGTCCTTAGGTCCCTGTACCCACATGGGAGACTTGGAAAAAAGCTCCTGACTTTAGGTCAGCCCAGGTCCAACCATTATGAACATCTGGGAAGTGAACCAATGGATGGAACATTTCTCTCTCTCTGTAGCTCTGACTTCCAGGTAAAAATGAATCTAAAAAGAAAGAGAGAAAAAAGAAAGGCAACAAAGGACACTGAAGACAAAATGAATTCAGTTTGGCCTCCAAACAGACTTACGTCCTTAGAATATCCTTAACTTTTTAAAATGGGCATTTCTCTCTCCCATTTCTCTATATCATTGTTACTGCATGCCCGGGAAGTAAAACGCAAGTGCATCCTGGCTTTCATTCCTTTCACTTCCTCCACCGTATTCTCTCAGTTTACATTTTATCTTCTAATTTTCATGTTTTATTAGTGGCACTATTCTTAGTGTCACTCAGATTTAAACTTTTTTTAATTTTAATTTTTTTTATTGATTACATTGCATTATGTGGCACTGTCTCATAGGCTGTGGGATTCCCCCAACCCTTCCCCATACCCTTCCCCCATGGTGAATTCCTCCACCTTGTTGCAGTATTACAGTTCAAATTCAGTTAAGATTCTTTCATTGCAAGCATAGAGTCCAGCATCTTATTGTCCAGATAAATTCAGTGGCTTCTTGGGGAGACCATCTCTGGTCTGAAGGCAGAGCTGGCAGAGTATCATCCCGAAGATTTAAACTTTTAAAACTGTATGTTCATTCTTCACTCTTTATGTCCAAAGGGGCTCTTGCTGATGCATGGTGGTTCTTTGTGGGTGAAATCTTTTGTGTCTGCTTCTTTTTAGCTCTTGCTTTAGATCCAACTCATTACTTGGTCAGCCCTGGTCTTATAGCCTTCTGTGTTAGGGTTCCTCAGAGAAACAGAAGCAATGGGCTATTGACAAAGGTATGTATAAAGACATTTATTGTTGAGGGATTGGTTTACGTAATTATGGAACCTGGTTAAGTGCTGCAATAAACCATCTGCAACCTGGAGCCCAAAGGAAGTTGGTAGTATAGTTTCAGTCTAAACCTGCAGACTTGGAGAACCACTAGACCAATGGTATAAGTGCTGATCTGAGACTGAAGACCTGAGGACATTGATTCCGTATCTGGGGAGAAGATCACTGGGTCAGTTCAAGAAGACAGGGCGAAAGCATCTTTCCTGCACCCTTGTGTTCCCTCCCAATGGATTAGGTGCTGCCCACCCACACTAGAGAAGGTGGGTCTTCTTTATCATATAAGGATTCAGATGCTAGTATTTCTGGAAACATTCACAGATAAACTCTGGCTAATGTTTTATCAACTTTCTGAACAACCCTTGCCCTACTTAAATTGACACAAGAAAATGAATCATTATACCTTCTAGCTATTTTGAGTTTGTTTCAATCTCTGTATAGTCCTATCATTCTTCACATCCCACGTGGTTCTCCCAATCACTGGAATCTTTGTGAAATATCCTTAGTGGGTTCAGAAACCTTCAGCAGCTCTGTGTTTCAGAATGAGGTCCAAGCTGGACCTAACTGGTTTTCTTCCTAGCTTCCCAGTCTGCTGTCACAGAGCTCACACAGAGGCAGTTAACAAGCCCCCTCTGTGGGCTATGCTCACATGCTTCCCTGCATTCTGCCCTGTGCCCTTACAGGCACAGCTCCTCAGGCACACCATTCCTCTTCCCCTTCCTCTTTGCTCATTTTTTTTTTATAAAATTTTTATTTAACATATTTTATTATTGTACCTCAAATACCAAAAATGATAGAAGCAACATACAAAGTAAAATTATAAAGCAGCTTAACACATAAATAGAAAGATTCTTGACAAAATGTTGTTAAGTCTTGCCTGGCAAAACTTAAAATGATAATACATCAAGACAATATATTTTATATCCCTTAAATGGAAGGTTAGTTCATCTTCTAATACCTGTCTAATCAACAAAAATATTATCATAACAAATTGGCAAATAAAAACCATGACCATCATCATCAAAGAAAGGGCCTTTCATACAATTTGAACACATCATTTTTAAAAAAGAAAATACTCCTATTAACGGGACATAATATGATTAAACCATCAAAGAAAATTACTTCTTTTTTTTTTTTACTATTTTTCGGATTGACATCATTTCATAACAGCCACATCGATCACAGCAACATTTAATGCTTACTGCATTCAAGTTTCAGCTCATCTTCACTTCCTCCTATCTTGATGAAAGTTTCTTTCCCTCTGTAGAATGCCCAGAGGACTTTGCCCCTTGTCCCACTCAAGTGATACAAATAGATCATCTCCTACTAGAATTATGCTGCATTCCTCAGAATGTGTATGGGAGTTGAATGTAGGAGTCAAACACTACGTTTTGAGGTTGTAAAGGAGAATGTTCATTCCAAGAAAGCCAAGAAATTAGAGATACTTAATGACATCTCACATTTCAGATACATACTTTGGTGATACATTTTTAGCATTTTTTTGCACATTTGTAATTTTTTCCCCCTTAACAGACCAGTGATCCTGATTGAGAATACAGGTGCCTTATGTTTTATTTGCATTTATTTTTTGAAAGTGGAAACACTTTCAAAAGTGTCCATTTTGGTTCTATTATGTCACATTTTAGAAATTTTATACAAGTAACTGGGACTTCAGTCTCCTTTTTATATAATACCATAGGCAAAACAAGATATGATAGAGTAGTTACATAAAAGCTAAATGGGAATAATGCTGGAATTAAATTGTTGGTTGGCAGCAATATCACTCATTTCTTCGTTTAAAATTATATTTCCTGAGCAACAGAGAAGTCACTATTCTGGAAGATTGCCCATATAGCTCTCAAAAATTGGTTTAGGTTTTAATATATAAAACAGGGTGCTGCCACTGTTGTGTAGTAGACTAAGCCTTTACCTGTGGCACCCAGGATTCCGTATTGGTGCTAGTTCGTGTGCCTGCTGCTCCGCTGCCCATCCAGCTCACTCCTAATGGCCTGGGAGAGCAGTAGAGGATGGCCGAAGACCATCCTGCATCCATGTGATGGACCCTGAAGAATCTCCTGGCTTCAAATTAGCCACTTCTAGCCATTGCAGTCATTTAGGAGTGAATCAATGGATGGAAGATCTTTCTTTCTGCTTCTCCTCTCTGTTAAATCTGCCTTTCCAGTAAAAAGAAAACCAAAAAAAAAAAAAACCAACCCCCCCCCCCAAAAAAAACCCTTAAAACATTTCTAAAGGAATAAGAAAGCTAAAGAACCAACTCTCTTTTATGTTCAACACACAGCACCAAGGATAAAGCCTTAAAAGTAGCAGAAACTCAGTATAGTGCATTTGTATCTGTCAATTAACCATGTTTTGGTTGTTTTCTACCAGATTTTGGTTTTTATGTTTATTTATTTTTATTTGAAAGAGTCTCTCTCTCTCTCTCTCTCTCTCTCTCTCTCTCTGTCTCACACACACACACACACACACACACACACTCTACTAAATTTTCATCTGCTGGGCCAGACCCACTCTGGAAGCCTGGTGCTCTATCTGAATCTACCCCTGTGACTGGCAGACTCAAGTGCTTGCCCCATCATGTGCTGCTTTCCACAGTGCATGTTAGAAGGTAGCTAAATGGAAAGCAGAAGCAGAACTCCAAAGCCAGGCCCCCTCTGATACAGGCTACAGTTGTCCCAAGTGGTAGCTTAACCCATTGTACCACAGTGTGCTCATTATCATATTTCACACGCATGAATCCACTATTTTTGACTTGAGTGTGAAGTTTGCAGGTGATTGAGAGAGAGACTTCTAGTTCAGGGGAGAAGATGGCCCAGAACCACTTGTACATGATGGGGTGACCGCGTGAAGCAAATGACCGCCAGGGTCTACAGCATTGGCCTTCATACATCTTAGGCCCAGGGGTGGTTTCTGCAGAGCATTCCAGACATTCCTGAGGAGATAGGGGCAGGTTGATCTATCCTGGACTCACTCTTCCTCTGCCTCAGGCCAGCATCCTGCCCTGCCCAGCCTAACATCGAGTAACATGGTAGGAAGAAGAGTGGGAGCAAGGCAGGGAGGGTGGGAAGTATCATTATGTTCTTAAAACTGTATATATAAAATACATGAAACCTGTTTCCCTTTCATGTAAGTGACTAATTAAAAATTTAAAAAAAAGTAAGTGATGATTTGATATGTAGGACATTACCTGATGATGGACCTGTTAAATATACATTACTATTTCCCAGAAAGCATCATTCTAGGCATCAACTAAAATAGACCAGAACAACTAACTTCAGAAGAAGCGTGCTGAGGAATTGCTGCTCCAGTTTGGAAAGCCTAGACTGGTAGGTTACATTTCCTGTGATCAGAGTGGATGTTATTAAGAAATGACAAGGAAAGTAAACAGAAGGGAAAAACACAGACAATCATGCTCACCCTCATCCTAACACAAACATTGAGGCAAATAGCTGTGAAGTAGCCACGTCTTTCCTCAGGAGCTATTTCAAGACATCTAGTGCATGTCTGAAAGTAATGGATAGTAAATAACCCTCTGTAAATATACATTTTTTTCTTTATAATACAATAAAGTTTAACTTATTAATTAGACATAGCAATAAATTAACAATAACTAATAGTCACAGAATAGTTTAAAAAACGTATTGGATTAAAATTCCGTGACTGTGCTTCTTCAAAATTGTACTGTACTCATTTTTCTTTTGGTGATATGAGATGATACAGTGCCTGTGCGGTAAGAAGTGAGGCATAATGTAATGCTATTATGTAAGGATTACTTGAACACAGGCACTGTGATACCAAGGCAGCTGCCAGGTGATTCGTTTATGGTAACATATGCAACATGTATACCCTGGACAAAAGGATAAGTTATGTCTTGGAGAGAATGAGTAGATTGGTGTGTGATTCCATTACATTGTTCAGAGCAGCGTGCAATTTAAAGCTTTTGAGTTTTTTTCTACAACTTTTCATTTAATATTTTTCGGCTGTGTTGAGTACAGGTCTCTGAAGCCACTGAATACGAGACCATGATAAGGAAGGACAGCTGTGTTTGGAAACCAGAATTGGCAGAGCTGAATAACAGACCTATGGCCTCTACCTGTGACTGAACTTCCAGGTGAGAAACTTGTTGTATTAATACAAAGCTGGATGATCTGGGATTCTCCCTTGCCACTTTTTTTCCTCCATATAGCTCTCAATTTTCAAAGATTTATTTTCTTTTTATTTGAAAAGCAGAATTACACGGAGAGAGAGAGTCTTCCATCCCCTGTTTCAACCCCATTAACCACAACAGCCAGAGCTGGACCAATCCAAAGCCAGGAGCCAGGAGTTTACTCTGCATCTCCCACATGGCCATAGGGGCACAACCACTTGGGGCCCTCTTGTGTTGCTTTCCCAGGCACATTAGCAGGGCATTGGACTGGGAGTGAAGGAGCTGGGACTCAAACAAGCATCCGCATGGGACGCTAGCACTGAGCGAGGAGGGTTATTTAGCTTGCTATGCCATGTCACTAGCCACTCTCTTTTTACCTTTCTAACAAATAAACTTAATTAACTAATAAAATGTTTCATATTACTTAAACTTTCCACATCTTAAGGATATTATATTTGTGCTTCTATTTTTTTTAAGATTTATTTATTTTTATTTGAAAGGCAGATATACAGAGAGGAAAGACAGAGAGGAAGATCTTCCATCCGATGATTCACTCCCCAAGTGACTGCAACAGCCAGTGCTGTGCTGATCCAAAGCCAGGAATTAGAAAGTTCCTCCAGGTCTCCCACACGGGCGCAGGATCCCAAGGCTTTGGGCCATCCTTGACTGCTTTCCCAGGCCACCAGCAGGGAGCTGGATGGGAAGTGGAGCCGCCGGGATTAGAACCAGTGCCCGTATGGGATGTTCAAGGCAAGGACTTTATCCGCTATGCTATCGTGCCAGGATGCTGTGCCTCTATTTTAATAAACAAGGAAGCTTGAGGCTCGGCAGCGTGGCCTAGTGGCTAAGGTCCTCGCCTTGATCCCATATGGCCGCTGGTTCTAGTCCCGGCAGCTCCACTTCCTCTCTGTCTCTCCTCCTCTCAGTATATCTGACTTTGTAACAAAAATAAAATAAATCTTTAAAAAAAATAAACAAGGAAGCTGAGGCCTATTTCAATCAGGATAGGTCACGTTTGCTGCTGTAACAAACAGCCTCAGAAATCCTAATGACTTAAAACAACGAAGATTTGCTTTTTGTTTATATTATGGGTTCATATGGATCTGCCTTAGATTGTCCTCTGGGATCTAGGCAAGAGGAGCTTCCACAACATAGGACTAGTAGAAGCACAAAAATTCCTCCCTGGCTTTTAGAGTGGTTGCCCAGAAATGACATATTCTCTTAATTTCATGGACCAAAATCAATCAAATGGTAATGTATCAATTAAAAAGAATGTGAAGAAATGTGAATTCAGAGTCTATATTTTTTAGCTTGCATAATAAATTATCACAGTAAAATACAAATGCTTGCATTTTCTATCATTGTTGCAGTAATACAATCAGTAATGTGGAAAGAAAACTAAAAGGGCGACTCAATTGTAAGGGGTCGCTTTTAACTTTTAGAATACAATTTTTGTCTGGACTCATGGAGGCTTTTTTGGAACTCAGGAAAATGATGAGCTTTAAGCATTGCTGTTTTGCTCCATCTTGGCAGGTAGGATCACATGCAATCAGTTGATGGTCCTCAATTAGAGAGCACCCAAGCCTGCCAGAGAATGCTTTTAGGTCTTAGGAATTTGAAAATGAATTCTGAGCTTCAATACTAGTTGTTTTCCAGCCCTGCTACCTGGGAGACTATTTGATTATGCCAGCTAGAATAACTAACGTGGTGATCTAGTAAGCACTGGAAGACATAGAGTTCTTCACCTAAAGCTTTTTCAAAAGCCCTGGATAAACTGGAGTTCACAAATAGGTTGACATCTGCAGGGTTTGGCTGGAGATTTTTTCTGGAGGACACCACCGGCCTTGTGAGCACAGAGCAGCCCAGGGTGCTGAAGGAAGTACTGCAAGTGCAGTCCTGGATCTGCCCCTTGCTGGGTGAACCTTGTGCATCTGTTTCCTTTCCTTCAAAAAAAAAAGAATGAGGATTCATCAGTTCTGAGCGCATCAAAGCAGCGCTCCTGTGGAACACTTAGTGTGCCCTGTTTTCGGAGGGTGCTGGTATGCCTCATACTCTGCCTTAAGACTATTTCAAGTTATGTAGTATAACCCCTGCATCTTTATCTTAAGGCACCAGTGTTTCTGTGTTGGCTGTGGAAACGGTCCTAGAACAAAGCATGAAGTGACTTACCAGTAGTCATGGATATAAACTGCCACCTAAAAGGAGGGCATCAAAGCTACACACACAGGTAGAGAGAACGAGTTCTAGTGTTCTATGGCATAGCAAAGTGGCTATAGTGCACAAGAACACATGTTTTGTTTTATGAAGGACTAGGAGAGAGGAGTTTGAAGCTTTCCACACTTTAAGTAATGTAAGGAAATGGAGGGCCTGGCTCTGTAACTCAACTGGCTAATCCTCGCCTTTAAGCACAAGAATCCCATATGGGTTTGTGTACTGGCTGCTCCACTTCCCATCCAGCTTGCTGCTTGTGGCCTGGGAAAGCAGTTGAGGTTGGTCCAAAGCTTTAGGACCCTGCACTCATGTGGGAGACCTAGAAGAGGTTTCTGACTCCTGGCTTCGGATCGGCTGAGCTCCAGCCATTGTGGCCATTTCCGGAGTGAACCAGCAGATGAAAGATCTTTTTCTCTCTTGTTCCTCTCTGTAGATCTGCTTTTCCAACAAAAATAAATAAATCTTTTTTTCAAAAAAGCAATATAAGGAAATGGAAACAAATGATCAAAGTCCTGACTTAATTACTATAAGTTGTATGTATGTTTAGAATCATCACGTTGTATCCCATATGTATATATAATCATGATGTGTTAATCAAAAATTTAAACACAGGGATTTAATTGGGTGGTGAAGATGCTGGAGTCTCATGTTGGAGTACCTGGGTTTGAGTCACAGCTCTGGCTCCTGACTTCAGATTGCAGCTAATGGAGACCCTGCAAGACAAGCATGATGGCTCAAATAATTGGGTTTTTGCCACCCATGAGGGAAAGCTGGATTGAGACCCTGGTTCTTGGCTTTGGTCCCAACCCAACCTGGAACTTTTCAGGCATTTGGGAGAGTAAGCCAGTGGATTGCAGGAGTTTGTCTTCTGTCTCTGTCTGCTTTCCAAATATATACATTTCAAATCATACTTTAAAAATGCAGGAGCAGTTGCATGATGGTTCATTTTATCAGTGAATTACTCTGGAACTTGTTGTCTTTTTTTATTAAGAAGTTCTTTTCCGTAAGGGTGCTCCCTTTCCCTCTGTATCCGTTTAGAACCCAGGGACCTTTAGCAAGTCAGAGTGGTTGATTGCCACTTTTGTCCTGCTCATCTGACAGACTCTGCCATTTTGTCCCAGCAGATGGTGCTGTGGAAAAGCTGGTGCTCCAGAATCCACTAGAGCTCTCCCAAGGCCTGACGGAGGCTGCTGCTCCTTTCTGAGGTGAGCTATGCTCATTCAGATCTAAGCAAGGCTCATGTGGTTCTTTGGTAGTGAATGAATGAATGGCTCAAGTTTGCAAAAGCTTGCCCAGAGATGTTGTAGTCCCTGGCATTTAGCATTTGGATTTATACACAGTCATTTTTAGAAGTGTCCCCTGGGGCTTGGCAGCGTGGCCTAGTGGCTAAGGTCCTCACCTTGATCCCATATGGCCGCTGGTTCTAATCCCGGCAGCTCCACTTCCTCTCTGTCTCTCCTCCTCTCAGTATATCTGACTTTGTAATAAAAATAAAATAAATCTTTAAAAAAAAAAAAAAAGTGTCCCCTGGACCTAGACATTTAAATAGGACTGGTTTAAGTATCTACTTATGTGGAAACCACCGACTTCCTTTCTTACCCAGGGGACCATGCCCTTTGCAGTCAAGCAGTTTTCAAATTTTCAACCCTCAAAACATAAGATAAGCCCCGTCTCCCACACACCAAGACCACCATCCTGCTCAGGGACCCTTAATACTTCAGGTGCTGTGAAGGTAATCACCTTCTCAGCAGGATGCTCTCAAGATGTATAAATGTGTCCACGTGAAATTATGGGCAGTAACTTTTCAAGGAAGGAAGCAATGTTACTCCTTTTCAAAGGGAAGATTTTCTCAATGAATCGAAGTTTTCTGGTAACTTCCTTGCTGAAAAAGAGAAAAACAAACTTCACAAATGTATTATCTGAAAGATCATTTCACCACATTATTAAAATTTAATTAAAAATGTAAAAAGTAAACTTTTTTATTTACAAAGAGGGAAGAAGGGAAGAGAGATTCCTATTCCATGATTCTCTCCCCAAATGACTGTTAAATTCTGGGGTTGGGTTGGGATGGAAGCCAGAATCTGGGATCTCAGTAGAGGTCTTCCAAGCGGGTGACAGGAACCCAATTACTTTGAGCCATTATTGTGGTTATCCGGACCCTAGCTAGGCTAAATACTTGCTCATATGAGGATTATTTACACTAAAGAATCAATGTGGGGGAGAGTGAAGATGGTGGAACAGAGTAAGGGCATGTTTAAATAGACATAGAATCATTAGCCAGGGTGAAGTAGAGAGGGTGCAAACCTGGGAAATAGGAGAGGACAGGCCAATGGCAGAGGGTCACCTGGAGACCCCTGGATGAGGGGATAACAGTGGAGACAACAAAACAGTGTTAGTGACCAGATAGCCCAGCAGTAGTTGGCAATTGGAGTTCCACCAGTGGCCAGGTAGGAATGGGAGTTCTCTGGAAGCTCAGGAGGTGAACCCAGGCATAGAACTGCCCATCCTGCTGATTTGCTTGATTCAACCATGAGCAGAAGCAGACTGGCAAAGCCTAAGCAGGCAGGTGCAGGAACAGGGTGAATTTTATGGCTCAGACCCCTACAAGTGTTACATTTTTGTATAATGAGAAAAAGGCCATGGGACTGAAGGAACAGCAATGAGTTGCACAGGCATTGAGCTGGGAGAGAACTCACTTCCTGCTTAATGCATTGCACTGGTCTCACAGGGTAAATAGTACTGACTTGGCATCCCATGGGTTCCACTCAAAATAGGTGTGGGTGGCCCTCCGGCTTAACAGCCAGCTTGTTCTAACAAGACTGGAACTGCTCAAACCAGGAGTGGGAAGAAGATGTGGTCACAGCACAGAATCACAAGGGGTGGAGAGTGGTGACCTGGAAGCTGGGACTACGGAGACCACAGTGGAAACCTAGCACAAGAGCCCAGGACTGAAACTCATTAGAGGGAGTGGTACAAGTGACCGCAAATGAAGAACCTACAGAATGCAATCAGTAAAATCAACCCGTAGACCAATGGGCAACACAGCTTAGAAACCAGCTCTAAGGAAAGGAATCTGTTAACCATAATAGCAATGACCCAGAGCAAAAGAAGAAACAGAGGCACAATGAATATTATTGATGCTTTTTACCCTGCAAAGGAGCAAAAGGCTTTGTCAACCTCAGACTTAACTGAAGAAGACATAAAGGAAATGGGGGATAAAGAATTTTAAAAACTTGTTATAGAACTAGGCGCAGTAGCCTAGAGGCTAAAGTCTTCACCTTGTATGTACCAGGATCTCATATGGGCACCACTTCATGTCCTCATGGCCTCGCTTCCCATCCAGCTCCCTGCTGGTGGCCTGGGAAAGCAGTCAAGAATGCCCAAAGCCTTGGGACCCTGCGCCTGTGTGGGAGACCTGGAAACAAGTGCCTGACTCTTGACTCCTGGCTTTCTGATCAGCTCAGCTCCAGCCATTGTGGCCACTTGGGGAGTGAATCATTGGATGAAAGATCTTCCTCTCTGTCTTGCCTCCTTTCTGTATATCTGACTTTTCAATAAAATAAATAAATAAATCTTTAAAAAAACTTGTTATAAAGCTTCTTCAAGACAATGAGAAGCACATACAGGATTTCAAGTAATTCAAGGAATTTGTCACACAACACTGAACAAAACACTGAAAATCAAGCTGAATTACACAATGGAGCAAAATAAAAATTCAGTGGAAAGCCTCAATGAGCAAGACAGAAGAAAGAATTTCAGAATTGGAAAAAATTTCCTTCAACAATCAAAAAAACTGGAAATGGAACTGAGTCAAGCTAAGAATAGTATTCAAAAATTAAGGGATACTATTAAAAGGCTGAATATATGACTTACGGGAGTTCCAGGAGACACAGAAAGAGAAGCTGGGTTTAAAAAAATCTATCCAATGAAAATAACAAAGGAAAACTTTTGTAATTTAGAGAAGAAATTAGGAAACAAAACACAGAGGGGCACAGAACTTCCAGTAGGGTTGACCAAAAGTAATCTTCACCAAGATACATGATAATCAAGCTCTCCACAATTGAACACAAGGAATAGATCCTTAAATATGCACGTGAAAAAAACCATTGCACATTAAAAGTGGTAAAGAAAGACAGTACATAATGATCAAAGAATCCATTCAGCAAGAAGAAATCGCATTACTAGTTCCTTATGACATTTTTTCATGTCTAATTGTACGTGGTTTTTCTATCTTGTTTTTCTTTGCTAATCTGACTAAAAGTTTGTTTTGCTCATCTTCTTAAAAATGGCTCAAGAAAGTCACAATTTGTAATTTTGTAGTTTCGATTCCATTTATTTTTGTTGTGAGTTTTATCATTTCTTGCTTCTTGCTCATTTTTTTTCTTTTTAAATATGTTCTTGAGCTGCATTGTTAGATCATTATTTGAAATATTTCGATTTTTTGTGTCTGATGTTATAAATGTCCCTCTCGATACTGTTTTTGCTGCATCTCATAGGTTTTGATATTTTTGTTTTTATATTCGTTTCTTCAAAACAGTTTCTTCTTATTCATTTCCTCAGTGACAGATAGGTCATACGATAGCATCATTTTCTTCAAGAAGTTTTTTGATTTTCTTCATTTCTTCAGCAACACGTTGGTCATTCAGCAGCATGTTATTTAACTTCATGGCATCGTAAATTTCTATTTTTCTTTCTGTTATTGGTTTTGTTTTGTAGCTTTTCATGTAAGAAGATGTATAGTAACTGTATAATGGAGACTGTCATATCCAGATGTGAAGATACAATGCAGTGTGAATCTCTGCTTCCAAATCAAAATGTACTTTCTCTGGTCCTTGTCTGCTTCCAACTTTGGGTCCCCACCCCCTCTCGTAATAACCATCAGGAGTGCTCCAGAAACCCCTCAAAACAAACAAACAAAACTAGAATCGATAGACAGAGAACAACAAGGAAAGCTTAGAACCAGAGAGGAAACGGTCAGCGGGGATGCACTTATAAATCACTGGGTGGGACACAAAGATTAGTTACTCATAACTGGGGTATGGAAGATTTCTCTGCACACCCCTCCTAAACATGCTCACCTAAACTGTTGACATTTATCCTGTTAGAATTACAGAGTTAGACCACCTGAAAAACAGCCAGGTTCAGCGAAAACGTGCTTCAATGCTATAAACTGCTAAATACTAAAATTAAAATAGGCATGAGACAGCTGAATAGCAATCTAAGCCATTTTAAGGTATATAGAACACGGTTGAATATAAACCAAAATTGAAATGTCTATGAAGCAGTTACAGGTTGTGGTTGAGAACCTGCATTTTCCTATTAACATATTGGTTAATCCATACCATGTCAATTAATGCCATAAATGTTGTAAATGGTTGGAAATATTATGTTGGGACTTTTAATTGATTGGAATGATATTCTGCCGGCTCTACCTTCAGACCAGAGATGGTCTCACCAAGAAACCATTGAACTTACCAGGACAATAAGATGCTGGACTTTATGCTTGGTAAATACCTCCAATGAAAGAATGTCAACTGAATTTGAACTATGGAAATGCAACAAGGTGGAGCAATCCACCGTGGGGAGAGGGTGTGGGGAGGGGCGGGGGGAATCCCAGTGCATAAAAAATGTATCACATAATGCAATGTAATTAGTTTTTAAAAAAAAGGAAATGCAATAAAAATATATGTTAAAAAATAAACAAAAACAAACAAACAAACATATCAAAATGTACTCCCAGTGAACTATTGAATGCATCTTGACAACAGGATGCCAACTCTGTAAGGATACACTTACATAGCAGAATGATGGACTTGTGACTGATTATGAAGGACTATACTGTTTGTAATAATAGAGAGGAAATCAGTGGAGGCAGGGAAGTTGGGGAGGGGGAAATGGGATTGTATCATAAGTTTAGAGAAAAAACAAGAAGAAGAAGAAAAGAAAAATAAAAGAAAAAGCTTTAGGGGATGGTGTTGTGGCAAAGTAGGGTAAGCTGCTGCCTGTGATGCTGGCATCCCATAAGGGTTTGTATCTTGGCTGATCTACTTCCGATCTTGCTCCCTGCTAATGTGCCTGGGAAAGCAGTGGAGGATTGCCCGAGTGCTTGGATCCTGCCACTCACGTGGGAGACCTAGATGAAGCTCGTGGTTTTGGCCTGGCCCGGCCCTGGCTGTTGCTTGGGGACAAGGAATAAGCCAGAGGATGGAAGGTCTTTATCTCTCGCATTCTCTCTCCCCTTCAATGCAATTTTTTATATAAATAAATATATATTTATTTATCTTAATATAAGCTATAAAGTCTGAGAACCTCCATGTTTCTTTAAAAGCATAATACCTACCAAGGATCTTGTATCTGAAGGCAAGTGTTTTTTGTATGTTTTTTTCCATAGCAGTAACATTTGCTGGTAGCAGTCTTACTTCAATTTTTGTCTTAATGGAAAAGTTAGCCTGAGTTTTTCCATATCGTTAAAATGTATTTGCACCAATACAACTGTACATTTTGTTTTTTATCTTCCTGTTTAGTTTTGTACTTTTTGTCTCTTGCGGTCAATTTCTGCCTTCCAATCACTCCCCAGCCTACAAAAAGGACTTTGGAAGTTGGCTACAGACTTCTCACTCAACTTCCTCCCACCATTTAAGTGGTCCCTGCCCAATAACCCCTTCTAGAACGACATGGTTTCCTAATTTGTGTATGTTAATGATTGTGACCTTGACTTATTTCTGGAAGTTACTCTGATTTTATATCTATCTTACCTTCACTTACAAATGCTTTTCCTCTATGTCTTGCTTTCCTATAGTCTCGATTTTGACTACAACACCTTGTCAAACTTTGTACACTTGTTTTTGCAGCTGTTTTTATCTCAACTTTTACTCTTTTGAAAATTTTTTTTTCTTCTTGGCTAGT
Organism: Ochotona princeps; assembly: GCF_030435755.1. Lineage (NCBI taxonomy): Eukaryota > Metazoa > Chordata > Mammalia > Lagomorpha > Ochotonidae > Ochotona > Ochotona princeps. The sequence continues at coordinate 81,003,577 of NC_080835.1, forward strand.
GTTCTTTCTACCTTTCCTGGTGTTCATGATTGATGCCTAGACTTCCAGTGTCACCTACACCCTTCATTTGCTTGGACCCACATCCTGTCCAGAAAAACTTCAACACTGTGTCAGTGCCAGATACATCCTCATTTACCTACTTGGCATCATACCTGATCCAACACAGGAAATTTGTATTGGAAAACATTTGGGGTGGAGTTTCTGTGTTGCCCACTACCCAGCCTATGGTGATAAATGCATGATACAGGTTAGGTATCAATAATTTTATAGCAGAAGCTTCTCTATGAAGCCCACTGTACCCTGTGGGTCTTGGCTTTCTCCAGGCGTTTATTATGGTTGTTTTCTCACTTTTCTCTTCCAACAGCTCCAGTGCCAGCTTCCTCTAAAAGGAGAGAATGGATAGATTATGTTCACTGCAGCAGCAGCAGCAGCCGGCACCATTCCTTTGAGAAATTCTAGTTTTCCTCTCTCTAAGTTACCACATTCTCCGTCCTCTGGAGAATGTGGTAAGGCCTGGTATTTGTTATACCTGGTTGACAAAAGGCACCAAATACTACTTACTGTGTGTTTCTCTTTCAGTTGTCCTTATATTAAATTCTTCACAATGTGAAGCTCCCTTCTCCTCTGTTGTCTGATTATTTCTGGCTCCAGGAATTCTAAAATCATGTGCTTTTAGCAATCCACAGACAGTATGCATTTGGTTTTGGAGGACCCCAAAGTCCATGTTCAGTAATCTACAGCATGACAACAATGGGCAGTATTCCTATGTACAGAAGTCTCCCTATATTGTTATGCTTTGTACCAACAAGATAAATCACCTATCATATGTATGGTGCTTTGCAAATGCGTAAGCAGTCACTGCATTCCTCCACTCAGATTGTCCTGCTGTAGTTCTTTCACTTTCTTACTTTCTAATAGGCTAAGAAAGGGTTCACAAAATTTGTATATACCTGATCTCTGGCACCACTATCTAATGGCATGTATGTTAAGTCCCCTCCTATTACATGCGTATTGCTCCACAATATAGTTGGGGATTACAGTCTGGACCACCAGAGACAGTGCAGAGCACTAGCACAAGAGCTCCTATTGGTAAGAATATTTACTGCAGCTTTAATCATAATGTCCCAAGATTGGAAGCAACTCAAATGTCCCCTGAAAGGAGAATGAATTTAAAAATCGTGATATATTCACAAATAGAACACTATTTTCTTTTCTTTTTTTAGATTTCTATGTTTTTTATTGAAAAAGTAGATTTACAGAGAGAAGGAAAGACAGAAAGATTTTCCATCTGCTGGTTCATTCGCTAAGTGGCTACAATGTCTGGAGCTGAGCTAATTCCAAGCCAGAAACCATGAACCTGTTCCAGAGCTCCCAGGTGGGTGCAGAGTCCCAAGGCTTTGAGCCATCCTCTCCTACCCTCCCAGGCCACAGGCAGGGAGCTGGGTGAGAAGCAGGGCATCTCGGATACAATTCGGGACCCATATGGGACCCCAGCAGATACAAGGTGAGGATTTAGCCAGTAGGCCCCAGAGTAGTATTTTCAATAAAAAGAAACACGTAAATGATACATGTGGTAATGGAAATAAATCTCAAAAACATTATGTGAGATGAAAAAAGGCAGAAACAGAAGAACACATATTGTTTGACTCTATTCATGTAAAATTCCATATCCTGCGAAGTAATTCGTGGAAAGAGAAACCTGAAAAGCGGTTGTTTTTGCTGGTATGGGAGTCATTGGAAATGGGCATGAGACCTTCCCCAAGGTCTTGATTACATGGCTATTCAATAGCTATTTCATGTGTGTTGACTTTTTTATTTGAATTTATCTTACATTATTCTTTGTTCCTTATGCACCCAGGTGCCACATTCTACCCTCCAGCTGTAACCTGTTTCGATCGTTCCCATCTAGGTACTGGTTTAGTGGAAGGTAGTTCACAGTCCAGAAACATGTGGCTCTCTAACCTTAGAATTCTCCAGAGGTTTTGGAATCTACTGTTGCACAAAGAGAACTTTGGATCTTCTTCTTGTGAAATATGGTTGCTCGCTAACTAGCAACACCTGGCCAAGTACTCACTGTTGATGTCATGAAAGCAATTTCATACAGGTACGTATTTTAAAGCTTAGGACTGTAAATAAGAAAATAAAAAGGTATAAGATTGGCAAGCTGTTGGGTAGTAGAGTGGTCTACATTCTAATCCTTAGATTCTATGAATGTGGTGGTTTATTGTGTAATACTGTGAAAAAGGATCTTGGCATTTATGATCAGTTTAGGGGTATTTGAAAGGCCAGATGGATTATTAGCCAGTGAGCCTAGTGCAAACGCAAGAGCAGAGCGCGACAGTATCACACAAACATCCAAAAAGTTTATACAGTACATGCATACAGTCCACAAGGAGGAGATTATGCAGCACACATCTTTTTTCATAGATATCTTTCCAGGGCAACAATATTGATCATGCTTTAAGCAAAAATCCCAAGACTTGGTAAACCAGAGAACTGGACACTAGATGGCATTGTTGAAATTAAAATTTTGGAAAACAAATGCTTTAGCCCTGACTTGATTCAGGCAAATCCTGTTACTGGATCCTGTTATTGACAACGGGGAAAGAACAGTGGTCTGTTAAGATTGTATTACCTTGGAGGCTCCACGCTTCCCCAGTTGGGCTGCAAACATCCACTCCACAAGATTTATAAGACTGCCTTCTGTTGGGAGCACTGCACGCTGGTTCAAAGCCAGGAGGCAGCAGGAAGACAGGAGGTCACAAGTGAGGCAGATCTGCCTCCTTTCCAAGGCCAGGCCAGTCAGGTAGCACCCAGTGGACCCACAGGAATGGAAGTGATGGGAGTGAGAGCTGAGGCTACTATGGCAATGAATGTGGCTGTTGTCATCTGTAAGGCTAGCCTGTCTTTGCAATTTTCTGGAGCATGGAGAGTATAACTGTTTTAGCTGCTTCTGTGATTTTCGACTGAAGGAATTGGGAATGCTTTCATTAGAGAAGGATGCTTTTGATTGTTGTCTCATTGTTTATGGAATTGTGGAGTCTGTAGTTGTGGGGGGATTCTGTATTTGGAATTTCTGTTTTGGAGGTTTTTTCCCCTTGAGGCCTGTTTTCCTGTTAGATGATGGGTGGTTTGTGTAAGTGAAAAATGTGATGAGAATGTGCTACTAGTTGGCGGATGATTGCATGTGCTTTGACCTTGGAGTCCTGGCTGTTGCTCCATAGCTACTGTTAAAGAGTGAATAATGGCTTGCTCAGAATTATCTTTTGAGACGCCTGCTTAGGCTTGAAGTGCAGACGGAGTGACCAAATGACTGTACATGCCCCCTGAGTCATGAAGAAAAAACAAAATAATTAGTTACTTGTGCAGAGGCTTGTGAGGTGTCTGAGTAAATAAAAAGGACAGCCCTTTCTTGGGCTGTATGCAGGATCGTGCAGGATCATGCAAGGTCATGTAAGAACGTGTGAGACCAGGTAAGAACATGCAAGAATGCACCAAGTGTCTGTGTCTGTGTCTTTCTTTATCGCCGACTCCACGCACCCTTCCCTAGCTCCGAACTCTCGGCTGGAGCTGGACTCCGACAGCCTTCAGATTTGCTTTGTTGTCTTTGACACAGAAATTTTGCCCTAAGCGCTTGTACCAAATGTGGCAGATGGCCTGCCACTTAGCTATCTCCTTATCCTGAAAGTCGAATCTGAATCTTATACCATGTTCTGTGCAGCACAGGAAGCCCTGGCAGTTAGCTGAGAAATGCTTCCTGTCTACTCCAAGGAACTCTGGGGGTTCTCAGATTCCAAGTTCCAAAGGTCTTGAACTGAATCTCCCGGGAAGTTACACAAGGCGTCTTCAAAAAGTGACTCAAACCCTGTGTGTGGAGTTTGGGGTTTTGCAACAAAATACATTTATCTTTTAATTCTATTTTTCTATGAAATTTCTGAAGTTCTGAACTTTCCTTAGTAAAGTAGACTTTCCTTAGTAAAGAAAGTTCATGACCTTTCCTTAGTACTGAGCCCACAAAGACACCAGTCTAGCTCAAACCTGCCTTCAGTCAGTTCCTTTTTTTGGTAGGTATTCTCCACCCTGATTTTCTTCTGTCTCTATTTCTCCCTCCCTCTGCACATATTCATTCACACTCACAATCTTTGGTATTTATGCAGTATAACCATGTGATCTCAGTTAACTCCTTCACCGGTCTATTTCTCCTTCCCTGTTTTGCTCCACCTGAGTAACAACAACAGCTATTCCCACGCTGGAGTTTCAGATATGTAGATTTGTGCTCAGACCCACCCACAAAAATGTGTGTGTGTGTGTGTGTGTGTGTTTTAATAGCTATTATGGAGAAAATCAGAGCTTCATTAGCTTTTTTTTTTTTAATCGGTAAGGCAGATATATAGAGAGAAGGAGATACAGAAAGATCTTCGGTCTGCTGGTTCACTCCCCAAGTGGCTGCAGTGGCGGAGCTAAGCCCTTCCCAAGCCAGGAGCCTCCTCTGGGTCTCCCATGCGGGTGCAGGGTCCCAAGGATTTGGGTTGTCCTCAACTGCTTTCCCAGGCCACCAGTAGGGAGCTGGATGGGAAGTAGAGCAGCCAGGATATGAACTAGCACTCATATGGGATCCCAGTGTGTAAAAGTGAGGATTTTAGCCACTAAGCTACCACACCAGGCCCACTGTATTAGTTTTTATATATTGATGTTGTGATTCAATTTGTTCTTAATTTGTGTTGTACTGACTCAAAACACTCATCAGAATACTCTATGACTGAGTCTGCAAGGGTATTTTCTGAGTCACAGCTCAGGCTTGTTACAGGCACAACATAGGCCTATCATAGCACTGAGTCATGGATACACTCTTTACCTTATGGGAAGCAGTTCAAAGCGAATAGCAGCACCTTCATTCGCATAGACTCCACCTGCTCTGGGAGCCGACCATTCTGGCCTCAGCTGGGGAAAAGGAACATGCACATGTTCATCCCAGACGTGGCACAGGGAGAGTTTGAGGTCATGATGTGGTAGAGGCCATTGTTAAAGATTCAAAGGCAATTTGGCTCTTCCTTCTCACAGGCAACCAACAAGAGCAAAAACTAGTGACCTAACTGTGACATTATCAAGTTGATAACATTTGAGCATCTGATCAAATTCAGTATACTTCAGTCCAGTGTGTGACTGAGTACCTACTGTGGCTTGGGTTTGTGAAAGATAAAGACGTGAATGAGGCTTCAGGAGATATCATCTAGAAGAGCCAGTATGTGCATAGACACACCACATGCACCTCCATGGTGGACTTCCAGGCCCGGCCACTTGTTGTATCTTGCTTGCACCCTATGCTGAATGCCTGGAGCATAGTAAGAGCCCATGGCTTTTGACTGAATGAATGTGTAGTTTATGCATGACAGAAAATGATGATGCTCTCATAGAGATAGAGACTGCTACTGGACTGCAGGTGGAATAAAAAATAGTGCTGATGGAAAGGACCAGGGGAGATTTCTGAGGGAAGGAAGTATTTGAGTAGGGGCTCGAGGGATGGGGAGAATTCTGATTGGGGAAGGGATGGTTTGATAGGGATTCATTCCTTGCCCCAAGATGGAACACCATGAGCAAGGATTGGGAAGTCAAGAGGCAAGAGGAATGTACACTTTAAAAAGATAAACACCTAAAACAAAACAAAACCCAGCAAGTGCATTTGAGGGTACTTCGAAATGTTCATGGAAAAATGGAATTAAAAGGTCACTGTGTCACACAAAAATCAATCCCCTGTTTGGTTATTTAATGATACATATTTTCACATGAAATCTTTTTAGAAATGTGTTACTATAACAGCGTTTGATTTAAAACTGGTTTTTTAAAATTTTTTTTATTTTTTTATTTTTAATTCATTAATTACATTGTATTATATGACACAGTTTCATAGGTACTTTTAAAACTGTTTGTATTGACAATAACTGTCCATACTTACGGGCTACAGTGTGATATTTCAATGTGTGTTTACATAGTGTACTGACCAAAATAGAGCAATCAACATTTCCTCTTCTTTACATTACTTTATGGTCGACAGCTTGATGCTTGTTTCTTCTATTTATTCATACAATACATACTAGATTGTTGTCAACTGTATTCACCCCAAAATCTATGTGTAGCTTTTTTTTTACAATATGCATTTTCCACAAATTCTTTGAAGTACATTTGAATAGGCTTTCTGTAGCAGTCACAGCTCAAAGTGCTGCATACCTGTAAACTCTGTTTCATGGAAAAGTCTGTGGGATATGTGTTAAAAAGATCTGCATCTAATAGGAGAGGCTGAGGCATAGACAGGTGGACTAATGACCCATATTCACACACGTGGTGGCTCCTGCATTCAAACTCAGGCAGTCTATCTCCCTGGACTCTCCTGACTATGGACTGCAGAAGTGGGTACAGATCGCCTTTCTCTCTGTATCTGGGCTTTCGAAAGTGACTTTGCACCTCCTCCCATCAAGAGGCAGAACCTGGGTTAGTTTCGTGACTGGCTTTGGCTAGTCACATGGAACAGAAGCAACATTATGCCAGTTCCGAGCTTAGACCTCAAAAGACCACACATGCTTCTGTTCTCACCCTGGAAGACAGCCTGCTGTCGTGTGCACAAGCCTGGGTTACTCTGCTGGTTGAAGAGCAATGCATGGCCCAGTTACCTCTTTGGCTGTGGCAGTAGCCAATTCCCAGAACCACTCAGCTAAGTCCAGCCCGAAATGCCAACCCACAAAAACAGGAGCTGAACGAATTGTGGTTGTTTTAGGTTCCTAAGCTTTGGGATAGTTTGTTAAGCATCAAAACCTGGTTGATAGCTTGACTGTGCTCCCTGTCCATTATTGCACACTTTTTAAGAAGTTTTTGTAAGAGTTGATTTATTTTTATTTGAAAGGTATATTTGCAGAGAGAAGAAGAGATAGAGAGGGAAAGATCTTCCATCTGCTGGGTCACTCCCTAAGCGGTGGCAACAGGTAGAGCTAAGCCAGTCTGAAGTTAGGAGCTGGAAGCTTCTTCCAGGTCTCCCACGCAGGTGCAGGGTTCTAAGAACTTCAGCCATCCTTTGCTGCTTTCTCAGGCCATAAGCAGGGAACAGGATCAGAAGTGGAGCAGCCAGGACACAAACTGGCACCCATATGGGATGCCAACACTTGAAAGTGGAGAATTAGCCTATTGAGCCATAATGCCTACCCAAATTATTGCACACTTTCTGCAATATATTTAATAGCTGATTGTGCATGGCACCTAATTTGGTTTTCACAGATATTATATGAGATGGATTTTTTAAAAGTAAATACTGTAGAAATTTCACTGAGTTGCCCAAGATCAAATTGTCAATGAATAGAAGGGGCACAATTGAAATGTAGAAAATTTGTAAAGTTTCAAATGCCATTAAGTCAAATGAGACTAGTGCTGGTAGGAAACAGTAGCAGGCAAGAGGATGAATTGGCCCAGCTGCTGGCTCTGTGGACTGTAAAGATGTTATGAAAGTTCAAGGTAACTTGAGAAACAAATGTATAAGAAACCCTGGAGATGTAAAGTGATGACGATCTGGTAGGGGAAGGAAAAGAAGAAAATCAGGCTCTACTAGGATAGGGTGCGGGGCGGCAGGGGGGGTGGTCTTTGGATTATGCTCTTTCTCTGTTCTCCAGGGTGGGTCACGAATGTCTTTGTTGTAATGTAGAACTGAAATGTAACAGCTCCAGCCCTGGGTGTCCAGGGGCTATGGGTTAACAGCAGGGTGATTGCCAGGGGTGAGGAGCAGAAAACAATGGGGCAGCAGATTATTAAGACTTTGTGTATTCCCTACTCTCTCCCATCTCCTCCACACTTGCAGGATTGGAAAATTGCATCGCAGAGAAAAACATTTTTCAGTGGAGATGTTTGAAGGTCAAGGTTTATGCATCTTGTGCCGTAATCTGGTGTGAGGATCAAGGTCACCTGTTGAAGGTGAAAGATGTGAAACAGATCTTCTCCCCACAACTCCTGAGGAATGACATAAACAGGAGCCCAGGCTTTCACTCCCACTCTGGTTACCAGGGGAAAATGAACTCAGAGGCAAAAAATATCAACATTTTGGCAGGAGACCAGCTTGTTTGAAAGAACACCACTTAAATGAACTGAACTCCAGAAATCAATTAATATAAGCCATAGATGAAGATTTTAAGGTAAGTTTAATGAATACCTTCAAAGAAATGTTAAATTATATTGATAAAACAAAGTATGCACAGGAAGGCAACTTGGTTCTGAATAGACAGATCAAGTATGTAAGAGTTGAACCATGGGTTCAGTAGACAAGGCATTCAGTTGAATGAAAAGATAATAATTAAGAAGCTGGAGTACCAGGTAAAGCAACTGCTAAAAATGGCTCTAGCTTGCTCAAATCCTGGCTATTTTAGGGGAACAAATTCTCCCTGCTTCTGTCTCTTTTTGGGTAAATGGAAGAGCGTTATAAACACTGTTTTGTAACATGCCTTTCACTCAGCGACATGGATATAAGCCAGAGATTATTCCACTGCAAGGTAGAGTTCTTCCTCATTTCCTTTGATTGTTCTACATGCACCATACAGTTGACTGCAGTGAAAACCCCTGTTTACGATTGCTTTTTAAATAAAGAAAAGGAGGTTCTGGCTCAAGGGCTAAAATTTTAAAAATGTTTAGGAGATAGAAGGATTGAAGCAAGAGAGGTAAAAGCCAGTCTATCCACATGCAGTATATTAGAACAAATGCAAGTATTCAGCAATATTCCTGAATGCAATGTCAATTTACAAAAATCAAAAGTGCTTATCTTTTAGCAAGATATAAGAAGTCGGAAAATAATATAGAAAATAATATTCTATTGGGAAGAGTGATAACAACAGGATGGATAATTATAATGGATAAAGATTGAATTAAAAGCATTGAAATAGATATTCATGCCATTATAGATGCATCTTTAAAATGGTGTCAACAGGGGCTGATGTCATGGTGTATTCTTTAAAAATGTTATCTGTGGTCATGTTCTGTGCTCCAGCTACTCCACTTCTTTTTAAGATCTATTTATTTTTATTGAAATGGCAGATACGCAGAAAGGAGGAGAGACAGAGAGGAAGATCTTCTGTTTGATGATCCCCTCCCTAAGTGAGCGCAATGGCCGGAGCTGTGCTAATCTGAAGCCAGGAGCCAGGAGCCTCCTCCAGGTCTCCCACACGGGTGCAGGGTCGTAAGGCTTTGGGCCATCCTCAACTGCTTTCCCAAGCCACAAGCAGGGAGCTTGATGGGAAGTGGGGTGTCTGGGATTAGAACTGGCACCAGCATGGGATCCCGGCATGTTCAAGGCAAGGACTTTAGCCAGTAGGCTACCATGCCGGGACCCTCCTCCACTTCTGATCCAGTTCCCTGATAATAGCCTGGGAAAAGTAGAGGAAGTTGACCCAACTACTTAGGCTCTTGCCACTCATGTGAAAGACCTGAAGAATTCGCTGGCTTTGGCCTGGCCCAGCCCTACTCATTGTGGCCATTTTGGGGAATGAACTATTGGATGAAAAAAATCTCTCTATGCCACAGATTAAAAATAAGAAGTAGATTGAAACTGTATTAAGAATTCCTGACAACACTACAGCATTCATGAAGGTGCTTGCTTAGTTTAGAACATTTTGTAGAATATATCAAAGCTACTGACTAGGTTCAGCAACGAAGTGCAAAAGTAAAGCAGTCACATAAAGCCAGAGAAATGTTTTGCATAGATTGATGCTGATGCACCAAGAATTAATATTATGCTTCATTTAACTCTTCTTCTAAGTTAGAACAAACCACAACAAAGTCTTGTAAACAGACATCCCTGCAGATCCACAGGGACAAGGCTCATCTTACACTGGGTAAACAAAAGTTACATAAATGGATCATTAGGAATCTCATGGCATGCTGAGAAGCAGCGTGACTGATTGGCCAAGCATGTAAGTGCTCGGCTGAAAAAATTCAACAATTTGTGAAACAGAGTCCTTTCTATTTAACTGAAATGTCAGGCATGGTCTCCAGACTGTCTATTCCTCCTATAAGAAACTCAGATTTTCTCACATGAGGCCTGATTTGCATAAAATAATTTTCTATTATCATGTGGTGATGGCCACTCCTTAGGATTTCAATGGGAAGTGTTGTCAGTGACCTTGATTTCCAAAAACTCATGGTTAGAATAGTCCTGCCTGCTGGGAAACTCAGCACAAACACCACCTCCTGGGCACGGAATTCACACTAGCGCCCCTCTGTTGCTGGCGTTCAGAATAAAAGGGATTGGGTTTCAAATTGGCCCTGTCTATTTAACTTGAATAATGGGATTTGGTCAGTGTGACCAAAACGAAGGATTCTAAGGGAATTGTGGACCTCTGATTCATAAAATATTTTTAGGAGTATATTAAATGATCGTTGTATCGAGCTCTCCATCTGATGCTTGGTGCTGCTTTGCAAGATTCCACTAATTAGCCCTTGGATTAGTTGCATTTACTTGTTTACAAAACTCATTATGTCAGCAACAAGGATTGAATTACCTTTTTTGTACATTCATATATTGAACAAATTTTACTGACCATCAGCTGTGTGTCAGGCACTGGGCATAGGGTAAAATAAGATCTGTGAATATCCTACTCTCACAGTCTGACTTTCTGGTGGAAAAGTTGTTAATTAGCAGTAGAGAAGAATATGTCAGTGAGTAATAAATGTATGATGAAAATAAAATAAGGCAGAATGGGTCAGAAAGAATTCTGTGAAGACAACATTTAAACTGAGACCTAAATAGCAAGGTGTCAGGCATAGGAAGCTTTAGGGAAGAGGCAATGCTGGGGTAAGACTAATACAGAAGAATGTGATATATTGAAGGAAGAGAGGACGATTGTATTGATGGAAACATGTTTGCTAGTCTTTTGGTGTTAGCTTTATAGATTTATCTATTTTTACTGGAAAAGCATATTTTTACACAGAGAAGGAGAGACAGAAAGATCTTCTATCTGTTGGTTAACTATGCAAGTGGCTGCCATGGCCAGAGATTAGCGAATCTGAAGCCAGGAGCCAGGCGCTCCCTCAGGGGTCTCCCATGTGGGTGCAGGGTCCCAAGGCTTTACGCTGTCCTCAACTGCTTTCCCAGGCAGGGAGCTGAATGGAAAGTGGAACAGCTGGGAGATGAATTGGAGCCCATATGGGATCCTGGCACGTGCAAGGGGAGGTTATTAGCCAAGTGAAGCTTTATGCCTGGCCCTTGGTTTCTGTTTGTTTCTTTCATGAATAGTATTTAGCTATTAAAAAAAATAGATGTCCTCTCTCTTTCCCTTTAAGTTTTAAATAATCTTGGTTCATCCTAGAAGCTAATTCCATGTTAGTTTTATATCTTATGAATATATTCTATTCCATCATCATATAATGTGCTGGTATAGTGTGCTTATTTGAACAACAATCTTTGATTTTAATGTAGTAAAATACCATCAAATTTTCTTCTTATGATTTCTTCCTCTTTGGGTGTTGTTTAAGAAATGCTTCACTGAGTCTTCACTTTTTTCCTATTTGCTTTATGAATTTGCCTTTTACATATTGTTATTTTTTTTTTTAAAGATTTTATTATTATTGGAAAGCCGGATATACAGAGAGGAGGAGAGACAGAGAGGAAGATCTTCCATCCGATGTTTCACTCCCCAAGTGAGCCTCAACGGGCCGGTACGCGCCAATCCGATGCCGGGAACCAGGAACCTCTTCCGGGTCTCCCACGCGGGTGCAGGGTCCCAAAGCTTTGGGTCGTCCTCGACTGCTTTCCCAGGCCACAAGCAGGGAGCTGGATGGGAAGTGGAGCTGCCGGGATTAGAACCGGCGCCCATATGGGATCCCGGGGCTTTCAAGGCGAGGACTTTTAGCCGCTAGGCCACGCCGCCGGGCCCCGTATTGTTATTTAAACCACCCAGAATTCATTTTAATTTATGGCATGAAGTGTCGATCCGTGTGAGTTTTCTTCCAAACCAAGGTTCCTTTTTCAGCATCATGTTTCCCTCTAATTTCATGGTGCCACTTCTGCTACAAAGCAACCAAGACCTGGGCACTGAGGGAGGTTCATTGTTGCTGGTGCATTCACTTATATTAGGAATTGTGAGTTCTTCCCTAGGCCTCAGACGCCGATTTAATACCACAGAGATCTCGTGTTCTTTCCCCTGTGCCATGATTCTAATTGTTTCTCCCACAGTGAGAGCCCTGCCTTCCTCAAGCATAATCATGTCTTCTCATTCATGCAGTCTTCTGATAAATATCAAGTCAATTCTGAATTGTTCCATCTACTCCACTATGGAAAGCAAACCTGTGAAAAAGAGATCAGAATTTATTTGCCAATGGCTTTGCCCCTCTGTTTGCCACAGTGAGGGATCGAGGACTGTGGTCAAAGTGTCATGTTCAAAAGTCACTTGTGGGCCCAATGTGGGTAGCCTAGTGGCTAAAGTCCTCATCTTGCATGCACTGGGATACCATATGGGCACCGGTTCATATCCCGGCTGCTCCACTTCCCATCCAGCTCCCTGCCTGTGGCCTGGGAAAGCGGTCGAGGACAGCCCAAAGCCTTGGGACCCTGCACCCACGTGGGAGACCTGGAAGAGGCTCCTGGCTTTTGGCTTTGGATCGGCACAGTTCCGGCCATTGTGACCACTTGGGGAGTGAATCATCAGACAGAAGATCTTCCTCTCTGTCTCTCCTCCTCTCTGCATATCTGCCATTTCAATAAAAATGAATAAATCTTTTTTAAAAATGTCTGTGAGTGCTCCCCTTACTGGACCCCCTCTGTATGATTGGGAAATTCATTTCACACACAGTTGGGTTAACCTGGTGCACTGGGTTTTAGTCCCTGTCTCACCACTTCACGTTGATCCCGCTTTGACATATGCAAAAGTATTTCTTTCCATGCCTCCAAAAGTCAAAATGAGACGCATTGAAGCTTTCTTCCTTCTCATTCATCCTCTTCTTTGTCCCCTTTTCTTGGACGTGACCAATTCCATTGTTTTCTCATTACTCATTCTGTATTTCTTTTGGCAGAAAAGAAAATCAACACAAGTGTGCTTCCTGTCTCTCTGTTTTCTTGCCCAAAACGCAGTTCACCATGTATGAGGGTACTTGAGAATGGTCATGGAAAGTGTCTTCCCCATGATGTCTGTGTGACCTCAGCACAAGCTGCTCAGTAATTCTCAGGGCAGAACAGTCCACCTTTACCCTCCACTCGCAAGCCTTTAACCAAATAAATTTTCAACATAGTCTTCCATGATTTTTCTCAAGTGCCCTTTCATACTTTTTAAGTATTTTACTTTTTCTTCCTCTCTTACTATAGCCTGGAAGGTTTGTTTTATTCTAATAGTTCCCGTTGTTTTAAAACCTTTGCTAATATCTTGTTTTCCTTCTAAATCTATACACTTTAAGTTTTATTTATTTGAAAGAGTTAGAGAGAGAGAGAGAGAGATCTGCTATCCTCTGGTTCATTCTCCAAGTGGCCACAATGACTAGGGTTGGGCCAGGGTGAACCCAGTTGCTTCTTCTAGGTCTCCTATGTAGCTGGCAATGGCCCAAACACTTGAGCCATTCTCTGCCGCTTTTCTCTAGCCCATAACAGGGAACTGGGACAAAAGTGGAGCAGCCAGGACAATAGACAATGTGATATGCCAGTGTTGAAGGTGGTGACCTCAATCACTATACCACAAGGCACAATGCTGGCCCTACATGCTTTCAGTTTAGGATGATTCCCTTTTTAAATCACATGTTCCTGTTTTCCGTTTTGTCTCTTCATCTCCCATTATTTCAGTTGTATTGTTCTGTTTTGTCCAGATATTCTGCCTATTTCCCTTATTTTACTCGTTTTACAATAAAATGTGTCAAATGCTTGTGATCAGTCTTCTTGCTGAATTTTCTCAGATTCCCTTTGGTTTAATGAAACTGGTCGACATGCATTTCTTGGGAGTTGGTGGGTACTTGGTGGACAGCTTGGATGTACATAAAATTCTTGATTCTAAACATCTTCTAATCTAGTCTGTTAATTGGCTCCTTCAATTTGCCATAAGACTAGAGGTTTGCTGGCATCATCTCGATTGCAAAATAGTATATTGCAACATCAGAGTGGTGTCAGATCTTAAGTTCTGTTTTAGAATTAGATATATGGTCTCCAAACTTCTAAGTATAGTGTTTTAGGCAGGAGTTTGTGCCTGTGAAGTCTCAAGTCAAGGCATTTGGTTTGGGATAGTGGGAGGGAAATAGTATCATAATGTCCAGACCCCAATCACTGCACAAATCATAGCTGAATATATGCAGAGCTCCCAGACTATAAATAGAGAGGATGGTAAGTGGGGAATGCCTGTGGGATGAGGCTATAATGAAAAGAAGAAGCTTTCACAGTTTATAAAAAGGTTCCAGGGCTTCCTTCCCCTGTAACAGCTAACAGCATATTCCTAACTCCTTTCCAGAATGTGCTTGAATGGAAGGTCTGCATGCTCCTCAGAGGGCTTGGAGGTTTCACGGGAGTCTAGGATGTCAGGGCAGAAAAGGACCTTGGAAATCATTTTGTCTACTTTTTCTTCCATTAACAGATGAGGAAACTAGTGGTATTAAGTCTGGGGTCCAAGAAGAAAGATTAGAAACTTCCACATGAAATATCTGGCTTCTTAATGTTTTGTGGGACCGGCATTGTAAGGCAGTAGGTAAAGTTGCCACCAATGTTCTGTATGGGTTCTGGGTCGTGTCGTGGCTGCTCCATTTCTGATTCAGTTCTCTGTTAATGTTCTTGGGAAGGCAGCAAAAGATGGCCCAAGTACTTGGAGTCTTGACTCACGTGGGAGGCCTGGAAGAAACCCCTGTCTCCTGGCTTCAGCCTGGCCTAGTCCCTGCTGTTGTGGCCATTTGGGACGTCAACTAGCAGATGGAGAATCTTTCTTTGCTTCTCTCTCCTTCTCTCTCTGTAACTCTTTGAAATAAATGAATAAATAAGTCTTAAAAAATAATTATACTTTAGAAATGAACAAAATCAAATTTCAGAATGTTATATATTATCACTTCTAGAAATTAAAATGGTCACATAGCATCTATTATTACATAGATGAAAGCAAAGTTCTAAAACATGGGTTGTATTTATGTTTAACTCATGATAACAGTTACCTATGAAAAGAGAGGGAGAGATGTGCTTCAACTTTGTTTCTTTCCTTAAAGTATTGTCTTTAAAAATATATCAAAACTTAAACATATTTAATGTTTTTGGATTCACTTTTTCACAAATATCTTGAAGTACCCTCATGAGAGTTTGTTGAATATATATATTACTACAACCACCCAATGTAATACTAGAGGGGAAATTAATAGGGGGAGAGAGAACTTGGGGAAGGGGATGTGAAATCTCAGAGCCTATGGAACCTCATCATAAAACAATAATAAAAATCATTCTAAGAGAAAAATACATATTATTACAAATAATTTTACATGATATCAGTTATATGTTAATATTACATATATCAGGAAGCAGAATTCATTGTTGGGTTTCACCGTTTTTAGCTTTGCTGAATATTGTTTGATTTCCTCCAGGGCAGAGTTCTTTGTTGTGCCACCTTCACCAACAACACTTGCTTTGATTAAATAGTGTTTATTCACCTAAAATGAAAGCAATCTCACTGTCTGCATAGCT
This sequence comes from Ochotona princeps, assembly GCF_030435755.1. Lineage (NCBI taxonomy): Eukaryota > Metazoa > Chordata > Mammalia > Lagomorpha > Ochotonidae > Ochotona > Ochotona princeps. Next base: position 81,019,229 of record NC_080835.1, read on the forward strand.
TGATTAACGGTGAGCACTTTCTGTGGGCTTTTCAACTGTTATGTTTCCCTCTTTTCTTCATTGCCTGTTTGTCCCCTTTGCCCACTTTTCTGTTGTGCTGTTATTTTTTTTTTCTTATTGACTTGTAGCAGTTCCTTGAACTCTGGATATTATTTCTTTGCTGAGTTTTATATGTGGTTAATAATTGTCCCCACTCCATGGGTTACCTTTGAACTTTGTTAGTAGAGTTCTGCTTTTACAGACGTGCTATGTTTTCACAGAGTCAAAAGTAGCAATCCTGTTTATTTATAACAACCCAAAGCCAAAGAAGGCAAGATGAAGCTCCTATCTTGTAGCGTCCCTTGGGCTATTTGGCAAGTGGGTTGTTCAGCACAGGTGTTCTTATAATTGGGACAGGCTGTGAGTGATTAGCAGCACTCAATCCCTATCTGGTGTCAGAATGCTCTTGCCTTCTGGAAGGAGTTTTGGATGAGGAGTCATCTCCTGCTGGCTCCCTTCCTACTGGTGTGACTTCTGAGGCATGGCCGAATGTGCACAGCAGAAGACCTGGCTTCCAGCTCTCCCAGTAATTCCATTTGAGCCTCAGTTTCCTAATGTGTAAGAAAGGATGATGCAGCTCCCCAGGGCTGTTGGGTTCAAACTCAGTAGGTAGGCTTCAGTGTTCATGTTTTAGAATAAGAGGAATAGAATCAGGTGCAGAAGTGTTCTTTCTTCTCTACCATGGCCTGTGATTAGGTGACGAGTAGTAAAATCGGATTTTCCAAACAAGATGGAATATCAGGGGACCTCAAAGAATTGTAGGGTTCTTGGTAAGACCACCTTCCAGAACAAAAAGTTATATAGAAAACCCTCTCCCCTCTCTGTCTCTTCCTCCTTCCTTCTTTTTCTCCCTTTCATCTTTTCCCCCTTCCTTTCATTTTTTCCTGCTTTCTTTTTCTGAACCTTTTCTTACTTGTATACCCTGGATTTGTTATACTTCCTGTTATACTACCCATTTCCCATTTCCTAGCCAACTGCTATTTATTCCTCAGCTAGCCTTTGCTTTTCTAGGAAGCATTCTCTAGGAGGCTTTTCCTAGTACATCAGAGGTTGGGTTGGCACTCTTCGCAGATGCTCCCATATTGTACTTACAACCTTCATCGTTGCACTTGCCACACATATTTTAATTGTCTCTGACCTTTAATAGAAGATAATCTTGTCTATGTCATTGCTATGTCTCCAGAGTCTGTATTTCAGTGCTTGGCACAGTAGGTGTTCAAATTCCATTAAATGAGTGAATAGGTATTCAGGCACTATGTTAGGGAGCATGAATGCCAAGCTAAAACACAACCTTAGTTTCTAATGAATTAAAGTCTTACAGGAGGTAGAGACATGCACATCAATATTGTAAAAAACATTCACTATAGTTGTATATAATATAGTTACATTGTATAAAATATGTAATGATATGCATTATAAAAATAAGCAACAAGGGCCCGGCGGCGTGGCCTAGCGGCTGAAGTCCTTGCCTTGCACGCACCTTAAGCCCCGGGATCCCATATGGGCGCCGGTTCTAATCCCGGCAGCTCCACTTCCCATCCAGCTCCCTGCTTGTGGTCTGGGAAAGCAGTTGAGGATGACCCAAAGCCTTGGGACCCTGCACCCGTGTGGGAGACCCGGAAGAGGTTCCTGGCTTCGGATCGGAACAAAATTCTTTTGTAATAAAAATAAATAAATCTTTTTTAAAAAATAAGCAACAAGGCTGAGTGTTTGGAATGTCCATCTTGGAATGTCTAGGTTTGATCTTTATCTCTGTTCCTGACTCCTGCTTCTGGACAATGTAAAGCTTGGCAGGAAGCAGTGATGGCTCAAGTATTTGGGTCCCTGCCAACCACATGCGAGATCTGGATTGAGTTCCTGGCTCCTGAATCTTGCCTGAGCCAGTCCTGGCTGTCATGGGTACTTGAAGAGCGAACCAGTGGATGGTAGCATTTTCCCTGTCTTGGTTTTTAAAATAAATAATAAATAAATAGGATACTTTTAAAAGAACAAGCAACAGATATCTGTTCCAAGTGTAAATATGAGCAGAGTCTTCAATAAGTTCTTGGAAAATGCTTATTATTAAACAGAAAACTATGCATGGATATCAAAATTTTTGTGCCGACGTAAACTTTTATTTTAATTCCATTTTTTCAAAAACTCTTTTCAAGTGCCCTTGCCTATGGACCTGAAAGAATTTTGTTTGTGTCAAAGAAAGCTGTAAAAGAGATAGCCGAATTGGAACTTGAGGGATGGACAGAAATTTGTCAATATGAGAAAAGTGAAAGGCATACAAAATGGAGTAACATTTATTTAATTAGTAACCCAAGAGTTATTTGCTGAGTCCCTGCCACGTACCAAATCTTGTTACAGCTGCTGAGAGCATAGTGGGCACAAGGAGAAGCCATTGTCCCAGCAGTCTGTCCTGCCCCCTCAGGCCTCCTCTCTCTGGCCTGACCTGTTCCTCCTGGGAAAATGCGCATTCAGTGTATCTGAGAGCCTGAGGGGCAGTTGACCGGGCTCTCCTTGATCTGAGAGAACAGAGTCCTGGCTGTTTGTGTGCTGAGGAAGACGTGAGGGTTTGTGTTTCTCAGTGTTTTGATCAAAGGTACGCGGCTGTTATCTGAGAACGCCTTGGCAGTGTAATGAGACTGCTCCGAGGCACTGCCTGGGACTTCACCTTCTATCTCAGGCCACAGCTTGACTGAGGACTACCTTTGCATGGTCAGACATGAACACTGACCTCTGCCAAGGGCAATAGCAAGGTCAGAAAAAGGAGACATGGTATAAAGGCTGGAGGAAGTGTCCTAACATCAACAACACAAGATGAAGAGCCTTCGTAGAGAAGACCAGTAGGAAGAAATGCAAGGTTAGGCGGCAGTGAAAGATGAATTTTGAAAGCGATCATTTTCTGGCCAAAGTACACTTGTACTTCCAGCAAGTTTTCCACTGATTCTTACAGAATACCGGAAAGGAAAGGAGCTTCTTTCTTGTCTAATTGGGTTCTGCTTATTCACCTGACTGAGTCAACTTGCTATTTAAAACACGCCCTCTTCCCCAGCTGACTGGCCACAAGAACTGACTGCCACAAGGCTTGTAATTTTAGAGACAGAAGAAGGGAGGGAGGTGGGGAGGCAGAGAGATTGAGAGGAGAAGAGAGGATGAGGACATATCTTCACATTTTCTTCTTTTCATCTTATATTCTATGGTTTAAAGATACTGCAGCTTTGCCACAGAACATCTATTCCCTCATGGTAATCTTGTCCCATACAAGCCAGCTTCACCTTTTTGCTGATTCACTTCATACTTGCCTATATATTTACTTTCATTCACTCATTTCATATATTTATACAGTTCATATTACTAATGTCTCCCCTGCAAAGGAGCAAAAGTCTTTGTCAACCTCAGAGTTAACAGAGGAATACATTGAGAAAATGGGGGATACAGAATTCAAAACGCTTGTTATAAAGCTTCTCAACAACGAGAAGCACATGTAGGAATTTAAGGAATATGTCACACAGCAAATAGCAACACTGAAACAAAATCAAGCTAAATTATTAGAAATGAAGGACACAATGGAGCAAATTAAAAATTCAATGGAAACTCTCCATGATACAATGAATGAGGCAGAAGAAAGAATCTCAGCATTGGAAGATATTTCTTTCCACAGTGGGGAAATAATCAGAAAGCTGGAAGAGGAACTGAGTCAAACTTAGAAAAGTATTCAAGAATTAAGGGACACTATTAAAAGGCCAAATATAAAAGTTGTGGGAGTTCCAGAAGGTGCAGAAAGAGAAGCTGGACTTTAGAAAGCATTCAATGAAATAACAAAGGAAAATTTTCCTAATTTGGAGAAATAATTGGGAAACAGAATACAGGAGGGGCACAGAACACCCAACAGAGTTGACCATGACACATGATAATCAAGCTCTCTTCAGTCAAATATAAGGAAAAGATCCTTGAAAACCCATCCATCTGTTGCCTCCAGGAGACATATCTCACCAAGATGAGTAGAAACTGTATCATGGATTTTGTTTTTGTTTTTATTTTCATCTCTTCAAAACAGTTTTTTTTCCACTTCACTGACTCGTAGGCCATACAGTAGCATCATTTTTCTTCAAGAAGGTGCTTAGATTTTCTTTTTCATTTCTTCAGTGACACATTAGTCATTCAGTAGTATGTTGTTTAATTTCATGGCATTGTATGTTTCTATTTTTCTTCTTGTTGATTTTTTTTGTGGCTTTTCATTTAAGGAGAGGTACAGTAACTGTGTAATGGAGACTATCAGATCCAGATGCAAAGATACAATGTAGTATGCATATCTACTTCCAGATCGAAGATGGATTCCCAAACTATTAAATCTATCTTGAAATAGGATGCTGGACCCTCTAACATTGTCCATGCCTGCAAAGATGGAGTTACGACTGTTTATGAAGAACTATACTATTGTAATAATATAAGGGAAATCAGTTTGGGAGGGAAGGGTTTGGGGAGGGTATAAGAGCCTCTCTCTCTCCCTGCCCCCCCCCTCTCTACCTCCTCCCCTCTCTCTCTCTACCTCCCCCTTTCTCTACCTCCCTCTCTGGCCCTCTCTGTCTCCCTTTCTAGCTTAATTGCCCACTTATGTATGAATTTACTCCTTCTTCAACCCTGAACTCCTATGATTTTCCAAACTCCTGTCGTGATGATTGATGCATCGGGTGTCTGAGCAGTTTGCATTTTCTCTAAGGCCTCTCTGACAGCCTCTGACTTCCTCCAGTCTGCTCACCTTTTATTCCAGAAATGCAGGTGTTCTCTTGAAATAACTGCTCACTATGGCCTTGGCATTGCCTTGGTCTTCTTTTAGGACCAACTCCCTCCTTTTGGTGGGGTACCTCCTCTTTTTAGATCTTCTTTTCAGTAAGTTACTCCAGCCCCCAGCTGTGACTACAGTTGCTTAGTCCAGAGTACTCCTCCAGCACTGAAACTCTAGCCTTCTGCTTGAGCGAGGACCCAGCCTTTGTTGGCTGTCAAGGCTGCAGTAGAGGAAAGGATCTTGGGGCTAATTTCTTTAAGAGCTCTTATCTCCTTCCTTTCCTGTGCCAGGAGCTTGAACAGTGTAAATCAGATGGGCTCTGGGTTGTCCCTGCTCCTAGTTTAGGACTCAGCTTCCTTAGCTCTGCTATCAGGTACTTCTGACTTTGGGCTTCACAGCTCCCAACAATTATCCTTTCAATTCTCCCTCAGGACTTCATGTTTTTAAAAATAATCCCTCTTCCATTATTTTTAAAAGGTTTTGAGAGGGATTCAAATTAATATATGTTCAATCTGCCATGATTATTTTACTGGTCTAGAATCCCAGAAAACTTTGCAGTTGAGGATAAAGAGATTATTCCTGTTACTGATAAATTGGAACCAGAAATTGGCAAGCAAATGGCAGATCTCAGACTCTGGAATCATACATTCTCTCTTGCTATGTGTTTTAGTACATTTTATGCTGCTATAATGAAATACCCAAGGTTGGGTACTTTCTAAAGAGGTTCGTTTAACTCTGGTCTGGTGACAGAAGTGTCCAGATAACATGGTGTCAGTGTCTTGTGAACCCTCTGGCCGTGTCAAAACATGGCAGGTGCCATCCCAGGCAGAGCATATGCCAGGAGGAGCAGTGGGGTGTGCAGGACAGATTACACAGTAAGAAAGGAAGCACGACAACAGGAAGGGCCCAGCTTCACTATTTTTTTTTTTTTTTTTTTTGCTCTGTGTGTGTGTGCGCGCGCACGCGTGTGTGTGTGTGTGTGTTTAAAGGCACAGCTACTGAAACAGGAGGAAGGAGAGTGCGAGCGAATCAAACAGAACTGTTTTCCATTCATTCCCATATGACTGACATAGCCGGGGTTAGGCTGGGCCAAAGCTGGGAGCCAGGACCTGCCTCTGGGTGTGCCTTGTAGGTGCAGGACCTAAGCACTTTGGCCATCCTCTGCTGCTTTCCCTGGATCTGGATGGCAAATGAAGCAGCTGGTTCTTAAACCGGTGCCCATATGAGATGCCGGTGCCACAGGTGGAGACCTAACTCACTGTACCACAATGCCAGCCTTCAGGCTTGCTCATTTATAACAACCTGCTCTCATGGGAACAAATCCACTCCTGCCAGACCTAACTCACTCCAGGAGATCAGCATTAACCTCTTTATGAGGGACAGGTAATGGCCCAATCACCTCCCTCTGAGCCCACCTCATAAAGGCCCCACTGCTTCTTAACACTGTTATATTAAGAAAGAAGCTTTCAGCACACAAACCTGTGGGGAACAGACCAAACCCAAATCCCAGCATCCAGATTCTGACCTTTTGAGTTTACCTAACACCTCCAAGCCTTGGTCTTTCCTGTCTTTACAGAGATAATCATTTAGCTAACTAATGAGCTTAAAGTGCCCATGCATATATGACATCTTATAATGTCTAATTTTTTTATTTCTAAATTTTAAAATACGTTTAAATGCACCATAAACGGGGGAATGCAAAATGCCTGGGAAAGGACAGTCAATAGCACACACCCACTGAGTGATGTCATGACCTTCTGACCACACGTAACTTAGCAGCCCTGAAATAGTAAGCACTGTGTTAGCACTTTGCATACAATGGGGACCAACACATGCATACAAGCCTTCAGGAGGCTTAGTGTCTGCTGTAAAAAAAAAAAAAAAAAAAAAAAAAAAACAGTAAGAACAAGACTTAAATTTGATTAAAATTTGTAGCAAATGCTATAAAAAAAATAATACTACAAAAGGGAATTACAAAAGCATCTTAGTTTGAATTAGTCTGCTGGGAAAATGTGCTGAATTCAGACTAATGTCAAAGTGGATCAATAAAATATGCTTGTCTTCTAACCTCTCATGCTAAATTAATATTAATTTGTAGCATGCAGGTCAAAGGCATTAACGCTATGACTGCATCATTTAACTTGACCTTAATTTACTCATCTACAAAATAAGGGCTGAAGAAAATAATCTCTCAAGTCACAGTTTCTTACAGGCGTTTGCAAACTTAGAAAAGTAAGAATATTAGAAACAGGGTTAAAGGTAAGGATAGATTTATTTCCCATTTGGTCCCCATCATATGGTTTTAATGCTTATTTTTAAAAGTAAAGTATAATTATAGGTTAAATGTGGTGAGACAGGTGCTGTCATTGTGGTGCAGTGAGTTAAGATGCCACCTGAATTGTCAGTGTCCCACGGGAACACAGGCTCGGGTTCCGGCTGCTCTGCTTCCTATCTGGCTTTCTGCTACTATGGTCTGGGAGGCAGCAGATGGCAGTTCTAGTGCTTGGGCCTTTGTCATACATATAAAAGATCCTTACGGAGCTTTGGGCTCTTGGCTTTAGCCTGGCCTAATCTGGCTATTGTGGGTTTGGGGGGAGTTAACCAGGGGATGGAAGATGGCTCGTTCAGTGTCTCTCTTTCTCTGTTACCTTGCCTGGTAGGTAGATGAAAATAGGTAATAAGTAATAATTTTGAAAATTATATGAAGGAAGCCTATGTTGCAGTATAGCTGGTAAAGCTGCTGCCTGCAACACCAGCATCCTATGTAGGCACTGGTTCAAAAGCAGACTACTCCACTTCTGATCCAGCTCCTGCTAATGTGCCCGCAAAAGTAGTAGAAGATGGCTTAAGCGCTTAGGTCCCTATCCCCACTTGGGAAATCCAGAAGCAGCTTCAGACTCCAGGTTACGGAATGGCCCAGTTTCAATTGTTATGGCCATCTGGAGAGTGAACCAGTGGACGGATGATCTCCCTGTTTTTTTCTCTGTGCAACTTTGATCTTCAAAGTAAAATTCATATCAACTAGAGCAGATTCTGGGAAAACAATGGGGAAAGCATTAGACATAAGTAATAACAAATTCCAAATATTCATATATTTGAAAATCACACCAAATTAAAATTCTCATTTAAACGTTAATGACAAAGATGACATATGTAAAGCCAGCTGATACCAAGGGTGCAATTATACCGAAACTCACAGGAAGCAGGTAAAGTTTAGGAGCTTTATAATCTCAAAACTTAATGGAAAACAAAATAACAAGATAAGTTCATTTTGGTGCTAAGAATTTGAAATCCATGTATGGTTTTTTCATAATGGGCATTTCCCACAAACTGCTTGAAGACTTCTCATATTTAAATACAGAACATCAATAAATAGATAACAAATAAAAAAATCTCTAGGCATTTAAACAAAGCAGATAGAAACAGACCAAAGAATACTATCAAAGAAAACAGAAGGAAGTAAATAATGAAGAAGGAATTAAATAGAAAACAAGGGGGAAAAGAAAGAATAATTCTGAGGAACAAAACAGTGGCAGAGAACAGCCTGGCAGGTGGATGTGACTGTCTGCACACCATCTCCCACCGCCAAGGAGGCAGGGCATCTTGGAGACAGGAGCAGTCTCTACAAAGTAAAGGCCATCTCCAGGTGCCCCTGAGCTTTCACACATTTGAGCAGCAGAAAAAATTAATTATCAATTACTGATTGAAACATCAGAGACAGAAACATTCTCTAGTTTAGGAAAATATTTACAAAACCTCATTGGTGAGCACTGAAGAGTGACAGGGTACCAAGCATGATGTGTGAAAGTGGAAGCATCAAGGGAAAAGGATCAAGTATTTATTCTGATTTGATCAAGGGATATGCTAGATGGGAGAATTTCATACCACTGCAGACAGAATTAGCATATCACTAGTTTGCAATGTCTGCTAAATAATAGATCAGGGCAACAGTTACTAAGTTTCTGAAACTGCCAGATCTCACTAATCAGTCTTAGAAACACCCTAACTTGGAAAGCCAGACATTATGTATTTTACAATGTTATGTAATTTCTTTACAGTACCAATTATGTAGAAGTCTCTCTGTCCCCCCAGTTGAACCTGAATCCAATAACCAGTTTAGAAGACCTTAAATCTAATTAGCTTTTTGCAAGAAATACACAAGATGGAAGAACAAGTTACAGGCAAATTATACATCTTAGGGCCCGGCGGCGCGGCCTAGCAGCTAAAGTCCTTGCCTTGAACGCCCTGGGATCCCATATGGGCGCCGGTTCTAATCCAGGCAGCTCCACTTCCCATCCAGCTCCCTGCTTGTGGCCTGGGAAAGCAGTCGAGGATGGCCCAGAGCTTTGGGACCCTGCACCCGTGTGGGAGACCTGGAAGAGGTTCCAGATTCCCGGCCTGGGTTCGGCGTGTACCGGCCCGTTGCGGCTCACTTGGGGAGTGAAACATCGGATGGAAGATCTTCCTCTCTGTCTCTCCTCCTCTCTGTATATCCGGCTTTCCAATAATAATAAATCTTTAAAAAAAAATTATACATCATAGGGAAGCGGTGCTTTCGGTCCAGAATGTAGACATCAGACAGGATGACAGTTCTACTTCTCTGATGAATTAACCACATAGAAAGGCAGAAACTGTGAAAAGAATAAAGAGCAAACTAACCAAATGCTATATATAGACCGCATATGAATGTTGGTTTACACAGATTATCAAATGACATTTTTGAGACAATTAGGAAAAATGGAATCTAGACTGGCTATTAGAATTCAACAGAATTACTATAAATTTCATTAGACATGGTAGTATGGAAACTATATTCATGTCATCAATGAAACATGCATATGAAATAATCATGATTTTTAGAATTCCCCTTAAAATATTCCAGCAGAAAAGATGACAGAGGAAGAGGTAATGAAGAAAGAGAATACAGCAAGGTTGATATGATTTTCATAGTTGCTGAAACTTGCATTTTTTAATATTATTTCTCCAATGAAAAAATACTTCCTATTTCAAAAGACAAAGTGACAGGGAAAAACAGAGAGGGAGAGACAGAGATCTCCCAACTGTTGGTTCACTCCCCAAATGCGCACATCGGTCTGAAGCTGGGATCCCAAAGTTCTAAGACGTGAGCAGGAAGCTGGACCAGAATCAGCGTATCCAGGACTTGAAATGGTGCTCCAGTGTGAGATGTAGGCATCACAAGCAAGTGCTATACTTGCTGCTGCCCATATTTCTTCCTGTGTCAAAAAGTTCTGCTAAAAAAATTTTTTTTAGAGGGGCAACCATAGCGGCATAGCATGCTTAGCTTCTACCCGCGGCATTTCATATGGGCATTCATTCATGTCCTGCGTGCTCCACCTCCAGTTCAACTCCCTTCTTATGGCCTGGGAAGGTGGCAGAAGATGGCCCAGGCCTTAGTCTCCAGCACTCGTGTGGAGACCCAGAAACTCTGACTCCTGGCTCTGGACCAGCCCAACTCCAGCCATTGAGACCATTTGGTGAGTAAACCAATGGATGGAAGATCTCTGTCTCTCCTTCTCTTTCTGTAACTCTGCCTTTCCAATAAAAATAAATACATATTTTAAAAATATTTTTGGAAGAATAAGGCAGGAATTGGAAAATCTAAGATAATTCAGTGAAAAGAAATATCAATAAAAATATAAAAATATTAAATGGACCATTTTCTAGTAATATGATAAGTTGCCAAAAGTTACTCAGAAGAAATAGATCTGCTAAATAGGACTGCTAACTATGAATAATCATGAAATGGATACTTATAAATTTCCTCTGACAGTCTGAAAGATTACCGGGCCTATATAGCTTAGTGGGACTCCATAAGATAGAGATTCTTATTTTACACAAACAGTCTCAGAAAGGAAGGAAAAGGGAACCCTCATTATCCACCTAGCATCATCTAGGTGCTTGGGTATAAGGGGCTTAATTATAGGAAGCAGAATACCCCAAATTGAGCACAGCTAGAACAGGGTAGAGTGTCAGCGGGATGCTAACTTTACAACATCATAATTCTTTCATCAAGAAAATGCAACAAAGAAATATGACAAAGAATTTGAGAAGTATTAACTGTATGCAGTAGCAATATTAAATTATTTTCTACTCTTCTAGATTTAAAACTTTTCTTCCAAAAAAATTTACCGCCATTTATACTGTTTGCTGTTCAACTTCCAAAGCACGGGAAAACCCGCCCTTTAAAGCATATCATCTTCCAACCTAATGACAGCTGTCAGTCCCACTCAGTGGTAGAAAGCCTGGACTATACTATTCTTAGATCGAGAAATCCGGAGTAGTTCAAGTTACCACAGCTCTTGTAAACAGCACCATTTTTTTTCTCCTGAACATAAACTGATGAAAGATTGGAGCATTTAATTTTTATAAAGCATTCATTTGCCATGACTCCCGAGGGTTGGACAGTTATTAATGAATTTAAAATACTTGACATTCATGCATATGTTTATTCAATACGCTTTTATTTATGCACTACGTGGCATTGATTCAACAGAGGTAAGAAATGCCATCTCTATTTTTAAGGAGGGGAGGTGGATTAGAAGGTCAAGGTTGGCTATATGATGAAATTAATACTGGATAAAGCTGTGTAGATCACATAAGCTTGTCTACCCTAGGCAGCAGTCTCTGCATGGTGGAATGTGACAGTGAATCAAATACTGTTTTTAATGATCAAAAGACTGCAAGCTATTAATAAAAGGAAGGATCAGGTGTTCCAAAGCAAGCAAATAACTGCAAACATACAGTGTGAGGAACTGCATGTTTAGATTTTCTGAAAAGGATGGCAGTTTTACAAAATCTTGCTTCAGCAGATACTGGATTTTATCTGGGAGCTATAGAGAAACTACTTAAATAAGAAACCATCCTCTATCTGAAGAGTAGAGAAGCCAATTTGTAAGACTGCCATTGAAAGTTAATCAGTGGAAACCACAACATCTGGGCAAGGACTGACGTGGGGTCTCTGCTTGAGCCTCTAGTGTATATGATGGTGCAAGCTGGATTTATCAGTGTGTCTCATCAGCAGTCTAAGCCAGTTAGCAGCTGATTTGCTCTGGGAACTTCAGCATCTCCAGAGAGAGAATTCATTCCAAGAAACAAACAAACAAAATGAAACAAACAAACAAAAATACTAAACAAAAACAAGCCAAAATATGATGCCTTCATTTCTACGTATTCCTTGATGAAATTTTTCCATCAATTTGTGCCAGGGCAGACACTTTGAGGAGAGCAGCGTAGTATTCCTTAGTACTTACGATGCATTAACTTCACTGGGTTTAGGATGCTCAGGTAGCTCAGACTCTGTTATAGCAGCGTGTGTCTGTGAGAAGGTTCCTGGAACAGATGAGCATTGGGATCAGTGGATTGATAAGCTCACATTACCAGTGCGGGTAGGCATCATCTTGTCCACTGAATGCTTGAAGAAAACAAAAAGTGGGGCAGCTTCGTTTCTCCTCCTGAGCAGGGTCACCTATCTTCTGACCTCGGACAGGGGAGCTCCTTGTCCTCAAGCCTGTGGACGTGTTCACCAGCTTCCTTGGTTCTCCAGTTTAACAGACAACCAGATCAAGGGACGTGTTGACCTCTAGAATCACATGAACTCATTCCCATGCAAGTCTTCTCTGTAGAACTGCAGCTAGCCAATTGGTTCTGTTTGTCTGGGGAACCTCATTAATACAATGTCCTCAACACTGTGCAGCATACAGAAGGAGGCATCCTTTCCCACCCTAACACCCTATTTTGCTCCGCAAGTGAGTGTAATCTGGGCACCCCCAATGGTGCCCGTCGTAGGTGACCACAGAGGAAGAGGAGTCTTGCAGGTGAAGACAAGACCTTTGGCAAGCAAAGTGACGATGGCAGGGAGGTCTGTTACATGTCTGTCTCAGCAGGAGTGATGGGAGTGAAAGTTTACTTGTGAATGCCTGCTGAGAACCCTAACATGCAGCAAAAGAGGGCTTGCACAGGCAAAGAGGAAGCAATTCTGTACTGACTTGATCTGTGTTAGCACACAAGGTGTACCCCCGTGAAACACAAGAGAACTGCTGTGCTGAGGGTTACGTGTGTGTTTGGGGCCGAAGGTTCTGTTCTGCCTCCAGCAAGTGGAAACAAGAAGCAGTGAAATGCAAGCTAAAGCAGAGAAGGCCTGAGCTACATCTCTCAGAGAAGCTGTCCAAATTCCCAGAACACGAGCCCCTGGCAACTCCACATTCGTTCTTACTGTAAAAGTGCAAAAGCTTAGGTTACTCCCCAGCCTGTCGACCAAGTGCCCAGTGACACTGTGAGGCGGCACATCCCTAATCCAAAAGGAAACCCAGTCTCTAGTTTGTACCCTGCCAGTCTTCTTCCACATTGCTACGATGGGACGCTTCTCCTGGCCATCAAGGAGGAGAGAGGCAGTTCTTCAGGACTCTTCCTGATGTGGCTCTCTCTGCTGTAGTAGCCGGAGGCAACAGCAAATGAACTCTTTCCCAGAGAACAGCCTGCAATTTGGTCTGATCCATATTCTCATCGAAATGGCCAGTGTGTTATTCGGACTGACAGATGCTCAGAAGGGATTCAGTGAAAAGACCCTTGAACAAAGTTGCTAAGGAGCAGGCTGTTTCAGGCGGGTGTGTCTGCCTGCATGTTCCCCTGGACAGTTCAGCAACAGCACATCAAAACCCTGCTGAAGTCTTCTTTCCCACCACAAATCTGGGAATGTGTTGAGGACAGATGGTATTAGCCCAGTAGTAAACACATTTTTGGCTGCTGTTTTTTTCCTCCCTTCCCTCTCCTACCCCTCCCTCAGTAGCTATGTTTAATATGCTGAAAGCCATTTGTTTGCAGAATCTTATTATAGAGCAGAAATATCCTTGTTCCAGAGAAGAGGAATTTAGTTGGTTCCAAGTCAAATGATGTTAACAGGTGTCCCTTCACCCATCCAGGACTTAACATGGGTTATTATAAATAGGAGTAATACCAAGTTTTCTGGCTCTTGTTCCTGCCTCTTATGCAAGACTGCATACCCCTATAATGTCACCCCCCACCCCCAATTATTTCCAGCAACTGTGCAGAGTGTGGGCTCCCATGTGTTCATGAACAAGTACCGTCAGTTACCAAGGAGATCCTGCCATTTTTCTTACTCTTAGCTGCTGTCAGCTCCTGAGGCATGCAGAGCTTAATATAAACCACAAGCAGGGCTAGATCAGTATTTCTGCTTCTGCCAACCTCCATGAACCTTCAACTGAAGGACGGTATGTTGCTAGTTTCAGGAATAGGCTGAGGTCTGTAAGATGACACATGCCAGGAGGTATTTGCCCTTGCAGTGTGACACAGTATGGAGGTCATTGTTAAGGAGGAAGAAGTTCTGGGCCCAGCATGACTGGTCCTCCCCATGCAAGTGCCAGGATCCTATATGGTTCATGTCTTGGCTGCTCCACTTCCATGGCCTTGTGGCCATGGAAGGCAGTGGAGGATGGCCTACAACCTTGGGACTCTGCACCTACATGGAAGACCCAGGAGAAGCTCCTGGCTCCTGGAAGAAGCTCCTGGCTCCCGACTTTGAATTGGCTCAGCTACAGCCATTGCTGCCATTTGGGGATTGAATCAGTGGATGGAAAATCTTTTTCTCTGTCCTTCCTTCTCTCTGAAATCTGCCTTTCCAATAAAAATAGACAAATCTTAAAAGAGAGAAAGAGGATGAGATTCTGAATGTTTTCTTCTCTAACCGCTTTTCTTGTAGCAGCAAGGTGGAGGGTGGTATGTGTGGAAGTAGCAGGGCTGTGCGAAGGCTCTTCTCAGGCCCCTCTGTACCCTGTCTGAGGCAGGCCTACCTCTGAAGTCATCACCACGTTTGCCACACTTTCCACAATCGATGACTGTGCATGGCTGGAATACTGAGACTGACCCATTCCTGGGAGATGCAAAACACACAGCAGGTGACACTGATGGAGGAGCCCCTGGCAGCCTTGTCAAGCTGGCTTGTAACTGCAGTACAGTCCATGGTGCTTCTACACAGTCTTCCTCCCCTTCCTTCCTGCCGCCTTGTGGGGTTACGGCAGCCTGGCTGGTGGAGGACTCAGTTTCCTGGCTGCCTCTATGCCTGTCGTTTTCCCTGGCGTATTTTTCTCCGCCATGTTTAATCCCCCTGGGGGTATTTTTCTCATCCTGTGCTGACGTCTGTTCCTCTTTCGGTTGGGACTGACCAATGTGATGTTGTCAAATCGATATTTGCTGTCCCTGTTGCTGAAGCATTTGTCTTGCCTGTATTCATTTCCTTTCATGGAAGTTTTCTCTGCCAGGAAACTTCTAGCTCCTTTTATGATGGGAACTGATGTTGAGCCCAATGTCTCCCACTCGTTTTCCAGGCATGCTCAGACATTCAAGCTGGACCCCTTGCTATACATTTTGGAGTACCTATTTTCCTTATTTACTGAGTCAATGCACAGCTGGAGAAACAAAGACTATGGAACTTTGAAGTTACCATTCTGTTAGTGAGACAAAGATCACAGGTGTGCCACAAGTAAAATACATACAGGTAGTAATTACTTTTCAACCAAGATTTGTTGGCCACTTGCCATGATTCAATATTATTACTCAAAAACCTAAATTTTTGAGTAATATACAACAGAGGCTTTCACATTATGAGGATAAGAATAGTCTTCTTGTGTATTAAAAAAAAAAGCAAAGAAATATTTTATTTCCCTTTCTCATCTTTATTTTATGGGCAAGCATTTGGCCTACCAGTCAAGGTGATCATTGTACTCACGTCCCACATCAGAAGGCCGCAAGTTGACACCGACCTCCAGCTCCTGATTCTAGATTCCTGCTTAAGCAAGAGGCAGTCATGGCCCAGGGATTCAGACTGCTGCCACCTGCACGGCAGTGTGTTGCTCCTGGCTTCCATCCCTGAGCTGTTGTGGACATTAGCGAGTGAACCACCAGGTGGGAACTTTCTGTCTCTCAAGTAAATAGTTTTTTTCCTTAAAATTTTATTTTGATCCACTATAAAATATACATAACAAATGAATAAACTGCACCAATACATAATGTATAAAAATACATATATTTTCTGTTGGTGATCATCTTGAATTTTTTTAATTTATCAAGTACACAATAAAAGGAGCTAGAGACTCAAGGGTTAGAGTATACGTTCAATTGCACATTGGGTACAACATCTGGTAGTCATTAGGAGCCCAGTGCTTTGGGTGCAGTAAGCTCACTTATAACTCTAACTTTGGGGATGGCACAGCCGCTCGCTTTTGTTTCCTCTGTCTCCCATCCAAGTACTAACCAGGCCCAACCCTGCTTAGCTTCCAAGATCAGACGAGATTGGGCGCGTTCAGGGTGGTATGGCCGTAGACTTTTGTTTCCTCTATGAAATGGGAATGTTGTACTTGTTTCGCAGAATTGGTTGCACAGATTATTTAAGGTGGCATATCTTCAGCAAGTGCTAGTTGACATTGTTGTGGTTATTATTGCTTAGTAATTCAGCCCACAGTGATTTTAGTCTTATTGCTGTGGCTCACACTGTTCTCCCTGTTGGTTCCTACGACTCCGCTTCATCTTCGGTGTCTTTCTCAACTCCTTAAAGCAGTCTCTCTTCTCTTACTATCTTAGCATCTTTCCCTCCCACCCTGGGACTCTGGTGATCTTTCTTGATGTCATTATGATGCCGCTCTCCTTGTGCTGCCTTATGTCCCAATTGTTTGTTCCCTATTTTTTTTAGTTAAATTTTTTAACGTAGGGGCAGTTGTTTGGTACAGCAGTTAAGATGCCACTTGAAGGTCTGGTGCACTAGCTCAGTGGCTAAATCCTTGCTTTACATGCACCAGGATCCCATATGGGCACCAGTTTGTGTCCCGGATGCTCTACTTCCCATGCAGCTCCCTGCCTGTGGCCTGGGAAAGCAGTGGAGGATGGCCCAAAGCCTTGACTCTCTGCACCCATGTGGGAAACCTGGAAGAAGCTCCTAGCTCTTGGCACTTGGTTCCAGGCTTTGGATCAGCTCAACTCTGGCCGTTTTGTACCCTTGGAGAGAGAACAAGCAAATGGAAGATCTTTCTCTCTCTTTTTCCCTCTGTAAGACCTGTCTTCCTTTCCAATAAAAATAAATAAATCTTTTTTTTAAAGAGGCCTTAGAGATGCCCACCTCACACATGGAAGGGCCTGGGTTTGAGTTCCAACTCCTCTTCCAGTTCTAGCTTTCTGCTGGTGCATGCCTTTGGTGCAGCTTGAGTAGTTGTGTCCCTGCCACACACAGGAAGACCCGTATGGAGTTCTTGGCTCCCAGCTTTGGCCTTTCGCAGCTCTGGCTGTTGCAGGCATTTGGAGAATGAACCAGTGAAATGAAGATCTCTGTCTCACTTTGTTTCCTTGCTTTTCAAACAAAGAAAAATAAATAAATTAATTAAATAAATAAAAATGTTAAAATGTAATATAAATGGATAATTTATAATGTACTGTGATGCTCTGATCTATGAATACAATGTAGAATAGTTAAACTGAGATATTATAACATGTTCATCACTTTTTTTTTTTTTAAAGATTCATTTTGTTTTTATTACAAAGTCAGACATACTGAGAGGAGGAGAGACAGAGAGGAAGTGGAGCTGCCGGGATTAGAACCAGTGGCCACATGGGATCAAGGCGAGGACCTTAGCCACCAGGCCACGCCGCCGAGCCCCCATCACTTATTTTTTGTAGTGAGAACATTGAAACTTACTCTCAGCAAATTTGAAATGGACAGTACTTTATTATTAACTATACTTACCACAGTGTGTGAAAAAGCTAAAAAGAAAGCCCCCATTCTTCTTCCTGAGATTTTGTGCCTTTGACCCTCATTTCTCCGTATCCTCAGCACCCTAGCTTCTGCAGCCACCACATGCTCTGCCTTTCTATGAGTTCATTTGTTTCAGAGTCCACATGTAAGTGAGAACATGTGGTGTTCCTCTGCCTAGCTTGTTTCTCTTGCCATAAGATCAGTAATTCCATCTACATTGCCACAAATGATAGATCTTCCTTCTTTCTAAAGGCTGCATGATGCTCCATTATGCGTATCCCACATATTTTCTTTATGCATTCGTCTACAGGTGGACACCTAGTCCGAGTCCGTAACTCAGCTACTGTGAATAGTGTCATTTTTCATAATTCTTCTTTTAGGGGCCATGACCCTGTTCCGGGTTATGACAACGTTTTGTGTGCAATATTGTTCACTCAGTGCCAGTTGATGAACCATGTGAATGATGGTGGAGGAAGTGACGTTGGCCCACTGCAGATGTACCTCCTGCAAGCTACAGCGACTGGACTTGGGCAGCCACGGAGGGGAACACAGATGAAAACAGAATCAGGGAAGCCACATTTCTTCAACTTCCTAAACAATCATCCCTTTAGCTATGCTTGTTTCAGAGGATTTTTTTAAAGATTTATTTATTTTTATTACAAAGTCAGAAATACAGAGAGGCAGAGAGACAGAAAGATCTTCCGTCCAATGATTCATTCCCCAAGTGAGCACAACGGCTGGTGCTGCGCCAATCCGAAGCCGGGAACCAGGAACCTCTTCCAGGTCTCCCACGCGGGTGCAGGGTCCCAAAGCTTTGGGCCATCCTCGACTGCATTCCCAGGCCACAAGCAGGGAGCTGGATGGGAAGTGGAGCTGCCGGGATTAGAACCGGCGCCCGTATGGGATCCCGGGGCGTTCAAGGCGAGGGCTTTATAGCTGTTAGGCCACACCGCCGGGCCCCTGAGGATTTTTTTTTTAAATTTATGTATTTTAACGTCATAGTTACACACAGGGAGATTTTCTACCTGCTAGTTCACTCCCCAAATGGCCACAATATTCAAGGCTGGGCCAGGTAGAAGCCAGGAGTTTTATCCAGGTCTCCCACATGGGTGCAGGATCCCCAGTGCTTGGGCCACCCTTCACTGCTTTCTCAGACTGACAGCAGGATGTTGGATGGGAAGGGGAGTAGCCAGAACACAAACAAGAGCTGACGTGGGATGCTGGTATCTCAGGTTGTGGCTTTACCTGCTATGCGATGATGCCAACCACAATTTCAGAGATTTTTACAATAAGAATGCAACCCACTCGGCTTTAGTCATAAAAGAAAAGCTTTGCATTTTTTACAAGATCAAGGAGTTCCTTGTCTATTAAAATTATGACGACTGAAAGGGAAGTAAAACTAGCATGGTTTAAAATATAGATCAAGCAGACTCCTGGGTTTTATGCACCTTACATGGTATCTGCTCTTGTTAATACAGGGAACTTGTGATTTTGCATATGTCATTAACCTGATCCCGACAGCATGCAAATCTTTAGGAGAGTTATTAACTTCCCCCATGCTATTGATGGGGAGACCCAGGAAAGAAATGATTTTTCTGGATGTGATGTAGTAAGTGGAAAATTCAGAATATGGATGCCGGTGTCTTCTATTTTGCTGCACAGTCCTGTACAAAGGTATTTTCCCCCAAACGGTTTAGGCTGACCTGTTCAGACATTCTGGGAAGACCTGGCCAATGACCACCCAAATTTCTTTAGGACTTTATCTTGGGTCTTTGCTGTAGCCAGAGGGTGTAGCTTACCTGATGATTGTGGCAACAGCGGCATTGAGAGGGCTTTGAGAAATGGGGTCTTGGGACTGGTGTGGTGGTGCAGCACTGCATCTCATATGGGTGCCGAGCGAGTTCTGGCTGCTCCAGTTCACGTCTTGCCCCCTGCTAATGTGCCTGGGAAAGCGCATTAATACGTTTTTATTTTTTCAAGCACATTAACATATCTGGGAAAGCAGAGGAGGGCTCAAGGGCTTGGGCCCTTGCACCCACATGGAGACCTGGGTGAAGCACCTGGCTCCTGCTTTTGCGTTGGCCAGCCATTATGGCCATCCAGGGTAGGGAGCCAGCTGATGGGAAATTTGTCTCCCACCTGGCCTGCTCTGGCTCTGTAACTCTTACAAATAAGTAAGAGCAATCTTTTTTTCTTTTTCTTTTCTTTCTTTCCTTTTTTTTTTTTTTTAAAGAAACAGGGTTTCATGTTTTTCAGCCTTGTCCTTGTATGTTAGGGATAATGAGAGCGAATAGTAGAAAGCTGTGTGTTTCTCAGCTGCTCCCTGGCCAGCTGGATGAGAAGATGGGAAGGTGAGAAAGGTAGTATGATGTTCGAGTTTATTACTGTAATGTGCCAAGAGCTTATCGCCTTTCAGGAAGGCCTTGGTGAGTTCTCCCATCGTGTACAATTCAGGAACTGACCTAAGGTCTTTACTTCTTAGTTCTCGAGGGAAAAAATGGCTAGAAGCAGGGAATAAATTAAATGAGCTAGCTTATCAGCAAATCAGACATGGGAACTCTGCATTGAGTCTCAAAGGGTGTAAACTTTTATACCTGGACATGTATACTGTGATGGTGATGAAAAGATGGATGCCAATTACAGTGTCAGTGTAAATGCTGTTTTCCTGACGATATCCTAGCCACCGTTTCACTCCTCAAATGCCTGCAACAGCTAGGCCAGGCCAGGATAAAAGTAGGAGTCAGGAACTCAGTCTGGGTCTCCCACGTGGGTGGCAGGGACCAGCTTCTTTAGCCATCATTGTTGCCTGCCAGGATGGTCATTTGTATGAAATAGGAACAATAAAGTGGTTACTGGGTACACAGTCTGTGGTACAATGCTGTACATGTTTGGATAAGGCAATCAGACAAGAAAACAGTAGAAATTTCTTCCAGATTACATTGAAATTGACCAAGTCAACTGAACTGACTGTGTGTATCAGCAGTTTTGGTGATATATTAATGTTTCCCAATTGTCTTTATCATTTTAAATGATACAGAGCTAGTTCATATCCCAACATGTACAAAGTAGATGCTTGTCCTGTAAATCCAGTATCAATACATGATACAATATGAATAATTCAGTACTAAATGAATCAGCAAAGAAAAGGTTTTTCAAATGTCAGATTCCTTTACCAAAATGTCTTGGGAATTTGAGATTTGTTTTTGTGAAGTCTCATATATAAATAAAAAGGAATACAATACTTGCCCTTTTTTGTGGATAATGAGATTAGAGGTGATAAGTTTTATGCTTCATGTAATTTTAAATTTTCCAAAATAAATATATTACTTTGTAGTTGGACAAAAATAATGGTGAGTGGTTAAAACAAAAAGGGATAAGGATAGCTTCGTGACGAGGAAAACACTCCCAGCATTTAAAGCAATCTGGCAATGCTTGGACGCAAAAGACAGAAATCTGACTACACTCAAGGATTTGCCAGATAGCAATACATGACTGCCAATTTTGATTGTGCTATATTATACACTATCTGTCACTCCAGCAAGCTGTCATTTTATATGAGAAATGGCGACAGAGTTTTGTATTAAGATTGCACACCACTGCGTTTACATTGAAATGAAAAAATGGAATGAAAAGTTTTTCTTTTGGTTATGAACCCAAATAATCAGAGAGATGTCTTTATCTCTTTTAGGAGGGTCGGTTTTTCAAAGATTATTTGGGGGGGCTAAAAGTCCTCGCCTTGAACGCACCAGGATCCCATATGGGCACCGGTTCTGATCCCTAAGGGCCTGCTTGCCATCCAATTTCCTGCTTGTGGCCTGGGAAAGCAGTTGAGGATGGCCCAAAGCCTTGGGACCCTGCATCCATGTGGGAGACCCGGAAGAAGCTCCTGGCTCCTGGCTTCAGATTAACTCAGCTCCAGCCATTGCGGCCGTTTGGGGAGTGAATCAACAGATGGAAGATCTTCCTCTCTGTCTCTCCTCCTGTATGTATGTTTGACTTTCCAATAAAAATAAATAAATCTGAATTTAAAAAAGGACTAGTTGGAACCAGGGACAGCAGGAAGAGAGCACTCCTTCCGATCTGCTGGCTCACTCCCCAGACACTTAACAACAGAATAGGGCCAGGCCAAAATAAGAAGCCAGGAAAAAGCCAAAGCCTCTCACATGTGTGGCATGGATGCAATTAATTGAGCCACCACCTGCTGAAATCCTAGCCTATGCATTAGCAGGAAACTAGAATATGGAACAAAGCTGTAACTTAAACCCAAGGCTTCTAATATGATATTCAGCAATCCTGAGCAGCCAGATGCCCAATCCTGGAAATGTATGCTTTGATTAATCCTGACAGAATTTGGAGGATGTATATTTGCTCTGTAATCTATAAAGAAGGAATTTGCTGAGTAAATATAATGTCTGAGGTGATGTTAGAGTGCTCAACAGAGTTATTTTCGAGTCCAACTAAACACTTCTCAGGCTCCAGTTACCTGGAAACATTTGTTTTTGTTGGTCACAAATTCATTTTGTTTGTATTTATAAACAAATTTTATTATTTGATTTCTTTCAGATAAATCCAATAACTCACATGTTTCAAAAATTTTGACTAATTCTTCCGCCCCCCCCCCGCCCCCAGCTACTGGAATGATTGTCTTGCTGCTTGAATTTACTGCTCTCTTAGTTTACAGATACACAAACCACAGCTGTCTCAGCTGTTTCAGATGAAGCTGTAGAGTAGGGTGAAAACTTGCAATGCACAGCGTAGCTGCAGAGTTATGGGGAGCAGGTGACAGAGAGGATAGCTTTCACTGCTTGGACTAAAGTCAATGTTGAAACAGTTCAAGATGCTTTGAATTCTGGATCCTATGTGTGTGTATGAGAAAGAGACACACACAGAGAGAGAGAAAGCATTAGCTCTTCACATTTCGAACAACTAAAGATATGGATGGTAACACAAAGCCACATCTTTATGCCTAGACCTGCTGAGTAATGGGAATAGTTAACTGCAGGATTTATTTCTAAAAATTAAACTATTCCTCATGGTTTGTGGTGTTTTTCAAGATATATTAGATATATTCATAAACATGCAAAAGATATATTTAAAATACACACATCAATTGCACTGAAAGTGATGTGGAAATAAAAGTTTTAAGCCCCTCTGATGTTTACATAAATTGGCAGCCATAGAAACAAAGTCTTAGTCAACACATTTGCAAGTCCCCCTGCACACAAATAGCCTCGAACCTTCGGGGGTTGTTCCTTTCAGCTGTTTCATCAGTGACATCACAGTGCCACCTCCCTTGGACTACTTTAGCCCCTGCCCAGAGCCCAAGAGTCCACAGAGCCTGGGGAGATGAGCTGGAGTTGGAGGCAGAGTTGAAGAGTGTAAGGAGAAACTTGTAGCAGCCAAGGTGTGTCCTTGACCTTCTTCAGGTAACATCAAGTGTTTTGGGCTTATCATAGGGAAGGGGTGTGAGTGTGTGTGTGTGTGTGTGTGTGTGTGTGTGTGTTGTGTACAAGTTTTGAGTTTTGACCAAGAAAGACAGAAGAATGTTTACATTTCTTAATGAAATAAACAATGCCTGCCTTAAGATAAAAAGTGAATATCATCATTGATTCCAATTTTTTTAATGCAGGTTTTCCCTTCCTATTGTGGGAAAACTTTTTCTCACAAGACAGAAGTCTGCCTTTTATCTTCTCAAAGGCTCCATTAAAAGAAAAACCCAATGTCAAACTTCCTGTCCAACTTTTCATAGTTTTTTTGGTTTTCAGTTCACCCATATGGCAGTTGCTTTGGATCAGATGGCATGAACTTTCACTCCATGAAAAGTTTAAACTCAAGTCAATGGAACTTGGCTGATCCAGATTTTTGCCTGAGTCTGGATATTCCTAAAAGGCATAAATGTGTGTGTGCCTAAAGTCCACGCTTAACTGTGAGCAAGTGGGTGGACTGAATTGGAGTTTTTAGAAATTGTCTTCCTAACTATGTTCTATTCATTTAAAAAATACCAAGGAAAATAGATACTTAAGTCTACCAGCAAAGTGAACATCAAAAATAAGGAAAAGAGAAAGCAGAGGAAAGTAAGAAGACTAGTAGATCGCCTGCCCATTGAGAGATGACTAAAATGTAACGTGGGAATGCACAGAAAAGGCCGTTTAAACAATGATTTTAGGGCGTCACCTGTGTAACTGTCACCCAGGGCAAGAAGCAGAGCCAGTTCAGCATCCCAGACATCTGTCCCAAGCTGTTGAGATCATCTTCTCCTAGCTTTTATTCAGTTTTATTATCCTCCTTAACATCATGATCAACTTTCCTGGTTTTGACTCTATATAAATGGAGCCATATTTTGTTTCTTTTATAAATTCTTCTTTAACCCAACAATATTATTTCTGAGATCCACCCATTTTTGTTTTGTGTAGCTATAACTGTAATTCATTTATTTTCTTTTTTCTATAATACTAAAATGGTGAATATGCCAAATCCAGCATCCATTCTGCCTCTGGATGAATATTTGTTTTCAGTTTGGGATTGTTGTGAAAATGTTTCTGTGAACGTCCTTGTATGTGTCTCTTGGTGACTCTGGGATGGAAGTGAAATTGTTAGATACTAGGGATCAATATTTTCAACAGTTAAAAAAAAAGGCAAATTGTTTTCCAAAGTAGTTGAAAATTCCCTTTAATTTTGTTTATTCTGCCTGGTTATTTGCCAGTAATAACTCATTCTTGTAATCGCTTTTTTGGAGTGACCACAATTCTAGAAAAAAGAGTTCCAGTTTGCCATTCCTAATCCTATCCCTAATTTGCTAAGTACCACTGCACAAACAACTTAGCTCTTCTCTAAAAGTCATGTTTTTTAGTTGTAATCCTGGGTGCCATAAAAATCATAATAATCCTTGCCTGAGTTCTTGTGAAGATAATTTAAACAGAGCTTTAAATAGTTTCCAAGAATATTTTTTTACTTGTTAAATATATTCTTGTTGGACCACTATCCAAGGTTCCTTTTGTTTAAGAGCTTAATTTAATAAGTAGTTTGGTGAAACAATTATTTTCCTCTCCCTAAGTAGTGTGTTTCAGTCACTATAAGCAGGATGTTTGTTGTGCATCTAGGGACGTTACCCAGCAAAGCGTGTGGTTCAGCCAGGACTTGAGTTCATGTGGGAAATGTGAAGCGAGAGTCTGTCTTGATTCTCATTCCTTTGCCTCTGGGCTTCTGGATGGGCTCATTACCCTCCTGGTGCCCTCTCGTGTGTGCCGCCTCACACATTCTCACCTTCCTTTTTCTGTTCATTTTGTCTGCCTACTTTCTCCTCCAAACAAATCTTTATAAGATATTCACTGGCAATGTACTATTTTCTTTATGCTGAAGGCCAAGAAACACATGAGACTTAAATGGAAAGTGAATCATAAGCCATTCTCATTGACTGTATTTTGAACCAAGATTTAACAACCTACAAGTCAGCACTATCTGATTTAAACCTGCTATTCTGACAGTTAAATAATATGAACAATGATTATTCATCTGGTGTTTATGTAATAATCTGGCCCATTCATAAATAATAAATATAATAGTTACAGTTAATCATTTATTATAAGCCAATAGCTTGGCAACAACTCTTTAGTTCTTGGAGTTTCCACCATTAGCAAACAAGCAAACCACTTTTCTTTCCTAAACATTTTCAGTCCATAGTAAACTTTTGTTCTAAATATCTAAAATGTAGATATCTAAGAATCTGAAGTTACCTAAAATGTGGAAGTCTCATTTATTACACAAACACGTCACTAAAGCAATATATTCACTGCATATACATGTTCTCAAAATTTGACTCCCTGCATGTACAATCTCTATGTGCTGTGAAGATACCGTCCCTGCTCTTTGAAGTGTTTTCAGTCTAGGCACATCCTGGACTTGACTAAAAATAGCTGGCACAAGCCCTTTTTGAAATAGAAGTACCCAATGAGGTTAACACTTGCTCTTTGGACTGAGTGTCTGTTGTGTGAGGGACTTCTGATTGACCCTAGGAGGCTCTGTGCCCTGTGCAGGGCTTGTTAGAAGCCATGCAGCTGTTGGAAGTAGTTTGTGCTTTCACCAAGGTTAGATGAAGACTTAAAGCAGCCTGAAATTAGAAATATTATGATCTCCAGTGTCTATAGGGCAAGTCAAGGCAAGAACAGTACTGAACCGGGACATTTTTTTCTGTTTGGGCGTCCTTACTTGGTGATACTCTACGTTAGCAAACAGAATAAACACACACACACTCCGAAATATGAGAAAAATGTACTATTTTAATTTTACCCATGGAATCAATACAATCATCACAAGAAAAAATCAAAATGAGCATGTTGGATTTCATGACATAAAGCGGTGAAGCCCAGGTGCTCTGTATTTGTCAGGGTTCTTTGGAGAAAGACAACTCTGTGTGTGTGTGTGTGTGTGTGTGTGTGTGTGAAGGTTATAGAAACGGGAAGCCCAAAGTCTTCAGGGCAGGCTGGCAGGTTGGAGAGATACCTAGTTAGGATGTGCAACTCTGGTTCAAATGTGATCTGTGATCAAGGTGTTGCCACAGTGGTTTTTTTTCTGAGGCTTCCCTTTGGCTTTTGAATGGACCTGTGTGTTCCCATGGTCTTCCTTCTGAATACACCTGTGTCCTAATCTCCACTTGTTACAAGGACAGCAATCAGTGGAATAGGACCCACCTTGGTGACCTCAATGTGATGCAATCATCTTTTGAAACCAACTCCTGTCTTTTAAATGCACATTTAAAAGTATTGGGGGTAGCACTTCAACAAATGACATCTAGAGGGACATAGTTTAGCTCCCAACAGTCTTCTTTTCCACAACATTTTTTTAGCTCAATAATCTCCCATGTATTCTTTGTTGCTGTCATCAGCAGGAGAGCACGAGCCAGAGGTCTTTGGTGTGCCCTTGGAAGCCGCCTGAAGTTCTCACCAAGCCACGCAGAGAATGGAGCGGTCCACTCGGGAGCTGTGTCTCAACTTCACTGTTGTCCTTATCACGATCATCCTTATCTGGCTCTTGGTGAGGTCCTATCAGTACTGAGAGGCCATGCCACATACTCTTGGGATTGACTGAGACTCTGGAGCTGTCTTCTGTGTTCCCTGTGCTCCCACTGCTGTCACTGTCATGGGATGCCATCCTGGGCACCCCAAGTCACCTGTTTTGCACGCACCATGTTGACATGCTCCAGTACTAGGGTCGATTGTGTATTCTTTTAAGATGCTGCTCTTGAGGGCTGCCAACTGTTTGCCAGTGAGTGTCAAATTTATTTCCCAGCTCTTACTGCAAACATGTTAGACAAGCCTCAGGATTAAAATTAAACTGGATTCATGATGATGGAGAATTGTAACAAGCCCCTGATGTGTCGCACCATACAACTTTCCAACTGACACTGTCTGTGACCGAAAACTCAAGTTCGACCCAGCAGAAGAAATGTTACAGGAGGTCTTTGTCAGCCCCTATAGCTATCATGTGAATAAAGTTAAGTCAACCACCAAAAAAACTACTTTTAGAATTTATTTTAACTTCTCTGTGTGGTACAGCATTTGACCCTTGGCTGGGATTGAAGTGACAAATTCCTCAGTATTTCTAGCATTTGAAATAAGCCAACTGCAGAGGATCTGAAGCCAAGTCAACTAAGTGTCATGTATCAAATTAAGCGCAAGGGTTCAGTGTTCCTCAGGGCTTTCCCCCTAAACTAATCTCAAGGGCAACAGGAGGAAAAAAATCTGTTCCCTTGGGGTTCTGGAAGCTAGCCTGAAGTGTCTGCTAAAAGTGCCAAGGTTCTTAGAAGTCTTGTGACTCATCTCTGGAATTTCCAAGAACTCTATCTTCCACCCTATACTATCTTCACAAACACTTTAATATTTAGAATTATTTACCAGTCCAACTGGAATGTGCCATGTGTTTAACTTGTTGGCTGTCCTTGTGAAAAATGAGCTCATCGTTAATAAAGCCTCAGTTATGAAAGGAGGAAACAAGAGAATGCACAGTTGCAGGTATATTCTAAAAGATACATATGAAATAGATGTTTCTTAAACACAGGGTTCCCCATGTGAGATACACCAGATTGTATTACCTGTACCATAACTGAGGTAACCTTGGAGAAAAGGGAATGTCGCTAAGCCTCCTTCTTCCTACTACCCTTCATGAAGACCTTCCTCGCTAAGACTTCAAACCTATCACTGAGACTTTGCCTCCAAAACATTGTGGTTAGGAGCCTGAGTGCATGCAAAGAGAAGCCAATAAAATTGGGGGCGATTTTTCAAAATACTGATGCTGGATCCTTCTCGGGCCAATTAAATGAAAGTCTCAGGGAGTAGAACTTATGCTCCTGAGGTTTATAAAAGTTCTGTAGAGGATTAACACAGTGTCGCCATAATAGACTCGCTGAGGTCAGCCATGCTTCCCTGCAACTGGTGTGATGCGAATTACAATGCAGTTCTGATTCAGCCCTTGGGTGGGGCCTGGCAGTCTACATTGCACACAAGCTTCTAAGTGAGGCCTGTTCCACAGGCTTCTGCACTCGGATTAGCACTTTTGGATTACCTGGAAACTCCTAGAAAAATACCCAAGCTTGAGCCTGTTCCGGGTGTCTCTATTTTAATCAGCCCTACTTAGAAGGATTCCAGGTGATTCTAATGTGTGACCAGGATTAAGAATCTTAATATCATGAAAGGAAGTTATTTTTTTTTTAATTCCCAGTAAAAGTTGGGAAGTAACAGTGGATGCTCTTCAGTATTCCATCCCTAGATACAGAGTTAGATGAGACTAATGATTTAGTAGGCAGCACATGTTCTCGTGGGCAAATGTAGGGTCTTTGTAGTTAGCTCTGGTTCCTGGCTTAAAGAAAGCTCATCTCCATGGTTTGAGCTATGCACATGGTGGTGCAGAGGGAATTGAGCAGAAGGAATGACACTACTCCTTCTCACCTAGTCTGAGCTCAGGTGCCCGCAGGTACAGCAGATGCTGTTTATTGGTCTGCTGTATATGATGCTCTGTGCTAGGCTCTTTCCGTACGTTATACCTAGGCAATGTGGGAGCTCAGGGGCAGAGTCCTCGTCAACTGGGTATCTGTGGTAAGAGGAGCAGGACTAAGTTGTCTTCTTAGTCTGCTAGGGACCGCTTCCAAATGATGCCCAGCACATGTCCATTTCTTTAAGTTTAACACTTTTTAAGGTTTATCTATTCTTATTTGAAAGGCAGATTTTTGAGAGAGGAGAGACAGAGAGGTCTTCCATCTGCTGGTTCACTCCTCCTATGTCTGCCACAGCCATGATGGGTTTCCCAGCACCTTCCTCAGTAGGCAGGGGCTATCTATACTTGAAGTCCTACTATTTTAGAATCTTGTCTTGATTGCCTAGAACAGCCCAGAAAGTACTCAGCAACAAAAATAAATTGGTTCTGCTCCTTTTCCCTATGACATACTATCATGCTCTTGGATTTTTTTTAAAACAACTTTTCTGTTTTTGGAAGGTGTAATTGTGTGTGTGTGCCAGAGAAGACTCTTCTCAGCTGCTCCATGTCCATGTGTAGCTTCTCCTTCTTTCCTTGGCCCAAGGGTCTTACTTCCACTTACATTTCCGGTCACTTCAGACCATGTGTGGTGCTCAAGTGGTCCAAGTTCTCTTACACACTTTTCCTTCTACCCAAACTTCAGCTCTCTTTCCTTTCCTGACCAAGCCCCACTCATTTGTTTAACTGCCATGCAATCATTACCTCTTGTAAATTATTCCCAGGTAATTCCTCTTGTTGGGCCTCAAGCTTGACACGTTCATAGCACCTGTCACATTGCACTGGTTTGTCCATCTTTCCCATGTGTGTTTCTTGTTTGATGAAGTTATGCTCTGTGCTTGACTGAGCTCTCAGCTGATCCATCATTGTACTTGGATAAGCTAACGTTGAACACATCACTGAGGGCTTGGGTAGCTATAAAAACCTTTGGAATAGGTATGCACCCATTTCTCTGATTAGGGGCATGATCTATGTCCACTGAAGTACAAATAAAAAGAAGGCATGACAAAAGTTCTAGTGCTAAAGGTTTTATTGCATTAATGAGCACACTAGCAAACCAAGATTCTTTTATCAACTTTAGGCAGTTGAAACATTTTTTCCAAAGGCAGTTTGCTTCAGGATGAAATATTCATGATGCTTGTTTCTTTTGATCTGTCTCTATCACCATCCTGAACAATTTGATGATGTTTATGAATTACTCATCAAAGCCCAATGTGTTGAGCATATTTCCAAATTCATCTACAAAGAGGGTGGTACTGGAGAAATTTCCATTTTTTCACACTGCATAAAGTTAGGGTCAGAATTCATGTATAAACAGCTTATTCAAATGAGACTTTTGCATGCCTACTGTGAGTAGGAACTTTCACCTGTCTTATTTATTTTCATTGTTTATCTTAGGAAGTATTTATATTTATTCAGACCTTAACCACGAGATAATAGAGGCTTTGAGAAGGCAAGTTACAAACCCTAAAATCCAGAGCAAATCCAAGTCTTCCCAGCTCTGAGATCAGGCACACGGGCACACGGCTCTGAGATCAGGCACACAGGGCTCTTCCCAGTCGCCACAGCTGCTCCTCTGCAGGACAGAGCATGAGCCTCCTTCCCGTACTCTGGTGGAAGGTGCCCTAGGGGTGGTGTTTCCAGCTCAGTCATACAATGTGTGCAACTTACACACTTCTGTATTTCTCGGGAATTGGAAACAAGCCCCAGTGTCATCTTTTCTTTGCCAGTTAGCTGAGCAGTAGATGATAAGGGAGGAGAATGCTGGTGCCTGATTAGCTCTTTTCAATGTGTCAGTGTTAGTTGTAGGGCTCGAGTGGAAATGACAGCTCCATCTACAGTGTTAGCTGGTTAGACGCACTTGAAGGAATTTGTCACATGGTAATTTTCATCTCCTATTTGTTAGAGCATTTTGAAATAAGGCACTTTAGAAAACATGGTCTTTGATTTCATAGATTGCATTTAACTTAAGAAATGGTGACCTCTGATCAGTTACTGAATTTTTTTTTAGTCCTTGTTTCCTTATTTCCCCAAACAGAGAGTAATATCTGAAGAATCACTGTTGAATCAGCCAGGGCTGTGCAAGGTCGAAGCCACAAGCCAGGAGTTTCTTTGTGTCTCCTCTACTGCTTTTCTAGATCACTAGCAGGGAGTCAGGTGGAAATTGAAGCAACCGGGAATTGAGCTGGCACCCATATGGGATGCTGGCATCACTGGCAATTGCTTAATCTACTAAGCCATGAGATCTGCCCCGATTTATATTTATTTGGGAAGCAGTAAAACAGGCAGCCAGCTCCCATTCACTGGTTCACTCCCCAAACACTTGCAATAGATGGAGCCTATTCCAGTGCTGAAGTCTAGAACACGACCCAGGTCTTCCAAATACATGGGTGACAGGAACATAATCACTTTCAGTATCACTGCTGCATCCCAGAATCTGCCTTAATGGGATCTGGAATAATTAGCTGGAAGCAGGAATCAAATCCAAGCACTCAAATATGGGATATGGATGACTTAAAGTCCAACCCTCTATTCCCTTGATCTAAAGACTCTCCTCCTTTTTCTTCTTCTGTTATGCCTCCTTCCTCCCCATTTTCCCAGGAAAAGCTGAGTTCACAGTCTCCACTTTCAACCCCTCTACCCTGTTCCAAGTCAGCTGCCACATTGGCTCTGTAGATTGTTTCACAAACAAGTTCGCCTCTGTGTATCTCTGTCCAGAGCTCTGCCTGTGCTATCCATGTGTGGTTTGAGTATGGTTGTCCTCAGCATCACTCAGGCTGAAGCCTAATTCCTCAGTGTGGCAGAGCTGGGAGGTGAGAAGTAGCAGATGTCTTGGGAGCAGAGACCTCATGAGTAATTGAACGTCTCCTCGCAGGAATGAGTGAGGTATGGCTGTCACAGGACTGAGCCAGGTACAGTGAGAGCAGGTTCTGAAGTGAGTTCTGTTGCCTCACTTTCTCTTGCCTCTCCTCTAGCTGTGTCTGCTCATCCTGGTCTTTCTGCATGAGGTGACTCCCAGCTGGAACTTCCCAACTCCTAGAATCATGACCTACATAAACAACTCTTTTGTCTGCTCCGGCAGCAGCAATTCGGTGAAGACAAGTTAATAAAAGTCAATTTTTGGAAACAGGTTATATAACATGTTAGAGTGTCTGTAAGTAGATCACTTGCAAAGAAGATGTTGGAATTGTCATTGAATTTTGAATAGCTTTAGCAACACTGAACCTCAATAAGTCTTTGCAAATGATGTCTCCATTTGATCCTCACCTTTTATTTAACATCACACTATACCCAAGGACTGACAAATCAGTGCAAAGCAGTCTCCACTTTAGATCCCGGATTTTTAAAATTCAGAACTGTGTTGCTTTCTTCTTGGGTAGGTAAAGTGAAAATAGGTTTTCCTGGGAGTAGCAATTCCCTCCAGGTTAGAGGAATGAGAGGTGGTCTGAGGCTCACATATGGCAGACCCGCATCCAACAGCGAGCTGCCTTTTTTCCAGCCACTCATCTGCTTCACATCCCCCTGACACCTCTTCATAAAGGACATGGAGAAAATGAATCTATCTTCATCACAAGCTGTGTCTGCAAAGGTGAAATAAGGAGGGGAAACCCAACCCCCCATCACCACCATCCACATGCACCCAGCCATGTCCAAGCTACTTTGTCAACATGGCAAACTTTTCAGACAGCCAGAGTCCATGGCAATGGTCTGACAAGCCAGTATGAAGGCTGCTTTAGTCCTTTGCTGAATCTGCACCTGTTTTCCATACAGCTAGGATACAAGGCACTCACCGTGTCTTCCCATCGATTTTGAACATTCTCTGTGGGTGGAAAAAAAACCCCGGAAATCTGTGAGTGGGAGAGTTACACAGGTGACATTGCAAAAACCTGTTGATAAGTTGCCACTCCCATTCCCACGTTGTTAGACAACTAGGATCACACTAACAGTGTGGGCCACCTGGACAAGTGGAAAGATGAATATATAAGGTTTGATTGGGTCACATGTGATGGCACCAGATTTTGATTTTTGAAAATGAGAGACAGCCACATGCAATTTGAGGGACTGCCAACTCAAGGTTCATTATCCATTATGCCATATGTCACTGATTTTTAAGTGTGATTTGGGGCCAGTTCATTCTGAATGTCATTTATGAAAGATCACATCTCTGACATTTGAGATGATTGATGATTAGTCTCTGAACCATAAAGCGTTCTGTTCCTCAGAAAGATGTATATACTAAAATATATTTCCCTTGAAGACGTTCCCTTGAAGTGCTCCCTCCTGCCCTATGCCCATTTTCCTGGTATTTTTGGTGAACTAGGTATGCTTATTCTGATACCTTCATGGTTAATATGGACTTTCAGCTGGGGCTATATTTAATCCACAAATTAATTCTCCAAAATAAAAGACTATCTTTTCTATCTGCTATGATAAGGTAAAGCAAGCCTGGTGAATCAACTGTGTGGTCACTCTATGGAGACGAGAATAAAGAAATATCTCAACTGGGGGAAAATGACATTAATTAATACCTGGCAGCAGGTACTTGATGTACCATTTTTACTTTAACATCAGAAATAGAATAGATTCTTTTGAATGTTACTTGAAAAAAGATACCAGGGGAGTTTGTTTGGCCTGGTGGTTAAGACTTCTTTGGGAATGCCTACACATTTCAGAGAGCCTGGGTTGGAGCTGTAGCTCTGTTCCCAAAAGATGCTTTCTGCTAATGCATACCTTTGGAGGCCCTTGGTGATGACTCCAAGAATTGGGTTCCTGCTGCTTAACTGGAAGGTCTGGATTGAGTTATTGTCTCCCAGTTTCTGCACTGGCCTAGACCTGGCTGTTTTGGACATTTGAAGAGTGAGTCAGCAGCTGGGAGCTGTCTACTGGTCTGTCTCTCAAATAAATAAAATGGAAGTACATAGAACTACAATAAAAGAAAATGTAAGTATTTTTCTTATCTGGATACCAAACAAAGAAGAAATATGAACTATCCTCTTATTATACTATTTTAATTTAAAGTGACTGCCGTTCTTCATTATACTGTCTTGTATTTCTGGAAAGAGACAAATGTATTCCAATTTTGTTTGGCTTGGGTTATCTTGAAGCTGTTAAGAGTCTGGCTAAGTAAAATTAGATTCTAGCCATATTTGTTAAATGCTTCTTTCTTTTCCTTTGAGACAATATTTTAAAATCTATGCATAGTTTATTAATGTAAGATTTATTTAACTGAAAGCAGAATTACAGAGAAAGTGAAGGACAGAGGTCTTTCCTTCTCTGGTTCACTCCCCAGATGACTGCAACACCGGGACTCAGCCAGGCCGAAACTAGGAGACAGGAGCTTCTTTTGGGTCTCCTCCATGGGTAGCAGGGTCCCAAGGACTTGGGCCATCTTCTGCTGCTTTCCTAAACAAATTAGCAGGCAGCTGGGTTGAAAGTGAAGCAGCCTGGACTCAAACCAGTGCCCATGTAGGATGCTGGTGCTGTATGTAGGTAGCGGCCTCATCTGCTGTGCCACAGTGCCAGCTTGGTTTCTTTGTTTTCTTAAAAGTTGAAAGGCAATCTGGCAGGGAGAGAGGGAGAGACAGAAAGGCCCTCCAGCTATTTGTTAATGATCCCAAACCCCAAAGGCAGAGGGTAAGCCATGTTACAGCCAAGAAGTCAGGAACTCCACCCAGGTCTCTTATGTGCATTCAACTACTGCTGTCCTGAGTCACAAGAAACTGGATCAGATGAGAAGCTTGAACTTGAACCAGAGCCTCTGATGTAGGATATAGGCAATCCTAGAGGTGGCCTAACCTCCCTCCACTACAATATCCCCCTCACATCACTCTTACCCCTTTCATCAACAAAAGCCGCCGGAGTAAGCTGTGTAGGCTTTAGTTTGAAAATTCTATGACTACAAAATGAGGTGACGGATCCTAGAGCTGTGTGATCCACAAGGAAACAGGTGAGGAGAGCGAGTACATCGTTGCCCATCTTAATGTAGGAGAGTCCTTTGATTTCCACAAAGTGTGGAATCGTTTCAAAAGCATGTGTCACCTTGGACAGACCACGTGATGCAAGAGCAGTTGTAATGAGAGGTAGGAGAGATACACAGACACAATTTAGGGTTAATTTAAATTTATTTACATAGAGAATGATGACCTCCTTACTCTTAGACCTCTAATGAAGTTTTGGAAATACTTCAGCTAGGAGATGTGAGGTTCTGAGGACAACACTGAATTTGTTATTAATATAAAGAGAACAGATTTCATAAATACAATCAGAAAATAATCACCCATCTCTCCTTCTTTTCCTCCTTCAATCCCTCCCTCCATCCTGCCTACTTCCAAATCTTATACAGGGAAGATAGGCTTAGAAAGTTTACACAACCACCTGCTATGATTATTAGAGGCAGAGAAATCAGAATCCTAATGCGTAAGCATTTTCCAACTGGCAGCTCTCCATTACTGGATTCCTCTATTGGAGTCTGTCCTCACTGTCCTTGGGCTGGGAAACTAGGACAAAAATATTGATGATTTAGGTAGTGGCGCAAAGCTTGTCAACTACTTCACACACACACACACAACTGGAAGTGTGTAAACGTGTGGCTACCAAAGAGCAAGTTTCCCTGTATGGGTTGGAAAAGTGTGTTGACACTTGCCTGGCTAGATGTCCAGGCATCTTTACTGACGATTCCACTTCCAGCAGGCAGTTACTTGAGAAAGACCCTTCCGAGGGAAAATCTTTCTGATGGTTACAAAAGACAAACACAGTAGCCATCATGCAAAGCACATTTCAGCAAGGGTTGAAATCTTAGTTGTGGGAAGGCATGAACAGCTTCTCTGCGCTCTGAGATTGCCTGCAATTCTATTGGCTGGTTTCCTTGAGAAGGTTATTTGCAACTCTCAGATGTTAAAACCAGCTGCTTACAGATATCTTTCACATCTTTTCCCACTCTCAAGGAACATGGTCTAAATATGAATCATCACAGGCATCAGGAGCTTGGCTAAAGAATCTTCCTAGTGACAGGGGATCCTATTTTCTCAGCGATGCCAAGGAATTCTTTCCTCTCAAGAGAGGCAATAGGGCAAAGTGGAAAAAGCCTGGGCTTTGGCAACTGTTAGACTTGGGTTTCAAATCCTGACTCAGCCACTTAGTGACTGACCTAAGATGAATAAATTAAACTCTCTGAGTCAGTTTCTCATCTGAAAATGGAGATGTTGCCTGCCCCAGAATGCAGGCAAGAAAAAAAAAGTTGTGTGGGTACAGAAGTACACATAAAGTAATAAAATATAGTATATTCTAGATAAATTATACTTAAAAAGTTATATTTGGCTATCAGAATATACTGGCGACTTCCTGTCTGTGATAAACTTAAGAGTTTATTGCCCTACAAAATCTTGCATAGTGACGTGTGTGTGTGTGTTGAGGCTAGGAGGTTAGACAAGAGAGACAGAAAGAAGATACTGCGTTTGCTTTTTATTTAAATTTTAGTATTCTTTTTCAACCTTATCTTTTTTATTCCTTTATTTCTTATTTACCTTGAAAGATACTTTTTAAAAATAAAAAACAATACATGCATATGTGCTTTTTTAAAAACAGATTTACTTATTTTCATTGGAAAGGCAGATTTACAGAGAGGAGGAGAGACAGAAAAATCTTCTGTCTGCTGATTCACTCACATGGCCACATAGGCTGGAGCTGAGTTGATTCAAAGCTAGGAACCAGGAGCCAGGAGCTTCTTCTGGGTCTCCCACGTGGGTACAGGATCCTCTACTGCTTGCCAAGCCCCACGCAGGAATGTGGGTGGGAAGTAGAGCAGCCAGGACACGAACCAGTGCCCATATGGGATGCCGGTGGTGCATGCAAGGTGAGGATTTAGTCACTGAACCATCACACTGGGTTCATGGATAAGTTTTTGTTAAAAATCTGAACAGAAACATTCTTGTGATTTCTTTTTTCTGGTAAGCAGGGAGTTGAAATCCTTGCTGCCATGGAGATGAGATGCTGGCAATTGAACCACCAAGGCCTGTGCTCCTGATGGAAGTCAATGTTGTCTCAAACATTTTTACATATTAATTTTTCCATATGAGGTTTAATAAAAATAATGAAAGTATGTGAAAGTAATGTAATTTTCTATCCAATCGCGTTGTTAAACATAGTGATTTGCCAGCTGCTACAGGTGCTCTTTGGAATTTTTTTTAAAAGATTTATTCATTTTATTACAGCCAGATATACACAGAGGAGGAGAAGAGACAGAGAGGAAGATCTTCCCTCCAATGTTTCACTCCCCAAGTCAGCCGCAACGGGCCGGTACGCGCCGATCTGAAGCCAGGAACCTGGAACCTCTTCCGGGTCTCCCACGCGGGTGCAGGGTCCCAATGCATTGGGCCGTCCTCGGCTGCTCCAGGCCACAAGCAGGGAGCTGGATGGGAAGTGAAGCTGCCGGGATCAGAACCGGCGCCCATATGGGATCCCGGGGCTTTCAAGGCGAGGACTTTAGCCGCTAGGCCACGCCGCTGGGCCCTGCTCTTTGGAATTTGCAGTTGGACCATCCCATGTTAGGCAACGAGCGACGTTTTGTTTCTTCCACTCAAATTATGTTCTCTGTGTGTTTTAAATTAGTGTTGTCTTGATGAGGTCCTACCGTAATATGTTGACTGATGGTAATATAGAAAACATTCTTGAGTTTGTCTTTATTCTATAGAGAACACTTTTACATTTGTCATATTGCGTTTCCTATTGAATATAAGTTTCTGGTAAATATTTTTTTAGCTGGTAAAGAAAACATATCTTCTACCCTGGGTTGATTAAATTAAAAATCAGGACATGGTTTTATAGCATTATTAAATACATGTCAGTTTCTAATGAGATCTCCATGAAGTATTTTTGTCTCATTTAAACTAGTGATTAATTAAGCTACTTATATTCAAGAAATACACCTTTTTGGGCTACAACATACACAGATAGATACACATTTTAAATTTTTATTATTTGCTTTCTATTTGAAAGGCAGAAGGACAGAAAGAGGAAGAAAGATGGAGAAATCTCTCAATTTTAGAATTTTAGTCAAAACCAGAAGTCCTTGAAGTGGGGATTTTAATGATCTAAATTCCTGACTGGTGATGGAAAATTGCCTGCATCACAGCAGAGGAAACCCCTTCCAGAAGAAAAGATAATTCCGGTTCTCAATCTACTTAAAGCTGTTTTTATGCCCAGCATGTAAATCTCCAAAAAATAAACAGTTCAGTGCCAATGTTTATGGAGCACAGAAACTTGCCGTTCAGAGCACGTTTGTTTGTTTTTCAGGAAACTACATTACTTGAAATAATTTGCTATAGGATTGATGACAATAAAAATACCTTCTGTTTCAAAAGATTTCTGTGATTAAAGGATCATGGAAGATAATCTAATTGATAAAAATACAATTTACATGGTTGTCCCTCCGAATTCGACTGCTCTGAAAATTGAGGTGTGCCTACATCCGTCTGTCTTTGGCTAAGATCTCAGTGATGGCCTTGTACCTTTGTGGTTGCTTCCTCTCTTCTTAAAGGGACCTGAAGCACTGTGGAAAACGAACTTCTTTCCTCCATCTCACCAACTCCTTTCCATTGTTCCTTCTTTATTCCTAAAGGCTTATTTATATACAAGATACAGGACCTGAGCCAAAACATTTTGTTGATGGAAAATATAAGTGACAGGAGGAGGGGAGGAGCAGAGGAGGTTGTGGCTGCAGCAGATGGGGAGCGCAGGCATAGCGCCAGCAAGAGGAGCCCCTCAGGCTCTCTCTGGATGGGTTCTTCATATTCAAACATGTGAAGAGACACATGCACAGGAGAGGGCGCCCCAGCGCAATGCAAGAGCCCCAGTACCGTGGACCATCTCTGAGCACATGGGGCCATCTTTGCTTAGTTCTCACACCTCTGGTGATCTGCTCAACAAACCTCTGGTTAGCATTTATCACAGGCCAGGCTCATGGTGCCCTAAGTGCTTCAGACACAAATCCGAATTTAGTGCCTGCCCTCAACAAGCTTACTTTCAGTCAAGGAGGGAGAGATGAATGTGTGCTAACCAAAAATAACAACAGTTAACACTAATTTCCCACTTTTCACACTTTAGGCACGATGCTAGGGGCTTTGCTTTGATAATCTCATCTATTCTTCATAAGGGTTCTTCAACTGCTGCACTATTATAATGGCTGGCATCACACTGTGAGAAGTGCTATAACTGGTGATAAGAGTACTTGGGAAGAAATTAGAAAGACTTAATCTACCCCAGGGACTTAGAGAAAGAGATAAGAAATTAACTATAGGTTTGTCTTGCTCCACTATGAGTTGCATAGGTTATTCCATTTGGGTTGGAAATTTCAGGACTCAACTTCAAAAAATAACTGACAGATGAATGATATTTGAGTTTGCTCTTGAATGCTGAGTAGATGTTTACAAGCTAGGAAGCCCAGAGTGCAGCATACCAAGGGCATGTTAGATGATCAGGGAGAAATAAATAGCTTGGGATGACAGAAAACGTGGGCACAAGGTAGGGAGTGGGAGGTGAAACCGGAAGGCAGGTTGCTCCTTCAGCAGTTGCTACGTGACACAACACTACAAATGGAATGTCTTCAACAATGCATTTCTTATTATTTAGGAATGAACAGGCTGGTCAGTTGGGAGAATCTATTGATCTGGACTGAACTCGGCTGATTTCTGCTGGGCTTGGTTGCAAACATGCAGTGACCTCGTGGGTAGACTTCAGGCTGACTTGCTTAGGTTTTGTGGCAGCTGGCTGGAACTCAGCTGAGTGGACAGCGGTGCCAGGGTCATGGATCACTCCTCATTTGATAGGCTCCCTGGGTGTGTTCACGTGGCAGTTCCAGGGATTCATGAAAGCAAGTGGATATGGGTAAGGCCTCTTAAGGTCTAAGTCTGAAATTGGTACTCTAGACATTTATACCGCCTTTACTAGCCAAAGAAAGTCACAGACCAATCCTAAAGTCAGAGTAAGGAAATAGACCCAGCTCTTGGTAGGAGGAGCCGTAAAGTTGAAAAGGGTGAGGATACAGGGATGGGTGAATAATTGAGACTTATTTGTGTTCAGGCATTTCAGCTTGAGATCAGATACCAAAGGGTTATCACCAACAGAATTCCAAGTATGTACTTCATTTTGTAAGAATGGGAAGCCCTTAGAGCAGGTGTGCTGTGCAGCAATTGGTTAAGCCTCTCCGTTTGGAACACTTTCATTCTAATTGGAGTTCCTGGTTTGAGTTCTGGCTACACTGCTTCTGATCCACCTCCTTGTTGGTGCACACGTCTGAAGGCAGCATATGAAGGGGCTCTACCACCAACTCAGGAGACCTGAATGGAGTTCCTGGCTCCTGCCTTCAGCCTGGCCCAGTCCTGGCTGCTGCAGGTATTTTAGGAAAGTGAACCAGTGAATGGAGAGTCTCTCTGTATTTGTGTCTCTGTCTCTCTTTCTTCTTGCCTTCCAAATAAAAATGAAAGTAAGCAAAACATTTTTCAAAAAGAATGGGAATGGGGCCAGCTTTAGGCAAAGCTGAGGTCAAGGTGAATTCTGGTTATGTTCCAGCATCCTCTCTCTCTTATGCTATTTTCAAATCCTCCTCTTTGATGATTCGAGCAGTCCTCTGGAGACAGCCTGTTGTGCAGCAGGTACTGTGTGGAGAACAGCCCAGGCAGAGAACTCAGGCCCTGAAACTTGAAGTCCAGATATACACCTGCAACTTGTTGACGCTATTTCAGCAGGGGAGCATGTGAACTGAGCTGATGGAGCAGCATGGTGCTGTCCACACCAGGGCTGGAGGCCGATGCTTTCAGAAGGCAGGCAGAAGTTAGCAGGACACTGGAATGGAACTGACTCTGCCAGTGATACTTACTGTGTGTAGGGCCTAAGGAAAGGTTCAAACTTTTCCAAGCCTCAGTTTTCTCATATAGAAGATGCAGATGCTTTCCATCAACGGTGGAAATCACGGTGAATTGTAAAGTGCATGACACGTCAGGACACTGATCCACAATTACACAGCATTTACCAGGGGCCGAGCATTACTCTATTTCAACATATTATTCCATTTCCCGTGTAATTCCCAGGCCATATAACTCACTGAATCCTCACAACAGCTCTATGATGCCGCTGTTTCTATTATACAAGGATCGGAAGCCAGAAGTGTTGATTGACTAGCTTGTAACATTGTTCAAAGTGAATAAACTGATATCCCCAAGCTATACTTCTAAGTTGTATCCGGTAGAGTTTCCATAAAAGTGGTGAAAATAGTTAATTAGCATTAAAGGAGGAAAGACACATGGGACAGTCTGAGCACTGAAAGCGGGACAGCGTAAGACAGTGACTTCCGCGTGGGGCTGAGTCTGCTGGAGACTGCTGTGTCCATCAGGGCTTTTCCTTAGCAATAATAGAACTTGACTCAGAACAGCTTAAGCTAAAGAGAATTTGTTGGTGACATCACGAGGCTCACTTAGCTGACGTGAGGTTGAAGCATCAGGCTTCAGAAGCGCAGAAGATCCATGGAAACCTCAGTAGGCATTGTGAGAAGACACAGTTGGGTCAGCAACACCTAGACAGAACAACACCAGCAGCCCTATCACAGTTGGCTCTAGTTCCAAGTACTCAGAAAGTGTCTTAGTGGCCAGTTGGTAATGTGCAGCAAGGCCAG
The DNA here is from genome assembly GCF_030435755.1 of Ochotona princeps. Taxonomy (NCBI): domain Eukaryota; kingdom Metazoa; phylum Chordata; class Mammalia; order Lagomorpha; family Ochotonidae; genus Ochotona; species Ochotona princeps. Next base: position 81,060,503 of record NC_080835.1, read on the forward strand.
AAGGCAGGGGGCTCTGAGTCTTTCATCTTTTGTTCCAGGAAGTGGTTCCCAGGAATTATCCTCTCTCTCATACTACAGAGAAAGGGAGTTATTTTCCTCCCAAGAAATTGGAATGCGGTTAGGATGGAAGTGGATTTGAAAAGCCAGTAATGACCAAGTTCATTACGTATTTCAAGAGAGCAGTGAGAGCCAGTATCAAGGTGTTATGCCTTTCATCACCTCACAGGCATTTACTTCAACTCTGAGGCTTTGTATTTCAAGGAGCAAAAGACATCTGAGCATTATTCACAGTGAAAAAAAAAAGGTAGACCCAGGCCTCATTACACTAGGAAGATTTGAAACATTTCTGGAAAAACACAACAGCCGAAAACCTCTTCTTTTTCATCATCTACTTGAAGCCTAATGCATACAGTTGCCTCTTACTTAACTTTGAGATGACTGACAGTTTCAGGTTTTCTCTCTCTCCTTACAGCTCCGTGGTGAAGGGCTGGCTCTTGGATCAAAAGTAAAGTAGTGGAGATATCTTAGAAATTCACATTTGCTGTTGAACAGCTGGCTTCTTCTTTCATGTGCAGAGCCAGAAACTTTGAAAAGTCGGGGAAATGTCAGAGATTACCTTTTATCTTCATTTTGCAGATGAGGAAATTAAGATACAGACATTTTCTGTGGCTAGTCCAAGATTAAATAGAAGTAAAACTTGGGTCTCTTGATTTTAGCTCTCCCTTTATTCATCCTGGCACATGGTCAATAAAATACTCTTCTGAAAATTTTATTTATTGATTTACTTATTTGTGAAGGAGGAAGAGGGTGGGAGGAGAAAGAAAAAAGAAACAAAGAGAGAGAGAGTCCATAGGCCAGCGCCAAACCCAGGCACTGGGAACTCACTACAGGTCTCACTTGGGGATGGCAGGAACCCGATTAGTTGAGCCATCACTGAAAGTTCCATTGACAAGAAGCCTGGACTTGGGAGCTAGGGCCAGGATCGGAGCCCAGGTACTCAGATGTGTGACACGGGTCCAAGGATTGTTCAGCTAAATGCCCACTCCCATGAACTCAGTTTTCCCAGAATTCTTGCGTGTGGTTTGCAACATGATTCAGCTCCTCTGATAAAGTGTACCACCTTCCAAATTTTCAGGAATTATATTCTTCCCATTGCATGGAAAATCTGGTCGAAGGTTCTGTTCCAGGCCTTCACTTGCGTCAAGTTTATTACTGTCCACTGTAAAAAGGTGGGGCAGAAGGTAAGCTAGCGTATAGAGGGAGGAGTGTAAAAAATCTAAGTCATTTAAAAGCTGTTTTCAGCTGTTGGTTCAGATGCCTGCATCCCAAATCAGAGCATCTAAGTTCAAGTTCTGGGAGACAGCAGTGATGGTTCAAGTAATTCGATTCCTAACACCCACAAAGGAGAGCTAGGTTCAGTTCTTAGAATTTATCATTTGGACTACATTCCAATTTTTCAAAAATCTTGGTGATTATATATATTTAAAGATTAATTTATTTTTATTGCCAAGTTAGATATATATAGAGAGAGGAGGAGAGACAGAGAGAAATATCTTTCGTCCAATGATTCATTCCCTAAGCAACCGCAATGGCTGGTGCTATGCCGATCCGAAGCCAGGAGCCAGGAGCTCTTCCGGGTCTCCCATGCGAGTGCAGGGTCCCAAGGCTTGGGGTCGTCCTTGCCTAATTTCGCAGGCCACAAGCAGGGAGCTGGATGGGAAGCAGGACTGCCAGGATTAGACCTGGCACCCATATGGGATCCCAGTGCATTCAAGGCGAGGACTTTAGCTGCTAGGTCACTGTGCCAGGCCCAGTATATTTTTGATGCTACAAATTCACCCTCAAGTGAATGAAGCACCCTCTAATGAAGCACTCAGAACTGTTATTTTTATTTTTAAAAATTATTTTATTTATTTGAAAGGCAGAGTGACGAGAGAGAAAAAAAAGAGAGAGAGAGAGAGAGAGAGAGAGAGAGATGGTTCACTCCCTGAGTGACAGTAGTGGCCTGGGCTAAACCAGGCTGAAGCCAGGAGCCTGAAACTTCATCTTGATCTCCCACATGGGTGCCAGGACCTCCAAGGAGTTGGGGTTATTTCTGGTATATTAGCAAGGAGCTGGATCAGAAGCAGAGCAGCATCAGCTACGCTTTGCCAGCACTGCAGAAGTGGCATCTCTAACCCATGCTCACGATGCTCTGACAACATTGAAGTGCCTGTGCTGCCCAGGCTGAGCCCTTTCTCATCTCCGTGCCTTCATTCACGCTGTCACCAAGAGTGGCTTCTCCCACAGCAGCCAACAGTTAGCACCAGGTATTTCACTCTCCTCATTGTGGCATAATGAGCTGTTTATATGTGTATCACCCCACTCAACTCACAGGCACCGAGTGTGTCTTCGTCATCTTGGTGTCCCAACATTTGGCGCAAGGACTGACATGCAGCACTGCCTTAGTGGAAATTTGCCAGTGAATGGATGAAACACCACAGCCCCGGCTTGCAAAAGAACAGAAAAAAAAAAAAAATGAACATTTCGAAGGGCATTCTGTCTCTGTAACAAGCCCGTGAGCAAGTCTGTCTCTGGGTGCGTGCAGCTCATGAGCGGGAGGAAACAAAGCATATTCAGGGTTGAGCAGTGAGATGGAAAATGAATATGGTCACTTGAGCTGAAACTGTTATTTCTTACGGCAGTGAGAATAACGGCACATAAATATTCATAGCGTCATTATGCAGAGAGTTGTGAAGTGTTGGCAGAGGATGTGCTGTGTGGAATTTTTGCCTCAGCGCCTGAAATTATTACTAATAAAACAATAATAATAATCATAATAAAAGCTGAAAACGAGTGGTTTCTGAGAGCCAGCAGAGAGACTCTCAAGGTCTGAGGTCAACAGGGGCCCTGCAGCCCTAAGGGCACCTGACTCGGCCAGTGCCTGAACACTGTTAGCATTGGCTCTCATGCCCAGTGGCAACCTGGGTCTGATTATTTAAGACGGTCTCCTCTTTGCTGCCAAAGAACGCGCATGAACACAGTCTCCTGGGGCTGTCCTTCAGAGAGATGCCATATGTACTCATGGAAGAAAATAGGAAAAACAGGCATAAAATAAAAATAACTTTTAATCCTACCTCCCAAATATATGTTAGTATATTTGCATTCAACTCTTCTCTCTTTGAATTTAATGTCGAACTAATGATGTAGAACATATGGCCATGTAATACAGACTTGAACCAAACCAGAAAAATGGGATTTGCAGCACATTGTTGCCAGTTTATAAGCTGCATATATTAAGCAAAGCACTCATATTTCTTTGCATCATCTTCCTTATTTGTTACGTATGGATAACAATAACATGCCAGAGTTGAGAGTTCAAAGAGACAATGAATATAAATCCCTCCACTCAAGCAATAGGTAAACAGTCATGAATAGCTATTGCTGTTGTCAGTATCATTCGGGTTGTAAGTCATTTGGTCACAAAAGTTTTCCGACACTCCTCTCTATATCTCACCTCTACCTCCAACCAGCTAATTAATTCTGCTGAATTTTGCTTATTTTGTGTATTTAAATATGAGGGACATTTTAAATGTTTGTGTGGAAGAGCATAGCAGGTAAAGCCACTCTGTAGTGCCAGCATCCCTTACGGGTGTTGGTTCAAGTCTGGGCTGTTCCACTTCCTATTCGGCTGCCTGCTAATGTGCCTGGGAAAGCAGCAGAGGATGGCCCTAGTGCTTGGGCCTCAGAACCCATATGGGAGATCTGGAAGAAGCTCCTGGCTCCTGGTTTCAGCCTGGCTTAGCCCTGACCATTGTAGCCATTTGGGGAGTGAACCAGCAGATGGAAGATCTCTCTTCCCCTCTATGTGCATGTACCAAGGAAAAGTCACATGAAAATATGATGAAAAGGTAGCCATTTGTGAGCCAGGAAGAGGCCCTCACCAGGACCCACACATGTTGGCACCCTGATCTCAGCCTTCTAATCTCCAGACTGTGAGGATGTTTGACCACTCTGTCTATGGTGCTTTGTTGCAACTAGGAGGCTCTGTTCAGCAAGGGGGGAAACTTGGGCTAACCAGTCTATTTATTTGTTTTCCTCAGTTGAACAAGTAAGAGGCTGAGTATCAGGATGCATACCCTGAGAGATGGCACCAGCTAGGGCTACTGCAGGATGTTTCTGCAAAAGCCTGCAGGATAGCCAGGCAGGCCATCCCCTGCGGCTACTGTGCAGGGTGCTGGCCCTCCCACTTCTCCAGGCTCACTGCTGTTTGCAGCAATGCTGAGTGAACAACAGAACATGCAGTCTTTTGTTAGAGGTGGGAACAGAGTCAAGTTTCCTGACAAAGTGAGTGGAAGGAAATAAAGGAAATGTTTGATGTTTTTTAAGCCATGAACAGTTGCCACTAAGCCTTGTCAGGTTTCAGGGAGAGGCAGCTGGATCAATAGCCCTGGAGTGGCGCTTCTCCCGCCAATGCAGGCTGACTCAGCTGCAAAGTACAAAAGGAACATCCTAACCCGGAGATCTTGGGGGAAAAGGGGGCTCTGACCTCGGGATTCTAGCCACGCTCCTGCTGGGGGGCAAAGGCCAGACTTTGAGAAGCAAGGTTCTAAGTTGGGACTATGAGACCCTAAGCACTGAGGCCACTCACTGGCTTCCTTCCCATCCATCAGTCCCCTGGCATGATGCCTGGCACAAAAATAACCTCTCGATAAATATTTGCTGAATTGAATTAATGGGAACACTGACTACAAGTACACATTCAGTTGCTTCATTTCTTGTTCAAGTAACAGTCAAAAATCAGACAGATAAAAACCAAAACATGGTTAAATCCATGTTTAACTAGCACTTTATCTTTGTTTATGGTTTTTTTTTAAAAAAATATTTATTTCTACTAGAAAGGCAGATTTAGAGAAAATGAGAGACAGAGAGAGAGAGGTCTTCCATTCTGTCTCTTGCTGACTACCTGAATGGCTGAAGCGGCTGGAGCTGAGCAGATCCAAAGCCAGGAGCCAGGAATCAGGAATTTACTCCAGGTCCTCAATGCAGGTGCAAGGTCCTAAGGCTCTGGCCATCCTTCATTGCTTTTCTAAGTCACAAGCAGGGAGTTGGGTGGCAAGTGGAGCAGTCAGGACATGAATTGGCACCCCTATAGGATACTGGTACTGCAAGGCAGAGAATCAGCCAGGTTGAGCCATCATGCTAGCTTATTTGAGGGGTGGTGTTGTGGCATAGCACATAAAGCTGCCACCTGGATACCGACATGCCATGTGGGCACCAGTCTGTGTTCTGGTTGTTTCACTTCCCACCCAGCTCGCTGCTAATGGCCTGGGAAAGCAGCAGAAGATGGTCTGAGTGCTGGGGCCACTGACATCTACCTGAAGGACCCCGATGAAACTCCCGGCTCCTGGTTTCAGCCTGGCTCAGTCCTAGCACTCTGGGCAGTGAATCAGCAGTGAGAGATCTGACCTCTCTCTCATTTTCTCTTTCTCTCTCTCCTTCCCTCCCTCCCTTTCTGTAACTCTAAATTTTAAATAAATAACTACATCTTTAGACATAATAACAACTCATGTGAATTTTACTCTTAATAATGTTTTTGTTCTTAACAATGAAGAAGAACTGTCATTATGATTTTTATTTAAATGATTGGGAACAAAAAGAGAGGTTAAGTCAGTAACCTAAGGCAGGCCAGCAGCACTTACACTGGAACAGGAGTCTTCCAACTGCTAGTTTCTTCCTGCAGGACTCTGCGGAAAGATCCAAAGTAGCACGGATGTAACTCTTTGCATCATTTAGCTTGAGGCCCTTGATGCTCCTATCCTTCTACAATCAGTATATTCTTGGCCCAGAGGAGGTCATAGGACAGAAATAAGTTTGTGGGAGATAATTTGCTAAAAAATAATTCCTGATCCCTTTTTGGACTGCTTAGATAATCCAAGGGCAACTGAAGGCTCCTCTCTCTCACAGCAGAGGGACTGTAGTCCACCTCTAAGCATTCCCTGTCATTAGAGACCTGCTCCCCCAAGGCAGCATTCCACAGAACCCAAGACGCAGGTGGAGGGCTGCAGGGACATTCTCTCCACTCCCAACTAGCCACTAGCCGGAGCTGGATTGCCTGGCTGGAAAGTAGCCTAATCAGATTATTGCCCTTCTGACGAGGTGTTCTCATGTTCCCAGAAAAAGAAAAACCAGGTGGGCGGGGGCTGATGGGAGGCTGACTCCCCCTGACCCGGACCTACTGAATGCCTGGTGCAGCATTGCAGCTTCAAAGTGCCTTGGGGCTACAGGGAACACTGGAACCTTCTTTTCATGCTCATCCTGGTTTTGAACATTTCCCCATGGAAGCTATTTCAAAACCCATGCCTTGTGATTGCTGGGGAGTTCATCTGAGCTCAGGAACTGCAGGTGGCTCTCAGAAAGGGATCACTTCTCTTGTATTGGCAGAGGGAGTGTAACTGTGTACAATCTACAAGTTTTATGTCGGCTTTCTCCTTTGTCACACTTTCCTAATCACCATGATCTTTTCTGCCACAGTCCTTCCCAAAACATAACATGGTGCAAGGCACATTCGAATTAAAAAAAAAAGTCACAGGATGCGCATTTGGTGCAGGAGTTAAGATGCAGCTTGGGAGGCTTGCATCCTATACCAGTGTGTGGATGTGAGTTCTACCTCTGCTCCCAATTCCAGTTGCCTAGGAACACATACCCTAAGAGGCAGCAGATGACTGCTCCAGTGGTTGGGTCCTAACGACACCTATGGGAAACATGAACTGGATTCCTGGCTCTTGCAGGCATTTGGAGAGTGAATCAGCAGACAGGAGACTTTCATCTCTAGCGCTCTCTCTCTCTGTGCCTTTCAAATAAGATTTAAAAATAAAATACCTTAATAAATCCAACATATTTTTTAAAAGACTTGCTTCTTTTTGTTGAAAAGGCAGGTTTACAGAGAGAAGGAGAGACAGGGAAATATCTTCCATCTGCTGGTTCACTCTGAAATGGTCGCAATAGCTGGAGCTGAGCGGATCCAAAACCAGGAGCCAGAAGCTTCTTCTCAGTCTCTCATGCAGGTGCAGGGCCCTAGGCTTTGGGCAATCCTCCACTGTTTTCGCAGGCCATAACCAGGGAGCTGGATGGGAAGTGGAACAGTTGGGACATGAACCGGTTCCCTATGGAAGGGGAGGATTAGCCAATTGAGCCATCGTGCCAAGCACAAATTCAACACTCTGATGGTTGTAAGCTTACCCTGACCTTTATCCTACCCATGTCTGTCAGGTTGCTGCCAAACATCCCAGGGATGCAAACAGATGACATGATTCTTGTTGTCATGTAGCATTCTGGAAGCTATGTCAGGTTAACAGGGCACAGGAATCTTAGCTGTGATAGAACGTTTTATTTATGAGAGTTCCACATAGCCAAAGTCCTGTGTGTTTTTCTTTCCTAGAAATGCTTGTTGACATTTCCCTTTGTGTTTTCCCTTTTCTGTTTCTCCTCATCTCCCATCCCCTATCCTAACACTTCATCCCCCCCTTCCTCTCAATCCAATTGGATCTGACCAAATTGGTTCTGCTGGATCAAGATATTTTGTGCCATGATTTATTTCTCTACCACCAACCCAGGCTCAGTCTCTGACACTGAAATTCTAAGCTCACACCAAGCACACATGGCTAAGACTTGGGGTGCCATCCTAGCGGTCAAGGTCTCTATTTAGGACAGACGTGAGGTGCAGCAGGGAAGATGCCACACACGATGCCTTTGTTCCGCCCAGGAGCGCTGGGATCCAATCCTGCCTCTGCTTCCAATCCAGCTTCCTGTTCACGTGCACCCCAGAAGGCAGCAGGAGATGGCATGAGTCCTTGGATCCCTGCCACCCATATGGGAAAACTGGACTGATGTTCTGCTCCAGGCTTCAGCCAAGCCCAGCCTCATCTGTTACAAGCATTTAGAGAATGAACTCATAGATGGAAGGACTTCATTTCTCTCTCTCTCTCTCTCTCTCTCTCTCTCTCTCTCCTCTCTCTCTCCCCTCTCCCCCTTGGTTAAAATAAATAAGCACATAATTTAAAACCAGTACAAATTATCTTAACTTCACAAACTCTTGAGGATGTTATATTTATATTGTCATTTAACAAATAGGAAAACAGGCTTGAATCATCCTAGGTAGACTAAGTTATGCTGCTGGAACATACAGCACCAGACAGCTTATTGACTTAAAACAACAAAGATTTAATTTTTGGCTGTACTGCAGTTCTCTAGTAGGTCTGGCTCAAGTTGGCCTCACTCTGGGAACCAGGAAAGTGGAGCCACCACAGAGATGTAGAGACCGCTCAGAACTGACATATGCCACTTTCTCCCCACGTCTCCATGCCCAGTGTACTTCTGCCAGAGGTTAGAAGGTGAAGACACTGGGCTATATTTACCTAGCATCGTGGAGATAATCCATACAAATGTCTGTCTCTCACTGTCACTTTGCCACTCCGTATCTTGGTTTGCTCAAACTGTTTCAGTTTATCCAGCTGTCCAAGAGAACAACATCCTCTTTCTCAGAATTGTCATGGTTGGGAGATCCATTGTAATACCACCTTACATCTTGGGGTTGGTAAAAAGTTTGAAAGATGGTGGGTTACCAGGCATTGTTTTCACTACAGTATAATACTAAGAACTGCCAGAAGGAAAGTCTGATTGAAGACTCAAGCTTCAGAAATAGTGCCTCCAAGGGGTTTCCTTCTATAGAGCAAACCAGAATGTGTTTTTATCATCATAAGCCATGTTTTGGAAAATTCTGAGAGGCTTGCTACACCATTTCCATTGTATGTGGTCAAGTCTTATTCAATGGCATAAGCAAGTTAAAAATACTGAAGAGAAACACATGCACACATCACACCCTTCTGATGCTTTGGAAACCTCTTGTTTTTCTCACCTCACTTTGTGTTACTGGGTGGAATATATCTTCCACAAAGAGGTGTGGGTGAGAAATCTCATGATGGGCAGAGCTAGAAGGAGCTGGCAGAGCTGTTCTTCCTGAAACTGTGCAACCAAGTTAAGCTCCAGTACAAACAAGGCATTCAAGGAGCTGCGAGGGAAAATGTTGTTCTGTTAACATCACCAGTGCTTCCCCGAACAGAAGAGACTTGAGCTGGTGCAAGTGCCACATGCTGTTAAGCCATGTCCGTGACAGGGGACCACGTGGATAAAGAGACAATGTACACATGTGGCTGACAAAGGCTGTATTGCCTAAGAATCCCTCCACTGCAGCCACTGCAGCAGTGGTGGGAAAATCACACAGGCCATTTGCCAGGCTTACAATTTCTCACTCTGCTAAGGAATATATGTTCTTATCATTACTCATGATCTGCATCAGGCGTCAGCCAACTCCTTCCCTTCCCAGCTTTGAAACAGGGCAGAGGGCTGCAAAAGATGCAAAATGAGACCACCTGCGATACCACCACAGGACCCCACAACACAGTCCCAGAGGAACTAGAATGTACAAAGAAATAATGTGAAGATAATGTTTGTTTCTGCAATGTAGCAGTGTCCAAACCAGGTTTTGTAAAAGGTTACAATGAAAAAGCTTGTGGGTCCACTTTGGTGGCTCAGTGGCTAAATCTTCACCTTGCACATGCCAGGATCCCATATGGGTGCTGATTTGTGTCTTGGCTACTCCACTTCCTTTTGAGCTCCCCACTTGTGGCCTTGGAAGGCAGTAGAGGGCAACCCACAGCCTTAGAACCCTGCATCCATGTGGGAGACCAGGAGCAGGCTCCTGGTTCCTGGCTTTGGATCCGCTCAGCTCTGGCTGTTGTGGCCACTTGGGGAATGGACCAGTGGATGGAAGATCTTTGTCTCTGTCTCTCCTTCTCTCTAGATATCTGCCTTTCCAATAAAAATAAATAAGTCTTTTAAAAAAGAAAAAGCTGGTTCTTACTTTTTCATGAAAACACCATTAGGCCTCAAAGATCAGGTCAAGTTCCTGAGCCATAAACTCTAACTTACACCTACTGACCATGGATGATGGGAAAGTGTACACTTAGCTCTAGTCTACACACTCACACACTCGCATATTCAGAAACCACATGAGCCCCAATATGTTAAATGAAATCCACTCTAGCTTATAGTTGAATGATGTGTTATTTATTCATGTAACTTGACAGTTAGGCAGTACTCAAAATTCATTTCAGTAAGCAAGTGATTCCACAAACATCTAATATATTCTAAAATTGATAGTCAGAAAGTATAAAATACCATGGGTATGAAATGCCATGGTAAATACTATTCAACAGACTACAATCATAATTCCAAACTAAATTATGGTTTTTTTAAATGATTTTTTAAAAACAGTTTCAGTATGATTTGTCTTTTCTTCTTCCAAGCAATTTACTTTTTCCACTGATGCAAGACAAGGTCATTATTCTCAAGAAATAATACAGAGTGACACAGCTTAGGTTCCTGTCTTGCAACACATATTCTTGCAAAAATTTTTTTTTTCATAGTGCCCCTTGACATGGAACACAAGCTGGTTAGCACTCAGTTCCCCAAGCAAAAAACTTGGGTTCAAACAGTGCTGGGTGGCAATAACCCCGAGTTCAGGAAGAGGCAGGCAGTGAAACACCTTTTGCAACTTTTGATATATACTGACTTCATTGCGAAGGCTCTAATCATCATAAATATATATAGGCATTAAAGCCTGTAAAACGATGGGAAAAAAATCAGTTGATATCCAGGTGACTGACACAATTGCAATTGGGGGTAAATTACAATACAATTCAGCAATACTTCAAACAAAAAACAGCTTCTAACTAAAGGTACTTCTTGTAAGCCTCATTATATTTTCTTTTTTGAGAAGCATGGCTATATTTGCATTGACAGTTTGGTTTATCATGTGTCTGTCTATATTATTTTAAAGACTTAAACTTCATCAGAATGAGATTCACACACATGAGCCTGGAAAAGCTAGCAGCAATAGTCATGAAACAACAATAAATTAAAAGGCTTTCACAGGACAAGATTCAGCTAACCTGACCACATACAAAATACAGCGAGAGAAATAACAATTCTGGTATGCTGAATTATGAGGGAGAGGAAAACAATCTAAAAAAATAGAAAACTCTCTCCATACCTGGGTGTCAAGGCCAGATGTAACACTGCATGATGCCACATGATGAGCAGTCCCTGGAGTGTGGATGCTCCAGAAACAGTGGTATCTGGTGATCTTGGAATTATGACCAAGAGTTGAAAATACTGTACCAAAAGGCATGCATATAATCACTGTGTGCATTCAGTGTGTGGGCTGTGACCTAAGCAGAGATCTAACACAACAATGAGGCAATCTCCCAGGGTATCCATTCAAACCAGCATGGGCAACTACATGTTGATTAAACCTTCCGAGGCAGCGAAATGCGGGCACAGCGCCATGTCTGGGTTTTGCAGCTGTTTTATGATCCTCTTGCGGAATTTCTCCCGCACACGATTGAATTCCATTATGTCCATGGGGTCCTCTTCAATCCAAAATTTATGAAACTCATGCATCAAATAGCCTGTTGGATACAAGGGGAGCAAGAACTTCAGTGGAAAAGTCCTTAATATATTCAAAATCACCCAGAATGCTGAAGGAGATGCTAGACCAGGCAACAGCAATCATGTGTTCACAAAAGACATCAGACTTTAACCAATACAGTTGCTTGCGATTGTGCTGTAGCACCAGAACAGTAGAAGCCAGCAACCTGAAAGATCTTTGAAACCAGTTTTGAAATTTTTCTTCATTCCAGAAAGCAGGAAGACAAATCAATTCTGCCATCTTGTGACTATGCGTCACATCAAGAATGCATTCCAAAGGCCAACAGCAACCACTTCATCCTTCCCTTCCTAATTGAATTATCATAATGGTCTGATTTTTCAAAATTACTCTGCTCCGCCTCCTTTCTCTTGATATCTGGTTCAGTAAAAGCCTTAAATCACCCTGACAAATCAAGCAAATGCCTTCTGACAATATATTATGAGACAATAAGAATTGTAAATCAACTCTGAACAGCACAGACTGATCATTAAACTATAGAACATTGTTAATAAGACTTTCCTGCTTTGAATCATAGGTACAGATTATGCATTTGCATCTCAAAAATGTTTGCTAGGAATGCTTTGTGTCGGGAAAATGTGGGGAATGAATGTCAAGCATTTAACTTGAGAACCTATCCATTGTGTCATCTGTTCCCTGCTCTGTTCCCTCCTTCCTCTGCCTTCGTTCATTTTTACCTACCACATTCAAAATGGAAATTTATTTAAAAAAAGATAGCACTAGGTATATGAGTGCAGTAGATCCACTGCAAACACAGACATCTTTACATATTAGAAAGTGAGGGATAATATTGATATTAATGATTAATTATGATAATAATATTAATTTCATTCACATGTAAATGCAAATGGAAAAATATGGGCAGTGGAGATGATGCAGGTCTAGGAACAAAGACAACTGGTTCTCTGCCAAAACTAAAATAAAAACAGAAACACAAATATTTTATTTTATTTTATTTTTTCCCTGATAACTAGCTATGCATTGGAATACTTTCAACATAGTCCTGCTTGCAGGCAGTTTCTAAAAAATAACAGTGTGACTTGATAAGGAAGAGCAGGACAGACTGTGCCTGGAATCTTGAGTTCACAGATTGCTGGTGCCAGAGACTGGGGTCAAACTCTAATGGCCTGCAAGTGGGCAAAAGTCCAAGACCAAGGGCAAGGTCTGTGGGCAAGGGTTCAAGGCCACAGGAGTGTGTACTTTAAGCTATCCTTGAGACAGTCACGTACTGACTTATGTACATGGGTCACACTGTTGTGTCTTAATAATCATCAAGCAGTAGCTGGTTAACATCAATTTGGGATGTGACTATCAACATTTGTGCCACATCAATTCCTATGATTTAATTTCCTGAGCATTTCAAGATTGAGGTAACAAGCCTTCTGGGTCGACCTCCTTTCTCGGAGAAGGGGGTTTCCCTCTGGCCGCCTGCTTTCCTAGTCTTTATCTTGTGTCTGCCTCATTTCTTATGTTCTCAATTGCACATGGCCCCTTCTCCAACCCGGGTCATGCTGCTGTAGGCAGTGGTGGTCCCCACTCAGTTTTAAAAATCCCTATTTCACTATAATACAAAAGTAGAAGTGGCCAGCACCAACACACACTGGCAGATGTTAACCCACTCCCCAGATTCCCTCCTTTGATCACTGGTCTCTGTGCATCATTAACAACGCTTACCCAGCTTTAAGTACCGAGTCTGCAAACATGGAAGGAAGGGGAGAGAGAAATTTATTTCACATTGTGGTGTGGGGCGGGTGACTGTTTCATTTCTTTGAGGAGTAGTTTGTCCTCGGGTTCTCAGGAACTGATGTGATTACTTTCCACATTTCTGAGAAGTGGGCACTGGCCTCACGTACACAGCTTCTGGATTATCCCTCTGGGGCAGTTAACCACTGTCAAGGGCGACTGACCATATCAAGCAACTCCCCAGACCAGCCACCTCAGGAGCCATCTCCTCTGTCTTCACTCCTCTTGTGGTTGGTTTCCTGAGGTGGTGTCGAGGCTTGAACTACTCCTGTGACAACAGTGAGTGTCCCATGGTTTCTCAGCCAACACTTAGACGTTCTTCCCACTCAGCCAAAGGCTGTTGTTGCCCTGTATTTCATGGAAAAATTCAGTCCTTCTTCAGCCTACCTATGTGAAGTACTCTTTATGCCTCGCTTATCTCTTCTCTGCGTGAAGCATCCTCGTTTCTGACAGGCTATGGTTTGGAGTCTGTTAGCATCTTTGCTGTTGAGTGCATACGAATGGAAACCCATTTCCTCTGAAGTTGGTATCTTAGTTCACCAAAAGAATTAAACAGTCTGTTTTGTAGATTGGGCAGATTCATAAACTATCCCGAGAATGGCCTGAAGTACTTGGTACTTTTCAGGCTCAATTACATCTGCAATTCAGGTCACCTTGGCTTGAGAATTGGTGGTCTAGAAGATGTTATTGTTTTAGATTCCCTTGGCTTCCCAATAAATAGAATTTTATCATCCTAAAATAAATTTGTAATTTTTCTTTCCCTACTATGTAAAATACAATGTAATTTTCTTGTCTGGTCACTGAGATCAAATAAATATACCTCAGTTCTTCTGGAAGCAGAGTCAGATTTCTAATGTTATGTATTAAAACCAGCCGTGAATATGTCATTAGTAGCCCACAAGCGACAGCTCTTTACTGCTGACTGACAATGATAAAAGGCACAGTCAACAACCTTTAATAAGAAATTCATTTTTCTACAATGTGCAGGGATATTGGCAACTCACTCTAAATGTGATGTGATGCAGCATGGAGTTCCAGAAGAATGCAGACCCATTTGATTTCTCCATTTTTCTATCTTACACAGAACTAAAGAACAGTATCTCTGAGCAATGGGCTATGGTAAGAGTGGTTCATAACCTGACCCATTCTCAGATTTCTTCCTTGAGACTATAGAAGCCAAACCATTAAGCTGATGGATAGTCCCTGGGATTTTTCCCTTAATATAATTATAATCTCCATAATCAAAATGTAAAAATGGTGGCCTGGCTTACAAGGAATATATCAGAATCATAAAACTCAACTCATTTATATACCATTACAGAGAATTCAAAAAATTCATTTGACCCGTCAACTGACTTATCATCTGCCAATTTACAAATATGCAACAGAAAGTGTTGGGTACTAAGCACAAAGAAGGTAGAACCCATGAGCTCCTCTATTCTTGGACTACTGGAGAGGGGCCAGGCCTACAACTTGAGCTGATAATTTGTTAGCTAAGGGAGAGAGAGAAAACAGGCCAAATTGTTGCTTGTAGTCTCTCATTTAATTCTCATATTTGTGGGGAAGAATAGAACATTTGCATTGCAGAGAAGGATGTCGGGCTCAGACAAGATGCTTGAATGTTGTAACTTCACAAGCCAGGACCTGAAACCTGCTGACATTTCACCACTTGTGACAGGCTGCCTTTTCTAGTGCATTTTAGTTCTCTGGTACTTAATCTTACTGAATAGTTTATTTTTTTGAAGGTCAAAGAACAGGTAATTCTTTTTCTTTTCATAGCCATTGTACTTTCTTTCTGCTCACTCTACTTAACCTCACTCCATTTCAATGGGCCTGTGTGCTCAGTGGAGCTTTGGATTGAATGTGGTTTTCCTTACCGCCTGGGCAGCTCAGTGTTCAGTGAATAACACTGTAAAATCAGAGTGATAGAGGTTTGCATTCTTATATTCTCCTACCTAAATGAAATACTTATTTGGAATACTAATTTGGTTCTTCACCTCAAGCCTGCAGCCCATTTGCTGCCATGAACGTGCCTTGGTTTTACTTCATTACATGCTGTTAGAAGACAGCAGAGACATTTGCAAGGACGCAGGTAACTGCAAGAATATTACAAGGAGATGTGCAGGACTGATCATGTTTAACAAAGGAGTAGTGAACTTGGGGTGCAGTGTGTTTCCCCTGGAGACACCTGAGCCTCTTTGCCTTCAACACAATTCACTGAGGGAATAGATGCCCTTTTCAAACCCTGATGTGAGTCTTAGGGAGTAAGTAATCCTACTGCATGCTTTATCATCAAGGTTACAATTCATTGGGAAACATCAATTGAGGCCAAGTCTAAATTTTTCCGTGAAATTAGATTTCTCTTTCTCCTGAAAAGAATATCACTCATGTTTTCACTTCCAATTCATCTTTCCTTCCACCCTTCCTTCCATCCTTCTTACCTTCCTCCCTTCCTCCCAACCATCCATCCTTCCATCCAATAGTTACTGAGCACCTTGTCTGTATTAGGCTCAGTGCTGAGGATATGACCCTGAAGAAAACAGATATTTCTGCCCTTCTATGTCAATTCTTCATGATTTTAACTTTGATTCTTTCCTGAATGAACTCCTCTTCCAGGTGGTTCTGATTTTCTTCTCAGTGTTGGTGAACTCCAAATCAGTAGTTTAAGCCCTTTCAATTCTTCTGAGCTCAAAAACCTTACAATAGAATGCTCACACGAAGCTTCATGGGTTTTTAAATTTGAAGTTATACAGTTCAAAATTTAACAATTCTTGTTACAGAAACAATAAATCCAAAATAACAAAACAAATAGCAGCATCTTCTTACCCAATTCCTGCTTTCCCAAAGCAACATTTCAGCTCATTCAGCTGGTTGTTTTTGACTATCGACCTCCATATCTCCAAACAACATGTTTTCCATTGCTTTGTTTTCTTTTCTTACAACTCTTTACAGATGAAAATTTAGTTCCCTTTCACCGATCACAGTCACATGGCTACTTTTCAGATCTTTCTCCTTACCTACCTTATTTATTTGACTGAATTTTCTTCTTTACGTAACCCTAAACTACCACCCAAGTATACCAATGTCCTCTTAACATGTTCAATGGTGGGATTCTTTATCACATTTCATTCTTCAGAATCTCTTTCTGAGCTCCTGGCCTGCTGAAATCTAGACTGAAATCAATCCATTGCTCGGGTACTATGTTGGACTTTCCTTCCATCTCAGCTTAAGGATTCCCTCGGCCTCTTTCCAAGAATGTTTTTCCTTTTTTTTTTTCCCTCTTGAATCCCATTTATTCTTTTTAGGGTGACTCAGAAAAACAGATCCTTCAGGAGCTTCCTTGTTTTGGAAAAAATTTATTCTTTTCTCGGACTTAATTGATAAGTTAGATGTGGTACTGAATTCTAAATAGGAAATCATATTTCCTCAGATATTCCTGTACTATCATCCTACATTTCTGGAAGTATTATCCCACTGTTTCCTAGAATACAATGTTGCTGTGAAAAAATCCAATATCATCTTGATTTGCAATTTTGTATGAGGCAGCTTTGGAAATCTTGAGGATTATCGGATCTCATTGTCGTAAAATTTCACAATGAAATGGACCCAGTGTGGATCTATTTTAATTTTTTTCTATTTGAGCATACTTTAAATATGAAAACTCATTTCTTCAGTTTTCAAAATTTTTCTTGATTTTCTTGATTTTTTGATGTTCTTCACTCTTTTTGCCATTCCTATTCTTCAGATATAAGGCTTCCTGAAATGGTCTTTTGCTTTTCAACCTTTGTTTTCTATTTTTCTTAATTTTCTTCTTGTTCTCCTACCTGGGGGAATTTTCTCAACCTTATCTTCTAACCTGCTGAAACATATTTCTGAGAAACAACTCATGCTGCCTTCTGAGTTGGCATATTACATGAATCTTTTACAATATATTACTAATGATTTAAAAAGTGAATTCTAAAGGATTATTTATACCAAAGCAGTGGGTAACAGATATTCATGATGCCCTTAGGTCAGATCAGGTGTTGATACATTTGATATAACAGAAATGCTATAGCTGTTTTTGTTGTTGCTTGTTTGAAAAAAAAAAAAAAAAAGCAAACAAGCAAACAAACAAAAACCCAAAGGAGCAAGTTCAAAAGTCTCAAGCCAGCCAAACGATGAAGAAATCAGGTTCATCCCTTTTCTGGGTGTTCTCTAGAAACATGTATTGACAAGGATGGAAGAATATACTTACAGAATGTTTGCTGGAAGTGAGACAATGTCGGAGCTTCTGGGGCAATGTTATAGAAATGGGTTTTCAGAGCGCCACTGACCAGTAGATTGTACGCCAGATCTGTTATGTTGATGCCCACAATTGCAAATGAGTACCTGTGAGATGCAAAGTACAAAACTAACATCACATCACACATGGGAAGCAGGCACTTCAAAAATTACAACCTGGAGTTTTACATTCTTATCACATTATGGAGTAGAATTCCCTCTCTACCCTGTCAATGCCTTGACTTACAGTTTTCCAGAAAATTTCTTGTGTACCAAGAAAATAAAGGTTCTTAGGCTACGACTTGGTAACTCTATTATCTAATATATGCTAGCAAAATATCCAAAGCTTTCGACACTTTTTATAGCATTAATTTTAATAGCAAAGAAACAGAAATGATTCCAACATCTTTAAAAATGATTAGAGAAATTATCTCTTATGTTAAGAGTTATTTCTATTGTTAAGTTGATCATATTCTTAAGGATTATCCATGTAGGATATAAAAATTATAAATAGGGCAAAACTACTTATATCATAAAGAGTAGGATGAAATACAATGAACTGTTAACACATATATACCATAATAAGAAGCTTTGCTTCTTTATTTTCTGTAAGAAACTGTACATTACTTTTAAATGACAAAATAATTAAAAGTTATCTTAACACAGAATATGTTTTCCAGTCCCTTTTACACATATCTATTGAAAATAAAACGGAACTGAATTCTTAAATTTCTTAAATCCTCTCTGCTAACCTGAACCTAACACAGAAAAACAAAAGGAGTTAAGTGGACAAAACAGATGTTATAATTAAAAAAACAAAACAAAACAAAACATCTAAAGTAAGTTTTTATCTAATGGCCCAAACTGATTAAAAATCTGTTCAGAAAAACCCACCCAAAAATGTCTAAGACATTAAACAGCATCGTTTAAAAACAGCATGGAATAATATACTCCATCATGACAAATAGAGTTTCTTCCTTATCATCTTTCCCAGCACTCCTGGGCATTTTGTCCAGGTTTCGGTCAGACTGATCATCTTTATGCATGAAATCTCACACTCACCCGATTGCTTTATCCATTCTTTTCTTCTCCCATTCTGCTTTGCTGAATTTGCTGCATGAATAAATGAGTACACAATATTCAATCTCTAATTGGTGTTTTTTCCCTCTTCATGCTTACATTAAAACTGCTAACCATATGGAGAGATGTCCACTCCTTGGTAATCCAACACTAATCCATTCAAACGTAATTACTTACAAGTGACAACATAATTTATTTGGAGATCAGAAGCAGAATTATTTAAAACCATGTTATTTACCTCCATTCTCTTCAGCGTTAACAGTGGGAGATGATGCTAAAGGTCAAACACAAACAGTCCTACACTACATCAATTACCAAACAGCATTTCCATGGTGAAGCTTTGCCCGGCTTTCCTCTCCTGCATCTTTCCCTACTGCATCTTGTCTTCTCTCACTGCATCTTGTTATATCTCATACTGTTGATCCCACTCAACCTCATTTGTGATATCAGTCTCACAGATACTAAAAAATGTTTACTGCTAAATAAACAACTGAGTGAGTAGAAGGCAGGAAGCAAGGGAAGAAGGAGGAAGAAATGAAAGAAGAAAGGGAGGGAGAAGAGAAGGAAGGGATATAGTCTAGGTTTTAATAAGATTGCTCTAAAGAGTAAGCACCGCAGTTCTCTGGGTGTGCTGAGTCAGCTGAGCTGGAGCAGCTCTGTTTGCAGGTTTCGGCCTCTGAGCCTGTAAACAGGACGATGTGAAGCAGGGGCTGTGTCCCAGAAATGTGAGATTCCTGCCTCACTGTCTATAACTTTGTGGAGTGACCTGCTCTCCTCCACACAGCCGATGTATTGCAGACAGAAACCACATTCTACTCTTTGCGACTCATTTAAACTTTATTATTCACTGGCTTATACTAAAAACTACAGCTATCATGTGAACCAGATGAAAATTTAAAACTAGGGTTATTGTGAACAGTTAGCTCCCACCTAAGTATGAGAGAATTCTCCAAACTACACGACAAACATTATTTAAGACACACAATGCACACAGCAGGCTATCACAAGGACATTACGCAATAACTTGTATTTAGCACTATGCAAAACTTTGTATTTAACAGAGTATTTCCTACTCTATAAATGAGTGGCTACAACTTAAAGTAACTACTTTGAATTTATGTAATATAATACATGTTTGCCAAGTATAATTCTAACCCATAAACCAAACAGCCAAGGACATCAGGAGATTGTTACCTTAGAAGATTCATATTCAAACAAAAATAAGTTGTGGGTGAAATTTATGAATTTTTATATAAAAATTTACAAACAGCTATTTTCTCCTCATCAAAACTTTACAAAAACACAGCTTCTCTAAATTTTGTTGTTAAATACCTATTAGCAATGGAAATATAAGGAAAGGACAAATGCCCTCCATTCACTTGGTCACTCATAGCACATCTTAATTCAGCTAACAATCAATATTCTGCTCTTAAACTTGAGTCTCCGTTCGTCCCTCAAGTTACTTCAGGACTCCACAGATAGATGGGTGTAAGAGCAGCGATGCAGCATGCTTGCCGATGCCCGACGCAGGAGGAACAGCACTGGAGTCTGCACCTCATAGACTACATTAATCCTGCTTTAGTGGTTAATCACAACATATTTTAAGCTTCTTGTGACTTTTTTAAAACCATGAAAGATGCCTTTTTTTTTTTTTCCAGCTGATGCTCCTCCAGGAAATGGCACCAGAAAATAGTTTGAGGGGGTTTGGAGTCTCTCTTAAAGATATATGCACTCATAAAATGCAGCCAAAATTAAAATAGCCTGAATATAATCATGTAACATATGAGCTTAGTGACTTTGGTGGTTTTCTTAAAGAAAACAAAAGCCAAGAAAATGTGTTATGTTATTAAACATTATACGTCTGAGAAGTGTAACATAGTTTCACGAATCTTAGCCAAATGAAGCTAGGATGAGCATAATAGCAAGGTGCAGAAAAAATCCTGAGTCAATCCACTCCTGGATTTTGAGAATGTTATGTTAAAATTTTGGGTTTACTGAGCAAACATCAACACTGACAATAAGCCTGGACACAAAATATTGAAATTCCTTATATGAACTGGGACTAGCACACATAACTGTGACTAGCACACACAGTAACTGCTATTTATAATAATCATAATAGAAATAGTAATTAAATAAGCAAATTCATTCGACACAGTGTAATTCCCTGTCTGAAGGTGGATGTAGTTGTAGTTGGGTGGCAGGACACTCAGCCAGTGGGGAAGCATCCCAAATGTTCCTCTAGGCGGCCACAGGCTCAGCTGGAGAAAGGCTCTTTGACATCTGCCATCACGCTAGCCTACTAACCTGGCTTCATTAAAACACAGCTTCCCCAATCCCCTCCCCTCCTACCATCATAAACTATACTTGATAAAAATGTAGCAAATGTATACTTTTGAATATTTTTCATGAATTTATGCTTCTTAGCTAAACTTGGTCTACAGTAAAATTAAAGCAATAGCACACAAAAGCCAAAAAAAAAAAAAAAAAGGAAAAATACCTTATTTCCTCTTTAGTGATATCCCTTCAATGTAATCAGTTAAAGGAAAAAAAAAATTAGAAAGGTAAATGAAAATGCAAACCATTTAGAATATAGATTTTTACCAAAAAGCGAAAACCAAGCCAAACCAAAAAGCAGCCTCAGCAGTCTCAGACGTCTTTGGTTAGTCCCTGACTTCGTGATTTCCACTTTGTTTCCATCCTTCCACACTCTCCCTAGTCTTTGAGCTTTCTCTCCCACACCTTCCCTTCTCCCATCAATTTCTCAGCCTGCCTGTGCATGACTGACTATATCAGTTCCCTTAAATTCACAGCTCACTCAAATGGTGACTATATGAAATGTGACTAGCACACAATAAGAACTCACACAGTAACTACTGTTTATAATAATCATATTAGAAACAGTAATTAAACAAGCAAATTCACCCGACACAGCGCAATTCCCTGTCTGAGGGTGGGATGCAAGCTTGGAGTAAGCACCTCAAGTTCTAAATCCTGGCATTTGTCAGAGGTTGTGTTTGGAATTTTCAGCCTTGCTTAGGGTAGGCTGACTCTCCTGAGATGCCCAGTAACAGACCCACATAAGAGATGAAGCTAATTCTACTGAACCTGTGAAGTCTAATCAGTCTTTTATGCTCAACAATTACCTGCTTTTTGGATGGAGAGAGTCAGAGAGGACCTGCTGAGCTGCTGTTGCATCCCGTTCTGCAAAGTACCTGCAGTTGGAGACAGAAAAAGCCACTTGTTTTGGCTCTTCCAGAAGTAGGGAAAATAAAAAGATTTTCATCATCAAGCTTTCCAAACACAATGATGTGGAAGTGTAGCTAGGAAACCCATGTGGATTTGGGAATGCATCCCATGGATCTGAAAGCATAATTACGAGCTTTGTCATCCCCAGAGGGTCAGGCTGTTGCTTGGGAGACCCACAACCTACATCTGAGTCTCTGAGGTCAAGTCCTGACTCAGAATCCAGCTTCCTGCTAACGAGCACAGAGCACCGGGGAGAGAGCAGAGAATGGTCCTGGTCCATGGATCCCTGCTACTCTTGTGAGAAATCTGGGTGGAGTTCCTGGCCCCTGACTTCAGCCTGCTACAGCCCCAGCTGTTGTGAGTAGTTGGGGCGAACCAGTGAATAGTTTCCTCTTTGTCACTTTGCCTTTCAAATACATACATGAACAAAAATTTTAAAAAATGATTATAGATAAGAGAGTTGAATAGCTTAGCATGTCAGGACCCTTGAAAGTTAGAATCCTGCAGAGCAGAACTGGTGAAAGGCTAGGACGAAGGGCAGCCCAAGGGCAGAATGATAACAGACTCCAGGACATGAGCAAGACAGATTTAGAATGCATTTTTCTTGGGCATACTCACTGGATATTTGAATTCTGGATGAACAGAAAATGTAGAGCTTAGAGATATTTAAAAAGAAAAAACAAAACTGTTCTGGGGGAACAGAGGCAGTGAAGTTAGCTAACAAACGTACGAAGCTGCACACTTTGAGAAACTTTCATCAAAAGGCCTTCAAACAGTTCATTCTAAAACTACTGCGTTGAGACTGGCATTGGTAGCAGGTCAAACTGTCACCTCCAATGCTGGCATTTCATGCTAGAATGCCCACTGAACTCTTGGCTGCTTGGCTTCCAAATTACCTCCCTGCTGATGTACCTGGGAACTCAGGTGATGGTGACGCAAGCAGTTGGGGCCCTGATATCCACGTGGGAGATCAGAATGGAATATTAGGCTCCCAGCTTTGGCTTGCCCCATCCCCAGCTATTAAGCCATTTATGGAGTGAACCAGCTGATGGAAGATCTCTGTCTTTGTCTGTCTCTGTCCTCTACCTTTAAAATACATAAAATAAATCTTTTTTTATTTTTAAAAATCTTTTACTTATTATTATCATTACTATTATTGTTATTATCATTTTGTGATACAGTTCCATAGGCCCCTGGGAATTCCCTTATCCCCTCCCCATTTCCCCCTCACCACTGAGTTCCCCTGTATCATTACTAAAGTATAGTTCTTCATACACAGTCATTTGTCCATTATTGTGGGCATGGACAAAAAACACATAAAATAAATCTTTAAAGAAATGATCACAGGGGCAGGTGCTGTGGTGTAGTAGGCTAAGCCTCTTCCTGCAACACAAGCTTCCTTATGGATACGAATTTGAATCCTGGCTGCTCCACTTCCAATCCAGTTTCTTGCTAATAGCCTAGAAAGGTAGAGGAGGACAGCCCCTGCACCCATGTGAGAGATCCAGAAGGAGCTCTAGGCTCCTGTCTTTGTAGTAGTACAGTTCTGGCCATTGCAGCCATTGAGGGGGGGGTAAGCCAATGGATGGAAGAGCTCTTTCTCTCCTCTTTCTATATCTCTGCCTTTCAAACAAAATAAAATAAATCTCAAAAAACTGCCACATTTCTTTAATGTTATATATCTATATTTCCTGCATAAATCTGATGGGTAAATTAAGCTCTTCAGTTTCAGAAAATCTGAAATCAAATTCAGGAACTTTAATATAGAAATCCACTCTTACTAATGCACTTGGGTGTCCTTTCACATTTTTGTCAATCATCTTGGCTTTCTCTTTTCTGTCAATTGCACTTCTTGGTCCACTGTATCTAAACTTGCCCTTCAATAAGCAAAACATCCAGCCTTACAGAATATCCTGGCTATCAATTTGTCATACTTACGTGCCAGTCATCTCATTTCTTGGTGTTTATGGTGGTGTATCTTACAGAACTTCTCAATTTAAAGGTGTGAAACTTATTAACTCTTTTTTCCCATTTGAAGGGATTTTATTTATTTGTTTTAAAAATCTGTATCTTAAAGAGATCCTTACTCAGATATTTTAAAGATATTCTGCTAGGGGCAGGCATTGTGGCATAGCAGGTAACGCCCCTGTCTGTGACACCAGCATCCCCTATAGGTACTGGCTCACGTCCAGGTCTACTTCTGATCCAGCTCTCTAGGAAAAGCAGCCAAAGTTGGCCCAAGTGTTTGGGCCCCTGTCACTCACGTGGCAGACCTGGAAGAAGCTCTTGCTCCTCACTTCAGCCTGGCCCAGCCCTGTCCTTTGCTGCCAACTGGGGAGTGAACCAATAGATGGAATATCTGTCTCTGTCTCTCTCTGAAACTCTTTTAAGTAAAGACATAAATCCTTCTCCCCCCCACCCTTTAAAGTTGGGAACACAGTTTTTTAACGTAGCGTGTGAACTGCAGTGAGGTAGACATTAACTTCTATTTCTTCTAAGTAGAAGGTCAATTGTCCCAGTTCCAGTTATTTAAAAGTCCAGCCATTGTCCACTTATTTGTAACATCACTTTTGTCATCAGATCGACTTCCCATTCATATTATATAATATCATAGCATTTAAAACATTTTATAAAAGAAACTGCGATTATATTTTAAAGAAGATGTCTAGGGGGAAAACAGGGTACCACCTAAAATCACTCACTAAAAATTCATTTCTTTTAAAAATCAACAGAGTGTTGTAAAAGCACACAACAACCTGTAGCTCAGAAAAGATCCCAAATGACTGCAATGTGAAAGGCAAATCAAAACCATTAGCTGAGTCACACAAGCAGTAACACAGTAGTTAACTAATGGAATAGGAGAAAACAGAGAGCTAGGAGAGAGGAAAGTAAAATAAAAAGGTTCTTGATCACTCGCAGGAAACTAGGACAACAACTCCTCACTCTTGAGAGTTAGTAGCCAAATAAAAGTACTATTTGTCCTGCTGTATTTTAGAGAAAACAAAACATTAATAGTTGACAAAGTGGATTTAGTCTTCACAGACTCCTGGGAAAATCATGGGCAGGGTAACTGATTACAAAAGCACCTTTTCACGGGATTAATTAGTTCTGTCTTGGGGTTGGTACCATGTACTGGGAAAGAAAGGCTTGCAGAGACTCAGGCTGGCAGGCTGGCGGTGCTTCTCAGTTTCTTCTCAATGGAAGGAAGAGAACGTGGTGGCCTTCTTCCTTCCATGAGCATTCCTATTGGCTTGCTCACTCCCCAAATGCCCACAATGGCAGGAGCCAACCACCTGAAGCCAGGAGTGTTTCCCAAGTGCATACAGGGGCCCAGGGCCTTGGCACCACCCTCCACTGCTTTCCCAGCCCATAAGGAGCTGGATGGGAAGTAGAACAGCCAGTAATCAGAGTCCATAAGGGATGCCATTACTGCAGGTTCAAGCTGAGCCCACTACATGGTACCAACTTCAAGACACTGATCTAATTTTAACAGACCCCAGGAATTTTTAACTAATTGTAATATGTAGGTCTCATATAGCTTTACTTTTGAACAAACCAGCTATAAAGTCCTAGCGGCTAAAGTCCTCGCCTTGAACGCACCGGGATCCCATATGGGCACCGGTTCTAATCCCAGCAGCTCCACTTCCCATCCAGCTCCCTGCTTGTGGCCTGGGAAAGCAGTCGAGGACGGCCCAATGCATTGGGACCCTGCACCCGTGTGGGAGACCTGGAAGAGGTTCCAGGTTCCTGGCTTCGGATCGGCGCGCATTGGCCCGTTGCGGCTCACTTGGGGAGTGAATCATCGGATGGAAGATCTTCCTCTCTGTCTCTCCTCCTCTGTGTATATCTGGCTGTAATAAAAATAAATCTTTAAAAAAAATGCATTTTTTAAAAGATCATTGGAAAATGTTAATACGGAAGGGTATAGAAGACAGAAAGGAGTCATTGATTTTGTTAGGTGTCATAGCCATGTTGTGGCTATTGTAAGGTAACATGCATATTTTTAGAGCTTTATTAAAATAGGAGGGATGAAATTACAAGCAATATATAAGATGTACATTGACACATCTACCAAAAAAAAGTATTTTAAAATACAAATAATTTCTAAATTAATAAGAGTTCTTTACTATCTTCCTCCTCTTGTTCTAATTGTTTGGAATTTTTTTCACAATAAATTTAAGAATTTAATGAGATTTTCTTCAAAAAAAAAGTCCATAAAATCTGCCATAAGAAGGAAGATGTTACAGGCTTGTACAATTTTATCTGAGTAATTTCTCAGAGAATTTGAACATTTCTTTGGAGGTTTCTGGAAAATGACTTTTGGGACCAACAACTTCGAGCTTTTAATAAGACTAGAACACCACTCTAACATGCAACCACTTCTCCTTCTACTTACTGTAAATTATACAAGCCCAGAAGTCCCATTCCTCGAAAATCTGTTTTAGGATCATCACCTTGGAAACCAATTTCACACCACTGCTTAGAAATGCGCGATTCCAACGGAGTATTGGGCTTCAAGAATTTCCATAACTGGAGACAAAAAAAGAATATCTTATTAATATTCATACACAAATATCCTTTCCTATAGATTCTAATCTTGTGGACTACCTTATATGGAGGATTTGCAAAGCTGCACATATGCAAATATACTGCAATTAAAGATGTGGATTTTAATTATCTCATGGCAGCTCTCAAAGTATAGTCTGAACACTGCTTTGGGGATACCCAGGACCTCTTCAGAGTGCCTAACAATAAACAAAGTAAAAAAAAAAAACACCCGGAAAAGCTATTTTACAGTAAAATAAACAGATTGTTTGCCTATACATTCTCGTGACTGTACAGTGGAATTTTCCAGAGACTCCACGCACGACATGTCAGAATGTCATTTCTCTGAAGGCAATGAAATGTATATCGGCATGTTTTATTTTAAAATCCTTCTGTCTTAATTTATAAGCAGAAGCTAGACAGATACTTTCTCACCAAAGGCTTCTGGGAGCTCTGTGTACTATTTAAGAATACACAGGAAAAGGAGCACAGGGAGAATTCGGGGGCCATCCATTCCTCAACTCATCAGAAAAATACGTAGCATTCAATCAAGACTCTTCACAGCATTATTAACAAAGAGAAGTGACTTAAATTTCACGTCTCGAGTTCTCATCCATTCATAGCAGTGAGAGTAAAGAATACCATATAATGGCATACAAGAACACAAGTTCTATCCATCAATTACGATCTTTAGGAGCTGAGTGAAATAATTTTGTTAAAATTGACTATATATTAATAGACAGATATAACTTCTGTACACAGTGCTATTCATGGCATAATAAACTGGTTCTTGTTTTCTAAGTCCTCTGGAGAAGTATCCAACACTCATCACCACAGAAAAGGGAGACAGAGAAATGAAGATACAGAGTTGCATAAATATGCAATTGTTAAACTACAGCATTAGCTCTTACTATGAGACACAGGCATATACAGATTTACTTTTTGAACTATTAGCACGTAATATCTTTATTATAGATAGGGCACCAACACAAGTGAACGACTATTATTCTAGAAGTAACACAACTTCTAAATTGCATCTCGTATAGGTATTAAAGTTATTCAGGACATTAATCACTCTGCTTTATAATGAACTCTCACAAATCTAACATGGTATAAAATATGATATTCATATTGTGCATGAATAATATATGTGGAATATGAAATACATATGAAATAGTAACACATTAAAAGTTGTAATTCATATTATTTTACTATTGTTATTTGAACATAATCTAAATTCACTTATTATTCACATTATACAGCATTTTATATTTGAGCCACAACAGGTAGATTTACTTCATCAAAGGGTGAGAGAATGACTTTACAGGATTCAAAGTAAATCTTTGGTGCTTGAAAGCAAAGTATAAAACCTGGATATAAATGATCTCTCTATATAATCCAGGTAAGAATTGGCAATGCTCTACATTCATCCAAACAGGAAACGTTTGAGTTCATGGAAGAGACCAGTGAAAGACCACCTGATCATCACCAAGGGGTCTCCCAGGAGTGCTTCAGGCACTCTCCTGGTTATTGCCACAACAGGAAAAGCAACAAAAATGATCATTTCCTGTCTGGAGGTGGGTTACAAACCTCATTCATTAAGCAAATGCTTACTTTCAGAGAGTGACCTCTTCCCCCAACAGGAAAGGTGGATATACAGAGAGGAGCAGAGACAGAGAGGAAGATCTTCCGTCCGATGATTCACTCCCCAAGCGGCCGCAATGGCTGGAGCTGAGCCAATCCAATGCCAGGAGCCAGGAGCTCTTCTGTATCTCCCACACGGGTGCAGTGTCCCAAAGCTTTGGGCCATCCTAGACTGCTTTCCCAGGCCACAAGCAGGGAGCTGGATGGAAAGTGGGGCCACAGGAATAAGAACCGGAGCCCACATGGGATCCCGGTGCGTGCAAGGCGAGGACTTTAACCACTACGCTATTGCGCCAGGCCCATTTTCCCACAAACAATTTGAAGTATCCATGAAAACAAATGCATGTGGCTGTGTTACCATAAACATGACTTGTGCAAGAGGGTCACAGGCCAAACTGGCCCACAGATTTTGGTTTGCTGAGTTTTCTTCTAAAAGTGTGTGTGGTTGGGCTCCAAAGCGGTAATACTCATTTCAAAAACAAAAAGGCCTAAGCTTAGGCTGTTGAACCAAACCGTAGGTCAGCCCTGGGAACACACAATGGAACACAACACCGTTCTCTCTCAGTGGTTCAGGAGCACTTCATGGGCCTGCACAGTCAGTTGCTCAGTTTCAGTTTCCTCATCTGAAAAAATGGGAATATACTGGTGCCACAACATTACTGTAACAATGGAATAAAGCAATGTGATAAAACAAATGGCGTAATAATTGATACATATCAAACGCTCAGTGGGTGTTTTGCTATTAGTGATTTTCTTATTATCACACTTGAAAGGGGAATAAGCTGGAGAATAAAGATCCCCCCAACCCCACTAAGTTACTTGGGGAAATTAGAGGAGACTTCAAAATTTCAGTAAGGACTTTAAAAATGAGCTGGCTGGGCCCGGCGGCGTGGCCTAGCGGCTAAAGTCCTCGCCTTGAAAGCCCCGAGATCCCATATGGGCGCCGGTTCTAATCCCGGCAGCTCCACTGCCCATCCAGCTCCCTGCTTGTGGCCTGGGAAAGCAGTCGAGGATGGCCCAAAGCTTTGGGACCCTGCACCCGCATGGGAGACCTGGAAGAGGTTCCTGGTTCCCGGCATCGGATTGGCGCGCACCGGCCTGTTGTGGCTCACTTGGGGAGTGAAACATCGAATGGAAGATCTTCCTCTCTGTCTCTCCTCCTCTCTGTATATCCGGCTTTCCAATAATAATAAATAAACCTTTAAAAAAAAAATGAGCTGGCTGGGCCCAGCGCAGTCGCCTAGTGTCCTCACCTTGAATGAGATGCGTCCCATCCAGCTCCCTGCTTGTGGCCTGGGAAGGCCAACAAGGATGGCCCAACACTTTGCAACCCTGTACCCCTGTGAGACCCCAAAAAAGCTCCTGGCTTCCGGTTAGTTTAGCTTTGGGCCGTTGCAGCCACTTGGGGAGTGAATCATCATCGGACGAAATCTTCCTCTCTGTCTCTCCTCCTCTCTGTATATCTGACTTTGTAATAAAAATAAATAAATCTTTTTTTAAAATCAGCTGACTTCTGCTATGAGAATCATGGACAACAGAGAGAACAGTAGGAGCAAATTTCTGGGCATATGGGATGGCACAGTCTATTCTGGCTCACAGTGAAAAGCAAATGTGTTGTACGTGAAACGGACACAGGAGATGCAGCTCAGAGAAACATTGTACATTGGAAAGCATCCAAAAGGCCACAGGAGGTCGCAGAGATTTTTCCGTAATAAGACCCAGGGAGCCTCAAGTGTTTAGGGAATCACACAATCAGACTTAAATGAGAAAAAGCCCCCCAACAGTGGTTTGGAAGATGGAAGGAAAAAATAAGTGGCTGCTTAGTGGCAGAATTAAAAGGCTGCAACATCCCAACTTGAAGATGATGGCTAGATGAGGCAGTGAGCATAGAAAACATCTGGGAGATATTCTGAAGATTCTAGGTACATATGATTAAGCAATTTTTGCAGTTGTAGAGTGTATTTGAATTAGATTAAAAGCCATGTGAAGGCAGGGAAGATGTCTTTTTCCCAAGTGCCTAATACAGTGATGGACAGTCCCAGCTTCATAATGTAGTAGTTGTGAGAATCAGAGATTGAACCAAAAGGCTCACAGCTTCCTTACCTCTAAAAGAAAGACAACAATTACTACCTTGGCTACCTCATTTGGGCACAGCGATTGAGATGATACCACGTGCCTCCTCAAAGAATGATCACAGATAGAAATGATGCATAAGAAAGAAAATGTGGCTTATATATACAATGGAATATTATCCAGACACAAACGGTTAAATCCCGCCAACATAATTGGAACTGGAGTACGTTACATTAAGTGAAGTACGTCAGACAAAGACAGACAAATAATGCATGTTGTTACTCATTCATGGAATATTAAAAAAAGTTATCGCACAGAATTAGAGAGAATAGAGGACACAAAGGTCCAGTAAGGAGGGAGAGAGGATAGATAATGGAGACGGAGACCAAAACTCAGTGAAATAATGGAGTTTGTTCTAAGGTTATGTAGCATCACAGGACAACTAAGGCGGCAACCAATGAATTATACATTTCCAACTAACTAGCTAAGAGTTAGGAGACTTCTAGCACCTAGGAATTAGAAGCATTTGAAAAGATGTAAGTGGTAATTACTCTGATTTGATCATTACACACTTTATGCAGGTAGTAAATTATCATACTACATCCCGTAACTATATAGAAACATGTACAAGTAAAACAAAAAAAAAATGAAAACTGCACGTCATAAATGTTCTTAAATGAACCACAGTAATTCATTACATCCACCCATATGTGTTGAAAATCAACCTTGTGTCACAAAGCATACAGATCAACTAAAGTAAGTGCACAGCAGGCCTCTGGGTCATCCATCGATCCCGAGGGCACCTCAAGTGCTGCGGACCCACCTGTTGATTAGATTATTCTTTTCCCTTTTATTTGCCTCTCATATGTTTTTTGTTGAACTCTTCAATAAGAAAATGGTTAGAAAAAAAACAATAAAAGAAGCTGGTATTCAGTTAGCAGATAAAGAATTAGAGAAAGGGAAGTTAAAAAAAAAGTATCGCCAAGAAAAAGTCTTCTTTAATTTTTAATGATCCGTATCATATTCAGCACGAATCAGCAGACAAATGAATCATCTACTTAAGTATTTACACATACAAAACACAACAGGGTATATTTAACCAGCATGTCTTCTATTGACATTTTCAATTTTAAAAAGTAAATGCAGCTCAAAAAATGTTTTACTACAACTTTGCTACTCTCCTGAAGGCTGATCTGTTTAAGCAGACAAAACAAAAACCTTTAACTCAAAATTCAGTACCTTGAAGAAAAATTTTGTTGATGTTTCATCAGATCTGATAAGATTTTTAAGTTTTTTTTAGACAACCATTTTTTGTTTTTTGAACATACTACTTTCCAATAGTTCCGAAATGCTAAACATAAATCTTAATCATCTTTCCTATTACTCTCTATGTTCCATGAATAAAAAATCAGCATGAAGGTCTTGGGGAGTTTCCAAAGAGAACTATTGCTGAAGCAGAAATCAACCTCATCTTCTCTGACGTGTCATAAACGAAAATCACAGGACACTGACAAATGTTATTCTCTTACTGATTTTCCACCAATGTGAAACAATCTAAACTGCAGCCAAATGGGAGCACCCACAGCAACCACCTGTGACGGTTTCTCAGCTGACAAAAAAAATCACCTCTAAGCTAAACCATCAAAAAACCCAGCCTTCCACACCACATACAGCACCCATGTCTCAAACATCTTTGTACCCCCAACATCCAGAGAAGTACCCAGCACAAGGCAGGTGCTCGTTAAATGCCAGCTGACTTTAGTCAAGGACTGAAGCAGTCCCAGAACTAACCTTCAAAAGCATTTCTTCATGTTGGGGATTCTCCGAATCGTAGGGCTCTCTGCGCAGTTTTTCCACATCTGCGATAAGGTTTCTGTACCCAACGATTTGTAGGAGGCAAGCCTGAAGTGAGATTCCGAGCCTAGGGTATTCAAACACAGAAGAAATACACAGGAGGGGAAACAGGTGCTTATGGCATTTTTTAACTTGATGTATGCATGATAGAATTCTTTATATCACAGGGGGATATGCAGGAAATGACCCAAAGATGATCTATTTAACAGAAGTACAGTTATTACTGAAATTCCACAGACAGCTGTGTAACCTGCTTAAGACTGACCTCGAATACCGGTTTTCTGTTAAGCTATTTTTTTTAAAGGGGAGCTTTTTATGTGGGTGACTTGAAAGGGAGATGTAGAAAGTGAAGGTGACAGTGAGCTCTTGGGGGATGTTTAGGCCCCCTGAATGAGTATACCAGAATCACTTTGGAAGGTGTGCACAGGAAAAGGTGGTTAGTGAATGTGTGTGGACAGGGAGTCAGGGGTGCAAGTGAGCCCTCAGGGACTTCAGGGAAACAAATACTTACAAGTGAAATGAAAAAGAAATGCTAACAGATCTGTGTGTGTGCAGAGCCCTGACAGCTGCAGCGGTGCTGCGCGAGGCCACAGAGTTACAGGATTTCCCACTGGGTCCTTTCTCATCACAGTCTCCATGCTTAGTCTTACATGGAAACAAAATCCACTTTGTCTGTTATCAAGTGGCTTGAATTCCATCCTCTGAGCATATTTATTTCCATCCTTCCTCTGCTAGGCCTGCTCGAACATGACATTGTGATGGTTTCCTTCCATTTCATCTCCAGAGGCTGGTGTGGGCAAGGGCAGGGATGGCATGGGAAATCCTCCATTCTTCAATGCCCCCTCGTAGGAGAGCTTCCCAGACATGCTGATACACTGCTCAGTCTGCTCTGAATGCATATTATTTGACTTACAGCCCTAAAAACACATCCCCAGAACAGAACACAATCTGGCCAGCTCAACACCCAGAGGCTCACACTTCTGTGATCCCATTGCTGTTTTCCTCGCTTACAGCTTAAAAAAGTAAAATTGGATCTTTCCAAGCAGCCACATACCATTACAAGCTTATTAAACAGGTGATTGATCAAGACACTTTCCTTTCCATAAAACTGCTCTCATGTAAATTGTTCTCCTGTACTTGTCTGCTGGTATTTTTAAGATCTAAAGACAGCACTCCATGGTTATGTCTTGGCTCAGTTCTCTACAGCCACATACTTGTTTTGCAGTTGTGACTGGACGTTGCAGATGCCATCAGTTACTGCCCAAGATATTATTGCTGCTGTTCCTTACTAACTTTGAGGGAAAAAAGAGAATGGAAGAAATGAGAGGAAGGAGCAGGGGATGTCAATTAAAATTTTTCAATAGTAAATTTCAATAATCACTGCAAATAGTACTTAAGAAATAGAATTAAAATAAAGTGAGATTAATGGTAGTCATAACTTGGTAACTTATATTTTCCTTGTCCTTAATCTCCTTTTTTTGTTCCTTGTAATAGCATTTGTTTTTTTTATATCAGATTTTGTTAATATTGGTGAAAATGCAGTAATTCCCACACTGGGATTGAAAAAAAAACTAATATCTGTAAGGTTATTTGTAAAACGAAATCAAAATAGATGGAAAAGAAATGTAACTTTTATAACTTTCATAGAGCAGACATAATGATTTGCTATTAAATCCAATCTAATCTCTAAATATAACTATAGGACTAAGAGATCCCTCATGACAAGCTGTAGTCTTAAATTTTTGGTTTAACCTGATTTAGAATGAATTGCCTCCTTATCACCTTCCCAGGGGGATAAAATGCATGTCAGAAGGTTTCAAAAATACATTCACTGCAAAATTGAAGTAACCCCCTATTGGCTGAGCAAGGAACAGGCAGCTAATTAGTTGAAGCAGGTGCAGACAGAGGAAGGCTATAGGAGCAGGTGTTTCTGTGACAGCCGTACCCAGACTCCCCCCAACATGTGCGAAGGAGGTCCCTCGAGCGCCTTCCAACCACAGATCCCTGTCGGGGGTCATGAAAAGCTGTTCTACGGCAACAACTGCAGGGCTTGTGTATGCCCAACGAAAAGACGGTTTGATTCTTAACAACCTAAAACTGTCTCTAAATATATCTGCATTTGAAATTTATTCTACCCAGTGTCTTAAGCTCAAATTCTACTTTAAAAATTGCTGTACTCCATGGAAAATAGCTAATTTTAAATGTCATGAAAATTGCCAAATGCATTTTAATATTTCCAAGAGGAATAAATTACAAAGTTTTAAAGTTTTCATAAAAAAAAAAACCTCTCCCTCCCACGCGTGCCTGTCTTTTTGACAAGCAGGTAGGAACCGTCTCTGGGATTACCAGCTTGTCAAGAAGGAATATTCACGCAGGAACCGAAGTTCTGTTTTTTCTTGGAGCAGAACCAGTCCAGCGTGTTTATAATTTGAACATTTACAGTTCATGTGAAAAATGGGCATTCTATAGAGCGACTGTTGATGAACGGGCTTCCTTTTATCTGCTGGTATCAAGGGCATCCATCACAAGTCTTACACTCGTTGTACTTAAGAAGCACAAGCAGAAACCACAAAAGGAGTAGAAAGTGGCTGTCAGTTACAAGCACGAAAAGAGAATGTTTTTTCTTTATTCTGTATATGAGTATCAAAACATTGCAAATAACTTTTAGGAGGACAAGAAAACAAGGGGTCTAGGGAAACCGGGACAAAGGGACAGAGGGCGAGAGGGAGAAAGACTAGATCTGTGGCTATGTAATGTGTTCCAAATTCCCCACATTAAGAAAAAATTCTTACTGTGGATTTATATCAGGGTTAATTTTTTTCAGTTCCATGATGTCTTCTATAGTTTTCTCGATAGCATCAGGATGAACACTCACTGATGTCTGCAACAGCTGTAAAACATTTTTCAATCAGTTCCTTGGCATCAACATCAGTGACTTACTCAAGTGCTTACTAAGGATGGGGCTTTGAGGGTCTGTTTCAGCTTCTGTATGAAAGTCTACGCAACAAGCAAAAAGTGACATAATGTATGAATTCTAAAGACCTTGATACCTTCATAATTGCGATACTGCAATTTTACCGATCAAGGTAGTTAACATGAGGCAGAAATACGCAAGTTGTTTTTAAAAACTAAGTGTTTCAAGTTCCAAGAACATTAGAGGGTTATGTTTTCTTTTCCTCACTCAACAGTCTCCATGGTTAATGGCCCTTGTGTCTATGACTGAAGAGTAAAGCCTAAGGGGATATGGTCTTAAAGATGCCAAAATTAAATACGATAAAATTATTGAGAATTTTAACAAAAGAAACAACCCTAGGGTATGTGGATGCTCAAATGCATGTATAAATGCTGGCCCAGTGACTTCTGTGATGTTCCTGGAAAGTGCTGAGTATAAAGTGAAACGACTTGGATCCTCAGGAACTGCTGGCAAGCTGATATTAGTCCTATTTTCCTGGAATGATTATGACTTGGGAGGAGGTATACAAAATGGTGAAGTCGAAAATGCAGTGAGAAGTACTTTGCGAATCTCTAGAGAGTCACACACACCTTCTGCTCTCCTGTGGAAAGCGCAGTGGCTTGTGATGGGCAAGCCAATCTGCTTGCTTAAGTTTTCAGAGCCCCAAATGGTTTATTTCTGCGTAACATTTTAGTTTATTTTTATGATAGAAGCAAACCTCCCAGTGAAAAATTATTTGCGGAAAAATTAACAATTTTACTTACCTTACTTTTTGACTCCCTCAGGGATGTTTCTGTTAAAGGAGTGACAAAAAGTCATTAAAAGTGATCCTTTACAAATGGTTTTAAATGACTAAATAACAACAGGGAACCCTCAAGCTCACTGATGGGACCATTTGTTTTCCTCTTTGGTTCATTGCTTACCGATTTTCATGGTTCTGGAAGCACCAGGTTTGGTGTTGTAACAGATACGTTGTAGTTCGCACCTTCCAGTCAGCTTTCTCATTACAAATTTCAGGCAGCGCCACAAAAACTTACAGTAAAAATACAGGCACACCTGGATCAACATTCTGTGAAAAACAAAACACAACGCCCTTCCAATAAAACTCTGCTCGAGAACGCAAAGCAGCCACCACCAGCAAGAAAGCAAGCCGCAAGGAAATCGGCCCTTAGATGTCTGGGTTTGCACAGGTGTGCTTCCAATCCTATGACACGTCATTGGAGGGAGCTACGACTACTATGACTGCAGGCAACTTCAGAATGTCCAGAATGTCCCAGGAAATATGATATTTCAACAAACTGAGGGTGACACAGCGAATCCTTTATATTCCCACCTTTTCTAAAAACATTTTGGCAATACATCAGAACATTGCAAACAGAACGCAGCGAGACTGCTCCTGTTTAGGACTTGTCTGGTTCCTCTAGTCTTGGGAAATGAAACTATTTGCTCCTTTCACCTGCCTGGTCAACCTCGTAGCTTTTGCTCTTATTCATTTACAGCCCCTCTTTAACGCTTTTCTTTTTGTTTCTTCACTTTTGCCACTACTAGAATCTACCTTGCTCCCTCTTCTGCCCTGCCTCCTTCTGTTTCCTCCTTGAGAATCAGACGTGTGACCACTGCCTAGTCTGCTGACCAAGGCCAACAGCCTTTCGACTTGCTCTAAGCTTCTTCATCAAGTCACTGGACAGGCACCACTGACCCTGGAGCCTCCTTGGAGATGACAACATCCTCAAAGTTTTCAATAACTCTCTCGAGAAGTTAATTCTTTACTCTTACAAAAGAAAATTTTCTTCAATGTACACTCTACTTTGCTCCAGCAACACCTCAGTAAACTAAGAACTCTATTGTTACTGATTACACACTTATTCACCAGTTCGTTTTTCTTTTTAATGCTGACTTCTGATTTTTAGTAAATGAGCTTCACAGAATCTCAGAACGACTCCAGCTTTAGGAGTAAAGTATGTCTATTATCTAGGGACTTGTATTCAACTTGTTTTCTCTTTATATTTTGCATCCTAAGAGGTAGAATTATTTAGTCCTCAATAGTAGTGTCATTTCTAAATGGTGTATTTTTGTTTTCAATCTCTCAAATGCTCACTCACACCCTCTAGGGGAATCCAGGTAATGAATCCAAGGTCATTTGGATAAATTAGTTAATTAATAGTTTCAACAATGTGGTCCATCCTTGAAAATGAATCAATACTCTGCTCAAACTTTTCTGGTTCCATTATCTTCAACAGCCTTGTGTTAAAAATTCTAACAGTCTGACTTATACAAAGGCACGGGGTCTACATCTTTTACATGCAAAGATATTGGGAAGAAATAGTACAAACAAGAAATATTAATAACATGAAAATGTCTATGATATGTTTATCACACAGAAAAAAAATAATAATGACTATATATGAAATGTTCTGCTTTTCCCTTAATTTTTTAATAGCAATACATAAACAAGGGGAAAAAGACTGACAGGCTACACAGCAAAAATATTAATAATAGCTTTTATTTTCTTTGTTGCTTATGTTTTTTTCTATAATAAATATGCATTTTATTAAAAAAACAAACTTCTAGCAAAATTTAAAAAACAAACTTCTAGTAAAATGCACCAAAAGCCTTACCAAAATTATATATGTCTGTATGTTGTCAGTTAGTATGATATAACCAGATTCTGATGAAAGACAAACAATGTATTTACTATAATGGAATAAAAATTATTCCAGTCAAATATGTTCTGAGATCTGTTAGATTTAGGTTAACAGCTTCAAAAAAAATGACTCTAAAAATAAACTCAGTGGAAAATTTTAATGAGATAAGTGAGAAGATTTATAAAACCTCAACTTGCTCTCTTGGAAAATGTTTTTAAAATTTTCAGCTATGAAAATATTTTTCAGTTCCAAACTACCAGAAAGTTATGCCAGAAAAAAGATTGATGAATAGCTTTGTTAACTGGACCTGAGCCAAACGGTAATGATATTAATTACTGGGAGTCATTATTCTTGTGTCAAGCCAAGGTTAAAAGCTTTCCATGATATGTTTCATGTACAATTATCAGTAAAGTTGGCCTCCTGGGTAGACATGTACCTACCTCTGATGCAGCCCTTGGCTGGTGTTAACATCAGGATTCCAGCAAAGGTGACACCGTCTGATGTGACCAGGTGACTGTCGTCGTATTTGGTCTCCTAGGGAGGACCCTCATGATTGTTTATTGAATATCTTTGCAGTCACCCTACTTAGGAGTAAGGCAGGTTACAGCTTAAATGAATCCTGAGTTTCCCAAGTGACTTCTCTACCAGGTCTGTTCAAAGACCTAGAAATGTCCTCTCGGAAGGCAGGAGTGTCCAGATGTAGAGTAACCTCCAGCCCAACTGGAATTTCTCTCTCCCTGGCTTCCTTGGAAATGAATAGCAAATACCTGTGTTCACTTGGCATCAAAAATAATCTTACATAAAAGGAGAGAGACATTATTGTCAGTTTGCTTTTACCTTAAAAAACCAAAAACCAAAAAACAAAAAACTCCCCTGAGAAGGTTCACATTGTCCAAGACAGACAAATCCAATAGAAATCTGCAGTAGTAGTGAGGGATGAAACATCAGTTCATTTGTTTTCATACAAAAAGAGCTGTAATTCATTTGAAAGGCAAGGAGACAGGCAGGAGACAAAGACAGATCGCTCTTCCCTTTTCCAGTTCACTCCTCAGATGCCCACGGTAGCTATGGTTGTGTTGGGCCAGACCAAATTGAGCAGCCAGGAACTTAAGCTTGGTTTCCAACATTTGTGTCAGGGACCCCAATGACTTGAGCCAACACCTGATGCCTCCCAGGGTGCACAAAGGCAAGAAAGAGAGACTTGAACCCAGCACTTGATATGGGATGTAAGCATGCCCAGAAGTCTCTTTAGCACTTTATCAACCACCCATCTCAAGAATCATTTACCACTCTGAGAGCTTCACTTCCCTCTCATAGAATCACTCAAGCAATAGCATGAATCATGGAAGACTCCTTTCAGTTATGGACTGACATTGACATACTGTTTACCCTTTTTTATTACATAGGCCAATAGTCCTGATAACGCTATCTATTATCCAAATATATCTTTTTTAATGGCAGTTTCTGTCTTTTTGTTGTTGTTGTTTAAGATCTATTTATTTTGATTGGAAAGTCGGATATACAGAGGGGAGGAGAGACAGAGAAGAGGATCCATAGGCTGGTTCACTCTTCAAGTGACTGCAATGACTGGCGCTGAGCCAATCCAAAGCCAGAAGCCAGGGGCCTCTTCTCCCATTCTGGTGCAGGATTTGGGCAATCCTGGATTGCTTTTCCAGGCCACAAGTAGGAAGTTGGATGGGAAGCGGGGCAGCCGGGAAACAAACTGGCACCCATATGGAATCCGGGTGAATGCAAGGCGAGAACTCTTTAGCCACTAGGCTACTGAGCTGGGTCCCCAAATACATCTTCATTATTCCTGTATTTGTCTAGTGAGCCGATATGCACACAAATATTTCATCAAAAGGCCCACATGTTATGCTGGGATATATATATATTCAGATAAAACTGTTCTGGATGATATAATTTGTTTTGCATTTAATGCATAAACCTGGTCTAGACAAAGCATGATCAAAGATGGAAACTGTACTCGCTTGGAGCCCTTGTTGAGATGCCGTGCCTCCCAGGGGTCAGCAAAGCC
This sequence comes from Ochotona princeps, assembly GCF_030435755.1. NCBI lineage: Eukaryota > Metazoa > Chordata > Mammalia > Lagomorpha > Ochotonidae > Ochotona > Ochotona princeps. Next base: position 81,100,138 of record NC_080835.1, read on the forward strand.
TTGGCAGGAGTGGCTCTGGATGGCTGCTCACCATCCAATGCTGTCATTGCCAGGAGCTCTCTCCTTCAATTATTCGGCTCCCTCCAAGTCCACAAATCATAACATTTATGGAAAAACTGCTGACAGCCTAAAATAGATCAAAATGATTAAGTATTTTGAGAGAATATTAAATTAGGTTGCATGTTAATCACGAAAAGGAAGAAATGTGGAGAGAGGTTTGCACACAATCTTGAGTTCACCACTGGTTTATTACGGAAGGAAAGAAGAAGGCAAGAAGAAAGGAAGGGATGGATAGAGAGACGGGGGCAGGAGGGAGGAAGGCTAAGTCTGTTTCATTTCTGAACTCAAGGGCCTTTGGTCTCCCTGCAGCTTTTCCTACTTCAATGACCTTATATATGCCTCTCCAATGTACCAGTGGTATCCCATTTGCTTTCTCGTGAGCTGGTGCTAACACCAGTCTCTTTTCCACATCCTTGCCACATCTGAACCCTGGATCCAGGGGTTTAGAGCTCTGCTCCTTTTTTTTTTTTTCTAGCCTGAATCAGCACAGTTTAGTTTTTCCTGGGGGAAAAATCTGCTTTTTTTTTCTTTTATTTCTAGACTTATTTTTCTGGATTCTCAACTCACCCCTGCCAGGATCCATTAGGTTTTATAGGAACAACAATGAAACCCTCAAGACTAAGAAGAGAAGATACTGATCATCCCTCCTGTTTTTAATCATTTCACACAGGCTGCAGTTTTCCACTCATGTCTCCTTTTGAAACCCAGATTTTCCATAGTATTTTAAAAAAAGAAAAAAGTGAGTGAAATGTCCCTAGAAAATTGCCTTGCTGGGGCACCATGAGAACCTGACTCAGTAATAGGAACACACACATCCCCTTTCTAGTATTTTCTGGTACTGCCATTTACTAACTTGGTTGCATTTATGGTTGAGTTCACAGCAACGTTCTTCCTTAAAAAAAAAAAAAAAACAAAACAACAACTTTCATACCATTTATTATTTAACATTTGCTCTCTACCTTGAATGGGAATAACTATCCAATGTAAATTATTCAAAATGGATCATATCTCTGCTACCAAATCAAAGCGAGCTCCTGACGTGTGTCGCTTGTGTTTGGGGGGATTCATTGAGCAGGGAGGGGCCTCTGAAGCTAGAGATGCAGCTAAGACCATGTAGTCCTGCAGGGGAGGAAGGCACGGGTACCTGTGGTGCAACACTACTCCAGCATCTTAAATGTGTTACTTTGACGTCTTCTTTTGGAACAATTAGAGAAAAGTGGCTTATTTGGAACAGCTGCAATGAATGTGCTAATGAAAGTTAATTCTTGCTTGAAGAAATCCTGTAATAAACAAGAAGTACACTGTGGGTGAGAAAAGATATGCACAAAAATGATCACAGTTCTTGGTTCAAACCAGTTGCCCAAATGGAACAATTTTCACCTGAGGACTCATCAAGAAGAGCAAGCTGCTGATGCTTTGTAGCATTTCCTACCCTTTCGAAAGTGACATTTCTAAAGTTGTGGGTGCTCCATCAAAGTTCCTGATTAGGGATGCTGGCAACTAGGGAGAAATTAACTCACCAACAGGTGTTTGGACCAGAAAATGAGGCTATCTCTAAAATGAGCTTTCATTGAGCAAGACAGGCTGCATAGAACCCGATATGAACTGGAAATGTGGGATCACACAAAGAAGGCAACTATGAGCCTCTGGAAAAACAGAAGTATCTTCCTCCCACGAAGCAAAGGGAAGCCCTCAAGAATTGACCCTATGGCCAGAAAGTTGGGTGGGGGGAACCCTTTGGTTTTTCATTACTCTTTATCTAAGAGACAGTACTACTTTCTTGTAATACAAAAATTCAAGAGGTTGATGGCTATATGTCTGATATGGGATAGTGTTATTGAAATTTTACTGCTGTAGCAAAGGACATTTGTTTTTGCCTGCCAGGGAAACTTCACCTGAGGGTCTAGGCAGCAGTAACTGATTTCAGAGTAATTAAAATAATAAATTAATAGCTTATACCTTTCCTTTAAAAGAAATAAAGGTGGAACTGGCCTTGTGGCTCAGTGGCTTGAGCAGCCACTTGAAACACCAGTATCCCATATGGGTGCCAGTTTAAATCCCAGTTGCTCCAGTTCCAATCCAACGCCCATCTAATGAGCCTGGGAAAGCAACAAAAGACAGCCCCACTACTTGGGACCTACCCACCCACCCATGTGGGAGATGTGAACAGAATTGCAGGCTCCTCACTTGCACTTGGTCCACTTCTGCTTTTGTGGCCATTTGGGGAGAGAACCAGTGGATGGAAGATCTCACTCACTGTCTCTCCTTCTCTCCTTGGCTCTACCTTTCAAATAAATAAATAAATCTTTAAAAAATATAAAGGAAAGGCACAGGTTTATCTTAATTTATTAATAATATCAATTAAAATTGATGTTAAATTTTTAAAATCTAGGATCTGCCTGAATAAGCCTGCCTGCCTTCCTCCATTCCTTCCTTTCTCTCTCTTTTTTTAAGATCTACTTATTTTTATTGGAGAGTCAGAGTTAGAGAGAGAGAGAAAGAAGAACAGAGAAGGAAGGGAGGAAGAGATCTTCTATCTGCTGGTTCACTCTCCAGATGACCACAATGGCCAGCACTGAGCTGGTTTGAAGCCGAGAGCCAGCAGCTTCTTCCAGTCTCTCATGTGGGTGCAGTGGCCCAAGAACCTGGGCCATCCTCTGCTGTTTGCCCAGCATACTGGAAGGGAGCTGGATTAGAAATGGAACAGATGGGACTCAAACCAGGGCCGCTGTGGGATGCCAGGATCATGGTAGAGGCTTAATCTACTACACAGTGCCACAAAAAATTCTTCCCCCTCTCCTTTTTTTTTTCCTTTTTGGATAATAGTTTTATTGACCTATTTGTAGGGGGAAGTGGCAAATACATTATGCTTTAAAATTTTTATTTATATAAAGGGAACAAAGTTCATGTAATAAATTTAATATAATATAAATAGTTTTATGGAAGGTAGGAATGAAACAGAAAAAAAGGAATGAAAGGTTGGGAAGTATTATGTTCATATTATGTTGACATATAAAAGTATTTAAGTATAATCTTTAAATATGAACATTTTGGTAAATAAAATATTTGACAACAACAAAAATTAGAAAAAATATATAAATAAAGGAAAGTCACCAAAGTGACTAATATGTAATTAACATCCCTTATAAGCCTCCCATAGGGGATAAGGAATGAGCTAGTTTTTATAGATTCACTATGTAGTAGAATCTTAAAAAAAAAAATAAAGCACATCAGTCTAAAGGACATTCTTAGTATTACGAGTAAATTAATGCCTGTTAAGTTAAAGACCTGAAAAAGTAGAATACAAGAGATTTTAAATGAATTAGAGTATGGGAAATTAAAAAATGATAACTACAAGAGGGGTTACTTATTCTCTCAAGAAACTGAAAAAACACAAAATGAGACCCGCCTTGTTTTATATGGCAATGGAAACTCTGAACTTGGGCTGAGAACGTTATTGCACAACAAGTGCCATGACATCCTGTGCAGGAGGAAGTCACAGCCTAGTAAGGAAAATGACAATGGAAATAGAAAGATGAACCCCAGTGCGATAATTCCAGGAAAGGAAACATGCAGTGCGCAGGAGGCAGGGGACAGGAAGCACGTCGCTTCCCTGCGACTGCAAAGGAAAGCCACGTGCGCTCATCTTGGAAGGATGAAGATGGTGAAAATCAGCATGCTGGCTTACTCCAGAAAAACAACCGATCATTCCAGGAGCTGAGGAATGACAACCAGAGCAACACTTACTGAGTAGCCCTGGCTTTCATGCATCTTTCTCGTATTCTGTGGGAGGTGGCAAGGAGGTAGCCCTGCCAAACCGAAGGGGAAGCAAAGGGCACAAGAGCTGTATGTAGACGCTCTCTGACAGTCTCCCACGCAGCCTGGTGGCAATGGGCAGGCCCTGGGGAAGTCACCCACAAGAAATGGCCTGGAAAAACATTCAGGCTAACATACTTTAACAGGAGTGTGGAAACATCTGTTTGTCTGAATGCAGGGAACTAAATAACTTTAAATGTAAAAGTGTGTAGATATATGCGTATTTGTAGGCATATATACTGTGTGCATATACATATCATATATTTTATATGTGCACTCACCCTAAAGAGAGTGAACCATGGCTACAAGTACCAGTCTAAGGACAGTCTACAGAGAGGTATTAGGATGCACAGGTCGTAAGCCTTCCCCATTTCAGATCTTAGTTCTGTATCTTATAAGCTCAGTCAATGCCCTCCAGGCAATGCTAACCAAATTCTGGGGCCAGAGTTGTGGTGCAGCTGGGTAAAGCCACTGTTTCTGATGCCAGCACCCCACATCAGAGCACTGGTTCAAATCTTGGCTGATCCCTCGACAATCCACCTCCTTGCCAATGCAACTAGGAAGGCAGCTAAGGGGGCCTAGGTGCTTGGGAAATAGGGATATCATTCTTGGTTCCTGGCTTTACCCGGACCCAGACCTGGCTGTTGTGGTCATTCGGGAAGTGACCAAGAGATGGACGACCTCTCCCTTTACGTCTCCACCCTCTATAACTCTGTCTCTGTCCTCTCTGTGTCATGCTTCCTTTCAACTAAGTAAACACATTTAAAACAAAACAAAAAACTGGGAAAACCACATTTCCATGTGCCTGCCCTTCAAAAGCACTGAGAAGTGGTTGGGATTAAATGGAATGGAAAGTCTGATCTGACAGTCAGGGATGAAAATATTACTGTATTTCTTGGCTATTTTACTGCACACTTCCAAAGCTAAGAACTCTTTTCTGTTCATCCTAAATTGAGTCTGCATTCTACAAACCTAAACCACTCATGCTGTGGCACCTGGTCCTACTTTGCTCATAGCATCTTTTCTGCCTCTGCATCCTCTTTCCTTGTTTTAAAATATCAAAGTCCTACGCTTCCTTCTTGATCAACATCACCTCAGTGAGGTCTTCCCTGAATAATCCTTCACAAAGTCCACCTCCTTGTTTCTTAGTTTTCTACATATACGCTATAACTCCTTAGCAAGTACTGTGTTACTTTGGTACAGAGACTAACCCACATTTTCTTCTGTATACTCATAACGCCTTGCTTCAGTTATACAGTAAGGGCTAAAAAGATGCAGGAATAAGGAAAAACAGCTTTAAGATCAGATACCGTTGCACTCAAATATCTGCGGATTTTTGGGTAAGTTGCTTACCTATACTAAGCCTGCTTGTCATCCTCTGTAAAATGGCATATTAAAGCATGCTTAACTATAGTTTATATTAAGAGAAAACAAAAGGTGGTATAATAATAATCATAATCATAGTGATATATTAAGAGAAAAAAAGTGGTATAACACAAAAAGTGCTTGGGCCCCTGCACCTCGTGGAAGATCCAGATGGAATTCTAGGTGCTTGGCTTCTGCCTGGTCCACCTATGGCTACTGTGAATATCTGGGAGTGAACCACAGATGTAAGATCAGTCTATCTCACTGCCTTTCAAATTAAATAATTCTTCTAAAAAATAACAGCATAACTAGTATTGAGGTCAATAAATAAATCAGTGGGTCAAGTTCAACTGTGAATGACTAATTAGAACCAATCTACAGGGTGGTGGTTTGTGTCCCAGCTGCTCCAATTCCCATGCAGCTCCCTGCATGTACCCTGGGAAAACAGTAGAGGATGGACCAAAGCATTTGGACCCTGTACCCGTGGGAGACCTGGAAGAAGCTCCTGGCTCCTGACTCCAGATCAGCTCAGCTCTGGCCGTTTTGGTCACTTGGGGAGTGAATCGGCAGAAGAAAGATCTTACTGCCTCTCCTTCTCTATAAATCCAACTTTCCAATAAATGTAAATAAATCTTTTTTTTTAAGGCAATTTATAGACCTTTTTTCTCAAATTCTAAGACTTTCTTTACCTAATGATAATAGTAAAAGATTTTCCCTTAGTTTTAAGCCAGGATATAGGGCCAAGTCTGCTATTTGGGCACTGCTCAGTTTTCCTGCCTAAGTTGAGCTTGACATGTGTTGTCCTTTCCTGGCTGAGGAAGAAAAGCATGCGATGAAATCTATGGCCAAGAAACCGAGAGCCTGAGGCTGCAACAGGTGAGAGTAATCATTCATATGGGGTGCATTTTTAGAATTTTCCAAAAGTATAACAGTGTTCAAAACCTAAAGTATGGAATGGGATCGTGTGCTATGCCCCAGCATGGAAAAAGATTTCAGTACAATTTGGGTCTTTCTATGGTATACATAAACAAAATTTAAGTTAATAAAACACACACACACACACACACACACACACACACATTTATCTTACGTATTTGAAAGGTAATGTCACTAAAAGGGGAGAGAGGAAGTACAGGTATTCCATTCACTGGCTCACACCCCAGTCAGTCATAATTGCTGGGTCTTGGTAAGGCTGAAACCAGGAGCTTGTTCAAGGTCTCCCAGGTGGGTGCAGGGGCCCAAGGACTTGGACCATCCTCTGCTGTTTTTCCCAGACCATTAGCAAGCAGCTGCAGCACAAGCTGAGCAGCCAGGATTCCTGTATTCATATGGGATGCTGGCATCCCAGGTGATCACTCCACCCACTATGCCACAAACTAAAGACTCAACCTTTAGTTCTTTGAAGGCCTCAAAAAGCACTGCTTTTTTTTTTCCTAATCACATTTAGGTACATTTTCTTACCCACTTTATCCCTTGTTTTCTTTTCAAGAACAATGGCTATCATACTAAGCTTTTCTTAAAGTCTCAACTTAAAATACATTTTTAAACTGGGTGGACCAATCTAGTGACACTATACAGTACTAACAATGTAACGGCATTTATTTCTTGCATTTCCATGAAAAACTGTGAACACACATCAATTACTTTCCCATTTCTCTATGCTCTGAGGAGTTATACCATTAACGTATCAGATGGGAGTAGTGAGCTGGAACAGCTGGACACTTCTATAGTTTGAATGTTCCCACCCTCAAACTCATGCTGAAGTACAAGTTCACTGTGAGACCTAGGTGGAACCCTTAGGCGGTGACTATGTTATGAGTACTCTGACCTCACAATGGATTCATTCATTTATGAGTTTGTGACTTACTGGTTTGTTACTAAAGTCAGTTTTGCTCTGTCTCTTGCATTATTCCCTGCTTAATTATGTGAGGCCTTGAACCATCTCAAGACTCTTAGAAGTGTCACATCAGCAACAAGACCCTTAACAGATGTGGTCTTTTGATCTTGGACTTAGATTTGCCAGACTCAAGAAATCTGAGAATTTTTTTAAAAAACAGGTTTCCAGCCTCAGATATTATAATGACAGAAAACAGGCTAAGACAGGTATTATGTTTCTGAAGTATGGATTAAAAATCTATTTCCCACAATACAGTTTCATTTTTAAATTTTAAATTGAGACATAAAAATTGGGGGCCAGCATTCCATATCAGAGTGCTGGCTTGAGTTCTGGATGTTCTACTTATCATTTTGTTCCTTGCTTATGTGCCTGTGAAAGCGGTGGGAAAACAGCCCAAGTATTTGAATCCCTGACATTAACACTGGAGACCTGAATGGAGAGCCGACTGGAGTCCCTGGCTCCTGGCCTCAGCCTGACCCCAACATGGCTACTGTGACCATTTTTGAAACAGCAGTTGGAAATCAATCTCTCTCTCTTTCTGTCTTTGAAGTGAGTAAACAATTCTTTAAAATTTTTTTGTCAAGTTTTTGCTTGATATGTGTATGTCATTCTAGCTGTGGTTTGACATGATCATTACCAAATAATACTTATGAAAATATATGTGCCTAATTAAAAGAGGAAAATTTGTATGAGAACACACAACTGATAGGGTGTGCTGACCCCATTATCCCTGGTGCTCACCTTGAGCAAAATTATGGTGGTAGATTTTCACTGGACCAGTATTAGATTATCACACACCAATTAATTTTAAAATACCATATTATAATCGCTACTAAGCACCCGATTGCGCCTGTGTAATTTGACAATAAAACTAGCAGAAGCAATGGCTTCTATTTCTCCTAACATCATTGGTTTTGAGGCTGTTCAAATATTCTTAAAACCAATGAGATATGGAAGAACAAATTCAGTAAAACAAGGCTTGGCACAAATCTCACTACCACTGCTGCCCCTTTTACAAATGGAGCTCCGAGTATCTGTGCTTCATCTGCTGAAGATTTCTGTTAACATCATTTCTGTTAACATCATTTTTCAGCTAAAAGACAGCACATAGACATTCAGGAGGTACTCAAATGTACCAATTTGTTCATGAATATGTAAACAGATGCATTAATTACCATGGCAACCAAAACCAAATCAGGTCAAATCCTTGGCTGGCAAATGTCTTAGCGATTTTCCAAATCCTAGCATTTTACATGGCTGAGATAAATGAGCTGGAGAGTAGTTCACCCAAAAATACAAATGCTGATGTCTACATGCAGTTCATGGCAGGTGTGCAGTGACCTGAGAGGTTTTAGCTATTCCAACATCTAGGAAACAACAGTAGCTGCACCAGTGCCTGGTGAATCCTCCACAAACTGACTAGATGCTCTAGAAACAAGGATGGGCTCAAAACCAGGGTGAAAGAGAAACTCTTAAATCGCAGCTACCTAAAGGACCAATTATTTTTCTAGAAGAAGTCAAGGCAGTAGCCCCTTGAGTTATGAGATAAGCCAGAACAAAGGACAGGGTCGTGTAACTGAGGGAGGCTATTCCTGAGGGCAAGAACTAGTCTTCTGGACAATGCATTCAGTTTGCAAACATTCAGGATTGGATTAACTATATTTTGTCATATTTTTAATATAACACTTCTCTGGGAGTTTCATTAATACTAGAATGGGTAGCAATGAATACTCTTGAAAACAATTATAATTACAGGTTTCACCAAATGGCTTCCAGAACAAAAACAAGATCACAGCAAAAATATGACATACTCTGTCCAGCGCAATCTTCAAGGAATTCATAGTCAGTACAGATTTTAGAGACATCATTGAAACAGCAAGAATCTTAGAACACTCACTTTGACCAAAAAAGGAACATTTTAAAAGGTTTGTATAGATTGGTCTGCCAACTAAAATCTAAATTAAGAATTACTTATTTCAAGAAATACAACATAATTGTATTGATTGATTCATTGCCTGCTAACTCCTTAAACCTTCACTTGCAGGCCTATCATACCTTAGAGACAAGTCTTACAGATCCTTGCTTTTCCCCCATGGCCTCTTGTCTTCTAGCTCTTCTGCATCAACACACACATAGAGTTAGCCCAGAAACCTGGAGACCCAATTCTTAGCCAAATGAAATACCAACAGCTCTGCTCACATGATGGTAAACAGGTGCAGAAATGTTACCCTAATTGGCAAGGAAGTTTTCCCACATTAGAGAGCTCTACATGGGAGCCATAAATACTCACCGCAGGAAGTGCTTCATGGTGCCTATGGTGACAGTCCAGATGCTACACAAACTGTCCTGAAGTAACTGCTTCCAAATTTGCCTTTCTCAAAGTAAGTATAAGCTGTGGGAAGAAAGCAGATAATACTTGTTGTAAGGAAATTTGAAACCTCAAACCAAAAATGTGTGCTTATTAAGAAAACAATATTCTATGTACCCAGAACATTATGAACTGAGCACAAGCGGATGGCAATGATTACAGCTATGGTCTTACATTTAGAGTTAGACAATTAGTCTTTCATTTTAAGTCACTGGCAAGAGAAATCAGTAGTTTCATGGCAGTATCTTTAATAATAATTTTATTATCAGGGCTAGGGCAGGGCAAGGTAAGTCTTAAGGATTTTGAAGTATCCAGGAAGTTCTCAAGGCAAATAAAACAGGAGTATGTCAGATAAACACAGTAGCCAATTAAGGAGCTTCTAGCTGCCAAAACTGATCAATCTGAGTCATAAAAATGAAGTGGCATTGGATCATAACCTGAAGTACAACATAAATACCCATGCTAATATCCATTACTGAATAAACAAATAGATCAATAAAAAGGAATCTCTCATATAAATAATTGTTAAATAACAGATGTAAATATTTGCCCTCAAGAAGGTAGAATATTTATACATAGGCTGAACGTAGTGGCTTCCTAACTGTAGTATGGCAAGTGGGAAGGTTGGGGAAAGAGTAGAGCAACAAGAGAAGCATGACTTCAGCCAGATAATCAAGACTAAAATTGCCAATGAAAATTCATGGTGATTGCACAGGATCTTTTTTTTTTTAATTTATTCATTTTATTACAGCCAGATATACACAGAGGAGGAGAGACAGAGAGGAAGATCTTCCATCCGATGTTTCACTCCCCAAGTGAGCCGCAACGGGCTGATGCGCGCCGATCCGAAGCCGGGAACCAGGAACCTCTTCCAAGTCTCCCACGCGGGTGCAGTGTCCCAATGCACTGGGCCGTCCTCCACTGCTTTCCCAGGCCACAAGCAGGGAGCTGGATGGGAAGTGGAGCTGCCGGGATTAGAACCGGTGCCCATATGGGATCCTGGGGCTTTCAAGGCGAGGACTTTAGCCGCTAGGCCACGCCGCCGGGCCCAGGATCTTGATATGATATGAGGAGGATGGCACTTTGCCTCTGGGGTCTTCCTACAAAGATTTATAACCCCAGCCTCATCATGAGAAAAACATCAAACTTCAAGGGAAGATCATTCTATGAAAAATCTCATACTCAAAATTCTCAAGATCATAAAAATCAAGGAAAACTGAGAAACTGTCACAGCCAAGGAGCTGTGACTACCAAATACAATGTAGCATCCTAGATGAGCTCCTGGGACAGGAAAAGGACACTGGATGAAAGCTTAGGAAATCTGAAGACAGCCATGGGTGTTGGTGAATAACAAGGTACCAATAATGGTTCAGTAGCTGCGACAAATGCAAGAGCTCAACAATAAAGGAAATGGAATGCTAATGGCATGGGAGAACAAGGCAAGAAGACTAGGTAGGAAGAGATGAGCTGGAAGAGGTTCCTGGAAATTTCTGCTTCTTCTAACTCCCCCACCCCATCTGTCAATTCAGCTACCCCCTTTCCCATCAAGCATCTGTGTCTCACCCAACATTGGGAAGGAGAAAACATCTTTATGGCCACGAAGATGATAAGCTCCATGTGGAGACACTCTAAAACTCTCAAAAGACCTTACACACACTATGTGACTCAAGATTCTATCTCATTTGTGTATTCAACTAAGGCACCACTCAATACCTTATAAAAGTGACTGTGAGATGTGGAAATGGCCTATTTTGCCTTTTTGGCTCCTGGCTCTTGCTTTTGGGTCACTCTCTTTGCATGGGTAACTCTCTGGCTTACTCATGATGATCTCTGTGTGCAGTTGCTCACATTCATACAAGAATATATACTCACTCTTCCACTTTGAAATCCTGCCCTCACTTACATACTCTATTTATGTGACTGTTTTGAACCCCGTTCTCTGTGGAGGGCAAAAGCTTGTGATCCAAATTGAGAGACAAAGGGCTAATGTTGCGGCATAGCAGGGAAAGCTATAGTGTATCACTTTCTCCCCTGTTGCTCCACTTCTAATCCAGCAGACTGATGATGCATCTGGGAAAGCAGTGGAAGATGGTCCGAATGCTTGGGCCTCTGCACCTAACTGGGAGATCCTGAAGAACCTCCTGGCTCCTAGCTTTGGCCTGGTCCAACCCTTTCTGTTGCAGTCACTTGAGTGAACCAGTGTTTTCTTTCTCTCCTTCTGGAACTCTGCCTTTCAAATAAAACAAAATAAGTCTTAAAAAATTGAGGTGTATATTCCTGTAACATCAGAATAACGGAACTCTGTACTATCTTTGCATGCTATTTGTAAAGCTACAATCAGTCATTAGAATACACAGGTGCCTACTTGCTCTCTACAGTTTGTAATACAGATGCAGTGTACACAAGAGGGCATGGCTCTAACCTATAGATCCAGCATTCTCCAGGGACTGATTAGAGAGTATCATACAGACAGTATGACATGCAGAAATGGGTGATGTGACAGTTTATAAGACTATGCCTTTTCTTGATGTAGAGGTTGATTGAAGGGGGGTTCTTCTAGATAGCACCAGTAAAGCCCTGGAAGCAAAATTATACACAATATGTAGAGTGGAAAAGATGCACTATGACTTGTAAATTGGTGCTCAGTGAGAGGAAGAGATATAAATGATGATGCCAAGATACGGGAAAGCAAGTAAGGGTATGACACTGGAGGGCTTTGAAAGTGATGCTAGGGCCCAGTGGCGTGGCCTAGCGGCTAAAGTCATCACCTTGAATGCGCCAGGATCCCAGATGGGCTCCGGTTCTAATCCCAGCAGCTCCACTTCCCATCCAGCTCCCTGCTTGTGGCCTGGGAAAGCAGTCGAGGACGGCCCAAAGCCTTGGGATCCTGCACCCATGTGGGAGATCTGGAGGAAGTTCCTGCCTCCTGGCTCTGGAATGGCACAGAACCGGCCATTGCACTCACTTAGGGAGTGAATCATCGGATGGAAAATCTTTCTCTCTATTCCTCCTCTCTGTATATCTGCCTTTTAATAAAAATAAATAAATCTTTTAAAAAATGATAATAAAAGAAAAAGAAAGTGATGCTAAGGAAATAGAAATTGAGCCCATGAGCAAGAAGTCCTATGGAAAGCTCGCAAGCACAGGTGTGGTGAGAGTAGATGTTTAGCTTTAAAAATATACTCAGATTGCAGTCTAAAAAACAAATTTGCTGTGATAAGATTAGAGATGCTATTAGAAGCTTGCTACAATCATTTAGGCACAACTAATCATGGTAAGAAACAGCAAAGTGTGAAGGATTTGAGAGGTATTTAGAAGAGATGTATATATATATTTGGTATTTAGAAGATATATAAATATTAGGATATAGAATTTGGGGTTAGCAGATTAGGGGTTCTGGGTATACAAAAAGGTCTTTGGGGACATTCTGAGTTTTTAGGGTCAGATGGCAGAGTGGAGACAAGTAGATATGAAAGTCAGGAGAAAATCTGAGTTGAAGGCAAAGACTTGGGGTTCCTCACCATATGGATACTAAGTAAACAACATTGTTCATCAAAATAGTTATTGGTCATTAGGGTAACATTAAATATGAATTCTCATACTACTAACATATTAAAGAATGAGCTTCAGCTTAGAAAAAAAGGTTTTATCAAAAGTTTTTTAAAAAAATACCCCATAAATGATTTAATTTAAATTAACTAGATTACTGGCTTACCCTCCCCCAACTCCCAATTATTTATTTCATAATGATGTGGGGTAGGCAAACTGCTCTTTACATTGTGATTCCTGAATTTTTTCTTTGAAACAACTTCTTGAATCCTCATCTACCCAGTATTGTGTTGAGTAATACCACATGTTTAATATTGTAAATGAATCTTAGCATTTAAGGAGAAAATCATCCAAGATGGCTGTGAGTGTGCATTGTGGTTAAAAGCATGTTTTGGACACAGAGATTTCTGGTCAGATCTACTAACAGCTTAATGGTAGTCCTAGCAAGTTAATTAACCTCTCTAGGGCTAAGTAGAGGTGTTAGAGTAATTATAACTACATTCTGAGGTTATTCTAAATGAATAACGAATAAATGAACCAATGAAAAATAAAGTGTATGGTAGAACAGTGACAGGCATATATACATTTAGGGAGAGGTACTCATTGTTAGTGTCTTATTTTTATCATTCTTACTGTATTCTCATTTAAAGCAAAGATTATTTTCATCAAGTGAGGATGTGCTATGGAGGCTTCCATTCTGGCAAGTTGATGTGATCTCAACTGGGACGATGACAGTGGCATGGGAGAAAGCGGAAAAAAAAATACTTAGAAAGTAGAATTCACTGGACTTGCTGATTAGACAAGAAAAGTGAAGGAAAGACAAATAGCCATTAGTTGTAATTATTTGTTCTCCAAACAGGAAATAAAGATAACAATTAGATCTAATTATCTGTCCCCCAAAGAGGAAAAACACCCAAAATGGCTTTGGGCATTAGTAGATGCCTGTGCAAATGCCATTTAATTTGTCACTCACTTGGTATTCATTAAACAGTAAATGTTTTATATAGAAAAACCCTAGCTTAGTATGAATGTTAATGTCCTATTTATTGTTCATCAGGTAATATGTATGAAAAGAAATTGTAGTCAGCATGCCAGGCACATAAGAAACGTCTCGGGTGTTGGTTTCCCACAAGGAGTGCTGAGTTCATCTTCTCCTTTGGGCTAGTCCAGCTTTGCAACCAAATCAGCATTTCTTCAGCGCCTGGGCAAAGCCTCAGGAAGAGTCTCACCCCTGAGCTGCACAGAGCTCTAACAAAGAGATGATCACAATCGACTTCTCAAGAATTTTTACATGTAATTTATTTGCTTGGTTTATGTCTGGTTCTCTTTTGAAAATATAATATATATAGACATAAGCTTGCTCTGTGTTTAATTCAGATTTACTGGAACATGCCTTACTTACACAAAAGTTCACCCTCAAGGGCCTGGCGCGGTGGCCTAACTGCTAAAAGTCCTCGCCTTGAATGCCCCAGGATCCCATATGGGCGCCAGTTCTAATCTCGGCAGCTCCACTTCCCATCCAGCTCCCTGCTTGTGGCCTGGGAAAGCAGTCGAGGATGGCCCAAAGCCTTGGGATCCTGTACCCGCGTGGGAGACCTAGAAGTTCCTGCCTCCTGGCTCCAGAACAGTGCATCACTGGCTGTTGCGCTCACTTGGGGAGTGAATCATCGGATGGAAGATCTTCCTCTCTGTTTCTCCTCTTCTCTGTGTATCTGACCTTGTAATAAAAATAAATAAATCTTTATTTTTAAAAAACGTTCACCCTGTTTTGTTCAGACATGAAGTTAGTGCCCCCTGCTTCACAGGAATTAAGAGCACAAAAGCCACTTGGTGCACTATCCCTTCCTGATGCATTCCTCTGTTGTCAGCCTAGGGTGGGTGTCAGAATTATCTGCTGAAGGAGGTATTAATTTGGTCTCGTGGTTGGGGCTGTGCTTGGGATGTATACATCCTGCTCTGGATCCACTCTCTGTGATGGCCCAAGTGGCTAGGTCCCCCATCAACCACATGGGAAATCCAGATTAAACTAACAGTCCAGGTTGCTGTGAGCATCTGGGGAGTGAACTAATGGATAGAGTTCAATTTGTGTGCTTCAGACTAAAATGATTACCTGCTGTCTTTTAAGTAATATTTTAAATGTGGTTTAATAGTATGTCTAACAACACACTGTCTTTTAAGTCATCTGTTTCCTGTTTCCTTGTATACCTCTGACAGAGACAATACCTGGCACTCCGACTGCTCAGTATGTAATGGTTGGAATATGCTTTGCACCCTGACAGATAAATGCATTTCTTTAACAGCATTATTCAACCACAGTATTAAGGAAACAAACTGCGAATGTCCCACTTGGGGAAAAGATCTGCAATTTTTTTTTTCTTAAGCCAAAAGGTGACGATTATTATACAGGGTTTCCTAACCCCATCATCAGATCTGTAGTAATTTTTCTGCGTAGGTAGAGAGTTTGCCCTGAACACATCCAAAAGAAAGATCAAATGATTGTAGTTGCTGAATCCAACCCCCCCCCCTGGAGATCAATGGACACTTCAGAGTGTCCATGCGGTGATCTGCCTTTTCTATGCTTTGCCCAGCTGGGAGGAAAGGGGCAGGATGAGTGGTCTGCTGCTTCTGGAAACTCCTCCTCTTACCAGGCATCAAGGAACTGCTCAGCTTCCCTTGAGCAAGAAGCCCCCTGGGGCACTTTGAACAGAACCTCTGGGCAACCCTACCTCTTAGAAGTCCAGTTGCCTACTGTACATCTCAGGAAAAGAACTGCAGAGAAGAGAACTCCTTTCTTTAAAATTTTAATTCCCACATGATATTTTAAAAGTTTCCGTATAGTCCTTCAAATTTTGACTACATCAATGAAAGACAATTCACAAGTAAATGATGTTTCATTCTTACAACTTGCCTAATTTAGGATTTTCCAAATTTTTTAAAGTACTTAGAACACATTCAAAACTATAGCTTAATTTTTCAAATCAAGTATCAGTCTAATATTTTGTGAAACTAATAACAGCTATTCTTTACTACATGTAAAGTGTTTACTACATGCAGACAAAATTCAACAGGCTTTATAGAATAATTCTGTTCATCTGAGTCAGTTTTTGAAGTGAATATTATCTCTATTTTGCAGCTGCAGAAACCGACACACAAAGAAGGGAAGGAAGCTTCCAAGGTCTTACAGTTACTACATGGTGTAGCTGAAGCTCAAACCCTTGCAGCCAGGAACCTGAGGTAGTTTGTCCATCAGTCCCCTGCACTACTTCTGGAATCTGTCTAGGCAGAAATCTGCACTGATATAAGTGAAAAGAATGCAGAATGTATTCAGTGTAAACACTAGAGCTGGGGATAATCAAGTCCTGGATCTACACCAGCTTCACAGTGGGCCTTGGCAGCTGCCTCAACAACACTTTGCCACTGCACCACGTGGCCTGGTCTAACAGCACATTCCCATGGCACTTCTAGAGTGTAGGGAATCTCAATGGAGACATCCTTCCAGCAGCCTTGCCTGGGCAGGCCCATGAGGATAGGAAGAGAACAATATTGAAAAAGTCTCCTTCCGAAGCAATGAAAGAATCAAATTATGCATTTCACCTCACATGTGCTACCTGATACATCATATTAGAGGCGTAATGCTTGTGCATAATGACCTCCCTAAAGCCACATTCTAGAACTTTTCTTTCCTCCTCTGGTAATGAGTTTGAAAGTGTGCTGCTGGAACTTAATAAAATGGCATCCTAGAAGGATTTTTTTTCACCTCCTTCTTTAGGAATAAAGCACTCATCCAGAGTTTATTTTTGTGATTTATAGCAATGGAGGTCCATGCCAGCTACAGAATTTCAGGGCTGCCTGCAAGTGTATGTGTGATCTGCTTAAAGGCAGCATGATGCCCTGGTTCACTGGGGTCGCCTACCACTTAGGTACTCTTCCTGGGGAGGCAGCAAGCGTGGGGAAACCAGGAATGATGAAAGTTGTCTCTAATTTGCCCAAAAAAAAAAAAAGATACATCTATTTCAAAATATATTAATCTATTTTAAGGCATTTTAAATGTTTGTTTTCATCAGAGCTGTTTATTCCAGGCAGAGCAACAGAGGCATACACATAGAACAGCCTAGGGTAGAGATGGTATCTGGCCAGCTTACTCCTCCAGTGCTCACAGCAGCAGGGATGGGCCAGACCATGACTGGGACCCATGACCCACACCCTCTCCTACAATGACCATCAGGGTCGCTCCAGAGCACCCCCCCAAAAAAAAATTTAGAATAGATAGAGAACAACAAGAAAAGGTTAGAACCAGACAGGAAATGGTCAGCGTGGACTCACATATGCCTTACTAGGTAGGACACAAAGATAAGTTAACTCCCCACTAAGGCATTGATGATTTCTCTGCACACCCCTCCTAAAATTGTTCTGCACCTCAACTGTGGACATATGCCTTGTTGACAACAGCAATTGTTGACAACAGCAACTGAATTGCTGTTTCTCCACTCAAAGCCTTAGAATACTATGTTTTAAGTGATGAGTATTATTTTGATAGGAGCAAACACTTAAAATTCAAAAAGATGCCATAAGAAGGTGATCATTTGATACAGCAGTGAATACACATCCCATGTCAGAGTGCCTGGGTTCAATTCCTGGCTCTGCTTCAGAGTTCAGCTTCTGCCAACGCACATCCAGGGTCAAGTGCTTGGTCCCTGACACTCACATGGGAGACCAGATGGAGTTCTGTGTTCTTGGCATTGGTCTGGCCCAGTTCTGGCTGTTCTAGGCATTTGGGGTGTGAACTAGAGGAAGCAGAAGTTGGAAAATATCTGTCCTTCCTCCCTGCCTTCCAAATATACAATTGAAAGTAAACAAAAGTTAAAACGATGTCACAGGGAAGTACCTCCAGCACAGGCAGAAGCCCTGGTCACCTCTTAAGAATCAGTGTCATTTAACTCTGAGTTAAACCATGTTTTGAAAAAGAAACAGGGCAAGTGTTGTGCCGTTGCTCGTAAAGCCGTCACCTGGGAGGCCAGCCTTCAATGCATGTGCTAGCTGAGTCCCTGCTGCTCCAATTCCAGTCCAGCTCCCTGCTAACTGCCTTGGAAAAGCAGTGGAGGGCACAGTTATTTGGGTCACTATCACCCATGTGGAAGACCAGACAGGTTTCAGTGTGATGAATGTTCATTCGCTAACAGAACATCCAAGTTATTTGATACAATAATTGTGAAATCTTCTTTTCTGGACCAAAATAATAAAGGGCAAGATTTGGCTTTAGTGAAGTCTCAGTTGGAAATGGCAAGAAATTTTTTACACAAATCCTGGACTACAGAATATATTCCCAAAAAAGGAGAAGGCACACGTTTAGTGGTTATAATACTAGTTCCCCATATTGGAGTATCTGGGTTGAAGTCCTGGCTCTGCAACTAATTCTAGCTTCTTATTAATGCAGAAGGCAGTGGTAAGGGCTCAAGCAATTGGCTTTCTGCTCCCAGGCAGGAGATCTGGCTTTCATGTGTAGTTCAGCTCCTGGGTTGTAGCCCAGGTCTAGCACCAGCCATTACAGACATGTGTGAGTGAATGAGCAGATAGGAACTCTGCCTGCCTGTTTCTGTCTCTGTCCTTTGAATGATAATAATAACAAGAGAGAAAGCTGCAAAAAAAAATCCGGATGGATATTATTGCAGAGCTAAGATCTGTCAGCATCACCCAACTTTCAGGAAAAACAATCAGTGGATATCAAAGTGACCTCAATTTAGGTTTCTTTTTCAAAACCTCTAAAGACAAAATCAATTTAAAACTGAAGTTACATGAATAAAACTTCTGTATAGAAAAAAAAACAATTGCCACAAATTAGTTTGCCACAAATTACAACGATGCTGTAATTATGTACTTTTATAAAGTCATTATATTTTAGAGATAAATTTTAAAATGTATACCAATGAAAAATATGGTGTGTCCAGGATTTACTTTTAACAACAAAAACAAACAATGACGGAGTGCAGGGTTAGAGGGCAAACATCACTGATCATAAGTTGGCGATTTTTTAACACTGGAGAGGTTGCTTACTTTTGTATATATATAAAATTTTCCAAAAACAATTTAAAATGGCGCCATTCACAACATTCAAAATCACTGCAAAGCATACTTGGAAATTTTTTATAACCAAATAAAGCTATGATGATTAGGACCTCCATTTGTAACAGAAGTTAGAGGTAAATTCTAACAACTTTGGGGTACTACAAAACAACAGTGAAAAGAAATTTGACATTTAACCCATATTTTTTTCTGAACTGACTTAGTTCATTTTGAATCCTCTAGTGTATAACTCCTAATTAACTGTTAAGAATGATTGTTTTAGAATAATTATTTCATGAGTTTTTTCTTAGTGGTGCAAAATATAAAGGTGTACAACAATGACATCTTAGATTCAGTGGAACGTGGCATGTGAGTCGAGCAGTAAAAAGAGCAATTAAAACATGCCATACTCTAACAATTCTTCCTAATTTCAGAAATGATAAAATGTAGGAAAAAGTGGCCCATGAAACTGATGAATATGGCATTTATTTTCCTGAAAAGTATTCTTTCTTATCCCAACTCTTCATCATTACACTAAAGCAATCTCTAAAATCAGTTAATCCATAGAATTTTATCTACCTCCACTTTAGGTTTGTCAATGTTGAATCCCTATTTCCTCTCACTTGTTTCTATGGCACTAGTTTGAATACACATGTCTTTCCTTCTGTCCAATGACAAGTGAGAAATCTTGTCCATAAATACTCAGAACGGATAATATTCAGAATGTGGTTTGTTCATAGGTCACAGTGACATGGATACACATACATAAACACAGATATATACCTGTACCAATCAGTGCTTATGTTTGAAAGACATCAAAACCAGCTCTGTTTCCTGAGGCAGAAATGGAATTTATTTTGAAAGCAACTCATGTACCCTCTTGTCAGGCTACAGAACTAGGATGGAGGCTCGATCACTGAAAATAATGCTTAATGACCACACATAACCAGCCGAGTAAAAACACTGCTACTGCCACCACCAGGTCCAGACTGGAACCCACCCCTCTGACCTTCCAGCCCTTGGTTAAGGGGAAGTGTCGGTTGTGACATTTGCCACTGGGGCAGAGTGTGGGTTAGTGGTACAAGCAAGGGAAGCATCTGGTGCTTTCAGCACCTTCAGGGACAATGAGCACTGTTTCATCATGGATGAGGACCCTGCTGCTTAACCTTAAAGGTCACCTTGACCAAGCCGAGGGGTGCTCAGATGAACAATCATTTCTGGGTGTACTTGCAGCTGTGTCTCAGGATGAGATGCACATTTGAATTGGTGGGCTCAGTAGACTACGCTTCCCAGTGCAGGGGAGCAACATCTAATCTAATAGGAATACACCAAAGGGCTAAAAGGAAGGGAAAATTCACCCTTTTTTGCTTCCCGCCTGCTTGCTGAGCTGAGACATTCATTTTCTTGTCCTTTAGACTGGAGTTGTACCGCCAGCTTCAGTGGGTCAATAGTGTGCAGACAGCTGATTTGGGACTTGTCAGTCTCTACAACTGAGTTAGCCAATTGTTCATAACAAATCTCTTTACAAACACACAGACGCATGTGTGCACACACACACATCTCCTACAGTTCTGTTTTGGTTTCCCTGGGAAACCTTAACTAATGCAACCTCCAGTATACAAATGGATCTCATAGGGCAGTGTCTAAAGGAAATGAGAAGTGTTTCCTTGATGAATAAATATTGTTGAAAGACCAAATACAATACAGAATAATGACAACACACATATGCACTCAGAGTGAACAAATGTTCACCTTTCTTCTTTGTTTTAAATCTTGGACACACACTGATTTTCTGGCTACTCAAAGGATGTATTAATCACTTTGAGCTAAGAATTTCATATGTGCTGTTAGATAATTAAAGAATAACTAGAAATGCCCCCCTTTAACCAAGTGGTAGTCACAGACTAGATACATTTATTGTATTATAATTGACTACTTGCCTAGGAAATGATTATTCAGTGGGAAAGGATAAGTTATATAATCATCATGAAGTACGTAAATGATGCACAGGAATACCTCAGTTACGTTACTAAACTGAATTGGGCATTGGTAGATTCTTGCATAAGTGATTGGGAGCTCAAGTTCCACTGCATGATTAGATTTAGGAGGGGGCTCTTCAGGTCAGACGAGTCTCTGTTATGCCCAGTCAGGTCAT
Source organism: Ochotona princeps (assembly GCF_030435755.1). Lineage (NCBI taxonomy): Eukaryota > Metazoa > Chordata > Mammalia > Lagomorpha > Ochotonidae > Ochotona > Ochotona princeps. The sequence goes on from NC_080835.1 coordinate 81,121,408, forward strand.
TCTCCTTTATTATGCCCCTGACAAGCAGCTTCAAATGCATCACTTCCAGTACGGTGGAGTTTTCGCTCTTAACTTTCCTTCATCAAGACTCTATTCATCTATCAATCCAACCAAGTATAGCATCAATTTCTTTTGTACTCTTCACCAAGATCCAAATGAGCTAGAACTATTCTTCACAACTCAAGTGTTGGTAAACTAACATTTTCATGTCCCTGGCATCTGATTTTAGAGCCTTAATATATGATATAATCTTAGTTTCAGTCCTCTCTCTAGAGTAGGCCAACAGAAACCATCTTCCACAGCTTCTACATCCATGAATATGCTTTGGATACAGTTATTTAGCCATAAGACCACATCCTAGACTGTATCTCACCCACAAAGATTGCCCAAGAGCCTGGTTGTCAGATGAGTCCCAGAAGGATTGTGTATACGTAAAAATTTAATGAGACCGATTTCTTTTAAATACTCTGAGTTATCTATGATTTAAAGGAAAAAAAAAAAGAGAAATTGTTGGCATAGCATAGAACTGTTTTGTGAATAAAAATCATGATCCATCTGTTTTGAAAGTTTTGACTTTCATATATTAGGTTCCTACATCGGGCTACATATATATGATACATGAAACAGAATATAAAAGCTAAAATTATATGTTAGGCATTTTAATAGAGATATTTTAACTAACGAAACTGACTAGTTTTTGCCATCTTGAGAGAATGCATGATTAATTTTCTCAACTAATTGCAACTTTTTACATGTTTTGCCAATTTAAATGGATTCTAAGGCCAAAGATAACTGATAATAAAATGTAAATATTTT